>NC_062552.1:0-1406047 GCF_016906955.1 Phacochoerus africanus
TCACCCTCACCCTCACCCTAACCCTCACCCTAACCCTCACCCTCACCCTCACCCTAACACCCTCACCCTCACCCTAACCCTCACCCTCACCCTCACCCTCACCCTCACCCTCACCACCCTCACCCTCACCCTCACCCCTCACCCTAACCCTAACCCTAACCCTAACCCTAACCCTAACCCTAACCCTAACCCTCACCCTCACCCTAACCCTAACCCTAACCCTAACCCTAAACCCGAACCCGAACCCGAACCCGAATCCGAACCTTAACCCGAACCTTAACCCGAACCCTAACCCGAACCCGAATCCTAACCCGAACCCTAACCCGAACCCTAACCGAACCCTAACCCGAACCCGAACCCTAACCCCTAACACGAACCCTAACCCGAACCCGAACCCTAACCCGAACCCTAACCCTAACCCTAACCCGAACCCTAAACCAGAACCCGAACCCGAATCCAAACCCGAACCCTTCCCTATCCGAACCCGAACCCAAACTCGAAGCCGTACCCGAAACCCTAACCCCTAACCCTAACCTCACCCGAACCCTAACCTGAACCCGAAGCCTGAACCCTAAACCCTACCCCGAACCCTAACCCTAAACCCTAAACCCGAATCCGAACCCGAACCCTAAACTAACCCGAACCCCAACCCGAACCCTAAACCCTAAACCCTAACCCGAATCCTAACCCTAAACCCGAACCCGAACCCGAACCCCGAACCCATACCCCGAACCCGAATCCTAACCCTGACCCTCTAACCCTAACAATGTCACCCTAATCCTATAACTCTAACATTCTAACCTACACCTTTACCCTCTCCCTAACCCTCTAACCATCTCACCCTAAACCACTAACCTTCTAATCCTGACCATATCACTCTACAACTAACCCTGACACGCTAAGCCTAAGTCTCTAAAGTCAACCCTAACAACAACCGCCAGCATACCACCTAGGAACCCCAACTTTCGTGGGCACCGGCCCCTCGCCCCACGTACCTCGAGCCCGACCCTCGACATGGCCATGTCACGGTTGTTGCACCGCAGAGGCTGGGTGGCTCTCGGCTCCTTCCCGTGGAGGAACCCAAGGCTTTCGGAACCTCAGGGAGACCCTCAAGCGTCCGAAGCCCGCTAGACCACCCCCGCCCCGCGCCGCCCCGGAACCAGGCTGCCCATCCACCCGCAATGCTGAAGGGACACACCTGTGTCCTCCGCCTGACAGGAGGCGTCTTGGAGCCGAGAGACCCGGGTGCCCAGAAAACAACCCCAAACCGCTGGGTGCTGGGTGCTGGGTGCTGGCTGTGGCTTCCGCCCCCACGCGCCATGCATGCTCCCCAGCACCATGCCTGCTCCCCAACTTAGGAGCCTGGACAAGCCGCCTGGGAGCTGAGCCTGGGGCCGGCAGTCCTCTGGCGCCATCTGGTGGACACCTGCTCTAACAGCAACACTCAGGTGTTCCTCCTCTCTCTGGCTCAGCTGACCCCGGGGCTGCTTTGGCCTTGGGCAATATGCTGGTAGGATTTCCTTCCTCCACTTGCTTTAACTACCAAGAAGTAGTTAGCCACTCCTTCTAAGTGGGCTATTTCTACCTCAAAGCCTTTCAGAGTCCTGAGGCCGACCTACCCCAAGCCAGTCCTTTCAAACACACAGCTCCCGATCCATCATATCCTGACAGCCTTCTTCCTTTTTTATATAGTCCTGCACTTATGTAGTTATGAATATAGGTGTATGTATAGGAGGACACGTGCTGGACACGTGCTGGACACGAGGTGCACATATGCTGGAAACGTGATGGACGTGAGGTGGACACATGGACATGCGAAGGACCCAAGGTGGACATATGCTGGACATGTGATGGACATGAGATGGACATGTGGTGGACATATGCTGGAAATTAGTTGGACAAGTGGACATGTGCTGGACATGAGGTGGACACATACTGGAAATGTGATGGACACAAGGTGATCATGTGCTAGAAACATGGACATGAGATGGACATATGCTGGACATGTGAGGGACACAAGATGGACGTGTAATGGACAAATGCTGAACATTAGATGGATCTCTAGTTTCTCTTTCAGACATATCTCAATATGAGAGTTTCTAGTTCCATCTCTGTGGCTCTAAATGGCATTTTCTGTTCTCTTTCAGGGCTGACTAATAGTTCATTGTGTATATGCACCACTTTTTCTTAATCCATTCCTCTTTCAATGGACATTGAGTTTGTTTCCATGTGTTGGTTCTAGTGAACAGTGCTGCCGTGAACGGAGCAAAGCCTCTATCTTTTTAAAAGAACATGCATCTGGATATATGACCAAGCATGGGACTGCTGGGTCATAGGGTCGTTCTCTATTTATTTATGGAATTTACCTCCATCCTGGTGTCCACAGGCAGATGTACCAATTTACAAAAACATCCACACTGTTGGAGGGCACACTCTTCCTCACACCCTCTCCAGGAGTTGTTCTTTGCAGACTTACTAAAGAGGCCACTCAGACAGGTAGGAGTAGGTACCTCAGAGAAGATTTGCTCTGCATTTCTCTCCTAAGGCGTGATGGTGATCCTTTGTTCCGGGAATTGTTGCCCTCTGGATATCTCATTTTGGGAAAAGTCTCTTCAGGTCTTTTGCCCTTTTTTTTCAGATGGGTTTGGGTTGTTCTTTGTTTGCTGTTGCCGGGTAGTGTCTGTTGTTGAGCTGGTAATTTTGAAACCCTAGACTGACCGGGGTTTTGGGATCCAGATCAAAGGCCTGCGGGTTGTGTATGGAAAGTGGTGAAATGGTGATATTTTGGGGAGCAGCTGGGTTCAGAGCTATGTTTTTTTCTCTCAAGAGGTCTCCTGAAACTCCGACTTTTTCTTTCCATGGAAGCCCGGTTTTAGGAAAAACTGGGTGAATTCAGGATGGTAGATTGATATAAAGAAACCTCTCTTAGAGATCGTTCCTGCCCACTGTGTAAAGGCTCTCCCTTTGTCACTGTGGAGGGTTTGGTAAACCCAGTGTCTTGAAAACAGTCGATGGCAGACAACTCCAACAGCCATCAGGTGGGGTCAATGGCATAAAAAAGACTTGGGGAAAGAGAAAGAGGGGGAAAAAAGGAAGAAAGAATGAACAAAAAATATCAGGACTTTATTGTAGGAAGGAAGGAATAACCGTGAGAAAATTAAGAAAAAATCAATAGTTACCTATGCACACACCTATATGCATAAATACCTCAGGGCAGGAATGTATGACGAAGGAAGAAGGCTGTCAAGACAGGATGGGTCAAGAGTTGAGTGTTTGAAAGGAGTGGCATAGGGTAGATTGGCCTCAGGGCTCTGAAAGGCTTTGAGAGAGAAATAGCCCACTCGGAAGGGCGCTTCTTGGTAGTTAAAGCAAATGGAGGAAGGAAATCCCACCAGCATGTTGCCCAAGGACAAAGCAGCTCCAGGGGCTGCAGAGCCAGAGAGAGGAACACCTGAGAGATGCTATTAGAGCAGTTGTCCACAAGATGGCACCAGAATGCCTTCTGGCACCTGGAGCAGCTCGAAGACTGTCAGAGCTGCGGTGGATGGGTTTCAAAATTGCCGGCTCAACAACTGATAGAACTCATCAGCCAAAAGTAAATAAACAAAGAAATAAATAAGCATAAAAATAAACAAAAAAACTCACAGAAGAACTCAATGGAAAAATGGGCAAAAGACATGAAAAGACATTTCTCCCAACAAGCTATACAGATGGCCACCAAGCACATGAAAAAAAGGCTCGCCATCACTCATTATTAGAGAAGTGCCCATCGAAAGGACTCTGAGGTGCCACCTCACACCTGTCCAAACGGCCAACTTTAGTACGTCTACAAATAACCAAGGCTGGAGTGATGTGGGGAAAAGAGTGCCTTCCTCCAGTCTTGGTGGGTATGTATGTGGGCACAGCTGCTTAGGAAAACAGTGTGGAGCTAAATGGGGAAACTAAACTAGAACGACCCTATGACCCAGCAATCCCACTCTTGGGCATATATAGCTGGGCAAACGTTCCTTGAAGAAGATACATGCCCCCCCCGCCCCCACCGTTCCATTCTTTGCAGCACTGTTCACCATAGCCAAGACATGGAAACCAACTCAATGTCCATCAACAGAGGAATGGATTAAGACAATACGGGATATATGCATAATGGAATACTATTCAGCCATTCAAAAAAAAAAAAGAAAAAAGAAAGAACAAATAAATGCCATTTGCAGCCACCTAGATAGAACTAGAGACATTCACACTAAGCGAGAGAAGTCCGAAAGAGAAAGGCAAATACCATATGCTATCACTTCTGCCTGGACTCTAACATAGGGCACCAATGGGCCTTTCCACAGAAAAGGAACTCTTGGTCTGGAAAACAGGTACCTGGTTGCCACAAGGGATTGCGGGGGGTGTGGGAAGGACTGGGAGTTTGGGGATAATGGGTGCAAATTCGTGCACTTGGAGTGGGGAAGCCATCAGGTCCTACTGTATAGCTTGGGGAACTCTCTGGTCTTTTGTGGTGGAACATGATGGAGGAGAGCGGGAGAAAAAGAACAGGTGCATTCCTGTAAGACTGGATCACTTTGCTAAAGAATAGCCATGGCCCAGGCACTATACATGAAGGGTGACGGGGGGAAAAATGATAACATCAACCCAAAAATAGCAGCTCAGATTTCCCCAGAGAAGGTCTCTGGGTCCAGACTCCTGCCTCTCGAGAAACACCTGGCAATCAGACCCCATCAAACCTGTCAAGCTCTCTTACCAATGTGACACCCGACAAGAAGTTGTTCTCTATGGCGTATGAATTTATTTTTTTATTTCCATCATTATGCATTTCTTTACTTAGTCACTGATGATTCTGGACCCACTTGTGGCATGCAACTCTGGGCTGGCCAGGAGGTGAATCCACGCTACTGCTCGTACTGCCCCAGGCTCATTCATACAGTGCTCTGCCACCACACATGTAATGTCAGCAGTTCCTTTTTTCTTGCGTTACCTGGCAATTCACTTATCTATCTTGTAAGCAGGTATGTATGTATTGATTGACGTCTTTATCAATTGTTCTCCTTCTTTGAAATATGTATTTTTACGTATTCATTTCCTTGGGTGCCGCCTGCGACGACTTTGGGTAGTTGTCTGGCCAGCGTTTAACCTCCCAATGCAGCTCTTGCCACAGCCACAGCAGTGACCAAGACAGACTCTTAAGAAAGGCAGCCATGAGGGAACTCCCTGAGAGTTTTCTTGGTATCAGTCAATCCTCCTTGATTCACCTGACCTGGTTTCGGTCCCGGCTCCTGCCTCTGCAGGAATACCAGGCACTCCGATGCCCAGGGAAACCCTCAAAGCATTCTAAACACTCTGCCACCCGACCAGGCTGCCAGTGCACCTCTGCCTGACAGCAGGCATCTTGGAGCAGAATGTCACAGGCGCACAGAAAACAAGCGCAAACCTCTGGGTGCTTGTTGTGGGTTCTGCCCAACACACCGTGGAGCCCAACTCTGAGCCTGGACCTGCAGCCTTGGAGCCACGCCTGGGTCGAGAGGGTCCTCTGCCGCCATCTGGTGGCCATCTGCTCTAACAGCGCCTCTCGGGGTTTCCTCTTCCTCTGGCTCAGCAGCCCCCAGGGCTGCATTGGCCTTGGGCTCTAGGCCTGTGAGATTGCCTCCCTCCACTTTGGGAAATACCACGAAGAGCCCTACAAAGTGGGCTCTTTCTCTCCCGAAGGCTTTCAGAGCCCGGAGGCCAACCCGCCCCATGCCACTCCATTTAAGCCCTTTCACATCCCCACCTATCATCCCAAAGGACAGACTTCTTCCATTTTTCAGGTATTCAGGCACTTATGCACTTGTGAATGGAGTTGTGTATGTCGGAAACTATTGAAGTATTTTCTTAACTTGACAACTTTTAGTCATTCACTCATACAGCTCTTGCTGCTTTTATTCCTTTTACCTTTCTTTCTTTCTTTCATTTTCTCTGTTGTTGTCTTCCTCTCTTTCTCCTTCAGTTTACTGACTGCACCTGAAGCATGCGTGTGTTGTCTGCCCATCGACAGTTTGCAAGCCAGAGGTTACCAAAGCCACCGCAAGGACAAAGACAGATGATTTACCCAGGGAGCCAGGAGGGAGCTCCGCCAGAGCTTGCTTTGTATCCATCTACCGGCCTTAATTCCCCAGACCTGGATTTAGATCAGGTCTTCATACCAGGTGTATGTAGCGAAAAATTGAGGCTCACATGGAAAGAAAAGAAGGGAGTTTCAGGAGACTCCTTGAGGGAAAAAGCACAGGCAATAGTGCAGCTGCTCACCAAACCATCACCCCCCCCCCCCTTTTTTTTTTTTTGTCTTTTTCCAGGGCCATGCCCACAACATATGGAAGTTCCCAGGCTAAGGGTCTAATTGGAGCTGTAGCCACTGGCCTACGCCAGAGCCACAGCAACACGGGATCCAAACCTCGTCTACGACCTACACCATAGCTCATGGCAATGCCAGATCCTTAACCCACTGAGCAAGGCCAGGGATCGAACCCACAACCTCATGGTTCCTAGTCAGATACATTATCCACTGAGCCATGATGGGAACTCCTGAAACCATCACCCTTTTACCACCTTCCATTCACCACCGCAGGCACTTGATCCAGATCCCAAACCCCAGGCCTGGCTGGGGTTTCAAAATTGCCAACTCAACAACTGATAGAATTCATCAGCAAAAAAACCCACAACAACCCAATTGAAAAATGGGCCAAAGCCCTGAAAAGATATTTCTCCCAACAAGATATACAGATGGTCAACCAGCACATCAAAAAAAAAAAATCTCACCATCACTCATCATTAGAGAACTGCCCATCGAAACGACTCTGAGGTACCATCTCACACCTGTTCGAATGGCCGACATTAGTACGTCTACAAATAACCAAGGCTGGAGTGATTGCGGAGAAAAGAGTACCTTCCCCTGGTCTTGGTGGGTATGTATATGGGTGCAATACTACATAAGACAGTATGGTGTTAACTCGGCCAATTAATTATAGAACGACCCTATATCCCATCCATCCCACCCTTGGGCTTATATCCGGACAAACGTTCCTTGAAAGATACATGCCACCCTATGTTCTCTGCAGCACTGATCACCATAGCCAAGACATGGAAACCAACTCAATGTCCACACACAGATGAATGGATTGAGAAGATGTGGGATGTATACACATGGAATACTACTCAACTGATAAAAAAAAGAACAAAAAATGCTATTTGCAGCCACCTAGATGGAATGAGATACAGTCATCTAAGCAAAATAGTCTGAAAAAGAAAGACAAATACCATATGCTATCACTTCTGTCTGGAATCTAACTCTAACCCTAACCCTAACTCTAACCCTAACCCGAACCCTCACCCTATCCCTAACTCTCACCCTCACCCTAACCCTAACCGCTAATCCTCACCCTAACCCTAAACCCTAATCCTCAACCTAACCCCTAACCCCTATCTGTAACCCTCACCCTCACCCTAACCCTAACCCCAACCCCATATAGAAGCAGGAATCAGAGCCATGTGGTACATGTTATATGTAAGTTTATTTTAAAATCAGCTTCTCAATAAAGAAAAATAAAAAGGTGTGCCAAAATCATGTACCTGGTTACTTGAACTGGTGTACTCAAAGCTGTCACCTGTTTTAAAGGTGAATGGATCTGGAATTTATTTTCAATATGTAGGTCAGTATAAAAAAATCTGCTTTGTAAAGGCACAAGGGTTCTTAGCATAAATAACATACAAGAAAGATAAAATTCAGAATATAATCAACTTGTTTAGAATGCAATCAAATTCATACACAATACTGAGACACCTGACTGAACTGTTTCAGTTTCCACATTTCTTTCATTTCCTTTATGAAAGCTACACTGAGAAAAAAAACAAAAACCCTGAGTATTCTTATGATACTTTTGGTGAGTGAAATAGTAATCTCAGCAAACTTCACTCTTCATATCAGAAAGCAAAATTTTAGGGTTTTTTCCCTAATTGCCATTCAGTACCAAAGACACAATATTTATTAACACATTTTTATTGAGAAGGCATTTATGGTTTAAGATACTATGTGTTATGGTCTGCTAAAGTATCATATCATATCATTCTACATACTATGAGTGAAATTCCAGATAAAGCTAGAATATTTACTAGGGAAAAGATCAATAGTCAACAATCCCTAAAAAGCTGTACATCTATACAGACCTAAATTTATTTAAAATGCCAAAGTGGGACTTCCCATCATGGTGCAGCAAAAACGAACCTGAGTAGGAACCATGAGATTTCGGGCTCGATCCCTGGCCTCACTCAGTCGGTTAAGGATCTGGCGTTGCCATGAGCTGGGGTGCAGGTCCCAGACAAGGCTTGGATCTGCTGTTGCTGTGGCTGTGGTGCAGACCGGCAGCTGCAGCTCCAGTTGGAATCCATACGCCACAGGTGCAGCCCTAAAAAGCAAAAAAAAAAAAAATTCCAAAGTGATGTTGTAAATTACATGGGCTTTTCTACTAATAATTGATTAATTTTAAAAGATATTGTAATTTCCATGCATGCTAGTCTATAAGGAAAATTGAGAATCAGCATAAAAACCTATTATGGTTACGCAATTATTTATAAAATATTTTACCAGGAAGAAAGCCCTTAGCTATGTTAACGACTCTGTGAGGGTTATCCAGTCTTTTAGCACTGAAGTCACCCCACTGGATCACCAAGGCAATAACAAGCAGGCTGGTCACTGTACAGTTAGGGAATTGGACCCAACCTCTGTGGCAGGCAGATCACAATCTGAAGTAGACATCAGAGTTTTCTACAAGAAAACATTTCAACAAATAGCATTTCCTATGATAAATACCCATGGTCTCAAGGTGGAACAATTAACAAAACCTTCAAACCATTCAATATTATCTACATGATTTACCCTATCTAAGCAGAATGATAAACATATTTTTTAGTGACAACATACAAAATAAGTATAGATTTAACTTAAAATTTATCATGAACTAAATGTCAATATTTTCTAGATTTCTCATCTTTCTAAGCAAAAGCTAATGCTTTGTTAAGTACTTGCAATCTCAAAGCAACTGCTTCCACTAAGGTCTCTGCTATTGAAATCTGAGGCATCAAACCTCACTCTAATTTTTATCAAGTCTGAATTCTAATCTTAGTTACGTAGAGAAATTTATTTGGACATGGGCTTTCCATTAGACTGTGTTTCAGCTATTAGCCTAACATCAGTTAGCACTGTCCAACAATGGTAATAATAATAAGAGTATGACAGGACACCTTTGGAGGTGACAGGTATGTAAGGGCATAGATTGTGCTGATGGTCATGAATGTTCACCAAACTGCTCAGGTCGTTTTCATTAAATATCTACAGGGTTTTGTATGTCAACCATACCTTGATAAAGTTTTTTTTTTTTAAAGAACTATCAGAAAAGGAGTACGCTGCTAGAAATATAATGAGGTTTGCTTCCCTGGAAGTAACAAATTGCCTTCCTCAGAGGTGGAGGAGAAGGTGTCTAACATCCCATCCAATTACAAGATTTAGAAAACGCCAGTCACAGAGACTGGCAAGGGGCCTTGGCCTCACTTTCAGACGCTGCTGCCTCAGGGATCCTTCCCCTGCTTCTCTTACCTCTGCACAGCTTTTGTAACTGGGTACCATTAAAACTACATGTAGGGGACACTGTAATGTGTATCTCTTAGCCACCTGATTTACAAAATGTACACAAGGCAGTGTCAAAATTGATCAAAACACCTGGGCCTTTGATTCCTCCTCTCCTCTCAACGTGGGCCTTACCGACTTCTCCCTGTTGGCATCGGTTTGCATGGAGAACCTATCATGGAAGGAGAGACCAGCCCTCCTCACCAACCACCAGATTTCCTTCTCAAACTCAACTTCCTGCTTCCAGGGGAGGCTGCCTGAAACCCGCCTCCTCTTTACTCTTGCCGGAGTGGGAAGCAAGGGACCCACCTTCCGGGGGTGGGGGGAGATGTGTGCTTTCCGTGTTGTTCTTGTTCCTTCCCAGGTGGCCCACAGCTGGAGGGCGGGCTGGGCAAACAGATTCTGGGCAACCTTCAGGGTAGCTCAGGGCCTCCTTCTTGGCAATTACAAAGCAGCAGAGAGAACATTGTTTCCAAAAGCTGCAAGCCAAGAGGAACAGGGCAAGAGTAACTGGGACGGTTAGCCAGAGTGAGCTGTTTCACACACCCTCTGCCGCCTTTTAGCCACAAGCTCGTTCTCCCAGGGCAGCATCTGCTAAAATTGAGTCTAGGCCATCAAGCAAGGTGAATGAGGGAGAGTACCATTGAGGGGAAGCACCCCCAAATCTCCCACACACCTTCTGCCACCTACTCATCAGTGTGAACCGCTACTAGTGTCTTTTCTCTTTTTAAGGCTGGTCTCCCTGGACGGACCTCAGCCTCATTCCAGTCGCACTATTATTGCCATTTACAGGTAAGAAACTTTGTTCTGAACTCTAACTCGAGCAAGCCGGGAGTTTAGAATGGGCTACCCTTGGAGAAGCTGACTGTGCCAGGTGACTTCCTTTGTCCGTTCAGCCTCGTTTTCCACCCTGGCTTGTGCCATGGAAGACAGACCAGTGTGGACACACAGTGGCCCTGCCCTCTGACTTCCTGTTGAGGTCAGCCTGTGAGCATCTCGAAGAGACCATCGGCAAGGAGAGGAACCGCTCCCCTTCACGCCCAGCTGGGCTGGTGCCACCACGTCCCCCATCACTGAGCCGCTCCAGGTGGCCCTTTCTGCTCACCTCTCCTTCTGGTTTCTGGGCTCTTAGTGCACTCAGAGGTGGTAAGTGCTTCCTGGTCACAAGGGCAGGAGTAAACTTGACTTTCCTTTGTGGTTCCCTCATTCCCTGTCCATGCTAACAAATAGGCCCAGCTCAAGTGCTTTAATGTAAAAATATCCTAAACATCTGTTTTCCACTAGAACTCTGAAAAAAAAATTCTGACGTAAAACAGACAACTATTAGAGAGAAAAAATGCATTAATATGTTAGTAAGACCTGTGGGTTTCAGAGATGGAGAAATTGACGAGGAATGTTGGTTGGTAAGACCTCAACCAACCCCGAAGACCCCATGTCATGGACATGTCACTCACCATCCAGAGGAAACGCCTGTGTCCCTAAAGCCACCTAACTAGAACTCAAAGCAGACTTTAAAGTCTTTTTAATGTTAAATATCAAATACTATTAATATTAAATAATTAAAATTAAACACTAAATAATATTAAACATTAGTTAATATGAATTTAATTAAGTATTATTAAATAATATTAAAGAGTCTCTTCAAGAGTAAGGTGCCTGAAAGCTCCAGGAGTTGACACCTGGGATGAAGAGGTCGCATGGAGTGTGACAGGACGGGAGGCAGAGGAAGGCACGTGCATGTGGCGTCTTCTCCAGCCACCCCAACGTATTCTCCTTACTGGGCTTAGTGCTTGGACTTATTTTTTGAAGAATACAATCTAGGACAAAAGTGGAAACAACCTAAATGCCCCACCATTACAGTCCAGGGGCACAGGGAAGTGTGAAGGGTCATGTTAAAACATGGGAACAATTTATGATAGAAAGTTAAGTGAATCGAAGTGTTCCCTGGTGGTGCAGCAGGTTAGGTATCTGGCACTTTCATTGCTGTGGCTTGGGTTGAATGTGGTGCAAGTTCGATCCCTGGCCCTAGAACTTCCACTTGCTGTGGGCATGGTCGAAACTGGCAGTAGTCATGATGGTGACGATAAGATTCAATGAGTCAAGTAGAACATGAATGCACGTCATTACTCTGAGCAGTATGTGTGTACGTAGGTTCTAGAAAGACCAAACAAAAAGGACAGACTAGAATGTTAAAGTGATAGATTATGGATACTGTTTCTTGCCTTTTATGTCTTTATTGGAAGAAGGAGTGCTCTGTGGGCCTCTTACCCCAGTAAACACCTTGCCAGGAGTGCCAGGCTGCAAGGCCCCAACTGTACCTTTAGCTGGGCCATTTTTCAGAGTTGTTTGTGCAGCTGACAACCTTGAAAGAGGTAACGCTGCTCCTTGGACAACGAGCAGGCTTGCTTACAGCTTGTTGTAAAAGCAACCGGTTCCCTAAACTCTGTTCCTCAGTTGTGATGCAAACCGCAGCCTCCATCCGAGCCCATGGCATCACCTGTGTGGAGAGTGTGGGCAAGGGGAATGAACTCAAGCTGCTTGCTGTGCTGTGTGTGATAAAGTCCTCTGTCTCTGGTCCAGAAGTGTCATGTCTTTTGCCAACATCCCTTAAACAGTAGTGACAGGCTTACTAGCTTGTAAAGAAGGTAAAACCCAATCTCAGACCAATAGTCTTTTACACGATCCCAAAGCCAATCTGTCATTATTTGTTCAGTGTCTCTCTTTCCCACCAGTCCGTAGGCTCAGGGCATAGGACTTCCATCCACCTTTGCAGCACTGTCTGCTCCGCACTGAAGATCAGCCTGGCATAGGTTTGTTGGGTGATGGACTGAAGGAGCAGAGCTGTGTAAGAAGCGAGTTCCGAAAATAAATTCAAGCCTAAATGTGGGGTTGGAAGGACAGAATGACATTTTGCACTCCTATGACCCTATTGTCCGGCAGCAATTAAGAGCACCGCTATTTACCGAGCACCTAGAGGCCAGGCCCTCTTTCAGGTGATTTTCCAAACTTAGCGCATTTAAACGCGCGTAGCCTCAATTTTTTAGAAGCAGCTCGATGGACCGTCAACCCGAAAGGCTGCTGTATGAAGGCTGGCCCTCCTGTGCACTGCGTGCCCTTCCTGGCTCCTCGTGTTTGCCAACTTGCATAACCACGGTACTAATCTGTGAGCACCTGCTGGAGAAAGCAGGGGATGGAGGGGTAATGGACCTGCCCACAGTTTCACCAGCTGGAGAAAGCAGGGGATGGAGGGGTAATGGACCTGCCCACAGTCTCACCAGCTGGAGAAAGCTGGGGATGGAGGGGTAATGGACCTGCCCACAGTCTCACCAGCTGGAGAAAGCAGGGGATGGAGGGGTAATGGACCTGCCCACAGTCTCACCAGCTGGAGAAAGCAGGGGATGGAGGGGTAATGGACCTGCCCACAGTCTCACCAGCTGGAGAAAGCAGGGGATGGAGGGGTAATGGACCTGCCCACAGTCTCACCAGCTGGAGAAAGCCGGGGATGGAGGGGTAATGGACCTGCCCACAGTCTCACCAGCTGGAGAAAGCAGGGGATGGAGGGGTAATGGACCTGCCCACAGTCTCACCTGCTGGAGAAAGCAGGGGATGGAGGGGTAATGGACCTGCCCACAGTCTCACCAGCTGGAGAAAGCAGGGGATGGAGGGGTAATGGACCTGCCCACAGTCTCACCAGCTGGAGAAGCCGGGGATGGAGGGGTAATGGACCTGCCCACAGTCTCACCAGCTGGAGAAAGCCGGGGATGGAGGGGGTAATGGACCTGCCCACAGTCTCACCAGCTGGAGAAAGCCGGGGATGGAGGGGTAATGGACCTGCCCGCAGTCTCACCAGCTGGAGAAAGCCGGGATGGAGGGGTAATGGACCTGCCCGCAGTCTCACCAGCTGGAGAAAGCCGGGGATGGAGGGGTAATGGACCTGCCCGCAGTCTCACCAGCTGGAGAAAGCCGGGGATGGAGGGGGTAATGGACCTGCCCGCAGTCTCACCAGCTGGAGAAAGCCGGGGATGGAGGGGTAATGGACCTGCCCGCAGTCTCACCAGCTGGAGAAAGCCGGGGATGGAGGGGTAATTGGACCTGCCCGCAGTCTCACCAGCTGGAGAAAGCCGGGGATGGAGGGGTAATGGACCTGCCCGCAGTCTCACCAGCTGGAGAAAGCCGGGGATGGAGGGGTAATGGACCTGCCCGCAGTCTCACGAGCTGGAGAAAGCCGGGGATGGGGCAGGGGGTAATGGACCTGCCCGCAGTCTCACGAGCTGGAGAAAGCCGGGGATGGAGGGGTAATGGACCTGCCCGCAGTCTCACCAGCTGGAGAAAGCAGGGGATGGAGGGGTAATGGACCTGCCCGCAGTCTCACCAGCTGGAGAAAGCCGGGGATGGAGGGGTAATGGACCTGCCCGCAGTCTCACCAGCTGGAGAAAGCCGGGGATGGAGGGGTAATGGACCTGCCCGCAGTCTCACCAGCTGGAGAAAGCCGGGGATGGAGGGGTAATGGACCTGCCCGCAGTCTCACCAGCTGGAGTAAGCCGGGGATGGAGGGGTAATGGACCTGCCCGCAGTCTCACCAGCTGGAGAAAGCCGGGGATGGAGGGGTAATGGACCTGCCCGCAGTCTCACCAGCTGGAGAAAGCAGGGGATGGAGGGGTAATGGACCTGCCCGCAGTCTCACCAGCTGGAGAAAGCAGGGGATGGAGGGGTAATGGACCTGCCCGCAGTCTCACCAGCTGGAGAAAGCAGGGGATGGAGGGGTAATGGACCTGCCCGCAGTCTCACCAGCTGGAGAAAGCCGGGGATGGAGGGGTAATGGACCTGCCCGCAGTCTCACCAGCTGGAGAAAGCCGGGGATGGAGGGGTAATGGACCTGCCCGCAGTCTCACCAGCTGGAGAAAGCCGGGGATGGAGGGGTAATGGACCTGCCCGCAGTCTCACCAGCTGGAGAAAGCCGGGGATGGAGGGGTAATGGACCTGCCCGCAGTCTCACCAGCTGGAGAAAGCCGGGGATGGAGGGGTAATGGACCTGCCCGCAGTCTCACCAGCTGGAGAAAGCCGGGGATGGAGGGGTAATGGACCTGCCCGCAGTCTCACCAGCTGGAGAAAGCCGGGGATGGAGGGGTAATGGACCTGCCCGCAGTCTCACCAGCTGGAGAAAGCCGGGGATGGAGGGGTAATGGACCTGCCCGCAGTCTCACCAGCTGGAGAAAGCCGGGGATGGAGGGGTAATGGACCTGCCCGCAGTCTCACCAGCTGGAGAAAGCCGGGGATGGAGGGGTAATGGACCTGCCCGCAGTCTCACCAGCTGGAGAAAGCCGGGGATGGAGGGGTAATGGACCTGCCCGCAGTCTCACCAGCTGGAGAAAGCCGGGGATGGAGGGGTAATGGACCTGCCCGCAGTCTCACCAGCTGGAGAAAGCAGGGGATGGAGGGGGAATGGACCTGCCCGCAGTCTCACCAGCTGGAGAAAGCCGGGGATGGAGGGGTAATGGACCTGCCCACAGTCTCACCAGCTGGAGAAAGCCGGGGATGGAGGGGTAATGGACCTGCCCACAGTCTCACCAGCTGGAGAAAGCCGGGGATGGAGGGGGAATGGACCTGCCCACAGTCTCACCAGCTGGAGAAAGCCGGGGATGGAGGGGGAATGGACCTGCCCACAGTCTCACCAGCTGGAGAAAGCCGGGGATGGAGGGGGAATGGACCTGCCCACAGTCTCACCAGCTGGAGAAAGCCGGGGATGGAGGGGGAATGGACCTGCCCACAGTCTCACCAGCTGGAGAAAGCCGGGGATGGAGGGGGAATGGACCTGCCCACAGTCTCACCAGCTGGAGAAAGCCGGGGATGGAGGGGGAATGGACCTGCCCACAGTCTCACCAGCTGGAGAAAGCCGGGGATGGAGGGGGAATGGACCTGCCCGCAGTCTCACCAGCTGGAGAAAGCCGGGGATGGAGGGGGAATGGACCTGCCCGCAGTCTCACCAGCTGGAGAAAGCCGGGGATGGAGGGGGAATGGACCTGCCCGCAGTCTCACCAGCTGGAGAAAGCCGGGGATGGAGGGGGAATGGACCTGCCCGCAGTCTCACCAGCTGGAGAAAGCCGGGGATGGAGGGGGAATGGACCTGCCCGCAGTCTCACCAGCTGGAGAAAGCCGGGGATGGAGGGGGAATGGACCTGCCCGCAGTCTCACCAGCTGGAGAAAGCCGGGGATGGAGGGGGAATGGACCTGCCCGCAGTCTCACCAGCTGGAGAAAGCCGGGGATGGAGGGGGAATGACCTGCCCGCAGTCTCACCAGCTGGAGAAAGCCGGGGATGGAGGGGGAATGGACCTGCCCGCAGTCTCACCAGCTGGAGAAAGCAGGGGATGGAGGGGGAATGGACCTGCCCGCAGTCTCACCAGCTGGAGAAAGCAGGGGATGGAGGGGGAATGGACCTGCCCGCAGTCTCACCAGCTGGAGTAAGCCGGGGATGGAGGGGTAATGGACCTGCCCGCAGTCTCACCAGCTGGAGTAAGCCGGGGATGGAGGGGTAATGGACCTGCCCGCAGTCTCACCAGCTGGAGAAAGCCGGGGATGGAGGGGTAATGGACCTGCCCGCAGTCTCACCAGCTGGAGAAAGCCGGGGATGGAGGGGTAATGGACCTGCCCACAGTCTCACCAGCTGGAGAAAGCCAGGGATGGAGGGGTAATGGACCTGCCCGCAGTCTCACCAGCTGGAGAAAGCCGGGGATGGAGGGGGAATGGACCTGCCCGCAGTCTCACCAGCTGGAGAAAGCCGGGGATGGAGGGGTAATGGACCTGCCCGCAGTCTCACCAGCTGGAGAAAGCCGGGGATGGAGGGGTAATGGACCTGCCCGCAGTCTCACCAGCTGGAGAAAGCCGGGGATGGAGGGGTAATGGACCTGCCCGCAGTCTCACCAGCTGGAGAAAGCCGGGGATGGAGGGGTAATGGACCTGCCCACAGTCTCACCAGCTGGAGAAAGCCGGGGATGGAGGGGTAATGGACCTGCCCACAGTCTCACCAGCTGGAGAAAGCCGGGGATGGAGGGGTAATGGACCTGCCCACAGTCTCACCAGCTGGAGAAAGCCGGGGATGGAGGGGTAATGGACCTGCCCGCAGTCTCACCAGCTGGAGAAAGCCGGGGATGGAGGGGTAATGGACCTGCCCACAGTCTCACCAGCTGGAGAAAGCCGGGGATGGAGGGGTAATGGACCTGCCCACAGTCTCACCAGCTGGAGAACGCCGGGGATGGAGGGGTAATGGACCTGCCCACAGTCTCACCAGCTGGAGAAAGCCGGGGATGGAGGGGTAATGGACCTGCCCACAGTCTCACCAGCTGGAGAAAGCCGGGGATGGAGGGGGAATGGACCTGCCCACAGTCTCACCAGCTGGAGAAAGCCGGGGATGGAGGGGGAATGGACCTGCCACAGTCTCACCAGCTGGAGAAAGCCGGGATGGAGGGGAATGACCTGCCCGCAGTCTCACCAGCTGGAGAAGCGGGATGGAGGGGGAATGGACCTGCCCGCAGTCTCACCAGCTGGAGAAAGCCGGGGATGGAGGGGGAATGGACCTGCCCGCAGTCTCACCAGCTGGAGAAAGCCGGGGATGGAGGGGGAATGGACCTGCCCGCAGTCTCACCAGCTGGAGAAAGCCGGGGATGGAGGGGGAATGGACCTGCCCGCAGTCTCACCAGCTGGAGAAAGCCGGGGATGGAGGGGGAATGGACCTGCCCGCAGTCTCACCAGCTGGAGAAAGCAGGGGATGGAGGGGAATGGACCTGCCCGCAGTCTCACCAGCTGGAGAAAGCCGGGGATGGAGGGGGAATGGACCTGCCCGCAGTCTCACCAGCTGGAGAAAGCCGGGGATGGAGGGGTAATGGACCTGCCCGCAGTCTCACCAGCTGGAGAAAGCCGGGGATGGAGGGGTAATGGACCTGCCCGCAGTCTCACCAGCTGGAGAAAGCCGGGGATGGAGGGGTAATGGACCTGCCCGCAGTCTCACCAGCTGGAGAAAGCCGGGGATGGAGGGGTAATGGACCTGCCCACAGTCTCACCAGCTGGAGAAAGCCGGGGATGGAGGGGTAATGGACCTGCCCGCAGTCTCACCAGCTGGAGAAAGCCGGGGATGGAGGGGTAATGGACCTGCCCGCAGTCTCACCAGCTGGAGAAAGCCGGGGATGGAGGGGTAATGGACCTGCCCGCAGTCTCACCAGCTGGAGAAAGCCGGGGATGGAGGGGTAATGGACCTGCCCGCAGTCTCACCAGCTGGAGAAAGCCGGGGATGGAGGGGTAATGGACCTGCCCGCAGTCTCACCAGCTGGAGAAAGCCGGGGATGGAGGGGTAATGGACCTGCCCGCAGTCTCACCAGCTGGAGAAAGCCGGGGATGGAGGGGTAATGGACCTGCCCACAGTCTCACCAGCTGGAGAAAGCCGGGGATGGAGGGGGAATGGACCTGCCCACAGTCTCACCAGCTGGAGAAAGCCGGGGATGGAGGGGGAATGGACCTGCCCACAGTCTCACCAGCTGGAGAAAGCCGGGGATGGAGGGGGAATGGACCTGCCCGCAGTCTCACCAGCTGGAGAAAGCCGGGGATGGAGGGGGAATGGACCTGCCCGCAGTCTCACCAGCTGGAGAAAGCCGGGGATGGAGGGGGAATGGACCTGCCCGCAGTCTCACCAGCTGGAGAAAGCCGGGGATGGAGGGGGAATGGACCTGCCCGCAGTCTCACCAGCTGGAGAAAGCCGGGGATGGAGGGGAATGGACCTGCCCGCAGTCTCACCAGCTGGAGAAAGCCGGGGATGGAGGGGGAATGGACCTGCCCGCAGTCTCACCAGCTGGAGAAAGCCGGGGATGGAGGGGGAATGGACCTGCCCGCAGTCTCACCAGCTGGAGAAAGCAGGGGATGGAGGGGGAATGGACCTGCCCGCAGTCTCACCAGCTGGAGAAAGCAGGGGATGGAGGGGGAATGGACCTGCCCGCAGTCTCACCAGCTGGAGAAAGCAGGGGATGGAGGGGTAATGGACCTGCCCACAGTCTCACCAGCTGGAGAAAGCCGGGGATGGAGGGGGAATGGACCTGCCCGCAGTCTCACCAGCTGGAGAAAGCCGGGGATGGAGGGGTAATGGACCTGCCCGCAGTCTCACCAGCTGGAGAAAGCCGGGGATGGAGGGGGAATGGACCTGCCCGCAGTCTCACCAGCTGGAGAAAGCCGGGGATGGAGGGGGAATGGACCTGCCCACAGTCTCACCAGCTGGAGAAAGCCGGGGATGGAGGGGTAATGGACCTGCCCACAGTCTCACCAGCTGGAGAAAGCCGGGGATGGAGGGGGAATGGACCTGCCCACAGTCTCACCAGCTGGAGAAAGCCGGGGATGGAGGGGTAATGGACCTGCCCACAGTCTCACCAGCTGGAGAAAGCCGGGGATGGAGGGGTAATGGACCTGCCCACAGTCTCACCAGCTGGAGAAAGCCGGGGATGGAGGGGTAATGGACCTGCCCGCAGTCTCACCAGCTGGAGAAAGCCGGGGATGGAGGGGTAATGGACCTGCCCGCAGTCTCACCAGCTGGAGAAAGCCGGGGATGGAGGGGTAATGGACCTGCCCACAGTCTCACCAGCTGGAGAAAGCCGGGGATGGAGGGGTAATGGACCTGCCCACAGTCTCACCAGCTGGAGAAAGCCGGGGATGGAGGGGTAATGGACCTGCCCACAGTCTCACCAGCTGGAGAAAGCCGGGGATGGAGGGGGAATGGACCTGCCCACAGTCTCACCAGCTGGAGAAAGCCGGGGATGGAGGGGGAATGGACCTGCCCACAGTCTCACCAGCTGGAGAAAGCCGGGGATGGAGGGGTAATGGACCTGCCCACAGTCTCACCAGCTGGAGAAAGCCGGGGATGGAGGGGTAATGGACCTGCCCACAGTCTCACCAGCTGGAGAAGCCGGGGATGGAGGGGTAATGGACCTGCCCACAGTCTCACCAGCTGGAGAAAGCCGGGGATGGAGGGGTAATGGACCTGCCCACAGTCTCACCAGCTGGAGAAAGCCGGGGATGGAGGGGGAATGGACCTGCCCACAGTCTCACCAGCTGGAGAAAGCCGGGGATGAAGGGGTAATGGACCTGCCCACAGTCTCACCTACTGGAGAAAGCCGGAGATGAAGGGGTAATGGACCTGCCCACAGTCAGCCTGGTGCTGAGTAGTGATGCTTGAGTAAGAACAAGCCGTCCCGTCGCAGGCTGAACTCACGGCCCCGGGGCTCACTGTCTCGGGGCATAGGAGAAGCGAGCGGTTCTAAGCTGCTATGTGGAAGTCAGCTAGCTGGTAAGCCGCAAACATTTCTTGGACCTGAGTCCAAATCCTAGACCCAGTATCATAACCAGCACCAAAACAGCTTCCAGGACCTGCTCCTTGGTGGTCTAGCCACCACAGGTTTCTGACTATTCTAGCCAATTCCGCTTGCCTGGCAGCTGCTGGTAAAGCTGCCTCCCTCTGGCCCATGGCCTCAGACAAATTTCAGACAGAATTCCTGGGCATGTCCACAGGGTTCATCACTGCAGCATGAAAGAGGTCAGAGTTCTTACCTAGGTGCTCCCGAATCTGACAGCGTGCTTTGGAGGTGGGGGCTCTGAGCTCCTGCCACCGTGGGATCCTGAGTCAGCCAAACCCTCCTCAGACCATCCGCATCAGCGACAGGTCTGGACCAGGTAGGCTCTGAAGACCCTCACTCAGCTTCTCATACACTGTCTGCTGCATCACTTCCTCATGACACATCTGTGACTTCCTTTGGGGGACTTGCATTTTTTTTTTAATCCCCGTAAGACCCACTAAATGATGCTTCCTTTGCCCTCGGTTCCTTTCTGCTGTCCCAGACTGCCCTAGGCCGCTCCTGGGTTTCTCAGTAAATAGCACATCAAATCTTTCCTGCCTGTGTTTTTTTCCCACAGAGCCTTGTGCTTGTCTGTGACAAAGGATGCTTGTGTTTTACTATTTGAATTAGAATTTGGATTCTCCAGTTAATATTTCACTTCTTCCATGAAACCTAATGCCTTGACTCTCCTGAACTATCTCTTTTGCAAAAGGCGAATATCCCCAAATACGTTCATTCTTCCAGATAAGAAACAGATGAACAGGATAGTAACCTGGGAAGTGCCAATCCTTTATCTGTGTGTACGCAGGAAGCTGAGCGACTCATGTGCTAAGTCAGTAAACATTAATGTATTTCACATTTACTCCCTACATGCCAGGCGCTGTGGAAGGTGCCAAGAGGACAAAATTAACAAGGAAAGAAAAATATACTCAGGTAGTTCATTGCCTTGAAGGAAAGACAGACATGCGCAAATGATATAAGGGCTGCACCCACAGCATGTGGAACTTCCTGGGCCAGGGACCTGAGCCACAGCTGTGACCTATGCCACAGCTGCAGCAGCACTGGATCCCTAATCCACTGTGCCGGGCCAGAGATCAATCCTGCACCTCAGCAGTGACCCAAGCAGCTGCAGAGACAATGTGGGATCCTTAACCCACTGATTCACAGAGGGAACTCCTACAATATTACATATGTTATGCCACAATGCATCGACACATATGAGCAAATGATAAACCATGTGGGGAGATCCAGGAAACCTTCACATAGGAGGTGACACTTGTTCTGAAAACTTCATCTGAGCTTCGGCCCACAGGTCGTATTTGGTGATTACCACACAGCTGGGGGCAGGACTTGACTTGAAGATAGGTCAGCTAATGTGAAGGAAGCTGTGAAGTTTCTTCAAGGAGTTCCCAGTGTGGTGCAGCGGAAACAAATCCGACTAGTGTCCATGAAGGTGTGGGTTCGATCCCTGCCTTCACTCAGGGGGTTGGGGACCTGGCGTTGCTGTGAGCTGTGGTGTAGGCCAGTGGCTGCAGGTCCAATTTGACCCCTAGCCTGGAAACCTCCATACACTGCACGTGCAGCCCTAAAAGCAAAAAAAAAAAAAAGTTTCTTCAATGCTCTTGAGTGACAAGTGTCCTCTAGAGGGAGCCAGATGATGGAGGGAGAACAGCAAACTTTTCAGCACCATATTGAAAAAAATTTTTATATTGATGTGTAATTGTATTAGTTTCATGTATACACATAATGACTAGGATATTTTATGCATTATGAAATGATCACCACACAGGCCTATTGACCACCTGTCACCATACAAATTTACTACAAATTATTGCTATTATTTTGTCTTTTGGTCTTTTTCCCGGGCCACACCCATGGCACACGGAGGTTCCCAGGCTAGGAGTCTAATCGGAGCTGTAGCCACCAGCCTATGCCAGAGGCACAGCAACGCAGGATCCGAGCCGAATCTGCAAACTACACCCCAGCTCACGGCAATGCCGGACCCTTAATCCACTGAGTGAGGCCAGGGATGGAACCCGCAACCTCGTGGTTCCTAGTCAGATTCGCTAACCACTGCACCACAATGGGGACTCCAGTTTACCACAAATGATTGATTATATTCGCTATGCTGTACATTACATCCTTGTGAATTATTTGTATTATTACTGGAAGTTTGCACCTATTACTCCCTTTACCTGTGTAGCACATCTCCACCGCCTCCCCTCTAGCAACCACTAGTTCTCTCTGTGTTCTATGAGTTTGTTTCTGTTTTGTTTTGTGTGTTTAGTTTTTTGAAATTCTACATATACGTGAGTCTGACTTTCTTCACCATTGTCTAGGTCTGTCCATCTATAAATCTGGATGTTTCTTTCTGAGCAACTTAGTAACTTCCCTCGCCTGACGTAAGAAGTGAAACTGGAGTCTGCTAATGGTACCTGAGTGTGGGTGACAATTCCAAATCTTTCCACGAAATTTAGCACAAGGCTCCTCACATGTAGTGTTCCTTCCTCATGTGAGTACTGATCCTCACATTAGCTTGGCCGTAGCTCTGCAGGGGGTTTGTTGTTGTTGTTGTTTTAAGAGAAAAACAAATATTTGAGGCCTGTATGTGAATTCCTCTTATTTCAGAATGTAGTTCTGTTTTTCCGCTTTTTGTTTTTTATTCCCTCACAGCTCTGGGGGGCAGAAGCGTGATATCAAGGTGTTAGCAGGGCTGGCTCCTTCTGAGGGCTTTTCATGGTTTGCTGACAAGCCTTGGTGGCCCCTGTCTTCATCTTCACGTGGATGCTCCTCTGTCTCCAAACCTCTCTTTTTCAGAGGCACTGCAGTCATACTGGCCGGGGACCAGCTCTAATTACTTCATTCTATCTGGAAAGCACTCTAAAGACTCCAAGGTCATATTCCGAGGTACTGGACAGACAGACCCTAACGCATGAGTTTGAGGGGCACACAATTCAACCCATAACAGTGCCAAAGCTGGAAACCTCAGGCTTGGCTTTCAGTGTTTTCTCCCCTGCTTCCTAACCCCAATCTGTAGCCACGTTTCGTCGTTTCTTTCCACGTCCACCCCCAGGCTGCACCTTCATCTTTGGGTGACATCTGCCTTCTGACTCATCTCCTCCAGCCAGCATTCCCTGCAGATGGCTGTGGTCCTAAAACCACAGGGTGCCAGGTTTGTCACATTTTTCTGGTTCTCAGGGACTCACAGTAACTCTCTAATACTTCTGATCTTAAGCTGGAAAGTCTATGCCTCTTTCTCCAGTTCCCTTACGTCCCTGGTTCATGACCACACTGGTGAGGCTGGCTGGTTCTCAGCAGACCCCACCCGTCAGGTGTTTACTCCTGCTTCCATGCCATCACTCTGGTTCCACCACTCAGAATGCCCTCCTCGGCCTGCTCCCACCTGCCCAGGCCACCCGAGCCACACTCCTTCAGCGGCTTCTTGCAAGATGATTTCCTCCTGAGAATCTTACCAGAATCTGCCACAGCCAGTACCTTACAACTCTGCTCTTGATTTCTTCCTTCTTTCTGTCTTTCTTCTCTATTTCACGTGCGTGGGAGTTTCCAAGTGAGCTGTGAGCTGCTTGAAGGCAACACATGACTGGCATTTTTCTTTTTCCTCCTCCCTGCCCAGCACAGTGGCTAAGCTGTACAAGATGTCAGTGAGTGTTGGCTGAATGAAGCAATGACTGAATCAGTGGCCTGGAAAATGGAAGAGTGACTGACCTAGTGATTACATGAAGAACGATGATGCAGTGGGTTAGGGTCCTGAACCTGCTGGGAGCTGCACTAAACACTGACTTGTGGTGATGGAGGGCCTCGACGTGGTGGAGTCTAGCTTCCTAAGGGGCAGGCTGCCCCTGGCTTTGTCCTTACTTGGAGGGCTCATGTGACCACAGTCATGTCCTCTAGCTCACCAGGGAGTGAAGGGAAGGCTGGAGGTCCCCACACTACCTCCTACCTCACACACTGTGGCCCAAAATTCTTTCCAGACAAGCACTGTTTTTTAGACCTCCACAAACACAGCAGGAGTGATTAGATCTTTAGGGAGCAGCTTGGGTACCGTCACTGGTGGCATCTGTGTAGCACTGGTTATGATTACCTGTAACCTGACAGCCATGAGAGCAGGTAAAGCTCTGTCCCAATGTTTCTCAATTGTGCTGCCTGCAGGGATGGCATTTAGCCCTGGTTAGTGTTCAGGGTACCATGGAGACATGGCTCAAGAACACCCTCACCGATGGGCCTCCTGGTTACTCTCAGCAGCAGAGACGTGGCGAAGGTCATTGGCCAAACAGGAACCAAGGCCAGAAGTCATTGTTTCCCTGGGTACCCTCTAAAGCAGCCCTTCCACAAAGGCCATTTCCACTCGAACACCTGTAGCCCCCTCCCCAGGCCAGAGGCAGATGCTGCCTCACAATGAAAATGCGAGCAACGTTGCAGTCATTTAAAAGTCCCTCAGCTTATGATGGAAGCCCTGGGTTCTGTGATGGAGTGAAGCCCTGGGTGTCTGCTGCAGCTGGGACCTGGGCAGAAAGCAGAGACTCCATCTCTGAGGGTCCTCCTTTGGTTTGTGTTAGGACTGGCGTTAGACAAAGTTGGTGGGTCAAGCCATCGGAAGAGGCCACCTAGGGACCTGCAGGAAAGAGGGACAAGGCTCTTCTACTCTGAAGATGGGCCCAACCAGGACCAGCTCCACAATTTGCAGGGCCCAGAGAAAAACAAAAAATGAGAGGTCCCTTGTGCAAGAATTACCGAAAGATATTGTTCAAAAAATGTCAAGATGGTGAGAGTTAAGCATTAAACCGAGGATGGGGCCCTTCTGAGATGAGACCTTGTCTGACCACGCGGGTATCGCGCACATGGATGAGTACAATGTCGGTCTGAACGCCTCGCTAGCCTGGCCGATACTCTCTCCCCCTAGAGCCTGGGCATGTGCGGTCTCGTGCACCTTTCCTCTCTGTAATGCCCACCTTCCTGGCGGACGGGCCAATACGTCTGTGTAGAATAGTGTATGAAGTGTACGTCTGATGTGTTTCTCTATGTGGGTTTTAAATGTAACAATACAAGTGTCCTTTGAGAAAAACAATTTTGACTTCAGAGTCGGACTCTTCTCTGAAACAGGTAACCTGTGGGGCGGCTAGCGTGATTCATCCAGGGCAGGCGAGCCCCAGAGCTCAGGACAGGGCGGGAGGAGCCCCACCAGCAGAGTTAACAGGAAGGCTGCTTTGTTAACAGTGGGGCTTGAGGAAAGCAGAACTTCCATGGAATTGAAGTTTGAGCCTTCAGGGAGGAGGGAAAGACGGAGCCCCAGGACTCTGGATGGACCTGAATCTGTCTTTGCTAGACCTGGCATGAAATGGAGGTGGTGGTGCTACCTGGAGTGAGAGCATCTGGGAACCAGTGAGACAGCAATGGCTGGCGAAAGTAATGTTGGTGTTACCTGCATGGCTGGGGGCTGCTGCCAGTGTGTGTGTATGCGGGGGCACATGTGCGGGCCCACAGACACGTACACAAGCGCCCGCATACAGACCTCAACACGTTTGTACAGAATCTGACACATTTACCATGGAGAATGCTTGAAAACGAGGGGAGGTGGTGGTGTTACCATATCACTGGTATGTGCTCTGGTTTTGGAGCCAGAATGCTTAACTTCAAATTGCAGCACTGACGCTTTCTAGCTGGGTGAGTTTGGCAAGATTCTGAGTCTCAGGTTCTTCATCTGTAAAATGAGAGTAATAATAGTATCCACACTTTAGGGTTGTTAGTATGTGCATTAAATACATCAATACATGTATTGTGCTTAGTAAATAATCCACAGATGCCACCTATCATTATTGGGGCTAAATTAGTTACTGCAGGACATGATTCCTAAGTCAACTTATTGCCTGAGATTACACAATTTTGCCTGTACTTTCTATCTTATGAATTTTTAAGAAGTGGAGCACCTTGGGGGCATTCCCACTGACAATGACTCCTACACACGCGAGGGCACGATTTCCCTAGAACGTTGTGCCTAGTCTTCCAGATCAGCTACTCTCAGAGGAGCACCTTGCACGTTTCAAAAAGTTAACTTCCTTAGTGCACATCTGCTCAGTTCTCCTTCCTCTCTCTCCTCTGTTTCCTTTTTCTCGTATTTAAACTCTTGAGCATATTAACAAGAGTAAAAAATTTTCCCCAGTCCCCCTTTTAACTGCAACATGATTCAGCACACTTCTGATCATTCTTTTATTCTGGACACATGGTTTTTCTTGACCTTTTTAGGGACATAGTTCTGCGTGCTTGTCCTATGTGACTTAATGTTGTGCCGGAAATAGGCTGTGATTAATTACAGCGTATTTTTTTCTTTCTAAAACCAAAGTTTTTAGGGGTATTTGTCATTTACTTGACATCTTTGGGGTATTTTTGTGGTTTATTAGTCTGAAGCCAGGATTCAGAGGAAGTATATAGTTCTTATAAGAAAGCTAGTTGGATGCTAAGAGAAGGTGTTTAGGACCACAGTGCAGTTCAGAGATAAAATTGGAATTTTATTTCTTACAAATTTACACATCGAATTTCATGCAAGAACAAAATATCAGCAAATAGAAGATGCCCCAGTTGTTTTGTTATGGCAAAATTCAAACTCATGAATTATCAGAAATCACATTCTCCTTCCTCATTCCCTGGGGTGGCTGCTTAGTTGGGGTTTTCTGGATGCAGTGGCATGTGATAAGAAGCAAGAAGAACAGGTGTGATGGGTAATGGCAGGTGATTTTATTTTGTAGTGCCATTTTCCTCTTGAAGTGGGGTAGGGATCTTAATGGGAGAAGGGACCAGAAAGGACTAAAATGTAATTGCATCTAGAAATATGAAGATGGAACCAAGCCTTAGAGGATAATAAGGAATTACTGCTAATTTTGTCAAGGATGATAGTGGCTTGTGATATCATTACTTAATAAAATATGTCATAATATCTATTAAAACCAAATATCTGAAAGATTTTAGCAAAACTAAAATAAATAGGTGAGAAGAAGATGGAGGACTTACACTACCTGATTTCAAGAATTACTATAAAGCCACAGTGATTAAGATAGCGTGGTATTTATCTAAACATAGATAAATAACTCAATGAATTAGAATCGTGAGTCCACCCAGAAATAGAACTATACAAATATGGTCAACTGACGATTGACAGTTGATGAATAAAGAAGAGTCATTTCAGCAAACATTGCCGGGATCATTTACACAAGCAAAAAGATGAACCTCGACCCATACTTCCACCCTCAGTGCCGGAGAGAACCCCGAATGGATCATAGATCTACATGTAAAACATAAACTATAAAACATCAAGAAGAAAATACATCAGTTTTAACATTTTGGTATATGTCTTTGCAGTATTCTATTCACATAAAATTGTATTAGACTGTATATACTGTGTTTATAACAAGCTTCTGGTCATTAACATTGTATACTTAACATTTTTCCATTTCACTAAAAGCCTCCTCTTGCCCCTTCACTGAAGGCCATCCTTTAGGTATACTAGGATAGAGGAGAGCTATAAGGCAGTGACTCATTTAAGAACTTGGGCTCCTTGAGTGGCATCCAGAACACACTAGGTGGCCTAGCTCATCTATCCAGCAGGGTGAGCTCAGAATGAAGAACCAGGCCTTCCCCAATGGCAAACCTCACAGCTGTGCTGGAAAATCATGTGCCACCCAAAGAACCCTGAAATAAAAATACCTGAAAAGAGATCTGTACTTCATGAGTCACCTGCTGCAACAGTGGGGGCAAGAACTTCTCTGACATTGTATTTGGCCTTTTTTCTTTCCTTTGGCCCCGCTGGTCTGTGTTTTCCAGACCACAGTGCTCTTCAATGTCTATGTCTGTGCCTGTTACCATCTTAAGAAAACCCCAAACCACATAAATTGTAATAAACAAAGACATTTTGAATTCCACCCTTTAGATTTACTAGTACATGTAAAAATCATGTCCTGGGTGCAGGTTGGTTGATACTGATGAATTAATTACAGGAAATGGTCATATGACTGCCTTCTTGAGGAGAGACCTGTGGGGGAGGGAGTGCTTTGACCCGAGTCCAAGGGACACAGATATATTTAGCCTCATAACCCTGAGCTGCTGGGGTTGAGTCAGACCAGTTCTACTCCTTTGTGGTGTCCACAGGCATCACTTGAGCTGTTGAGTAGATCCTATTCTCTGTCTGTAAGATCCACTCCACGGGAGGAAAGGCTGGACCACATCGGTCTTGTTCACCTCTGTGTTCCAAGCATCGCACAGAGTGCCTGGCATCTGATGTGTATGAAATGAAAACTCTGTCAGATGGCTGGAAAATGGATGGATGGATGGATGGATGGATGGATGGATGGATGGATGGATGGGATGAGATGGTAGTGATTTACTGGTCCTTCAGTTCAATTTGAGTGCTTTATTGAAGTGATGTACCTACCCAGGGGTCACTCTCATACACCCCAAACATTAGGCTTCAGTTGAGGTAGTGTTTGATCTCAGTCATGAGAGGAACCAGATAATGAGCTCTTCTTTCATTTCTCTTTATTCCTTGTAAAGCCCTTCAGATTTCTCACTAAGCACATCAACAACAAATAAATAGATGGCACAATCCCTGCAGCCCCTCTCCTCCTTGTCAGGGGCTTCCAGCATGGCAAGATTTGTCTTCCAAGGCATTTGCATTTGCTAATTGGGGTCACACCTCAGGCCAGAATGGGCCAACCTTGTTTCAGTCCTTTGGTAATATGGTTCAGCCTAATGGTGAGGCTGCTGGCACCCACTCACCTCAGGTGCCCAAGCAGGCCACCTCCTCCCTGTAGACTGGGTTATGAGGGAGGTTTAGGCAAAAGCAAAGAAGGCAGTAAGCTTTGGGGTCATTTTAGGACAGGAATAGTTACAGGAGGTAAGGTTCTTACTGGCCTCTTTAAAAGAAGAAACCGGGAGTTCCTGTCGTGGCACAGTGGTTAACGAATCCGACTAGGAACCATGAGGTTGCAAGTTCGATCCCTGCCCTTGCTCAGTGGGTTAATGATCCAGCGTTGCCGTGAGCTGTGGTGTAGGTCACAGACGTGGCTCGGATCCCACGTTGCTGTGGCTCTGACATAGGCTGGCGGCTACAGCTCCGATTAGACCCCTAGCCTGGGAACTTCACATATGCCGCGGGAGTGGCCCAAGAAATGGCAAAAAGACAAAAAAAAAAGAAGAAGAAGAAGAAGAAGAAACCCACATGAGGCTCCCATTATAATCTTGGTGTATCCCTTAGGGCTGCCACTGAAGGAGGCCACATTATCAGAAACTACCAGGCAATACTCAAGAGACATTGGCTTTTAATTCACAACAGTAGACGTTTACTGTCAGCTGAATGTGGCAGGTAGCATAAATTCTTGCTTAAAGGGAATTTACAATCTAGTTAAGGAAAAAAGATAATGCGATTAGAGAAGGCAAAGTATCCTCAGTATACTAGTCCAAGAGGGAAGGAGGGTCTTCGTTTTCCTGTAAACAATGGGTGATGGTATCCTTTCCCAAACAAGTGCAGTCACTGAGAGAGGGAAGGAGGGTCTTTGTCTTTAGCGACTCCTAAAGTTAATCTCTCTATAAAAAAGGGAATGTTTAAAAATGTAAAATATAATGTCGCACAGACAGTTAATATCCATTTAAATATAAATTGGAAACTGTTAATAAAATTATTTAGATCCGGAGTTCCCGTCGTGGCGCAGTAGTTAATGAATCCGACTAGGAACCATGAGGTTGTGGGTTCGATCCCTGGCCTTGCTCAGTGGGCTAAGCATCCGGCCTTGCCGTGAGCTGTGGTGTGGCTCGGATCCCACGTTGCTGTGGCTCTCGCGTAGGCAGGCAGCTATAGCTCCAATTAGACCCCTAGCCTGGGAACCTCCATATGCCATGGGAGTGGCCCAAGAAATGGCAAAAAAAAAAAAAAAAAAAAAAGACAAAAAAAAATTATTTAGATCCACCTACCCCCCCTCCCCAAATAAAGACAAGAAAAACCTTCCTGGACTTAGGCTCTAATTTCAACTAGCTGAAATTTAGTTGCAAATTTAAGAATAAATAACAAATGCTCTATAAACAAGAAAACAGATGCAACAAAGTTTATGTGTCCTGCATAAGTGAGCTCTGCCTGCATCCAGTTCAAACAAGTGTACTATTCCTGCTTAATAGACAAAAGCTAAATAAGATATTTAAAGCAGAAAGAATGCTGCCAGAAATGGAATTCTGATTTAAAAGAAAAAAAAAGAGAGGCAGCTGAAAGCAGAGAACTATATAACGCTATTTTATAGTATCAGGCAGGCACAAGAACTCAAAAGACAGAATAGTCTAAGACATTTTCCTATTCAGGCAACCAGTCTTACCCTTTCAGGGCTCCTCAAAGTTCAATACACTTCAAACATTACCCAATTTTCTAATATAATATTCTATATATAACAGTAAGCTAGATGTTTGGAACACTAAGTAATTTCTCTTAGATGTAATGGTATAAATAATAATTTTGTTTTCAGATCAGCTCCTAGGTGTCAGTGACCTCCATAATACAACCTTTATAAATTTTGCAATGTTTACAAACTTCGGTGTACATAACCAAAAACAATTCTAGAGCCCACGTGAAACCCATATGGCAATACTAACAAAGTAAGCCCGTAGCTGGCAAATATCCCCAAATTGTCCCCAGACCACTGGGACCCATTTGGTGGAGACTGAATCTTCTTAGGATGAATAATTTTGCGTGACTTCCCACGCAGACCACTGGAATCCCAAACAGGAAGAAGTGTGGGTTGGGACTGCTCTGTGTGAAAGGACGGAGGGAGGGCTATCACTTGCTTCAGCAAGACCTGAAGAGAGCTGATGCCGTCATCACAGAGCACAAGTATTACCATTACTTTGCTGCATCCAGTCAAGTGGCATCTATTCTTTACCACAGCGAGGGCAGGGCCAGACCCCCTGGTATCCCCGACTCCTGCTACTGACGGGGACATGGTAGATAGTAAGTGTATTTTGAGCATATGAAACAATGGACGATGACATCATTTCCCAAGGAAGGGCAGACACTGAGAGGGGACAGTCACCCCAGCCTGCGGGTGGGGCTCTAGCTCCCCACTGCCCACTCCCAGGATGTCCAAGCCGAGGGCTGGACCAGAGATCCAAGCGCGGAGCAGCATCTGGGAGTCACTGGGAGCCCCCGAACCCCAAGTAGCAGGCATTTCTAGGGAAGCCACAGCTAATAGGGAAGGGAGGGGAGAGTGTGGAGAATACTCACCATCACCTGGCGGTGGAATGAGACGGAAAAAAATGTACCGGCAGCCAGAGGGGCACTCATTACATAAAAGACCTGCGAAAATGAATGTCTCTACTGGAAAATCGCTTAAGCCATAGGAAAAAAATTAAACTGTGTCTAGTTCCCTCTGAGAGACAAAAAAATTCAAGGTCCTTTAGAAAGAATGCCACCAAAATGAGTTAAAATTTTAAAAACCTTCATAATTTCTGCAAGGCAAGGATTTTCCATTATTTGGACAATACACTAATGTGCCAGATAAGTGGGAATTGTTTCTTCGCGGTTGAAAGTTATTTTAACACTCGATCAGAGTTTTTATAAAAGGGAGATTCAATGTTAGGGTAAGTCTTGCAGTTCAGCCTAATGTTAGAATATATCCATACAGGGTTTTCAAATGTCTCAATTTTCAGATTCATAAACAAAGACAATGATCTTTAGCTACACCCACCACAGGAAAACAGCTGTAATAAACAAAAGTAAAGGATTGAACCAAAACAAATGCAGCTGAAAGTAGGTTCTGCTTTTTTTTACTATTTATTTATTTATGTCTTTTTGCCATTTCTTGGGTTGCTCCTGCGGCATATGGGAGGTTCCCACGCTAGGGGTTGAATCAGAACTGTAGCCGCCGGCCTACACCACAGCTCACGGCAACACCGGATCCTTAACCCACTGAGCAAGGCCAGGAATCGAACCCGCAACCTCATGGTTCCCAGTCGGATTCGTTAACCACTGTGCCACGATGGGAGCTCCAGGTTCTGCTTTTTAGAGTTAATTCATTATTAAGGAGTTTGTTGGACCAGCAGGAGAAAAGCAGATGATTCAGGAGCAAGGAAGACTGAAGAGGTATGTTTCAAAAAGCTCCGTTAGTCACCCAGGGATACCATGCTACACCCAGTCCTTTGCTGGAATCCCATCAGAGGGTCATGGTTCTAAAGTGCAGGAATGGATCCTACACAGAAATGGATCAAACACAGAAAAACAGCAGATTCGGGGGGGGGGGGGAGGAGTACAACAAAGGGTTAAAATCTTTAACATAAAAAGCTCCTCAATGTCATTATAAAAAAATAAAAACAACTCATTTCTCTTTAAAACGACAGAGGCTATGAGTAGACAATTCACAGAAAAATTATAAATTCTAATAAGGAATTGAAAAGATTCTCAAACCCCTGAGGATCAGGGTTTACAAATGCTGTCTGATAAGACAGCATTTCCACTTACTAGGTGAGAAAGAATACAAAAGATTGCTAATATCTCTTGTAGAGAATGTAGGGCATTATCTTCTAAGCATAACTGAGGGCCATCTGCATCAGAATCATTCGGTGGGTTTATTTTAAAGGCAATCATGGAGTTCCCTGGTAACCTAGTGGGTTAGGATCTGGCGTTGTCACTGCTCTGGCTTGGGTCACTGCTGTGGTGCAGGTTTGATCCCTAGCACAGGAACTTCCATATGCCATGGGTGTGGATCAAAAAAAGGGGGCGAGCAATAACCCAAACTTGGAAACAGCCCAAATGTCCTTCAGGGGTTGAACTGACAATCTGACAGTGCACACCCGGGAACACTACTCAGCAATGAAAAGGAATGAGTTCTTGATGTAGGCAACGACTTGGAAGGGTCTCAATGGCATTACTCCAAATGAAAGAAGACGGTTTCAAAAGTTCACATGCTGTGTGATTCCAGACTCAAAAAGAAAAAAATGATAGTCACTGAACAAACAGAGAAAAGAGTGGGTTCACCAGGGGTATGTGGTGAAGAAGCTGTCGCTACAGTCCCACCGCGGGAGGGAACGCGTGGGGGTGGTGCAGCTCTTCCGTACCCTGATTGTAGTGGTCACACAAATCCACCACCTGTGTAAAATTCATAGAACTCTACGCTCCACCTCCTTAAGATTCAAGCTTCACTGCAAAAAAATTTAAAAGCAACTCACAAAAAGCCCACCTCAGCCCTTGCAATCAAAATCTCTGGGCAGGGGGGGTTGAATCAGCGAGCTTTTCCTAACAAGCTCCCAGTGATTCTCAAGGACACCAAATTTTAAACATCACTGGCTCTCATATTATTCATATGACTGTAACTGTGTACCACGTTCTAGAGGAAAATTAGGAATATATGCTACTGTGATATTGTGCATTAGTAAGCATGCAGTGGAGAAAGAGAATGTCCCTATAGTTTTAGGCACATTTTTACATTCCAATATGTCTGGAAGGGACCCTCCAGACATTAGTGAACAGGATGCGGCCCCAGGGAGCAACTTTACCTGCATCCACACTGCCTACTAAAAAAATGAGAATGACTTGCCTGCATTGAAACAAACAGGGAAATCTCACATATGAATCTGGACATGCAGCCCCTCCTGAGGGGAAGGCCTGGCAGCCAGCGCAGCTCACACACGCCACCCCTTCCCTCAGCACCACTCTCCCATCTGTGCGTGTTGTCGGCTGCTAAAGACCTTGAGGTCTTACTTACCTCACAAGCTGCAGGGGGATGTGGGGTTGCTTCCGGTTTTGTGTTTGCTTTTCTGTGCATGTACCTGTGTGAATTGAAATTGACATGAAAGGTCTAACAGAAAGGCATGAATTACATCGAATTCGATGTTCTTACTGTTATTGCTCTTCTGGGACGTCTCCTCTGTGCGGGGCTTTATATGCATCGCGTCTTATTCTCACAGCACATTTAGGGTGGATTACGATATCCCTCTACACAAATGAGGAAACCATGGTACGGGGAGGTTAAGTCCCTTGCCTGAGGCCCCCATCATCTCGCTCCCAGGCCCCACCCTGTGCAAAGACAGGCCCATCTCCTTGTCCCCTGGGCTCTGCCTGCCTTTCCAAGTAGCATGGCTCCGAACCGACAAGCCGATCAAAAAAAATAAAATCCAGCCAACGTATAAGAACAGTTCCATCATTTCAAGGTAGTTAAACAAGCATTAAACAGAAACCATTTTTATACACTATTTAAATATTTGAAATATTTGAAAGGAGCAACATCCACTCTGTTTTCTGGCCCTCCCTGGCTATGTCCTGGGCTCTGGAAGAATTCCGCCCCTTGTCTACAGCCCTCGCTTTTCTGATTGGACCACGGTTCTGATAGCTAGTTCCCTTGTTTATCAGTTGTGAAGTTTTTGGCTGTCATTCCTGGTCGCATGGATGTTTGCTTTGTAACTGTTTCCTGGTGTGTGTAGCATCTCCCTTCTCCCTTTACCACGATTGTTAAGCTGTCCCTTGCTTTCAAAGCAGGCTTCTTGGTGTCCCTTCTGTCTACACCGACCTTCCTTTCTGCTCCCTTGATCCCTCTAACAGTCTCAAGCTTCTGGTCCCATCTTCTGAAAGCCTCCCCTGCACCTTTGATGGTCTCCTAGGGCCCTGTGCTCACTTCTCCAGTGGACTGTTCTGCAGCTGCTCTGAGCTGCCCGAGGGGGCCTTATATCTGCCCATCTTCCACTGGTGGCACAATATCTGTCACCTGCGGTGTGCTTAGTGCAGACTAACCAGAGGAATAGCACTTGCAACCAACTGGCCACGTGGAAATGGCTCTGATTCTGTGGCCGTCAGAGCTGCCTCTGAGATGTCATCTCTCACCAGGCAGTCGGAAGAGCAGCCCAACTCAAACCAAATATGAGGAAGCGTGGTCCCAAAAAGTCTCTTCACGGCTCTGCCACCTCCAGGCACCTAAAGGGCTGGCTGGGACATAATTTTGGCCTTGTCTGCAAAACTGTTTCAGACAAACCAGGAGTATTAGCCCCAGCCCCACGCTAAAGCTCTAATACCTCTTCCAGTCACCACTCCAGGAAAGGATGCTACTAAACATTCAAACCTAGAGTCAGAAATTTAATGTTGATGTTGTGAAATTGTTGTTTTTTCCCCACAAAACAGCTCTGCAGAGCTGTTTTGATCTGCAAAGCTGATGAAAATAAGCACCCCAAGAACCCAGCACTGTGGCAGGTGGCCCCACAGTGGCCCTCACTGGCACTTGAGGAAGCAGAACCCTTCATCTCTGCCCACCTCCTCCCCTGCCACCTCCCAGCACGGGTCCTGTATTCCCAGTTGCCCTCAAGGCATTTTCTGAAATCAAAGATCCTCTCACTGGCTCCACCTCAATGTGTCGAAACACAAAACTCACAGTCTTCCCACTCAAAATGCAGTCAGCACACTCTCCAGTGTCCCGTCTTCCTGGCTTGGACATTTCGGATTTTTTGTTTGTTTTTGTTGTGCGGTTGGTTGGTTTGTTGGCCACTGCATGCAGTGGCTTGATGTGGGATCCAAGTTCCCAGACCGGGGCTGAACCCAGGTCACAGCGCTGAAAGCGCTGAAGCCTAACCACTAAACCACCAAGGAACTCCTGGATTTGGGGCCTTTGGCATAATCTTTTACTCACTACACCCTGAGCCTTCTGCTCTCCTGTGTGATTGGTCACTAAGTCACGTACTGATAAGAGGTTCCCTTCATTGCTCCTCTTCGCTTTGCTTTTGCCTCTCTAATTTCCTCAACCACCAGCAAGTCCAGGCTCCCTATGCTTTCTGACCAGCAAAATCTAACGACAAGGCAGAGCTCAGATGTCACCTCCAGGATAGCCCATTATTCTCTGAGCCCCTAGCTTCCCAATATCATACTTCATATAGTGCCTCTAACCTGAGCTCCATCCCTCTGGCAGACGCAGGACCTGGCACCTGGATGCTTGTGTGGAATGGCTGTCTATGATGGAGGGTGGATCATCCCATTAGAAGGCTCTCCGGTGTCTTGGTTTCCTGTTTTGACCCCATTTGAGCCCAAGAGTTCTCAACTGTGCTATGACCAGATGTAAACTATGGAATCCATCCTCAGAAAGATGAATTAGGCTGCAAAATGATGGCTCTAATTTTAGGATCATAGGCCTCCTGAAGACTATTCATGAGGAAGTCAGGTTAGGAAGCCCTGCTCCATCCCTGCACCCAATCGAGAATGTTACTGTCAAATTATTCTTCCTGAAATCTGTTACAAAGCTATATCAGAAACGTACTATCGAAAGGGGCAAAACTGACTCCTTCAGCTTGACACGCATGGCTTCCTCCTAATTGGCCGTGTTTTTCCCCATCTGTATGTACGTCCTACTCCCCAAGATACAATCAGACCGTTGACACCAGAGGGAGGTATGTTGCGCTTGGAGGTGACCCCCACTATCACAGCACCTTTCTAAGCAGAATGGCCACCAGCAATGCCCTGAGCGTGCGGCCACACACTGTTCCCCAGGACCCTAGGACACATTGGCTGGAGGGCCTGGACAGAGGCCCAGTGGGACGTCTGCACAAGCACTCGCCTCCATCAGTCAGCGTTCTTTCTTCTTCACTTGATATGCTGTTCCCTTTAAGCAGTGTGTGGTTCTTAGCTGGGACGATTGTGCCCCGAGGCACACATAGCAATGTCTTGGAGACATTTTTGGTTGTCACAACGGTGGAATAGGTGCCACTGGCATCTAGAGGCCAGAAGGCAGGGGTGTTGCTTCATATCCTACCATGCGTAAATAGGACAGGCCCCACAGCAAAGGACTTTCTGGACCCAAATATCGATAGGTCTGAGTTTGAGACGTCCTTGTCTGCAGGGATCTCTCCACCAACAATCAATCCTGGAACTTTCTCAAGTCCCACATCCTCACTGAAACTTCCCCAGGCCCCTCTAGTGCAGCAGGGTCTCTCCTTCCTTAAATCCTAGCCTACTTGGCATCTCCCAACCCCCCCAAATTAGCGCTTGGCACTTACATAAATGTTACCAAATCTTGCATTTGTTTTATCGCACACCCTCAGATTAGTAGACCAGTGAGGACAGTGATGTTTATTTTTCTAAGTTATGTGCACAAGGTAAATGCACAGTCAGCACTCACCCAAGTAGTTCCCTGAAGAACAGAATGAAAAAGAAACTTAAATTCTAAGTTTAACTAAAGCAGTGCTTAAATTTACCGGCTCCCCTGAAGAATATCAGGATGAAGAAGCAGGGGAATCTTATATAAATGTAAAAGGGAAGTTCTAGAATTTCCACAGAATTTAAAGGCTTCTTATTCTGAGGAATACACCTGGAAATGGACCTCAAATACCAGCTGGAGTAACAACTGTCCTTGAAACATACATACAATCTGACTCAACCCCTCAGCAATGCAAAATTGCATTTTTTTCCATCCAGGGACTCTTTGGGAAGTTATGTGTTCAGAAGTCACTGCTTCATCCACACAGCTGCTCTGCTGGGACCCCTCCTTCCCTTTCATCTTCCATGGCTGCCTCTTCTTCCTGCTCTGGGCACACCCTGCCTGGGGACTCAGTTCTCCTCAAACCTCCTACAGAGGGCATTTATGTGTGCAGAAGTCTTTGGAGAACGTTAGAGAGAGGGGGCAGAAAATGCAATGGTAGAAAACCCTATTCTCTTTTTCTGGACAGCCCTGTCTTTAAATCTTGCGGCAATCCCCGTCCAGGAGTCTCCCACAGACCTCCATCTTCTCCAAACTTCCATATCCTGCTAGGTCACTTTTTACCGTCTCTGCCTTCCTTTCTTTTCCTTAGATCCTCAAACTCCTCTGAACCACTTCTGCGGAGCACGACAGTCCTTGCTCCCCAAGCAGGTTAGGCTGGTCTTACCTGAAGCAAAGACAGTTCTCTCCCTAAAAAACCCTCCTGCCTTCTGTTCCTGCCACCGCACAGACGAAGCTCTGAGACCTGGCGGGGCAAGGGGGTGTGGGCAGCAGGCCCGGGGAGCAGGAAGGTTGCTGGTGTGAGTCTTAGGCTTCACTGTGTGTCGCAGTGGTTTTCTTCCAACCAGAACCTGGAGGGTTGGGGGCACTTTAACGCCCCACGTCTCAGCTGTCACCAGGCTGACTGGGACCCACAGCACCAGTCAGCACTCCTCTGGCCATGCCCTTGCACTGAGGTCATGACTGGGGGTCTCGCTGCCGCACTCTTTGAGCAAGATTTGCTTTTGCCGATGCATGGAAAGTGCTGTAAGTTTCAGGGCTGTTATTTTGTGACACAAGCTGATGATGACCTCACTGGGAGAAATGATCTCCGTGACTGTTTCAGGGCATTTCCTGCTCCGAGAAAGGTCCTTAGGAAATAAGGGACATGATCGGGTCAGTTTTACCCAAGAAAAGGGCCCTTCTTACTTGACGGGGTCAGAAGCCGTCTTCTCCTGCTCCTGGGATGTCTCACGTCCCACCCTTAAGTTTGAGGGTGGCCCCTGCAGAAACTCAGGGGCTTTCTTCGCCCTTTTGCCCCTTAGAAAGATTTGCATTGCAAGTAAGTATTTCTTCGGTGCCAACTATTGTCACCAGGTGCCCAGGAGCAGACAGATCTCTGCTCATGAAGTTCCTCCTTGTGAGAGGAGGTAGGAGGAGGCAGGTACCTGCTTCGGTTGTCTGGGCCTCATCCTCCTCCTCGAGCAAATAAACTGAGGAGATTAGAAATTCAACATTTTCAGAGCTTGGGGAAATCGTGTGAAGTGCCTGTGTTATAAAATTAGAATGTTTATTCAAGGTTCCTTTTTTAAATATTTTAAAATTGTAATGAGCTCTGCATTTTACTTCCCAATATGTCCAAGTGTTTTGAAATATAAAAACAGTGCTTAAAATGATTTATCGTAGAGTAAAAATCGTGCTCCGGGAAAATACGTCCAGTGACTACGTACCCGCTCAGAAAGCCTGTCCGCCTTGAGGCGCAGGACTCTGCCTACTCTGCTAGAACAGGGGAATAATTTCTCCTGAGGTTTGCTTGACGGCCAGCGCACTAGGCAAGATATCCGGATGCTTGATGCCTGAGGTGGGCAGAAGAAACCACTGAGCGGGAGCAAGTTTCCAGAAAAGGGAAGCGGAGCAAAGATTTCCCAGATGTGCCTCAGACAAGCCCTGAGATCTGAATCCTTGACAGAGTCCATGACTTAATGCATGTTTTGCAGCTCCCAGACTCTTTCCATCACCTGTTGTGGTCCTCACAGTTACTCTGTGAGATGGGGAGCTTGGTCCCTGTTTTACAGATTTGAAGACGGAATCAAAGAGGAAGAGCGACTTGCTTAAGGTCATGCAAACAGGGGACTCAGACAATGCCCTCCTAAACCAAACTGGAGACTTCTTCCCCATGCTACATACGCTCCCGCTGGGACCTAAAATCCCGATAAATTACTTAAAAGTACAGGCACGCTAGAACAATCATAAAGGGGTTTCGTGCTTTGTTTGCTACCAGGTAACCATGACATTAAGCAAGTTCCCTCATGGAAGCCCAAAGGCCACTGGGAACCAGCAGATCCACTGACCACGTCTTCCTTTGGCAAATTCGCCAGGCTCCACAGGGACGGTGGAGGCCCCTGTGCCCGAGTCTCCTGGGCCCCACTTCCACAGGCAGGCTCCGGTAGCAGCCTGGTGGGATTCGGTTAACCTGCCCACTCCCCTAGCCCTTTTCAGGGCAGCCAGGAAGTGTGAATTCTGCTAGGGGCCCTCTAGGAAGAAGAAAGGCTTCTTCTTAAAAGAACTTCTTTAGAAGCTGAGTTCTAAAAAAGCCCCAAATGTCTTTCATAAGGTGAGGGCTTTTCTCTGCCTAAGAGATCAAGCTTTGGCTGCTGGCGTGGGGTGAGGGCAGGCACACCCTAGGGTCTCCACGGAGGGAGGTGCGGTGGGGTGTCCACGACGTCTTTCCTTCCTGCCAACCACGCACCCCTGCCGCTCCCCACAGGCCGTTTCCTAAACTGTGAAATGGGAACAACAATAACCCACTTCAATGGTGTCTTCCTTTGAGTTCTGAAAACCGAGCCTGGCAGATCTTTAGCTTTAGTCTCCTCTAATACTGTGCCTCCTTTGAAATCGGAATCAACAGTTCTCAGAACGATTCAGGTTTGGGTGTGTGGGGTAGGGAGGGGTGGAGAGGGGGCTGGTCACTGGGTTAGAACTTTGCGGAAAGGTTGGAGTTGTCACATTGACTGTCAGCAGAGGTGTGTGAGAAGCTCAACCGCAGAGCTGTCCTCGCAGGCAGGGCTGGGCTGGGCGAGGAGAGGCTCCTCAGAGAGGTGGTGACGAGGACAGGCTCCAAGGACGAAGGGAAGGAAGGAGAGTGGGAGGGAATTTCTTTCTGGCCCCCAAGGGAGCCTGTCTCTGAGGAGGGGAAACACACAGCTGAGCACTCAGTAAGTAGCTCCATGGCACACACGGCGTTCCACATTCTGGTGAGATCGGTAAAAAGAGAAAGGGAAGAGGCCACGTGTATCGTGAAACTAAGCCATAAATAATGAAAGTACCAGTTACTCCCGAGGAGTATCTGTTTCTAACTGACTTTTTGTTAGATGGGGCAGGTAGAAGCAAAAACAGCGAGACCAGAGCAGCAGTTACTTCGCGTGCCTCATCATCATGGAACATGGAAGGGTGTTTACATGGATGTGCGTGCAGGGCCGAGTGCCCGCTGAGGGCTCGCTGTCCTTGAGGTGTGTTTTATGGCTCCGGCTCTTTATTCTACATTCCGTAGGAAGCCTAGTGGCGCCGCAGGACACAGGGACTCTCCTGGCCACCGCTGGGTCCTCCTCCAGCACGCCCTGGGTCATAATTTCCCTTGGGTCTTGGTTCCTACAACTGTCCTAGTCCCTCTTCTCCACACAGATCCAACATGGGGCTCATTCCTTTGGTGTGAATGCCACACCCCACACCATAGCCCGTGACATTAGGTGTGTGGCAAAACATTGCAGGTTCAGTGAGAATGGCACCATCAGCATGCGAGCCCAGATGCCAGCCTGCAGCTCCATTCACATCCCTCTCTTCCCGCCCCACCTGGCTCCTCCCTCGGCCCCTCCCGCAGCCTCCCATTCTCTTCGCTACTGAGGCCTTCCCTTTGCTCATAGAAAGCTCAGTTACAACGCTGCTAAAATGAATGGCTTTATCCTTCAGTAGCAAAGAAAGATTTGCAGATCTTTGCACATTTTCAGATTTTTCTCTCCTCTCCCTCCCATCAGTCTCTCTAAAAGCAAGAGCAAAGGGTAGATGTTAGCCAGTTGGTGATATCCACTGTGCCCCGTCTTCTTAGAATGCAGAGCATAGAAAATAGTATTCGTTGTGTTTCCTTCTTGTTTGTTTGTTTTTTTGGAGGGAGTGCCATGCCTGCATAAGGAGGAAGTTCCCAGGCCAGGGACTGAACCCACACCACAGCTGTAACCAGAGCCACAGCAGCCACCATGCCAGATGCTTAGCACTTTAAGCCACCAGGAAACTTGCTTTCAAATGGACTAATTAAGGCTTCAAGAATTTTAAGCTTTGCGGTCATCTGCAAATCCATATACCAGCAGTGATGCGCCCTTGGTTATATCACCCCATCAATCCAAGGGTCTGTTTCCTCACCTGCAAAAAGGAAAGGAAAATAGTACCTTCCTCAGAAGTGACGTTGTGAGGGTTAAATGAGACTATACTTCAAAGAGCTATGCACAGTGTTGACACATAAAAAGCTCTTACTAAACATCAGCTTTTGCTGTGCTGTGGATGATGATGAAGACGGAAGACATGAGCAGGGCCAAGAAGATGAAGAGAAATTGTCCAAGTCAGTGAAATAACTTTTTGGTCAAGGAAGGGGAAACACATCAGTCCAGGCAGTGATCTGAATCATTGTAAATCAGGAAGAAGCCAGGTTGTTAGCTTGATTTTTTGGTTTTGCCGCTTATGAGGGCAAGTTTTGCAGACAATATGTTTTCTTGGGAGATTGTTCTCGGAAACATGTTCACCAAGAATGGCGGAGAGTGTCTCCTCTGCAAAGACCACTCTTGGCCAACAGTGAGAACAGGAAGTGATGACAACGCTCAGCCCACTGGCCAACTGGAATGGAAGGGGAATTCTTCCACAGATCATTGTAATTCCCCAAACCGAAAACTTGACCAAGTAGCCAGAAGGTTCAAAAGGGGCCTCTGCTTGTCAATCCATGGCGGTCTGGTTGGGTTTCAAGCAGGGTATCAGTATGAGATTTTTCTGCGGCTCAGGCTGGCATGTTGCTTCTGTCCTGACTCAAGGAACTACCCTTGACCTTCTGACTCACCAGCACCTTTTCCTGCAGCTTCTCTATGTGTGACTCACCTCCACAAGGGCCAACAAATGATAAAACTCATGAGCGACAGTTATTAAACATGTACGAGGTGTCAAGTGCTGTGTTATTATATCAGCACAACAGCCCTACGAGGTGCCTCCACCTGTTATCCTCTTTTTACAGAGGAGAAGACCAGCCTGGACATTTGGGTGAATTGCCCCAGGTCACATTTTGTGGTAGCAAATGCAGACCCAAGCTCCATGGCTACAAAGGCCACATTCTTAACTGTTGGACAGTGAGACTGAGCAGATCACAGCTCATGTAATTTAGGGTTAGGATCAGTATCAGTTAACAGTTTAAATAAGTTCATATCTGGTGTGATTTTAAAGGCAGTAAATGGCTACTTAAAACAAGCAAACAACAACTAGAATGTCATCCAAATTTCCTGAAATTCTTTTTTTTTTTCCTATTTGTGGCCACACCTGCAGTATATGAGAGTTCCCAGGCTAGGGGTTGAATCAGAGCTGCAGCTGCGGGCCTACACTACAGCCACAGGAATGTGGGGTCTGAGCCAAGTCTTCGAACTATGCTCATGGCAACGCCAGATCCTTAACCCACTGAGCGAGGCCAGGGATCAAAGACACATCTTCATGAATACTAGTTGACTCCCCCAAAATTCTTAAATTTCTTGTCTCTTTATATCAAAGCCTTATGGCTCTATGCAAACATTATCTACAAGGGAAGGGACTTGAACCTATTAAACATGTACTATGTGTCAAGTAACTGTGCCAGGGCTCCTGGGTGATCCTTGGGCTCATGAAAGGGTGAGAACCTCTGCCATAGGCCATGTCTCCACCCCCCCGCTTCACCTTCTCCTCGTGTGATGACTCAGAACTCTCTCCATGTCATTCGTGAGCTGTGCACTCACACTTCTGGTAATCTGACAGTATCTGCACCCAGCTATCCCTCTGGCACTCAGTAGCCTCAAAATGAGACCTTTTAAAAATCCACACTAGATCCTCTCTGATGACTTCATTCTGGTCAGTGTTGGCACCATCTCTCCACCATCCAGGCTAGAAAACTCAGTCTTCGGGGATTCTCCCTTTCACTTGGGAGAAGCAGCTGAGCCCTATAGATTCTGCCTTTGCAATGCTCATTGAACTGCCTCCTCTGCTTCCCACTCCTGTGATTCTTCTCAGGAGCTGTTTGTTCCCCACTCTGGCCACCGCCGCCCCCCGTGGCCAGTGCTGACAGGCCCCTGTGTGGCTTCCCACCTCTCTCCACCGCTGCCCCACTGCAGCTCTGATCACATCACTTCTGGGAGCTCATGAAGGTTCCCGCCATCGAATGCTGTCCTCAAAGCTGTCCACAGGGGTGCTCTAATGTACCCCAGTGCCACCTTCGCTAACTCCCAGACAAGCCCGAGCCCTTCCTGCCCTGACAGCCTATGGTCCCATAAACGCTCCTGAGCTTTGATTAAGACCCTCCCAAAGGCACACTTTCTCCAGGGCCTTGCTGGTGGTTCAAGCTACTCTGTCCCAGGAAAGAACAGAAGGCCTGGGGACAGGACATCTAAGCCTCAATCCAAACCCATTGCTTAGCAGTTGGGAGCTCAGAGAGAAGCCAGCTTTACAGAATGGGACTGAACTGGGGTGGTAGGTAAAATAGGGAATAATGGGAAACAGGATGTTTCGGGTACCAGAAAGATAGTGCTGGAATCTCAGCTCAGCCCATTGCCAACTCCATGGCCATATTCAGCTTATCTGGACTTTACTCTTTACAATTTGATGTTTTGACCTGCAGCAATGAGTACAAGAGGATCTCTTTTAGAGAATTTTGTAAAGATGAGACTTAACAAATGCCAAGTGCTGAGTACATGACCCATGACAATGATATTTTTATTGCACTTAATATGCTTCCTGCCCAATAAGCATCACACGCAGTTGCTGTGATCATTGCCCTGCACCCCCTTAAAGCCTCTTCTTGCTTTTTACAGCCACACCTGAGGCATATGGAGGTTCCCAGGCTAGGGGTTGAATTGGAGCTGCAGCCGCTGGCCTACACCACAGCCACAGCAATGCAGGATCCAAGCCGCATCTGCGACCTACACCACAGCTCATGGCAATGCCGGATCCTCAACCCACTGAGCAAGGCCAGGGCTTGAACCTGCATCCTCACAGACATATCTGCTGAGCCACAACAGGAACTCCAAAAGCCTTATTTTTCTTTGCTGTGTTTTCTTCTTATTTTAAGATTATCTTTCCTTTGACTAAACTTGGAGCTTCTGGAAGAGGGACTTTCTTACTTATCTCTCTATCTGTTGTAGAAGCTAGCGAAGTGCCTAAGCAGAAAGAACTCAGGAATATTGGATTTGGTTAAATTTGAAGAGGAAAAAGGAGCCCCGGGGCAGGTGTGGAGGGTGAGGGTATCACTTGAGGCACAGCAGTGGGAGCCTCAGGGACAGCTAGGGGGCAGCCTGGGCACAGTGACAGTGGCCAGGGCCATGGGTTTGCCTCGTGGGGAGGATAAGATGCAGTGTTGCAGGGCAGTGTATTGTGCATGAAGGGGCTGGCAGGACTGGCCGTCACCCAGGCTTGGGTTCAAATTTGGGTTCTCCTCCTAACTAGGTCCTCGAGCTTCAGTGAACTCCTCCAAAGGCCAAACAAAAATAAGCTTTCTAGCTCCGGATGGTTCTGAGCAGATTAATTCTATGCAGAGTGCCACGCATAAAGGTTTTCCTCATTGAACGAGATGACTGAGATGTGCGGGAAAACGGCCCAAGGGCAGGATTAGCCCCATCGCAAATCCCGTGGAAACCCCACATGACACCATCCTTTGGGCTGTAGGAAACCCCCTCTGGGTCCCTCCCATGGGCTCGTAACACCCATGCCAGCTACTGGCACTGACGTTCTACACCATGTGTCATAAGCACCTGCGTTCAGTGTGTGCACATGGTGTGGAGGCGCACGGGGTGGCGGGACGTGGGGACACGGGCTGTGTCCACAGTACTTAGAATTAGAGTGAGCTGAGAGTCCGACCGTGGTCAGAAGATTGCCAGGTTAATGCTGAAGGAAGCCTCAAATCCAGGCTCTCTCCTTGAGGCCACATGGTCTCAGAGATGAGGACGACACAGTTGCAGTTCTTGGGAGGCTTGCAGTCTAATCCCAGCTTTTGGAGAAGAAATGACCTCGTTGATCAATATGATCAGGAGGGAATATCACATGTCCTTAATGGCCAAACATCAAAACCCCCAGTCCCTAAACTCTTACTGATCAACTGCCTGCTCCATGCCCCCACCCTTTTCTCCTCCCTGCTAAGCAGAGGAGAGGGCCCAGGCCTGGCAGAAAGCCCTCCCCTTGCCCGTTTCCCCGCATCTCTGTACTTTGAAGAGAGGGGCCCTCCTGCCTGAACTGATGTTCCAGAATCAAAGCAACTTGAGCCGTGAGATTTGAAAACCCCCTCATCAGAGGCGGCAAGTGTGTGTGTGATCATGTGTGGTGTGGCGGGAGATGCCCTTTCAGCCCAGCCCACATAGTCCAGGGAGGCTGCAGCGGCTCACCGCCCTGAGGGACTGAAAGGGGCAGGAGGGCTGGTCCTGAGCTCCCCTGGGGGAGGGTGTTGGCCCATGATTTTGTGCTGATCTGTTGACCTGAGAAACAATGAATGTGGGACACCAACTTTGCTTAAGACTCTTCCCTGGGTTACTTTCTGAGGGTTTAACCTGGAAGAAAGGACCAGACTGGAAGAAAGAGGGGCCTCTGGTGCCTACATGGGAGGCCCATTAATAGACTATAGAACCAGAAGCAACCTTGGAGATTTAGTCAACTCACCCTCTCAGCTTACGCGTAAAGAGACTAAGGCCCGGAGGAGGAGCATGCCTACGACCACACAGCCAGCTAACACGGGGACCCGATTCTCTTAGCGGCAGTTCAACACTCTTTCTCCCACATCAAGACACTGCACAATGCATTACAGCCGTGACGGGAAGTGAGGAGCCCAAGGCAGCCGTGAAACCCCAGGCCCTCTTCACAGATGCCAAGTCCACCCCTTCCCAGCCTGGAGGAGTGACTTAATGCGTCAGCATCCCTGCAAAGAAGACCCGCGTGTTGTTCACATCTGTGCCTTGGCCAGTCCTGCTTCTCTCCTGTCCAGCATCACGCCCTTCGGGGAATGGGGAATGGGTGCTGCGGCCGTGGGTTGCTATGATGGGCCCGATATGATGAGTTAACTGAGCAAATGAAAAGTGAAGGAATAAATGAATAAATTGCCTATATTTACTGTTTACAACTTAAATTAATATCCTCCCTAACTCATAAAATGAGTGAGCCTTTAAAAGATAAACAGAAGAAAAAATTCGCATCTGTTCACTCTTATAATGATATAAACTGTTTTCATGTATTCAGATTGTTTTGTATATCCTTAAATATTCCCGTATCCCTTGTTCATAAAAGCCCTATATTTTAGTTAAATTTATTCCTAAGTATCTTTCCCAATTAAAAAAATTTCAAAGCCACAGAAAAGATAAAGGAACATCAATTTACCCTTCACTTTGGATTGATCAATTGTCTGCCATATTTGTGTTCTCTCTCCTTTTCTGACAAACCATTTAAAAGTAAGTTGCACAAATCAGATCACTTCATCCCTAAAAGCTTCTGCACGTCCTAAGAACAAGGATGTTCTCCTACATAACCCCAAAACCATTATCACGCCCAAGAAATTTAACATAAAAAGACACATACATTTTTTTTAATGTGATTTAATTTGGAGCAGAATGTGTTGAGAGAAAACTGAATGTTTGCAGCCTAGTTCCGGCATCTGGAGAAATTTAACCTCACGCTACTTCAACCCAGTTGACCTGAATCAGCAAAGTCCTGATCTTGCATTATGCCCCTCTGAGTTTTGCCACAGCCTCCACCACCTTGTCCCCGCACCCTCGCAGATGCTGAACTTTCCACACATTAGGCAGAGGGGTTCTAAAGAAACAGGCACAGGGGAGGCTGCAGCCTTTCTCATGCCAGGGCTGGCTTCTAGGCTGCTCAGCCAAGAAGCCTAGAAGTGTGAAATAGTGGTATTAGACTAGCTTTGGAGATGCCTGGGAGCTGCAGGGAGGAAGACAATTCTTGCTGATTTGAAAAAAAAAAAAAATCAGTCTGTTTCTATTCATGGAAGCCTCTTGTTTTCAATCAGATGGAGCAGAGCGCCATGCAGATGTATTTTTCACATTTCTTACATGCTCTGCCTTCTGAGGTGGCATTTCTAATTGAGGCTGCTGGCGAAGCACCCGAGTTCCTGTAAATGCCCCCACAGGCTCCCCAGAGCTGGCTGTGCGAAACTACAGCTGAGGGTAAGGGCAGGCACAGTGACACAGAAAGAAGAGAGAACAAATGCACCAAGGAGCACAGCCAACGCTAAATCTGAAAAGAGCCACGAGAAACATCAAACAAGAGGCAGTCACTCACGAAGAGAGAGACCAGCAATTTCAAAAAAAAAAAATTCTCAAAGTTGCCGAAGATACAAAGAAATAATTTGCAACCTCCAGCAGGACCCTTGGAACACTCCTATCTCTGAGCTGCCTTAAAAATGAGAGCTACAGTAAGTTTAGAATAAATAATATCCTGCCTTTGAGGCCGGCGATGCTCAGCAAGGGACTGAGGAACATCTGAGGGTGGACTACTGCTTGCTGCTAGCTTGTCCGCTTGCTGCACTCGAGTCATCAGTTGCGGTTATTTAAACATATAAGGTGGCATCTGGGGAGAGGATACACTTTCTGATAAGAAAAGAAACCTGCTTTAAAAAAAAAAAAACTGGCAAAAATTTTCGAGTTTGTAATTCCCAGAGCTGAAAAAGCTGTATCACCAAAGGAAGTGAAGACTCTGTGGTTCCGTATTTGTAAGATGACTAACAATAACAAGAAAAAATGAATGAATTCTCATGCACATTGACAAATACGAAACTTCTACTTTGGCTTCATTCCTAAAAATTGTTTTTATTTGTCCAAATATTTTCCTCAAAAGAAAAAAAAGACAAGTGGGCTGTAAAAATAGATGGTTGGCATCTGTTAGGGTGGAAACTCCTGTAAGGAGTATTTTGTAACTGTCAGAATGAAAACATTAAGTGATGTATGCAAACTAGAAACTTTGCATCAATGCCCATATACTGCAAGTTCACTTTTTAGGTGGGTAAGCAAAGATTTTAGAATTTTTAAACATAATAGATCTTTTGAGGGTGGATATCTAGACCGCTGTGTGTTTCTCGGTCATAAGATAGACACTGGCCTCAGGCGGTGAGCGTGTGCTTCTCAAGTTCTCCTCGAGTGCATGAGGGTCAATGTTCTTTTCCTTTTATCTGATGGTGGAAAATGCCATAATGACACACCCAATTATATAATTTGCTGCCTCTTTTTCTGTCTTATACGTATCTGAGATCACACATTTGACTTTCCATGTCCACATTTGGTCCAAGGAGCGGAAATTCCGAGAAGTCTTATGTGGGGAGTCCCCTGCCCTCCCGCCCCCTCACACTCAAAAGCAAAGGATGAGGTGCCTGCAGCCTGACAAGCTTGGCTCTAAAAAGAGATGCTTTTTATCCAGCACAGTTTCTTACAAACAGGGGGGTATCATTTATTTGGGGTAAAAGACTGCACAGAAGTGGCATAGGAGAAAGCACATTAGAATCGAGCTTCTTGTGCTTTCATGCTTGTAGTTTAATTCCTAATTTGTGGTTGTCGGAACTGAAGTTACTGGGTTTTGAAACCATGACAGTAAGAAATTCCTCTCCTGCTTCTCCATCAATTTCTGGCAATTCGGGAAGAGGGACTTCATTTTGCTAGTCCTTGCATCCTCTGCTTTGGGCAGTCTCTCTACAGCCAAACACAACATCCAGTTACCAGGACAGACTTATGTTCCCACTTCAAACATAGACTCTCTTTGTTAATGTTTATTCTGGCAGTTGGTGACCCTCTTGGAAGTAATTCTGAAGGAAGTCTTCCAGCCAATATGGCCCTTATAAAGCTTACTTGGCTATTAATTCATGGTTAATGGTTTTGTCACTATGTCCTGTCTCCACAATACTGTTTCTTGGGTCTCATTTTTTCTGTCTCTGCACCACCTGCAGCATGGGAGAAGGAGGGCTTGGCCACAGTCAATATTCTAGAAGGTTTGTGGAGCCCCCTGTATAGTCTAGATGGAAGGGGCACCATTGAGGAGGGGTGCTGGCAGTGCCGAGGGGTGCTGAAGGCTACACAACTTTGGGAAGCAAAGATGCTCTCTTCTGTGTGTAGTCAGCTTATAACCCAGGGCAGAGGGGCCCCCATGTGTCAGATCCTCAATTAGGCACTGTGGATGCAAGCATTCATGAACTCTTTGCAACAAGCCTATGAGGTATATGAGATTACCAGACCATATCAGAAGAGGAAGGCCAGGCCCAGAGAGGGCTCCCAGGGATGACATGGGGCTGGAACCGTCTTTGCCATACAGCATGGCAGAGGGTAGATGCTGGGTGCCCTCAGGAGGCCCTGCCAGTACCGTGGTTGAAAAGCCACCACCTGTCTTGGGCATCAGGTAAACAAAAGATCTCAACTCTGCTTTTCAAGTTTTTATCTGAGAGACCTCATCACAGTTGCTTAACTTTGACCCTCATCTCTTGCACAAGTAAAGTAGGGGGCAGAAAATCTATTCCACATCTACTCTGTGAAAGCAATTGACTGAGGGGCCCTTCTGCCAGAGGTGCTCAGCCTGTTAGCTGTCTTTTTTTTTTTTTTTTTTTTGTCTTTCTAGGGCCACACCTGTAGCATATGGAGGCTCTCAGCCTAGGGGTCAAATCAGAGCAGTAGCCTCTGGCCACAGCCACAGCCACAGCCACAGCAATGCTGGATCTGGCCATGTTTGCGGCTTTCACCACAGCTCATGGCAACACCAGATCCTTAACCCACTGAGTGAGGCCAGGGATCGAACTCACGTCCTCATGGATGCTCATCAGACTCCTTTCCACTGAGCCACAACAGGAACTCCCCTGTTAGCTGTGCCCTGCTCCTTCCATCACCCTCCCACCTTAAGTGCCTGAGGGGGAAGGTCGTGCCAGATGCTGCCTGCCTGGCACCCATGCAGTCTGCCAGCCTGGGACCTGCATGCTCTGCCAGACTGGCTGGAACCATGCCAGGTGCCCTCCCGCCAAGAGGTAGTGTCAGGAGGTGAAGAGGAATGTTTTCTACAGAGCATGATGTGAAAATCTACCAGGCGCTGATTTCCTTTAGCTCTTTTCACCTCAGCTGGAGTGGAATGGCTCCTGAGTAGTGCTTCTTCCCAGGGCCTGGGTTATCCTAAGTCAAAACTGCAGAAGGCCAGATAGCAAAGCATGAAGTTCTATAGCTCCGACTATGGGACCCTTGGGAAATATCCAAAGACTTGAGTGTGTGGCTTAAGAGCCACTTCTCCAAGAATTACTTGCATGCGTTTCTTCCAATTATGCTGTGTCAGTCTTTAAAATGAGAAAGAATTCTTACTTTGTGAAGTCTGTTTCTGCCAGGCCCTACGTGAGAGTCTTAACCGACCCTACTGCTAATGTTCACACCACCTCCACGAAGCAGACTTACTATATCCATCTTAGAGGTTAAGGAACTAAGCAGAAGTGGAAACAGAAAGATTTAGAAAGTGGCCGAAGCAGCTTCAGGTCTGGGGCTACGTGAGCACCTGTAACCTCGTCCCATCCACTTCAGCTTTGCTTCTCACCTCCAAAGACTGCCTCCCTGCTTTACCTCCCTGGCTTGGGCAGAAAATCAAACCCTCTAATCCCAACTCCGGATCTTCACCCAGTGCTCTGAACACTTATGCCCCTCTCCCAGGGATCATTCACGCCTCTCTTGAAAGAGTAACTACGTCCAGAGCGATCGCTCTCTGCCCTCACCTTTCTGAGCTCCAAGTCACCCTTGCCTTCTCTGCTCCGCCGCCATCCCTTGGCCCTCCAGCCCTCAGCCTAGGGAGTCAGTTAGCACATTGGCCCCCATTCCTCCCTAGATGCAGCTCAGGGCAGGGAGGTCACTTCATGAAGCTGTGACTCCCCTCGCGGAGCCTCAGAGATGGGCTGGAACCTCCTCTGGGGCACTGGCTCCACCCTGCATCTCCACTGACCTCAGGTGAAGGGCACTAATTCATGTACTTGCTGCTCAGGTTCTGCCCTCACAGGGACCTGGGCAGGCAGCCAACTGCATTCATGCTGGGAAGCCTGGGCCAGCAGGGTCATCAGGAGGGAAAATTTTAAAAAGTAAAATAAAAACCAAACAAAAACACCTTATCTGGCATCTCTCCCATCACTGAAGGTTCAGTAGATGGTGGTTATTATTTTCCTGTGTTACTCTTTCCTCCGAAAAACGGGATTCGAGCAACCGTGGAGCCAGCACAGTTGGCCATGATGCCGTGTCCTGTGATGGGGTCACAGAAACAACAATGAGCTGTCTCTGGGGACACAGCTGGGAAGCTCTGGGTTCTCAGATGTCTTCATCCCTGACCCCCAGCTCCCTCTTGAACAAAGGTGGGCATCTTCCTCATGGTCCATGTACGTGGAACAAAGAGAAGAGCTCTCTGGACCCTGGATTGGAGACCCTGGCACACAGGCCTCTGCTGCAGGGGCCAGGCCTGCAGCGCCTCCCACGCAAGCCTCTCCCACGTAGAAGCCACCTCTCATACATGCAGTGACTTCCCGGCTGGGCCAAACAACATCACAGGTGAAGGGCAAGGCCTCTCACAAAACTGCCCTCACTTCTGATGCCAACCACAAGCTTCAAGGTCCACAGGCCACCTGCACTTCTAACCAATAGGCTAGAAATTCAGAGATTTCCACAACTCCCTCAGCCTTGATAATTCAATGGATGACTCACAGATCTCAAGAAAACTGTTCATGCATGATTGTACTGTTATTATAAAGGATACAACTCAAGACCAAAGAACCTGGTATCCTGAGTGCAGAGCTTCTGTGTCCACAGGATGTGTCCCCTCCTGTACACCAATGCGCTCACCAACCAGGATGCTCCACTGAGTTTATTGGGGGTTCATTCCACAGGCGTGATTGGCTGAATCACTGGTCATGAGGTTGAGTCAATCTCCGGCCTCCTTCCCTCCCCAGACATTGGGCTGACCTCATGTGGCTCAAAGCCTGATCCTCCTATGGCACTGTTTTCCCTTCCAGTATGGCCAGCCCATATCCTGAAGTATTTAGGGCCCATCAGGAGTCACTTCATTAGCACAAACAACCAGGACCTACCATGAATGGCAAAGTTACTCCCGTCACTGGGGAGATTCCAAGGATCTGGGGCCGCCCACTCAGGAACTTGGACAAAGGCCAGCTGGATTCTTTATTAGGCAGGAGAGTGTGTGTCTACATGTGCGAATGTTCACACACATGCACGTGCATGCATCCCCTGTCATCCAGACAAAAAATCGTATCTCCTTAACATGCCATGCAAAGTCCCGGCCCCATTCCTCCTTCCCAGTGCTCCCTCCTGCCACACTGAGCTCCTCACTCTTTCCTGAACACCAGCCCTTCCACTGCTTCCCAGATGCACAGGTCACCCTCACTGCCTGACTCAAAGCTCCTTCACAGCCAGCATCCACAGCCCTCCCCAGGGACGCTCTCCCCAGTTTCTTTGAGAAGGGCTGATTGTTCAGTCTTCAGTGTAGCCAAAGCCCTCTGACTGTATTTCTGTAATCATAATTAACATTATTGGGAGTTCCCGTCGTGGTACAGTGGAAACAAATCTGATAGGAACCATGAGGTTGCAGGTTTTATCGCTGGCCTCGCTCAGTGGGTTAAGGATCCGGCATTGCTGTGGCTCTGGTGTAGGCCGGCAGCTACAGTTCTGATTAGACACCTTAGCCTGGGAACCTCCATATGCCACAGGTGTGGCCCTAAAAAGACCAAAAAAAAAAAAAAAAAAGGACAAAAACAAAATGAAACAAAACAAAAAAAATTATTACTTTTCTATTTAATTTAATAGTTTTCCCCACTTGACCTTTAAGCCTGTGTATACATTAAGTTCTTTTTTGGCTGAAAGTAATAGAAAAATCTGGCTTAAAGCACAAGGACATTTTTAGTTTACATAAGAAGTCCAGAGGTGGCCGGAGACGAAGTGTTTCAGCCACTCAGTGATGCAGCTGAGGACCGGGTCCCCTCTGTCCTGCTGCTCTGCCATCCTTGGCGAGCCGTTCATCACTCAATGCGGAAAGATGGCAGCTGCCACATTATGTGCCTTCCCAACAGTCCCAAGCAGGAAGGGAAGGAAAGAACAAACGACTCTGTTCCTACGCTTCTCTCCCGCATCAGGAAGGAAAATGATTTTAAGGAGCCGCCAGCACACGTCCTCTTGGATATCGTTGGTCGACACTGGATGACAAGCTGTCTCCCAGGCCAGTCCCTGGCGAGGGGAATAAACTGCCGCCATGTTGGGGGCCATTCCCAGAGCTGTCGTTTGTTCTCTAAGCACACCTGGAGTTCTTTCAGGAAGGAAGATGGGACGGCTTGTGGGTGGGAACCTTTGACATGGAATAGATGTAGAATGTGTTCTCAGACAAGAGAAAGGCAGTCAAGATACGAGGAAAGGAAGGAGGGAAGAAAGAAAGGAAAAAGGAAGCAAGCGATAAGCAAGAGTGGGAAAGGGGAGGAAGGAAACAAGCCCGAAAGAGTTAAACAAAAGTATGCAAGGTTCAAGCATGCAGAAATTTTAAAAATGATTTATGTTACACCTAGACCATGTCATCATGACTTACCATGGCTTAATAGTTTTCAAACTTTCTGAAGCAAGCAAATTTTCTGTCAAACAAATAAAATACTTATTTTTCTTGTGTTCATTCTATGGGTCAGTCTAAGACAAAGATAATCCAGCTTCCATCTGGAGGTGACTTGCACCACACACTTTTCCCGGTTTGCTCTTGGGAAAAATGCTCCTGCCTTTTAGAGCAAGGATAAGCCCTTTCTTCGGAGACTGGCAGGGAGACAAGACAGAATTAAACAACAAGCTTATGCAAATTTAATTTCTTTCAAAGGAGTAATTTCCCCTGCGCCCTCCATGCGTGATGTTCTCGATGAAGTCTCCCTTGGATTCTCTGGCAGTGTTGGTGGAATCTCAGCAGCCAGGCTCTGGAAAGGCTGACGAGCCTTCCTTCCATGGTGCCCGTGCAGCAGGAAGGCCAAGATGAGAGACACACGTTAGAAGCTGTGCCCCAGAATGCAAGGCACAAAGGTGCTCCTCCCTGCGATGTCCGAAAGCAGAGAGGGGCTCAGCCAGGCAGTGAGGGTGACGTGCACACGCCTTTCTTGCCTCCCTGCTGCCGGGTGGATCCAAACCAGTTTCAATGGTTTCTAAACGAAACTCACCTGGTGTGTGTGTGGTTTGGCTTCATTCTTAAGGTTTAGGGCTCCCCAAGATCAAACTGAAACCCTTGAACTGGTGCCTCCAAAGAGGCTGATCCTTATAAGATATATAATGTGTGCTTCAAACTCACATCACCTGAAACAGGTGGACTCTCACTGCCCAACAGGACCTACCTCCCAGCCAATGACCCCTGGAATCCGGAGCTGACAAGACAGCCTCATGTGCAGTGCTGACACAGAATGAAGATGTCTTGATCTTGGGAGTTTTCCTGAGGCACAGCATGTTAAGGATCCAGTGTGGTTACACTGCAGTGGCTTGGGTTTTATCTTTGGCCTGAGAACTTCCACATGCTATAAGTGCAGCCAAAAAATAAATAAATAAATAAAAAGGAAGAAGACAGCTCGGACCCCCAAACAAACTCCATTTACTCCTAACCCTGCCCCTTAAACTGATTTCCAATTCAAAGAGATATTGTAAATCCTTCAAATTTATACACAAATGGAATTGTTTTAACTAAATATACATATGTATTTAAATATACAATACAAATGTCCACACATTTTTAACTGTATGTGTATATGGTTCTGAATCTTGCTTTTTCACTAATGATATGACTTGCAGAAATTTCCATATGATCATATTTAGATCTGCCTCTTTCTGTTTAATAGGTAAAAATATTCCATGGCATACATATGCTATAATTTATCTAGTCCTTTATTCAGGAAATACGAGGTTTCCTATCCACCCCCTCGCCCCGCTTTTTAGGACTTATAAACAATGTTGCGATAAACAGCCTTAGACATAGGTATCTATAGGTAGATAGATGACCACGATGATATAGATACACACAGACATAGACATACTTAAAAACACAAACCCACGGAGTATAGGGACTTGCCTGATAAACGATATATGAATTTTAAATTTGAGAGGAATTACCTACCAAAATTATTGTAGAAATTTACCCTCCCACCAGCACTGAAGGAGACTGCCAGGTAAACCTCACCCAAAATGGACTTTATCCCACTTTATTTGATGCCACTGTTAAATAGATGACTATTTATATTTCATTGTTATTTTGATTTGCCTGTCTTTAATTATGAGTGTAACTGAAAAAAATCTCTCCCGTGTTTGGTGGCTATTTACATTTTATTGACATGAACTGGTTGTTGACATACTATTTTCCTATAGAATTATTCAGTTTTTCTTACTGATGTGACCAAGCTCTTTGTGCAGTAAGGAAAGGAGCCCGTGGTCTTTCATATGTCGTCAAATTTCCTCTCGGTTTGTGTATTTTTTCTGTAAAATTTTTTTTTAATTTACAAATTAATCAATTATTTTTCTTTATTATTTATGGCCTCTCTTTAAATCAACCATATTTTCTTAGGACTTACAGTTAAAACTAACTTTAATACACTGCACAGCCTGTAAAAGATGACTCATAATCTCAGGGACCCCTCGATGATGTCTCTGTGGGGGGCGGTGGGTGTAAGTGACCTTCCTTCAAGGATGACAGAGCCAAATGCCATCAGCTACTTGTCCTTCCCATTATTTGTAGGTGAAAAGATGACTTTTTGAGGACGCTGAAAGCCAGTTAAATAATTATATGAACATTCATGGTAATAGGTGTTGAGTTTCCTAATTTTTTTAAATTGTGAAATTCCTGGGCTGTTACTCTCCTCAATAAAACTACAACTTATCTTATTCATTGGTAGTCTCATTTATTTTCATTTAATTAGAGTAATATTTCTTTTTTTTTTCTTTTGTCCTTTTTGGGGCCGCACCTGCAGCATATAGATGTTCCCAGGCTAGGGGTCTAATCAGAGCTGTAGCTGCCGGCCTACGCCACAGCCACAGCAACACCAGATCTAAGCCATGTCTGCGACCTACACCACAGCTCATGGCAACACCAGATCCTTAACCCACTGAGTGAGGCCAGGGATCGAACCCGCAACCTCATGGCTCCTAGTCGGATGCATTTCCACTGCGCCACGACGGGAACTCCTAGAGTAATATTTCTTTCGCTGAAATACTTTGAAGGAGTGTTGTACAGGCTATAGAGGAAATTGCAGCAAAAAAAAATTAAAGATATTTGGTTGGTGACCGTAGTTATTACATAATTAGAAAAACGTTAGCATGCTTTTTCAATAAAGAGAATTAAAAATATCTGGCCTGGATCCGAAAAATCCCATCACATGTTTTAAAGAACTGAAAGGTACCAGGAATTCTTTCAGCTGAAAGTAACAGAAAACAGGAGCAACAACAGAGTATTTGTTAGTTTGCCAGGGCTGCCACAGCACAGCATCACAGGCTCAGTGGCTTAAACAGCAGAGATTTATTCCCTCACAGTTCTGGAGGCTGGGAGTCCAAGATCAAGGTGATAGCAGGGCTGGTTCCTCTGAGTCCTCTCTCCCTCAGATGGCCCATGGTCATCCTCTTGCTGTCTTTTCACGTGGTCCTCCCTCTGTGCTTAAGCATCCCTGGGGTCTCTTCCCAGAGGACATTGGTCACATTGTGTTATGACCCACTTTGATGGTGTCATTTTATTTTAACCACCTCTTTAAAGACCTGCCTCCAAACACAGATACACTCTGAGGTACTGGAGGTCAAGCCTTCACCAAGCGAACTTTGTAGGGACACAGTTCAGCTCATAAAAGTATTTAATCATCAAACGACAGGAAGTGCAGAGCTAGGGAGCCCAAGGGCTGGTGCGGGAGCACGCCAGTGTTGGAGGCAGTGCCATCCTTCCCTCATCGTTGCAAGACAGCTCCTGCAGCCCCAGGCTCTGGATGTGCAGAGAAAGAAGAAACAAGGAAGCTGCTGCCTGTGTCTTCTGCTCCTTCCAAATGTTAAGAGCTACGACGGCAGCTTCCTGCGGGGCTTCCGCTTCCGCTTCTCCGGCCAGGACTGTACTGCGTAGGCCACTCCTGGATGCCAGAGATGCTGAGCATGCTCACACACGAGTCTACGTGGGACCTGGGAAAGGGAGGTGGAGGACGGGGCTTGGGCAAGTCACCGGTGGCTGCCATCAGATTCTTCTCTGCTTCCCTTTCTTTTTGTGTATATCCGTGGTTCTGGTGCCTTTCCAGAATGGGGCAGGTCATGCTAAAGTTTGCTATGGTAGATACATATCCTACATCCAATGGGAGATTTTTCTTCAGTTGCTCTCCCCAATGCGGCATCATTTTTTTCCATTTACTTTTCTGTAATTTCAATCCTTATGTAATGAAGATGTATTCATTTTACTTTTTAAAGGATGTGTGAAAATTAAATAACGATAGTGTAGAAATTGAACTCCTGTTGGGTAAACAGAGAAGATTTCATTCTTCTATTCTATTCTTTTCCACACTGAGCCCAGGGAAGGCTAAAGGGAATTTAAACTTGGGGCTTCTTCCAAAATCCTGATCGGTGAACATAAATATTTTACCATTCAAAGAAGAAAAGGGAAGGGAAGGAAAGGAAAGGGTTTAGAGACTCCTTGGGTGACTTGATTTTCCTTTACCTGCTATACTCTCTCTCTCTCTCTCAGTCTCATTTTTCATTTTTCTTCAGATATCACGAAGCAGAAAAGAAACATCTCACATAGACTCATCCAAGACGAGGAACCCACCCACACACTGAAGGCCGTAGGGGAATGTGATTAATCATTTCCCAGAGAGAAACCTCTCTCTTGGGAGAGCCAAGAGAGAGGAGGTTGAATTCTTTGCTCACTTGAGATTTACAAAATAAAATTTGAGAATTGGGGTTTGTAAGACCAAGAGGAGCAGAGAAATAATAAAAGAACAGCCACATAGGATATCCCACCAAGCTGTGTCTTTCACAACCTCTCTGCTCTCCTTTCATGAGCCTGGAAACACAGGTCTCTGGGGAATCTCATCTGGAATGACGGCAGGGAAAAAAGAGGGTTCTAGGAAAAACTGTCACACTCACTGAAGTGTCTCACATTTCCGACCTCAAACTTGCGTGGACAATAAATGGAACTTTCTATAACCCTCCTCCCCAACTCCAAGATTGTGTTAACAAAAGCCAAGCTCTCTTTCGACAGCCCTGCCTACCTCTGGACCACTCAGGTATGCAGGTGGTCTCTCTACTGCTGGCTGCTGATGCTACACCTGGCGCCCAGAGACCTGGAGAGCTTCCCTGGGCCGTCCTCCCAGATGCACCATTTCTACTTCCACTTTATAGGTAATTCCGTCCTACCTTGTGGTGGTTCCCCTGACCCCCATTAACACTGTTCCACAAAGGCGTCATTGGGAAGAATTTTGTGACAAAAAATGCAGTGAAAACTCTACACTCATGGTGCTCTTTGATCCTATAAAGAGAAGGACACCTCCTAAGTTGCTGCCAGCTTATTTGATTTTTTGTCCTCTTTCATGTTGCTTCAGGACTCCAAAGTATCAACTAAAAATAAGAGTCTCACACAGAACAAAAGTGAAAATGCCCCTTTTGCCTATAATATTGATGCACCCTCCCCCACACACACACATCACTCCTCAATGTTGGACATGCTGCAGGACCATGCATGTCACATTCACTAATGGCAGAAACAGAAATGCCATACAGTCCTCATGTTGAATAATCTGGCAGTAGGCATTAAAAAATCTTATGCTTCTGAACACCCATTAATTCTACTTGGAAAAATTTTAATTATATGTTAAAAATGATACACATACGCAAATATGTGTGTACACAATATTAAACTATTGCTTAAATAGTGAATAATTTCAAACCATTTTAAAAGTCCAAAAATGGACTCATTAAATATTTTAGGGTATTTTCATACAATGGAGCCATACAGCCATTAAAATTTGTTGAAGATGAATGTTTAACAACATTAAAAAATGTCAAGGATATGTTGCAAAATTCATACTACAAAATAAGATTATAGTATTGTTTTGTAAAAACTTATACCATGTATATAAATAAAACAAAGACCAGAAAATCACCCTAAAAGCTGTAATGTTATCATTAGCATTCCTAGATTATGGGCAATTTAAAAGTTTTTCTTTTTCTAGAATGCTCACTATATATTTTCTGTATTTATATTACTTATATTTAAAAGAAATTCACTGGATGATCAGTGACAAAATACCTTTTAACATTTTGTTTTCTCCATCAAAATGTTCTCTCCAACATAAAGCCCAAAAGAAAGCAGTGCAATGCTCAATTCTATAGGCTTTACTCAAGCTTGAAGAAGAAACTTCACAGAAATGAAAACCATGTATGTTTCACACACCTGTTGTAAACCGGAGGCTAAAGATAACAGCTCCTGCTGTATTCAAAATAAATTCACAAAAAACAAAAACAACCTCCTCAAAAAAAAAAAAACAACTAACGAAACCCAGCACCATATACCACAAACTACTTCAGTGAACATTAAATTCCTTTTCCAGTTGATTGTCCAATTCCTCCCCATCACTCTTCTTGTAAAATGAATCACTAGATTCATGATCACTCAAGCCAGACAACTTCTACTGATCATTGGTGATACTGAAATCCAAGAATACAGAAATTACACAAACCTGAGACCAAGGCTGCAAAGGACAACAGAGAGGATGGCCTAACATAGGGTGCTGCATGTCTAAAGAAGAGGTATTTGAATACATTTACTATATATGTTTATATACATCATAAAGAATCTTAAAGAAAAAAAAACATGGTTGTAAAGTCTTTTAGTAAATTAAGAGGCAATTCTTACTATATATCATTACATTAATATTAATAAGCTTTTAATTTTGGGACAACTACATTTCATAGAAATAAGAAAAAAACATCTGATGTTGAAAACGGAAACAACTGATGAAATGATATATTTATTTGACCTGAGTGGGCACTATCTTTGCTCTCTCCCTCTGCACACTCCAGAGCACCAGTATCTCCCAGAGAGGCGATTCTATACTGGTGCCCCAGTTTTTTATGTCTGATGACTCACTTTTTACTGCTGCTGCCTAGAAGACACCTGCCCAGCCACCCCACACCTTGCTCTAGAGGTCAGGGGGGCTTAAGTTTCTGGGTTGCATGAGACTGTAATAATTGAATGGACAGTTCTTGGCAGACTACTTCTCCTAGGGCACTGCACCGACAGCAGGCTGAAACACATCTCAGTCTTTCCAAGAAAGAGGCCTATTTGCTTGTCCAGAATCTTTGGCCTGATGGGCAGGCTTCTGCTTTGCCACACTTACAGTGGCCTACAGAGCTGCTCCCAGGGAACGGAGGCTGGTGGAGGCAGTCTTCGTGCTCTGCTTCTGCCTTGCCCCAGATCACGAGTACCTTACAGAAAAGAGCCTAGACCATTCTTTGGCACCTTGATTTTTGTGGTTACTGCCAAGGAACATTTCTACATCTCCTGATTCTGGTGACCAGCAGGGTTTATGCTTGAGGTGCCACAGGACTGTAACCAACAGCAAAAGATTTCTTAAACAACAACCATACCCAGAGCACAGCACGAGGCAACAGACCCAGGAGCTCAATCTTTCCGAAAAGAGACCTATTTGCTACTCATCATAGCTGTAGCCCGACGGGCTTCTAATTAAACACACAACTAAGGGCTGACTATAAACCTTTCCTGAGACCTCAGAGAGTAGACACTGTCTTCAAGATCTTCCTCTGTTACCTGCCAAAGGGCCAGAATTTCTCAAAGGGAAGCTCTTAAACATGTCTGGTGCCCTAGTTTTTATGTCTAGTACCCTGTTTTTTGCAGCTGCCATTCAGGAGGTGCCCCTTGATTGTCTCACTCTGGGGGCTGCAGGGCTTGTGTTCTTGTGTCCCATGGGACTGTGAGGTGAATAGGGATGGTTCTCAGAAGCTGTACTCCCAGGGCACTGCACAGAGAGCAAACTGAAACACCATCCCAGGCTTTCAGTGAAAGATGCCTATTTCCTTGCCCTGGAGCTTCAGCCTTAGGGGCAGACTTCCAGTCTGGTACATCTAGGGGCATTTGGGGTGCTCTCAGGGAACACAAGCTGGAGGGTGCCATCTTTTTGCCCTTCCCCGCCTCCCTGTAGCTCACCAGTAACTCCCAGAAAGGAGACTGTACACTCATCTGGAGCCCCAATTTTTGCAATTACTCCCCATGGGACAACTCCAGAACAGCTGGCTCTGGGGGCCAGCAGAGCTTGCACTTGTGGTTCCACAGGACTGTATATATTTGCTTTCTTTAAAAGCTGATGGCTCTGGGTCTGGCTTCCAATCAGCCTAAATCTAAGTGCTGACTGAGATCCTCCCCTTTGGGACACTGCCTGGTCTCAGCGTACCTTCAACTGCTGGAAGTTATTAAAACATAAAACAGGTTGTTTGGACAATCACAAAGGCTTGATAGACATCTAAAGGCATGACTGAATGTTAAGGTTCTCTGACATAAGGCCAACCCTTCAAGACTGGGAGAAGTGGCTGTTTCATCTAATGTATTGAAACTAACACAGAGTCGAGCAAAATAAAGAAACAGAGGAATATATCCCAAGTGAAAGAACAAGATAAAATCTTAGAAAAACACCCCAGGGAAACATAGATAGGTAATTTATTTGATAAAGAATTCAAAGTAATGGTCATAAAATATTTCACCAAATTTGGGAGGAGAATGGATGAACACAGTGAAAACTTTAACAAAGAGAAAACATAAGGAAGTTACAAATAGAAGTCGCAGAACTGAAGAATACAATAATTAAATGAAAAAATACACTAGATGGGTTCAACAACAGAATAGGTGAAGTAGAAGAAAGGACCAGTGAACTGAAATATAGGGTAAAGAAACTCACCCAGAGCAGTAAAGAGAAAAAGGAAACACCCTGAAGATAGTTGAAAGGACTACGGAACGATATCAAGCAGACTAACGTTTGCATTACAGAAGTATCCGAATGAGAGGAGGAAGAAAGGGGCAGAAAATTTCTCTAAAGAACTAATGGTTGACAGCTTTCCTAACCTGGGGAAAGAAACCGAAATCCAGATCCAGGAAGCTCAGACAGTCCCAAAAAAGATGAACTCAAAGAGATCCAAGACACATTAATAATTAAAAATGTTAAAGACTGAGGCTCTGAGAAATGAAGTGGTCCATATTTCAAGGTTAAGCAACCAGGTAATATCAGAGCCAGGGTCAGAAGCTAAGTCTTCTCATTTCTTTTTTTTTTGTCTTTTTTGTTGTTGTTGTTGTTGTTGTTGTTTGTTGCTATTTCTTGGGCTGCTCCCGCGGCATATGGAGGTTCCCAGGCTAGGGGTCCAATCGGAGCTGTAGCCACCGGCCTACGCCAGAGCCACAGCAACGCGGGATCCGAGCTGCGTCTGCAACCTACACCACAGCTCACGGCAACACCGGATCGTTAACCCACTGAACAAGGGCAGGGACCGAACCCGCAACCTCATGGTTCCTAGTCAGATTCGTTAACCACTGCACCACGATGGGAACTCCTAAGTCTTCTCATTTCTAATCAGAGGAGTTCTCACCTCCACCACACTCTCCTACATCACATTTCAGAACAGTGGCACAACTTCTACTCCCTAGAAATGCTTCCCTCTACACTGCTTGGTGCTTGAGGGTCTTGACTTACCTCTGCTGCCCAGAAGAGGAAGTGGAGTGGCTCGGGGCACAAACACACTGCAGGTCAGGGTTTGAGAGTGCTGAGGAGTCTAGTCGGGATAACTTCCCTATATACCTTGAGTTATCACTGTCATCATTTCAGCACCTCTGCACTCACTGCTGTGGACAACATTATGAAAAATGGCTTACAACTGTTTGTCATTTTTAAATCCATCTGTTGAAGTCCCCTTGTAGATTCTACAGGACCATTTTCCTTTTTCTCTGTGGCCTTAGACCAGGAATTTTTAAAATAATATTAGAGACAGATAAGTTATTCTTGTGCTTGGAACAAGTTCCAGAGACTGTATTTTCCAGAGCAGGGAATCAGGAGGGTTGATTTGGCTTAATTGGAGGTAGAGGAACATTATTAGGAGCTGGGATTGGGTTCAGAGCAAGCACGGACGTCCTTGGAGATGCAGCTAAAGGCACTACTAACTTTGTGGCTCCCTTATATACAGGATTTTTAAAAATTACTTTATGGTTATATTGACATAATGACAAAATTCATGTTGGATTTATCATTATAAACTATTATCGTGTTTATTATTTCTTTTACATTTAGAAAAGTAAAATTAACTATTTTTGAGGATCCTGAAAGTAGCATGGATTCCAGGCCCTGTGCCTCCCATGCTTGGTGGAGGAGTTGGCTCTTGTCAGAATTACATGGGCTGAGGCAAGTCGTGAGTTCCCCAAACCCCTATTTCCTTTTTTCTAAAAGGGGGATCATCAGTGTTCTGCCCATAACTGCTGGGAGGATACAGGAGATAACGCATGGAAAAGGGGTAGCTCCCCCATCCCTCCACTTCCCTCCCTTTCCTGGCCAACTAAGCTTCAGCATTTGTCCTGGATGTCTTCTTTATGAAATTACAGGCAAAGCACTGGTTAATGGCATGGCTATTAGCAGAATCCAGTTTTCCTAGACAATAGGGCATTCTTCTCCCTCTGCTGTTGTCAGCATATTTAGAACATCACAAAAACTTTCCTCTGATGGTGTCCACTTCACCCCAAGGGATCCGTATATCCCCATTTTGCACTATCACAAGCTAACTTCCCATCCAGAATAATTCACCTTGAGCATCTTTTAAAAAAAAGATGAGCTAAAAAACAGAGTTGCCCTAACCATTGGAAACAGAGGAGGAATAGATATCCAATCAATGGTTAAAATAACCAAGATTGGTGCATATTCTATAGTATCCCGAACTCCACCTTGTTCAGCTATTCATTTGTCAGGAATAATTGTGAAAGATTTAAAGTGGGGGGGAAAATGGGTGAGTATATGGTGCAAATGATTCTTGTTCATACCAATGCAAATTAACTGTGCCACTGCTGGAAAACAATTGATCATTGCCTTGTGGAAGAACAGTTTTAAGGCCATTTGCAAATTCATTTCATAGTTGCTTAATCCTCCCTATACGTATATTGGTTCTTAGAATTCCCCATTGAACTGGTTGTAACATCTTACTGGTTTCCCTATTTAATTAATGAATCCAATAAAATCTTCGACATGTGCTCATTTTATATTCGTATGAGAGTCTGACTTTACCTTTTTTTGTGAGATTATTCTTGGACACCTTTCATTACGAATGGTGTGATAACTCTTGTCTCCTTTCTACAACCTCATCATCTTCTGACAAAGCCTGAGACAAGGTCTTTAAGTGAGAGGCCCATGATAGGCCTAGATTATCTGATAGAAGAAAAGGATATAAGATAAGATAAATGTTATATGATGAACAACCTCGCTATGAGAAATCTGGAAACAGAATCTCTTGCTTACTGGTTTGAGTTAATCAGATGTGCATACCCTCCTTTGATAAATTTTAAATGTGTGTGTTGTGTTAGGCTGAATTATATGAAAGTTCTATCTAATAGGTTAAAATGATCAAATGTTAGCACATTCAAGTCATTCAATCTAGTCTAATACACACGCACATATATGTACACACACACACACACACCTATATATGTATACACACACACACACATTTATACAGAGTAAGATCCTAAATAATAAGGAGATTTTCTGGGCTAATTTAGTGAAAAACAGAGAACCACATTTCTTCGTATTTCTCCGTTTTTTTACATTCACATTTCTGAAACTTTCTATGAAATGTCAAGAGGAGAGGCCATGCAGTACTGTAAGGAACATTTCATTCAGGAATTTGAAGACTTTTGAGTCTAACTCTTGCTCTAAAAAGTGTTCATTCCATTGGTAAACATCACCTTAGAAAATTTTTCCTGGATGCTGAAAGAGCTTTCAGTTTCTCTGGTGTACCATTCTTAAAAATTGTCTTATTAAAGTACAGTTGATTTACAATGTTGTGCCAATTTCTGCTGTACAGCAAAGTTACCCAGTCATGCACATATGTATTCTTTTTCTCACATTATCCTCCATCATGTTCTATCCCAGGAGATTGGATATAGTTCCCTGTGCTATAGAGCAGAACCTCATTGCTTATCCATTCTAAAGGCAAAAGTTTGCATCTACTAAGCCCAAACTTCCCGTCCATCCCACTCCCTTCCCCCTTCCCCTTGGCAGCCACAGTCTATTCTGTATGTCTGTGAATCTGTTTCTGTTCTGCAGATAAGTTCATTTGTGCCATATTTTAGATTCCACACAGAAGTGATATCATATAATATTTGTCTTTCTAACTTACTTCATTTAGTATGAGAATCTCTAGTTGCATCCATGTTGCTGCAAATGGCATTATTTCATTCTTATTTATGGCTGAGTAGTGTTCCACGGAATGGATCAAGAAGATGTGGTACTACTGTAGCTGAAAACCAGCCTCTGTACACCAGCATCAAATAAGACTTGGAGGCAAGAGTTTGGGGTGAAGTAGAGAGAACAACTTTATTGCTTTGCCAGGCAAAGGAGGCCACAGCAGGCTAATGCCCTAAAAACAGTGTCCTCTCTTGAGAGGGGATAGCAAGGGATTTTTACAGGTTTAGCTTGGAAGACAAAAGGGCTGTTGATAGGGATCAAGGTGCCTGTATTCTTCTCCCTCCGAAGACCACCTCAGAATCATCAAGGCTCGAGTCATGTGTCCAGTGACGGTTTCTGGCGGTCTTTGGGGTTATCTCGCCTTGACCTTCTCTCTGCAGAGAAGATGGCTCACGGAAGGAATGGGGACTTAGGGAGTGTCTCAAAGGAAAAGAAAACACTAGGCATACAATATAACCTTAACTAGAAAGTAATCATTAGTAAAAGAAAGCAATTAAGCAAGGAGGAAATCATTTGTGAAAGGCTAGTTTGAGTAAGTTGGTGGGTCAAGGCAAGTCCTAACATAATGGAGACTGTTTCAACTAGTTTTTAGCTGTATCAGTATTTCCTCATTTTCAAATCTTGAGGCCTGGGAGGCTAAAGGCTTAAATGAAAAGGTTTTTGCTTGAAAACACCAGGACACAGGCTTGTACGCAGTTCAGTACACATACACCATGGAGTACCACTTTGACGATGTGTTTTTCCGGACAATCTGGAATGAACAGGAAGTAAACAAGTAAGTTGAGTTGAAGCTTGAAATTCTCTGTTTTACCTATGGTTGGTTTGTTTCAGGTTTTGAAGGAAAAAAAAATTCTTGATATGAACTTTTTTTTTCTGACTGATCTCTTTCTACCAAGGCAGGAAACACAAAACCTAAGATTCCTTTTCACCGGGCTTCAAATGATTCTGAGTTTGGCTCTCTTATATTTCCACTTTACAGAACACATTCCCCACAGAAACCCACACTCTCCCACGTCCAGCATGGTGAGTGGCCCATGCATGAGGATCGTGACTCAGGCACAGGAGGAGGACAAGGCCCTCCCCAGAGTCCCACACGTGCTCTGGTTCCAGTTGTGGCAAAGATTTGCACTGAGTCATCTCGTGTCCTCATCTCGAGCTTGGCGATGCACGTGATTTCCAAGCACAGGCTTTAGGAGAAGGACCAGGACGAAGGAGAGACAAAAAAGGAGAAGGGCTCTCACTTTTCTATGTAATGGCTTAACTGAGATATCATTCATATACCATTAAGAGCCAACCTTTTAAACTACTAGATCCAGTGATTTCAGTACATTCAAAGGGTTGTACAGTCATCGCCATTATCTAATTTAGGACATTTTAATTCACAGCCCCCCCAAAAAAACCTCTCTTACTCATTAGTAGTCATCCCCTATTTCCCCTCCCTCAGCCCCTGGTAAACCACTAATCTACTTTCTATACCTATGGACTTGCCTATTCTATATATTTTATATAAATGACTCACACAGTATGGGGTCTTTTTTGTCTGCCTTCTTTCACTGACCATGTTTTCAAGGTTCATCCATGTCGTAGCATGTGTCAGCCCTTCATTCTTGTTATGGCCCAATAATATTTCGTTGTAGGAATATATCACATTCTGTTTATCGGTTTGTCAATTGATGGATATTTGAATTGCTTCCACTCTTGGATATTATGAAAAATGCTACCACCTTGAACATTCATGTACAACTTTTTATGTAGACATATGCTTTCACTTCTCTTGAGTGTGTATCTAGAAGTGGATCCGGCGTTGCTGTGAGCTGTGGTGTAGGTCGCAGACATGGCTTAGATCTGGCATTGCTGTGGCTCTGGTATAGGCCGGCAGCAACAGCTCTGATTAGACCCCTAGCTTGAGAACCTCCAGATGCTGCAGGTGTAGCCCTAAAAAGACAAAAGACAAAAAAAAAGGGTTATTTTTTCTCTATTATTACATTTAAAAAGTTCTATATTTATTCTGAATACAAGTCCCATATAAGACATATGATTTGCAAATATTTTTCCATTATGTGGGTTGTCTTTCCACTTTCTTGATGATGTTTTTTGCAAAACAAAAGTTTTAAAATTTGATCAAGTACACTGTATCTATTTTTCTTGTCACCTGTAATTTGGTCTTGTACCTAGGAAGGCAAGGTTACAAAACTGTATTCCTATAATTTCTTCTAAGAGGGTTAGAGTTTTAGCCCTTACATTAAGGTTTATGGCCTATGTGGAGTTAACATTTGTGTATATAAGGAAGGAGACCAGCTGCATTCTTCAGTGTGTGGATGACCAGTTCTCCCAACACTATTTGTTGGAAAGATTTCCCCATTAAATTGTCTTGGCACCCTTGCCAAAAGTCAGTTGACCACAAGTGTGAGGGTTGATTTCTGGAGTCAAAATTCTTTCCATTGATCTGCATGTCCATCTTTGGCCAGTACAACACTAACTTGCTTTCTGCTGCTTTGTAGTAGACTTTTGATATCAGGAAGGATGAGATCCTCCTTCAACTTCATTCTTCTTTTACAAGATTGCTCTGGCTCTTCTCTGTCCCTTGATTTCCATATGAGTTTTCTGCCCAAGAAAAGGGGGACAGGCCAGCTGGGACAATTGTAGGCATTGCATTGAATCTGTGGATTAATTTGGGGAGCACTATTGTCCTAACAACAAATATTAGATATCCCAATCCATAAACATGGAATGTCTTTACATTAAGACAGATCTTCCTTAATGTGTTGTTATTTTGGGTTTTTTTGTTTTTTGTGTTTTTTTTGGTCTTTTTTCCTCTTCTAGGGCCGCTCCCGTGGCACATGGAGGTTCCCAGGCTAGGGGTCTAATTGGAGCTGCAGCCACCGGCCCATGCCACAGCCACAGCAACGTAGGATCCAAGCCATGTCTGTGACCTAAACCACAGCCCACAGCAATGCCAGATCCTTAACCCACTGAGCGAGGCCAGGGATCGAACCCGCAACCTCATGGTTCCTAGTCAGATTTGTTTCTGCTGCACCATGACGGGAACTCCTGAATTAATCCTTTTTATATGTTGCTGGACTCAGTTTATTAGTATTTTGTTGAGGACTTTCCTGTCTATATTCATAAGGGATTTTTAGTCTATAGTTTTGTTTGTTTGTGGTGTTTTAATCAGGTTTTAGTATCAGTATAATGCTAACTTCATAAAGTAAGTTGGAAAGTATTCCCTCCTCTTCTGTATCTTGAAAAAGTTTGTGAGGAATTGGCATTAATTGTGCTGAAAACATTTGGTGGAATTCATCAGTGAAGACATCACAGTCTGAGATTTTAGTTGTGGGAAGTCTTTGATTACTAATTAAATCTCTTTACTGGTTACATGTCTATTCAGATTTTCTGTTCCTTCTGTCAGTTTTGGTGGTTTGTTTCTAGTGCACACATATAAAAGAAAAAATTTAATTTGAAACATCTTCCCCCCCTCTCTTACCTACAAATCTTCCTTGTTAATCAGGTTCACCTCCCTGACAGTGACTATAGGAAAAATGAGAAAGAAAAAAAGACTATCTATTTACACATTGCAGATGCCTTTAGATTTTACTGCCACATGATTTCTCTTCACATATATGGCTTCCTTCTAGCTACTGTTCCTCCTTTTGAAAATTACTCGATATAAAGAAACTTAAGAGTGTGTGCGGGGGGTGGGGGGTGATGGTGGAGGAGAGACTGTGCCAGGTGATTTGAGTCTATTTTGCTTAGCCACATGGATAAGAAGTGGGCACATCAAATCCCACCAATGGGCCTGGTCCATGTGGGCATCTTAAAGCCCTTACAATGAGAAACTGTCAGCAAAGGTGTGATGATTCATAACTTTAGCAGAATTGAGAACATGAAATTCTATATTTCCTTTCTCCTTAGAATTGTTCGGAAAAAGAGAAACACTGTTTCTTCTATGAAAGGTAGTTACAAGTTTCTCTTCTTTCTTTCTGAATCAAATCCCATATTTATTGATGGAGAACCACTTTCACAAAGAACTAGGTAACAAAATGACAATTCTCATATTAATTCCAAGGTGGCTGAGCAAAGAGGTCTCAATTCTGTTATTATTAGGAGATAAATTATTTTTCCCTCAATGTACTTTAAAAAACAAAACTAACCACCACCACCACCAACTACCCCTTGAACTTGTGTGCAAACATCAGCGAGAGAAACTATTTTAGAAAGTTAGCATTTTCTCAGTAGGGCTCCCATCTTGGACCTGAGTTGTTCAGTGGTCATATGCAGTGTCTTTTCTTTTGAGGCATCTAACAGCCTTTTCTGCTGGCCCTTTCCTCCAACTCTATCCTATCGTTTCTGCTGATTTTATTTTATTTACCTGGAAGTAAATATCTCATGAAATGAAGAATAGCAGCTTCTACCTGGATCCTGGCTTACGGTTTTGCAGTTAACAGTGCATAACCCTAGGGTAATCATTTAAGCCCAGGTCTATAATTTCTCTTACATTTTCTTATAAGCTGCTGGTCTTTTATCTTTATAAAAATAATACTTGATTACTGATGTCTAAGTCTTTGAATGAAGCTTTCAGATTGATTGCCAGTCTTGCTACTTTGGCATTTCAATATCCATATTGAAATTTTGCTTATAAAATTATTTTGAAAAAATTTCAGGCTTACAGAAAAGTTGCAGAAATATCACAAAGAATCCCCATATTTCCTTCATCAGCAGTCCCCAGATGTTAACATTTTACTAGATCTGTTTTACCTATGTTAATGTTTTTAAGCAGTGATTTCTAGGGTGGATTATGGGACATGGGGTCTCATTTCATCAAGTGGCAGGCAATCGACCACCAATAAAATGTAAAGCATTAACAAGGCAGCTTCGTTGCTTTTCAAAACTCATCTCCAACTTTCTTAATCAGTTTTATTTTTTTCTTGTTTTCCTTCCTAGTTTTGTTTGCTTCTTGAACTCTGTTTCAGAAAGTCTGAGAACACGCATTCTTGTCCATTTGATAAACATTGTGGGACCTGAAAAAGCTTGCCCTCAATTATTTCACAACTGAAACTGAAGTTTTAGAATGTCAACTTGATATTGTAAGCCACACACAGGAAGCCACGTTTATCATAGAGCGTCTTAGTACTGAATGTAAGCAAGAAATTACTGCTTCTTATAAAATATTCTATAAAGTAAGGCTGACACTCATTCATTAGCATGTATAGCTTAACTCAAGTATTAAACAAATTAAAGAGACTTTTATTTTCTACCTGACAATGACAAAGTCATTTTCACAACAGGTAGAATAATAGCAAAACAAAAATATTGGATATGTCATAAAATGCTTTCTAGTTTGAGAGAAACAAGCACATTATTTTGTTGCTGTTGTTCTTTTCTTTTCTCTTCTTTTTGGGCCACACCTGCAGCATATGGAAGTTCCCAGGCCAGGGGTCAAATCAGAGCTGCAGCTGCTGGCCTATGCCACAGCCACAACAATGAAGGACCCAAACTGGATCTGTGACCTATGCCACAGCTTGTGGCAGTGCCAGATCACTGAGCAAGACTAGGGACTGAACCCACATCCTCATGGATACTAGTTGTATTCTTAACCCGCTGAGCCATAACAGGAACTCCCAACAAAGACGTTATTTTGACACCATAATTACTCTTTCTTTTCCATTTTCTTTCTTGTTCATGGAACTTGTTTACACAGAATTAGATTATTCAGAATCCTTGGTTCATGACATACTCACCATGGGTCCAATATGTGTCTCCTCTTTTAGTAGTTTATTCATTTATTTATTTTTAATAATACTAAAAACACTCATGAACCCCCTACTCATCACCCCCAATACACAAGCCAGTACTTTGGCAATAATTTACTTCTGGTGTTACGGTCCTCTCCCAATTTAGACCTCTGCCTCTCCCCACCCTACATGTAGGACTGTAGCCGCCTTCCTGAATTCTTTATCATTCCCTTGCCTTTTTTTCCAGCATGTAGACATTCCTGGGCCAGGGTTCTGTAGCCAGAACCACAGCAGTGACAATGCCAGACCCTTAACCCACATGAGGGAACTCTCTTTTCCTTTCTTTTTAATGCAAATTTGTTTCTTTGCTTCTCTTGATTAGCAGATCAATTTATTTTCTTTAAGGTCCTCCCAGGTTTCACTCAGATATGCTTTCACATAATGCTTCTGTTCATCAGTGGTGGGGTAAGTGATTCTTCATTTATTCCTATGACTGGCAAGGGCCGAGGAAAAAGCCCATCTCACTGGCCAATAAAACCAGCAAGCCCTTCTGGGAGTTGTCTCGGTCACCACATGTCGGGTCTGCTCAGGACACACAAGGCTTGAGGGGCTCCTCCTCCACTCATCCTGGAATAGTATCTGTGGGAGCCAAGCGCAGCCATGAGCAACACCGCAGGGTTCCTTTTCAAGGGCTTTTCTGCATGACAGCTGACTTGTGAACTCCTACTGAGGAAGTTTTAAAGAGGCGGGGGGCTTTTGGCTGTATTATCCATTGAGGTCAATGGAAGCTGGTCCAATGGGAAGGGAGTACCACAGGGTAGTAGAAAGAATACCGGCTTCAGAGTTTAGAGACATGAATTGCAGTTTCAGTTCTGCTACTAACGAGCTATGTGACCTTGGGCAAATGATTTTTACCTCTCTGGGCCTCAGCTTCCTCTTCTGTAGAAAAAACACTTAAACCAAATAATTCCTAAGGGCCCTTTCAGATGAGGAACCTGGAGAAAGCGTGGTAAGTTAGCTCCTGAGGGTTTCAAGGTTCTTCCTTCACGATTTAGTTGTAGAGTCAACATTCAATCCCTTGAGTTCCAGCAATGTGTCAGGGATACAGGGACGGTAAAACACTTCCAGCTCCTGGCCCAGGAACTCAGAGTCCTGCCGCACTGGGAGGTATCCTAAGACCTTACTAAATGGAGATTGCTATGGGCAGGCCACCATGTTAAGGCTCTTTTGAATGTAAGCAACAGAAGCCCACTCGTACTAACTTCAGCAAAAGAGGAGATTTATTGTAAGGGGTATGGAGTGTTTCATGAATTCATAAGCAGAAATATAACTGGGACTCGGTAAAAGACTGGAGACATTAGCATCAGTGTGACGGGAAACTAGGAGGCCATCTCTCTCCGTCTTTATCTCCAATTTTCCTGTAAGCCTGCTTCAGTCTTCATTTTTCCAGCAGCTGCCATTTGGCAGAAAACAGCTTTGACAATCGCACTGTTTTTTTATGGAGGGAGACAAACTCTTTTCCTGTCTCAATTCTGAGGTCCTAGGAAAGCACTGTGATTGGCCCATTTCAGGTCAGCCACTTCCCCTCCCAATCCAATCCACTGTGGCCAAGCTGGAGAGAAGCTAGGTTAGAAGGTTAGATCACACAAGTATGGCCTCCAGTTCTTCCACCACAGGATGGGATTGGGCAGACATGCCTGGGAAAGGCATTCTGCTTGCACCTCTGACAGAGGCCCAAGATCAATGCTGGCTGACTCATGTCTCCATACTGGGCTCCGGCCCCAAATACTTGCTTTTTGAATAAATGCACAAATGAGTATTATCAGTTAAGAGTGAAATTATAGGGAAAGATCAAGAGAACCCCACTTTTGGCTTTAAAGTGAAACTAAAAGCATGTTAGCTCACTTCATTGGAAACGTGATGCTAACACAAACACTGTGCATCAACTTTACCAGGATAAAATAAAGTTTAAAGAGAGAATAGTAGCCCAAGAGAGCAAGCCACACAATTCTGAAATCGAAGTTCCTAGAAGGCAGTGAAACTTGACACTAGACACAGTGCACACAGAATCACGTATCAATCCATGTGATGGAAAAAAAGGCTGACCACGACTCTTGGGATGAGCGCGAATTTTCTACAAGAAGGCATCAAACAAGAAGGAAGGGGAAAGAGAACGACATCTTCTTTGAGATGGCAGTGACTTAGAGATCTTTGCTGAAGCCCCTCACATCCCTTTAAAAACACGGACACCTTCATACAATTTTTTTTTTGTCTTTTTTAGGGCCTGTGGAATGGATTAGCAATGAAATCCTGCTGTGTAGCATTAGGAACTCTATCTGGTCACTTATGATGGAGCATAATGTGAGAAAAAAGAATGTATACATGTATGTGTAACTGAGTCACCATGCTGTACAGAACACTGTAAACAAGCTATAACGGAAAAAAATAAAAATCATTATTAAAAAAAAAAATACGGACGCTGAAAAAGAATGGCCAAGAGAGACGGGAAGCCCATTTGTAGCGCATCTTCTATTAGTCGTAACATTAAAAAGTCTATCTTTCTCTCTACATATGTGTGTATATACATATACATAGAGAGAGAAATAAAATATCGCCACTGCCATATAAGTAAACCAAGGCTATCACAGTCGTCAACAACCACAGCAAAAGGTGGTGAGAGCCCCGAGGAAACTGAGGAAGGAAGCAAAGAACACCAACCGTCAGAGTTCCCGCTGTGGTGCAGTGGGTTAAGAATCTGACTGAAGTGGCTTGGTTTACTGCAGAGGTGTGGGTTCGATCCCCAGCCAGGTACAGTGGGTTAAAGGATCTGGCATACATCGCAGCTGGAGCTTGGAGTCAATCCCTGGCACATTTAAAGAAATGAGAAATGTTTCAGCATGAGAATTCCACTTGCATTACGGAAAGACAATATACCCATTCACAAAGCCAACGTGTTTTCCTCTAAAACACTGAATGTGTTCTAAACAAACAAACAAAACACTTCCTGGAGAAGTGCTTTCCTTTTGAAAATGTATTTCTTTTGCTCTGACTGTCACTGGTTGACTAATGATGAGAAACCTTCCACTGGTGAGGTAATTCTAAATCTGATGCTGTCACCAAAGGGGAAAGAAAACTTCTAATTTCTCTCTAAGAGGAAGGAAGCCAGTGCCTAGGACAGACAATCATTTCTTTGAAAGAATACTACCTCTTGATAAGTTGAATTTTTTTAAACTTAAAAATTAATTTTTCAATGCTTAAAAATTAAAACGATTGCTCACATTGATAAAGAGGGTACAATTTAAAGATTACATTTGTTAAAGTAAGCATGGAGAGTAAATTTTATGGAAATACAATTTCTAGGATATTCCTCAGGTCAGCAGAAAGTGTGGGGCAGGTTTTTTGAAAGCAGACTAGAAAATGTTCCATATTTCAAATCTGCGGAGGTTATGTGAATGTCTACATATAAAAAGTCAGCAATATCTTACACTTTACTGTATGTAATTTTTACTTCATTAATGAAGGCAGAGCAAACTCGTGAGCCAGTTAGTGCAGTACAGACAGCTTCTTTTCACATTCCCATCAGCTTCAGCTGTGCCCAGCTCTGCCCCTGGCTCTGAACCAGCCAGGTACTCACCTTAGCTTGGGCAAGTCGCCTGAAGATGCCTGTTAAGCGGTCTATACTGCTCCTACCTCCGCTTTTATGCTGAAGGGGGAGTGACTGTTACCCACTCCTGATTCGACTCCTCCTCATTTGCTGGAATTCAGAAGGAGGAACCAATGGGCCCCTTGAGCCTCCTTCCTCAGAACAAGATGCTCATGGGAAGCCCGGGTTGGCCAGTGCTCCTCCATGCTGCAAGCCCTGCAGAGACAGCGCTACCATGAACAGAGGGCTCTGACATTGCCTGTGACTCATTTGGGAAGCTCACACTTGCCTGCAAATGTGAACGATCCCTTTATTTATACAGCACCTCATCCATCTTATTTCTTAATTGGTTCGAGCCTTAGGTGGGAATGAAATGTATCCATCACTAGGCTCCCACAAAGATCTCGACACTTGTCTTACAGGAAAGAACAGATTGAAAGCTCCCCGCTTCTCTGAAACTAAAGCTGGCATGCTTGATTTAAGACTTGCTAAAACTTTGTAGAATTATTATGTAAAAGCATTGGCTGATTTTATTTGCTAACTTTTAAATACCTTTCATTTTTGAGGAAAATGAAATCCATTATTGTTTTTGAAGTTGGAGAATGCTACTTTATCACACTCTTCTCATGAGACGGCTTTGCGAATTAGATGACGGGCAGACACAAAAGCTAAATGTGGAGCAAAACGTTGGTTTTGCTCCTGGTAAAATTAGATTAAGCATCTTGGCTTGCACCCAAGGCCCAAATGGTCTTCAAGTTACCACCCACTCACAGGCAGAACAGCTGTAGGCCTCCCTCAGCAAGGGCAGCACCTGGCTCCTTGGGTTTACTTCAGGAGGGCAGGGGACAGGTGCATCCTGTGGCCAGGCCATTTTAAAAAATGTTGAGAGAGAGAAAGAGAGAGAGCACACCAAGGGGAGGTGGAGGAGCAGAGGCCTTTATATGTTGAACCTCATTCATAACGGGAAGCATAAGCAGTTATCCTCACCGAGGAGTTAGAGAAGGGGAAAAAGAGGACAGGGAAGAAGCTCTTTCCGATACTTCTGCAAGTTGGGTCGAGGCAGGAGCAGGTGGGGACAGGGAGACGTACGTGGCTTGATGGCCCCTGCAGGTCATGGAAGTGTTACTGCAGGCCAAAACAGAACTAGGCTTTGTCCGAGGGACCCTTCCTGACAGTGTGCAAAATGTGAGAGCCCAGCAAAAGTTGCAAACAGTTATTTGAAAAGACTGCATGCATTTAAAACTCACCTCTCCAACAAATACTCTGCCACCAGCACTATGACTTCATCAAAAGAGGTTATGAGCCCAGATCCTGCCTCAGGCCTGGGCACCAGCAAACATTATGGGACTGGAGACTCAACATCTCTCTATGTATGGGACTGGTGACTGTCCCTCTCTTCCTCTTTTCTTCCCCTTTCCTGTCACATAACCTGGTGCTTCTTGGATTTGAGGGATTTTCCTTGTTGCTTGCCCATTGCATCAAAATTGGTAGTTAAGAAGCTTCATTCAAATAAGCGTTAGAATTCTTCCGGCAATTTACTGAGCACTTACTATGTGCTATTCCAGGTGCTAGGTATGCTACACTAAACAAAGGAAAGCAAACAGCAAAACACCTGTTTATATTCTAGTGGAAGGAGCCAGCAGTGAACAAGTTATCAATTTGGGGGATAATTTTGCTTGTAGGTATTTGCCTTTTACATGCTTTCAGATAAACTAGCACATTCATTAACATTTTCAGATACTCATTGAGACAGTTCTTCAAGAAACGATTATTGTGAGACGGCATGAGTGATAAGTCACAGACAACATCATAGATACACACAACTGATTTACTGACCATTCAGGCTGTGCAACAAACACTTTCCTTTCTTTTTATGCCACTCCTGTGGCATGGGGGAGCTCCCGGGCCAGGGATTGAACCTGTGCCAGAGCAGCAACCCAAACTGCTGCAGTGACAATGCCAGATCCTTAACTTGCTGCACCACAAGGGAACTCCAAACACTTTCATTTTAAAACTTACTACATTGTAGGAAGTATATTATAAACACAAGCCGATTCCTTTTTAGTGATGGATAATAAAACTTGAACCCACATCTCAGCTTTGATTTAACCAGATAGCCAAAAACAAATAGTAGAAGATTTGGGCCTTTTTTTTTTTTTCTTCCAAATAAAGACAAGTTGGAGGGGAAGAGGTTTCAAGCTTACTCTTTAACTAAGTCACTTCACTGGTCTGTGCCCAGTGATAATTTTTTCTTGGAGCCCACATGCTCAGACTGCCTATACCTTTGCCCACAGTGGCTCTTCATAAACAATGATTTATTTATTGTGTAATTCAAAGAAGAGACACTTTCATCAGATCGCAGCTTGTTTTCAGTATGTACACTTATAGACTCAGAGTGGGAGGAGCCTGAGACCCCGTGAAGTCCAATCGTGCCTGTAACATAGCTGAGAGATGCTCACCTACACGCTGGCTGCAAGTCCTCAGTGAGCCCATGCACTTCTGAGAAGGAACAATTATTCCATTGTTGTCCAGATGTAATTGTCAGAAAGTTCCTTCATACGCTGTTATTAGAATCAATCTCCATGCAGCTTCAACACCTGGATTAACTCAGAGCCTGTGTCCTCTAGAGGATACAGGCCCTTCTTAAATGCGGCACGAGTTGCAAATTGCTCCTGTTGGAGATTTCCTTCTTTCTGCATATGGTTTTAACTTTTAGGATCGTTTCCAACAGGTAGAAGTTGAAAGATTTCATATAGTCCAGATTTCTAGCTATTCTTCATAACCTACAGCATCTAGTAACCCCAGGCCTTCAACAACCTAGGAGAAACAGATAAATTCCTAGAGACATACAGTCTCCCAAGACTGAATCATGAAGACACAGAAAATCTGAATAGACCTAGTATTAGTAACAAAATTAAACAGGTAATTTAAAAAGCTCCCAATAAACCAAATTACAGGCTCAGATGACTTCACAAGTAGTCTAACCAAACATTTAAAGAAGGCCTAATACTTATTCTTTCTAAATTATTCAAAAAAGTTGAAAAGGAAGAAACACCTCCAAGCTCGTTTTATGAGGCCAGAATTGCATAAAAACCAGGCAGACACCACACAGACACACACACAGACACACACACACACACACACACACACACACACACACACACAATTACAAGCTGACATCCCTGATGGACATATATGCAATAATTCTCAACAAAAAGCAAACCAAAATCAACAGTGTATCTATATTTCTCTGCCAGTATCACATTGGGTTTTTTTTGTTTGTTTTTGCTTTTTGTCTTTTTAGGGCCACTCCAGTGGCATATGGAGGTTCCCAGGCTGGGGGTCTAATCGGAGCTGTAGCTGCCAGCCTATGCCACAGCCACAGCAACGTGGGATCCGAGCCGCATCTGTGACCTACACCACAGCTCATGACAACGCCAGATCCTTAACCCACTGAGCAAGGCCAGGGATCAAACCCACGTCCTCATGGATACTAGTCGGGTTTGTTAACCATTGAGCCACTACAGGAACTCCCACTATCACATTGTTTTGATTAGCGTAGTTTTGCAGTAAATTTTGAAATCAGGAAGTATGAGTTCTCCAACTTTGTTTTAGTTCTTCAAGATCTTTTGGCTATTTGGGGCTCCTATGAATTTGAGGGTCAATTTTTCCATTTCTGCAGAAAAGGTTACTGGATTTTATTGAATCTGTAGATTGCTAGGGGTAGTAGTAACATCCCAATAATATTAAATCATCCAACAGATAAACATAGGAAGGCTTTCCACTTATTTTTGTCTCCTTTAATTTCTTTAAGCAATATTTTATAGTTTTCAGTGTAAAGTTTTTAATTTCCTTCGTTAAATTTATTCCTAGGTATTTATTGTTCTAAATGCTACTATAAATGAAATTAATTTTTAAATTTACTTTTTTGATTGTTTATCACTGCTCTATAGAAACACAACTGAATTTCTGTGTGTTGCTCTTGCAACCTACAACTTTACTGGATTTTTTTTCTGTGTGTTCTTTAGGATCATGTCCTTTGCAAATACAGATAGTTTTCCTTCTTCCTTTCCAATTTGGATGCTCTTTATGCTTTTTTCTTGTCTAATTGCTCTGGCTATGACTTTCAGTACAATGCTGAAGAGCAAGAGTAAAAATAGGCATGCTTGTCTTGTTTCTGATCTTAGGGGGAAGCTTAGTCTTTCCCAATTAAGTCATATGCTAAGTTTTCCCCATGCTTTTTATCATGTTTAAAGAGTTCTCTTTGATTCCTAGCTTCTTAGTAATGTTTTAACCATGAAAATACGCTGCATTCTGTTAAAAGCCTTTTTTGCATCAATCTAGAAGATGGAGTTTTCCCCTCCCGTTAGTGTAATCAGTTACACTGACTGCCTGAACCACTTCTGCATCCTCAGCATAACTCACTCTTGGTCATGGTGTACTGTCCTCTTAACATGACACTGGATTCCATTTGATAGCATTTTGTGGAGAATTTTTGCATCTATGTTCATAAATGATATTGGTGCATAATATCCTTGTAATATGGTCTTCTGACTTTGATATCCGGGCAATTCTGGCCTCACGGAATGAATTAGGAAGCATTCTTTCCTCTTCTATTTTTTTGAAAAGTTTATAAAAGATTGGTTATTAATTATTCTTTAAATATTTGGTCAAATTCACTAGTAAAGTCATCTGGTCCCAGACATTTCATTGTTTGTCCAAAGACTTGTACATAAATATTTGTGACAGCTTTATGTGTCATAGCCATAACCTAAAAAACCCTATATGCCCAACAACAGGTAAATGGATAAACAAATTGTGGTATATCCATATAGTTGCACAGTACTCAATGATAAAAAAGAAATCAATATTTATATATGCAAAATATGCATGAGTTTCAAAATAACTATGCAAAGTGAAGGCAGACAGACAAAAAGTGTACAATCCCACTATTCCATTTATATAAAATTATACAAAATACAAACTAATCTTTAATGACAGAAAGCAGGTCAGTGGTTGCTTGGACAGAAAAGGGAAGGAGAGAGAAACTGCTAAAAGGTTCATGAGGAAACATCTGGGGATGATGGATAATTTATTTACTCACTTGATTGTGACTATGGCCTTAAAGGCAAAACAAGAAATTATACAGTTCAAGCATGGATTTACTGTATATCAATTACACATGTCAATAAAGTTGTAAAAATGGGTAAGTTGAGAATTGATATTTGAGTCTGCACGCAATAGATGAGTCACCGAAAGGTTTTGAGAGAAAGGTGATGCCCATGATGATACATGTAAAATTATAATTGCATTGAGGAAACATATCTATGGAAAATATTTTAAAATATTACTCCCTAGAATGAACCATGTGGTACCAGTTAAGAGTCAGAGACATCAGAATGAACTTATGCTTAGCTTAATAAGACATACATGGATAGATACATACATGTGTGAAGAAAAGGAAGGAAGGAAAGAAGGAAGGAAGGAAGGGAAGGAGGAAGGACCTTACTTACAGAAGAATGACAGTTATGCAGACACTTGGCCCTCCAGGAGGTACAGCTTTATCCTGCCTCCTGCCCCAGCTTTCTGCTGTGTGTGGGCTCCGCTTGATGACTTGCTTCCTAAGAGAAGAATAAAGACGAGGAAGGGGTAACTTCACAGTCCGGATACCTGGAAAACACTACTCCGGTCACGTGGCCAAGACCGTCGTCTCTGGTAAGACACACGGACAGCTCGGAACCCTCGTATGATACCACGTGAATGGCAGTTCACCTTTGTGGTCTTCCTTCTGAAAACCTATAACCACAGTCTAGCCATGAGCAAACCCAAATTGAGGAACATTTCTACAAACAGCTGACCAATAATCCTCAAAACTCTCAGGGTTATCAAAAACAAAGAAAGCCTGAACAATTCTTGCAGGCCAGAGAGATGACTAAATATAACAGTGAGATCCTTGATGGGATTCTGGAACGGAGAAAAGCTATTAGTGGAAAATTAGTGAAATCTGGATAGAGAGTGGAGTTCGGCTAACAGCAACGCTCCAGTGTCTGTTTCCTAGTTGTGACAAATGTGCTATCATTTATATGACGTTAATAATGGGGAAAAATTAGACAGAGAAAGACAAATACCATATGATGTCACTTCCACATGAGATCTAAAACATACAATAGTGTACAATCTCACACAGTGATTATAACAGAAAAGAAGCAGATTCACAGATGTAGAGAACAAACTAGTGTGAGTAATGAGAGAGGGAAAGAGAAGGGGCAATATAAGATTGGGGGATTAAGAGGTACAAACTGATAGGTATAAAATAAGCTACAAGGATCTACTGTACAACGTGGGGAACAGAGCTAATGTCTTATAATAACTATACATGGAGTATAATCTTTAAAAATTGTGAATCACTATATTTCACACCCATAACATAGAGTATCATACATTACACATCAATAAAAAGACAGATTGATAGATAGATAGGTAAAAACAATGGGGAAAGACCCGACAACTTTCGGCCCTATCTTTGCAACTTTTTTTTTTTGTGGTCTTTTGTCTTTTTAGGGCTGCAGCTGAGGCATATGGAGGTTCCCAGGCTAGGGGTCGAATCAGAGCTATAGCTGCCAGCCACAGCCACAGCCATAGCAACACAGAATCCAAGCCATGTCTGTGACCTACACCACAGCTCACAGCAATGCCGGATCCTTAACCCACTGAGAGAGGCCAAGGATTGAACCCGTGTCCTCGTGGATCCTAGTTGGGTTCATTAACCACTGAGCCACGACGGGAACTCTCAACAACTTTTTAATAAATCTAAACATATTCTAAAATAAAATGATTATTTTAAAAAGTATTACCCACTTTATTCTGATCTTTAGGCAGACTATTATGAACCAAAACAAACAAAAAACATTAAAAACTGTGGCCAAGATCAACCTTTGTCCATCTCAAAGTGATTTCTCATGAGAAAAGAAGAGAAAGTCCTCCTTCCCCCAATCTAACACTTGCTCTGGGTGTTACCAACAGAATGCTCAAAGTTGTATAGCTTAAATCTGAGGTCTCAGTATTCCCAACCTGATAAATGAAGTTTCGTTAAGGGAATGATGACTGGGCTGGCGGGGATCTAGTGAACTTGTCGAAGGTCCCCAAAGATGCAAATTACACTGCTGGCTTCTTCCAGTTGGAGAGAGAAGCCCCAGCAGAAAAGTCCTGGGAGAGTTCCTGTCGAGGCTCAGCGGTAATGAACCTGAGTAGTACTCATGAGAATGCAGGTTTGATTCCTGGCCTCGCTCAGTGGGTTAAGGATCCAGCATTGCTGTGGCTCCAATTTGACCCCAAGCCTGGGAACCTCCATGTGTCACAGGTAAGCATTCCCTTGTATTTTGGGACATAATGGGGGGAGACAGTAATGTCGTTACAAAGCCAAATACAAACATTTTTAGACTGACATTGTTCTGGTCTGTACTGTATGCAAGTTGTGCATCGATGAATCAGGCCGAGCTTTGCCTCAGACTTCCCTGCTCCCTTCCAGGGGTACTGCCTGTGTGAGAGGTGAAGGAGAAACACACCCTGACTTCCTGTGAGCTGAGCACACCTTGTGTTGCAGTTGCTCCTGTGTTAGTTGTTGGGTGTGCAGATCTGAAGTTGAAGCCCTGCATAGAAAGATCACACAGGTGTGACATAGAGGGTAAAAAAAAAAACAAAAAAAAAACCATAGGCCAGAAGGCACAGAGAAGGGGCCCGTCTTGAAACACTACGCGGCTCTGTGTGACACTGTCTTGTCTGGGTGGAGGCAGGTGGTCTCCTGCAAACCAAGACGTGGTCATTAAGGAAATACAAATGTCCGGTTGTGGATAAGAAGGAAAATGATCCTGGTCTTGTCTAGTTTGAGCAGCACGTTCTATATGACGGTCTTGCCATCACTCGCAGAGTCTTAACGATCAATGACTAATCAAAACAGCGATGTCCACATTAACACACTGGCCAACAGCGTGTGGAATAACGACGCCATCATGTCATAGGAGGCGGGCTTCCCCACTCACAGTAAGTGAGATCTCTCTTGGGACATTCCATTCTCTGAGGAAACCCCCTTCTCCCTCCAGCCCCTACCCAGACGCTTTTTAATGTCTTCAGATCTAGTTCAATTTCCGTTTTACATAAAAGGGGGCGGGGCAAACAAAACTAAACTACATGGAGGTCTTTGGTAGGAAGAGCCGGAAGCAGCAGTTCGCAGAGGAGGGTATTTCTCTAAGGAGGTGGCTGCACCTGGGGCCTCCCTTTGCCATCTTCTCTTACGTCTTCACTTCAGGCTGTCCCCTGCCCCCAAAGGCATTTGAAGAGGCAGAAGTGTGCCTCTGGGCAGCTGGGTGTGCAGGTGCTGCAAATGCAGATGGATGGAATCCGCTGACCAGGGACATTTAGGGACCTTCCCATTCTCCACTAGATTACAGGGCCTATGGTCACTTGGAAAAGGGTTTTATGAAGGTTGGGACACCATGAAAACAGTCCTATAGAGAAGGCAACTTAGTACGTCCGTGCCCAGGTGAGTTAGGGTAAAATGCAAGGCTTATCTTGGATTTTATACCAGACATGTCAAATACAGATGAAAAAGACAATTATTCTACTGAATCTAAAAATATGTTAGTTGTTCAGATTTCATCAGCTGTTTTAGGCTATAATCACCATTCATGAAAAGTTTTTTTGTGTGTCTTTTGTCTTTTTAGGGCCGCACTGGCAGCATGTGGAGGTTTCCAGGCTAGGGATCTAATCAGAGCTGCAGCCACGGGCCTGCGCCAGAACCACAGCAACACAGAATCCAAGCCGCATCTTCAACGTACACCATAGCTCACAGCAACGCCGGATCATTAACCCACTGAGCAACCTCATGGTTCCTAGTTGGATTCATTTCCGATGCGCCACGACGGGAACTTCTGTTTTGTTTTTTGTTTTTTCACCATGAAAAGTTTTAAAGGACCTGTCTGCTGTCTTAGGTAGAGCCTCCCTTGGCAGAGGCAGGCAAGTGCGCAGGTGGAATCAAACCATTCCAGACAAGAAACAGAATCCCAGCCAACCTGCAAGATGGTGTTCAGAAACCAGGAATGGTTCCCTCACCCAAGCTCGAAGACCAACATGCTGCCAAAGGCAGAATGACAGAAAGTACCCGGCATAGCCAAGCACAGCTGTGGCCGCAAATCAGGAGGAAGAGAAAGGGTACAGCAATACGTGAGGGCCCCACGAGAAATCTCTCGCTCTGTCCGTCTCTGTGTGTCTTTCTGTCTTTGTCTCTGCCACGGTGTATATCATATCAGCTTCAAAAACAAAGCCCAATGGGGCTTGGGTCACTCCTAGATCGCAGCCATCCCACATGGAAACTGCATTGCTCTAGGAAAGGCAGGCTGGATAGACAGGGTGACTTCTCTGTGAACCTCACATCTGGATAAATGCAACAATGTCCCAGTTGTGTTTTCTCTCCTTAATTAGCAAACGTTTGACTGCTTCCCCACAAAGTAGGTGCTGACTACTGAGACTGATGGGAACTTGTCCTTGTGCTCATGAAGCTTACAATTTTGGAAATGAGGTACACTGACAATACACAGGAGTAGACGTAAGCTGACCACAGTGTCACCTTCCCTCAATCTTTAGGAAACAAGGCTCTGTCTTATCTCCCTCTTTGCCTGACATGCTGTTCTATAATCTGCCTGACCGCGCCATGTCTCTGCCAACCCTGCTGGGAACCCACGTCCACAGAATTTATTCACTCGCGACCACATGCCTGCTAGTGTCTCCCCATTCACCTCCTCCCAGCCTCTCCACCCTGTCTCTGGCCGGCTGACCTACCTGGATATTCATTCCTCTTGCTGTTTTTCCGACTCCACACTCTCCGGATGCCTGTGCTCTGAGATCTAAGGTCCCCAAACCTCTTAAATAGAAGAAGGAAAACAAGTTCATAGTCAGAATACTGCTCGGAGGGCTGGAAATTGGTGGTCTTTCAAAGGGCGAGGTCATCGAAGGACCCATCCCCACAGTCCCGCTGCGCTGCATGGCTTCAAGCAGCCCACTGGATACCCATGTCTTCCAGGATGGCTCTGGAGAAGCAGAGAAAAGGTTTCAGGCTTTTGCATCAGTAGTTATACCCTCCACCTTTTTTCTTCTTTCCACAATTCATCAGGTTCTAGCTTTCTTTTACTTTCAGTCACACTTTGGCTAGATTAGTGCTTCGTCTTAACTTCTTGCTCTTAATTTGCTCTTGTTTGACAGCGTGGCCCGAGACTTCTGCAGGGGCTGATACTATCTATATTAGTGCAGACTTAACTGGTTGTCAAGTGAGAGAAAGAGAGAGGGGAACGGTGACATAGAGAAAGAAATCTCATCCCTACAAGATTTCATCCCTGTGGCCTCACTGCACACAGGATAGTGGCAGCAAGTGCCTTTGTTCTTGGAGGGCTGGAGACATTGCTCATTATCATGCCTGAGGGAATGCCACTGGCATATAGTCGCAGAGGCCAGGGTACTGCTAAACACCCTGCAATGCACAGGACAGCCCCACAGCAACAACAACAACAACAACAAGAATCTAGTCCCAAATGTCAACAGTGCTGAGGTTGAGACACTCGGGATTACAGCTACATTCTAAAGGCCAAGGAAAACTACTTCACTTCACACTAGATTTATCTTAATTCTCTGAATTATCAGGAACACCCCTAATGACTGGGCTGTCTCTACCAGTTGAACTTCTGCTTGTGGGCCTTTACACAGTCCCACCTTAAAGTTCAAAGTGATTACTCACTAAAGGCATCACTGACAGGTTATCCTTAACCACATGCGTATGGTCCCAGTTGGCCCACACGACTAGTAACCGTTCCTCCCTGTGCACACAGGAAAGCCTTATTTGTTTGGGAGTTGCTGCCAAAATGCATTGTGCTGGCTGTGCAGAGACAGCAAAACAGCAGAAAGGAAAGGAGAAGTAGAAATCTGATGTGGCGTGAAATCCCACCAGGCTGATGATGCCTTACCAACTTCACGAATACGAAAGAATGCAAGTGAATAGATTCTACTTTAACCATGAAGCCTGCCAGCTGTGTCTAGGAGCCATCCTCCTTCTCTTCCTTCCATAGTCAGGAGCTATAAAGAATAAAAGGAGGAAGACAGGAAAGAGCTTGGAATGAGCATGTCACCTGCTCAGCATGGCGGCTGAACCTGCAAATCTCTGAGGTGGCGCTATGAAAATGAAAAGAGAAAACCAGGACACGTCAAAATGGATCAGACTATGTCTTTTCATTTTCTTTATTCACAGAATCACAAGACATGACAGACTGATAATTGTGATGCAGGGAAGTGGGGTCAGGTTCAAGGACAGGGTGGAGGGAAGCGCAGGCAGAGAGTATCTTGTGGAACTTTCTCTGGCACACATGCAGAGCAGGAAATAATTAAATCTGACTCTTCTGACTCCTGGTGCTAATGGTCTCACTTGTTCACGTTTTATAAAAAAGCAGAATGTGAAATGAACTCTGGGCTTGTGAATCTGGCAGGGCCACATACTGAATGCAGGCCGACTCTGGCTGCTAGGGGACAGCCACAGCTGGTGCTGAGCTTAGGAGAGACTGTTTTGCAGATGATCTGAGCTAGAAAAATCCGTTTATAAGAAATGAATAAGACAAAAGAAATGCTTCAAGTGGATCACAGAAGAAAAATGGGTATGGATCTTCCATTTATGGGCAAATACTAACTTATGAATTGGCTGCATTCTCAAAAGTTCATCTGACTACTGAAAGCAACAATAGCACAAGTACAAGAGGGAAATAACAGTGGTTCACTGATTGTAGCATAGGACCTTTGAAAATTCACAGTCCAAAGGTCTATTTTAAGGAGGAAAAAAATGGTTAATGGTTCAGAAAAACTGATCATCTTCCCCAGTATCACTCTGTGATTTAAGAACAGAGGTTGGTCTTGGGGTTCCCCAGGCAGTCCACTAACCGCACGCTGTGGGCCAGAAGCAGCTAGGCAGTAAAGCAGTGATGGTGGAGGCAGAGGAGGAGGAGGTGGGCTGCCCAGGTGACTTGGAGGGGGAGGGAAAAGAGGAAGTGAAGACAGTAGGGAAGGAACACCCCCCCAGAACCAAAGGGTATGACGGGTGCTTTCTGGTCTGGCTCTGCTCTTACCTACCAGGAACAATTTGGGTGAACACTGTGTGTGTGGGGGGGTGCTTCCTACACGTGGGCTTTGGTACCTGTTGTTGCCCAGAAGACATCAACAAGGAGGAAAATGACCGAAACGGATTCTGCCAGCTCTTTTCAAAATGTCACCCTTCCTCACAGCCTTGCTGCTGTTTTCTCAGCCTCTGGAACTTGTTAATTTATTCTACAAATATTTGCTGAATACCTATTTTGCGCCGGGCACTGTCCCTAGCCATGTGGCTATAGCATCGAATGAGACAGACAGGGTCCTTTTCCTCTGAAGGTGGCGTTCTTGCGAGACAGATAAAAAATAAGCCAATAAATAGAATAATGTCCAATAATGTTAAGTGCTATGAAGAAAACAATGCAGAGTAATATGATAGTGACTGGAAGGCCTCCTTTCAATTGGGCGGTCAGGAAAAGCCTCTTTGAGGAGGTGACATGTGGGCTGAGACCTGCAAGAGTCAGCTTGGTAAAGAGCCAGGGACTGAGATGGCTAGGTACAGCGCACCGCCCACACAAAGGTTCAAGCGCAAGATCGAGTGATCCAGCGACCAAGGGTGGCAGGTTCAAGGAACACGCAGAAAGCCCGTGTGGCTGCGACTGAAGAGGAAGGCGGAGCAGATGACGTGAGGTCGTGGGGTGAGCCCGGCCGTATCAGAATGATGCGTTTGTTCACTTAAACAATTACCAAGCGCCCACTACGAACAGGGCACGCTGAGGACATGAAAATGAAACAGCGAAAGCCCTACTTCAAGGATTCTGTCCACGAGAAGGAGTCAATGAGGGTGACAGACTACTGACACAATTCTGCTACAGGTTAGACAGTACTCCATCCAGGCAGAACCACAATGCAGACACTGCCCTGCTGCTTAGCAAGGAAAGGGGCTTTCCAGAAGCAACTCCGTCAACACTCCCAGGCACCTACCAGAGCCAGTTTATAATCAGAAGAAGGGGGCACACTAGACGTCCACAGTCACGGTATGAGGCCTGAGTCCGGACAGCTGCTCCGCCAGGTTGGGGAGGTTAGGTCATCCCAGAGATGAGTCACCGAGCCCACCTTTCTCCACCCGGCGAGCCTTCTCGGTCTTCGTGGGTGGGGCAGGGCCGCAGGAATCCCCCCACCCTGCCTAAATCGGTCGCACTCAGAAAACCCAGGCAGGGGAGCCGCAAGACCCAGGCTCCGGTTAGCACCTGATTCACCCAGGCAGTCAAGGCAGGGCGGCGACTGCTGGTAACAGGCCCCCGGCCGCCCCGGGGAAAGGCCTCCGGGAGTTTTGGTGACCCCGACGGGGGTGAGGGGGCGGCTCGCGACACGCCCCGCTGGGTAGGGGCTGCGCCTGCGTGACCACCGGCGCCGCCCCGTCTCCGAGCCCAACGGGCGGCCGCGGCCGGGGCGGGGGCGCGGGCGCGCGTGCGCCGAGGAGCCGCGGTCCCGGCCCTGCCTTCCCGGCCCGGCCCCCAGGCCCCGCGTCTGCCAGCCCCGGGGGGTCGCGGGGCGGGCGCCCGGCTGGCTGGGGGAGGGGGCGCGCGGCCGCGTCCTGCCCGCCGGGGCTCGGGTGCCTCTGCCCGGCGGCCGGGAGGTCGGGGGCGGCGGGCGGGAGCGTGGGAGCGGGGGCCGGAGCGGAAGGGCCGCGGGGCCCGGGCGTCCCCGGCGGTCCCGGCCCTTGGCGTTGTTTCTGCGGCGGGCGCGGCCGCCCTCCCCGCCCGCCGCCTGCTCCTCCCCGCCCCGCGCCGACATGCCCTCAGTGCGCCTGCCGCCGCCGCGCCCGCGCTGCTAGACCGTGCGGCCGCCATGGGCAATGGGATGAACAAGGTAACGCGACTCCCTTTCGGGCCCCTCGGCCTCCGCCGCCCGGCCTCCCCGCGCGGGGCTCTGCCGGCCGGCAGCCCGCCGCGTCCCGTCCGCGCCCGGACCCCGCAAGGGCGGGGTCGCCGCGTCTGGCTGTGTCGCCGAGGCCCCTCCCGGCCCCTGGGCTTCCGGCCGAGCGGCGCTTGCGGCTGAGAACCAGCCTTGCGCTTTACCAGCGTCGAGCCGGCTGAGCTCAGAAGGGCTGTGGTTTCTCCCTTCTGTCCCCTCCCCTTCACCCCCAAACTCGGCTCTTGAAGCATCACCACCCACATTACCAAACTGCAGCAGATGAGTGTCTTCCGTAATTTCCTCTTCCCAGGTTTTTTTTTTTTTTTTTTTACCATGTGCACAGAAAACTTGGCCGAAGCCTAAATCCTGAGGTGCTTTTAATTACCTGGGGGTGGGGCGAGAGAATAGATCCAGAGCTGACTTATATCAGGTTATGTGGCTTCTTCAGCAAGGCGACCTGTCGGCTGGCCGCTTGTGCAGACTGTGCCTTCTAGAAAATCCGGTTGCTCTCTTTCCTTTGGCTCTGCAGAGCCCCAGACCCTTCTTCCCAGGCTGTGGGATCGTCTGGGTCTCCTGTCAGTGTACCAGTACCAGATTCCAGCTCTTGCAGTTGAGAGTTGCCTGGGGTGTGTTTATGTCGTACACAAGGTTGGGGGTTTTGCGATCTGGTGCCGCCGGCTTGAAGAGAAGACTTTCAACTCTTGAAAAAAAGCCCTTAGCAAAACCAGGGCCTCCTCTCAAGCCCTTGAAATGGTACTGAATCAGAGATTAGTTTCTGGTCTTCTGTTTCTCTTCCCCCTCTTTTCCCCTCGCCCCGCTTCTGAATGCGTTTCTGCTTTCCTTTTTGATGGGTTAAAGCTGATTTGTCCCCGCACTGGGGTCCACAGAGGCGTGGGTCTTTCAGCTGGAGTGTTTTGTTGGCAGTGGAGCAAGGTAGAAAAGGTGCAGCAGGGGGAATCCTTGAACCTGCTTAACTCTTTACCTGCCGCATCAAGTTCAGTCCTGGGGGCAGGGATCAAGTTTGTTGAGACTGTCTCTCTCGGATAAATAATTGCATCGAGGCCCCATTAGCACCGGGAACTTCTGCTTTTTACCTGAAAACAACAATAAAGGGGCTTCCACGAGTTTGTGGGCTCTGTTTGCCATTAGCTGTGGCCTTAACTCAGCTTTCCTTTGGCTCTTTGTAGTCTACAGTTTTTTTCCACTGGAGCTGTTTACACTCCACCTCTTTCAGCGCTTAACTCGTAGTTTTCTGTGAAAACTCAGAGAATATAGTTAGGAATGCATATCATTGCCTAAATGTTCAAAATTAGTTTCAGGCTTTTAAGCAAAAGCAGGCATATTCATATCATGATTTTTATCTTTCAAAGAAAGTAGTACATTTCTTGATGATTCTATTATCATAACCATCTTGTGTCGTAAATAGAGCCACTGTCTCCAATGTGGACATGGAATCATGTACAGACAGATGGAGATGCCACCACATCAGCAAACGTTTATCGTGTACTTACTGTGGCAGGTGATGCACGGGTCGAGGGAGCAGTGGGGGAGTGCAGTGGTAAACACAGAGGCCTTTCTCAAAACCTACGGTCTTGACCAGCAGTTGCCCATATATGTAAAGTTTTTCTCGTAGCCACATTCAAAGTAAAAAGAAACTAATGTTCATAGTACATTTTATTTAATTGAAATATATTGAGAATATTGTCGTCTCAACATTTAGCCAATAAATAACTTATAGAATGGTTTGTATATATTTTTTACTAAGTCTTGGAAGTCTGATCTATGTCTTTTGCTTAAATCACATCTCATTTGGAACTAGCCACATTTTAAATACTCGATTGCCATTGAGGCTAGTGGCTGCTGTATTATACAACACCCGTTGTGTGTGTGTGTGTGTGTGTGTGTGTAGAGAGAGAAGACAAATACAAGGTGGGGAGGAGTGGAGGCCTCAGAGGATAAAGTAGGCAGTTTCTTGAGTGTCAGGGAACTAGATGTCATGAGTCTGGAAGTGGCATTCAGTCCAAGCCAGGGATGGTGCTGGAACGAAGATGGTTAGGCTGAGATCTGAAGAATCGCTACAAGTTACAAGGTTATTTCGTGGCAAAGTAGGTTGCTGGAAGCCAGCAATTAAAAGCCTTAATTAGAATGTGTTCATGGATTAGTGTGTGACTTGGAACTCGTCTTTGTATTTCCCCATCTGTGTGTAAAAAAATGCTTGATTTGCAGACTTAGTGGAATTAGCGTAAGATACTAGCCATAGAAATTCTTTTCTAAGAACATTTATAGATAGAAATGTACAATGCCTTTGAAACCGAAAATTTACTTTGCAGTGTGTGTGCCCTGAGGTGCCTTGGACAAGATTTCTTTCCAGTCCCACGGAAGCCCATCGTCCTTAGCAAAAGAAAACTTATGAACTAAACCATGCAGATTCTGTTCTGACTGCTTTGAATGCAGCGGTTCTGTTTCTGTTTTGCGTGCTCATGCAGGATCCTCTCATCCACACATCCTAGTCTTTCTGTGTGGTAGAACCTCATGCCTGTCTCAGTTATGTGTTGCCCAGAAAGGGTGAGGGGAAGAGGCTGTGTGTCTGGCCAGTTAGAGACGACGAGGAAGCAGAAGGAAGAGAACCCAGCAGTTGTTATCCAGTATTTTTTGAGCCTCATATCATGTGCCTGCAGTTTATAAAATCTAAGCCTCATGATAACCCTAGGAGCTCAGTCTGTCTTATCTTACTTCCCATGCAGATTAGGGAATGGGGACTCAGATTAAGTAACACGACTAAGGTCCTAAGGCTGAAAGTGGCAGAATTGGTTTTGTTTTTTTTTAAGATTTTTATTTTTTCTATTAGAGTTGATTTGCAATGTTCTGTCCATTTCTGCTGTACAGCAAAATGACCCAGTCATACACATATATACATATATTGTTTTTCTTACATTAAGAATTGGGTTTTGGAGTTCCCGTCGTGGTGCAGTGGTTAACGAATCCGACTAGGAACCATGAGGTTGCGGGTTCGGTCCCTGCCCTTGCTCAGTGGGTTAATGATCCGGCGTTGCCGTGAGCTGTGGTGTAGGTTGCAGACGTGGCTCGGATCCCGCGTTGCTGTGGCTCTGGCGTAGGCCGGTGGCTACAGCTCCGATTCAACCCCTAGCCTGGGAACCTCCATATGCCGCGGGAGCGGCCCAAGAAATAGCAACAACAACAACAACAACAAAGACAAAAGACAAAAAAAAAAAGAATTGGGTTTTGATCCCAGTTCCCACTGATTTTGAAGATAGAAGTCTTTTCTTTGAGTTCATTCCAAGTGATTCCCAAAGACGCTGGAAAATAACCTGAAAAAGCTCCCCAGAGTCCCAAATTCGTTGTGCAGTAGGAAAATCTCTCGTCCTTCAGTTTGATGTAAATAAAGAGGAGTGGGGAAGGTCAGGCAGCTACAGCTATCTTTTCATCGTATTCTGTGCAGTTTCCAAACAGATCCTCTGAACTGGCCCCAGGTACAGTCACCACTCAGCTTGTGGTGAGCCAGGGCCTCTTTGGAGCAAAGCATCGGATTCCCCACCACAACCCCATGAAGTCGATGCTGCCACATTCCTCTGCACTTTACGGGTGACCTGGCCAGAGTCACCCTTTGGTGAGTGGCAGAGCCTAGACTCAAACCCAAGAGGTCTGGCTCTTAGTCTCTTGCAGACTGCCCCACTGTGCTGCTAAAGGCCAGTCTGGCAAGTGTCTCTAGGACGGTTAGTTTAAACTAAATAGGCTGCTGCAGACAAATGTGTTTCTGGGAAGCCTTTGAAGATTCCTAGTTAAGTTGAAGTTCTCTCAAGGGTCTGACCCCAAAATCTTTTGGGCGAGGGCCTATAAAGAAAAGTCCTCATTGTCCTCTCACTAGTCTTAAGTACAGTAATGCCCCATTAAAACAAAAATCTAATCTCTCTGGCCAAGCATTATGTTAGAGACGTTTGCATGTTTTATCTTGATCAGCCTGACCTAGTGATGTAATGGACTGAAGTGGTAGCATTCTAGGGCAGGCGGTGAGGGCCCAGGGTTGGTTCACTTCATCCGGCCCACACCTGCCCGGTCTGGTGACCTGTTCCTTCTTCAGGGCCCTGTGTCACCTAAAAGCCCTCTACTGGGTGGAAGTGGATGCTGCCCCAGTATTTTCTGGGAAACTTGCGAATGGCAACCATGTCAACGAGAAGCAAACACTTCAACTGGTGTACTACTTTTCCATGAGAAGGCCACTGTTGTGAAAGAAAGCGGGGCAGGGCTGTCAGAAAGCCTGATTGTGGGTGTCTGCTGCTCTGCTCCTGCATGGGTGTGACCTTAAATGGGTTACTTAATGTTTTTGAGCATCCCTTTCTTTATCACCTTTGATTCCTAGGTGGTATGCTCATCTAGCCGCCTTATGTGCTCTAAAATGAGTGTAATGGTACTTCTCCCTGTTACTACCCAGATTCTTGGGAGCAGGAAATGAGAATGTATTAGATGACATTTTTGCAAACTGTTAAGTACAGATATGCACGGCTCTTAGCATTCTTGGGTTTTTCCCATCAACGGTGACAGTGATGACAGCTCCCTTGGGCACAGCTGACTCCTGCTTAGGGGTGACTCTTCTCCCCTTAGGGAGATAAGGGAGTACAAGTGAGAAGAAGTCCAAGGGCAGAGGGCAAGGGGCATGTGCCACCCTGAGCACAGATCATGCCTCAGCCTCTACACTGTTGACATTTGGGCCTGGGTCATTCTTTGCTGTGGGCCCTCATGGGGTTCTGAGCATCACCCTGGGCCTCCACCAGCGAGATGCCAGTGGCACTCTCCCCTCATTGTGATGACCAGAAATGTCTCCGGGCACTGCCTGATGTCCCCTGTGGGATAGAATACCCCTACTGAGAACCACTGACCTGGGATCTCCACTCAGAATCTCCTGGGGTCTGTGGGATATAGAGCTGAAACATTATCCAAAAGGTGGAATAAAGCTGAAGTGGCAGAGAAGCGCTGTTTTAATACGGTGAGGGGCTGGAAGGCCAGCATCCCTGTGCTGTCTGATGCTGCTGTTTCCACAGTGGCCACATTAGCCTGGCCGCCTTCATGTTCATTCCTCTCTCCATTCACCCGTTCATCAGACGAGTTTACTGAACACCTGCTATAGTCAAGGCATTGCGCTGGGCCCTGTAGTGGGAAATACCGTGAAAGACAAGACGACCCTGACACCCAGATTGGCACAGGCACCCCCAGAAGAGCCCTGCGGGAGATGAGCACACCTCGAGTGGCACAGCTGTGCAGCTGCAGCCGTGGGGCTGATGGACAGATGGCCTGTGCTGATGGATTCTGTTTTCTCTCCCCTACACCTCCCCATGAATATTTTCTCTTTTCAACATTCCCTTTTATTTCACCTTGAAGAAACAGATGCTGAAGGCAGTGCTATACGTGCACACGAGAGTATTCTCAGATTCTTCCTCTCTGAAATGCAAACTGGTTAAGTCTATGGCCAATGGCATTAAGAAAGTCCGTGACATTTAAACCTTCAGGGAATCCACCAAAGCTCTCCCTGTCACCCCTGGCTTTGAAGCCCAGAAAGTCCTTGCTGACTTAGGAAGAATCGAGATCCGCCACTCTGTGACCTTCTGCTGTGACTTAATCAGGAATTTTGTCTTAACATCTGTTTAGGTGGGGCTCTTAGATTCCAAGGCATCCTGGAGCAGTAAGAGAAATGTTTAAAAAATAAACTCAGAATGTTTCCTGTCCTAGAGGCAGTATTATCTTGTGCCTAAGTGCTTTTTTGTGGTGAAGGATTTGATTTTGTCTGTTTCTGTGTAGACAGTGTTAGCGCAGTGTGGGTGTGAAGGATCCAGATCAGGAGGATCCATCAGATTTCTGCAGGGGATGGGCCTTCATCATCCCGGATGAAAACAAGGATCATTTTGAACAGCAGAGGGTCCCAGAGCGTTTTCCTTTGTGGTGCGTTCTGTGTTTCATCCCTGTTTATTCAGCGATCATCTCCTCGTGTGCCCATCTCTGTGCCTGGGACACAGCAAGGAACAAGACAGACACAACTCCTGCTTCAAGGTCAATCAAAAAAGTAAGCAAACAAAGTAATTTTAGGTGCTGCTCAGTGCGATGAAGAAGATGAAACGGTACGTGACAGAGGGTGCCAGGGAGCTTGGGGGTCGGGGAAGACCTCACCTCACATGCGACCCAAGTGACAAGCAGCCCCGGGTGAATGATGGGGGCGTGAAGACCCTCAGCAGAGCACAGCCCAGCAATAGCTGGGACCAGTTCTTTACTTATTCTTTCGGAGCCACAGGACACTCCCAAGTTGCACTTCCCGCCTTTTCTCTTGATCTGACCTTCCTTCTCGCCAAGTGGTGAGGCCTTCATGCACAGCCCCACCCCACCCCGCCGACCCCCGTGTTCCTACTCCTGGCTTGAGTTCAGACTCCCAGGGATTCAGAGGTCAGCCACTTTCCAATAGAGGCACGCTCTGCTCTTCCTTGGCCTCCTCCAGGAGCCGGCTCCCTGCTGGAAAGTTATTTTAGTTCATCCCGTTTCACTTTCTCTTTCTCTGTACTTAGGGATTACCAGCAAGAATAATATCGGGGAAGTCAATAGGTCAAACTTTTTGAGTTTTAAGCTTGAATTATGAGGCTGACCGGTACAGAAGTTTGAATATTTACAGGACTCTTTATTCTCCTTGAAAACAAAAATGCATTTTCTCTCCCTGCCAATGGCCAGTCCTCCAGACTTCGCAGATCTTGCTTTTACCTCTGTGTGTGGAAGAAGTTACAGAAGCTGGGATTGAGCAAATTGCTTTCTGTTTCCAGCCCTTAAAACTGTAGCTTTTATTCTCCTGGTCTGGAAGATGGACCTAAAAGTTTACTGACACAACTCTGTCTCCAGTTTAAAGTTTAAAATATTTTAATGCATATAAAATGTACATCTTACATGATTTTTTTTTTTTTTTTGCCTTTTAGGGCTGCACCTGTGGCATATGGAGGTTCCCAGGCTAGGGGTTGAGTTGTAGCTACAGCTGCCAACCTTCACCACAGCCACAGCAACGCAGGATCTGAGCTGCATCTGTGACCTACACCACAGCTCACGGCAACACCAGATCCCTAACCCACTGAGCAAGGCCAGGGATCCAACCTGCAACCTCATGGTTTCTGGTTGGATTCGTTTCTGCTGCACCACGACGGGAGCTCCAGATTTTTTTGTAAGTTACCTCCTTGATTTTGAAAGTTCAGACCACTGTCTGAGCCTGTGCCCTGCCCTGGGGTCTCTTCTTGGTGCCTTTCTCCTTCAGCACCAGCCCCAGGCCCAGTGGCTCAGCATCACTGGCCTTGAATAGAACCCTTCTCAGAGCAGATGTGGACAGAGCTTGATCTCAAGCCTCACTTGCCATGGTTCTCCATCGCTTCCTTTCTTGGCTTCTTCTCACCTGGCTCACATTGTCTGCTCGTTCACTGACTCATGAAGAAACATGTCTCGAGTATCTGCCAATCAAGGAAGAACCGCTCAAGTCTCGAGAACACATATTCGCAAGTGTGTGTGTTCCACCGGCCCTGCTGCCCCTGCTGCAAGAGGAGGAACCCTGGCTTGTCTTTGGATCCTGGTCTGGAGCAGCGGCAGAGACGTGGCACACTTGTGTCCCCTGTCCCTATGGTAGCAGGAAGGCAAATGGGAGTGGGAGGCAAGCTGACGTTCACAGTTTATGTCCCAAGAGCTGGCTTCTGCTTCTCACCAAGTCTCCAAAGTGGGGGTGGGGACTCCCTAAGCAGAGAAGAGGGGTTCAGAGGCTAGGAAACAAAGTAACTACCAGTTACAGAGTGTATAAATTTTGAACACACCTGTAGGATGAAGGACCCTGAAGAAAGCATCTCTGTCTTGTTTAGAGGGACTGTTGGGAGCAGACAAAGGTGCTAGTCCAAGGAGGACCAGTAGGGTTCCTGGGGAAATAGGGGCCATCCAGCTGGACTGGAGCTTCATGAGACGTGGGGATCCTTTAGAAAGAAGTAGGAAGCCCTGTTGAGACTTTCAGTTCATTTTCAGTTTTGGCCTTCATTTTCTTGGGAATGTTTGCCACAGAATATTTTGGTCTATGAAATGACCCAATGAGAATATGACCTTAGAAAATCAATTTGATGAGACTGCTAAGCTTAGTGGCTGCTGTTCTAGCTTGTATGTGAACTGAGATTCTAGGCTGGGCAGAGGGAGTGGTGCTGGTGGGAGCGGGCTCCACGGTTTTCATTCTGGGTGACTGGGCAGGTGACACCATCAGGGCACAGGAGGACTTGAATGGGGGTGGAGGTAACAGTCTGTTTCAGGTAGGAGGGTGTGGGGAGTAGAAATCGTGCTGGAAGTGGTTCCAAAGGGTGGGCTTGGGAATCTTAAATCATGGTTCGTGAGCAGTAGAGCACAGGGATGGCCTAAGCTCATGCCCTCGATTCATTTTATTTAAAAATAATATGAATGTATTTGCTTACGTTTAGTAGAGAAAGAAGTAGAAGTACAAAGGAAAAAAGCAAAAATGGGCCATGATCTTTCCCCCGAATAACCCCACTTGACTTCCTTAAAAAACTAAATTGAAGTAATGAGTGGTCGTCCCTGGCCCTCCCAACTCCCCGTGTCCCTCACAGAAGTGAGCACAGGAAGGACCGTGCTCCTGTTTTCATCTGGACATTTCCAAGACGTAGTAGATAAAAGTGCATTCAAGGATCTCCTTCCTCTAGCAGTCCCACACACCTAACATCTCAGTGGTGCTTGACCTGAGCGCCCTGAGCCCCTGCAGGCTCCTCTGCGCCTCATCTCCACCTGCTCGCTCGCTTGCTCCCGGAGACACTGGCCTTCTTTCTCAGGGCTGGCTGCTTCCGCTGCTCCCTGCCCGTCCTTGCCTTTCTCCTCGCCCAGTTCTTTTGGACATCGGGTCCCTTGTCCCTGCTGGCTCAGAGTCTGTGGGGACCCCAGAAGGGCCACATCACCTCCTCCTCTTTCCTTAGGCAAGCAGCTCAGCAGGGAAGCAGAATGTCGGCAGGGCCGTCTCCCTCTCTCTTGATCACACCTGTGTCCCAGTACCCCTGGGCAACAGGAACGCAGCAAATCATTCAGCCACTAATACATCCTATGACTTTGGGGAAGCAAGCATGCTCCGTGACTATGTTGTCATCCATTGTCACTGTCAACTCTGTGAATGGGGAGGCTTTTGTAGCCAGTGCTATGAAAGAAAAATTATTTTGACGCATTAAAAATGTCAAGGAAGACTTTATTCAGGACCATCGCAAGCAAGAGATGGAACTCCACTCCCAGTACATCAGGGGCAGGTGTGGAGGTGGTGGAAGATCCCAGGCAGGACTTGAGTAGATGCCAAGGGTGGAGGAAGAGGAGCTGGTCTGATACCAAGAGTAGGCGGATGCATGACAACCGGCTTAGCAGGATTCTCTGCTGGGTCTGCCGGCCAAGGACCAGGCTGAGGAGATGACTTGAAGGGGCTTGCGCAAAGTGCAGTCAGGAAGCAGGCCTGTCCGCAACAAGCCAAGAGAGCCGGGGGATGATTTTGCCCTTGGGAATGTAGTCCAGGGAGGAGGGAACCTGGAGAGTGGGAGAGGACAACCGGAAACGCCCCGTGCAGCAGGCGCTGCCAGAGGAGGCCTGCTGGAGCCTCTCCAGACAGACCTGCCTTGTTCTTAGGTTTTCAAACAGGAATGATGAACTGTCCACCCTTTCCCCCCAGCAGGATCCCATGGACAGATTACATTTCCAGAAAGCCTGTCATGTGTTTTGGCTCCTTGGCAGTAGAGGCTGGGTTTTCCTCTGAGGTACTCTTGTACCTCTCCCAGTTGCAGAGCTGACCCTGCCTCCATGCTGTGACTTCGGTCAGGGACATAAGTGGCCTTTTGGATGTTCTCCAAGCTAGTTTCGCCTCCCTGGGGATCGAGTCAGCCAGAGGGATCCCAGATCCCCGAGCCCAGATCATTCTGGGTGTTAGCTTTTGTCCAGGAGTGATCAGTGATAGTGTTCTTTTCACTCTCACAAGGGTCCCAGTGCAGCCAATTACTTCTGTGGCCCCGAACACTGGACCCAGTGCTGCTGTGTCCAGTAGACCCCCGCAGTGACTTGCAAAGGTGCCATTCATTTTTAGCCGGCAGTCAGGAAGCCGCTTGCGAAGGCTGTCACTATCTGCTGCCGCCAGCTTTTCAGTGGGAGTGGACAGGGTTCGGGAGGTAAAGCAGATGGGGCTGAGGGGTGTAGCCGGGGGTTGCAGTGAAGTGTCACCAAGGGCAGTGCGCTGTGTGCACTGGGAAATCAGGTCAGGTGGTGTCGCCTCCCAAGAGCGTCCATATTTGGATTTCAGAGTCTCCATACAGAGTACCGGGGATAAGAAGTAGCTTCATACTTTGCAAAGTCAGGGTGTTTATGAGAACTGCAGTCCCTTGTTCTCATTTCAGATCTACCGAGCCATTTTGTAAGGGGCCTGGGGCTAGGGCTGCTCCAGAAGTCTGCACTTTCAACAGAGTCTGGTGATTCTAATGAATGCTCTGGTTTGGGAACCGCTGCCTTAGAAGAAGTGGGTGTTCTGGAACAGATGGATGCTTTTATTAACTTGGGCATTTAGACAGTTCATCCATTCATGTCACGACTCTTTATTGAGTGGTTGGGGCTAGGGCTGAGTCCCCAGCTGATCAGAAGGGAGAGACCCCCGCCTTGTCACGCCTGTGACAGCATCACGAACAGGGGAGCAGAGAGGACAGTGGGTGCTGAAGTGGGGGCCCACCGCAGGTGCAGGGCTCCAGACAGGCCTCCCCAGGGTGTGAGGCAGAGCTGGGGTCTGAGGGGTAGGGAGCACAGGAGTGGAGCTGCCTGGCCGTGGAACAGCAGGTGCCAAGGCTTCAGATGGCAGAAGGCAGGTTTGCTGGTGCCGTAAGAGGGGTGGGGAGGTGTGGCGGGGAGCAGGCAGGAGGGCTGGAGGGGGCGTTGCCACTTGGTCTGGGGCTGGAATCAATGCTGGGGAAGACTGCGGTGCTGGAAGTACGGGGGCCACGTGGCACCCATGTAAGGCCTGTGAGCTGATGGGCACCAACATGCAGCCAGCCGTCCATCTGGGGAGGTGGGTGTGGTGGGCACAGGCCTGGGCCAGGCGCCGTCAGCCTCACATCTCATCTGTGTCTCCCCCTAGATCCTGCCTGGCCTGTATATCGGCAACTTCAAAGGTGAGTTTTCTTTTTTGTATTATTGTGGTAAAACATACAAACTATAAACATGCCATTGTCACCTTTTTAAGGGTGCACTTCAGTGGCTCTAGGTCCACTCTATTGGGCAGCCATCTCCACCATCCATCCACAGAACCCTTCCATTTTCCCAGCTGAACCCCCACCCCCACCCCCACCCCTAGAAACCACCGTCTTGCTTTCTGCTGTGAACCTGACTGCTCAAGGGAGCTCGTGTGCGGTATTAGTCCTTTGGTGTCTGAGCGCCGTGTCCTCAAGGTCCGTCCACGTTGTAGCCAGTGTCGGGAATTCCTTCCTTTTTAAGACTGAATGACAGTCCACTGTGTGGAGGGACCACGTTGTATTTTTCCATCGTCAGTGGGTGGATACTTGAGTTGCTTCCACCAATGGTGAGTTCACTTTCTCAGAGATCAGCTTCAGTCTCTCATGCATGATGGGGTCAAGGTGTAGACTCAGTCCATGCAAAGTCTGGTCTGGACGTGGCCCCTTGTGTCCAGGCCCCTTGGCCAATAGTTGGCAGAGTGGTGTAGAGCCCTGCAGGTTCCATCTTGACCTCTGACCTTCGTTTTAACTCCACACGCTTGCTGTTTTATTATCAAAAGAAGATGGCTAAAAGGAACATTTAGCAGCCATGTAACTTGTGTATCATCTTTTATCATTTTTGTTTTCTGGTTGGTTTTTTGGCTTTGTTTGTTTGGTTGGTTGGTTGGTTGGTTGGTTTTTTCTTAGGGCCGCACCCACAGCATGTGGAGGTTCCCAGGCTAGGGGTCAAATCCAAGATGTAGCTGCCTACACCACAGCCACAGCAATGCAGGATCCGAGCCGCATCTGCGACCTGCACCACAGCTCACGGAAATGCCGGATCCTTAACCCCCTGAGCGAGGCTACGGACTGAACTCACATCCTCATGGATCCTAGTTGGGTTTGTTTGTGCTGAGCCATGATGGGAACTCCTTGTTTTCTAGTTTTTAATAAATTTTCAGAAACCTATTTTTTTTTCAATGAAAATAAGTGGCAGTTTCATATCTAGCAGGTTATTCTCATCCCATGTTGACTTTTCTTCTTAAGACATTTCTCTGCAGCTTGTTCAGTATTTATCCATATGTTGTCAGCTGTTGACTTTATTTTTAGCTCATTTGTCTCAAAATGCTTTGTAGTCACAGAGGGGAGCAGAAACCCACGGAGCCAAGTCCGTGTTTTTGGGGGGGGTTGGTCCCCACACCATGAGGTGCCCGAGCCTGTGTGAGCGAGAGCCGGCTCCCTCCACGCGCTTCACCCACAGACCTGCTGGATAAGAGCAGGAAAGGGTCCCAGCCCCGTCCAGCAGCTCCCCCCCAGACGAGCCAGAATACACACCTGTCTGTTTGCTGGTTGTTGCTTACATGTGTGAGTTCAGGTTCACATTGATTGTTAGAAACAATCTTCGTGACTTCTCTACTTGGTACTCATTTCCTCTCCCCCTGGGCTCCGAGGACAGCTAACTGGCCTCAGAGAACTCAGCTGCTCATTGCTGCTAGAACATGCTAAAAATAGTCCCGGACTTCCTAAATTAGTAAGGTTTGTAGTTCTGAAAAAGCAGCAAGCTCTGCGGCAGGTGGGCAGGTGGTGCTGGATACGTTGACATCTTTGTGCTGGTTTGTGTTATCGCAGTAACAGCTCTCGTGGGGAGAGGGAAGTGTCTTTATGTCTGAGACTAGAACAGAATCGAGAATAAATTCTTGGAGGTAGAATTACTAGGTGAAGGTTTTTACAAATCAAAAATTGTAATAAATATCAACCAAATTCAATCCTCTGCCACCAGTTTCTGAGAGTTTTGTCTTTACTCATAGATGGTTGCTTTCTTTTAGAAGGAAGGAAATATTGGAGACTCTTTGTACTAAAATCTGTACCTGTGTTCTGAATATTCAGGGAAATAGGAATCCCTCGTATCCTGTGTCCTGCTTTGTGGTTTGCCTGCTGGAAGGTTCCATCCATGGCCACCCAGGTCCCTCCTCGCCCTGATGGCTGATGTTTATTTATTGCTTTCAGTTATTCTGATGTTAGTGTGTGGTTATGTCTTATCTTCTCATTCTTTTACCACACATTTATTAAATACTCATGAGGTCTGAGGCTTATCAAAAACAAAAAGGGTGGCCCTGTGCATGGACAGGAGCCGGAGGGGAGCCTCCTGTGTGTGTAGGTGCCTGTGAATGAATTCACTCACTCCACAGACTGGTTGCAGACGCCTGGTGTGGACGTGCATCCTGCCCCTCAGTGGTCCGGAGCCCAGGGAGCAGGTCTGGCAGAGTGGAGCAAAGCTACGAGGCAGGCCCATCTCGGAATCTGGTCACAGTCAGAGCCCACACTACGGCAAGCTGCCCCCGGACATGCCCCACAGCCTGGGCGGGAGGGGCAGTGAGGCAGCCTGTGGTGTGGCCGACACGCCTCAGTGCTTCAGCCAATGCCAGGCCCTCCTTGCCACCCCCCTGGGAAATGGGAACCGCACCCCTACTTGGGGCTGTTGTGGGAAGGCAGAAGATGCTCCTGGAGCAGCCACAGCTGCCAGGTGGGTAGGGGACACTGATCAGCCTCAGTCAGAACTCGGGGAAGCCCATGGTGAGAGTCCTGACTTCCAGCAAGTGGATCCTGCTGTCCACCTGTCTGGACCATGTGTCCACGATGATGTCTCATCCAGTAAATTACAAACAATAGTGCTCACTCTAACCCAGCACCCAACATAAAAATATAGAGAAAATCAATGACAAATTGTTTGACTTTCTGAGCGACCTTTATTTTTCACATGGTGGTGATGGGTGTTGTTACCCAGATGATGGTCTCAGTCTGTTGGGTGAATGGTCTCTGTCCCATCTCCTCCCTCCCCTCCTTCCTTCCAGGGTGATACTTTACATGTAACTCTGCAACTTCCTTTTTTTCCTTTTAACTTTGCGATGAAGCACAAAGAGTCTTCCAACACCTGGTGATTTTTCCACCTAGAGAAAAACCCGCAAAACAAACCCTGCTTCTGGAGCCCAGTCTTTGACAGGAGCTCTTAGTCAAGGAGCCTGAAGCTAGCTCTGCCCAGACACCAGGAGGGGCAGCAAGAGTGGAAGCTCTGAGAGCAGCCCTCTCTTCAGGGAGATGGTGGGGTTTGCTGCTTCGTTGTAAGTTGGCACATGCAGAGGTGAGGCTCTCCCAGTGATGCGCTGGGCAGAGGATGTGTCACTGCAAAGGAGAAGACTCAGTCAGCGTTTCTGTTTCACTGCTCCTACTGTGCGAAGGTGACAGTTGGCTTCTTCAGAAACCATGTGAGGCCTGGTGGGGGGGTAAACAAAGGGAGGCAGCAAAACTGGGCAAGAGGCCAGGGACAGAGACAAGAAAAGAACATGGGTGGCTGTTTTACTTGTTAGTGCAATTTGGGATGAATTTTGTGAATAGCATTTCTTTCATTTTTCTTCATTACCAAAGTAATGTACGTTCATCAGTTAAAATAAAGGTTTAAAAAACCCAAATGGGATAGAAATGTGTTAAAGAGAGTATAAATTTCCCCAAAGCCCACGTCCTGAGTATCCCGAGTCAGCTTATGTTCCTCTAGATTTTTTTCCATGTGAATTCCAAACTGAACATTCCCATTGATTGTATTAATACTGATTTGATGCATTTGTGATTGCAAGTGGCCATGAGTTGTTTTCTGGCTCAGAAAGGGCATTAACCTGCTGCGGTGGGAGAGGGACACCGTGGCACCAGGTCATTCTGGAAAGGCCATTCTCCAGAGGCTCTCCATGTGGGTTGAAGTGGGCGGGGGAGTCTGCATTTCCAGCACACTCACGGATGGTGCCATGCTGCTGCTTGGCCGACTTCACTTTGGACAGCAGAAGACTAAGTTCTCCTAAGATTTCATGCTCAGGGTGAGCTGGCATGAAACTTGTAGCTTGTGCACACACACGTGTAAGTGAGCTGCAGACCCCACAGCCAGTTTTTCAGCTGCATTCACACTCTTTAGCCTGGCATCAATAACCTGTAGTCCTGAAGAGTCAGTGTCATCAGCCAGTAGCGCTGGCCGAGCATTTGTGCACTGAAATGGGTGGACAGAGCCTGCGCTTAGAAAGACTGATCCCAAGTGGGCATGTGCTTGCAGACGGTTTTCTCGTTTGAGGTACCAAGGGTTGTTGTATTCAAAAACATGATTTTATTCCCAAACCACTTTCTTGTTGCCTGTCTTAATCTGTGTTACCTTTATGGGGTGATGAAAATGCTGTCACGTTCGGTTATGGCCATGGTTAAACAGTTCTGAATACACTAAAGCCATTGAATGGTACACTTTAAAAGGGTGATTTTCTATGGTATGTAAATTATCTCAGTAACGCTGTTCTAAAAAAGGAAGAACGTATGTTTAAACAAATACTGATCTTTAAAATTCAAGGGCTGGCTAGCGTCAGAATCCGGAAAGACCCTTCTAGAGTGTCCTGTGCTTCACTCTGCCCTCCTCTCCCCAGTTCAGGGCCCCACATCGCCTGGGCACCGAGAGCTCCAGCTTGAGCTTGTTTCACTGCTTGTCTAAAAGATACATACTGGGCGTGTTGGAAAGGCGCATTTTGGTGAGAAGGTGGGGGCTGCTGGCTGTGGGACCCTAAATGATTGCGGTTCCTGCCTAATTTAAAGCTTAGATAGTTGGGGGACAGGGGCGGCTGGACTCAGTCCCCGTGTGATGCGGAGGCTGAGTAAGGCGTTGGAGCCATGCAGAGTCTTAAAATAAAACCAACATTTTAGCAGTTCTTTCAAAGTGCTACGTATTGCAGAATGTTTAGGACAGTGTTTCTCAGTTTCTGCTTCCTAAAAATGCAGATTCCTGCCATAGACCTGAACTAAGTTAGAACCCAGGAACCTGCCTTTAAAAAAAACAGCCCGAGTAGTTCATAGGCATGTTAACTTCTGCAACCACCTGTGTTGAATATACACATGGAAACTGTAAAGAAGAAAAAAGAAAATACTTGTAATTCCATTTCTTCAAGATTATCACTGTTTGGCCTAATTTCCCCACTGTGTGTGCTTGTCTTTGTTGTTTTTACAAATTGAATTTCTATTTAGAGTTTGGTAGCCGCTCCCACCTCCACCACCACCCCACGGCCCACTTAATATTGTAACCTGAGTACTTTGCCATGTCGTAAGTATTCTGCAGAAACAACGTAATTAAGCATCTGACTTTCAGTCCATTTTTAAAAACCTTGTCCCAGGCCGGGACAGGGGCGTAGGAGGAGTGGACCTCCTTATTTCTTGCTGGACCCTGTTTTGTAGATTAGCAGAGGCTTCTAGATGGGGCTTTATTGCATCCTTCCTCTACAAGTAGGAGCATTAGAGAGAATGCAATTTTGGTGTCTCCTTAGTTTCGCATGCATATAATATAATAGCCAACTGATAACTTCTGTACTATTTGTTTGGAATTTCCAGAAAATGTTCCATTTTTAGTTTTGCCATAAAGTGTATGTAGATGTTATAAACCACAGCCTCATTTGCATCTGGCCCCATTCCCTGCTGTTTGACATTAGGGTTGAGTCACCTGGCAGATTTCTGTTTCTTATGTGGAAAGTTGTTTTTGTATTTAATTTTAACTTAGATTACTAATCATTAAGAAGCAATTTAAAAATATGTCTTTTTTGTTACATGTTTCATGTAAAAGACTAAACTAGGAATCTGCAACTTGTGTCAACTGCAAAGTGATTTCATAGGTTCTCTTCCTTTAAACAGCAAAAATCATGACTCTGATGTTTATCAATCTTAATACAGTTCAAGTTTTATATGACCACTTTGTATCAAAAGATGTGCCAGTCAGAAATAAACTTAATTATCTGCAGAATACCTAAAAGCAATAACCCTAAATTCCATAGGTCTAGATTATTCTGGTGTAGTCAGTTAGAAAGTTTTAAGAAAGAAATATACAATTCATTTTGTGGGTTTTTTTCTGGGTTAAACTTTAGGAGTAATTCACTTGCAGAAAATATTAACTGCCCTCCTCTTTCTTCCATGACAGACGCCAGAGATGCCGAGCAGCTGAGCAAGAACAAGGTGACACACATTCTCTCTGTGCACGACAGCGCCAGGCCAATGCTGGAGGTGAGAGCGCAGAGTCGAGCATGTGTCTGCCCCGTGTCCCTGGGTCTAGCAGGCGCTGGCGATGCAGCGTGTCCTCTGCCTGGTGTGGCAGGAGGGCACCTTCTTTTTCTCATTGTCCTCCTACTGCCAGCTTAGCTTCCATGGCTAAATGCCAGTGAACAAGCTGATGCTGCATTTCCCTTCAGATTTTAAGGACATTTAAAACCCATTTTTTTTTCCTTTCAAAATTATCTCTTGTTTTAGAATCCAGAAGAATTCATGCTGCTCAGTTCTTGATTTTTTTTTTTTCCCATTCGCATTTAGGAATAAAAGTCAACGGGAAGTCCGTTTTCCCTGGAGGTTTCTCAGGGCTTCTCTGTTCGGAGACTGTGCTGTTGTATTTGGGGGTTTAAAGTAAACAGTGTATCTGCCTGACATCTTCAGTTTTGCTCTAATGGATGGTTTGAGCTGTTGGCTGGGAGCAAAATTTATTTCTGTTTATTGCCTTGACAGAGCCCAAAGTGCCTCCTTTTAGAAGATAATGCAAGTGCAGTTGTGCTATGTATGTGTTTTTCTATCTTAGGGTGGGTATTAAGAGGGAGGGGTAACTTGTTCTTAAAGAAATAATCCCAGTGCGAGGTGTTTTCACTTAAATTAATACTGGACAAGAGTAGGTAATATATTTTTACTTCAAACTTATCTCCTGTCACTTGGCCATTGGAGCTGCCAGGTTCAGTCAGTGTCGGACAGATGGGAACGCAGAAGAAGTGACTCTCCCGCCACCCCAGCACAGGTGACCTCAGGGGAAGCAAACCTCTGTTCTTTGCTCCAGGTGTTCGGGCTCGCACTTCCCTCTGTTGTTTTAGCTCGTGCTTTTTGATAAGGTGCTGTCACGTGGGCTGCAGCGTGATTTAGTGAAAACAACCACAACACGACACCACTTTTTGGAGCCTAACCATTCCCTTGAAAATAACTACTCCATTTTTCAGCTCTTAACAGTGGTTTATATCAAACATATAGCTAAGCTATGGCCTAGATGATAAGTTACACTGGTCATGATTTACTTCCTCTTAAATCACAAGATGAGGCCTGAGGTTTCCTTTCTTTTAATAAGTTGCATAGCTGCCCTCCCCACCCCAGCCCTCAGGCAGCCTCCCCACATCATGCCCCGTTCAGCACAGCACGTTGTCACATGAGAACATGGCCCTTCAATCTGTTCAAACTGTCACTTCTGTCCAGATACACATCCTTCAAGTTCTGGAATAAAAGAGCCCTAGCCCTCATCGGTCCTGCGTCCACACTTTACCCCAGAAGCAGCGGCGGGAGGGGGAGCAGTGGGATTGTAACCCCCGGTGAAAAGCCATCATTTGTGTGAAAGCCTCAGAGCTCTGAGCAAACTGTGTCCCCGTTAGTGATACAGCACGTGTCCCTTTTTTATTCCCTATAAGAAAAAAAGAAAGCTCGTGCCTTTTCCCGTGGGACTGCTTTTATTTGGCAATATCCTGTTTCAGTCTTTGGGTGCTGTCATTACCTTGCTCAATAAGAAGTACTTTCCTATGATTTCATATTTATTAAGGGTTAGACCTCTGTTTTATAGCCTAACATAGTTTATTTTTTAATGATTTTTATTTTTCCATTACAGTTGGTTTACAGTGTTCTGTCAATTTTCTACTGCACAGCAAAGTGCACACATATAGCTTCTTTTTCTCACATTATCCCCCATCATGTTCCATCACAAGTGACCAGGTATGCTTCCCTATGCCAGACAGCGGGCTCTCATTGCCTATCAACTCCAAATGCAATAGTTTGCATCTATTAACCCCAGATTCCCAGTCCACCCCACTTCTCCCCATCCCCTTTGGCGGCCACAACTCTATTCTCCAAGTCCATGAGTTTCTTTTCTGTGGAAAGATTCTTTTGTTCCATATGTTAGATTCCAGATAGAAGTGATATCATATGGTATTTGTCTTTCTCTTTCTGACTTACTTCACTTGGTATGAGAGTCTCTAGTTCCATCCATGTTGCTGAACTATTTTGTTCTTTTTTATGGCTGAGTAGTATTCCACTGTGTTTATATACCACATCTGAATCCATTCATCTGTCAATGGACATTTAGGGCATTTCCACATCTCAGCTATTGTGAATAGTGTGGCAGTAAACATACAGGTGCATGTATCTTTTTCAAGGAAAGTTTTGTCTGGATATGTGCCCAGGAGTGGGATTGCTAAATCATATGGTAGTTCTATATTTAGTTTTCTGAGGTATCTCCATGCTGTTTTCCATAGTGGTTGTACCAGCTTACATTCCCACCAACAGTGTAGGAGGGTTCCCTTTTCTCCACACCCCCTCCAGCACTTGTTATTTGTGGACTTATTAATGATGGCCATTCTGACTGGTGTGAGGTGGTACCTCATGGTAGTTTTGATTTGCATTTCTCTAATAATCAGTGATGTTGAGCATTTTTTCAAGTGCTTATTGGCCATCCATATATCTTCTTTGGAAAAATGTCTATTCAGGTCTTTTGCCCATTTTTCATTTGGGTCATTGGTTTTTTTGCTGTTGAGTTGTATAAATTATATATTTAGAGATGAAGCCCTTATCAGTTACATCCTTGAAACTATTTTCTCTCATTCTGTAAGTTGTCCTTTTTTTTTTTTTTTTTTTAATGGTTTCCTTTGCTGTGCAAAAGCTTGTCAGTTTGATTAGGTCCCACTGGTTTGTTTTTGCTTTTATTTCTGTTGCCTTGGGAGACTGACCTGAGAAAACATTTGTACGGTTGATGTCAGAGAATATTTTGCATATGTTCTCTTCTAGGGGTTTGATGGTGTCTTGTCTTAATGTGTAAGGCTTTAAGCCATTTTGAGTTTCTCTTTGTGCATGGTGCGAGGGTGTGGCATAACATAGTTCAGTGTTGCTCCCTTTATTCATTTTTAACTTCACAAGTAATTCATGAATGCATTCTTATTTTAAGAATTAAAATGAGAGGAGTTCCCATCGTGGCGCAGTGGTTAACGAATCCGACTAGGAACCATGAGGTTGCGGGTTCGGTCCCTGCCCTTGCTCAGTGGGTTAAGGATCTGGCGTTGCCGTGAGCTGTGGTGTAGGTTGCAGACGCGGCTTGGATCCCGTGTTGCTGTGGCTCTGGCGTAGGCCGGTGACTACAGCTCCAATTCGACCTGGAGCTGGGAACCTCCATATTGCCGTGGGTGTGGCCCTAGAAAAGCAAAAAGACAAAAAAAAAAAAAGAATTAAAATGATAGATTTTCTGATTACACCAGTGGGAAAAACTGAGGCACCAAAAGTTCTTTGAACCAGCGTCTTCCCTTAAGTGATTAGAGCGGAGGAAGTTCACCAGAAGTTCCAGACCTTTTTTAGCCCTCTGCCTGGTCTGTAGAGGCAGTTGGCTCTCTTAAATTCCAAACTCAGTTCCAGAAGTGTAATTTCACCCAGCCTGGGAGGAGTCGGGGGAACTATTTGTTTGGAGTCAGTGTGGGATTAGTGGGTGGATTTTATCTTTCAGCAGCCCCGATCCCGGGAGAGATGGAGGCAGGGATGGAGAGGAGAGGGCAGATCACGCACAGGCCCAGCGACCCACCCGGTGAAGGGCCCTGATAAAGAGCGAAAGGCAAGGGGTAGGAGGCCAGAGAGCTGGGGCCCGCTTCCCTTTCAGAGCCTTTCGAAGCCACCCCTGTCTATCGAACAGCCCCCAACATTCTCTAGGCAGCCCTGGGCTGGGCTGGGCTGGGCTGGGCTGGACTGAAAGTAGGGAGGGGTTACTGTCTACAGCCGAAAGGTCCCAGTCCCATCACATCCATGTGGGAGTTCTGTGAGCCTTGCTGCTGTCCAGGACACCACAGATGCTTCTCTGGTGGATGGAAACAAGGTTTGCTTATTCTCTGAACCCTGGACCAAGGTGGTTAGTGGAAGGAAAGGGAAGGAAGCCCAAGGGTCCAATCGCCGTCTCTTCAGAAGAGTGTCTGAGAGTCAGATCTTCCAGAATAAAGAGTCTCAGAGTCTTGGCAGAAACTTGGGAACCTAACCTTCATACTCATCAGGTCAGCGCTCAGCTAACATCTGAGATGCTGAGGGGCTCTGGCTCCATTTCTCTGCCTGTTGCTCTTTGTTTGACGTGGAAAATCCCAGTCAAACGGGGTCCTAGAGGTCACTCTCCTGACTCCATCACTGTGTGGACAGGAAGCTGAAGTTCAGACATGAAGGGACTCCCATGATCCCACAGCTGGTTTAGATAGCTTGATGGAAACCTGGGTCTTCCTTCCCAGGCCAGAGATTTTCCCAGAATGCTTCACTGCCTTGGACCTCTCCTACTGTGACTGATGCTTCTGATTTTGCTAGCAGCATTGGCAGATACTGACGTGTCCGCTTCGGGAAGGTTGTGCCATTTGTGCCCTTACTGGCAGTGTATCAAAATGCCTGTTTGCCCATCGCATCACCAGTGTGGAGTTTTGCTCTTCGTTGCTTTTAATTAGCAATGTTTTTGTTTTGTTTCATTCACTGTGAATGCCCTCTTCACACTGCTGAGTCTCCGGTCCAGGCAGGGCTTCCATCTGAAGGCAGGGAATTGGTTTACTCTTAAGCTGCTGCAGGGTGCCCGTCCCCAGGACCGGTGCTGGAGATGAAGTGAGTGGAGTCAGTATCTGCCATGGTGAAGCCCTCAGTGTATAAATGAGATGCTCATGGAGGCCATTTATGCATATTAATAGTTACAGTCCAGTGGAAGGAGAACCTGGGCTCTGTAGGAATAACTCAGAAACCAGGGTCCCTCTCTGCCATGTGAGTCTGGGGGCGTTTGGCCAGGCCTTTGGGCCACTCGCACCAGGAGGAGGTTGGTGGAGGCCAAGTCCCACCTGCCAGTGGGGCCCTGACTCCCCGAGATCATGCCAATCCCTCTTCTCCGCCCCGGACCCTGTGAGCCCAGCCAGGCAAGGAGCAGCGTCCTGGTTCCTTCGAAGCCCACCCAGACCTGGCCGCACACTCAGGTCACCAGAGAGTGGCAGAGCCATGGGGAGAAACCATGGCCACGTAGATTAATTTCTCAAGTAGAAATTAAGCCCATATCTGTAAGTCTAACATTTAAGGGGGAAAAGTCCCATGCTGCGGACTGGGTGGGGAGTCGCTTCTGTTTGCTGAAGTGTTTCCTTATTTGTGAGCTGTGTCTTCAGTGACTACCGCTTGCTCTAGATCGAGGGTGGTGAGAACTCCTGTCACAAAGACGGTGCTTTTTCAGAGCAGAAGCCCTGTGTTGTTTGTAGGTGCTGAGGAAGTAATATTGAGCAATGAAAGGTTTCTCCCTCCCCGTGAAAAAAGAAACAGAGCTCTATCTTTCCAATGTAAAAATTTCAGAGTTTGTTTCGTTTTTCATGTTGGGCATTTAACCAGAGCACCTGCAGGAAACAAAACTATTTTTCACTATCAACAAAAATGCTTTAAAAAGTGTTCTCATTCCTTCACTGGGCTAAACCACAAGTAATTTAATTTTTAAATGATTTGTATTTTAATATTAAATAGAAAAAAACACTTTGTATACATAGATTCAAATCAAGGTCTGGTATGTAGGCCGATAGGTTTTTTGAGCTTGAGTCCAGCTTGGATATTCTTCCCATTATAAGTTGTGACTTTCATATGTTGACCCACTTCAGCTTTTGCTTTTGTTTTTAAGAATAGGCTGTTTTCACAGGCTGGCACTTATTCCTAGTGATTCTGTTTTATATTTCCTTTAAAACTGAAGACAGTTTCTGAGGTACCTGGGCTCAGAATTTCGTTTAAAACTAAAGACAGTTTCTGAGGTATCTAGGTTCAGAATTCCGTTTTGTTAGTCTTGTTTGTAACTGGCCTCCTCTCTGCTTCTCCTGCTTCGGATACTTCCTGCTGTCCATGTCTGAACACACCGTGTCCACCTGCAGGAGACGCCCAGTCTGCGGGCACGGCGGTACCGAGAGGCTAAGGGGTTCCTGGAGGCACGGCGGTCCCCTGCTACGTGTCTGTCTGGCGGCCCACCCCATTTCTCACCCTCCAAAGTTTTAGCGGCTCCTCAGGTGTAAGACAAGCCCAATCCAAGGTGTGATGTGGCATCTGAAGTCCACGGCCACCTCTCCCTTCCACCCTTCCCTCGCTGCAGGCGCGCCTGCGACCCCCCTCAGAGCTCAGCCCAGAGCCTGTCTTGAGGAGGGTACTCCCAGTGCCCTCCAACCTCAGGGCTGCTTCTCTTTTTCTGTAATAGTTGTATACTGAACTCTGTTGCGTCCTGAACTGTGCACGCTTGACAGGCTCTGCGGGTCATCAAATGGCCGTGTAACCTTCTCACTGCCTCTGCCCGTCTTGTAAGCTGCTCTCAGGCAGGTGCTGCCGGATTTCTTCAGGCTCCCCAGCACTCAGCCTGGGCCTCGTTCTGCGATGCTCCCGACAGCTAAGAACCACGTGTCTCAGCTCCACTCCCACATGAGAAGTCAGGTCTTTGGCCATTTGTGGCTCACTTCACGGGGTGAAGGAAGAGCAGTGTGGAGAATGACGCTCCGATCACCGGTGATCTGTGAGGCCAAGGCTGTTAGTGCCACGTAGCCTCACCTGTGTCCCTCCCACTGCCAGGGAGACTGGGTGGGGCGGACGCTACTGGGCAGAGCTGTAGTGGCCTCTAGGGGAGAATCACCTCTTTCTTTGTTCCTACAACCAGATGACACTTCTCTGACTTTCTGAATGGCCTCTCAGTGGTCCTTCAGCTACCTTTGGTCTGCACTGGACGCTCGGTCCTATAAGGACAGTACAGTTTAAGACGCAGACAGTGGATAATCCGTTAAGAGAAGACTTGCCACAGCCAAGGCAGCTTGAGGGAGGGACAGAGTTGGCTGAGACATTGTCTCAGATTTCAGGGAGGTTGGGGCCAGATCTTGAGAAGTTGAGAGGACTTGCAAGGTACTGGGGCCCATGTTCTAACTCTCGAGGGTTAGCTTATCCTCTTCTGGAGCCTTTGCAGACAGACTAGCTCTGCCTTCAGTTCTCAGGACCCCCAGGCCCCTCTGGTCCATGATGCAAGACAGTCAAGGAGCTATTGGCCATATTTCCTCTGGCACAAGGACAGTAACTGCTGAAAACCCCACGCCTTGTCCTGCACACACAGGTGTGGGCAAGGAGGGCCTCTGCAGCTCTGTTCATAATGCAGAAAATTGGAGCCAAACCCTGGTTCAGCAGAAGGGTATCCGTTGTTATACATCCCTATTACAGAGATACTCTGGGGAATTCTCTTGTGGTGCAGCAGGTTAAGACTCTGGCCTTGTCACTGCCATGGCTTGGGTCACTGCTGTGGTGCAGGTTTGATACCTGGCCTGGGAGTTTTCACATGCTGTGGACACAGCCAAAAATGAAAGAAATACTCTGCAGAAATTCAAAAGAAGAGAAAGATTATTTGTGTGCCCAGGAAAAGGTTACTTGTTAAGCAAAAGAGGCAGGTTGTAGAGTAATACCCACAGGATCAAACCGCTGATGTACAGTTTCATGTCAGCGGTGTATTTCTGTAGGTACGTGTGGAGCATGGACACGCACGGATAAGGGTTCGAAAGGACCATCTCCCACTCCTAAGAGTGGTGACGAGGAGAAGGATGGGAGAAAATGGTGGGAAGAATGCTCACTTTTCTTTCTGTTTTCTGCAATAGGGGTATCTTCATAGTATCTTTCTGAATGAAGAGAGGTAGGGGAGGAAGGTAGGCAGGTGGCCACACTCTTGGCGTCAGTGGTAGGGACAGGTAAGAGTCCATTTGGATGTCCAGGTCTGGCTGGAATGGGTTCTGTGTTTTCCCTGGATTCACGTGTGACTGTGTGACCTTAGACGTGCTATATGCTTGTCATCCATGGTCATGGACACAGAAGGAGAAGTTAGCCCATGGCACACCTTTCAGCCTATTCGTTTTCAATGTCAGTTATGTTTTACTTCTGCTTGTTTCAGTTAAATGGAGTTTATGTCCTTTTGTTAGGATTCACAGATGCCCCAGTGATGCAGCTTGAGGCACTGGGTAAGATTTCCTAAAGGGATTGGACGTAGTTTCCAGTGCGGATGAGTTATTTATTTATTTATTTGTTTATTGGCATTACCAAAAAAACACACTGTCGTAATTGCTGGAGGTCTGCTGTCCAGGCCTTTGAAAAAAAAGCATCCTTTTCCCTGGGACAGTTCTCAGGCTGACAGTTGTCCCAGCTCTCTGCAAAGTCTTTGATGCCGCCCAAGTGTCGGTGGCACCTACTCTGCCAGCTTTCATGAGTGGAGGTAAATTTGTTTGAAGCCGACCCGAGACTTAAATAGAAGTGACTCAAATAGAAATGATGATGGTGGGTATCGAAAACTGTCTAGTAATCGCTCTTTCTCGAGTCCGGCCGCGTCTGGGCTCCCTGAGTGAGTGTGGGCAGCCAAGTGCGAAGAAGGCAGCTCCATCTGGCTGCTGGCCCCGGTGACACACAGAGTTCTAAAGCCAGGATTCCAGCACTGATGGCCTAGAGGGGCTGAGATCGCCGCGAGCCACCTCGGCCCGGGGGAGAGCGGTGCATCCAGGTGGAGGAGGTCGGTGGGCCTTTCGCCTGGCTCTCTGAGCTCCCTGCACTTCAGCTGTGCACTTTCTCTCTGGCTCACACACTCACTGACCAGCCTCTGCACATAACGGGAGACTTATGCCAAACACTCTTCTTCCTAGACCTTTCCTCTAGGTCAAGTCCCAGTTTCTTGAGCTGAGCGTTTCCCCCTGAGCTGCCCTCCGTCCCTCTTCTCAGATGCCCCTGCAGGGTCAGGTACTGAGCGTGTGTTCTCCCAGCTTGGATCCCTCCCAGTCCTCAGTGGGGAATGTGCCAATGGCAGGATCTGCCAGGACTTCCAAACCAAGGTCTTGGGAATAGCGTGTGACACGTGGTCTCCCCTCTCTGCTCCGTTGCAGTGGCAGTAGATGTTGACACACTGCTGCAAGATTGCTGTCACGTGGCCTGGGTGGTAGCCCGACTGTTTACACTGGACCCTTTTGCCGGGGGCTGGGGGGCGGGGAGTTCTGTGAAGAGGGGTGGGGCGGCCTTGCAGGACTGGTAGGTCTGGTTCAGTGGGGAGGTGTGTCTCCAGTGGCACCAGCCCTTCCGGGAGGTCAGGAAGAGGGAAATGAGCCCTGGGACCGTGGACATGTGTGGATGTTGGCTGACTGAAGAGTGGAGACGGTGGTCAGCGTGGGGGTGGGGGTGGGGGTGGGTGGTGCTGTCTTCAGTTCTCCTTTTGGCTCACTTGGGACTTACTCCTTCAGATTCAGCAAACATTGATTGGACCTACTTTATAGCAGGGGTTGGGAAAAATACAAAGAGAAGGAGGATGTGGCCCACACTAAGAAGAGGCAGGCATGGAAATCCTTAAATGGTGCGGCGTTTCAAATGCCTGACAGAGCTGAGGGCCCTGGGGCACCAGGAGAAAATGACCATCCCTCAGGTCAGCCAGGCCTCACCACAGAGCCAATACCGTGGAATGACCATCACAGAGAAGAGGACAGTGAGAAGGGGCAGCTGGCGAGGGGCAGCTGGCGAGGTGGGAACCACGCCTGCAAAGCAGCAGACTCTAGGTCTGCCGGAGCCAGGCTGGGAGAGGAAGCTCAGGGAAGATTAGGAAAGCTTTTTTTTTTTTTTTTTTTCTTTTTAGAGCTACACCCACAGCATATGGAGGTTCCCAGGCTAGGGGTCGAATTGGAGCTGCAGCTGCCAGCCTCTGCCACAGCCACAACAACGCCAAATCCAAGCTCTATCTGCGACCTATGGTGCAGCTCACACTATCGCTGAATCCTTAACCCAGTGCGGGAGGCCAGGGATCAAACCAGAGTCCTCACAGACAATATGTCAGGTTCATAACTCACTGAGCTGCAACGGCACTCCAGGGAGCTTTTATTCATCACACAGAGGAGTCTGGGCTCCATCTTGTGTGGAGCAGAGACTCAGCAGAGATGTACGGCCAGAGTCAGGTGACACATTCAGCGTTCTATTCCCGGGTGTTGACTGGAAGGTGGGGATGGAGTGAGGGAGATGGGTTCCGAGGAGACTGCTGGGAAGCTGTCACGGTGATCCTGCTCTGAAATCATGAGCATTTGGACTGGGACACAAGGGGATAGGATTTTTTTTTTTCTAGACACATGGGAGAGTCATTTTCATAAAGTGGCACCAAAAGGTAGAAAATCAAAGGATGGGAAGAGACTCTACAGCAAAAATCAAAAGCAACAGGCTTCAATCTGCAGTCAGAAAACTGAGGGAGAAGTTCAAGGGGGTTGGTTGGTTAAGACCAAAGCAGAGTTAAACGGCTCTATGGGTGCTGTTGTTGTTTTTAGCCACAAGAAAGATGATGATTTAAATGTACCCTGGTGTACCAAAGCCGAGTTTAGGCAAATTTGCCATTTTCAGGTGTTCCTATAACTCATCACCTGCTAGGCGCTGCAGGTGGACCCTGCGTCTGCCACACCTGGGAGGGGAGCAGCCCGACCTGGTTTAAAAGCTTGGGGGTGAAGTAATGACAGCAGAGAGTGTCATCACCTCATGCAGCTGCTCTTGGAGGGTTCCCCACCCCCCCGGCCTCGCATGTGTGCCGGGCAGAGGTTGGCGTCAGGCCCCAGGTCGGGATCAAGAGCTTCTCTCTCCCCCTTCAGTCATCACCACAACGAGCGCAGATGTCATTTCAGCATCTGCATCTTGGCAGAGTTCTTCAGCCCTCTGCCGCCTTTTCTGAGGGAAAAACCAGCGAATGCGCGGTGAGGGGAAGCCTGCAGTCTGAGTGGGAGCCGCCTTCTCTTGAGGCCAGCTGTGGGCATGCTTGTTTGGTGCCCAGACTTTTTCCTAACTGAAGGAAGATCACCCACGAGGCTCCTTCAGCCGGAACCACTGCCGGAGCCAGAGGAGGAGAGACTGTTCCGCTGTTGTTCACCTGGGGGCAGAGGGGCACCTCCCTGGCCTCATGTGACCACCTGAGGGGTCTCGGTCTCAGAAAGCAGAGCTGAGCCCAGACCTTGGCTTGAGCCTCCTGGTTTTGGGAGATATTCCTAACCAGAGCGGTTTGGAGGTCGTTCCACACAGTGCTGGCCTTTGGAACAGCCGGGGCCTAGCGACGATGGAGCTGGTCCTGCCTGAATTAACTGACCTGTGTCCACGAGACCAGCCCACAGCATCCAAGTGGAAGATAACTCCCCGCGCTCGCCCCGTGAATTCCGTGCCCCAGCTCAGAGCTGACAAAGTAAGGTTTGCCTTTTCTACCCTGGGTTCCTGTAGCATGAGACTTGCCGACTTTTCTGCTGGAGCCCCTCCTGCTGTGCTCCTGTCCTTGCAGTGGCATCATGGCCAGTGGCTTCAGCCCGTGGGCTGAGGACCCGCCCACCCCTGACTGACCTCTGGCCTCCCCGCACCTCTCTTCCCTCTGTGCTCATTGCAAGAGGATGCAGCTGTCAGAATAAAAATAGCACATCAGATGGCTCACAGCGCCAGCGCTGGGGGAGGGAGGGCTTGAAGTGTTGCCCTTCAAGGAAGGCCTGGGACACGAAAACGCCCTCCTGTGCTGTGTTTGGGGGTTGGACGCCCACACTCTGTGTGGCAGTGACCCTTGAGCCAGGGACATGCAGGGCGGTCTGACCATATCCCACCTTCCTCCCCCTTCTCACATCCAAGAGAAGCAGAGAAGCGGGTGTCGTGGCCTCTGCTCCGCTCCACCCCAAGCCCCAGGTGCTTTCTCACTGTGCTGAGCTCAAGGCCCATCTTGTGAGGCTCACGCACTGGCCTTTCCCTTTGCGTGTCCTGACCCTGACCCTGACCCTGACCCCCACCACCACCCCCGATGCAGGACCAGCCAGCTCCCAGGCACTGTCTTGCCCTGGGTCAGTGTTTGCTTCACTCTCGAAACAGATCACTTCCAGGGTCTGTTTCCCTTTTGAAGGATATGATGTTAGCCCCAAGGGACTTTGAATGCTGTTCGGAAAAACTTCTCAGTGTTAAGAATTATGCCCATACCTGAGGGCAGGTGAAAACCCGCAGCTTTGCTGCTTACCTGCGGGAAGGTCTCATCCCATCCTAAGCGAGGGAGCCTGGACTTGTTTGATTAGGTACCTTCAAAAGGGCCACAGACAACCTTCCAAGCAGTGCTGTGCTCCTCCCCGAGGCGAGGGCCGTGTTTAAGAAGAGAGCAGGCACCTTCCTGCCCAGGAGGTGAGGGTGAGCCAGCAGAGTGAAGCGTGAGCACGCCCCCAGGCTCCCAGGCATCATCTCTGCAACTTGGTCGTTGCTGGAAATAACACAGCCCCGTTCCTTTAGGGACCCTGTTCCTTTATCAGCACCTCCAATCGCTCCGTGTTTCACAGAGCTCATGTGATCTCCTTGTTTAAAAAAGTCCTGTGTTAGAAGGAGATTTCTCCATCCCTCTGTCCTCAGAGTAAGGGAGGGAGCTGAGCGCAGTGATGCTTTACAATCGTGGGATCCCAAGGCTGCTCAGCATCTCCCATGCCTGGAAGAAAAGCAGGATGTGTGTTTTGTCAAATGAGCCCAAGTCATCACAATGACTTTGGGAAGTGTCACTCTCACCAGTGTTCAGCACACTTTCCATCCAGGGCCTGGCTCTTGGGTCCTGAGGTTGGGCATCCCTCTGCCCTCGTCCCACCCAGTGTGTGAAAGGAGCCCGGGCAACACGCAAATGAGTAGGCAAGGCTGTGTCCCAGCGCACCCAGGCCTCAGTTGGTCACCTCACCCCTGGTCTTTGTGGCCAGGTGGTGGGGTGCCTGAGCCAGCATCTTCCTAGGAGCCTGTGTTGAGTCCAAAGCTTGAGAACGTTGAATCCCCAATTTAATGCAGTCCTGAACATTTCTGAGCATCTGGCTCACCTCCACCTCAGTGACAGTTTTCCATTGTTGGCAAGACCGGCAAGACTGGCCGCCATTGGTGAGCACCCCGCTAAGACCACTTAGGGCATGGAGTAAACTCCAGGTGGAGGTGTTGCCCTTTAGGGGTGCTTGGCCTGGCCTGTCTGCACCAGGCCACGCTTGGGACAACTATGGGGGCTTCTGCCCCAGCCCCCCAGGCACAGTACCCCCAGGACGCATTGGAATTTCAGATGCTAAACGTGGCTCTCCGTTCATCCACTTAGTAACCATTTATTGGTGATCTCTCAAGAGAGAGGGTCTGGGGTGCGGAGTGGAAGATGACTGGGATCCAGGCGTTGGAGGGAGTTGGGCTCTAAGGGGAGAGACTGACCACCCACAACCAGGTCCCCCCCCCTCCACCCCGCCCCAGGCCTGTCGGGGGCCATTGCTGGAGTCAGCCAGGCAGCAGGCACAGGGTCAGGCAAGGCTTTCTGACAGCCCGGAGGGCTCCGGAAGGAGTGGAGGGAGCACAGGAGCCCTGGTCAGGGCTGCACGGGAAAGTGTGGGACTCCGGGGAGCTGGGGAGGGGGTTGGGTCAGAACTGCAGGGCTTCAGAGGGGGTCTTTCATTACTTCTTCACTTTGCAGTCGGATCTGTCACCACCCGAGATGGGTGATCGGGGGAACATCCCCCTTTGTGGAACCCGTGCGATGCCAACTTCATTGGCTGGGATTCTGCACACAGGTGTTCAGCATTGACGCCCAGTTGGGTAACTGTAGAACTGCTCGGTTTGGGGAGATTTTGCCGAAACTGCCGTTTCCATGAGTGACGTTGACACATTGGCCGGTCCTCAGGCAGAACTCGGGTTGCAGAAGAGGGTTGGGTGCTGGGCTGGCGTGGCCCACCGCGCTGGCCTGAGGAAATCTGACAAGCTGACCGTGCCCACTTGAGCAAAAGTAGTTGGAGCAAAAATAAGCATTCGGGCTCTCCATCTGTTGACCTGACGAGTCAAATGTATGTCGTTTTTTGACTAACCTGAAAGAAGCCGCCAGGTGCTAGTGGGGTCTCATTTGCATTTTTTTCTCACAAAATCTAACTGAGGGCTAAATCTTGTCTCTCCACTCTGACCTTCCCACCCCTCCCCACCCCATCAAGCACCGCAGAGTTCTTGGAAGGTGTTATTTGTGGTAGTGTTTCCTAAATTTAGCTGGTGCAGGAAGAATCAGTGGCCAATGGGTATGTTAAGAAAATGCATCTTCAGTTTAGAGCCTGGACCTGAGACGTCTCTTATGTGACACACCTAGAGGCCTTCATTAATCTTCTTTAGTGATTTTCTACAGTAGCTTCTTCGAGAGATTCGTTGAGGTAAAAATAACTGAAAAGAGAGCCATCGGGACCCCCCCCGGACTGTCCTTGATTTTGTGTTTAGTGCCCCTTTCCAGCGCCTCGTCCGCAGGCGTGTGTCGGCTTTTCCAGATGTACTCTTTCTACGGGTATAATGTTATATCGTACTTTTTCCCTTTAAAACATTATTGGCAGGAGTCCCCATTGTGGCTCAGTGGTTAATGAACCTGACTAGGATCCACGAAGATGCGGGTTCGATCCCTGGCCTCACTAGGTGGGTTGGGGATCCGGCATTGCCTTGCGTGTGGTGTAGCTCACAGAGGCGGTTTGGATCCCGCGTGGCTGTGGCTGTGGTGTAGGCCGGTGGCCACAGCTCTGATTCGACCCCTAGCCTGGAAACCTCCGTATGCCACGGGGGCAGCCCTGAAAAGCAAAACAAACAAACAGCAAACAAAGAAAAGGTTATTGGCTGTGTGAAAATTCTCGAATGGAGGAGAAATGATGACCAGCAGGCCTGTGCCGGGCTCGGGCCTGGCGTCCGCATCCACACGCCGGGGCGTCGCTGCCCCCTTTTCTCTGGAGCACGGCTCGGGCTTAGACCCAGTGCAGCGCGGCCACTCCTGGCCCCTCCGCCCAAAAGCGACCGCGGTCAGCAGCTGCCATCTGCTGGCTCCGTGACCGTCAAGAGTGTGGCCAGACTGATTTTTTCAGAGGTTACCCACTGTAGGTTTACGCAGAAGTGCGCAAGCTGTCAAACTCGTGGAGACGGAGGGTAGGAGGGAGGCTCCTGGCGTGGGGGCGGGGTGTCGAGTGGGGACAGAGTGTCCGCTGGGGAGGGCGAAGATGCCCTGCAGGTGGACATGAGGATGTGAGTGTGCGTGCGTTCCCGCCAGAGAGCTGTAAGCTGAAAGATGGTGAAAATGGTCCGGTTTGTTACATTGTTACATGCATTTGACCACACAAAAAAGTGCCGAGAGTGAATGTCTCAAGGGGGAGAGAGGTCTTTAATTTAGTGCAGAAGCTGTGCTCTCGCTTCTGATCAGACATGGGACAGTTCAAATTTTATTTTATTTTTTTTTTGATTTTGTGTCTCTTTTCTGGGGTCAGTTTTGGGGAATGTGGTGAAGTTAGTTCTCGTGGGGTCTTGGCTTATTTTCTCAACCCTGGGTGGGTGTGTGATGGCTCGTGAGCATCAGTGCGCTGTGGGGGCTGAGCCAGCACCGCCCTCAGCACCCCCACACGTGCGTGTCAGAGGAAGCGGGTCTCTGTGGGGGCCTCCCGTGCACCCGTGTTGCTGCTGCACCCAGCAGGACGTGTGAGAAGCCAGGCTTTCTCGTCACGTCACTCTGGTGGCTCTCCCAGTCCTGGCCCCTTGGTGAGCTCCCTCCCTCCGATGTTTCCTCTTGGGTTGCGAACAGGCAGAAGAGCATTATTTGCTATAACGGTCTTTGCCAGCCTTCCTGAGAGGAGAGAACAGACAGAATACAGGGCTTGCTCTTTCTTGTGAAAAGTAGGATGTCAACTAGCTTCTTCAGAAGACTCTTACTTGCGACGATGTTTCAGAAAGAGAACAACAGTGCGATTTAGAAATTGTACTTGAAACAAGCGAGAGTTTGATGGCGTTACTAGTCCTGAAGTCAGCGTCTTGGCCCTGCTTTTCAAGTACTTGCCTATGTATCGTTTTAAGTGTGATCTTTGGTTTCAGGCCCAAAGAAAAGCAAGAACCTTACTTTTGGTGGTTACTATGCTTGTTGAAACAGAAAACTGAAAAGTAGTAGAACTTTTGAGACTATGGACGTAGAAAGCGCTAACCTTTTGTTCAAGAAGAACCTCTGGAATACTTTCTAATCTTTCTTCTCAGTCAGGTGACTACTGCTTCTTTCAAAACCTAACACAAAACTTCATCCAGAAAGCCGTCCTCAGCAGATCCCACCTAACTCTCACTTCCTTCGCGTGTTTCCTAGTTGTTTTCCTGCGTTATGTCACACTAAGCGATGTGCCGCTTGGTGTTGTAAATAGTCTGTGTGCACATTGTCTGCCTCTTTCCTCCCTTGGGTCCCCATTGCATCGGTATTGGCGCCATTCAAAACGTCATATGGTTCAAAGAAATCAATTTCTCTTTCTCTGTCCCGCATAGAAATCATGACCCTCTGAACTGAGCGTGCTTTTTACTTCAGTGCCCTCTTGGGCCAGCTCTCTAAATTGCGATCTATAAATTTTATGTTGATTGGCTTTACACCAGTCACTTTTTTGAAATATCATGGAAACACTGAATTTTTATGTATTTAGTAAGAAGTTTATTTCAAAGAAGATAACTGCTTTTAAGGTTTGTTTGTTTTTTTTTTTTTAATATTAGAGGTGACATGAAGGAAGAAATACCACATGGTAAATGCTGCAGTAATGGAAACATTGCCGCTATTTTTATTACTTATGAGTTTCATAGACTGTTCTAGAATTTTGTCCCATAAGATGTTGTTTCTTTTTTTGCTAAAGTTTCACAATTTAGCTAACATACCCTGTCCCTCATCTCTATCCCACACTACAGAAAATGCTCCAAGTAGATAAAGGACATATTCCGTATCGTATCAAAATGTTTGCAGAGCCCGTTCCTTTAATACTGGGGTAACTTGAAGTCCGTCCAGCTTTCTTGTAGCACTGAGGCCCTTCACACAGCCGTCACTCCTGCCGCTTTCTGAATTAGTAATTAACTGAATTGTACACGTGTGCAGCATCAGAACCCTTTTTTCAGGCATCTTACGTTCTGCAGCCTGTGGCCTCCAAGAGAGAGGCTTTTTGTCTTTATTAATGACTAAGCCAGGATAAATAGAAGTTCTTGGTGGTGAGCAACTGAACCCTTGCGACCGTTTTGACTCCTTTCTTTACTGTATTTGCATAGTTTGTTCCCTTTCTTATGGTAGATCACAGTGAGCTGCTGCTTAGCGCGTGGGGCTGGAGTGGATGGCGGGAGGCCCACACCCGCAGTGCGTGTGCAGCTTGCCCTTTGAGCAGCGTGGCCCTGGTTTTCGTGGTTGCCAGAATAAGACATAGGCACATCACCTTATCTTTCTTGCCTTGTACTGTTCGTGTAGTGTGATCTTCGGGTTAATTGATTTCCTCCTTGTTCTCATGTCATTGGATGGGCATTTAGTGAGTGCCTGCTGTATGCTAGGCTTGATTCCAGGGGAGGTTGTTATTACTGTTATTCTGCCCCTGGGAGAACAAGATCTTACATTTTCGGAGTCCTTCCTTTGCTGTGGGGTCCACAGACTTGGAGCTAGGAGCTGCCTGTTCCCCCTTGGATGCTTCGCAGATGGAAAGTTGCAGCTGCTGCCCACCCTTACCAACCGGTGGGGGCGGGGGGCCCCGCACAACTGAAGGTTGCCCCCTTGTCCTCTGAGGGCATGGCAAGAGGGTCCCCCTTGGCCATCTTCTCCCAGTTTGCTCTTGCAGCTTGCGGCTGGCCCCTTTTGCTTCTGCCTCAGGCCCCACAGAGGAGAAAGGGGCCTGTTCGGAGCAGGCCCAGAGGCAGAGTGCTTCCCGCCACACCACCGCTGGCGTTTATGCCGGATGTCGTCTGTATGCCAGGCCCCGCTTAGCCTCCCCTCTGGCCATTCTCTTCCTTCTCCATTTTTTTTCTTTCCTCCCAACCTGTGGGCTGAGATGATCAGATTCTGCTAGAACTGAGTGGCTGTGAGTCAGAACGTGTGGCAGGCACTCTCATCCTGCATTAGAGGGACCCACCTCAGCATCACTGATGCTCTGAGGTTGCTCAGACCGACATCGCAGTGGAAGGGAAAGTGGAACCCCAAGAAGCCTCCCCATGGTCTGGAAGGACTGCTCCGAAGGAAATGGGGGGAAGTGGGTGGGAGGCAGGCATTTCACAAGCTTCTGGGCCTGATCCACAGCCAACTCTCACTTAAGAGGAAGAGAGTCAGTGAGTCATTTCAATGGCAGGTGTCTGAGGGGGTCGTGGTGCATCTACACCAGCAAGCCTGTTGGGCCTCGATGGAAGGAAGGTGTGAAGTGACGCCTTTTAACAGTGCCGTTTCCTCTCCTTTAGACCAGAGCTCTAAAACCTCCCTGGGTTTGGAGGTGCTTGGGAGCTTCAGGCAGCCACCTCCCTCTTCCCAGCAGAGAACGGTGCCAAGGTGAAGGCTGCCGCCTTGGTTCCTTCTTCCAGCAGCCAGCCCTGGGAAGGTGCCCCTTCCTCTTCTTCCAGACCCAAAGGAGACTTTGTTGGAAGATGTTATGATTGACTCCAAACTGGGAAAAAAAAATGAAGTAATCAGGACACATATTTTTTTCTGACCTGTCAAAACCAGGAGACCGGAAGGGAAATTGTGTCACTCGGGTCTTGGTTGCAGAGAGCAGATTCCACTCTGAGCCACTTCAGCAGGAAGGGGCTTGTTGAGAGGCAGTTGAGAGCTTGTGGTCTCCTCAGAAGAGCTGGGGAAGCAGGCTTTCAGCTGAAGCTCCAGGAACAGCACCCAAACCACAACACACATCTGCCCCTGCGATTGCTGCCACGTCCAGCCCAGCGCGGCCCACCTCTGCCACCACCTGCACCTGCCCCCCAGGTGCTCGTATCCATCTGACTCTCCCCATGTCCTGTTTCCAAATCTGCCTCAAGTAGGTGTGTCAGATGCCGAAACCAGGTCTTAAGTCTACACCCTGGCAGCAAAGCAGGCTGAGGAACATGGTAGCTCCTCTGCTGGAAAGTGGGCTTGACGGTGTGGAGAAGGACACAGCTCTCCTGCAAGACTGCCCTCGCAAATCCAGCCCAGAAAGGCCTAATGATAGGATTGACAGTAAAGGGTTAATGACCGACTGCAAGATAATTTCAAAAGACTCTAGAGGACAAGTCACTTTATGACTTCTGCTGAGTGACTTGTGGTGGTCCGTACCACGATTCTGCATATTTCTCCTTCATTTACTCTCTCAGGTTGGTTATGTTTCTGGCTTCTGATGTGTTTCCCTCCATTAATTACCTACAACACGGTGGCTAGACTCTATTAGATTAGGCTATCAAGAGAGAAAGGTTTAAAAGTGGTTCAACTTGAAGCCTTCATGAAGCCACATTCTTTTGCAAAGGTTGCTGAGATTTTTTAGATTTTGTATTTTTACTTATAGAAGACCTTTTGAACTATATTTTAAATCTCTCCAAGGAAGTAGCAACCAAGCTTTTAATAAAACTTCAGTTTAGCCTGATTTTTGTGTCATGAATATACATTCACATTTTTAGATTTATATTGTGAACTAAATGAAGTTCCTTTTTTTTCAGATTGGAGTCTTTTTAAAAAAATTTTTATTAGTTTGTGTGCACATTTTTACTCTTCTGAACATCAAGCAAAAATAAATCAAATTGTTTCCAGTGTGTGAAGCTCCTGTCATTGCATCATGAAACTGCAGCACTCCTCATCTGTCACATACCCTGTCATCACAGCTCGGTTTTACTGTCAGTGCTTCCTTTTTGACCATTCAGAATCCTAAATGAAATAGACTTTAAAAGTGGCATATGGGAACAACCATCTAAGATGATGGCTTTGAAACATGTGGACCCTTACTGGGAAATCCTGATGATTTCACTAGTCTGATACACGCAAGCTAACCTACAAGCTGTTTTCAAACTAGAGCACGAGTGTCTGTGTGCAGGGTCATGGAAAATAACCAGGAACCCTAATTAAAGAGTTTTTCCCCAGTTCCTTGGCAACAAAAGATGAGTGAAAAACTTCTCCTTTTTATTTTTTTTAATTTTTTGACCTGAGTAAATAGTTCCTTTAAATATTTTGAGTATCATCTTTTTATTTTATTTTTTGTCATTCTACAGGGGGTTAAATACCTGTGCATTCCGGCATCGGATTCACCCTCTCAAAACCTGTAAGTTGCTTACCGGTGTATTATTTGGACATGTTAAGAATGAATGACTGTGAAGCCGTCAGAACAGAGGGGCCTTGATACCGAGCACAGCTGCCCCCCTGCAGGAGGGCGGGGGCCCCACCGAGGTCTGTGCCCCTGGAGCTTCCACTGAGCAGCGCCGTGCGTGTGGTGTGTGTGAGAAGTCTAATTCCATAAAGGATGTCTCAAACCAAATCTTCATCAGGTTCACCCTTTCTCTGGAAGCCTTTGCATTTTGTCCCGTAGAAATAGAATATGAGCCACACATGTAATTTTAAATCTTCTGGGAGCCACATTAATAAAGTAAGAAAGAAACAGGTGGCAATGATTTTAGTAACATGTTTTATTTAACCTGATATACCCAAAAGACTCTCAATTCAGCATGTGTTCAGTACGTAAAACATGAGGCGTTTTGCGTCTTTGGAGGATACCGAGTCTTCAGAATCTGGTGTGCTTTTACACTGGCAGCACGTCTCCCCTGGGACCAGCTTCGTTTCAAGAGCTCTGCAGCTTCACGTGGCCAGTGGCCACCCATAGGGACCTGCACTTGGAAAGCTTGTTGGAGTTGAGAGATGAGTTTTTCTAGTTGAGAAAGTCCTGCCCTCTGTTCCCCACAGCTGAGTACATCTCCGATGCCACTTTAGCTCTGTTGTCCCCTCCAAGAGAGAGTCGTAATTGCTGTCCCTTCCAGAGCCTCACAGTCGTATGAGACCCGTGAGACTGGGCTTTGGAGAAAGGGGGCAGGGCTCAGCGTGGAGCCCCAGCAGGGTTACAGCTGTGCCACCGCACTCAGTGACTCGGAAGGACCGTGATGTGGCGGAGACGAAAGTTTCCCTGAGCCTGGATTTGAACTGTGTCGGCGGCTGAGAGGCCCAGAAGTGCTCCCAGAAACCCAGCCTCTGCGTCTCAGGCTCACCTTGGCAGCTAGTTTAGCTCAGACACAGTGACCCTTCTGGCATTATGTGTGACTGCATTTCCTCAGGGAAGCTGGAAGCCATGGTATTCCCGAGTTTGGGAATCCACAGGCTTGTCGAGATTGGTCCTTCATGATTCCCAAGCCCGACTGCCTACAAGTCTTGCATGTCAGGAGTACAGCCCACATAGCCTTGTGTTAGGACCCTGTGTGCCCAGCCCGTCTGAAAGCTGTGGAGGGCTGGACCTGACTACAGCCTTGGCTTTTCACGGCGGGAGAGCAAGAAATCATAGGTTGTGCAATAATTTTGTGAGATCTACCTGTTTGGGAGAGAGAGGAGGCTCCTGTTGGATGGACCAATGTGGGGAGTGGACAGGGGTGGAAGCAGGTGCAGGAGGTGTAGCATCAGAGCAGGCAAGGGCAGGGGCTGGACTCAGGCACATGGGTCCGGCCCGAGCCCCGTGTTTCCACTCTACCTCTTATTTCGCAGAAAAAGCCAGTCCTAATGATTGAGGTGGTGGAGGAGAGGTTGTAAGGATCGCTAGGAAGACAGTGGTGGCCGAGGTCTGGAAGGGGAAGAAGTGCCAGAGAACGTCCTTGGTTACCAGTCGTGTCGAGAAACAGAAGTGGTTGGAGGGCTTGTGTGTACGGAAGGAAGTGAGCCACGGCCTTTCTCTCGAGACCACAGCGATCTTCTGCCCGTGTTTTGGTGGCTATTTTTAGAAGGGTTGCTTTGCTCTTATCTCAAACTGAGATTCTAACATGCTGTTGAGAGTGTCAGTACCTGCTTGGACCATGACTCTTGGAAGAATTCGACTGAAACACCCCTGGGCACCTGTAGTCCGAGCAGATGCCATTGTGCTGCAGCTGCCCCAGGATCCTTGCGCTTTGCCTGGACAGGGTCCCTGACTCACCGCGCGAAGACAGCGCTGAGCGCACACACCACCCCCCCCCCCCCCCCCCCCCGTGCTGTACCGCCAGCCATAGACCCAGACGTTCGGCGTCTCAGGCGTAAAACCAGCTTCGTCTGCTCTGGATGGCTCTTGAGTTGTTACATCTGAAAATGCTGCCCTGGGGATCCAGGGAGATGGGACCATGCGTGTAGAAGTGTTCTTCCCGACTCCTGAGCCTTTGACTCTAAGGGTGTTTCTCCTCCAGGTGTATGCAATGTGGAAACGATAGCTTTGGTGCTGGGGAGGCTCCCTCCAGCTGCTGGGAAGATGGGACGAGGGAGCAGCAGCTGCTCCCCTGACTTCCAGCATCTCCCGCCTCAGCTCAAGTCTTCTGGCAAAACCAGCCCAAACACGGTCAGCCTGGGGCCAGAGGACCAGCTCCTAAGATTTGAATTCGCTCGCTTCTGTCCCAAATATGTACAGAAGTCTTGTCGAGATGTACAGTTGGCCCTTTTTAACCCTTTACCTGTGTCCAGATGAGAGTGTGGCCCAGAGTGGGTGTCACAGTGCCTGAGCTTGGGGCTCGTGACAGCAGGAGCCAGGGAGTGGCCATCGCTGCTGTTTCGAGGGAAGGCCCCTGGCAGCCCAATCTTGGCTTCTCTTGGAAAAGGCTGTCAAGACCGTAACACCTCGAAAGGCAAACTCATACTCACGGGCATGTGTGTGACCCCTTGGGGGAACTAACTGTTGATCGTTAGTAAGAGCAAAGCTTATAGAAAAGTAAGGCTTTGGGCACGTACAAGTCCACAGGTCTGTACGTGTTTCCTGCTTTATTGAAGTCTTAAGGAGACCGTGTGGTGACTAGGTTGGAGTTCGAGTGCGCTTCATATGTTAAGAGGCAGCCTGTGCAAGAGCTTGTTCTCTTTACCTGCTCCAAGTGTTGGAAAGCTCTTCGTGCCTTTCAATGAGCAGGGGAGCGAGGGACACTCTTCATGGGCAGGCAGGACAGCTGAGCCTGTGAGCCTCACTTTGGGTACAGCCTGTGCTTATTACTCCGCCCGCGGTGGGAGCGCAGGAAGGCTGACCACGCACCTTCGGTTTCTGTATTGTCATCGATGTAGGTGGTCAGGAGACAGATCCTCTTAGGGCTCCGGGCAGCCCAGCCGGAACCAGGGGCCCTCTGGTCTGGCCGCTTTTACCTCCTGGTGCCCAAGAGTTCCTGTGTTTACTGGCAAAATGAACTCTGGACAACTGTACTGCTTATTCTTTTAAATTTAGATACAGATTTAAAAATCACTTCCAACTTTGGATATAATTTAAGGTTTTACATCCGTAATCTTTCCCCACAAACCCCTATGCCACCAGGAATTCTTGCTGATTGTGCTTAGTAAGAGAGCTGTGACCTTTGGAGACCGGCTGCAGACTCTTCAGAAAGGTCAGCTTTCTGTCTTGGCCGTACCTCTCACAAACTCCCCCTCTGATCTTCCAGGAACTTAAAATGCAGAAACCTGGTCTGAGACAAGAGTCACACATTAGAATTCTAGCTTGGTTCCCCAACCCGCTGCCTTGCACAGTCAGGAAATGTGAAAGTTCAAGTTCCCATAGCAGCGCTAACCCCACAGGCCCCGGGCTGGCGTGTTCTGCGTGGTTTGCACCATCGGAGGGTCCTGGGCTTCGTATCCAGTGCACACACCTTCCGAGGTGGCCAGTGTGCGGTGGCTGAGTAACCTGAGGCTTTGGGGATGTTTGCTTTTGCTTTCTTTCTCTGTGCTTCCTCAGGCAAGTCATTTTCACCTCACTTCTCATCTGTAAAATATCTCCCTCACGATTTCTGTAGCAGAAGGTGAGGTAGTAGTGAAAGTGTGCTTACGGACGCTAAGGGTCCTGAAAGCCTAGCTTCTGTTTTCTGCCTGTTCAAGAAAAAAGTGTTACTGTGTCTTGTGAGCGAGGGCTGGGGGGTGCTACAGCCTGTTTGTTCATTCTGACTTGTGCGTGTTTATCGCTCGGATTGGTGTGGGTTGTCTTTCGGGCTCCTCTGGGGAGCCGGCAGCATCTTTCCGCAGAGTCTTTGTGACAGCCAGGACTGAGCGCCGAGCAGGGTCTCAGCTTCCTGAGGGCTCTGTGGGGAGAGGGGCCCAGCACTGCTGCAGAGAGCTTGTGTCTAGACCTCAGCACCCGGCCTCGCTCCCTCCCGTCTTACTGCGTATTCACTTAAGGTGAGCTCAGTCTCCTGTACGTCAGCTCTCTCTCTCTCTCATTTACATTTTTCTTTGTTGTCATTATTAAAAAGCAGTTTTGCAAGATCAGAGCTAAGTGGGCCCTGGCGTGCTGTGTCCTGCTTCCCTGGAGCTGCACACGCATGACTCCGGAGGACCCTGCAGAGGTGAGAGATGCTTGGAAAGGGCTCTTTTTAGAAGACTTCTCTCATTCAATGTAAAAGCCCATTTGTTAGGCCTCGACTCTGCGGGCCTTGCTCTCTTGGTGTGGAACAGCTCTCTGAAAAATGACGTTGCAGTAGGTTGTCGAGAGGGTTTTTTTTTTCTTGTTTGTTTTTTAAAATGACCTTATCTGGCAAAATGGAAAGTGCAGAACACACATTCCCCCCAATTTTTCTTCGAGTGTTGCCAGTGCAGGAAATGTAAACGCTGGGGAAGCCTCGACTTAGATGTGAGCTGTCCCGTGTGTGGAAGGCAGGGCCGGGTCTGCTCCAGGGAGAGGTCTCCTTCCTGCCCACCTCTGGGTGCGATGAGAGCTGCACCGTTTGTGTAGCGCCTGGGGGCCTGGGCTGGCTCTGCCCTGGAGGAAGCTGCCCACCCTCCCGCTCCTGTGCCCAGAGAGAACGCTCCACCCACTGGCTTTTCTTTTTAAAGCATTTTTGTTTGTTTGTTTGTTTGTTTTGTCTTTTTACCATTTCTTGGGCTCCCACGGCATATGGAGGTTCCCAGGCTAGGGGTCGAATCGGAGCTGTAGCCGCCAGCCTACACCGCAGCTCACGGCAACGCCGGATCCTTAACCCACTGAGCGAGGCCAGGGATGGAACCTGCAACCTCATGGTTCCTAGTCGGATTTGTTAACCACTGCGCCACGACGGGAGCTCCTGAAGCGTTGTTTTTTGAGGATAAAAACCCGCAGGGCGCTGCCTTTCCTGGTGATTTCCCCTTTGCGTCCCTGTACATACGCAGTGTACACGTGCACACATGCACACACTCACGTTCATACTCTCCGAGCCGAAGGAGAAGCAGCCTGGATCCTGTGGCTGGTGCTGTCCGCGCCTGGCGCTGCTGGCTGTGGGGTGAGCCCAGCTGCCCCACAAGGTGCTGGGCCAGATCTCCCACCCGCAGAGCCCTTCCCAGCAGGACAGGACTGCCTCCGACCCTGCAGTGGGAACCACAGCCTCCACTTGGAGTGGAAAGAATCGTTCAGACCCTCCGAAGGAGCATCGTCCAGTATATGGTTTTGCTGGATCTGTCCAGCATCCTTTCTGAAGATCAGGAAAGCCTGGCTGGCTCTGCTGTCGGCCTCTGGATGGAGAGGGAGGGGTTGGAACACACTGGTCAGTGAGGAGGAGCAGGAAGAGGACAGTGGCAGCTGCGGGCTGTTTATTGACCCCACAGAGAGCGGCTCTGGGCCCGGCCCAGGGTGTTTTCTGCCGCTGTCGGCCGCTGGACGCGTGAGTAGGCGTGCTTCCCTCTGGAAGAGCCGGCTGGCTCCCCTCCGCCAGAATCTGCCCGCGTGTCTCTGTACGGAAGCAAAGGCACAGAGCCGGGGTCAGGAGTGGGGACCGGTGCTCACTGAGGCAGCTTCATCTGTGCTTCTGCTTCGTGTCGAGGGTTGAGCAACTCGAGGACCGTGGTCCTGGGTATTTCCCTCTGTGGAGGAGGGATGCGACGACCAGGCTTTGCTTAGGTCATGAGCTTCCCTGGAAATAACCCACCCCAGCAGCGCCGGGCGCCTGCCCCCTGGCTTTCTTTGGAAGAGGCGCTTCTAGGAATGTGTCTGGCTTGGCCCCGTGCCCAGCTGTGTCCGTGAGTCAAGTTTCGTAGCAGGGCTCTGGGCGGGCCCTTTGTCAGAATCGTTACAGTCCTGGGCCAGGGCTGCGGCCCTTGTCCCAACACGGTGATGGCCAGGAGCCCTCTGCGCTTTTGTCCCAGACTTAGCGCTCAATGCAGACAGAGCTGAAAGGGGGAAGGCTGGGCAGGAACCTCCCCACAGCTTTCTTGCCTGTGGGCCTCTTCGCACGCTCCCTCTAGGCTCTGGCAAGTTTGAATGTCACCCTGCTGACCACACCCCCTCCCCCGGTCTTCTACTCTGAGATGTGGCAAGACTGACTATTGAACCCAATGCCACAGCAGTTTAGGACCTGGGTTTCATCGTGCCTGTGGTTTGGGACATGCAGGTGTAAAAGGAGGACTTCAGAAGCTGTTCCCACTCTGAGGTTTCAGTCAACAGACTCAGCTATCATCTTCGGTGACCTCCCCAGCACCAGGACAAGCCCGCCCCCCCTGCAGGGGCTTATGCAGCATGTTCTGAGGCCATTCCCGTGCCCGCAGTCGGGCCATTGTCACTCATTTCTGGATTCATTCTTCCTTTCTGGGAGAGTGTTCTTCCCTCCTGCCTTGACCAGAAAGAGAGCCACAAAGGACAGGCAAGAGCACAGGCTCCAGGGGTGAAGAGGGCCCCTGGGGACCCCCTGGATGCCCCAGTGTGGCACCTGCAGCCAGAGATGTATGCGCTCCAGCCACGCCCCTCAGCCACTAGCCTATGGTTGGGGTGAGCTGAGCTCTGGGCACAGTCCTGGCCCTGGACCTGCCGTCAAACCCACCCTCACTCTGGCCTATCCGCCCTCTGCAGTGTCATCCCAGGAAACCACAAGGCAGATGACAGGCAGGCAGCCTGTAGCCACTCCTTAGCCACATGAGGGGCTCAGTGTCTGGAAACTGCTGCACCCGTCGATCTCAGGTGGATGGTATTTGGCTCTAAGCAGCAGCGTATCTGGTTGGCGGTATTTTAAGTTATAGAGACAATGCCCTCCTTCACTCACTGTCCCAGAAGCCTGCCCCCTTCCACTCAAACCACTTGTCACCCGTGCTGGTATGTTCCCTTCAGTGGGAAGGGAAGCTTTTCCTGGAGCCCCACCCTGCAGCCTCCCCTTTCCTTCTCCGTGGCCAGAACCGGAGGGAGGATGGGTCGCCCTCAGGGTCTGGCTGCCCACTGCTCCAGCAGCACTGGCGTGGCTGAGCACGTGCGCCACAGCTTCAGCACGTCCAGAGCAGCAGAGGTCGCTGCCAGCTCCGGGTTTTGCGGGAGAAGCAGGACAGAAGCTCCCAGCCCTGAAGCTTCCCTTGGGCCCACGGCACGCTGCTCTGGGCCGGCTTCTGGACGGCCTCGCCCTCCCCTGCGCCTGGCCTCCTCGGCTTCTGCGTCACAGCCCTGCTCTGGCCCCGTCAGATTTCAGGGTCACAGCAGGGATCTTTCCTTGCCTGTTTTGCGCCACGTCGCGTTGAGGGTGCAGTTGCAATGCCCCGCATCACTTTAAAGTTTACATTGTCCCGAGCGTCCACAGGCACACCTTGCCCTGCTATGTAACCTGGCCTTGGGGGAGAGTCTGGGCTCTGTGTGTGGGACCCCTCAACCTCCATGAGTGGCGGTGTCGGCCTTGGGGGTGCCGCCTGCCTCTCGCAGAGTCCCAGCTGGGCACCACCCTTAGCCGACAGCTGGCTGCCTTTCTTACGGCCATGAACCCCGGTCATTCCGTTCATTCACCCTGTCACCCTTTGTGAGACGGCAGACCTAGTTTGTGCGGCTGGGAACTGTGTTTGCTCATCTCTGAACCGCTCCTGCAGGTAATCTGTCCCCTGGCATCATTGCGAATTGGGCCGTGGGCAACCTTAGCTGCCTGGCTGCCTTGGTAGGCCACTCAAAGCCAGGGACCTCGACAAGACAAGCACACACTCTGTGGACCCCTCCAAGCATTTACACTTACGCACCTCCCCACCCCCCCACCCCGTCTAGAACACAGCTGGGTGTGAACAGGGGCGGGAGAATGCTCACAGTTCCTCGTCAGACTTCAGAGTCTGCACTGCACCTGGTGTTAGTTCCTTCGTCCCACTTTGTGAGTGACGCTCCCCAGGCCACACCCAGTGGCGGAGCAGGATTAGAGCCCTGGCATTCGAGCAGACAGGACTTGCCCACCTTGAGGGAGAACAGGCAGAGTGGGGATAGTGAGGTTTTCAGACGTCAGAAGTGGGGCCCCATACTGGGGGCACCTCTGTATCTGGGGGCTGTGATGCCCGTGGCTGCTTAGCTGGTCACTGTGCTGCTGGGTGTTGAGAGGCCCAGACTGAGTGGGGCTCAGCAGGCCCGGCCTGCCAACAAGTCAGTGGCATCTGTATGTTTCAGGGGCTCCTTGCTCTCGGAGAACTGAAAATCCCAGCCGAGCCACCTCCCCGGCCTCAGCACCGTGGGTCGGATTCAAACCAAGGCCGATCTGGCCCCAGACGGTGACCAGGGTCTGAAGCTGTGGCCTCAAGACCTTTTCCAGAAACGTCAAGCGGATTTTTCTTTTCATCATTCGTTGAGTAAAGTAGAAAGCTGTCACTTCTCTCTTTTCTCTCCCCCAGGACAAGACATTTCAAGGAAAGCATCCAGTTCATCCACGAGTGCAGACTCAGGGGCGAGGGCTGCCTGGTGCACTGGTACGTGTGCTGAGCGTGCTCTCCGTGTGCAAGCCTAGCCCCACCCCCCACCCAACTGCTCACTAGTCCTTGCTTTGCTGAAAGAGAACCAGACATTTTTCTTCCCTTTTCACCTAGGATTTTCATTTTCTCAGGTTTCTGCAGGGACTGTCGGGGTTACTGGACAACAGAAACTCCTTTTCCAGCCTGCTCCTGACATTCGTCAGAACACAGGCCCAGCTCAGTGGCCTTTCCAAGCACTGTTTCTTTCTGGAGAGTTTCGATTGCATATGTGGGTGTTTGGCATTGCATTGCCGTCACACCAAAATGACCGTTTCTTCTCTGTTTACAGATTGGGGCTTTTAGGTGTTTGGGGCGTACACTTTGAATAGGTTCTTAGCTTATGGGCAGCCACCCCTGCAGTCCCCTCCACTCTGCAGTGTGTTTACACACACTGAGCACACACGTGGCACAGAGAAATCTCTGCCAACGCCCTTAATGCTGGACGGCGCCGCGCACCTGACGCACAGCCGGCATGCAGGTCCTGTGGGCCCTCATTTCATCACTGCTAGTGCGCCTGCTGATAACCAAGCCCATAAAGAGAGCAGACCAGTGCTCCCCATGATGGCCAGTGCGTGTAGGGAACCAGCAGCTGGCGCTCTGGAGAAACCTGCTGTCCTTGAAGCCCCCTCTCTCTTGAATGAGGTTTGTGCGGAGTTTACTGAGAGCTTAGCAGTCATCTGCGTTATCCCCAAGAAGCCGCTCCTGCAGTGGAAGCTCCCTGGAGGTGCGAGGGCTGCTTAGGGGAGCGTTGCTGCCCTGGCAGAGGGGACGGGGGTCCGCCGCGTGGCGCCCTGTGGAGCCTCGTGGAAACCGCAGCTGGTTCCGGGGCAGTTGAGAAGACGGCATTGGATACTTCGATGGCTTTACTTCGAAGTATCCGATGGTTCTGCTCTGTTATACACTTCTTGAAATAGTGCGATTCTTCATTTTACTTGTAGAAAGAGCATGCAATAGGCACAGATTGCAGGCTTTGTGACCCTCGCTCACTTTGGCTTTGAAGCGCTTTGAGGGGCAGGCAGAGTCTCACGGGCTCTGGAGTCCTGTGCCTGGTGAGTTAGGGCCACCCGGGTGCAGCCCAAGAGGATTTTTTTTTTTTTTTTTTGAGGCTCTCTCAGTATTTCTGGTACTCACCCCAAGGAAAGAACCACTACTTGAGAGTGGTTTTACTGTTATTATTATTTATATTTGAATATGAGCAGGCCTGATATTCTAGGAATTCGTATTTCATGCAGTTGTATAAATCTGAAGATAGGCTTTTCTAAAAATGAGAAATTTTCTAAACTTCCCCATCATAAACCGTTGCTGAGCACTCCAAGTCTGACGCAGCACAACCTCTCTGTGACCGCTTTAATTTGCATGGCATTTAAAATTTGTCCCCTTACTCAGCCTGCTAGAGAAAATTGACCGTTATTGCCTGCAATGTCCCCTGACCCCGCCCCTCAGAACATGTGGAATGTGCCCACTGGGCTCGGCCTAGGCGTGTAAGGCACACAGCATCTTTGGTAAGGGCTTCTGAAATGAATGAGTTTCGTAAGTTATAGACTTGGTCCTTATAGATCTAAGAAAACCAAACTTTAAAAATGTGAAGCCTCAAAAGTTGCGGGTTATAAATGGGCTTATTGCTTAGATCCTGGACCACTCAAGTTCCCTCGATGGGCGTTAGATGTTTTATTTGTCCGAGGGAGATGGCGAGTCTCTGAAGAGGGGCTCAGAAGCGTCAAACAGAGCATCCAGAGCCATAGCCCGTAGAAAACCCTTGCAAAACCGAGGCCAGCAGAGGTAAAGAAAGCCTAAGCTTCTGGTGTCGCGAAGCAGAGAGAGGCTGCTATGTTCTGAGTCCACCCCCGGCCCCACACTGGCTTGCTGCCCACTCACAGTCCAAGGCAGGAGGGCTCCCGAATGCGCCTTCTCAGTGCCCTGACCCTCCCGTGCTGCGTGGCTCTCGACCCTGCAGCCTCGCCGGCGTCTCCAGGAGTGTCACTCTGGTGGTTGCCTATGTCATGACGGTCACGGACCTCGGCTGGGAGGATGCCCTGCACACCGTGCGGGCAGGCAGGTCCTGCGCCAACCCCAACCTGGGCTTCCAGAGGCAGCTCCAGGAGTTTGAGGAGCACCACGTCCATCAGGTAACCATGGTGAAGGGCTTGGCAATGGCAGCGGCAGCCCCTGGCAGAGGCCCGGTCTTTCTGTGCACGCCCAGAACCGTGCCTGCGGGGGGAGGCCCTGGGGCCGCCTGGTCTGGGACCCTTCATGCCCACTGCTACCATCTCCGTCCCCATTCCCTGGGTTCACCTGCTGCTGCAGAGCGTCCCTCCCCCTCGGTAGCTTCAGTTCCTCTGCCTTGGGTCAGGCTTGCGTTCATGTGCTCAGGCCCAAACCCGGAAGAAGCAATTACTTCTCTTCCTCGAGCCCAACTGGCCGGCCTTGGAGCTGACTGCCCGATGCCCATTGGTTCCCTGTTCAGAGCGGCAAAACCCATGCCACCTGGCCATAGGGAGCAGTCTGGGCGATGCAGCATGTGACATCCTGGTTTGTCCACTTCCCCAGTACCGGCAGTGGCTGAAGGAGGAGTACGGAGAGAGCCCCTTGCGGGATGCAGAAGAAGCCAGAAGCATCCTGGGTAAATACAAAGAGCAGGGGCGCGCTGAGCCCCAGCCTGGCGCCGGGCGCTGGGGTGGGCTCCCGGCCCTGCCTCCTCTGGCCCACGGCGGCTACACCACGGAGACCTAGCCAGGCCCCGGCCAGTCTTCCTGCCAGCTGCCCTGGTTGCCGGCTGCACCCAAGGACTGAAAGGGGTGTCCAGGTGGATCCAGGCCCTTCCCGAGACCCCACCAGCCCTGCCACCACCCGCGCTGCCCCCGCCCCAGCTTCTGCACTGTCTGGATGCTGCTGCTGCCTTTCCTGCCTATGGGCGAGCCGGAGCGCATGTGCACACGTGGGTGAGCGTGTCTGTGCGTGAGTGGGAGCTCTGAATGTTCATGCTGCGGGAAGCATCACGAGGTCCACACTGCCAGGACAGGTCCTGCTGCCCTTCCCTCGTCCATGATCCCCTGGGAAGGCACTTGGAGTTGACCTTGGAAAAGCTGTTCAGCCAAAGAAGCCTGTGCCTGTGAGCAGACAGCGAGGAGAACTCGGGGTGCCTGCTCCACCCCCTGAGGGTGGTTCCAGGGCTCTGGGGGCGGGGTGGGGGTTGCATGTCCCTGGGCGATGAGGATGGGGGCCTCCTCAATTCTGACGAGCCGCCATCCCCCTCGAGCCTGCCCTGCCCAGCCCTTGGCATCCGAGTCCTCTCTGCATGTGTCCTCCTCACCGAGTACACTGGTTGCGGGGAGAGCAGCCCAGACACCCCCCACCCCCCGTCCAGCTTCCCCCGCTTCCGGCCTCCTGCTCCCCTCATTCTTCTGGGGCCTCTGCACGAAGTTCGCATGTACCCTTGGGATTTGGGAAGCAAGAGCGGTCCTTAGACACCATCATAGTTTGCGTCTTAAGCGTACATTTAGAAATGCCTGAGCACTTCCTACACGCCTTTGTGATTGCTGTGGATTTGATATTTGATCTCAGCTACCTCATTAAAGCGTTTTTGAAAAGGTGTTTTTCATTGTTCCAAGTGCCTCTGCCTCATGGTTGAAACATTCCATCGCAATTGCTTTTGAAGCCAAAGGGAAAAGGGTCATGTTCACTGGGCTGCGGGAGCGCTTTCCGGTGGGTAAATCTGACATCGGGCCAAGCTGGCCAGCCCGGCAAGACGTGCAGTTTGCAGCTTGGGCTTTGCGCCTCGCTCCATGCCGCCCTGCCGCTTGTGGGGAGCAGTCCCATGGTCCAGCCCTTTGTACTGACTCGGACGGTTTAAGCACGCAGAGCTGCAAGAATGAAAAAGCGTTCTTGGCCTCTCCCTAAAAAGATGTTGCAACACAGTTTCTCCGAATTCCACCACAAAAAGTCCCCTGAATAAGAAGAGCAGCTTTCCCTGTGTGTGGAGGGTGGACACAGGTGAGCTTCTGGGAGGCTGGGATGCCCTGATGCCACACACACACTCGCGCAGGCCCCCATGGATGGGAGGGCGGTGTGGGTGTGGATCTACCCACCTGCACCCGAGACAGTTGCCTCTAAAGTGATTCTTTCCTTAAACCCCAAAGTGTAACTATGCTCACAGAAAAAGGAGTTAGGAATCAGCTGGATGCATGTGTAAGTGAAGGTGGGTGGTCCCACATCTTGAAATGTTGCTTTAATATTTGTCACCAGTGACGTTCTTTCTTCATAGCCACCCTGGGGATTCTGGAGCACTGGGCCTTTCTCAGAAGACCTCTTGCATGTGCCTGAACTTTCTGAAATATTGCAAAGCCACAGAGTTGAGGCTGGTGCTGCCAAGAAGAAAAGCAACCAGAGTTCCTATTAAGTGTCCAGAAGTGCTTTGTGAACTTGCCTGCTTTCGTTGAAACAATACGTGTGCAATTGTGTTGTTCTGTGTTGGGCCGTGTACTCCCTCCTTGGCAAGAGAACAGTCTCTACCTAATCCCGCTGCATTGGCTCCTTTTTTGCCCTTAACTCTGCTGCTCCCAGGGCAGCTCAGGGCCCTGCCGTCCCGTCCAGGGCCCATGCAAGGTCATGGTCACTGCTTCTGAGGGCCCTGCTCCCTGGGAACTGTCTCCTGGGGTCTGTGGCCTTCACCACATGCGCCCCTGTTTGTTGGTGAAGGGCAGCTGGCCACTGCTGGCCCACGGCCACCTTTTCCTTAGCTGGGCAGGGACCCCACAAGGCACGTGGGAGGCTGCCCCTGGCAGGGGGGCTGCTGTGTTTTAAGGCCACTGTCTTCCTCCAGAAGGAGGGGTGGTGACAGCAGGAGACACAACCACAGTCCCCAGGAAAGGAAGTGGACCCCCACAAACAGAGGGCAGCCAGGGGACCCAGGCGCTCCAGGACACCCTGTGCGGGTCCTGGGTCCTCTCCTTATTTTGTGTTCTGCTTCAATTTGAAGGACACTACTGATGGGAGGAGCAATTTAAGTCAATCTCCCAGCATTTTCTTGTCTAAACCTAGCGGAGGAAGAAGGAAATTTCCCTTTTTACTTGAAGGATGGGTTTGACTGAACTAAAGGAGCTGACATGTGTGGGCTCCTTCACTGAAGGTGGCTTGGCCTGCGTCCTGAGTCTGATGCCTGGATACTCCTGGCAGGGGCGAGACAGGGCTGGGTGTGGGGTGAAGAGGGCACACTCTGTGGGGAAGCGGCCCCTGACAAGGTGTGGGATGACAGCACGGATCCCCGTTGGGATTCAACTGCTTATCCTGACCCAACAGGCCTGCCTGGGATCGAGGTGCCGGGCCAGGCCTCAAGCCCCGAGATGTCCCCCAGGCCCGTGTGAGGAGGTGCCAGAACAGTGGCTGAGCCCCAGGCAGAGCCTCGGAGGACCCCAGCGGTGCGCAGGGCAGGAGGCACCGGTGCTGGGGAAATAGGTTTTATGGCTACGGCTCAGACCGATGGGGTCCCTCTCCCATGGCCCAGTGTCCCAGCACCAGCGACAAGCCCTGGTAATTGGTGTTCTGAGGCCACAAAGTGTCACCTTAGGAACCCACAGAGAAGACATTCACCTGAGGCTCAGAGAGTGCTGTTTTGCTTGAACCTGGGTCTTTCGACCCCAAACCAGTGGAGAGGGTGAGAGGGAGGGCGGTACCCCGGGCTTTGCCCTTAGGCCCCTCGCACTGTGCCTGGCTGTCCAACCGGAAGCTCCTGTTCACCTGCTCCCTGCAGTCTCGCCAGCGGTTGTTTGGGGCTGTTGTGGCTGGCGGGCCAGTCCTCCGTTGCTGAAAGCTCACGGACCTGTTTCACTTAGGCTGGTGGTGACCTCGCTTAGGTGTCAGAGCCAGAGGCCCCCTCTGTGTTCCTGTCCAGGCCAGGTGTTGGGGCCACAGGGTGAACTCCCCCCGCCCCAAGGGCCCTACCTTGTCAGCGGAGGAGGCCTTGTTCCCAGCAGTTTTCTGAGGCTGCCCCTGCTGAGGTTTCCTTTGAACACAGGTCTGTCCAGCCTGGCCTCAGAACCTCGGCCCCCGTGGAGGAGGCTGCAGCGCCGCTGTCCATTTGTCACCGGCTGGTTTGCTTGACGAGTGCTTATTTGTCCCAGCAGGCACTGTGGGACTCAGGGTGGACACACAGATCTGCCTCTGATTCTCAGAAAGACGAGCCTGGAGGGCTGTCAGTTGGGACACTGGCCATTACAGGGCGGGCCACCGGCACTGCTGCGGGTGCTCCTGGTGTGGTGGGGGGAGGGGAGGGGAGCAACGGCCACAGCGGGGGCCGAGGGAGCCCAGGTGCCGGATTGGAGGCCTAAAGCACACGTGCCAGGGTGACCTGGCCCCGTGGGCAGAGGGTCTGGGCAGAGGCCAGCATGTGTGTGGAACTGGCATCTGGTGTGACTGGAACGGGCGCAGGGGCTGGGCGGTGATGAGAAGTCCAGACACAGCTGTGGAAACAGGCGGAGGCCCAGGGTTTCACCGTCTCCTTGGTGCCTTCAGCCCAGTAACTGAATCACTTCTGACACCGGCCCTGGAGCTGACCAGGCTCAGAGGGACAGGGCCCCGGTCATGGAGCCCTGCAAGCAGTGTGGACGCCGTTGTGGAGAGGGCTGGCTGACCATGCGGAGGACACAGGTGCCGTGATGGATGGGGGTGTCGGGAGGCAGCAGTGACACCGGCCGGGTGGGAGACGGCGGCCCCGGTGCGGAGATGCCGACGGCCGGGGGGCCCAGGGGCTCAGGGGCAGCTACGGACAGAGCAGTAACTCCCCTGGTGCCCATCCCTGAGGGGCTTGTCCTTTTGTGTCAGCCTCTTCTGTGCAGGCTGTAGGCTCTACCAGTCGAGGGTCAGCTGAGGGGGCTGCTTCCTGAGGCCTCCCCGGGGTCACCCCCGGGTGGGAGCCAGACTCACACGTGAGGCGCTCAAAGTGGTCCATGCACCGGAACTGACTCCCAGAAAGCAGACCACTGACGATTGTTATTCACATAAAATATCTAGTTTCTGAAGTTGCTGTGAAATAAAGCCCTGGCTTTGTGAAGACCAGTTTCATGCCCAGACCAGGCTGCTGTCTTTTACGATCAGACTCTTGGAAGCCAGCAGGCTGTAACCCCACTCACACAGTGTTGAGTGTCAATCGTATCTCAACAAAGCTGGGGAAAAAGAGTAAAGCAGCTTCTGAATTGGTCCTGAGGCATTTGCCTGGGCTCCTGGACTTGCGGCTGAGACCTGGGGGCGGGGTGTCCTCATGGAGTGTCCGAGAGGCTTGCTGCTGTCTCCAGAGCCTCCCGTTCCTGAAGTCCCTGTCCCAGTAGCCAGCAGTCCTCCCTGGCACATGCTCCCCCTGGTTCTCTGGTTAACTCTGGCTTAACTCTCATCCTTTGTTAACCTTGGACTTCTCCCTGGGGGTGGCTTTCCACGAGCGGCTTTTTTTTTTCTGGGATATGCTGGTTCTCTCATTTCTATCTCAGTAGGGAAACCCACTTCCAGCTTCTAGGGCTGCTTCCTGTGGCTGGGGCACGGAGAGAGCTTCCGAATTCTGGTGAATGGTGTGTGTGTGTGCTTGTGTTTTAAATTTTTATTTTAGAGAAACCCTTAGCCTTCGGGGAGTCACACATGCTGAGCCCAAGCCCCTTGGACGGCAGAACCTGGACACAGGGAAAGTCAGAGCTGCTCCCATGGGGCCGCCCTGCACACCAGCCTCTAGTCTTGAAAATAGGGAACACACTAGGACTCAAAATCCCGAGCTCCTACTCTAGGTGACCCCTCCCATCCTGACTCTGAGTTATTAATAATTTTATCAAGAATGTGCTTTCAACACGCTTGTATTTATAGATGTACTTAACAAGAAATCACCAAGGCTTCTGAGGGAAGTTCCTCTTCCCTTTCCTTTTTATTGCCCAGAGAGAGGGAGAAACTGAAGAAAAGAAAGGGGGCCTTTGACTTGTCCCTGGAGGCTTGAGACTGTCACCGTCCCTTCTGAGGATGTACTGGGGTCTCCTTAGGCCCCAGCCCACCAGCTGCCAGGTGCTTGAATTTGGTGACACTGGCTGCCTTTCATGGGGACACTTTGCTCTCTTGTCTTCCCCCCAGCTAGAGGTTTTGAGATCCAGAGCTGCAACACCAGGACGTAATTATTTCAGAATTAGTGTCCTGGTCTGCAGGTTAGGCCCAGCCCCCATGGGTCCAGCCGACTCAAGGCCGCGGGCCTGGTCTGGGCTCCATCAAGAGGAGAGTCCACATCTGAGCACCCAAAGGCCTGGGTTATGTCAGCTGCAGACAAACTGTCCATCATGAGGAGCTAGTTCACAGTTCATTTTCCTGAAGCTTCTGTTTCAGTTATGAGAGGTGGTCTGAAGGGCTCCATCAGCCGGTGACTGAGAGCCTGGGGCCACCCGGTTCTGATCCAGGTGGCCCGGCTATGGGGGGCAGGGGGCAGGTTTAGTAGGAGACGTGGGATGGGAGCGGCCTGAGCACAGCCTTTATGCCGAGGCCTGTTTAGGTAAACCAGATGGGGTCGGGGCACCGACCCTGGGGTGAGCAGTCCCTTCCAGTGGCTGGGACGGGTTTGGGAAACAACGCTGATCATGCCACGCGAGGACTGGGCAGCTCGATCCAGGGAGGCCTGTCAGCTCCTGGGACTCAGAGCCCAGCCGTGGGCACACGTGTGAGCTAGAGTGGCGTGTGATGGAACGTGGACGTGTTTGGCCCTCACCCCACCTCCGCCCTCCGAGTCCCCCGCCCCAGACGTAGCCAGACAGGGTCAGACCAGCCCAAACAGGAACCGTGCTTTCTGGCAAGCGGGCCTGGCCCTGTCAGTCGGCTCTGGGTTTCCCCAGGTGCTGGTGGGGAGGCCTTTTTGGAAAATAAAAATCAAAAAGCTCCACATGCGCACCAGAGAAATGTCACCTTCTGCTTTGCAAAGGGTGTGCCCTTCGTGGCAAGAAGCCAGGGTGGCCGAGCTTCCTCAGAAGGGCGTCCTGGGGGCGGGCCGAGTGTTGGGCCAGACGGGGGTGTGAGAGGGAGGGCCAGCACTCCTTCTGGGGCCCTCGGGACTCTCCGGAGATCAGGTGCATCTCAGGTGTGCTGGGGAGATGGCCCGTCCCTGCCTGGTACCCCAGGGCCTGCTCTCTGCTCGGCTCGCACCCTCCCCAGGAGCGGCAGGTGGGCAGAGGTGGACTCGGAGGGGCATGAGCGGCTGAAGCGGCCTGTCGGAAGTCAGCTCTGATCCCAGCTCTTCAGAATCCCAGGGGAGTCCCGGAGGAGGCAGCCCACTCGTGGGGACTGGCCTGAAAGGAACCCCCATAGAAGGGATGAGCCAGCTGGACGCGCCCTGTCGTGGCCGGAGGCCCCCCCACCAGCCACCCTGGGTGGCATCTTATGGCCTCGGAAGCCCCTCCTCCCCCAGGGTGGGGACAAGGCAGGCAGCCTCCAGAGGCAGCCGTCGCTGAGCAGTTCATGCACTGTTTCCTTGCAATCACGTCTCCTCAACAGCCTTGTAGGATCAGTTTTCCTATTGCCCCCAGTTTTCAGATGCAGAAACCAAATTCTAGAGGACTTGAGTGCCTCCCCCTCTTAGGCCAGAGGGTGGCTGAGTGACACCTGGAGCCTGAGCAGCCCGATCCAGCCGTGCTGAGGTCACCCCCTCCCTTCCAAAAGCCGGCGTCCCCGAGGGTGTCTGCCGACGGGCCCGGGGGGCCACGTGGAGCTCTTTCCCGAAGCCCTCGTGGGGAGAATCAGGAGGAGCACAGGCGTGGCACAACAGGAAGCCCCTGCTTCTGTCACCAAAGCCCCTTGTGTGGATGCTGTGTCTGCCACGCGCGCCTTTCTCAGGCCTTCCTGGTCCGGCCTGCAGCGGCGGGCAGCAACCTGGACTGGCCGTGGACCCCAGGAGGCCCTTGGCAGGAACACAGAGTTGGCCTGGCATCCTGAGCAGACAGTGTTCTGTCCTTGGTGTGGTGTCACTGTGTGAGCTGAGGGGCTCCCGTGGGGGGTTTGCAAAAAGCGCGGGGATGTGCTCTTCTTCGACCCAAATGCCTCGGTGGAGACATCCACCAAGGGCAGAGGCAGGGGAGCAACAGGGGCTGTTGGAGGGGCCGACAGCCTCCTTCCGAGCCCTGGGGCGGGGAGATGGGGTCACCAGAGCCGGGTGAGATCTGGGTTCAGGGCCAGTAGGACCTGGATGGGATGGGTCCTCACGAGGGCGGGAGGCTGGGGGTGGGAAGAAAGGCCTCTCCTGGGTCCTGTCCTGTCTCCCCAGGCCCGATGGGAAGCTGGCCAGCAGGGGATTCTGTCCTCCGTGGGCCGCAGGGGACGCAGCGGCGTGACTCCCTTCCTGCGTGCAGCCCTGGCCCTCAGCATGGGCGGGGCGGAGACTGTGGTCAGATAGAGGAAGTGCCACCGGCTTCCACGAAGCATCTGAGTGTCACCACGCTGATGCCAGAAGTGGGTCTGCTCGCTATACCCCAGAAGCGCTATCCACCGGGAGGGTGGCCTCGGACTCACTGGTTCCATCTTTAAAAAGCATCCATGCCTGCCAGCGTGCCTCCCCACCTACTTTCCCGTGGCCTATCTGAGAAAGGACACCCTCCAAGGAAACACATCAGGGTCGGGTGGCCCCTGGCACCTGCCATGAACTGTGCCTGCCCATCCGTCAGGGGCTGGGAGGATAGCCGGTGTGTGAGCCTCAGCCACGCCAAGGTGCCCAGCTAGTGCAGACCACCCAGAGGGAGGGGAAGAGTTAGGCTTGGTGGCCCTGGCTTCAACAGATTTTTTTTTTTGGTCTTTTTTTGCCTTTTCTGGGCCCGCTCCCATGGCATATGGAGGTTCCTGGGATAGGGGTCTAATCGGAGCTGTAGCCACCGGCCTACACCACAGCCACAGCAATACCAGATTGGAGCCATGTCTGTGACCTACACCACAGCTCACGGCAAAGCCGGATCCTTAACCCCCTGAGCAAGGCCAGGGATCGAACCTGCAATCTCATGGTTCCTAGTCAGATTCATTTCCACTGCGCCACGACGGGAACTCCGACAGATTTTTAATGGAGGAGAGAGGGCAGTCACGCTGGAAAGGTCTGTGAACAAATGCTGAGCATAAAAGCACAGACACTGCCCCAAGGACCCCCCCACCCCCACAATGGCAGGTGCTCTGGCTGGGGAGGGAGACCACAGAGGGATCGTAAAGGGCACCCAGGCCGGTACGGGAGGGAAGGTTCACTTGGAAGCAGGGAAGTGTGACGGGCCTGTGGGAGCGGCCTGGCCCTGGCTGGGCTGGGCAGGATGGGCCAGAGTCAGGAAGCAGAGCAGATCGGAGGACGCAGGCATCCCCGCCTGACTGGACCCTCCCCCAAGGAATGTGCCAGGTGAGGTGACTCCAGGTCTGTCATCATCACTGTGAAGTGGTGGCCAGCTGTGCTGGTTTGCGTGCTCCAGACGCAGAAACACAGTCGGGTGCCAAAGGTTGCTGCTGGGTAGCACCTGTGATGGGAGGTGGGGCAGCTGTGGGCCAGAGGGGCTGTGAGGCTGCAGGGCAGTACCACTCCAGTGCCCCAGAAGAATGGCTGGCGTGGTACTCACCCTGGGACAGCCTGGCCGCCCTCCAGGGTCGCCAGGTGCCAATGCGCGACCCTGCAGAGTACTTCTGCACAAAGTGCGTCACCCAGATCCTGGTGCTGAAATTTGATGTGAAATGGGATATCTATGAATCTCTCCCAATTTTATCCTTCTAACGCTTTTCCTATTTGCTTAATGTGAAAGAAATTTTTCAAAATTAAAATAAAGCAGAAGTGGTTTATGATCAATGATGAGTGAAGACAGCCTGACAAACCTGACTTAAAGAGAAGTCCAGTTCTGACAAAACCATTGACAAATTTTCAGGAGTTAAGGCTTTCAAACAAATTATAATTATTCAATAACGTTGACAGACCAACATATAGGTATATTTATTATCGCCATTTTTCAAAATAAACTTTGTCGAATTGGTAAGTATTAGTCCATGACTCTTCTTCTTTTTCCTGTGATACTTATTTTTGTTCTTATTTATTTATTGGCGTAATAATAAATATAAAATTCAATAAGAACACTTTTACAGCAGGTGTTTCTTTTCTCTCTCTTATTCTTTTTTGTTTCATTCTGTGACCGTTACTGGCTGTCACATATGCTGTGTGTGGACCTGAGCTCACAAGGAAATCCTGAGGCCCTGAAGCCCACACTGTGCCCATGGGTGCCCCAGCCCCACTCCGCCCCACCAAAGTTTTCTCATGTTTCCTAACACCTGAGACTTGGCCAGTTTGTTTCAATTTCATTCTCTGTAGAGACGCAAGTGAAAAGACAATGAAAATTCTCTAACTTCGCATGTTCATGTTTTCTGTCCCTTTCTTCATGAGAATTCTCAATTACTGTGACTGCTTTTGAGGACCCTGGATGAGGAAGCTGACCTGTGCCTCCTGCGCAGTGTTCTTCTCTGGGTGTCCCTTCCATTAAAGGTTCATATACAAAAGTCTACATTTCACGAGAGGTGCAAAGGCTGAAGTGTCCCCTTCTTGTCTGCACATTCCCGTCAGAGCGTCTTTAAATTGCCGTCTCTCCCAGTTCATTTCAGAGGCTCCGATTTATAATGGCTCCAAGTATCTCCAGCTTATTAAGACTATTTCCTCTATTGCAAAAATCGTAACACCTCTTTTGGTGATGGGACTTAACTGTGAAGTTTCGATGACTCTTAATCCTAAAGTATGCCCTTCCTCTGTGCAAAATATCACCAAGTACACTTCTTCCTTCTTTTTTTAATCATAGTACTGTTGATTTATAATATTGTGTTCATCTCAAGTGTACAGCAAAATGATCCAGTTATATACATATATGTGTGTTTTTCAGATTATTTTCCATAGTAGGTTATTACACGCACTGAGTATAGTTCCCTGTGCTGCACAGTAAGCCTTCGTTGCTTACCAAGTGTATTTTTAAGGTGGGGGTACCAGCCTCGGCCAGTGGACCCTCGGCACACAGCAGGTGAGCCCGTCCTGCCCCACTGTGAGCTAGCCCTGCTTTGCCCAGGGCCCTGCATCCTTTGGGGTGTTCTGCACCCCTCAGGCCAGCATGCATTGCTACAGGGCCCCTGGAGGCCCCTCTGCTAACAGAGGCCTTCCTCCACAGCCACCCAGCCTTTGTTTCTGAGGCTTTCTTTAAAAATAAATACGTAAAAGTCAAATGTTTAGGGAATTGAATCTTAGCCTCTTAAATTTATTTTTTATCAAGGCCTCACCACTAGCATCCTAATCTTGTTTTATTTTCTTCCTAAGTTAAAAAATAAAAAATCATGCTGACACGTCTGTTTCCTTTTTCTATATTTCAGTCACTCTGTCGAAGCTGTCACACCGTGCACACAGCCACAGGCAAGGCCCCGGCCCCTGCCCGTGTGCCCACGTGTTTGCTCCAGAGGACGCAGGCTGCTGCTGCCCCTCCCCTTCTGCAGCCCCGACCAGAGTCCAGGGCACTTTTCCCGCCCCGCCTCCCTCCCGCCCCGTCTCCCTTCCTGGGCTTTGGGATAAACGTTTAGCTCAACTCCTTACAACAGCACTGACCTCACGCTTGTCGCCTTTCACTCAGATCCATGCTCTTGCTATCTGATGGCCTGTGCTGTTTCCTGGATTTCTTCATTCACTGCCTTTCTCATAATTTATATTCATTTCTCAGAAGAGTTCAATGCTGACTGTTTGCTGTGAAACTAGCTCTGGACAAAGTTCACAGTACCAGTTGAAACAATTGCTTAAAGCAGCTTTTCCTCTAGAGATTCATAGCTTCTGGTACTGGAATCCCACACCCGTCTACCAAACACACCGGCTGACATGGGTACCCTGAATGCGGCACCCAGGAGCCAGCGTGCAGACATCAGGGCTCCTGTGGACTCCTGATTGGGTCCGACGCACTTCTGCTACATTACAGCATCCGGATGTAGGAATATCTGCTCTATTTTCCACCTTTCCTACAGATTTCCTGGAGAAAGGGCTAGACGCTCCAGATTTTCCGTCCGAAAGCTTCCTGGGATCGTGAAAACTTATTTCTCCCCCAAAATAAAAGAAGTCTACAGTGGCATTCAGAAAACAATTTTTCTTTGGTCAATACTGTAGTGCTTCCCAAGGAGTTTCCCTGTATAGAGCAGCTTCGTTTACATTAATTCATTTTCCCAACAAAACTAGGGGATCACAGGCACCTGCACTAGCTGCTCAGCAGCAGAACCAGACCTGAAGTCAGACCTCACTCTTCGTCTACTGCTCTTTGCTCTGCAGCATATTGGAAGCAACGGACAACCAGCCCTCTGTGCGAGCAAAACAGAGATAACCCGCCAAAATGATTGAGAAACATAGGTCGAGGCCGTGTTGCCATGTAACATCATGGGTTCCTGATGGATTGAGCTATGAATTAGTAAAGGGGAATTGAATAGAAGAGACCCGAGTTACCAGTGCCGTGAGAGACCAGCTCAGTCTCCACATGACGCATTGACACAGGGAAGTGTCTGCGCTCAAGGGCTCTGGATCTGAAGTCTTCTTTGAAGCCTGTGGCCTTGAACTGGTTGTGTCTGGGATCCACTGAAGAAGTCTAGACAAGCCAGTGCATGGCATCTAGGTTAGGGGACGGCAGATGGAGGTGGCGTCCATCTGGGAGGGACCTGCTGCAGGAACCAAGACAAAGGCGCGGAAGAGAAGCCCGAGGCAGAAGCCACAGGCAGGAGGCGATGCGGCAAGTGGCCCAGGAACTGAGCAGACAGGGAGGAGGGACTTTGGTCCGGGCTGGCATGGACTGTTGAGTGACGCCCTGCATGGGATCCCGGGGCGCTAAGGTCTGCAGCTGGGTGGGCCGGGTGCTGCCACATGTTCTCACACACAGTTCTGGACAGATGACAGCTGTTCAGTCTAACACCAAATCATCTGACGTACATTAGCATACTTTTAACCTACAGTCTTATAGTCTTATAAGTTCACTCTTGTCTGGAATTTTTTGCTCCAAAACCTAAAAAAAAAAAAAAAAAAAAGCAGCTCTCAAGTCCACAGGTAAGAATTTACTTTTTCGGGGTTCCCATTGTGGCTCAGTGGAAACAAATCTGACTAGTATCCATGAGGATGCAGGTTAGATCCCTGTCCTTGCTCAGGGGGTTAAGGATCCAGCGTTGCCGTGAGTTGTGGTGTAGGTCACAGACGTGACTCGGATCCCATGTTGCTGTGGCTGTGGTGTAAGCTGGCAGCTGAAGCTCCAATTCTACCCCTAGCCTGGGAAACTCCACATGCTACAGATGCGGCCCTAAAAATCAAAAAAAAAAAAAAAAAAGAATAGAGTTTTTCAAAAGAAAAGCTTTAGTAGGAAACAATGGAGCAATTGAAAAGTAGTTACAATCTTATGGCTTTAATAGGGGAGAGCGTGGGGGGAAGGAACACATCACTGTATAAAATGGATGATTCACAAGGACCTACTGTATAGCTGGGGAAAACCCACTCAATAGTTCAGAATAACCTACATGGGAAAAAGAATGGAGATAGATAGATATATATGTGAAACTGATTCACGTTGCTGTACACCTGAAAAGTCAACAGCTACTGTACTCCAACTAAGTTTTTAGAAGGAAAAAGAAAAAATAACCTTTCTACAGAAGCAATGAGTAAATATTTTAATAAGTAATGATTAAGTATAGTGGTGAATATATCTCTGACTCTCTTAGCTAGAAAAATTTAGTCAAGTTGTTGAATCGATACCCCCACCCTTCAGCTCTGGTTTCTATAAGTTTAAAACTCGAAGGTTAGAAAGCAGGGAACCATGATGTTCTTTGGAAGTAAAAGAAAACTGGGTATTTTGGAAAGTTGCCTTTGCACTGCTCAGGGAGTAAGGATTTTTGTCCCAGCCACATGCTTCTCGCTCTAATCATGGCACTTGACAACTGTCAATGATTGGAAAGAAGATTTTCAAAATTACTTCTGAAGTTTGCATTTATATATTTGTTAAAAAGAGGTAAGCAAAAAAAAAAAAAAACAAACAAACAACTTTGGATATTCTCTAACGATGTCACCTTTTTCTCATTTCCTTATTTTAGGAGATACTTAATTTTAACATGTGTTTGTTGCCTGGATCTTGCCCAGCATAACATCGCAATAAAATTGTGTGCATGTCACAGAATATGCATGAGACAAACACGGTCTGTCCTTCAGTGCCTATCGTCACAGCCGATCAGCAAAAATCAAAGTGAACGTTCTACGTGGCATTTTCTAGGAAATTGGCGGGATTTAATCGGTAGATCAGCATCCTTACCACCTTCAGCCCCACTTTGGAAGTTGGGCCTGATCAAAATTATTTATTATTTTGGTTATTTTTTCCTGGAGCGTTGGCAGTCACTGTTAGGCGAACCATCTTCCTGGCCGCCTTCAGGGCTCCAGTTCTCAGTTTACTAGACCTTAAAATGGGGACAGAATTTCTCAGAATTTCAATGTTTTGTAACATATCAGATGTAGAGTCATTAAAAGAGGAAAGCCTCTCTGTGTGTGTGTGACCTTTAGGGGTAATTTTAATGATTGAAATGATCTCTTCTTTTCCACGTACCCACAGTTTCCAGCTAAAGGAGGTGGGGGTGAATTAACTACCAGCTTCTTTCACCTAAAACTTTGCCAGAATGAGGTCTTGGGATAACTGACCCCATAACCCCAAAGCCCCAATTTCTAACCCAGTTCTCTTCTTGCTTTTCTTAGATCGATTAGAGCTGCAGATTCTAGAATTTTCAGGTGCTGGCTCACTTAGGGCTGTAGTGTATTGGGCCAAGGCATTAGTTAGTTAGTTATTTTTTAACTGTTGTCTTTCTAGGGCTGCACCTGCAGCATATGGAGGTTCCCAGACTAGGGGTCCAACCGGAGCTGTAGCTGCCGGCCTACACCACAGCCACAGCAGCGCCAGATCTGAGCTGATCCTAAACCCACGGAGCAAGGCCAGGAACCCGCATCCTCATGGATACTAGTCAGTTTCGTTACCACTGAGCCACAACGGGAACTCCCAAGTTGTTATTTGTAACTTGACCAGGGAAAGCTCTTCCACCCAGGACAGGTTATGAATCCCTGGAAAGGACTAGGCCTCCAGGTAAGAGAAATTTCCATTCTCCAAGAAGACAGGTGCTGTCCCATTTACAAAAAAAGAGGCCCCAGAATTTCTTTGAATAGCAACAACAGCTGTTATTTCACCAAAGGGGATAGACTTTTTTTTTTTTTCTGTTTTTTTAAACTATGGCAGAGGTTTGAGTCAGCCATGGGGGATTCTGGGGGGTTTCAAGCCTTTCTCGCCTTTGCATCTCATGTGGCACCAGGCGTGTTTCACTGCAAACTATTTTACACGGAGACAGAAAACACAGACTGTTTCACAGGACAGTCCCCGCCGATCGCCTGTCTTCTTCCTGGCCAGGTTGGACATGGGTGACCATGCGTACACGCTATTTTCCACAGAAGATACACCAACACTAACCAAGCTGCCCGTGGAGTTGCCTCAGGTGCTAACAGACGTTGCAGCTGTCGGCCCAACAAAAACACTGCGGGCTTTGCCCTAACGGTCCTTGGGGCCCACAGACTGTGGGGCATCTGACCTCTGTCATTAGGAGACTACTGCCCGGTGTCAAAGGAAGGTGCTGAGGTCAGGTGGACCTGCTGTGATTCCTCCCTCTGCAGTACATTTACCCTCCTACTGGTTTTTTAAAATTTTTTTAAAAATATCTTTATTGAGGTCAAATTTACATAACCAACAAATCCACCATCTGAAGTGTACAATTCAACAAGTTAGGCTGTGCAGCCGTCACCAGGAAGCAGACTCAGAACATTGCCGTCACCCAGCACCCATCACGCCCACGTGCAGCCTGGCCCATCCCCACACGACAACCACGGACGCAATTTCTTTCTCTACGCCTTGCAGGTATTATTTCATATACGTGGGGCCACACAGTGTCCTCTGGGTCTGGTGTCCTTCCTGGCCTTCTCCAAAGTTTCTGAGGGTCATCCGCGGGGTAGCATGTATTGCTATTGCTTTCCTTTTTTTTTTTTTTAAATTAGAGTTAAGGATTCACAGGTTGTCCTCCCCTGGGGTGGCTTATGGGATGTCTAGAGGCATTTTGGTTGTCACGCTAGGATGGTGGCTACTACTGGCATCTGGTGGATAGAAGCCAGTGACGCTGCTGAACTTCCACGGCAGCAAATGATTATCTGGCCCCAGACGTCCGTGGTGCCGAGACTGAGCATCCCCGGGCTGGGCTTCCTGAAATTCCTTTTTATCGTCAGGGTACATGTTTAAAGCCAAGTGTTTCATGGTGGGCAGCTGCCCTTTGGCTGTACTCCACATCACTGAATTGGGGTTCTGTGTGTCCAAATGGTACGTATGTTTAAAATATAAACCAGGGAGTTCCAATTGCGGCTCAGCAGTAACAAACCCAACCAGCATCCATGAAGACACGGGTTCGATCCCTGGCCTTGCTCAGTGAGTTAAGGATCCAGTGTTGCCATGAGCTGTGGTGTAGGTCGCAGATACGGCTTGAATCCCACATTGCTGTGGCTGTGGTAGAGGCCAGCAGCTGCAGCTCTGATTGGACCCTTAGCCTGGAAACTTCCCTATGTCTCAGGTGTGGCCCTAAAAAGCAAAATAAAATAAAATAAAAATATAAATCCATTTGGGAAACCAATAATCTTTTTTACCATTTGGGAAGATTTGGGAATCTTCTAAAATACTTCTCAGTAGGTTCCACCAGGGAGAAAGAAGAGGGGGAGAAGGGTATACAATTCTTGTTTCCTGGTTGAGATCTCGGTATAACCTGGTTTGGGAAATTTAGAAAAGTAGCAAATGATGTGGCTTATACAGCCTAAGTTCCAGGAGCTGTAGGAATCATTAGAAGGCTTCTAATAAAGGATTTAATAGAAGACATTAAGTTCATTTAGCGACAAATTGCATGGTAATTTTTGTGGTGTGGGGTCCAGTGTTATGTGCTCTGTTTATATTTTCCACTTCTGCTCCAGAATTTTGAATCTACTCTGTTATTTTTAACATTAATAAATAAAGTTTATATGGGTAAGGATTAAAAGAAATATATCTTTTAAAAAAACCCCAAGCTAGGAGTTCCCTTTGCGGCTCAGTGGTTAACAAATCCGACTAGGACTCATGAGGATGCGTGTTCGATCCCTGGCCTCGCTCAGTGGGTTAAGGTTCCAGCTTTGCTGTGAGCTGTGGTGTAGGTCGCAGACAGACCTGGCTCAGATTCGCATTTCTGTGGCTATGGCATAGGCTATTGGCTGTAGCTCTGATTTGACCCCAGACCTGGGAACTTCCATATGCCACAGGTGGCCCTAAAGGAAAAAAACAAAAGAACAAAAACACCAAACTAAAGAAGTTTTATCACCCAGTGTAAAGCCCTTCTTGGGAAAAAGAATAAATCAGCCGGAATTAAAACATTTTGTTTCATCTGAGACCTAGGACAGCTGCCTGCTCAGTTTTTTTCTCTGTGTTGTTGAAAGTCAAGAGGTGGAACTCTGTCTCTTGGTTCTTTTAAGCTTTGTGTGATGACAAATAAGAAACTTCTCCGCAGCTTAAAAACATCGGAGGAGACCAAAGTGCTATGAGTCAGGAAACCAACCTCGGCAGAGGGTGCCTTTGGGGATTTGACAAATAAACAGCATTTCAGCTGCCGCGTTGAATTCTTGCTCTGACCACTCATTCGTCCCAGCCCTGGGAGATGGGGGCGCCGGGGGCAGGACAAGGTTGCTGGCTGGGAGGGAGCTAGGACAGGGTCTCCCGGCGGTTCCCCTGCGCTCTGATACCCTGTAACACCCGTGGGTCTCAGCAGCACCTCCTGCCTAGGCTAACAGTAAATCACATCAGAAATACACAGAAATACCTGGTGGGAGTAAACTGAGAGCAAGTGCATAGACGTGCACATATGCACACATATAACACACAGGCAGAAGGCATGCACACGTGTGCATACACACGGGCACCCGTGAATACAATGCATGCATGTACAGCCATACCGCACATAGGATGCACAGCATATACACACAACACGCATGTGCAGGGCACTCACAGGCGCAGGCGCCTTCCTCAGAATTACGGCAATGCTTTGGAGACCTTAGATCATCGCTGCCAGTAATTCTGTGTCCGCGTCACAGCTGAGGCCACTGGACTCAGAGAGGTTAAATAAATGGATCCAGACCACACTGCTGGGAGGGTGAGATGGAAGTTTTCTCTACATCCAAATTCCAAAGAGAGAAGCAGTAGAACAAAAGATCTTGCCTTTAAAAAGCTGTAACTCCAACATAAAGACCAGTGGTTGTGGGCCTGGTGGGGCAATGAGTAGACAGAACACGGGGGCCGTGAAAACACTGAGTCATGTTGTCATGTAGATACACTATGTGTTCGTCCAAACCCACAGAGGGCACGGCACCAAGAGTGAAGCCTGACACGAAGGATGGGTGAGGAGGACGCTGTAACTGGGTGTCATGTAGGTTCATGGATCGTGACATGTACCACACGCACGGTGGGGAAGCTTATGGTGGGGGAAGCTGTGTGAGTGTGTGTGTGTGTGTGTGTGTGTGTGTGTGTGTGTGTGTGTTGGGGGGATGGGCAAGGGGAATACATGGGAAATCTTTGTACCTTTCTCTCAATTTTGTTTCAAACCTAAAAGTGCTCTAAAAAAAGAAAGTCTGCTAAAAAAAAAAAAAAAAAAGATTTACCACCACACTTAAGGGTTCCAGCTCAGTTGTTTCAACACCCTTTACAGGTGATTTGACTTGGTCGATCCAATGCCTGGATTTGAAGCTCAGGAATATGACAAACCTCAGTCTGTCTATCTGCCTCTCTCTCTTAAAATAAAAGCAGCTTGGAATTCCCATGTGGCTCAGTGGGTTACGAACTCAGCTAGTATCCATGAGGATGTGGGTTCGATCCCTGGCCTTAGTCAGTGGGTCAAAGGATCCGGCCTTGCCATGGTGTAGGTTGCAGACGTGGCTCGGATTTGCAGTTGCTATGGCTGTGGTGTAGGCCGGCAGCTGCAGCTCCTATTTAATCCCAAGCCTGGAAACCTCCATATGCCGAAGGTATGGCCCTAAAAAGCAAAAAAAAAGAAGCGGTTTTTTTTTTTTCTGAAGATAAAAATGACATATGCTGATTACTGAAATAGAATATATGTATATGAAACTTTTTTTGGTCTTTTTTTTTTTGCCATTTCTAGGGCCACTCCCACAGCATATGGAGGTTCCCGGGCTAGGGGTCTAATCAGAGCTGTAGCTACTGGTCTACCCCAGAGCCACAGCAACTCGGGATCTGAGCCTCGTCTGCAACCTACACCACAGCTCACGGCAACGCCGGATCCTTAACCCCCTGAGCAAAGCCAGGGATCGAACCCACACCTCATGGTTCCCGGTCGGATTCGTTAACCACTGAGCCACAACGGGAACTCCTATGAAACATTTTTTAAAAGTAAAAATTTCTTCACCTCTTCATCTAGAGATAAGCAGCCTGAACATCCTCAACTGTCCCTCCCGGCGTCTTTCTGGGCAGATTAGACGGATGGTGATAGAGCTGCTTGCTAGGCTTTTGCACGAGAGATGGTTCAGTGCAGAGGATGTGGCGGAGCAGGCTTTTCCCTCAGCAGATGGGCTGGCATTCTGCGTCACTACATTGAATCCTGCACTGCCTTTGAATTAGAACGGCCACACTGATTCATGATCTGCTCAGTCTGTATTCTCTGCCTTTTGAAGTCCTCTCGTGAGGGTGGGGCAAGACGAAGAGGCCTCAGAAGCCCACACTGGTGCAAAAGATGCCTTTGAGAAAGAAATCAACCAACCCCGGGTACATGGAACAATCCTTCTGGAAGTCAAGACCTTTTAATTGCGGACTACCTGAAATTCCAGCACTGTCTTTAACCTAAAGTCTTTAAACCTAGCTGTGTCTGATAGAGACTGGATTTGGACTAATGCAGAAGCACTGTCATGGGTCGAAGGGTCTGCAGATTTAAACACCCTTCGGAAATGTCAGATGGAATCTCACGTCCTACGGCCAACAGAGCAGTGGACTGTGGCTTTCCACGCCATCCCTTCGTCTCTCTCCTTCCGTCTCGCTCTCCTTCCATCTCCCTTTCCCTCCATCTCTCTCTCCATCCATCTCTCTCTCCTGGATACGAGGAGAGCTCAGTGGAGTCTCCTCCGCGTTCTCCCCCGAAAAATAAAACCAGTGTAGGGATAAGTACTTTGATGATCCGTGGCAGAGCGGGGACCGTGCTGAGAACTATCTTTGTGTTCACCTTCTGCGCAACTGACCGATGGACAAAGCTCCCAGAACCTTGGAGAGAAGCAGCTGTTGTTTGTCCTTCTTCAGATTTCCTTTCAAGAATGTGGCCCTTCTTCCATTGTGGGGACACTCTGATCCCTGGAAAATGCAAGAGGCCTAAAAATCTCCGAGTTCAGGAGACTCCCAGCTCAGTAGGAAACTGCTTCTGTTCAGAGCTTCCCCCGCAAACCTGTGCGCCCCTGGACAGAGCTGCTCTGTCTGGACAGCAGCCTTCCCCGGTACCCACTTCCTCTTCTCAAGCCTCCCTTCTGAGATCTCCTTCTCACTCCTAGGTCTTCTTTGGAAGCCTTTTATTTTGTAAATAAGAGGATTTCAAACACTAGTGGACATCACTTCCGGATGCTGAGATATCCTGCTGGGCTTCCAGGTTCCAACACCATCTCCTGCAACACGGAGCACCAGCCTCTCTGAGAGCATTTTCCAGCCCTCATACTGCTGCTCTCAGGTCCTGTGAGGGCAGACCAGGTCCTAGTCTGCCCCTTCCCACGCTGCGGTCATGGTGCCCCGGAGAGGGTCTGGGCCAGGGCTGGGCGGCAGCTGCAAAGTTGGCACGTTCATTCAGGGTGAGGTCCCCCCGGCCCCAGAGACGAGGCCCATTTGGAAGCACAGGATCATCTGGAAGGTCTGCCTGACTTTTGCCGTAGGAGGCCCCGTGGCCTCCTGCTTCTGGTGGCTGACCGCTCGGGCTGGCCTGTGCCCTCTCAGAAGCTTGTCTCAGAGGAAGACATCGAGCGCCCTCTCCTGCAGGACTCAGCTCCCTCCCGGAGCCCTCCCTCTTCCTCCAGGCACATGCTCTGTGGCACCCTCAGAACTTCATCCTGCAGAAGCCTTTTCGCATACGACCTGTCACTCTGTAGTGTGCAGGGTGTGGCACACACGTGTGTGTCAGGGAGAGCCTCCGCGGTGGCGTCTTACCCAGCTCAGCACCCGGCTTCCTACGAGCCTGTCTGGCCTCGGCTACCGAACGAATCACTGCTGAGCGGGGCGGGGCATTTGGGTGATTCTAAGCCAGAGCGCTCCAGGCTTTTACGTGGTCACGGGGCAAGATCATCAGCTGACACTTTAGGGTAAAATGTGTTTCCGGTGTGAGGCTTGATGTCAGTGGCAGAGAGTGGAAACCCACCATATTAGGTGGACTGAGCTCCTGTACAAACTGCCACAGACAGGGCTGCTTCAACAGCAAGCGTTTACTTCTCACGGTCCAGAGGCCAAGGTCAAGGCACTGGCGGCATGAGGCCTCATGAAGCCCCTTCCTGGTTCACACACAGCTGCTTTCCGAGTGTCCTCACGTGGCCAGAGGGACAAGGGAGCTCTCGGGGGTCCCTTCTGGGGGGCGCTAGTCCCACTTGTGTGGGCTCCCTCCTCCTGACCTGATCACCTCCCAAAGGCCCCACCTCTCAGCACCATTACCTTGGGGTTAGGGTTCCCACAGGAGTTCCACAGGGACAGAGACATTCAGTCTGTGGCATCTACATGTCAAACAGCCCTTCTGAGAAACTCAAATGTGGACCTGACTTCTTGTTCGATTAGTACTGGCGTTTTGAACCTGGGCAGGCAGCCGAGAGAGAGCTTTGCGCTCAGAGGTGAATTCTTCTTGCTCCCTATCACCGTCTTCCATTCATGGTTTCTTGCTGCTGGTTCTTTGGGAGGCCGTCAACACCAGAAGATTCTAACCCCAGACTCACTTAGCCGGCCTGGCAGTGCCCGTGGCGGTCCTAGCTAGCACCCTCCTCGAGGGTCAGGGCGCTGGACAGCTCACCGTCCCTCCCTGGGCTACGCACACTGGCTCGCCGCATTTTTTAAACTTTAGATAAAAGTGAAGAGAAACAGAAGTTCTGCTATATCCTTTTGGACAAGTTGTCATCCTCTGCTGACCGAGAAGGCCCTGCAAGGCCCCGGGCCTAGAGCCGTGCCGGGTATGTGGCTGGCTTAGTGAGGGAGAGGAGAGAATCAGACCAAAGTCACCTTTGGGGATCAGAGAGTGACATGGTGGTGGTAGTGCCTCCAGCTCTGAGCCTCCTGGCCTGTCTTCCAGAGACTGGAGCTCCCGCTGGTCTGGGGGAGGGGGAGCTGAGGTCGCGGGCACACACACCTGGACTCCCACACCTGTGCCCCATTGGGTCTGAACAATTGCACTAGGATTCACAGAGGGTCGTGGAGGGGCTTGCATCCAGTTTGGGGCCTTCAGACACGCGGAGTTCTCTGAGAGAGACTGGCTTAGAGTTTCCCAGCTCGGGATCAAGATAGAGAAGTGGTAGAGCTCAGAGCAGCAGGCACCATAGGCATAGCAACAGCAGCAGTGTCAGCAGTGGTACCAGCAGTGACAGTAGTGGCAGTGGTGGCAGTGGCCACCCTTTATCCAATGCCCCTTGAGGTGAACACTGCCCTAGGGTACCCTTGTCTAATCTGAAAAAGAGCTTGTCGGAAACGCTTCAAGGTTTGGTTGCCCGTGCACTGGCATCTGAGCACTGTCACCGCCTGGCTGCGCCTTCTCCCCTGCCCGCCGGCCCCCTGCACCCTTCCTCCAGGTCCCCGAGGCCTCCTGCTCCCCCCATGCCCAGCCCACCTCCCACCCCACGGCCTCAGCCTGTCAGCCTTGTAAGTGCGCGTTTCTGTCCATGGAGCCAGAAAGAAGGAGGAACTCGGAAATGGTGGGAATCTGGACACTGATGCCAGCCGGAGGGGCGAGAGGAAAAAGGGTGGCGTAGCTTCAGATGCACAGAATAAAGTGAAGCGCAGGGTCCGAGTGGACGTTAGAAACCAGACCAGAGGTGAGAAAGGCTTCGTCCACCTGGCCCCCGGTGGCAACTGTCAGTCTCGGCCCAGCCTGGACCCTGCATGTCCGCTGACCCCCAGGAGGGGGTGAGGCGCTGCCATCGCCTCCAAACAGGCCTGGATGGAGCCAAAGGGAAACGGTGCCTTGGGAAGGGAGGGAGTGGAGGGGGGGCCTGAGACAGTGATGGTGATGACTTGGGCACCCACCACACGTACCGCTGGCATATGTCATGTGTGTGGTATGCGCGATACCTGGTTGCACTTGTACAATATGCACACCGTGTGTGCGACGTGTTGCAATGTATGTATGATGTGTGTGGTACGTGCTTTAGAGACCAAGCTACCTGACCTTCTGAGACACACGTGCCCGTCTCCTGGCTGCTTGAGCAGCACTCGGTTCTGCGGGATAACTTAGACTTCCTGGATTCTACCTCCTTAAGAGCTGTTTTTGGAAAAATAAAGACACTTGATTCCTAGTTTCAGGCTCCCCAGGCTGGCAGAAGCTGGAACTGCTTCAAAGCCGGATCCTTCTGTGACCAACTTGCCCGCCTCCCTCCTGAGAGGGAGCCAAGCAGATGGCCTTGCTCTTCTGGGGCCAGTGTCTCCACCCGAAGATGGTGATTGGCTGTGGCTGTGGCTGTGATACAGAAGTTCAAGCACAGAGGCCCACAGCCTGTTTTAAGTCAGGTGTCCTTGGGGTGGCGTTCAGCTCTGGGGAGGGGGTTCATCCAGGGTGGAAGCAGAGAAATGACCAGATAAGCCCGAGACTTGTGGGGCCAGAAAGCAGGGAAGAGTCTGAAAAAGAGAGGGAAGTGCCAAGAGAGACAGCCCCAGGGCTCACTGAGCAATGTGAGCCACCGAGGAGACAGCAGCTTCTAACCCACAAATTAGGGGTGTCAAAATCCCTGGGCTAAGCTTTGAGAAAAGGCAGGATATTTTCATAGTCTCAACTTATCTCCCCCAAGAGATTGATCAGTCAGGAAGAGGGAAATAGTAACTTTCTCTTCTTCACCACGGAGAACGCCTGCAGCCACCACAACCAAGTGAGCCAGGTAGCGCCTTCAGGAAGAAGCACCTGCCTCTGACGCTCTGGGGACCATGTACCATCTCCATGGGATTCCTGCTCAAATCATCACTTCAACCGTCAATAGACAAGTCCTCATCCTGAGACTTTTTACAAGGTCACTGCCTGGAATCAACTGTCAAGGGCGTGAAGGACGAGAAAAGATGGAGGGGTCATTAACAAATTCTAGTGATCTGCTCTCCTAAAAACAAGAAGGCAAAGGCTGAGACGCAGAGGTGCTCTTAAGCCCCAGCCAGGGCTTGGCATGTCCTGAGGGCAGGGGAGCCCAGGAAAGCGTGGCCCTGATGGCACTGAGGGGATGAAAGCATCTGAATGTGGCCCACGTGGAAGGACAGTGAGGACAGTGCAAACCCAGATTTGTTATTTTAAAAAATGAGCCTCATTTGAAAAATTGCCTCACTTTTCAGCTTTGAGTTGCCTGCCAGAGAGCTTACTTCACACAGAGCCCTGTTCTAGGTCCCTATGAAAATAATGAAGAATTAGAAAACGTGATCCTTACGCTTAGAACTTAGGGGAAAATAAAGTATTACAAGGGGTAGACACAAACCAAGATTTAAAAACCCCTGTGATCACTGACCAGGCACCCCCCACCTGGAGTTTCGCTACGAGTCTGGTCTTGGCCTCTCAGGTGCGGTTGTGTGCCAGTAGCTGTCAATCTGTCCACACCCCTCGCAGCCCAGCGGGTGCCGTGATAGTGTAAAAGTTACCCAAGAATATTTGTTGAATGAATACAATGCCCCATAGTTGTTAAAAACACCTGCAATGAATGGATAAAGAAATGTGGTGTGTGCATGCGTGGGGTTTCGTTTGGTCTTAAAACAAGAAGGACCTCCTGCCGCTGCGACGACATGGACGGACCTCGTCGAGACAGGAGGACGTGGAGGGTGGGTCCTGTGTGGCTGCGCTTGCACGTAGAACCTCGAATAGGCACACTCACAGGGGCCGAGGGTAGAGGAGGAGCTGGAGGAGGAGGGAGGGAGGTGTCAGCCAAAGGGCACGTCGTGCGGACGGAGGGGGACAGGTTCTGGAGGCAGGTCCACCGCAGGGCACGGTTCCTGGGCAAACGGCGCTGTGTTGTACACTCACGCTCGGCCAAGAGGGTAGACCTTGTTGTTAAGTGTTCTCACCACAGAATAACAATGCTGGAAGGCAAAGAATATGCTCCCGGCCTTGATGGGGGTGATGGTTTCAAAGACTGTGTTTAAACCCAAACTCAATTCGTATGTATGAAGTAGGTTCAGCTTCTTACATGTCAATCATACCTCAGTCAAGCAGTTTAAAATTTAAATACACGCTGAGTAAATTTTTAGAAACCATGCCCATAGGTATCACACATCCCCTGAGACAGAGCTCCTGCAGAGCCAAGGGACAGCCCATCACAGGAGGTGGTTCAGAGAGGACCAGCCCAGGAACGGGAAGTTGGAAGCTATGGCTGAACGCTTGAATTTGGGCTGTGAGGAGAACATGCTGGGATGGAGAAAACCCGCCTTTTTCTGCTGAAGACACAGCACTGGAATCACTGGGAGGGGTGGCAAAGGCTAGAGGCAGTAGTGAGGCTGCTTTGGTTCAAGAGGGCAGACAAGGCCACTGAGCCCAAGGCTATGACGGTGACTGGTGTCGAGAAAATAAGCAGCTCGGAAGTATTTGGTTAGACGACCAGGGCTGATTCCAGGGCGCTGTGAGGCTTAGAGGTGCTGGGAAGGAGGGAAGGAATTCAGTTGGACGCCAACGGAACATGAAAGCAATGACGACGAAGCCGGAGGTCCCTGAAGACCAGACCCGAGGCGTGTCGTGGGCAAAGGCTGATCAGACTCTGCAGAGGAGCTGAGAGGCCCAGAGGCTCAGAAAAGGGATGAGGCCATTGCATTCTTGCCTTAAGAGCATCATGGGTGGTTCCTTAATAAAAGTGGTTCCTCCAAAGTAAAGACAAGAGACCCAGAGGTATTCAACTGAAAGTATATTGAGGCAGGAAGCATGCTCTAATATATCTCTTTATTTCCCCAAAATACCTGACCCAGAAGATCCGCTTTGAGTTCTGACAGTGGAGTCCTGTGTCCCTGGCCAAGAGCCTCAACCCAAGTGAGAGTGAAGCAACCCAGAAGACGACCCCAGTGTGAAGACGGGTGTGACTTGCACCACAGAGTGTGAGGGATGAGTTTCACAGCCAGAAGGAAGAGAACGGGGGCTGGCCCGGGCTGGGGGTAAATGTGTCACAACGTCAGCCACAGGCTGTGTTATTTTCCGTCCTTAGGGACACGATTTGACAGTTTTGATTGTAACATATTTTATCCCTAAGAAAGCGTCAACTTCGGAAAAGAAATGGAGGGAAGGACAACTGTCCACATGCGGACGGACCCCCACTCCCGCACGTCTTCTCGGCTGCGACCACACAGAGCACGTGATTCTGTGCCCCTCTCCGCTTCACTTCGATCAGAAGCACGTTTGCCGGATTCACAAAAAGTTCCGTACATACAATTTCCCAACAGTGCGACTGCGCTGACGTGTATTGAATTGTTCCCCATGACTGGATGTTTACCCCAGTTCCAGGTACCGCAGTGACGACTGCTGCAATGAGCATCTTAAGCAAGAATGACCTCTTGTTCCTGGAGGAGCGGGCCATGCTTGTCTCATGTGGCCTCACCTAAATGGGTGTGAACCTGCCTTCTCTCCGCAACCACCACTCACTCATGTGTTCTTTCCTGGCGAGCCCAACATGTGCGGATCCTGCCTCTGCCCTCGGAGGGACCCTCTGGAGGGCAGAGGTCGTGGATATGGACAGTGACGGGAGCAGCGTCGCCCTGAGCAGAGGACCAGAAGGACCTCCCACCAAGGGCTGAGCCCAAGGCCGTGTTCAGGGCTGGTCGTACTGGGCTCCCAGGAGGTGGGGGGCCAAGGGTCCACCCAGCGCATCAGGTGCAGGCGCCCCTAGGAACCCCGCATCTCAAGGGTTCATCCCCGAGTGGAAGCACCACGCCTGCCTCCCACCACCACCCCCGCCCCCGCTCACAGTGGAGAACCAGCCCCGACCTGGAGGGCTCTGTGTAGAGACCTCCGACCTCAGCTGCAGGAACAGCTGTGTAGAGACCTCCAACCTCAGCTGCCCGAGTGGGCTGCGCAGCTTCATGTCCTGACAAGTAGTCGCTGGAGTCACAGCCCCCGCCCCATTTGTGCCCTCTTGGCACTGGATCCTCTCCCTCCTCCCTCGTGCTCCCAGGGCACGTCTGCTCTCAGCCACCCAGAGCGTGGCTTCCCAGGCTCCCTCCCAGGCTCCCTCCCAGGCCTGGAGCCTAAAGGACGTCGTCACCTTTTGCGGCTGCCACCAGGGCTACCCCAGGGCCTGCCAAACGAAACCTCCTTGGAGGGAAGTGACCTGCATCCACGGTCAGGGGAAACCTAGTTCCTCCTGCCCTGCCCCTGCCCCCAGCCTGACGATCCAGGGCAACGGAGGGCCTGCCGGTGACCGCGGCATCCACCGAGCCAAGGACCCCGGCCCTCCCTGTCCTCGGGGCCTGTCCCCCACCACCCTGCTCCGACGTGGGCTGCGCTCCTTTTTACAGGACGCTCCACCCAAACGTCCAGCTGCCGGTTCAGACTTATCCTCCGTGTCTGGTTCTCGGCGACCAGGCCAGCGCAGCTCCGACACGGCCCCCAGCCAGCGCCCGCACTCCCACCTCCAGGCCCTCTCCCCCCGGCTGCAAAGCTGCCTTCCTGAAACTCGAGTGGGTTGCATCACTTCCTCCTCTGACATGGGTAACGTACCCCCTCCCCCCGCTGCCCCCGGGTGGTCCCGGGGCACCCCGGCCTGAGGGGAATGCAGATTCCTGGCCTTCCAGGGAAGCGCCTGGGTCCTGCTCACACAGTGCAGGCCGGGTGGCTGTTCCTAAGGCTCTGAGGTCTCCCCCGTGGGCCCGGAGCCCCTCCCTTCACCCTGAGCCACTCTCCACCAGATCTGGGCTCTCCGCCCGCTGCCACACCCAGCCAGGGCATCCTCAGCCCTCCTCCCTCCTCCGTGACACTGCCGAGCTCAAGGTCTGGGCTGAATGCCATCTTCACGACGCCCTGCCTTCCCTCAGTGCCTCGCCTTTGGTCCCTCCGACCGGTCTTCATTCTGCTCTGTGTTCCTCCTGTAGGCAGACTCGGTGGGCTCTTGGCTTACCAGGTGCCACCGGCCTCCAGATCTCGGAAGAAGAACTTTACTGAGATCCGGGGTGTGCTTCCAGCCTGCAACTGGTGCAAGGGAGATTCGGGTCCTCGCTTCCAACTTTAGGACTCAGTTTTCACAAGCTCTGCCTCCCAGAAGAGGGCAGAAACCTGAGGCAGAACAGTCTTGGGGTGCTCTGGGCTACTCTGGGGAGCATTCAGCCGTCAGGGCAGGACTGCTCCTGATCTTCGAGGGCCTTAGGAGGGTCGGAGCCTCATGGTGGGTGCGAGGGCCCCCAGGTCAAGGTGCAGCACCTGCTCTACTTCTCTGAGACCTGGTCACGCGGTGGGGGTCACAGTCTGTGCCCTGTGGTTCTGCTGCTGCAGGTGGGGAGATGTGGCAGACAGAACAGAAATCTCAGGACAGACAGACGGACACCGGAGAGTTCAGGGAGCCTCCTTGTGAGGGCACACTACTGAGATCTGGGCGCAATTGTTCCATATTTCGAGAACAAGATTTTCCTGAAAATTATTCAGTAAGCTAATGCAAACAAAATAGCCCCGCTAGATATATACTCATCTACTCTGTGGTTTAATGTGAGAATCAAAATAAACAGGGACTTTGCTGATGGACCTTGAACTTGATTTTCAAAATGAAGAAATTTTGAAGGAATTGGGACGTTTCAATGAACTTTGAGAAAGGAATATGGATTTTTAATTTATAAAGATGGAGTCAGAAAAGAACAGATTAGGAGGACTTTTGTTACAGATGCCACAAAAAGAAGCCAAGAAATGGCAAAAATTTCCCAGCAAAAGGAACATCACATTAATCTATAAAAGTAGAAAGTTTATAAATTGGCAAAGTGGAAAATTTTAAGCATCCCAAAAGTTCTACGTAGGTCGCACAGGACGAACACCCCCAAGTACAACCTACAAGGACCTGATTACTACCTGTGACCTTCGGGGACAATGGTGACACTTTGAGATAAAAGCAAAATGCACCTGCCAAAGAAGCTTAATTAAGCTCTCACGGCATAGCCTCTGGAGGCTTCATCTTCTCTGTAAGCTGGTTCCTTTCTACACTTGACAGACAACACCAAATAAAAAGAGAGCCGAGTTCAGTGAGCAGAAAGTTCTACTCAAGTCCAGGGGGTTATTCAAAACGCACTGCCTGCTGGCCTTGAATGATACTTGGCTAAGAGTTGAAAGAAAAAGCACAATGTTTAGAAAAGAAAGGGAATTTCTGAGGGGAGTTTCAAACCAGAAACTTCAGCTCAGGCAGATGAAGGACACGGGTGAGTTCAGCAACCACGGAGAGCCTCCTGGGCACAGGCTCCCAGGAGATGCCGCAGGCGTTCAGCCCTGGGCTTTGGAGGCTTGCCCACAGCGACAGGCAAAGGCAAGGACAGCCCAGAGACGGCTACCTCGCACCTGAGCCCTCAGCGTTTCCACGCAGAGCCGCCTCTGCTGCCCAGGCCAAGGGCCACGAGCAGGAGCTGGCCGATGAGCACATGAGAACCCACTTTGAACAACTTATGTCTTTGGAGAAAGCCTCTGTCAGGGTCCAGACTGGCCCCAGTGACTGAATGCCTCTGATGGACGTGCGTCCATTCCCTGGGCCCTCGTGCACACGACCTTTCAGAACCTTGAGCTTGGGGATGAGTTGGCCAGTTAAATCCAAAACACACATCTCACCAGCCACCTGCCCTGGCTGTGCAGGGGCACCTCAGCCATCGCCTCATTCCCTCCCGAGCCTCTGATGCAGGCAGGTGGGACCCAGTAGCTCCTCGGGTGCAGCAGGTGCCTCGGCTTCTCCAGGGGGCGGGCAGCCAAGGGCACCAGGTGAGTGCAGCAGGGAGCCTGCAGCCCCTCGTGGTTTTGCTTCCTCATGTCCAGCCGAGTGCTGGAGGGGGCAAGCAGAGACAAGGAAGTGACAGTCCTGGGGGCCTGCAAGGGCTGGGTGAAAGGTCAGGAGCCTGGGCATCAGCAAGGTGTGTGGCCAAGAGTGGCCTCACTGACCAGCGTGTTCTGGCAACATCCCTCGATCATAAATGTTCGTCTCGAAGATGGAATCATGACGCCTACCTCACTTCCTCACAGGCCAAGGAAAGTTTCTTCGAGTGCGTCACGGAGCCCGTCTAAGGTGTCAGGGACCAGGCTGCTGGCCTTCGTGTCCAGGAGAACGCCGGGCCATGCCCAAGGTCAGAAGGGGCCACTTCCTCTTGGCGGGGGGCGGCTGGGCCTCCAAACCCGATGAGGCTGGGCTCTCATTGCTATGTGCATCCCAGGAGAAGTCCTAGGGTGTGGATGAGTGTGGGTCGTGGGCCTTTGCACATTCTAGGGGCAGACACCCCCTCTCAGAGGGCCAGCCTGTGTCCAGTTCAGAGCTCTGAGGCAGGAACTCCACGGTGAACTTCCTAGGGTGTCCACCTCTGCAGCTGCAGGTGGCCTGCCAGGAGAACAGGTCCCTGAGTCCCTAAAGTGGAGCTGCCACCTGACTTGGCGTGGAAGCCCCGCCTCATTTCCCAGACAGGGCAAATCACTGGCATTTGTACATAAAGGTCTTAGAACATTCAGAAGGAGATACGTCCAGGATCTTTAAGCTAAACACCTGCGGAGAGGCGTTGAAAGGACTTTTTGAGTCGCTTAATATCCAAGTTCAAATTAGGTCAGTAACTCTTACTAGAATCAGTTTATGTGTATAAAGCACTTAAGCTGCTGTGTGTCAGAGGCTGTCCAGCGTGGAAAGCACGGAGCCAAGGAGGAACCAGTGCTTTCCAACCTGAAATGCCCCCTGTGGATCTCCCCAAGCACGGGGCACCGGGCTGGGGAATGACGCTGCTTCCTGGCCAGCTGCTCCCCCGCCCACTCGGGCATCGCTCATGCCAACCTCCCACCAGTTCCCACAGCAGGGGCGGGGGGGCGCCGGCTGGACACCGCCCTGTCTTGCCCCGCCTGGAGGAGTGCAGGCTTTTCTGCTCTTGTCTCATGGAGGGGCTGTGCCCCTGACCAGACTGGGGGGAATGGCCTGGTGCATCTTGTTGAGAGGGAACAAGACGGTAAATTGCAAGGACAAGGACAGTGGCCCAGAGGAGACCTGCACCGGGCTGGCTGCCGGGTCTCGAATCCCAGGCTCCACAGAGCTCTGAGCCCGCAGGAGTGCAGCCCTCCGGCAAGGGCCATCACTCCCCTTATTTGAAAACAATGCAGAGGCTCCTCTTCTGCCCCCCAGACTCTGCCCTGTTGCCTCTCCTGGCTGGCCACGGGGCCAAGTTACTGGAAGGCCAGGCTGGGGCTGTGCAGGACCCGCGGTACTGCCCACAGGGACCTGCAGGACGTGGGCCAGTGCTCCTGGCCTGGCCTCTGGCGGGGCTGGGCCACGGGGGTTGGGGGGACCTTCCGGTAAGACAGGACCTGAACATCCAGCAAGACCCTGGAGAGGCTGTTCACCGGCAGGAAGATGGGGGAGCAATGGCCACCCCAGTGGGGCAGAACACCTCAGCCAGAGAGGGTGTGGGGGGAAAGGCAGGACGCTGTAGCACCCCAGGGAGTTAGAACTTGGGTGCCATTGTCCTCAGCAGCCCCAAGGCCTCCACTCCCAGAGCCCACGTGGGGGAGTTACGCTGGTACCTCACAACCTGCTTTCCCGACAGGCTTTGTTGGGTTCCTGGTCAGCCTCCCCCAGTCTCCCTGGAATCTCATCATCTCAGCTCTGAGCTTGTCACACGTCCACCCAGGTCCTTGGGTACATGGCCACCGCCCTCCCAAGGCCCTTCTGCACAACCGTGCCCAAGTGCCCCTTCCTCTCCCTGGGTCCCAGGGCTCCCCAAGGCCACGCCTGCCATCCCTCCCTCGGGGGAGCCCTTACCTTCCACCAGGGGAGCAGACAGTGTGAGGAAGATCAGAAAGCCAGCACCCAGCTCTCCCTGCACCCTGTCTCCATGCCACATGACCAGGAATGTTCTGGACACTCACAGCTTCGTCACCTGAATTCCCAGAATGGTGACAGGAAGCACCGAGCCCTTTGAGTCTCAGAAGTGACACATCGTATGTGACAAGTGGCGGTATGTCCCCCGTGTCTGGCTAGAAGGATGGTCAACGAGCTTGAGAATAACCCAGCCTCGTGACCTGCTGCAAATGGGTGAAACTGGCTTTTCACCCTTTGCTTCCATTTTCAGAAATTGCCCAAAGTCCTTGCACGTTGGTTGGCTCGGTGAAAGGAGCTGGCAGAATCAAGAGGTCCCTTGTTAAAGATGCGTCACTGCTTATGTAGTCGGAGAAAGGACAACGCCACGGGAGACTTCTCAGAACACTGGCGAGAGGAGGGGACAAAATAGAACAGCTGCGGGCGCCATGTCTCGACTCCATGACTTCACCGCCTAACTGATTACAACCACGAGCCAGTTTGCCTGGCAGCGGGTTGTCCTCTGTGCCTGAGGAAGCCTGCCTGTTACCTGTGGGCAACAGGGTCCCCAAGCTAGGCCTGTGCTCTGGGAATGCTCGGGGCTATTCTGCAAAACTCTTTCAGTGGAGAAAAGGCACACTGCAAATTACATTAGGAAAGCGTGTTCAGCTCTGCATGAACAAAGATTCAGGTTTAAGGACTGGATTTTTGTTCTGCCAAGGAATTTATCACGTTATGAAGTTCACCTCAATTCCTGTAAACTGGGTGTGCTGTGGCAGCATTTAACATATAATTTCTTTCCCAGAGCACTCCGTTCTAACTCCTCTCTTGTGTAAGTCACTCCTAAAGTTGGATTTTCCTAGAGGATTAACTATGGGAGAGAAGGGCCCGAGAAGCAGGACCCCTGTCCTCCAGTTTCCTCGGAGAAGAATAAAAACCACTGGTTATGTCAGCGGCTTTAAAAGAGCAGTTTTTCTTACTCCGAACTCACCATAACCAGAAAGGTCACTGGTTCAAAGTGAGAGCTGAAGGAAGAAACAACCATTTAGGTTGGAAGAAGGTCCAGGCCCCACAGCACAGAGAGAAGAAGCCGAGAGGAGCCAAAAGGATGAGAACCTGAGCTCCGAGGCTGATTCTGAAATATTGTCTCGACGGACAGACAAATGTCTGTAGGCCAGGCTAAAGGAGAGCCGTGGGTCAGAAAGAGTCCTGGGCAAGCCTCGTGGACCTCCGTAGACCCCTCTGGATCTCTTCCCTGTCCAGCACTGCCTGCGCTGCCCCGATCTGCACCCCGCCCCGCCCTGGGCAGCTTTGGTTGGAGATCAAGTACGATGACGTCTGAAACGTCCCCAGATCCTGAAGCATAACCTGAGAGATAAGATTCCACCTGAACGTGGGCCCAGCCAGGCAGGCGCTCGCTCAGCACCACCTCATCATCACAGATCACTGAGAGGCAGGAGAGCCATCGCCTCCGTCATATACAGGAAGGAAAGAGTTTGGTCAAAGAGTCCACCAAGACCTCATGAATGAGAACCAGGTCCAGCTGGCCCCACATCTGAGCATTTAATTATCAATGATACCGCACAGTAATAACACTATATCACATACTACAATATTATGTCATGATAGAATACTATGACATCTAATACAGAGCATCGACTGCTGCACCCCACTAGTACGATCATACACAAGCACCAGAGTACTAGAGTACTGGAGTATATTGTACAGCATGCTGTGTATTTCTATACTGTTATATGGTATGTATCATTACTTATATAAGTACATAATGATATAGTAATACTGACATATAAGAGGCCACAGTCAAAGCACTGCACACACATACAACCAAAGAGCATAGAGGAGATATTTATCTTATATGAACTACACTGTAACAACACATCCCTTTTAGTATTTTCCTGATTTTTTACTAGCAACTAAGAATTACCTGCCCTTTAACTTTTTCAATCACCTGGTTGCACTGTGGATGGCACGTTGAGGTCTCCCCTCTTAAAGAATGAATTCATGAGAAAACAGTTTTATTTAGTCATTTAAAATGTATTGTTTGTGTCTGGTACGGGTTTTTCTAAAATATATTCTTGCGTGGTGAATTTTAATATTAAAAGACTGATTTTTAAAATACTGAATTTAGGTAAATTCAGCTGTTCCTACATTTTCTTTAGGACACATGTGAAATGAAAAATTGAGCTACTCCATTCAGACCGGATTCCACCTACGGCAGCACTTCAACATCTGGACCATTCGCTGGAATGAATAATTTCCTCACACACCGTGATGATCAGCTTTGTTTTGTTAGACATGCAGTGAACCAATTTCCTCTCCAGGTTCACATTTCTACCAAGTGGTGACATTTGAAGATAACATCTAATCTTCTCCTGAGGGGCACTTTGATTTCCTTGGGGGGGTGGGGTGGGAGGGTCAGCTTTACAACTCCTGCTTCAACTGCGACGAAGGTCTCAAAATGTTGGGTGGGCACCCGGGAGGCCTGCCTGTCACCCTCTGCTTCCCAGAGGTACTAAGGCCACGGAGAGTTTCAGTGATTAAAATAAGCTATTCTTTGTATCCCCCTCATCGCAAAAGAAAAACTACCCCTTCTGGGAGGTCGTTATGACAAAGGAGTGAACCAGAAGATGGCGTTGAAGGTTAGCAATCACACGTGAAAGCCAGGCCCAGTGGTTTTCAAGTCTCAGCGTGGCTCAGGGAGGGGAATGCAGAGGACACGTGTGCGAAAGCGCCAAGAGCTCTCTTTGCCGCTTCTGTTCTTAGCAAGCTCCTGTTTGCTGTCTGTGAACACGTTGGGGGAAAGCAGTTCACTGATTACAACGTACAGCAACGTGGAGGCAGAGATCTCCCACTTGTTCACTGACAAGTAGTGGGTGCTCAAAAACATTTGTTGAATAAGTGAACCCATGAAAGAAGAAAGAAGGAAAAATCCATGAAAGAAGAAAAACCAGAATCTTCTTCGAAAAAAAAAAAAAAAAACCCTGTTGTTTTTTACATAGACTCTGATAATGGAAAACTTACTTGAGTGAATAAAAACATGGCATCCTGTTAATTTCTGAGAAAGCCACTGGTTTGAGGAAGAACATACCTACTCTGCACCTCACGCCTGTTCTGCTCTAGGCTAAACTTTGTTCTTTGGGGAGGAGACAGTGGCCCAATATATCAGAGTAAAAGAAAAACTGAGAAATAAATGAAATCAAAAGCTTTTCAAAAGTTGCAAGTTGACCTGGGGTGCTGGTGGCCTAAAATCATATAGAAACCACCTGAAACTGGTAACTACACGAACCTGCTCTGAAGCATCCAAGATGCTCTGGGAGAAGTTTAGTGGACAGGTGCTCAGGGTGTTGATTCTGACAGTAAGGAGACCTTGGAAAATCAAGGAAAATCGCTCCACTTTAATATTCCTGTTCTGGACATTTATACCCCATTAGTAATTTGTTTCCTATTAGCAAACGTTTGGAGGTTAAAACTCTGCCACTGTAAGATGAACTGAAGCCCTGATGTGGGGAGCGCTGGATACTCTGGGATCCTTCCCACTCTTTCCTGTCGCTGAAGAAAACCGAGGGCTGCGCCTTCTCTGAGTCACCACAATTCATCAGTGTAGTAGACCCAAAAGAGCATTTCAAACGTGCAGGCAGTGTGGGCCACAATTTACAGCTCAAGGGATCTGGGCCATTTCCTTTTTTCTTTTCAATGAGTGTGATGTTCTTTAAACACCGAGGAGGGGCGGGGCTCTTGATGACAGCGTCCTCACCAAGGGTGCCCCCCGCCCACCCACAGTTCTCGACGTGGGCAGTCCTCGGCCTTCGGTTACGTGCTCTGCAAGCCTGGTCCCCTTCGCACCAGATTCCCGCTCCTACACGTCCCCCACCTCCCGCCCTGACAGCGCCGCTCTCCTTCGCTGTGATGAGTTGCCCGCCGGCCTCCCGCAGTCCCCGCGGCGCGGAGGTGAGGTCCCCTTTCGCGCCTTGCCCTTGGCAGGAAACCGCCCGAGTGAGGTTCCCAGGCTGTGCGCCCGACTCGAGGCGCGTCTCCCGCCCGGCCCCGCGCGCCCAGCTCAGCGCCCGCAGCCCCCCAGCCTGACCCCCGCCTCCCGAGCCCAGCTCGCGGTCCTCAGCCCCGGCCCCACCCGCGCGCCCAGCTCCGCGCCCCCAGCCGCCTGGGCCCGCCCGGGCCCTGCGCGCCCAGCTCTCTGCCTGAGCCCGCCCCCGCCGAGCCCCCGCCCCCGCCCCCGCCGAGCCCCCGCCCCCGCCCCCGCCGAGCCCCGCGAGCCCCGCTCTGCGCCCACAGCCCCCAAGCCCGCCGGCGAAGCACCCGGCTCGCCGGCCCCGCCCCAGTCCCCGCCCCAGCGCGGCTTTTAAGCTTTATAAAGTTCCTCTTTCGCGCTTGGGAGGCTTAGTTTCACTGCGTGAACTTGGGGCTCACCGCTGCCCTCAGCTCCAGGTTCGGGGCGAGGTAAGACCTGGGGCGGGCGGGAGCACGGCTGCGAGGCGGGCAGCAGAGCGAAGCCGGCGCCATGCCAGCGGTCCCAGGGTCCACCTGGAGGGCAGCGCAGGGGACCCCAGTTTCGAGCTGGGAGGGACCTCAACGCCCACCCCATCTGGCCTTGGCCGGGGACTCCCGCGGCCCCACCATCCGGGGAGGCCACGCGCTGGACCAGGTGGGATAATGAGGCCGTCCAGGCTCAAGAGTGGCCGAGGCGAGGCCATCGAAGGGACCCACACGGGGCGGCAGGCTTTCCCCGCGGGGTCCGGTTCCTCACTCGAGAGGCGGCCGCTCTCCTGGTTCTTGAGGGGCTGCAAGCTCAGCGCCCTCCAGCTCATGGCTCCCCGGCTGGTGGTGAAAGAGGAGGCCCTCCAAATTTCCGCCACTCGGGGCCCTGCACTCCGCAGCCTCCGTCCCTTCGCTCCCCGACCCCTGGCACCCTGCCCGCCTCCGCTCTCCCTCCCCCGCCTCTGGGCCCGGCTGACGCTCGCTTGGCGCGGGGATCTCCCGCTAGGAAGCTGCGCACCTCAGCTAAAGCTAGGTCCCTACCACTCTGCGGCACCTGGGACCCGCTTAATCTTTTCTAGCTGCCTGTGGCTCAGGGGTGTTCTTGGGGCACAGAGTGCGGGTTCGGGAGAAAGCCGCGGGAGGGGTCGCTGAGTGCTGCGCAACTGAAATGCCCAGGCCGCAGGTGCGCCCGCGTGTCTCGCACGCGGGGGCCACCGAGGGAGTGGGAAGTTGGGGGTGGACCAGAGTGGAAACCGACAATGAAGGGGGAAAGGGACTGGCCATGGCTTGAGAATGGGCAGCGGGGCGAGAACTAGGAGTCTCCAAAGGGAATGTCACGCGTGGTGGCGGCAGGATCGGGGAATGTGCTCGAAGGGTAGAGCCGTGCGTCGGGGCAGCGCTTGGCCTGCGGGGCGCTTAGCCAAACGGAGAGGCCAGAAAGCGGGGTAAGAGGACGGACTCCGGGGAGGCGGCAGGACTGCACGCGCGCCCGGAGCACGAGCCCGGCCAGCTGAGAAGGTGCCTTCTCTCCCGGCCTTCGGCGACACTGACTCAGTGGCGCTCCTCGGAGACTCCCTGGCCTCGTGGTCATTGCCGGAGGGCGTCCCTCCTCTCCTCGGCAGCGCAGAGCGAGTGCAGGAGGCGGATCCTGGACTGTGAACTGACGCGCGGCGCACATCGGCCATGAACCTGGAGGGCAGCGGCCGAGGCGGAGAGTTCGGCATGAGCTCCGTGAGCTGCGGCAACGGGAAGCTCCGCCAGTGGCTCATCGACCAGATCGACAGCGGCAAGTACCCGGGGCTGGTGTGGGAGAACGAGGAGAAAAGCATCTTCCGCATCCCCTGGAAGCACGCGGGCAAGCAGGACTACAACCGCGAGGAGGACGCCGCCCTCTTCAAGGTGCCCGGGGAGGAGCGGGGAGGGCGGGGACCCGCGTGTTCGGACCCCGGCTCCGTGGGGTCCAGTCCCTGTCCCGCGCGCCGGCCTTCTCAGCCGGGAGCGAGCATAGGGCGCGGCCTGGGGGAGGAAAGGTTTCAACTTCTCTCTAGTAACTTCAAAGAAGGAGGACCGGGTCCCAGTCCCCAGTCCGGAGCGGGTGGCCCGCGGTACCGGTTGGTTGGCTGCTGGAGCCTCGCCCGCCCGCGCGGGAGAGGGGAGGTCCGAGGCTGCCGTGCTTCCCCCAGCCTCCTTCTGACCTCTGGCTTTCTCCTCACCTCTGTGTCTCTCTGTCCCCTTGTGAGCCCCGTGGGTGTGCGGGACTGTCTCTCTCGCCGTCTGTATCTCTGTTCTCTCCCTTTTTTCGCTGGAGATCCCCTCGGGCTCCCGCCAGCCTGCACTCCCCCTGGCAGGGGCTCTAGTCTCCTCTGTGTTTCTCCCTCTCCCTCGCAGTCCCTGTCCTACTCCCTCTTCCCAGGTCTGTCTCTGGAAAGGTTTCTGTGGGTCTCCCATCCCCAGCGGCTTTGGGTTTCTTCCTCTTTCTCCTCTCTCTCCCTCTCAGAGCCTCTGTTCGGGCCTCTCTATGGGGATTTCTCTCTTGTCTTCTGCATGTGTCCTTGTCCTGGCAGTTTACCCGGAGACCTGTCCTTAGGGCCCAGCCCCACCACCTGTGGGCAAGAGCCAGCGGGGGCGGGGGGGGGGGGGGGGGGGGGGGCCCTTCCTCCAGGAACTTGCTCTCAGAATACCTCAGATCCTCTGACCTCCAGAGCTGCCTGGGGGTGGCTCCTCCCCCCACAGCTCTGTCCCTACTTCCAACCTAACTAGCTCCAGACCGCTGGTGGGTGGGGCCCTTTCCAGGGACCCTCCAATCTCACCCACCTTTTACAAATACCTGGTGTTTTTCAGTCCCACATTGTGGGTAACAGTGTGGATCTGGAGCTCTTAACGCCACTCTTTTCTTTAGAAATACAGTTCCCAGATTCTTTCCTGAAAGACCTGCATTTTATCTTTTTTCCCTCTTCTTTCCCACCAGGCTTGGGCGCTATTTAAAGGAAAGTTCCGAGAAGGCATCGACAAGCCAGACCCTCCCACCTGGAAGACGCGCTTACGCTGTGCTCTGAACAAGAGCAACGACTTTGAGGAGCTGGTGGAGAGGAGCCAGCTGGACATCTCGGACCCCTACAAAGTGTACAGGATCGTCCCCGAGGGGGCCAAGAAAGGTGGGGCTTCCTGCCTCCGGGCCGCCTGACACTTTGATGCCTAATTTCATTCCGAGGGTCCCTTTTCTGTTGCTGTTTTTTAACAGCCTGCCTTCTTCAGTGCCCCGTCCGAGCCCGGCAGGCTACTGGCCCAAGTTCTCTGGGTCATGAATTGAAATTCTCATGGGTACAGCACAGGATAATTCCTCAACTCCAAGTCTCTACCTGCATGTATGTCTGTGTGTGTGTTTTCTAGTGAGTTCTACGAAGACAGGGGCCAAGGTTCCCAACCCCAAGTGGAACACCTGTTGAAGCCTTGCTCATCTGTCGGTCCCTCACGATTAGCCATTGGTAGAAGGGACGCATGCAGGAGCCCCACATAGTCACTGTTTGTGGTAATCAAGGGGTCAGTTTTAGAGTGTCCCTGGTACTTCCTGAAGTTCAGATTCCCACTTCCCAAGACTGGCCAGTGTGTCAGTGTGGAACCCAGGAATCTGCCGTTTAAACAGACTGGAAGGTGACCTTGCTGGCACATCACATGCGGTCTTCATCTGTTTCTCTCCTTGACCCTCATGTATCAGACCTTGTAGGACCCAGTTTACTGTCCTGACCAAATAATTGCCCAAGGGAATTGCAGAAAAATGCCTCATCTGGCAACACAGTGTTAGACATTCTAGGAATTCAACACTCAGGTATTTTTCTAAGATTTGGCCTTTTGTCCTGTCAGTTCCCTTTTTCATACCACGTATTTCCCTTTTGCCCAAACACTCAGGAGCCAAGCAGCTGACCCTGGAGGACCCACAGATGCCCATGAGCCACCCCTACGGCATGCCAGCCCCTTACACCTCACTCCCAGCTCAGGTATGGGGGCCGGGGCTTCAAGAAGGGGAGGCTGGGTCTGTGACAGGCCACTTGAGCCAGTGATCCCACAAACAAAAACAGCAAAACTTCTCTGTTTGTCAAAAAGCCCCATCAAACCCAGATCATTGAATGAACATCTCATGTTCCCCCTGGTGTTGAGGTTGGAGTTGGTGTTGAGTAGAGGGGGTGGGTGTGTCTGCCTGTTGGTTAGGCTTCTACTACCGATTCCGAAATCTTCTGGGAAACAGACCTTTTGTGGAAGTCGAAGATTTTGGAAGCAGGGCTTTATCATGTGAGACCACAGGGCAGCTGATCTCTGCAAAGTTTTCTGATGTGAATTGCAGCTCTGTTCCATTCACTTTGCTGGTGAAGGAGCAGCTCTCCTGGCAGTACTTCTGGTGCCAGGTTCAAGCATATGATGAAGCTCCACATAAATCATCACTTTACAACACTGTCTCCATTGTGCTTCTTGATTCTTCGTGGCGAGTTTCCACCAAGCCTTTTCGGGTGACATGATGACTTGGCTGCCAGCCACACGAGAGGTCCCCTAGGAGTTTGGGAGGGCTGAGCTTGCTACTGCAATCCTCTCTGGTTCCCCCAGCAGGTTCACAACTATATGATTCCGCCCCACGACCGAGGATGGAGGGAGTTCGTCCCTGATCAGCCACACCCGGAGATCCCATACCAGTGTCCTGTGACCTTTGGACCCCGCAGCCACCACTGGCAAGGCCCGGCCTGTGAAAATGGTAAGGAGGCCCTGGGGTAGCTGCTGTGGCCAGAGGGCCTGCCCCCACCACCCCGCCCCATCCGTTCTCTGCAGCCCCAGGGCTCGCCCTCTTCCAAGCTGCTGGGAGAGGAGAGGTCCCCAGGCAAGGACACGGAGGACCCTGACGCCTGGCCTGCTCTGTGCCCGGCCCTGGGCTCGGTGCGCCTTGTGGCTCTAATTCAGGCAGCACAGGGATCACTCCAGGCCCCCAGAACTGCCCTGTGTTGCATAGGGGAGAGCTCGCAGCATGCGGGCAGCATGCCCACAGTGACCCAGCAAGAGTGACCAGGTCCCCTAACCCCGAGCCCAGCCACACACGACAGGGGACGCTGGATTTCCCAGTGGCTAGCTGTGTACTTCACGTCATCTGCTTAGTAAGTTAACATGCTTCTTCCTCCCTGAATAATCTTAAACTTTATTTTTAATCTTGGGCAAAAAGTAGTCAATTTTGGCAGACTTCCCGGAGAAGATGGGCTCGTCCCTTAATGCTGACTGTTTTTGTCTACACATCTGCGAGCTCGGGATCCTGCAGCTGTGCCCAAGCCCTCCCTCTGTAGGGACACCAGGAGTTTACTGTGCTAGTGTATTTCTCTTAAACAATGTGTGCCCATGTTGCCAAGATCAGAGGCGATGGTGAGAAGGGAGTGAAGAAATACTATAAAGAAAACACGAGAAGTCTCCACAGGGGGCCTGCTTAGTGTTGGGGCTGATTGGGTTACATGTGGTCAACTGGAGGCCTTCCTCGACCCCAGGATGAGAGCTCGCAGCAGAAGCACGAGTTTGCTGAGTGCAGAGACAAGTTCACATGGTATATTCAATACAGCAAAGCAGAAGTTTTTAGGGCTCTTGAGTCAGTTTTTAAGCGAAATCCTGAGACCAGTCAACACACAGATGCTTTTGTCTGTTCTAGGAATATTTGCTCCTTTTTCTAGTCATGTCCAGGTCACTCTTGGCTTGTGGTATTGAGCAAGCAAACAATTACTTAAGATTTGTGTTGAGTGGCATGTTTATTAAAAAAGCTCAGAATTGGGTTTTATTAGCTTTTCAACAGTCGTGTGCAGTAAAGGTTGGTTTTCCATATTGTGGTGCAGGAATCAGCTAATGTTGCAGGGGTTTCTGGAGTTCAGACCTGTTTCCAGTGCATCAGCTCCATTGAACTCATCACCTCATAAAGAGGCAGTGCCTGGAACTGTGAGAAGATAGACCAGATGGACACAAGGGACTTTAGTCATATGCCAGCAAAACGAGGTTCTGTCCCATACTTTCTCTAGTGATGTTTAATGCAATGCACAGCTATCGTGCTGGCATGACTTTTGGTTCAGTTTTCTCCTGAGCCCAGAAGTAGCAGCTAAGTAAACTGGAACCAAACAGTGTGTAAGTTCTTGACTGGGCTCTTTGGTGTCAGATCGGATTGGAGAGAGACCCGGGCTCACAGCGCCGCTGTGAACTTGCTGTGTGGATGGGGCAAATCACCCCATTTCTCTGAGCCTCCGTTACCCTGTTATCAGTTACGCAGGAATGCTCGTCCCAGGGGACAAACTTCCAATTATGAGACGAATGCATCCTGGGGTGCGACAGATGCAGCCTGGAGACTGCAGATAACGACGGTCTGTCGTGTTCAAAGTGCAGGAAGAGTAGGTTTTAGGTGTTCTCTGATTTTAAAGGTACCTTTCGCACAGGTAATCGTGGGAGGGGATGGAAGTGATAACAAAAAAGGCAGGAAGAAGGCAGGTCGGAAATTACAGAGGGAGACTCTTAAGTTTCCTTCCGGCTGGGAAAAGGCTTCTTCCTCCTTGGATCTCGGGCCGCCCCTCCCGTCGGTGCATCCGGGGCTGACCGGCCCCACCTCAGGGAGAGGCCACCCCCCTCTGCGTTGGACTCTGTTTAGATGGCGTCTGATTTTTGTTTGCAAACGCAGGTTGCCAGGTGACAGGAACCTTTTATGCTTGTGCCCCGCCTGAGTCCCAGGCCCCCGGAATCCCCATAGAGCCAAGCATAAGGTCTGCCGAAGCCTTGGCCCTCTCAGGTGAGTGGGGCTCCCAGGAGGCGGCGTCCAGAGGCTCCCCTCACCTTGGGTAGATTCGGGGGTGGCTGAGCACAGCTGGGGCCTGGGGCGGGTGGGAACCTCTGACTCCTGACTATGTGAATGAGGTTAGGAAAGTCAGCCACCAGAGGCCGGCTCCTCATCCTGATCCGCTTCTCCAGGCTGCCTGAAATGAGTCTTTTAAAGCTCCCCATTGGCGCCTAACTTTCCAGGAATGTGCAGACACCCCGGATTCATTTGCTGGGTCCCCTCTTCAGCCAGAACCCCCACAGCTTAGTGCAGTTTCTCAGGACCAAGCACAGGAGTGCCTCGTTTTGAAAAGGTCCGCACGCTTCCAGGTTTAGCTGCAAACAGGTGGCCCCTCAGCTTCCCGGGCACCCAGTTCTGGGTCCTCTCTCTCTTCACGTTCGAAGGCCAGGGGACAAGCACCCTGTCTTCCTCCGAACGTGAAATGTCTTGCAAACAAAGGTGGATTAGATGTGGCTTTTAAAGTCTCATCTCTGAAAGAACCCCTGCATCTCAGCAACCCCCGCCCGGTGTAAGGAAGGCAGCTCAGGCTTTACTGAGCATATGTGATGTATGTACATTTATTGTTTTTAGATAATGTTTTGATTGTTTTAAAATGGGGTTTGTACTTATATTAAAAATGAACAGCTTAAGCTTCAGAATTCTCACCTCATACACTGGTCTCTTTGAAAATCAGTGACAGAAACTATAAAGTGAATTCTCAGGGTTTCAGGAAACAAGGGTTTGGCTCTGAGGCTCTGCAAGGGTGCTGCCTTTCTTCTCAGGGGCTCCTGGGTGATGGAGGCTGGGAAGGGCTCTAAGCAGAAAGGCCCGTGTTTGTTTTTAGAAACTTTCAATCCTTTTCTTGAGCACCTCACACTTGTGTGGGTGCCTGAAGAGTAGGAAATAAACAGCTATTTATATCCCATGACCGCGTGATTTCTGATGACGCTCAATGAAATGAACCTCAAGTGGCCAACACCCACTCCTCGGGGCTCACGGCAGCTGGCGTTGCAGAAGAGGCTGGAGGCAGCGATGTGGGTCGAGTCTCAAGACCTGTGTTGAGGAATAAGAGGCTTCTGTGGCTTTCTCTGAGTGCACGGGACAGATTAATTACTTGCCCGTTTATCAGAGGCCTGCCATCCGCTCAAGTTTGAACCCCACGCGGTTAGGATGGAGCTGCTGCCTCTCGGGAAGCCCTTTGGGTTTCAGGTCAGGGGCCCTTGGCAACCTTGGCTTGGTCCTTTTAGTCTGTGAATCCGATTTTAAAGAAGGCTCTGAAATCAGCAAACTTCCAAAAAGAGTCCATCCTGTTTGGTGTTTGAGAAAGCCCCGTCACAGGGCCTTTCTCCGACTCCGACGCAAAGCCAAGCGGGTCTCAGCAGACCTTAGGTTCAGAACGTTTGCCTCACGAGGTAATCTTAGTACATAAGCTGCACATGTGCAGTGGAGAAAGAATTTAAAGATCAGAAAAGCAAAAATGGAGAATAAAAAGCCACAGTCCCACCACCCAGAGATCAACCACCGTCAAGACTTACCCTTCCGCACACTTTAATGTGTACCGGCATATGTATAATGGTTTTTTAGCTAAATGGCATCATACTGATATTTTAGGGTAGTTTCAGGTGTGTGGACATAGTTTTCTTTTTTTCTGAAACACCACTGTACGCTTTTGCAAGTAGAAATCATTTAAACATAGCTTCTTCCAAAACCAAAATTGCTGTGCTTGAAGTGCATTTCTGTTCAGTGGCTTGTGAATCGGTGTGTTAAGACACTAGGCGTGGGCCACCCCCGTGCTCCCCACCCCGCCCCCCAACCGTGTCCGGTACATCCGGACAATGCCACTAGGGAACATTGCCCAGACTTGTGCACGGCTTCTCCAGCGTCGGGTGAGTTTCCAGGAGGAATGAGAGGCCTTGCAGTGTCTTCCGAGGGTCCTGCCAAGTATGCTTTATTCTGGTCGGGAGTGTGGCATCCTAGCAGGTGTGCAGTGCCCCATGGCTCCTTAGCACTGACCCCAAAAGCTCTGTGTTTGCAGACTGCCGGCTCCACATCTGCCTGTACTACCGGGAAATCCTGGTGAAAGAGCTGACCACGTCCAGCCCCGAAGGCTGCCGGATCTCCCATGGCCACACCTACGATGCCAGCAGCCTGGACCAGGTCGTTTTTCCCTACCCAGAGGACAGCGGCCAGAGGAAGAACATTGAGAAGCTGCTGAGCCATCTGGAAAGGGGCGTGGTCCTCTGGATGGCCCCCGATGGGCTTTATGCCAAGAGACTTTGCCAGAGCAGGATCTACTGGGACGGGCCCCTGGCGCTGTGCAGTGACCGGCCCAACAAGCTGGAGAGAGAGCAGACCTGCAAGCTGTTTGACACACAGCAGTTCTTATCAGGTAAGGCAGCCAGCTTCTGTCAGAATGGCGGGAGTGGAGCTGCGGATGGCGCTCCGGCCACGGGGTCAGAAGCAGCAGGCCAGTCGCTCCTGGTCTTCCTTCTGTGTAACCTGGAGCCCCCAGGCATGATCCTGGAATGGGTTTCCTGTCTGCTCACCTGTCACCCCATCACAGAGGGGCAGGAAGAGGAGGGGTAGTGAGGGGGCTGCGGTTCAGGCCGAGGTCTTGAAATTCTGGTGTTGACCCACTGCTCACCAACTAATCAGGTTCATGTTTTATTGCCTCTGTGATTTGCTGATGTTTCGGCGCTTTTAAGGTTCCTAGACAAATCGTAAGGTTGGCAGTGCATTGTTGGCACTCCTGGTTAGGAGATGTGTCATTCTCAGGTAGAGGCCTTCCAGCAGGTGGGACCGGGGTGAGTGCAGTGAACTGATTTTGCAGAGGGGAAATCGTGAGACGGTGCTGAGTTGTCTCTAGGTTTCAAATCACATTTTCCAGGGCCCGTCGGTTTTGTTTGCCCAGTTCTGATTTCGTGGCAGTTCAGCTAGCTCTGGGCCGCTCTCGTGAGACCCCTGCCCCCTTCTTGTGGAGGCCTCACCAAGCGTCCCTGAGCCGTCGGTGTTCACGAGGCTTTCTGGAGGGAGGCGGTTCTGCCTGCCCACTGGCACCCCTCCCTGACGATCTTATCCGCAGCCCTGCTTCGGAAGCACCCTTTGGGCTCTCGGTGCCTCTCCGGTCCCTGAAGTGCTTTGTGCCCTGCTTCGCGTAAACCAAACACGGCACCCCTGCTGCACCGCCAGAGACACAGGCTCAGCCTTTGGGGTTTGGGGGTTCAGTGTCTGGACTCTCTGCGCTCACCTGGATTCTCTTTTGCCGCCCAAGCAAACACATCCCCCGACCATGAACCCCCCCCCCCCCACAGAGGCCAGACAAGGTGGGGACGCCGAGTCTCTGGTCCCCCCCTCCTCGGTCTGAAGCCTCCCCCACCCAGCGTGGCAGCACTGCCTCCATGTGGGTGTTCCGTTGGTCCTGGGGTCCAGGGGTCCAGCGTGTGGATGCAGTGAGGCCTGCGAAGGAGCCGAGAGCCGCAGCTCTGGGGTCTGGGGTCCCATAGAACCCTGGGGGCGGGTCTCCTCCGAGGTTGCGGACCTTGGGTTGGGAAGATGCCGCGGGACAGGGATGTTCACTGCGGCTCCCACAAGGGCAGCCTTGCCCTCTGGGTTCTGTCCCTGGCCTGCCTTGGGGATTGACCCTCATCCGACCTCGGCGGCCCCTGCAAGACGGGCAGGAGGCCTCCAGCCATGCGCTCACTCCCTAGGTGTCTGCGCCCAGGGCTTTCGGGCTTTTCCCTTCCTCTGAGCCCGGGCTGTGCCCTTACTTCAGGGCAGCCTCTTATCTAAAGCATGTGCTGAGGTTCAAGGAGGAACCCAGGAACCTAAGTGCAGACCAGCGGGCATCTTGGCGCGAGTTTCAGGGAACCGCGCCAGCCTGCCACTGGGAGCAGCCTCCCACCTCATGGTGTGGGGGCCTTGCACATGTTCTGACGAAGTTAGGTTAGATTTGAATTCTGGAAGAAAAAAGAACCAGGAAGTCAAATGGTCCAGTGAGTTAGCTAGAAACTTCACTTCAGTTGAAGAGAACAGTGGAAATCTTTGATATCTACCCCTTCAGGGCCTGCAGAGTCCTGGGGACAGCCCCGCACGCAGCCCGCGGCAGCCACAGCTCTGCAGACGTGGCAGCAGCTGTGTGAGTGCCTTTCTTCTGAGGACGTGACGTTTGACTCTAGAAGAAGCGGCTGGAGGCCCCCTCCAGCCTGAGTGTGTCGAGAGGGCAGGGGCCCGCTGGGTGAACGCGGGAATCCCCCAGCACATCTTGGGGTGGCAGAGGTGGCTTCAGGCACATGTCCACCAAAGTGGGGCCCAGGGTTTCATCGCCACCTCTCACCTCCAGTGCCAGAAGGCACACCGTCTGGGATGCAGCTCGGTCTCCAAGACAACATGAGGCACTTTCTGTGGTGCCTGAGTCACGTGGAGATCCCGGGGAGCCCAGATACTGGGTTAGAAGGCTCAGCAGTTTTGAGAAGAGATTTTTAAGTAAACCTGGGTCCAATCAGAATATTCTGGTTTTTTTAAAAAAGATGTCTCTTGGGTGTAAATTATTCTTTTGGCTCAACATGGCTGCGTTTCGCTCTCTTCCTCTTTGACCCCTTGCTGCCACCTTTGCTTCTTCATGGGTCCAGGGCTGCAAAGCCAGGCTCTCCGTCTCAGGGTGAATTCCCCTGAGGGGAAGGCTGCAGCCCTCGGGAGAGACGCTGTGAACACGGGTGCGTGCCCTTCCCTGGAGGCCCACCTCACCCCCGGTCTAGTCCCGCATCCTCGCAGGCGCCCTGCTCTAGCCCGCGTCCAGGGCAAGGGTTTCTGAGCGGCTCCTCTCACGGTCTCTGCAGAGCTCCAGGCATTTGCTCACCACGGCCGGCCCCTGCCAAGGTTCCAGGTGACTCTGTGCTTCGGGGAAGAGTTTCCGGACCCCCAGAGGCAACGGAAGCTCATCACTGCTCACGTGAGTGTCTTCTTGCCTCCAATGGTTGAGGCTTCCTGACTGTCCTCAAGGGCAAGGCCCCATTCAGAGAAGTATAGACAAGAATTAAGTGTCCGGGCACTTGGGTGCAGAGGGATACAGGGAGGGAGGGTGTCCAGTGAGGGGTGCACAGGCGCAGCCCAGAGACCACATGCCTCCAGCCCCCAGTGTCCACTTACTAAGCAGAGGGTGACCTTCAGCCGTGGGCTGCTTCTGTCCCATCTTTTTTATTTTTCAAGGAAATCATCATTTCCTCATTTTATAGGGATTTAAAAGGATGATGCTAAATGTTGCCCTTTAAAATTTTTCACATTTAATATTGCTCTTTAAACGCCACATAGCTGATCTTCACTTGATGGAGAAGCTTTTCCCAAATGGGAGGCTGCCCGCTGGCTTGTCCCCCAGACCTTCTCCTTTTTCTGGATCTGAGCCATGTGTTATTTGGAGGAGGCTAAATCTTGGAAGGACCACAAGTAGATCAGGCCATTGTCCTGTTCTCTAGCAGAGTTTAAGACAGGTTCTCTAGCAGAGTTTAAGACAGGTTCACCCCTCACCTTTTCACAAAAACAACAAAAAAAGAATGAAAGAAAAAAGCTTTAGATAGATAATATTTAGCAGTAATATGCTACATAAAACAGAGTTTTGAATGCTTAAGATTTTTGAATTTGAAATTTGGAGACTGTCCATTGATGGATACCTTCAGATAATGAGTAGTAACAGTAAAAATTATACCAAAAAATAACAAAATTCAGGTCAGATTTTAGTTCTGATAATGTTTCTTATTGAAATCTGAAATATAACATCATCTAATCTTAAACATGCGACCCTCTGCCTTTTGATGTAAAATCAAAAAACCCAGCAATACATGAAAATATAGACCATAAACTTTAGAGTTTTCTCATGAACCTTCTCCACTGATTGATGTAATTATGGATAGAATAACCGATTCTCGTTAACTGTCCGAGGACTAAAGGATCTCAGCATTTGTCAATATCAGCTCTGAAGGCGAAAGTGAGTCCTGCACCTGGGTCTCGGGGGTTGGGCCTGGGTCTGCGAAGGTATCCAGCCCGGGTCCCTGAAACCAGTTGATGGAGGAAGGACATGTGTGCAGCTGGTAGTCCTCTGCCTTTTGCTATGGATTTCCTTTATCTCTGATCCTTCAAATGACTTCTGCTGAAGCTGTTATATGTCAAATAACATGAAGGCTGGATTGAATAGTACAATTGATGGGCTGAAAGCATTCGGTTTTCTTAGATGCTATAAATTCAGGAAAAGCTTAGTGTTGTCATTTTGGGGGGTGAATGTGGTCCACATTAATAACCGAACTAGATGCATTTAGGGTCCGTTAACTTCTCTTTTTCCACTAGAGCAGTGGTGCTTGTTCGATTTTGCTTCTTTTCTTTTTTTGCCTTTTGCCTTCGGCTCAGAAATAGCCAGATTGTCCAGGTCATCTGTGAATTGCAAATCCCTGAGCTCCCTCATCCCTGTCAAACTAAAGATGTGGACAAATAAATCCATGGCCTAAATTATCCTATTACCTCAAACTTACTTTTAATTTGGAACTTTTACCCAATTTTCTTCATTCAGTCTTAGCGAAACGTACATTTAAACAAGTACAGTCTTTATTGACCTTTCGCTCCAATCAACACCCAGAACTCAGTCGATTCGGTTTAAAGTTGGTGTATATATGAAGGACTAACAAAAAAACTAGTTCTCCAGAAGACTCTCACAATGACACGTTTTGATGTGTTATTCACCTGACTTCAGACTTGACTGGACCCATGGATTTGGAGGGTTTGCTGCACAGGGTGTTAGAACGAACATCTCGGTAACGTCTTCCTAAAATCTTTTCTTAAAGGTCGAACCTCTCCTAGCCAGGCAGCTGTACTATTTTGCTCAGCAGAACAGTGGACACTTCCTGAGGGGCTACGATCTACCCGAGCACGTGGGCAGCCCGGAGGATTTCCACAGGTCCATGCGCCACTCCTCCATTCAAGAGTGAACCTCCAGGCCGGAGAGGCCGTCGCCTTGTAAATGCCCGACTCTGAGAACAGCGGGTTGAGCCCCCAGTTTTTCTTTCGAGGGACGTGGAGACTGGGGCTTCGCTTCCACACTTGCGGACAATGTGTGTGGACACTCTTCTCCCCCGAATTGACAGACACGCTTTTTCCAAAAGCAAAGATGGCATTCGAGGTCTTCTGCAAACACCACACCGATGATAATGTGAAAAGCTCACCCAAGTGTCTTTATGTTTACCGAAGTGCTGTCTCCAATCGGACACGGACTCTCCTCCTGGAGCCCAGAGAGAGCCTGCACCCGTCACCCCGACGACAGCATGAGAGCTCCAGGTGCTGTGTTTCTCAGGGAAGTCAAGGTCTGAGGCTGTTTTGCCCCCAGAAGAGACATGCTGATACCTCTTCGCTGTGTTCTGCAAAGCCTGCCCAGAGCAGGGCACATGCTCTGCTGCGGGTGGGCCATGCCTCGGAGCCCAGAAGCCGGATGGAGAGACTCTGTTGCTTTCTTGAGCCAAAAAGCAGTAGGGCCCCCTGAGTAGTGCATTTTGTCCTGTGCTGACTGGTTAAGACATTTCTTGTTTGTCTTTTTGTATCTCTTCCTATAGACATTGTTGCTGAAACTTTTTTCTTAAAGACAAAGAAAACCACCCAGACCAACAAGCCAAGGTTTGGAACTTGGTGGAGGTTCCCTCCTGCCCTGCTTGTTTTGTTTGGAGGCCGGTTCTCCATGACAACCCCAAGAGGAGGAGCCAGAGCTTGTCAAAGTGGTGACCTCTGTAGGAAAGATAGGACAGGGCCTCAGGGATTGTGTAACTGCAGACTCAGTGGGCTGTTTCTGCTTATTTTGTATATTATATGCTTCCTCATGCCAGTAACAGTTTGACAGGGCCTTAAAATTCCTGGGCTTTTTCCAAATCCATCTTTTTATAGAACCACTGAGATCTCCACTTGCTTAAGTAAACTTGCACTTATGTTCCTTTTGGAAACATACAGGTGTCTAGGCTGTGATGGAGCAGCTGATACTTTTTTCCCGCTAGGAAGTAACTGCCATTACTTTTAAGCTCAGCAATAGACTTGTTCTCAAATATTCTATTCTAATATTTTTAAATTCATTTAACAAACTGTATCCCTTGCATTAGAGAGATTACAGCTTTTATGCAGTTTAGTCAGCAACGAAATCTTGGAATGTCATTTCTTTCTTGTTTGGGGGAGGTTTTTAGCAATAAAAAAACACATATTGACCTCACAGAATGTCAACAGTAGAAAAGGGCAACAAATAAAGCGAATCTTCCCCTTTTCCAGCCCAAATCCTTGTCCCTAGAAGTGTCCCCAGGAGGAGCTTAGGTCTTCCAACATGTTTCACTTTTCTATAAATATACACAGCCCTGAAAACCTCACGGGTTCGTTGCGTACTTTTACGCAGTGTTCAGTCCGCCAGTGCGGCTCTGCTGCCTTCTTCTCAGCGGCATCACTAGAATCTGCAGGCAAGGGCATCCACACAGTTTCCGGTGGTTCATCACCCCTCGGAGCAAGTACGTCTGGACGGTTGCCTGTGCTCCATGGGCTGCAGCGTTGTATGCATCTAATAGATGCGAGGATTTGGGGTACATTATCCTAAGGGGGCTGCTGGGGCCCTGTGGGCGTGGACCACCGGCGCCTGGAGCAGCGGGGCTGTCCCGGCTGTTCCGTCCTCCCGGAGGACTTCAGCGACGCTGAGGACGCTTCCCTTTTCTCCCTTTTCAAAGTTAAGAGTTAAAAGGTAGGAGTTAAGCTGCTGTAACTCTGGAGTCTCCTTTTCTGGAAATGCGCTTCCCAGGGGCCGCTCCCCTTCCCCCTCTGCCCTCATGTGCTCACGTTGGCTCTTCTTGGTTCTGAGGATCCCAAGTGTGAGGCAGCAAATGAACTGGTTAGGAAACTGTGGGTAGAGGATCCTGACAGGCGTCTCAGGACCGTGAAAGGGAGCCTCCTTCCTAGATTGGAGGCGGTGGGCTCAGCAAACCGGAATGTAGTTTGTTCTCGGTGGAAGATGATGTGAATATAGGCCCCTGTTATTCTTTTTTTTTTTTTTTTTTTGCCTTTTAGGGCCACATCTGCAGTATATGGAGGTTTGCAGTGTAGGGGTCAGATCAGAGCTACAGCTGTCAACCTGCACCACAGCTCACGGCAACGCCGGATCCCCGACCCACTGAGCGAGGCCAGGGGTCGAACCCACATCCTCATGGTTCCTAGTAGGATTCTGCTGCACCACGAAGGGAGCTCCAAGGCCGCTTGTTATTCTAAAGAGCTTTTAGGTCACGGGGGGGAAGGATTCGTAGGTCGTGGGGACGTTCATGGCTCATTTCTTGCTCTTGGGATTAGTAAAGCTGCGGGCTGTAATTGGTGTCTTCTGGAACACTACAGAGAGCACGCTTAAACCAAAGCTTCAGAAAACCCTCAGTCACGGGCAAGGGCACAGAGCGCCCAGGGGGACGGTGGTGTCTGAGCTGGAGGCACTGCTCTGCTGGGGGAGAATCCACAGTCCGCCAGCACAGGGAGCCCGCGGCAGTGTGTGCACGCCCGGAGCACAGCCATTATTTTCACAACTTTTAGAAAAGCATTTACGTGGAGAAGAGACAGGCCAACCTCGTTCAGTACAAACTCACACTTTGCTGCGGACTCTGGAGGGGAGGGGCCGACAAGTAGCCAAGCGCCCTCCAGCCTCCACTCTCCCGGGCACTGCCTGGACCTCACTCTGACGCTGTGCTGGTTCATCTCCTATTCTGCCTCCTGGGCAAGGATGTCTCGAGAGCTAGGCTAAGTGTCCGTTGGACATTTGTACATAACTGTATCATGAATTTTGGATTAAATTGCTTTTCAAAGCATTCTGATATTTGTGATCATTTGTTGCGTGCTTGTCAGACCAGTGGGAACACAGGAGGACGAGCAGCTCGTGGTGTTAAAATCCTTGCAGCTGAAGACCGTGTGGAACTGTCAGAATGTTTGTACTTTGCAGCTAGGAGCCTCAGAGCATTGGGTTAGAATAACTTTGCTAGGTGGTAACCAAAATAGAAATAATGGAAAAATAAAATATTTTTATAATTTTAAATTTTAATTATTTATAATTAAATATTATTTAATATTTTATTATTAATAATTAACAATTATTTTATTAATGTTATATAATTAAAATTATTTAATTTTATTATTAAAATACTTAAATATTTTTTAATTTTTATTTTTATGTACTCTGTCTGCTCAGCAAGTATGAACTGACCTGAGTCAGAATTCATAGCAAGCTTTTTTCAAATGATCTATCAACTTGTTTTATCTGAAAGAGGGTTTCAAAGGGATTCTGTGCCCTTGAACTTCCTCTCAAGTAATTCCACACCTCTGTCAGGTACCACATTTGTAAACCTTTCTTTACACACGGGGCAGGGTTGGCTGTATTGCATTCAGTTTCTTGACAAGCAAATCCTTTCACGTGAAGTACGAAGTTCACAGGAAAAATCTGCCTGCACCGGAAAGAAACCATCCCCCTCCTAGAATCTCTGGGTCATTCTCTTCTAGGAGACGCTATCCCTAAATTAACCCAGGCAGGTGGACCGACATCTTCTGGCTCAGTGGAGAGGTATGAATTTTAGGCTGTTCCAGGCACCTAGTGAACCAGGAACTCTTTCAGTGTTCCCTGTGTCCCCAGGGAACAGTGTGTGGCCCATGGCGGTCCTCAGATTCTTCCTGGAAGGGGCTGTGGTGCTGTCAGGAGGCATCTGGCACAGTATGCTATAAAGTTCATTTTATCCCAGTCCTTGAATCTGTGGACATTTTTTGACCCTTGAAAGCAATTGCTTTTCTTCTTTAGAAGTTGCCGTTCTCAGTTGCCCCCTCTTCCCATCAGCTGGGCAGGACGGTGGCTCCAAAGAGAATCGTCCCAGCGAGGAAAGCCTCACTGCCCTGACGGCTTCCCTTGTTGGGCTAGGTTTCCACGGCAACCATCATCTGGCGCCGTCGGACATCTCTGTCTTATTTCTCACCATCCTCTCAGTTCTGCTAAGCAGCCACAGGGCCCACAGGTCCCTCCTCTCTCCTGGAAGACTTCCGCTGCCACCTGTGCACCTGGCCACCCTTTCCCACACCAGGGCCCCGCTCTGATGGCGTCTCTTCTGGATGCACTTCTTCACCCCCACGGATGCTTTCCTGGTCGCATCCAGTTGGGCTCAGCTGTGAATCGTGTTGAAGTATTGAAGAAACGCCCCATTATGTACCCACCCCCTTGCTCACTCCTAGGGCAGAAAGAGGATAATGTGACTCTTGTCTTCCAAAAACACTAGCTCTTGGTGAGAAAAGACAAGACTCAAGGAAACTGGGAATTCAATTTTTTTCTTTTTAGGGTCGCACCTGAGGCATATGGAAGTTCCCGGGCTAGGGGTCCAATCCAGAGCTGCAGCTGCCGGCCTCTGCCACAGCCATAACACCACCAGATCCTTAACCCACTGAGCAAAGCCAGGGATTGAACCTGCATTCCCACGGACACTATGTCAGGTTCTTAACCCACTGAGCCACAGTGGGAACTCCAGGAAGCTGGGAATTTAAGAAAGATGAACCCTTCACCCCTTCTGGATTTCCACCCAGACTGGAGAAAGATGCTCAGAGCTAAGGAGAGAAGAGAGAATGAGAAGTGAGGACACCGCTGTCAGCAGCTCCCAGGCGAGGGAAGGCTGATCTCTGCCTCCCATGAACCTGAGAACACTTTGTCGCAGGAAGAGTTGGCCCAGGCTTGGAGGGGGGAGTAGACAGGAGGCAATCTCCACATCCCCCGAGCAAGCTGACCCCTCCGGGTGTGTCTGAGGGGAACCTGCAGTGAGGCCCAGCACCCCCACTTCTCTCCCCAGTCACCTGGCACCACAGAAGCAGGGCCAGATCTAGTGCCAACTCCAGGAAAGGAGAGCCATCCAAAGTGAGCTGAGATTGAACTTCCACCACCCTGGTGGAATAAGAGCTAAAATGAGAATTCTGCTGTCAAGGAAAATATGAATTATATTTCTTGAAAACATTGGCCAAGGCTTAGATTTTTACCTGCTGTGCCTGTAGCACAGCTGTAGTTCCTGTTCCCTATTTTCTGCCCTAATACGCACCCCTTGAAGACAGGAGCTGGGTCTCACTGCGCAGCCGGTGCCTGCAGGGCTCAGGAGAATCTGTCCACAGCGTCAGGCAGTGGCCACAGGCGAGAGCTGTAGGAGAGGCCGTATTTTCAGACCCACTCGGGGCTAGCATTTCCTGGCTTGGATAAAGCTTTGTTGCCTTGTTAGGTGAAAAGAAAGCAGCTATCAAAACATGATAAATGATGAAAATTTTTATGAAATCTGCATGTAAAATGTTTAAAAAGAGTAGTCAAAAGTGTAAATCGTATCTTTGAGTGTTAAATGGGATTTTTAATTTTCTTACGTGCTTTTCTGTATTTTCTGGTTTCTCTAATGACCATATATTAAATACCAGAAGGAAAATAAAAGAAAAAAATGTAGCCTTTCTAGGGTGGTGTGTCCCAGTGTGTGGGGGGGTTTTCTTAGTTGCTGTGTGGGGCCCCCAGTGGTCCCGTTTCCAGGGGACACAGTGACTAGGAAGAGAGGAACCTGGGTGCTCAGCCCTCCCCTGGCCCCAGGGCTCCCATCCCCCACCCTCCTTGGGTCCTTGTCTTCCAGCTGTTTCCTCCTGGTAGACCAGCCCCTCAAACCCTGTGTCCTCCAAAACAGATCCTTTGCCATGTTGTGCTTGAGCCTCCTCTTGGGCCCCTCTGTGTTGGAAGCCCTGTCTCTCCCCACCCCCACCCTTCCCGGGGGACCTCCCTTCCTCCCTCCCCACCCCCACCCTCCCTGGGGGACCTCCCTTCCTCCCTCCCCACCCCCACCCTCCCTGGGGGACCTCCCCCTCTCCCCACCCCCCATTCTTCCTCTCTCCCCACCCCCACCCTCCCTGGGGGACCTCCCCCCACCCTCTGCTCCTCCAGCTCTCTTTGCCCTTGGCCCCACTCTTTACCTCATGTGACTAGTAAGAGGTAGAGTTGCTTGAAAACAGGGAGGAAGAGGGCACTGGGGTACATCTTTAATGGCAGTAAAACTCCCAGCAGTAAAATGCGCCATCTCCAAGTGCACAGCTCGGTGGCATTAAGTGCCTTCACTTAAGGCTGTGCAGTCGTCTCCAGAACTCCTCCTCTCAAACTGAAACTCTGTCCCCACTGACACTAACGCCCCATCCCCCTCCCACAGCCCCTGGAAACCACCATCTACTTTCTGCCTATGAATCAGACTCTACCAGGGACCTCATGTAAGTCAAGTCATTCAGTCCTCGTTCTTTGTAACTAGTTTGTCTTCGAGGTCCGTCTGTGCTGTAGCCGGTGTCGGGATTTCCTTCCTTTTTAAGCTGAATAACACGCGATTGCGTGGTGGACCACATTGCGTTTGTCCATCTGTCCTTCGATGGACAGCCCCTGGGGTTGCCTCCACCTCTTGTGAATGATGCTGCTATGAAGGCAGGGTACTGTACCTGCTTGAGACAGGGCTTCTAACTCTGGATCATCTGGTAATTTGTTTTTAATTTTCAAGGGAACTCCATAGTGTTTTCCACAGCAGATGTTCCAATTTACACTCCCACCGACAGCGCACGAGCGGTCCAGCTTCTCCACATCCTTGCCCACACGTTATTTTCTGAAGAGCATTTTTTTTTGTCTTTTTGCCTTTTCTAGGGTGGCTCCCGCGGCATATGGAGGTTCTCAGGCTAGGGGTCGAAACGGGGCTGTAGCCGCCGGTCTAGACCAGCACCACAGCAATGCAGGATCCGAGCCGCGTCTGCGACCTACACCACAGCTCACGGCAACGCCGGATCCTTAACCCACTGAGCAAGGCCAAGGATCGAACCCACAACCTCATGGTTCCCAGTTGGATTTGTTCACCACCGCGCCACGACGGGAACTCCCTGAAGAACATTTTTAAAACAAACACCTCCCGAAGCTCCACCGTGTTCCTGGCCCTCTGCCAGTTTTCCTCTGCAGGACAGGGTCTGGGCCCTGAGGGGCTTACGGCTGGTGAGGGAGGGGCTGCGGGCAGCCGGGGCGGCCACCAAGAACATATTTTCACCCTCCTCCTTCCCAGGTGCAGAAGCAGGCTCAGACACCTACAGTTGCTGCCCGATGCTGAGCTGTTACCACATGGCAAAGCCGGGTTCTAAGGCAGAGCTTGCTAATCCCAAGCTGTAGTCAAGGGCAAAGGTGGAGAGGTGCCCGGCCAGAGGTCGATGACGGCCTGCCGCCAACCATCCAGACTTTCTGAGATGTTTGACCTTTTCCACCAAGACAAGACCCATAGGTGGGAACCCATCCCTGCCAACGGGAAAGAGAGAGAAGCAGAAACTTCGCAAAGGGAGACCATCCACGAATGTGAGAGGCCCCTGGGATTCGCTGTGAACCGCTGTTTCCTGCCCGAGGGCTTTGACGCACACGCCCTGTGACCCCTGGCCTAATCCTTGGGGACACTGCATTTCTCCCCTCGGTTCTGGGGAAACTGAGGGCCAAGGAGGCAGACACTGTCACAGCCACGTGGCCAGCACGTCTCCAGAAAGCAAGTGGTCCCCTGCCCGTCCCGCACCAGGGCCTTGCCCTCCTGCTGTGAAATGCCTGGTTCTTTAGTTTCTTCTGGAAAGGGGGGCTCGTGCTTCATAAGGTTGGTGTCAGCATTAGTGGGTGGCATGCCGGCTGCTACCATGACAAGCCTGGCTTTTAGGATGAGCCCCTTTGAGGGGAGGAAAGTATCTGATTTCAGTGTTTCCTCAATTTTGGTCACACGTATTCTGCCTTCAAAATTTTATGATTATTTAAATGTTGCCTAATTGACATGTATGATGAAAACTATTATTTCTTCGATACACTACCATCTATTTAAAATGTGACCTCTCAAAATCCATTTAAACGTATTGGTATTTTCTTGAACTATTTAGGTCGACTCACTTTTCAAGTTTAAATGTTTGCCTTAGAATCACTGTAAGCAATGAAAATTTGTGAAAACACAAGTGGATATGCTTGTTACATATCTATTTTCCAATATCCATTTAAAATAAATAAGAATGATTGAAATCAAAATATCTACCCCGACACCAGTGAAACGCCACCCCCCGCCCCCCCGTGTTGCCGTGGGCAGGCCCTCCTCGGGGACACTGAGTCCCTCAGGCCAGGGTCTTTGCTTCACAGTGTTTATCAAATGAATGGAATATTTAAAGTTAAGAAGAATCAGTTTCTCGATAGACAACTGTCTTCATGGGGTACGTGTTCCATTAGGTTTTACCTGGTAAAACCTAATCAGCATTGATATTTTGTATCAAGGAAAATAATGTGATACATTTTCTTTTTTTAAGAAGGTTCAAGAGTTCAGTTTGCAGAAGCAGAACACGGCAGTTCCTAAAGAAAGCCCCTCGTCCAGGGACCAGGTACCTGCTGCCCACTGGTGTCTCGAGTGCTCAGCCCAGTGGTGCTGGAAGAGGGACCTGCTCTCTGACCAGAGGAATGGCTTTCCTGACACGTGACACCTGACACCTGACACCGGACACTTCTGCCCCTGTTGACCCCCCTGGGTCAGCACATAAAGCCCTGCCAGCCTCTCGCAGAACATAAACAAAAACAGAAACATACAGCCTCATACAGGACCTGCGGGAGCACTGCTCTTCTCTGAAAGGTGGCGCATCTGCGCCTCTGGAGCACACGGCAGAATCGAATTCAGAGTTTTCTGACGTTTAGGCCCCCAGTCATCACGTGAGACATTAAACTTTGAAAAAAAGAAAGAAAAAAGCCCACTTAGGTTTAGATAAAAGCATCTTTTCCTCTTTGTAGAACAGGTGGGGGGACGCAGGACGTTCATTTGGTGACAAGCCCGCCCTTCCATCACGGTCCTCTTCCGCCTGTGACTCGGGGTCTCCGTGCCCCTTCCAGCTGGAAAGACTCCTGTCACCACGGTGACCAGAATGGATGAAAGAGGAGAAGGTTCTCGCACGGTGCTTCCCCCTTTGAGGCCCATTAGGCGGGGAGGGGAGGCAGGCCCTGGGGGCTCTGCCCTCTCACACAGTCTGATGCTTTCTAGGCCCGGGGCTCTGCATGAAGGCAGAGGGTGCTCCAAAAGTCCCTTTGGAAATGCAGGCGAAATTCCAGCTCTTCAACAAAGCTATTCAGAGAATAAAACGAGGTTTGTGGGACCAGAAAATTTGAATGAGAATTGGGTGGATCCCAAATCCACTTTCGGTCGGAAGTTTCTGTCTGGGAGGTGCTGGGAAGAACAGCCCCCTTGAAGGCTGGCCACAGGGGAAGGAGGCTGGGGTTCAGAGGTGTCCTGGGGGCAGTGGCGGGGGGCTGGGGGCCTTCGGCAATAAACCCACCACGTTGCCCACTGAGTCCTAAGGAACTTTCTGCATCTGCCACTGGCAGTGACTCAGAAGGGGTGGTCAAGACCCCCGGCAGGTTCCTCCTGCCAAGCCCAGCTGTGACCCAGGGCCGAGTGTCCGGAGGGCTCCATGCACGGGGCAGGGCGCACAGTGTAAGGTTGCTTGCAGTTTGCTTGCCTTCCCTAGGCTGGAAAAGGCAAGGCTCCCCCAGCACCGCGCTGCAGGCCAGGGTGCCTGCGAGAACCAGAGCCAGACTTTCTGGAAGCCCAGCAAAAGCCCCCTCCAGCCCAGGGTGATGAATAACTGCTCTGCAATGAGAAAGCAACACCAGCAGCAAAAGCAAAACCTCAGGGCAGGGGAAAAACGGACCTTTATTCATCCGACAGCCCAGGCCTTGGGGCTATGCTGGTGGAGCCGTGGGCCCCCGAGGGGACTCTATGTCCCTGAGGGCTGCAAGAGGCCTCATTGCAGGGGCTGGGGGCCTGAGGCCAAGTCACCACGTCCTCCCTGAGCAGATGAGTGCACCTGCCCTGTTCAAGGGCTCTGCGTTTTCCGTCTGGCCTCTGTGCTCTCTGCCTGGGTCTCCTGCAGGGTGTCGGCCAGCCCCTCCGATAGGGACCTGCAGGCTTTCGCAAGCTGGGAGGCTTCCCCTGGGGGTGTGGCAGCTGTAGGGCAGCAGGAGGGGGGCTGCAGCCCACCCTGGGGAGGGCCAGAGGGCCCCCCCCTCCCCAGGGCCTGGAGGAAGGGCAGGGACTTAGAGAGGGGTGGGCTCTTGGAGAGGCGGGGTCTTGGAGAGGGGCGGGGCCTGAGGCAGGAAAGAGGGGCCGCTGAGCCCAGAGGCTGCTGCCAGTGTGGTGGGGATACCAAGCAAACGGCCTGGGCAGAGCTGGACATGGGGAGCCAGGGCCGAGGAAGCCGCGGGCAGAGGTCTGGCAACGTGTCGGCTGAGCAGAAATCAGGAAACTCCCAGGCTGCTTTGTCAGGTGCATCTTTGCATGTCTCCTGGGGTCCCTGCTGCCTCCTTGCAGGGGAGGGAAATGACTGCCACGCGGGGTTTCCTGTGAGTCAGAAGCCCTGTGCTCTCTGCCACCGCGGACAGCCAGGCTCTGCTCTTCGTGGCGGGCGTGAGGGCACCCGGGCCACAGAGGTACTGGCGGCCCGGGGCCAGCCCGTGGTCTGCCGCTATGGAAAATCAGATCGTGTGAATGTGTAAGAATTTATAGTAAAAGAAAAAGCAAATCCTCAAAATGCCCTTTTCTTCCAAATTATTTGCCTTCGGTTTACTGTCCTCTCTGCCCTGGGGCTTATTTATGTAACTGTGTCTGCTCTGGAAACACTGCACAGCCTGGAGCTGCTGCCGGTCTTCTCCCGGCTCCACATCGGTGCCACCTGGAGGACCGACCACACCCATGGCACTGGGTGGCCCTGTGGCACCTCCTCCGGTGCTGCGGAGGAGGAAGGTGCAGCTGAGAAGGAACCCGCGTGAGCCCCAAGGGAGGTTGGTCAGGCCCCGGGGAGCCCTGGCTCTCCCCAGCCTCAGGCTGGCCCTCCTCATGCAGCCCGGCCACCTCTGGGGTGCCCGCTCTGCCATGCTCGCCAGTGGCCGCCCCACCTTTCTCCAGTCCCCTCAGAGTGGTTCCTGGAGCCCCTCCACGGGCTGTGGCCCAGGAAGAACAGCCTGCCGCTGGGGGACCCTCGGCCACTGCCTGCTGCGCGGTCTTCATTCAGGCGCTGTGCTGCCCTCGCTCTCGCCCCTGTGGCCAGGAGAGGCAGTGAGACATTGGGCAACGCAAGAGCTTGGACTGAGAAGGGCCCTGCCCAGATTTCTCTCCTAAAGGACTTCTGCCTGCCCCTCGGCTTCACCAGCCATGCAAGAGGCGGCCTCCAGGGCAAGGGGTGAAGCCGAGCGAGCTCCCGCCGGAACCGGCCTGGATGGTCGCTGTTCCCGCACACGGTGCCTTTGCAGCTGTACTCACCCTCAGAGACGGGACCTCCGAGGACAGGGCCTCTGGGGGCTCTGTCCCCCTGTTGTGGGGGGTGGTGCCGCAGGACCACCCACTCCCCCAGGCTCATCACTGCCTGCAGCGAAGGTGGAAGCTGCCCCTTCTCTAGGTCCCCATGGAGGGAAGGGTCCCTGGGAGAAGGGCCTGTAGGACCCAGGCCAGCAGCCCCAAGAGGCTCCCGCCACCTGGGGACGATCTGACTGGTCCAGGGCCCCAGGCGGGGTCAGCCAGTAGACAGACGACTGGCGCAGGTGAGTCCCTCGGCTGCAGAGCAGGTCATGCCCTTCCTGTCACAGCGGCCCTTCTGTCCAGACGCCTTCTCATCTCCAGACCTTCCCTCAGTGGGGTGGGAAGGAGTGAGCGTGCGGGGCAGCAGCTCCAGGGAAGGTGCCCGCAGCAGGCGCCCCGCCCGGGTGAGCCGCGTGGCTTTCTGGGTAGGGACCATCTCAGACCCCAGTCCTTGACCCCAAGACAGGCTGACACAGCTTGGAGCAGATGGTGTGTGCTGCGTGGGTGACTGTGCCTGTCCCCCTGCCCATTCCTCTCAGGAAGCATCAAAGTCAAGCCAGACTCTCCAGGTGCCGACTGAGCCTCCCCCGCAAGGAGGGGCGAGCGTGTTTCTAGAGGTCACGCGTCCACCAAGTAGCTGAGAGTGTGTGCAAAGGCGCCTATCTCAGAAGGGGTGCATCTGGGAAGGGAGGGTGGTGTTGTGGGTGTAACTTGTTTTCGATGTCTTTATTCCAATGATGTTATTCTCCTAATTTAGACACCTTAAGTTCAGCTGCAGGCCCACACCACTGTTATGTCATTATTAGTAATTCCAATTTCTTATTTAGTTTCCACTCAAGATAGGGCTTGCCTGTAAAATGCATTGACAGAGGCAGTGTTCTATATTTAGTGAAAAAGATGTTATCTCCAAATTACAGGGAACTGATTACATCAAGGTCCTCGGTTGATGAAATAAACCACAAGAAAGAAATAAATTGTATGAGTCGTTAAGAACCAAAGCTAGTTGGCTTTCCTCCATCTGAAGGTCCCTTTGCCCACAAGTGCCCTCCAAGTAAACGGGCCACATGGCCATGTGCCCTTTGAGCTTCAGGAACAGGCGACTCCACATCCCGACCGAGCTCTCCACGGAGGCCTGTCAGGCCGTCTGGAGGCACTTAGGAGGGACGAGAAGCCCTGTGTCCTTTTGGCTGGTCCGCGGGCGCTGCACATGGTTGCTCCCTTCTGTCTCCCGGAAGTGCTCCCTCCACTTCTCTGGACACAGACAGGGCAGAGGGCAGGCGGGGAGTGGGGGCATGAAGACAGAGATGCATCGGAACCTGGGCTCCACTTCCACAGGGGTGACCTTGACAGTCTCCTGGGAGTTCCCTTTGGGGCTCAGCGGAAACAAACCTGACTAGTGTACATGAGGATGTGGGTTCGATCCCTGGCCTCGCTCAGAGGGTTGGGGATCTGGTGTTGCCATGAGCTGTGGTGTAGGTCGCAGACGTGGCTTGGATCCCATGTTGCTGTGGCTGCGGTGCAGGCCGGCGGCTGCAGCTCTGATTGGACCCTTAGCCTGGGATCTTCCGTTTGCTGCAGGTGTGTCCCTAAAAAGGAAAAAAAAAAAAGGCTACCTCCTATATGACTTTACATGACATTCTGAAAAAGCCATCAGGACAGAGAACACATCAGTGGACCCCAAAGGAAGGGTGGGGCCTTTGTGGAAGGGTGCCTGGCAGTGGTGACCCAGCTCTGTGTATCTGGCAGAAATGCACTTTGAAAAGAGTGAATTTTACTGCATGTACATTTTTTTATTAATCCTGGTAGCTTTAGATCTCAGGAAAATCATTTTCCATTCTGAAGACTCTCACAGAATTCTGTTTTTCTAATAGATAACATCCCTAGAAGCATCAACCTAAATTGCAGAAAGAAAAACAAAAGAAAGCCGATATCCTGACAACTTCTACAGAGTGCCAGCACAGCAGGGACAAAAATGGTTGGAAGAGAAGCCAGTTTCTAGGAGCCCACAGCCAAGCACCTGTAAATCGCAGAAGGTTGAACAGGAAGGCACTTCCGGGACAAAAGTCAGTTTGTTTCTCCATAAATGTGGAAGCTGAGGCCCTGCTTGATTGGATGGAGCTGGGCCTGGACATCGGCTCTCTGTGCCATGACCCCCAGGTGTGTGCTGTGGGCAGCGTGGCCTGGCAAAGGAGGGCAGAGTGGATGGTGGGCAGGTGCCCCCCGGTGCGTGCCCAGCACTGTTTCTGTATCTGCCACCAAACTCCCATGGCCCTTTCTCTTCCTTTGGCATCTCTCTCTCGCTGGACAGTTTTAAGACACCAGGATCCAGGAAAAATTCCGCAGTCCTAGCAGGTACCTCAGCACAGGAAAGTCAGAATCCCACATGGTCACTCTGGCCTTCACCTGCCCACTGACTGGCTCCCCAGGCCTCTGTGGGCAGTTGCAGTGAGGTCCCTGGGCAGTGGCCTGTCTTCACCCTGGAGCTGGAGCTGCTGGCCCTCCGGGCTGTGTCTTGTTCGTTCCGTGTCCCCAGAGACCGGCAAGGGGCTCAGGGAATCATCCGTGTTTCCTGAAGACATCAGCGCAGGAAAACCGCTGGGACTGCCGCCGGCACTGCCTCTCCCCAGAAGGGGAGACTCCAGGGACTTGGGGCCACATCTTTTCGGGGAGAGGTAACTCATCGCAGACAGGTTCTTTGCACAGCACCTCAGACCACACACACTCAGAAGGGATATTTCATAATCAAACTGAGAGCTGCCATACTTGCAGAACTAGTGAAGTGTTTCCTAAAGGGAGTATTTGGGTTCGCTTTGCTGAGAACGCACAGGGACCCTCTGTGCGATGTGCTGTCCAAGGGGCTTGCAGCTGAGACCCCCTGGTTGTGCAGGGCAAAGACACGCCAGGAAGAGCAGCATCCGCTGCCAGGGTGGGAAGTCAGAGCAGTGACTCACTCTCTGCAGGACCGATCGACGTTCGCGTCCACGGGGAAAACGCCCGGGTCAAACTCAGTTCTTCAGTTATTAGAAAGGCTGGGTCACTCCCCAAATCCTTGGCCTTAGTCACTGGCACACGCTGATACAGGAGGCGATTCGCCCGCAAGCTGGCTTCATTTGTTTTTGATTAAGATGAACGTTGTGCACGGAAGGGAACAGAAATGTGTCTTGATGGGGTTTGGGCTTGGGAAGCCGCAGGGACCAGGCCTCCGCCTGCTCTGCCGTCCGCAGGCATCAGAGGAGCCATCGCCTCGGGCTCTGCCGTTTGCGAGGAGAAACGGGAGAGCCGTGGCCTCGAGGGACAGACACAAGCCCTCGGGCTGCTCTAGGGCGGGCACGCACGTGGGCCTCAGAGGCTCACGCCTGACTCTGAACTTGACACTGTCTGTTGGCTGGACCCTGAGTCACATTTGGCTGTTTCCCAAATCAGTGTCATCGGCCACGTCGTGCATGCTCGGAAGAGCGGGTTATGTTCTGCTCTGGAAAGCAATCGGGGGGACGGAGGCCGTGACTACGAGGGCTGTGGACTCAGAGCATAGGACGCGCCACCTTGGCGGCTTCTAAGGGTGCACCTGTCACCTCCGAACTCTTCTTCTCTGAAACTGAGACTCCGACCCCATTAAACGCGAGCTCCCCCCGCCCCGGACCCCCACTTTCTGTCTCTGTGCGTCTGACGACCCTGAGTGAGCTTGCCTGAGGGAGCGCACACAGCCTCTGTCCTTCCGCCACTGGCTCGTGTCACGGAGCCTCTCTCCTCAAAGTCCATCGAGCTGCGGCCTGTGCAGGCGGCCTGTGCGGGCGGCCTCCCGCCAAAGGCTGGATCCTACCGCTCGGGGCCGAGGGGCCTCGTTGCGCTCATCCCCTGACTTCTGGATGGACCCTGGGCGGCTTCCACCTTTAGCCAGCGCGAGCAACGCTGCTGTCAATGCAGGGCCACGCGCCTCGGGGGGAGCCTGCCTCCCTGTCTCGGGTGGCACACCCGGGGCGGGGTTGCCGGACCCCCACGGTGGTTCCACGCTTCGAGGAGCTTCCACTCCGTCTTTCACAGCAGCCGCCCTGTTTTAGACTCCCAGCCTGTTCTGGTCGCATGGGCTGTTGTAACCTACTGCTGCGGTCCCTAAACAGGGAGAATGTACTTCTCGTGGTTCTGGAGGCTGAAGTTCAAGATCACGACGTAGGCAGACTCGTGTTTAGGGAGGACCCTTCCTGGTTCAGGGACGGTCATCTCCTGGCTGTGTCCCCACAGGGGGCGTGGAAGGCAAGGGAGTTTCTGGGGTCCCTTTACAAGGCCCTTCACCCCACAAGGTGAAGGCTCGGGACCTGGCCACCTCCCAAAGGCCCCGCCGCCTCATACCCTGCGCTGGGCTTGGGTTTGAGCTTAGACGCAGGCACTCAGAGCTGGGCCCCGGACCGCGCTTCCTTTCAGGTGCAACGGAACCAAATGGAGCTTGTGTGTCAGGGGAGCGCTGGGGGCAGCGGGCACCCAGGAAAGCCCGCCTGCTCTCTGGCATCTTCAGGGGCCTCTTCAAACAACCTGTCCTTGGTCAGATTGTGAAGGGGCAGGTTCAGGGGAGGCAGTGGGAACACGGGTGCCTGCTGGAGTCCTGGGGCCCAGCGGGGGCATCACCGCGTTCAAACACGGACAGGGTTAGGGTCAGCCCAGGATGTAAAGTGCGGCAGTTGGAACCTGGCGAGAGCTGCGGCGTGTGGACCGGGGTCGGGGGTGGCAAGGAGAGCAGGTCTACGGGGATCGACCACGGGACAGTTGAGGTGCACTCGGGTCGCTTTAGCACAGCCATCAGCTGCACGCGGGGCTACCGCGTTGGTTCCCTGACACGGCTCCCGCGGCAGGACCGTCACGGCCCTCCCCACAGACGTGGGCGATCGCCCGAGTTCGCGTGGCTTCGGCTCCAGAGCCCAGGTCTTAGCGCACTGGTGTGTCTTCTCTGCTGAAAAAAGCATATCCTGTTCCCCAAGGTGCTTGCAGGGCAGCTGGGGAGACAGACAGAGACCAACCACCAGGCACGGAGCTCAGGCCGTGGAGAATGGAACGCTCTTTGGTTCTGCAGCCAAAGGAAGACCTGGGGGCCTGCTGTCCAAGCCCGCGGCAGCTCCTCGGGGGCACTGCTGGGCCGCAACACCATCCGACACCTCGTGGCCGAGAGGCCCGTGAGCGGGGCTCCCATGAAACTCCACTCGGAAACGGAAGTTTCCCGTTTGATGAGATTGGGCCCCCGAGCGTGGCTGCTTCACTGGCGGGGACTCGGGCCTTCCTTTGGCCCTTGGACCCGTCTGTGGGCCCAAGCCGGGTGGCTGGCTTTGAATTTGTTGCCAATCTTTTAAGCAATGTGGCAACGTTTCCCAGTTCCACAGCATTTAACCTCATTGAACAATTTGCAGTGTTGACAGCAGCACCAGGAATTGTTCTGAGGATTGAAATTACCTTGTCTGCCCGAAGTGTGAGCACAGTGGCTTCAGACCACCCCTCACGTTCCCCCCGAAGTGTGAGCGCGGTGGCTTGAGACCACCCCTCGCGTCCCCCCGAAGTGTGAGCGCGGTGGCTTGAGACCACCTCTCACATTCCCAGCATCCAGGCCGAAGCAAGCCCAGCCCGAGGCCCTGCGCTCGCGGCTCCAGCAGCTCCAGACTGGGGGCCAGGCTTGCTCCGTCTGTGACCCCCCACCACCCCCACCCCCGGGGTAGTTTTGAAATAAATACCAGGTGTGAAACCAAGAAATAAATTGGTTTTAAAAGTACACGGGCCTTAGGAAACTTTCTATTTAACGAGTATATCCAGCAAATCAATTAGGATTAGATTAAATGTCTATGAGTTTATGTTGTTTGGATTCATCTGCGTTTACCAGAAAAACCTCAGTCTCTCCAGACATAAATGCACCAAATGGATCGCACTAACCTAGTTGACCTGAAGATGAGATTCCAATGCATGTGTTCAAAAAAACCGGCCGAAAACACATCACGCGATACTAGAAAACACAGGAAATTTTAATTTCCCTGGAGACCTGCCAACTGCGGACAGGGGTGTGAAAAGCCCCTCCCTGCCCAAGGTGTTTGTAGGAGAAGCCCAAGGAGAGGGTGTTTTTGCAGCTGAGAAAGATGGGCTCCACAGGGTGCCACGCAGTGCAGCTCAGACCAAAACCGCCCCTAATAATCAGCATTTTGTGACCTGCAACCTGTGCCCAGGTCGTGACAAATTTCTAGCATTCATCCAGCATTTTTCAGCCAGCAAAGCACTTTCTGGCATCGGCTCTCTCAGGCCTCTGCAATCTTGTACCAGAGCTGGGCCCCCAGTCCATTCCTGTAAACTTCCCCACCGAGAACAGCCTTCGAGTCACACCTCCGTGCTGAACCCCGTTTGTCCCCGGCACCCTGGCGGGCCAGAAAGAGGCCTTCAACCTCAGAACCGCGGGCAGCATCCCGGCTGGGAGCTCCGTGGGGCCGACCCCCCCGGCCCGGGGGCAAGTCTGCCCCTTTGCAGCCGGGGGACACGTCACCTCCAGGTGGACATTCTAAGGCGCGGCTTGCCGTTCTTCCTGCGGCTTGTGTGTGGCCTAGCTTCTTAGAGGCCTGGATGGTGGAGCTCTGCAGCCTCGGGACCCGGCCTCTGGCCCGTGGCCCCTCGCCCGGCCGCCCGCACGCCCGACAGGCTCCCTGCCTTTGCCCCTGAAGTGCTTCTCCAGTTCACACGCATGAAGGTCGAGACGGAGAGTGTGGCTGGGGGTCGGGGGCCGCATGGAGGCAGAGCGGGGCCTGGGGCTGCGGGGCCTGGTGTGCATCCTTCACACCAGGACACGTGGCCCCCGAGGATGTCACGTGTGGGGCCACGACCGTCCCCGCGGTCCCAGACTCACTGGGGGCTCCTGGAGGCGGGAGATGGGGGTCCCGGGCAGGCGGGCTTAGGCGGGTCGCCCTCCGCGTCTGAGGGCCTGTCCCTGCTCTTCCCACAGGCGTAGGTGCCTGTTTCTAAGGAAGGGGACTTGCCAACCGTCAGCTGTCTCTCCGCCTCCCATGCGCCGTTTCCTTGGCTTTTCTTTCTCCGGATAAAAAGCAGCGTGTGGTGCAGCGTGGCAGTCACACTGTGGCCTCAAAGGCCACGAGGCTCCAGACTCCACCTGTGTGTCCCAGAGCCCGAGGACGCCGGTGACATCTGACACCCCTCAGGCCACAAGCAGGGCGGCAAGTTGCCCCCGGTCCCTGGGGGTCCACGGCCACAGCGGCGGGGGAAACGCAAAGTCCGCCTTTCCATCTGCTCCTAGACGGTGTCCTTGGAAATGGGATGAATGGCAGCTACATGCCGTCCCTAGGTCCCCACATTCAAGTGGTCAGGGAAGCTCTAGGCAGGATTAGCCCTGTTCTAGAACATGCTCGTGGGGCAAGGGTGGTGGGAGTATTGCCTTGGGAGGGAACATTTCTCAGAGCCCCTGCCCCACCTTCTGCCAAGGCAGGCTCTGGTCCTCTGCGCTGTGTCCACACCCGGACACACCACCCCAAGGACCCTTTGAATGTGCAGGGCGAACAAGCGCCAGGGGGTCCTGGGCCTCACGCTTGGCCTCACGGATCCATTCTGCACTTGCGCTCTCAAGGACGCAGGCCTCTCCACTGCCGGTGTTGTGGTGCCAGTGGCAGGACCGGCCTTGGCCAATGGGCTGGCCCAGGGGTCAGTCCTGTTTGTGGACACTTGGGGTACAGGGGGTGGAAGTTACTCCAGGAAACCTCTCCCAGCACCACCAGCAGCCAGACCAGTGCACCTGCCCCTGGCTGGCACCTCCCAGTTCGGGGCCCCACAGGGCCAAGGTCTGGGTGGTTTCCAAAGGTACAGGACCATCTATCTCTGTGCAGTCACCGCCCACGCCCAGAGAGGCTCCCAGCCTGGCCCACCTGCAGAGACCCCAGGCAGCAGCTGTCGGGGTGGGGGGTGGATGCGCGATGCTCCAAGGTCCCCCTCCCCTCCACACCTCCTCGCTCTGTGTCCCATCCCGCGTGCTCTGCAGACACTTGCTGTCCACTCTGGTCTCAGTGCGGGTGTCTGGGGTTGTGGTGAGTCACACGGGTGAATCTGTCGCTGGTCGGTGGGAACTTGTGTGTAGGTTCAAGCTCAGTACTCGTGGCTAAGTAACGTCCCAGCTCCCCTGCACAGCTGGTGAAACGCCCTCCGTAAATCCAGAAATGCCCACCCTCCCTCCATGCCGCCCCAGGCTCCCCATTCCAGGGCCAGCCCTTCTGTCTTCACGATTCCTGTGCAGAGACCGCCTTGCTTCCTTCCGCCGCGGGAGCACAGTGTCACGTGCAGGGCAGCTTAAACCATGGCGATTGCCCACGTTTCTGGGGGCTGAGCTTGAGGCCAGGGCACCAGTTGGTCTGGGTCTGGTTGCCTTGTCTTGGTTGCAGTTGCCGTCCTTGTGCCATGTCCACACATGTCCCCTCCTAAAACTGTCTTACAAGGACACCAATCCTATCGCAGGCCCCGCTGCGGGGCCTGATCACCCCCAAAGTCCCCTCCTAACAGCACATGCTGGAGTCAGACTTCATCGTACGAATTCTGGGGGTTCACGTGCACCCCATGGCAGAGGCTACTCCTCCGAGGACACGTTACAGCAAGTGACACCTCCCAGCAGCATGGGCGGAATGCCAGGGGCATAACCGCCGAGGCCGGCCTGACTCTGCGGCCCAGGGGGCTGTTGACGGAACACACGTGACACTCACGTTTCTGGACTCCCGTGCATCTCCTGCCACAGTCCCTCGCTCTGCACGGGCGTCTCTGCAGAATCAAGCACGGGCGACCTTCCTGCCGACTCCAAGGCATCAACACTCCTGCCCCGCAGAGGGCGATGTGTGCGGAGGTGTCCACAGCCCGGTGCCTCCACGAGACGGGGGTGGGGGGTGGGGGGGGCATCGCCCAGGCCAGTGCCTCTGCAGGACCCTCTTCTCCACTCCTGCCGGCCTCAGACTTCCCTCAAAAACCCTCTTCCTCCATTGAAATGCCTCTCAGAGTACCTCCATTTGTTTTTACCTTTGGCCTGTTTTTCTGTTTGTCTTCTTTCTTCTTTTGCAGCTGGAAACAGCCCATAAAACCCTGAACACACGTGCAGCTCTCTGACCTTCGAAAGGCCCCGCCCGGAGGGGAGAGGGAGGCCGGACGTGACATCTTGGTGGTGACGCCTGCTGGTACCTGGGGACCAGGACAAGAGTCCTCGCCCTCTGATTCCTACTTGCTGGTCTCTGACCTGTTTCTGGCCGGCACCCCGCCCTCAACCTTGGTGACCCCCCCTTCTCTGCAGCCCAGATTTTAAGGGAGTCCCGTGCTCCTGCCCCGGCCGTCGCTGAGACCCAGCACCGCGAATCCCCAGTGGAGTTGGGAGTCTTCGGTCTCCACGTCCCCTCCCCTCCTGGCCCCTGTGAGCCGCACGCGGCAGCTGCTCCGGGGGAACCAGGTGCTGCAAGTTCTTCCCGAGCAAATGTAGTTGTAAATGCTACTAAATTCATTTCTAGTTCCTTCTTTTGCATTTTATAAATGAATGTGTATTAAAAGTACGGTTCAAAGCGGGTGGTCTGAGACAAGTTGATTATAAGCTGAGTGATGGGTACATGGGGTTCTAGCTGCTTTCAAGAATGTTTGAAAATTTTCCGTAGGACAATTTTTTAATTTTGAGATCTGGGTGCGTTTGAATTTGCTGTGAAAAGTAAGGATCGAGGCCAGGCTCTGGGTGCCTTCGTCCCCCGTGGGTCTGTGATGTCGACCGCCCGGGATCGGGCTCTCAGTTTGGGGACGCTGCCACCCGCACCCGGAAGGTACCAGGAAGAGAACGGGTCTGGGAGAACGCTGTGGCTGGAATTCCGGGAAGCGCAGAGAAAAGAAAGCCAGCGCAGGTGAGGACAAGAGGAGTGGACAGCAGGAGACCCCGTCTCCTTGGGTTTTAAAAGACCGACCGACTTGACGGGGAGGAAGGAAGAGCCTCCTGCGGGGGCGCCCAGGGCGGGGCCGGTGGGAGCCGGGCCGGTCCTGGGGCCTCGGGGGTCGGGGCTGCGGGCACACAAGGTGGAGGGGGCAGGTGTGGAGGCGGTGGGCCGGCCGCCCTCTGCTCCTCCAGCGCCAGAACAGAGACCTGGCTCCACACGGGCCCTCCCACCAGTCCTCGCTCTGGGCGAGGCGGGCTCCTTCTCCTGGAGCGCCGTCTCTTTTTTCTCTTTCTCCCACGCCTTCCATCCACGGGACTGGAGCTGACCCCCCCCCCCCCGCCCCCGCCTCCACAAAATCTCCCTAATCACTCAGCCTGTGACGAAACCTTAAGATTCAACCCCGCTGCACTGGGGCTCGCGCGGGGGTGGCGGTGGGGTCCGCTCCACCCTGGCCTCCCTTGTTCATGGTAAGGCCTGTGTGTCTGCGCGGCACCCGAGCTCGGTCACTGACCTGCTGGGTGGACCTTGCTGGGCCTCTGTTGTCATCGTCCATTGATCAGAAGTTCAGTGTGACCCGGCCCAGGACGCTCGCCAGCCAGGGCCGGCCCCCGAGCAGAGCAGAGCGGCTTCATGCCTCCATCCACTCAACACCCAGCTGCGTCCACTGCCAGCCTGTCCCCTCAGCTCTGCCTGGGGGGGCATCCTGGGGGGGGGCATCCTGGGGTGGGTTGGGGGGCAGGCTGAGGGGGGCAGGTGGGGGGCAGGGGAGGGGGCAGGCTGGGGAGACAGGCTGAGGGGGCAGTCTGAGGGGGCAGGCTGGGGGAGTTGGGGGCACCGAAGTCGGTACGTGGAGTCCATGTGACAACCCTGTGCTGAATGAGTGTTGAATGAACTTGAAATCAAAGACGAAACCACAACCCGTGAGAGGAAATGAGGACAGGTCTAGAGAGAGTGGGGCTGTGGCGCCCAGAAACGATGGCAAAGCGGGCCGGGCACCTCGGAAACCCAGCCTGGGAGGCTCGGGGGTTTCTCTTCGGACGGCGGCAGTGATTGTTCTGTTGTTTTTCTGACGTTTCAGACTTTGAAGTGATCCGTTAGGGGATTCGTAAGAATCACGGTGAATAAACAGCCCGACTCCTCTTCATGAGCTGCCGGCGGCCGCCGGTTTCCGTGGTTTTGGCGCTGGTGTTACGACAGAGCCTGGAACAACACGGGTGAAGCGTGGAGAGATGTGCCCGGGAGCGCGGGTCTGGGCCTTTCCAGAAGCCGTCACGGGAACTGATCAAAGAACCCGTTTGAAGGAGAATGGCAACAAGAAATGTTTACCCTGATAAAGGGCAGCTCGTGTCACAGTGGGGGGTCCAGGGGAGCCAGGAACAGAGACGGGGTGGGGGGGCATCAGGCGGGCCGGGAGCATGTCCACCCCTCGGGGCGGGGCTGGGGTGGGAACTCGGGGTCACGGGAGCTTCCCGAAGGGCTAGAGCTGCGTGAGGCGAGGGCTCCACGGGCTCAGGGCCAGGTCACACGTCACGCCTTGAAGGAAATACTTGGAACCTGGCCCTTCACTCCTGCCCCAGATTCCAGCTCTTGTTCCCGACTCCTGGGCCTGCACGTCCCCCTCTCTCCGCAACCATCCCCATGGAACCCCAGGGCCTGGCTGCCCTTCTAGGCGGGGTCTTGACGCTGGCCCTTCCTGGCCCAGCCTGCCTGGCCCACTGCCACCCTGGGCCCTGGGGGGCAGACGGCTTCATGGGCTGGGGGAGGGACCCGGGGTGGAGGTGGGCTTGGAGGCAGCAACCAGATGTGCCCAGGCAGTGGAGCCCACGTGGGGAGGAACTGTTTCGGCGGCAGCACTGGAAGGTTCCGGAGCGGGTGGTATCGAGCAGTCATGACAGAAAGACACACAGACTTCAGGGATGATGACAAGAAGGCTTGGTGGCCATCGGCTCCACCTGTGTCCCCAGGGGGCTCCCTGCCCGGGTCCCCGGCCTTCTGCAGCTTGGGCGGGCGCGGACCGAAGCATCACCCCAGGCCTGACGCGCTGCCGGGGTCGGTGGGTGCGTTGCTGTGTTGGGCACACAGGCGAGTGAACCGGTGGGTCTCACCTCTTGCAACCCGACTTGGGGACTTGAGGCATCTTTGAAAGAGCACAGGACAAACACACCCAGAAAGCCCACCATCGCGACGGCTCCTGGGAGAGCCAGGCCTTCAGTGGAAACAGTGAGGAGCCGATTGGCCGCATTCGGCAGCCGCGCACGCAGCCCGGCCTGACTCAGGGGAAGGAAGTGGTGTTTCCACTGCAGCTCAAAACAAGTGGTTTCAGGACGGCGTGTGTGTCACTGGCATTTCCCTGTTGTGTTTATGAGATGAGGTGGGAATGGGCGTCGGAGTTACTCTAATCTCGTCTTTTACAAGAAACAAGAAGCCCCCAGTGGAACGCGGGCGGGGGGCTCTGTGGCCTGGGAGGCGGGGGGGGAAACCCCAGGGTGCCTGCCGCAGGGGGTGGGGGGGGCCCACTCAGGGCTGGAGCCGAGGCCGGGTTCACCCGTCCGGCTGATTCCTCCTCTGGACGGGCAGCGAGGGTGCCAAGAGCAGGTGCTCTGTGCGTGGCGCCGTGTCCGGGCCGGGCCAGGCATGGGGCCCGGGGCTGCCTTGGAGGGTGGAGGCTTGAAGGGCTGGAGCCGTTTCACCAGAAAGCAGATCCACGGTCCAGGGGCCAGGTCACAGTTCCTACCCCGTGGGGACAGGACTGCACTGGTGAGGCTGCAGCGAGGGGACTGACTGTCCAGTCACAAGTGGATGGTTTCTGCAGCACTAAGAAGCAGGGGTGCGTTCCCAGGATGAAGTGCTGACCGGGGCCCAGACGCAGGGCCTGGGCTGGCAGCCAGGGGCTGGGGCTGGGGGCTGGAGGCTGGAGGCCAGGGTGTGGGCTGGGGGCGGGGGGGCCTGGGGGCGGGGGCAGCCTCCTCTCCTGGAAGGCGCCTTCACCAGAATCCCCGGTCCAAGCAGCCCCAAAGAGTAAGCTGCCTTTGAAGTGACATATCGGTTCGTGTCTATATTTAAACTGGAGCGAAAGACAATAAACCAGATGAAAGGGTTCACTGAAAACAGCGTCCTGGGGGAGTGGCGACGCCTGTCAGCCACGCCGTCTGGGTGAAACCCACGTTCCACTCACCTGTTTGGGTTGTGATCAGGCAGCAAAACAACGGGAGAAAAATCCCCACATTTTCATGAGGAGGTTTTACTGGAAAATCTTCTAATAAATAGGGTCGGAAGTACAGCACAGCAATTTTGAAACCACCTTCTCATGGTTCAAATGTTGTTTTCAAAATCTCCTCTCTCCTTGGCCACTGCCTCCAGGCCTGGGTTCCAAGGCCCCTCTGGTGGCCACCCCAGGCTGCGCCATCATCTTCCATCACAGGCTGAACTTGTCCCCAAATTCACATGCGGCCGTCCTAACCCCGGCTCCTCGGAGCTGATGCGGTCTGGGGGTGGGGTCTTTAGAGAGGCAGTCAAGGGGAAATGAGGCCATTAGGACAGGTTCTGACCCTCACAGGACACAGACACACACAGGGGACGGCCACGTGAGGCCGCAGGAGCAGGCCTGTCGACACTCGGCTGGGGCGCCCAGCCCCGGGGACTGCGTGGAGACAGACTGCGTGGAGACAGCCGCCCTGTCTGTGGTCCTTACGGCGAGGCGCAGACCAACACTCTGAGCTGGCCAAGTCTCTCGTCTTCCTAGAGACTCTTTTAAAAAGAAGCTTGGAAGTCAGTGGGTCGCTCACTTCCCAGATGAGGGGCCTGATGCTCCCACGTCTCGTGGCTCATCTGAGCTCAGCCTGGACGAGGAGCAGGTGCCGGGAGACGAACGGCCGGGGTGGAGGAGGGTGGCAGGGGGGTTCCAGAAGGGCCTTGGAGGGGCCGGAGTGCAGGACGAAGTCAGAGGTGACACGGGGCGAGGAGGGCCGTGCTGCGGGCACAGTGAGGCCCCAAGGGCCCTTCCTGCCTGTGAAGCGTTCACCCAGGCTGCACGTGGAGGTGGGGCAGACCCGGGAGCTGAAGGTGGAAGCAGGGCGGCCAGGAGGCGGCAGTATCCAGGTGACTTCGGAGGGCGCCAGCGGCGGGCCGATTCTGGACATATTTTCAAGGTAGACGTCGCAATACTTGCTAACAGATCAGAAGTAGGTGCAAGAGAGAAAAAGAACAGCCAGAAATGATTCCAAGGTTCTGGGGGCACGGAGATTTAAGGTCCCGTGTGGGCCTGGGATGGAGGGCAGCTGGGGGGAGGCCAGGACCCGAGAGGCAGCATTTCAGGGAGTGCGCGCCGGCTGTGCACCTGCTGCCCAGACTCGGATTCTGGGGGTGACACAGCCCAGCCCCTCGTGTGGGACTGACAGGGATTTGCTCCCTCCTGTCCATCACCCCGAATCTTACGTCTGCAGGTTCTAAACCCCGTGATATTTTTTCCCGGTTGGGTTTAGGCGGTCTTGTATTTGCTTATTCATTGCCTGCATCTGTGGTGGTGCGGAAGCTCCGGGCCAGGGAGTGAACCTGAGCCACAGCAGCCACCCAAGCGGCTGCAGTAACAACGCCAGGTCCGTATCCCGCTGCTCCTCGAGGGACCTCCTAGACAGTCTTTTAGAGCAATTAAAAATAGGAAAAATGTCGATTTTTTATATTCCCATTTTTTCAATTTTCAGGGTTCTTCAGTGTGTAAACAATAATCTCCTGTTCGAAAAACTTTGTTTCTTGAAACGTGGAGTTCTCTCAGCTTCTCTGTTTGCGGGACATGAGTTGCCTCAGCTTTGGTTTGTCTGAAAACAGCTATATTGTACCCCCCTCATTTTTGAGAGATACTTTGATTTGGTACAGAATCCTGCACAGGAACGTTTTTTCAGTACTAAAGATGCTTATCCACTGCCATTGGCATGCATCATTTTGGATAAGAAGTCTTCTGTAATTCTCGGTGTGATATTTCTTTCTCTCTGGCGCCGAGAAGACAGCCTCTCTACGTTTGCAAGCACGGACATGTATCCGGGTGTGTGTTTGTGCCTTTATGTTCCTGTTTATCCTGTTGAGGTTCTTGGAGCTTCATGGATCTGTGGCTTGTTGTTTTAATTGAATTTGGAAAATTTTCAGCTATTATCTCGTCAATAATTCTCCCTGATTCTGTCTCTATTTAGACCATCGGATGTTGTCCCACAGGTTCTGGATGCCCTGTTCAGTTTCTCCCCGAGTCTTCATTTCCTTTGGATAATTGCTATGGACTTTTTCCCTGGGTGTGTCCACCCTGCTAGGAGCCTGTGGAAGGGACCTGCGCCTCCGATGCTGTGTCTGCGTTTCTGGCATTTCCTTTGGATCCTTGACTGGCTCTCTGCCTTGATGCCCACGGTCCTGCATGCTGCCCTCTGCCAGGATCTGCTGTAGGTCAGTCCTGGTTGTTTGTGTGCTATTTCCAGTGTCCGGGTCATCTCCGGGTGTGGTCTGTCGAGTGCCTGATTTCCTTTTTTTTTCTTTTCAGGGCAGCCCCTGCAGCATATGGAAGCTGCCAGGCTAGGGGTCACATCAGAGCTTCGGCTGCAGCCTAAGCCACAGCCACAGCAACACCGGATCAGAGCCACACCTGTGACCTACACCACAGCTCTCGGCAATTCGGCAGATCCTTAATTCACTGAGTGAGGCCAGGGATGGAACCCGCGTCCTCATGGATCCTGGGTCAGGTTCTTAACCAGCCGAGCCACCATGGGGAACTCCCGGTTACTTGATTTCTTAACAAAAATTTTTTTCCCTTAAATCTTCTGTGTGTCTCAGTTTTTGACTGAATGACAAACATCGCGTGTGAGGTGGCCCCCCCGCCCGCTTTCCTCACACCGTGAAAGAGAGGGAGGGGCTACCTGCCAGCGGTTTAGCCGGTTTGGGTTTTGTTTTGCTTCCATTATCTTTGCGCCTTGAGCTTCAAAGCCGTCCAGTGGCTTCTGCTACTCTGTGCTCCTGGGGTCCTGGAGCAGGGCCACCCCCACCCCATTTCTCACAGTCCTGCCTGTGGGGGCTGAGGGGTCTCCTGCGTGGCCCTCCCCAGAGGACAGATACTGTTACGCGACGTAACTGTGAGAGCAGGGCCTCTCGAGGGTCCCTCTCTCCCACGTCTCGTCTCCAGTAACATCCCAGAACCCACCTTCATTAAAGAGCCAGGCGACCCTTAGAGTTAGAGACGCTGCGAGCTTTAAGGCTGCCTCCTCTGACCGCTCGCCCGAGCTCTGCAGCCCTGCGCTCACACGGCCGGGGCCGGCGGGAGCCTCCTCAGGGCAGCTCTGACTCCAGAACTCCCAGGTTGAGTTGGGATCGGTCTCCTACAATTTCCACTTGTTAAAGCTATCAGTTTAGGATAAAAATAAGTTTAAGGCATTTTCTAGATGATATAGCTCTTCAAATATTTGAAGACAAACATTATCCATTCATACATTAATTTAAAAACTTGGCACCAACGTGCCAGACCCTGGAATAGAAACTAGTCAGAGATGAAAATGGAGCCACGCTTGCTTTCCAGGGTCTTGAGGTCCAGCAGAGACGACGACTGACGCTAGATGGTGACTGAGTCCCCACGGAGCATCTCGGAACAGAGAACGGGTCTGGTCGGAGGGACAGGCGCCAGGAAGGGGCGCCCACAAGGGAAGCGGGAATGAGTCAAGGACCCAGAGGGAGGAGGACGTGGCGGGCGCGGGCGCTGTTGGCAAGCCTCGGAGAAGAGGCGCCTCTCGTCTAGACGCCCATGTGAAAGCCAGGGGTGGCGAGTGCGAGCCGGCCCGGACTACGTCCTGGGGCGCCAGCGCGGCACCGTTTTGCAGTCTCTGTCGGCAGCAAGGACCACGAGCAGACACAGGTGCTCAGTGCGCTCTGAATGCTCAGTTAGCAGCTCAGGAAGGAAACCTTTCCCGTGCGTTTCTGAACAGCGTTCCGTGCAGAAGAGTGTGGATGAATTTCTGCACGGAGACAGCATGGGCCCGGATGGCCCGGGTGGAGGCTGGGGCGTGATGGAAGCCCCAGAGCCAGAGAGGCTGGGGTCGAGGCACAGGCACAGGGGGGGCGCGTGGTCAGTTTTAGGTGGAGGTCAGAGGTTGAGGGAACTGGGCCTGAGGACCAGATCGGAGGAGGCGTGATTGTCTGAAAACTAGGAGGGTTGAGCGTGTGGCCTCCAGGCAGAGGTGGAGGGGGGCGGTGGGGGGTGGTCGGGGTGTGGACAGGAGACAGCACAGAACTTGGGTCCCCCTGAGGGCTGGCCAGACCTTCAGGACGCCCACCAGGCTAACATTACAGAGGCTGCGGCACCCTGGGGTGGCAGCAGCCTGACCTCCCCACGCCCCCACCCCCGGGCCTGGGAGGGGAGGCTCCAGACTGGACTCAGAGGGAGGGAGGCTGTGAGGGGACAGGGCCAGGTCACACACACCCCCCAGCAGCCAGTGGGGGGGCGGGGTTCAGAGGTGCCCACACCTGGCATGCTGGGCTCTGTGTCCCTTCCCAAACCACTTCCTTGGCTCTTCAGGCGTCTGAGACGGCTCGTGCCCCCTCTGTGTCCCTGGGGGGGGGGAGGGGACCTTGAACCTCTAGTGGGTTGGACAGTGGTCCTCGGTCCCCGCCCCTGTTCATCTGGGGAGGTCAGGCTTTGGGAAGATCACGAATGTGGCCCAGGGCCCACCGGCCGCCTCTCCGCGCTCCCCAGGCGCTGGGTCCTCAGTTACGAGCCCTGAGGCGCGAACAGTGTCCACACCCAGCTTCTGTCGGGCCGGCAGCCCCTTCCCTGTGCGATCACAGCTGAGACTCAGTGATGAGGGGACCCTGAGCACCAGGTGGGGACGGCGCCTTGGGCTGAGGGTGAAAGTGCCAGCTTGGGGCTGCCTGATGGAGAGAGATAAGGGCTGTGGGCCCTTGACAGGTTACAAACTTTCACAAAATGACTAAAGGGCGTCAGAACCGGCTCATCTGAGGCAGCCTGGCTCCCTTTCCAGGCCCGTTTTGGTTCTACTGGCTGTTCCAGGCCAATCTCCAGAAAACCCAGCTCAGGGGGTAAAACTCTCATCTGGAAAGCAGACATGACGTGACCCGTCTTCCCCGTGTCTTCTCAACAAAGACGCAGGATCCTGTGGGTCACCAGCCACCCGGCCGAGGGGAAGGGGCCGTCAGAGGGGGAAGCACAGCTGGTGCTGCGGCCCAGACGCCACTCAGTGTCCCTAAAGCCTTGACCTCCAGGGCCACACCCACGCATTTGGCAATTCCTGGGCCAGGGACTGAATCCCACTGCAGCTGTGATGAGCCGCTGCAGGCGGGTTCTTAACCCACTGCGCCGTGGTGGGAACTCCCAACTTCTCCAAATACTGATTTGTCACACAGCCACTGTTCAGGCCACACGGGGACACTCCCCTTGATACTATGTATCATGGGCGCGCCTGCAGGTCTTATTCAGCTGTCCCCACCCGTCTGCCGATACCTTTTCCCCAGCTCGGAATCCGGTCCCGGCCAACGGGAACAGTGCTCCTTCGTCTCCTCCGACTCCACTCTGTGGGACGGTTCGTCCTGCACTTTGCGGAATGTCCCTGGGTTGTGTTGGCGTCGCGTTTCCTTGTGTGATCAAGTTCAAGGGGTGATCGTGCTCATGCAGCCTGCTGGCACACTGGCGGTGCGCGTACCCACGCGCTTCGGGCTCCAGCGGTCGGGCGGGGCACATCCTGTTCCGCCACCCTCCCCACTCACAGCCCGGAGGGGACTCTGACCAGGCACCCCCAGAACTTCGGCGGGAGGTGGGAAGAGCCCCGTGGCTGCCGGGGCCGCTGCCTGGGAGGCCTTTGGGGGCGGTGGCCCGGAGGCCGCCGCGTGAGGCCGAGTCCCGTGCGACGCAGACACACAGCCGTTCCCGACGGTCGACGATCTCGGCGATGTGCTTCCCACGGACACTGAAGCCACGTCCTAAGCCGTTGTTTTAAGAATCCAGTAAGTTTAAGAAGACTTATTTAGTGGGACCTTGGGGGGAAATCAGAGATGCTCCTCGCAGGATTCAAATCTTACAGGGTTTATTCTGAGGCAGAAAACACTTGGCCTCGCCGAGCGTCTGATGTTAGCTTAAACATACTGCAGATAACTCATAAGGGGAAAAAGACCCAAAGAACAAAGACAACGATTTTCCAAGGGCCTCGGGAGCAAGTCAAACAAATCAAGCTGGACCTCCTACCTCTGGGTGCAGCAGCCACGTCAACAAAGGCCGCCGGCAGGTCTCAAAGACAGCGGTCTTGAGCTTGAGCAGAACCCAGTGTTGGTGTCACGTCCGCGTCCACGGACTGGACTCCTCGGAACACGAAGAGAACGCAGAATGATCAGGGCACACCTTGGAGAGCGATACTCGGAGGCTTCATGTATTCAGCGTCTTTACAGAGCAACTGGCAGCACAGGCTTGTGTTTAAAATTCCACTTTGTTGCTCTTCTGCCTCTGCAGCACGAGAAATCCAGAGCACTTGGTGTGCCATCTGAGCCGGGCCACCTGCTACACAGATGAGTAGCCAGGGGCTCAGCAAGGGGAGGCACGTCAGGCAGAGCCGGGCGCACGACGGGGCGCAGGGAAACTTCCCTTCGCGCTCTGCAGCCTTCACGGGCCCTCCGTCCCCCTCACCTGGGGAGTCAGGTCTCTAGCACAAACTTATAAAGTTCGTACCTCTCCCCTAGGCACTCCTTCACCTGTGCCCCCCAAGTATTGATATTTTATTTTTCATTCATTTACTTTTCATTCAGCTCAAGATACTTTCTAAATTCTCTGGGGACTGTCTCCTCGCCTTGGGTTATCTGGAGGTATATTGTTGAGCTCCCAAGTACTCAGATTTTTCCTAAATATTTTATTGTTATTGACTTCTAATTTAATTCTCTGTATGATCTAAAGACTTTATTGTTTTTCGTCAGACCCCCAGACATGGTCTATCCTGGTGAATGTTCCGCAGAACTTAAAAAAAAAAAAAAAAAAGTGTGGTGTTCTGTAAATGTCACTTGGGTCAAGGTATGTGGTGGTTTTACTCAGAACCTAGGTCTTCTGTGATTTTTTGGTCCAGTTGTATCAATTGCTAAGGAGTTTTCAACTCCTCAAATGTGAGAATAACAGACTTGCCCATTTTTCTTTAATTCTGTCAATTTTTGCTTCATATATTTTATTATTTGCTGTTACTTGGCCAGACACATGTAGGATTGTGTCTTTCTGACCATTTTATAATCACGGAAAGCTCTTCCTTATCTCGTATTAACACAGCCACTCAGGCCTCCCTTATGCTTCACTGTTTGCATGAGTATTTTTTCCAGGCAGTTACATGCAACCCATCTGTGTTTTCAAATATAAAGTGTGTTTCTTGTACACAGTATACGGTTGGTTTATGCTTTTGAAAACCCATTCTGCAGACTTTGCCTTTCAGTTGAAACGCTTAGTCCACTGCTGTTTAATGAAACTACTGCAGTGACTTTGTCGAGTGTAGCATTTTATTGTTTGCTTTCTATTTGCTCTGTTTTCTGTTCTTCCTGTCATGCCTTTTACATATTAAACCAATAGGAAATATTATCTGAATTATAATGGAATTTTCAGTTACAATTTTCCTATTGGTTCTTTAGCCAAACATCGCTGATAACTGTTTTAGTGATTGTCCTGGGATAGCAACTGATTCCCCTCTCTCGGTCCACCTGCAGTTAACACATCACTTCATGTAACAGGTAGGAATCTTGCAGCCGCGGGTCCACGCCCTCTTCTCTTGTGTTATGGCTGTGTGTGCCATACAGCCCCGTGGTGATGCTGTAATGTTTGCTCCAAGGAGTCAGATATACTATGTGAATACCACATATATTATAAAAACCTTAAGAGAATAAAGAGCCAAACTGTTTTCTATGCCCAGCTCTGAGATGTCTTTGCATACGGTGTACAGACGTCTGTGAAAACACCGAGATGAATTTACCGTCTCAGATGCTCCCTGCTGATCTTGAGGACATGAGCTCCATCAGGATGTCAGCTCCTCTGTCTGAAGAAGGTCCCTCAGCATCTCCTAAGGCGCAGGTCTGCCGGCAACACATTCTTTTACTTTTATCTAAAATGTCTTTATTTTGCTTTTGTTCTGGAGGAATGTTCCCACTTGACATAGAATTCTGGTGGACAGTTCCTTCCCTCTGTCACTTCACACGTGGCTATTTCCCTCTCTCCTGGGTCCGCAGTTCCTAAGGCGAGGTCAGGAGGAATTCAAAACTGCCCCGCCGTGACAGGTGTTTTTCTACAGCTGCTACTACATTTGCTCTTTATCCCTTTTGCTTCTTTTTCCTCCTTCGAGAGGCCACACACGTTACACTGTCCGATTACGTCCAACACTTGATCCCCAATGTCCCCCTTCCTAGTCTGTACTTCGCATAATCTCCACGGATGTATCGAGGTTGGGCTCAGTCGACTTTTTGTTCTCTTGGAAACGAGCTCCATTTTCCTTGTTGTTCGTGTGTCAGGTAATCTTGGGCTTTAGTCTAGACATTAGGAGGTACGTTGCTAATACTCCGGATCAGCAGCCAGTTGCAGCTGGTTTGACCTGACCTGAAAACTCAAGTCTCTTACTGCTGCTTGAGTGGGAGCTCGAATCTCAGGTTGCACCTTCATCTTTAGCTGGACTCTCCTGCTTTATTCACGTGTTGATTCAGGGGTGTTAGCCAGGGTTAGAGACAGAATTTGGGGCTCTTTTCTCTGGTTTCTTCTTTGCTAGATTTCTCCCTCTCTCGCCTGTAGCTGCACTTTTCTGATGAGACTGGGTGGGTCCAGGGTGGTGGGGCCGCAGACCAGCTGCACCTCGCTGGATACGACCTCCTGAAAGCACAATCATCAGTTTTCCCACTGGTGTCCTCACCGCCTCCTCACTGTGCCAGCTACACCTGGCTCCCAGCTAAGAGCCACAAAAATGGGAAATCACTCCATTAACACCTCCAATAACGTGAGTGTGGATTTTTTTATATGACATGTTATATTACTATTATTAATAGTTATGTCCCCATACAATTTTTTTCTCTACTGTACAGCATGGTGGCCCAGTCACACATGCAAGTACACATTCTATTTTCGGACACTGTCATGCTCCATCATAAGTGACCAGACATAGTTCCAAGTGCTACACAGCAGGATCTTATTGCTAAGCCCTTCCAAAGGCAATAGTTTGAATCTTTTAACCCCAAGTTCCCCAACCACCTCACTCGCTCCTCCTCCCACTTGACAACCACAAGTCTATTCTCCAAGTCCATGATTTTCTTTTCTGTGGAGATGTTCATTTGTGCTGTATATTAGGGATTCCAGTTGTACGTGATATCATGTGGTATTTGTCTTTCTCTTTCTGACTTACTTCACTCAGCATAAGAGTCTCTACTTCCATCCATGGTGCTGCAAATGGCATTATTTCATTCTTTTTTATGGCTGAATAGTATTCCATTGTGTATATATACCACATCTTCCTAATTCAATTGTCTGTTGATAGACATTTGGGTTGTTTCCATGTCTTGGCTATTGTGAATAGAGCTGCAATGAACATGCGGGTGCATGTGTCTTTTTTAAAGAAAGTTTTGTCTGGATATATGCCCCAAAGTGGGATGGCTGGATCATATGGAAGTTCTATGTATAGATTTCTAAGGTACCTCCATACTGATCTCCATAGTGGCTGTACCAGCTTACATTCCCACCAACAGTGCAGGAGGGTTCCCTTTTCTCCACACCCCTTCCAGCATTCGTTACTTGTGGACTTATTAATCATGGCCATTCTGACTGGGGCGAGGTGGTATCTCATCATAGTTTTGATTTGCATCTCTCTAATAATCAGGGATGTGGAGCATTTTTTCATGTGCTTGTTGGCCATCCGTACATCTTTCTTGGAAAAATGTCTATTCAGGTCTTTTGCCAATTTTTCAACTGGGTTCTTAGCCTTTTTGCTGTTGAGCTGTATAAGTTGCTCTAGAGATTAAGCCCTTGTCAGTTGCATCATTTGAAACTATTTTCTTTTTGTTTTCTTTTTGGTTTCCTTTGCTATGCAAAAGCTTTTCCGTTTGATTAGGTCCCATTGGTTTATTTTTGCTCTTATTTCTGTTGCTTTAGGAGACTGACCTGAGAAAACATTCATAAGGTTAATATCAGAGAATGTTTTGCCTATATTCGTCTCTTCCAGGAGTTTGATGGTCTTATATTTAAGTCTTTAAGCCATTTTGAGTTTATTTTTGTGCATGGTGTGAGGGTGTGTTCTACTTTCATTGATTTGCATGCAGCTGTCCAGGTTTCCCAGCAATTCTTGCTGAATAAACCGTCTTTTTTCCATTTTATGCTCTTGCCTCCTTTGTCAAAGATTAATTGACCATAGGTGTCTGGGTTTATTTCTGGATTCTCTATTCTGTTCCATTGGTCTGTATGTCTGTTTTGATACCAGTACCACACTGTCTTGATGACTGTGGCTTTTGTAATATTGCCTGAAGTCTGAGAGAGTTATGCCTCCTGCTTGGTTTTTGTTCCTCAGAATTGCTTTGGTAATTCTGGGTCTTTTGTCGTTCCATATAAATTTTTGGATTGTTTGCTCTGGTTCTGAGAAAAATGTCATGGGTAATTTGATAGGGATTGCATTGAATCTGTAGATTGCTTTAGGTACTATGGCCATTTTTACAATATTAATTTTTCCAACCCAGGATCATGGAATATCTTTCCATTTCTTTACATCTTCAATTTCCTTGATTAACGTTTTATAGTTCTCGGCATATAAGTCCTTTACCTCCTTGCTCAGAGGTATTTCCAGGTATTTGATTTTTTGGAGTGCAATTTTAAATGGTATTGTATTTTTGCATTCCTTTTCTAATATTTTGTTGTTAGAATACAGAAATGCAACAGGTTTCTAAATGTTAATCCTATATCCTGCTACTTTGCTGATTTTGTTGATCAGTTCAAGTGGTTTTGGGGTTGAGTTCTTAGGGTTTTCTATGCATAGTATCATGTCATCTGCATACCTGTGTGGATGCCTTTTATTTCTTTTGTTTGTCTGATTGCTGTGGCTAGGACTTCCAATACTGTGTTGAATAACAGTGGTGAGAGTGGGCATCCTTGTCTTGTTCCAGATTTTAGTGGGAAGGCGTTCAGCTTTTCTCCATTGAGTGTTATATTTGCTGTGGGTTTGTCATAAATGGCTTTGATTATGTTAAGGAATGTTCCCTCTCTACCCACTTTGGTAAGAATTTTTATCATGAATGGATGTTGGACTTTGTCACAGGCTTTCTCTGCATCTCTTGAGATGATCATGCAGTTTTTGACTTTTCTTTGGTTAATGTGGTGGATGAGGTTGACTGATTTGCACATGTCGAACCATCCTTGTGCACCTGGGATGAATCCCACCTGGTCGTGGTATATGATCTTTTTTATATGTTGTTGGATTCAGATGGCTAAAATTTTGTTGAGAATTTTTGCGTCTATATTCATCAAAGATATTGGCCTATAGTTTTCTTTTTTGGTGATATCTTTGTCTGATTTTGGAATTAGGTTGATGGTGGCATCATAGAATGTCTTTGGGAGTGTTCCTTCTTTTTCAACCTTTTGAAAAAGTTTAAGGAGGATGGGCACCAGATCCTCTTTATATGTTTGGTAGAATTCACCTGTGAAGCCATCTGGTCCTGGACTTTTATTTGTAAGGAGTTTTTTTTTTTTTTTATTACATATTCAATTTCATTTCTAGTGATCGGTTGTTCAGTTGATCTATTTCTTGACTCAGTTTTGGCAGGGTTTGTCTCTAGAAAGTTGTCCATTTCTTCTAAGTTGTCAAATATGTTGGCATACAATTGTTCATAGTATTCTCTCATGGTGTTTTGTATTTCTGTAGTATCTGTTGTGACTTCTCCTTTTTCATTTCTGATTGTTTATTTGGGTTTTTTCTCTCCTCTTCTTGGTGAGTCTAGCCAGAGGTTTGTCAATTTTGTTTACCTTTTCAAAGAATCAGCTCTTAGTTTTATTGATTTCGTCTATTGTTTTTTGAATCTCTATTTTATTGATTTCTTCTTTGATCTTTATGATTTTCTTCCTTCTGCTGACTAGGTTTTGTTTGTTCTTCTTTTTCTAATTCATTTAGATGTTGGGTTAAGTTGTTGATTTGAGATTTTTCTTCTTTTTTGAGGAAGGCCTGTAATGCTATCAATTTCCCTCTGAGCACTGCTTTTTAGCATCCTATAGATTTTGAGTGGGTGTGTCTTCATTATCATTTGTCTCAGAGTATTTTTAATTTCCTTCTTGATTTCCTCATTGACCCATTGGTTTTTTAGAAGCCTGTTGTTTAGTCTCCATGTAGTTAGTTTTTTCTCATTTCTTTTCCTGTGGTTGATTGCTAGTTTCATGCCATTGTGGTCAGAGAAGATACGTGAAATAATTTCTATACTCTTAAATTTGTTGAGGTTAGCTTTGTGCCCCAGTATGTGATCAATTCTTGAGAATGTTCCATGTGCACTTGAGAAGAATCCATATTCTGACTTTTTTGGATGTAATGTCCTGAAAATGTCGATTAAGCCTAACTTTTCCATTGTGTCCTTTAGGATCTCTGTTGCCTTATTGATTTTCTGTCTAGAGGATCTGTCCATGGATGTGAGTGGGGTGTTAAAGTCTCCTACTGTGACTGTATTCCCATCAGTTTCTCCTTTTATGTCTGTTAGTATTTGTTGTAGGTATCTGGGTGCTCCTATATTAGGGGACTATATATTGACGATTGGTAATATCCTCTTCTTGAATGGATCCTTAACCATTAAATAGTGTCCTTCTTTGTCTTTCTTAATGGCCTACATTTTAAAGTCATTTTGCCTGATATGAGTATTGCAACTCCTGCTTTCCTGTCTTGTCCATTGGCCTGAAATATCTTTTCCCATCACCTCACTTTCAATCTATGTGTGTCCTTTGCCCTAAGGTGAGTTTCTTGTAGACAGCAGATTGAAGGTTTTTGCTTTTTTATCCAATCTGTCACTCGGTGTTTTTTGATTGGAGCATTTTGTCCATTGACATTTAAGGTGATTATTGATTGATACATATTTATTGCCATTTTAAACTTTGTCTTCCAGTTGATTCTATGTTTCTCTTCTTTTCTTTTTTGGGTTGGATGGTTACCATTTATTTTATGATTGGGTACTTTTCTTTTCAGTTTTTGTGAATGTAATGTTTGGATTTGATTTGCGGTTGCCCTCTTTTTTAAGTACGTTAAGTTCTTCCTATACCTGCTTGCTTTTGCCTGATAGTCATATAGGCTCAGACACATCATTAAAATAAAAAAAAAGAATCTATATTTTCTTACTTTCCTTCCCCACATTGTATGATTTTGATGTCTTTTTTTTTTTTTTTTAAACATCTTCATGTTTAGATCTGTATGCTGGCTTATTTAAGTGACTGCTTTCCAATTGTGGTTTCCTCCATCCTAATTCTTATTTTTCTCTTTTCTCACTCTCTTTTTGTTAAGTTTAGAGAAGCCCTTTCAGTATTTCTTTTAGAATGGGTTTAGTATTGCTGTACTCTTTTAGCTTTTGTTTGCTGCAGAAATTCTTCATTTCTCCTTCTCATTTAAATGATATTCTTGCTGGATATAGAGTATTCTAGGCTGTAATTTTTTTCCTTTCAGCACTTTAAATATATCTTGCCACTCCCTTCTGGCCTGTAGTGCTTCTGTAGAGAAATCAGCTGATAGCCTTATGGGGGTTCCCTTATAATTAATGCTTTGCTTTTCTCTTGCGGCCTTTAGAATCCTCTCTTTACCTTTAATTTTGCCATTTTTATTATAATATATCTTGGTGTGGGCCTGTTTGGGTTCAGCTTGCTTGGGGCCCCCTGTGCTTCCTGCGTCTTGATATCAGTATGCTTTAGATTTGGAAAGTTTTCAGCCGTAATTTCTTCAAATATATTTTCAATCCCCTTTGTTCTTTTCCTTCTGGAATTCCTATTATGCGTAGATTGGCCCACTTTATATTATCCCATAGGTCTCTTATACTGCTTTCATTTTTTTCATTTGGTCTTCCGTCTGTGGTCCTGTTTGGGTGGCTTCCATTATTTTGTCTTCCACATCACTAATTCATTCCTCTGCATTCTTCATTCTTCTCTTTATTGCCTTGAGCTCAGTTTGTATCTCTGCAAATGAATTTTCTAGTTTTTCTTGGCTCCTCATTTTCTAGTTCCTTTCTAAAGGAATCTGCATTACTGTTCGCATCCTCTAATTCCTCCAGCACTTTCACTGTCTCCCTTTTGAACTCAGTGTCTGTCAGACTGCAGAGCTCTGTTTCACTGTTGACTGCTTTAGGTGAATTCTCCTGTTCCTTTAACTGGGAATGGTTTCTGGTCTTCATCTTGCTTGTGTTTTTCTTTTTCTGTGAGTTTAGGGAAGCCAAACTGTACTCTTGTAAGGCTATTTCTATGCCAGAGCACCCCTTTGTATATTTTTTGGGGGGTTACTATTTATTTTTGGTGTGGGAGTTTGAATATTTGCTGTCTCTTTCTTCGTGTGAGCAGGCTGTTGTTCCCAGGATGCTCAGTATGTTTTCGGGGAGAAGGAGGCAATTGGTAGGGCCAGCAGTCAGTGCCCGGTCATTGGGCTCTCAACAGCAGCAAGGACCTGCAGGAAGGTGGCATGGGCTGCTTCTAGCTGCAGGGCCCTGGGAAGTGGTAATGAGCTCTAGGCAGATCTTCAAGGTGACAGAGCATTTGGCGGTAGCAACAGCAGGGTGTGTGAGTTTCCAGGGGAGTGAGAGCAACAACAGCTTGTGTTTGATTGCAGTGCCCTCCTCGGAGGTGATTGGAACCGCAGGTGGTGCCTGTTCGGGGACCCCTATTGGGAGGAGGCCATGACCATCTCTAGAGTCAGTGATAACTGTGGTGGTTTGCCCACGCCACCTGTAGACCATGCATGAAGCAACCTGTCTCACTTCGCCCACACATGAGGTGTTGTACAGGGTGCTCCTGGTTGCAGGATCCTGGGAAGTGGCAGAGATCAGGTGTGTGGGTACTGCCCAGGACATTTGGCAGTGGCAGCAGCAGGGTGGGTGTGTTCTTGGGGGTGCGAGAGCACCAACAGGAGGTGTTCAGTCACATTGCCCTCCTCTGCGGTGCCCTTTAGGTGAATGGGGCTGCAAGTGATTTTTGTTCAAGTATCTCCAATGGCCGTGGGCCACCACCCACCTCTGGAATCAGGGATAACTGCGGTGGTTTGCCCCTGCCGCCTGCAGACCACACAAGCAGCACCCTGTCCCACTTAGCCCACACAGGAGGGGCTGCACCAGTTGTTCCTGGTTGTCGGGTCTTGGAAAGGGACAGTGACCAAGCATCTGGGCATTACCCAGAGCGTTTGGCAGTGGCAGCTGCAGGGTGGGTGTGTTCCCAGCGGAGTGAGAGCAACAGCATATGGTGCTTGGTTGCACTGCCCTCTTTTTTTTTTTTTTTTGCCAACCCCTGAGATGACTGGGGTCCCAGATGGAGCCCACTCACAGGCCCCTACTGGTGGCAAGCCACGCCTCCCTCTGGCCTCTGAGGTGACCGACGCAGTCTGTCCCTGCCACCTGCAGATTATGCGAGAGGCACCACGTCGCACTTGGCCCCCTTGTGCCCTTAGCCCACACGCAGGTGCCCGGCCACCAGTAGCCTGCATAAGCAGCGTCTAATCTCCGCTAAACCAGCAAGAGGCTTCTCACCCGCCGGCCTGCAGCCTCCGCAGAGCTGCCCCGCCCTCTGAGCCGGGGCATGCGCCTGCGCAGCTCTGCAGAGGGCGGCCCCCCCTGGCGGCCCCGCCTCCTCCTCGCCCCTCCCCCCGATGGCGCCCGGCCTCTCCTGGGGGTCTGGACCTTCCCGCCCTGTTCCCGTTGCCGTGGGGTCCTCTCCTCAGCCCATGGCGCTCTGCTCCTTAGCCCCGCACGCCAACCCCAGTCCTCTCCCCTGCACCGACCTCCGGAGCCTGCGTCTCAGCGCCCAGCCCCGGCCCGAGCCTCCTGGGCTGCGGGGTCCGGGCCTGCGGCTCGGTTCGGATGGTCTGTGCGGCCCTCACTCTGCTCGCTGCTCAGTCCAGCTGCTGCGCTTTTCTCCACGACTTGGAGGCCCCGACGACTCAACCGATCCTCCGTCAGTGAGGTGGCTTCCTTTTCTCCTTGACGGCTCCCTCTCGGGAATGCCAGTCCCGTCCTGATCCCTTTTCTCTTTTTTTCTTTGGTTCCACCCGGTTCTGTCGAGAGTTTCTTGCCTTTTGGAGGTTTAAGTTCTTCTGCCAGCACGCAGCGGACGTCCCGTGCGAGTTGGTTTACATGCAGATGTCTTTGTGGGAGAAGGTGAGCGTGCCCTCCTCCTCCTCCGCCCCAGCGTGGGTTCTGCCCACTCTGTTCACTGCCCCGTGCCTTTGGGTTGTGTCCGTCTGATGGGATTTTGCCCAGCAAGGAGAAGAATGAGGACTCGGTGCCTCTGAAACATGAAGCTTTACTCGGACGCTAATGATCATCCCCTAAAGTACCAACACTCCTGGTGCACACAGTTACAGGGAAACGCCTCTGTGTAAAACCGTCTCCTTTCACAGGGATCACTTTTTTATTCCCGAGATGGACTTTCAAAACATCTCCACGATAACATGGGGGGGAACGAGTGCTTCGCCTGCGAAAACCCAGGCCTGTTGTCACAGCAGCGGCCATCACCGCCCTACTGACGCTAAGACACGTCTGCAGCTCTGATGCCTCATGGAGTGGCCCATGAAAAGCCTCCTTAGTGAAGGGCCTCAGCCCCAGGTCTCTGTCCGGCAGGTGCCCGCAGCGCCTCTCGGCCCCTTGGGGGAGCCGCTGGCCCCTCACTCTCCAGTCTCCTTGCCAGCCAGGAGAGGCCTTGATCTCAGCCGCCCGTGCCTGTTCTTTTGCTTAAACTTGAGTATAAATGAGCTGGGCCATTTGGTGGCTGCCTCTGTGTGTCTTCCCTCTTTAAAATTTCACTACGGAAAATTTCAAATATGTCCAAAGCCAGACGTTACTGAGCTTGGCGAGGAAGGCACGACGCAAGGCGAGGCAGGCCTACAGCGCCAGGCAGCCGAGCTGTGACTCTGCCAAGGAAAAGTGCTCTTCCAGTGAACACACAGACGGTGAGAAAATGAGGCCGTTACTGCTGATAGGGAAAAAGTCTCAGCAGTTGGGACAGAGGAGCAAAGCAGCCACTGCATCTCCTGTGAGCCAGAGCCTGAGCCAGAGCCTGACCCAAACTCCAGTTCTCTGAAGGCTGAGAGGAGAGGAAGCTCCAGAAGGAAGGTGTGAGGCCAGCAGAGGGAAGACACCCTCTCCACACATAAAAGTGCGCAAGGAAGCAGAAGTGCTGCCATGAGGGCTGCTGGGCGTCGCCCAGAGCGAGCCGAGACAATCGATGAGGGCGACCACACCAAACGAGACTCTCGGCGGCGAGGAAGCCCTTCCGTCGGAGACGCTGCTGTGCAGGGACTTCACGGCTGGAGCCAAGTCAGTGCCTGGCTTTAGAGCTTCGAGGGACGGGCTGCTGTCTCGGTAGGAGCTAATGCAGCTGATGACTGCGAAGGAACCAGTGCTCACTGTCACGTTATTTCAAAAATCCCAGGGTCTTGTAAGAATTCCGTTCAATTTACTCTGCCAGCGCTCTACAAATGGACAAAGCCCATGACGGCACTTCTAGTTACCATGTGGTTTGCTGACTATTTCAGACCCACTGTTGAAACCTACTGCTCAAAAAGATTCCCTCCAAATATTACTGCTCATTGACAACGAGCCTGGTCAGCCATGAGCTCGGATGCAGGGGGACAAGGAGGTGAATGCTGTTTCCCTGCCTGCTGACACCCCACCTGTGGATCAAGGAGTCCTCTCAAATTTCCAGTCATGTTACGTAAGAGACCCACTTCACAAGCTGCCGTAGACAGTGAGTTCTCTGATAGATCTGGGCAAAGTTAAGTGAAAACCCAGAAAGGATTCACCAGTCTAGACGCCATTAAGGACATTTGTGATTCATAGGAAGAGGTCAAAACATCAACACTAGCAGGCGTTTGAAGACACCGATTCCAACCCTCACGGCTGACTTCAAGGGGTTCAAGACTTTCGTGGAGGAAGTCATTGCAGATGTGGTAGAAACGGCAAGAGAACTAGAGTTAGTTCTAGAGTTAGAAGTGGAGCCTGAAGAGGGGCTGGAATGCTGCAACCTCACGATAAAACGACCAGACGAGGCACTGCTTCTCATGGATGAGCAAAGACAGTGGTTTCTTGAGATGGAATCCACTCCTGGTGAAGATGCTGTGAAGACCACTGAAATTACGGCAAAGGATTTAGACTATGACATAAATCTAGTTGCTGAAACAGTCCCAGAGTTCGAGAGGATTGGCTCCGATTTGAAAGGAGTTGTGGGTAACACGCTACCAAACAGTACTGCACGCTACAGAGAAACTGTTCAGGAAAGGAAGGGTCAAACCAGGTGGCAAAATTCACTCTTATTTTAAGAAACGGTCACAGCCTCCCCAACCTTCACCGACCGCCACCCTGATCCGTCAGCAGCCACCAACACGGAGGGCAGACCCTCCACCAGCAGAGATCGCGGCTCGCTGAGGGCTCAGAGGATGGTTAGCCTTTTTTTAGCAACCGAGTGTTCTTTGTTACGGTATGCGCCTTTTTAAGCTGCGGTGCTATGGCACACTTGCGATGTAGCATAAGCACAACTGCCATATGCGATGGGAAGACAAAAAATTCGTACGACTTGTTTTACTGCGCTAATCCTTCTACTGCGGTGACCTGGAACAGAACCCACTGTGTCCCCAAGGTCAGCCTGCAGTGATTTTGCTGATGCTCATTGATGGACTTCTATCCCGTATTTCACAGAGATTGTCAAGCAGACAGATCTAGACGTCCAAGTGTGACTTTTTGGCAAGAAGGTGCCCTTGTTGCTACTGTAAGGCTTGTTTCCAATTACGAGGTAAAAGGTATTTTCTGCATGCTAAGCCTGATTGGGTACCTCAGCCCCCAGGGAGGGAGAGTGGGCTCATCAGAAGAGGAGGCCCAGGCCTCCTCTCTGCTAACGCTCCTTTCAATTTTTAAAAGCTGCAGTAAACAAGTTATCTTATGAGCAACAAATCTGAAAGCCACGCACATGTAAGCAGTTTGGTGTTAAGATCAAACAAAACAAACAAACAAAAAGTTAACCTGAACTTTCAGTTATAGATGGCAGATGGAAACCACACATTCACCTTAGCTCTAACCAACACCCTACAAAAATGACAGTGCAGTTCTGTTCGTTCGTGTGTCTGCGAACAGAGGACACGTGCCCAGTCTGTGCACTGTACGTGTGTACGTTCACACAGTCCGCAGACTGCACAGATGTAATCATACAGCGATAGGAATATAGTTAAATATATATTAACAGCAACCAACAAAAAAAAAAGGAGAGAGAGAGAACAGGAGAGGAAATAGCCCTGGGAGCTGCCAAGTTCACGGGTGAGGGAAGTGATGTGGCTGATTTCAGACAGCCGATACACTGGCAGCATGAGAAACAAAGACGCAACCTGCTTTACACCACAGACTCCCCGAAGGCTCCAGGACTTGTCCTGCAGGGGGAGCAAGTCAGCTCAAGCCAAAGGGTCAGTTTAAAGGCTGGTCAAGGAGAGCCGGGTCTTCGCAGGCTCCTGGCCTCCCGCCCCGTGGAGTCCAAGACGGTCAAGGGACACAGCCCAGGGGAGAGCCAGGGGCTGTCCTGCCAGGAGCCTTCAGAATGCCGAGGGTGTCTCACAGCCACTGGCGCGAGAGCAGAGCCCTCTCTGGAAATTTGACTGGCCCCAGAAAAGTGACCCCCATACACCAGCACTGGGGATCCCTGTGGACCTAAGGCCAGCCTCACGGCCGCGGCCGTGGAGAAGCCCCGCCCTGCAGGGAGCTCACAGTCCCATCCAATTCTGAGTGCTCTGCTGCCAGACGTGAGCAGATGTCCAAGCTTGCTGGAATCCGAAGACAGTTTATGGCATTTATTCTAGGACACAAGATAGAAGAAAATGCAAATTGGAGACTAAGAAAAGGGAGAGAGGGAGGAAAAACTTCTAGAAGAGTATTATCATTCCCTGAGAAATGGGAAACATGACTCTCAAAATGTATATTCAAAGAATAAAACACTCCTCATTTATCAAAAACAGCACAGCAGGAATGAAAAACCCAACAGAAGGTTCGGACAACACAGATGAAAAAGTCTCCCGGAAAGCAGAATCAAGGTAGAAAACAGGAGTTCCCGTCGTGGCGCAGTGGTTAACGAATCCGACTAGAAACCACGAGGTTGCGGGCTCGATCCCTGCCCTTGCTCAGTGGGTTAAGGATCTGGCGTTGCCGTGAGCTGTGGTGTAGGCTGCAGACGTGGCTCGGATCCCGCGTTGCTGTGGCTGTGGTGTAGGCCGATGGCTACAGCTCTGATTCGTCCCCTAGCCTGGGAGCCTCCATATGCTGCGGGAGCGGCCCAAGAAATGGCAAAAAGACAAAGAAAAAAAAAAGATAGAAAACAGGAGGAAAAACACTTGCCAACAATTTTAAAAGGTCCAGGACAGGAGACCCACATACTAAAAACGAGGAAAGAGAAACAGGAAAAGAACAAACAACAGATCACCAGGAGCAGAGGAGATGCAAAGAAATAATTCAAGAAAAATTCCCAGACTCGACATTCGGTTCAGCACTAGGATTAAAAACGTGTCGCACCGGGGTGATGCGTGGACTTTGTGTGAACCCAGTGAGACCTGGGGCGAGTGGCCACCAGCCCAGAGCCCTTGGCCCACAGGCCACCACCGTGTCACCGCACCGTCACAGAGACCGCGCAGTCCTTCTTCTCGGGAAGCTTCCAGACCCAGGAGGGGGGCGAACGTTGGCAGCGGAAACCTGGGGGGCAGGCCTGAGGCTGCGCGGCCACCAAGTCTGCGAGACAAGCCCGCCAGAGGCTGGCAGGGCGGCTGCAGGCCTGGGATGGGGGGACAAGTGACCTGGAAAACGCAGAAAGGGCACAGGAAGGAAGGCGCAGTGACCCACCACACTGACTGTGACGCGACCCCGAAGGCGGGCGGGCTGCAGGCTGAGCCGGGACAAGCGGCAGCCACGAGGGCCTGGCCACGGTCGGCGGCCACAGAACCGCATCAAGCACAGCCCGGGCCCAGTGGCGGCGGAGACAACCACCACTGCAGCACTCGGGTCCGCGGCCCGTGGCCCTGTCCCTGCAAGGGCTCTGGGGTCGACCGGGAGAAGGTGCTAGAACATGGCCACTGGGGCCACAGAGCACCGGTTTAGCCAGAGAAACTCAGGGAGCCTTTGCAGGGGGCTCTGCAGGGAAGCGGGCAGGGAGCGTGCTGGGATCCTCCGGCGGGAACTGACCCAGCGGCCTCCATGCAAGAGGCAGCTCCCTGGACAGGCCCTTCGCGGGTGGAGAGCCGCCCCAAGAAGCCAGGTTCTCACATTCCTCCCCGGCCCGCGCAGCCCGGCCACACTCGAGTGACAGTTCACACGGTGGTCTCTGTTCTAGGGTCTGCGCCCAGCTCGAAGTCTGCAGACAGGTGGACGGGAACACGCAAGGCAAATGCGACAGAAAAAAAGACAACAGTGGTCTCAACAGTGACCACAGCATCCCAGCACCAGGGCCGTGGTGGTTCCAACGCCAAGGAGGGCGGTGGGGCCAGCCAACCTGCGGAGGCCCACTCCTGGCTTCTAGTGGCCACATCGCCAAGGGGGCCCAAAGGTCCAGCTCCTGCTCCTAAAATATTCTGGTTATGTGTTTATAAGCTGGCCAGGTACAGAAAGGCTTTCCAATGATACACTCAATAAAATGGAATTAAAAAACGGGTGAACAGGGAGTGCCCGTCGTGGTGCAGTGGTTAATGAATCCGACTGGGAACCATGAGGTTGCGGGTTTGATCCCTGCCCTTGCTCAGGGGGTTAAGGATCCGGCGTTGCCGTGAGCTGTGGTGTAGGTTGCAGACGCGGCTCGGATCCCGCGTTGCTGTGGCCCTGCTGTAGGCCGGCGGTTTCAGCTCCGATTCGACCCCTAGCCTGGGAACTTCCATATGCTGCGGGAGCGGCCCAAGAAATGGCAAAAAGACCAAAAAAAAAAAAAAAAAGGGTGAACAGAAAATGAGGGGACACCAGTACACAAAAAAAGCAGGATGACTCGAATAAATAAAAACATGCAACCTGTATTTAAAGCAAAGCTAAAGTTATTAAAACGGATGTTCTGAGTATGAATACCAAACTATTTATCTTCCAGACTCCAGAGCAGTTTATAAATCCATGTGAAAACCTTTATGGCGGTACCACTAGATAAATAGCGACCGTTATCTGAAGCACATGTTAGAGAAAACATAGCTAACCCTACTACTTTAGAAACCTCATCTTGATTGAAAAGCTGGTGGAAATGCAGGGAGCTGTTCAGAAAACAGGCGGTAAAAGGCTCTTAGGCCTTGACCACCTGGCAGCACACGATCAGAGCAGGTCAGCGCCACCGTGGACGAGCTCAGAGTTATGCGCTCTTGCAGGTTCCTCTGTGGAGGGTGCAGCAGCGGGCACTCGGCGCTGCGCCCACGGCCGTGACGCTCGTGCGTGGCGATGGAATCCTTTCCAGAGCATCCTTCCACAGGATGCGGATACAGAGACTGTCCCCTCTGCTCACCCAGCACTGAGGCCAGGCGGGTCGTGGACGCAGAGGTGCTGGACCCCAGCTTGGCTGAGCATCAGAGTGCCTCCGAGGCCTCACTTCTCGCTGTGTTTTAACCTCCTTGTAGATTTGCTCCCAGGCCTGGTGTGCCTCTCAGCTTCCCATCACACGGAGCCCCCGGTTCCTTCTGTGGCTCAAGCAGCCCTTGAAATCCCTTCTTCCAGGAAGCCCCCCCCTCGAGCTCCCTTTGGGTTTGGGGTGCTTACCTACTACCTTCCGTTCTGAGCCACGGAAACTCTTACTGATGCCTGTCTCGCTGACGTGTTCCACCCCTGCTGAGTGCTTCCCTGATCAGGCCTGGCTGGCCCGCCTGGTCCCCAGGGCGTCACAGTCAGAGCAGGTGACGGAGGGGATGAGCAGGACCTGACACTGCTTTCCGACGATTAGACGTCAGGTAAACCCGACTTAAGTATCTGAGTGTCAAAACTAGACGTATGAAAAGGGACACAGCTAATGAAAACGCTGAGCTGAAGCCGCGTTAGGACAAAATGTCGAGTTACACCTCATATGAAAGACACATTCTTTATTGGCTGAAGGCTCTGAATTAGACATTTCAGATAACGAACATTCGGGACTGCAGTTTTGTAACTTGGTTCAGAGCTGTGCTACAAACGCGGTTAACATGCTTGGATGAGACAACGTTCCGCAGAGTTAACAGGCTTTAGTCAGCACATCTGCAGAGGAAACCTCCCCTTCCAGATGCTACCAAACGAACAAACCCCATAGAGACTTCTTCCAAAGGCGGACACCGCAAACGCCACGCTGGGCTCCGAAGTCCCTGGTGTTAGCACAGACACTGACACCAGTGCGGTAAAGGGGATTCCGTGGCATCCGCGGAGAGATCTCAAACTCTGACTCAGTCTTCTGATGAAGTTAGTCTGGGAAGCTGACTCCATCCTGGTCCACAGAGTCCGTGCAGCGCCCGTGAAGCTGCGCAGGAGCAAAGCTCCCGCAGGGGCTTGGAGGTGCGGGGGGAAGGTGTGGGCGCCCGGGAGGCACGCGGCGGGCTCAGAGCGAGTCACACAGAAGCCTGGCGTCTCGAGCACTGCGAACAGAAAAACCAGGCTGCAATGTTACCTCCTGGAGGTCTGGAGCACGAAGCACCTGCCCCAAAGGGAACGCTGTGCAGACCACGGGGTTTTCTTAAAACCGAATGTTCACTTGTATGAAAGGAAGCTTTAAGCACAGCTGCAAAGGTTGCGGTGACAGACATTTAAACCGAACTTTCTAAATCGCTCCTCAGTCTCCTGAGCGTCCTGGAAGCTGCTCAGGGCACGTTCCGAGCTGGCCCCCTTTCTGCTGCTTCCACCACGTGGCATCTGGCTGAGAAAAAAAATCTCTCCCTATGTTTTTAAAAGGTATTTTAAAGTCACATGGGGCCCAATGTGATAAAAATGACAAAGCCAATCTGCTTGGGCATTTTAAATAGGGCATTTGGTTGGAATAAAACACATGCCACCATCTTTCTAAGCTACCAAGTAAGGGAAAGAAGAGAGTGAGATTGCAAACCTGGGGGCGCGGGCGGGCACAGCAGGGGGGCACGCCTAGGTCTTCACAGTGGGCGGTGGGGCAGCCTGGAAGCAGGCCAGCTGCAGGTGCATGCTGCCTTTGACCCGGTTCAGCAGTTCTTCCAGCAGCCTGTGGGGAGAGCACTGACCAGCCCAGGGCTGGGATGGGGAGGGGGGGGAACAGCAGGACTTGCGAGGCCCCCACCCTGCCCTGAAGCTTCTCTCCTTGACCTGTGGATTCCAGACTCCGCGGCAGAAACAGGTCCACCAAAGAGGCCCGTCAGAGGAGCACGCCCTTGCGGATGCAGGCCTGTGTTTGTATAAACTGCTCCTGCCCTCCCCAGCCCCTCCCCTGACACGGACTGGCACCTGCGCGTCCTGCCCGTCTGCATCCCACGTGGGACCCAGCAGCCCTGCCCCCTCCAAGTGCCCCTGGTTCACCTTTGCCCTCCCCCCACCCCAGGCAACTGCTGGTCTATTTCCCGTCCCTCTTGTTCTGTGTTTTTCTGCCTTTAACGAACACTGGTGAGGTGAGCTGGAGGGTGAAGGAGGCACCAGCAGAATCAGGTCTGTTCCCACAGTCACTCCGCCTGTCTCCAGAGCCGCATCTGCAGCTACGTGGATGGTGCACAGTGACACCCACCCCTCAGGGCCTCTCACCTGGATGTCACATGGTGACACCCACACCTCCAGGCCTCCGGTTCACCTGGTTCAGATGAAGCAACCAAGGAAAGAGCCTCCCGGTAGTGGGGTCAGGGATCACATGACCCTGCCTAGCCATGACCCCGTCCTGGCCTTTGCCGCTGAGAAGCACTAGTCTTCCGAGCCACATTCCACAGAGTAGCAGCAACAGAGTCTCAATCTTCTAGCACGTTTATGTTAATGAACCACGGAGTCAGTGAGAGAAGAGGTGGGAGGCAGGGCGGGGCTGTCTCCAGGCCAGCGAGGAGCAGGCAAGGCCGCATCCTCCTCCCGGGCCCTGGCCACGTCCCCGCGGGACGGCTCTTCCTAGCAGCCCGGCCCCACGTGTGCCCTGTGCCCGAGGGTCTGCGAGAAGGGCAGAGACAGTGCAGATGATGGGCCACGGTGGGGGCCTGCTGGCGGGGGAAGAAGCCAGGCCCCCAGTTTCTGCCGCCGCAGGTGAGGGGAGACTGGCTCGGATGACACGGGCCGGGCCTAGATTTTCGTCTGGCGGGAATTTCTTGTTACGTGAGTAACAGAGTTTACGGTCAGGCCGAGACCATTAACACAGCACTAGTGAATCCCAGGTAACTTCCTAGGTACAAACGCCCTCTTAACAGTCCACGTGACACAGCAGAGCGCACACTGCCGACCTGCCTGAAGGAAAACAGCCCCGGCCCTCCTTCTCCATCGAGTACTATCTTCCTAAAACCTGAAGACAGGATTTCAAGACAGGGTTAAGGATCCGGCGTTGCCACGGCTGCGGCCCAAGTTCAATCCCTGCCCCGGGAACGCCCACCTGCTGCAGGCATGGCTCAGCAATTTTTAAGGTCATCGTATAGTTTAACTGAGTCAAAGTACACTTTCTTATGAAAGCTTAAGTGCCTGGTACAGACACAAGAAAAGAACTAATTTGTAAATGATCACAAACCCAGGTTTCCCCTCATCCTGTCACTTGGGCGACGAGCTAACACCAGGGAGGCGTAAGCTGCCAGGTGTGGCTCTTCTGCATCCCATCCCCACGTGTGAAGGGGCAGGTGCAGGTGACGAAACCCCGGGCAGCGCGTCCGCCTGGCTCTTGGGAGCAGCAAGGGGAACTTACGTTCTCTCGGCTCCACTCGAGAGCTGGGGCAGGGCTTCCAGGGCCTGCTTGAAACTGGACCTGGAACACAGACAGCGTCATGAGGCCAGCCCCAGGGAGCCGAGCACCAGGCAAAATACAGAGCAACACACGGGCCAGGGCGGCGTGTGGGCGCAGGAGGAAAAGTGAAAGTGCAAGCGAAAGTGAGGGTTTGCAGGATCAGAAAATGCAGCAAGGACACGGAACACAACTTGAAAAGCCAAGGAGAGACTGACTCTCACACAAGGATGCTGCTTCCAGCAGGTGAAAGTGAGCGCAAACAGGCTAAATTTAAAAAGGCCTTTACTTTCAAAACAAAACTGAACTATATTTTAAAACAACTGTAAAAAAGGAAGGAGACCAAGTGGCAGTAAGGATGGTCCTGTGCAAAACGACACCAACGGGGACATTCCCAGAAGTGACAGGGCAGGGCCTGGTGAAGAGCCCACCTCGTACAATAACTGAGCAGGTCTCTAAAGGGTTTAGCTGTTGTCCAATGGGGATATATCTGTACATATATAAAATCCATACTATGAAATCTGGTATCATTTCATGGAAAACAGAAAAGGCAGAAAACGCCATGTTTAGCTTTTAAAGTAGGAAGTACCAGAAGAGTTACCCGGTACCTATTTCGACCTCGGGAGGCCTTTGTCTGGTCCTGTAGAAACTTCTGCATCAGTGACCAGTGTTTCTCAAACCAGGGCCGGGGGGTCACAGCAGCACCAGAGAGACAGCGAAGGCGGGCCCCGAACCTGGCACCAGAGGCCTCGGCCTCTCCTGGTGGGGCGGCTGTGGGGACAGGCTGCAGCTGGGGGGCCCCCGAGCCCTTCCCGGGGCCGGCCCGTCCCCGGGAGCCTGTGCGCTGCAACCCTCATCACTCAGTGAAGAGAAGCGGGCGGCCGCTCCTCCCTTTTCATGTGGCGACCGGCACGACGCGGACGCAGACACCCCCGACAGGTGAGAAGGTGCCCTGGCACCAGCTCAATTCGCTGCCCCAATCCTGGCCTGGAAAGCGTCGTCTCCCTGCCACAGACCCGGCGGCCGGGCTGGAAGGGCGCAGCGCCGGCGCGGGGCAGGGCAGGGCAGGGCAGCCAGGACAAGGTCAAAGGCCAGCGAGGAACCAGGCCGATGCCTCCCGGTCAGCAGGTGGGAAGACGGGCAAGAGGCCAGCCTGGTCTGTGAGGGGAGACGGCGGCGTCTCGGGCTGGCCTGATGACAGTAACCCGACGGTGGCGGCAAGTCCCCCAAAGCTGGAGACGAGGGGGAGGCGCGGCCCGGGTGATTGTAAACACTTCCCTGTTTGCTCCTCGGCGGCTGAACAACACAAGCCACACTTCCCCGGCCCTGCTGCCCAAAGAGTAAACAATTTTCTGCAAGTTAGCGCTGTCTCAGTCACCAAATGATGTCTCAATGATAGGAAATCCTGACTTTCATTCAAAACAGCTAAAAATGATCATCGAATTTCCACTACAAAATTCTGCAGAGAAACCACAAGGCTTCCTCTTCTGCCGGTATTTACAATGCCTGAACCGTCCTCCTGAGGCTGCTGTGAACAGACTGGCTCGAGTCTGATTTTCCCCTTTAGAAAATAAGTACTTGGAGCCCTGTTCCACCCTTTATGAGACGAAGATTTATCTCCGTGAATGAGCAACATGAAATTATATGAAACCTTTGTTCCTTCATGCTATGCGACAAAGAAGCTGTCCTAGGAGTCCTTGGCTTCTGGCAGGTTAATGCTTTTTATCAACAAATGGATCAAATATAAACCATCACATCATTAAGTCAAGCCTGGTGTCGACTGTGAGCTCTGCCAGGACTGGCCAGGCTACACGACAGGTTCACGGAAAGGGCTCTCGGAGCGAGAGGGCAGGCAGCACCTTACCTGCTTTCGGGAGTCAGGTGAGCAGCCAGGATGTCCCTCAGGGCGCAGATTTCAAGCCTGGCCTGGGGGTGAGAAAGGGTCGCGTGAGCCCAGGGAACCCGCGTGGATGATCGAACAGGAAGGCGGGCGAGGGCCGCCTTGTTTCCCTGAAGACTGTCTCCCAGCCAAGACCGACGGCGGAGGAGGGGCCGGCGGCCCTGCCCCGAAAGGTCCAGACTGTGCAGGGCTGTGCAGCCACCCTCCGCCTCTGCCCTAAGCAGCACCTTCCCTCCGGCTGCCTCGGGCGGACCTTCCGCCCGGGCCGTTCCAGGCACGACGGTGGCCTTGGGGCTGAGCTCTGCAGGGGCCACGCGGTGCCTACTGCAGTCATAGCTGGCGCCTCGCCTTTGGTTCGCCCTCTTCCTTTTAAAAACAAAACTGGACAAGTTGATCCCAAATAGACAAATAACATGGAAAAGGAACAGCATGGTTAAAGCACGCAGACCTCCTGGTTTCCAAACTTACTACGAAGCTATAATAACCAAAAGAGCAGGGCACTGGCTCACAGATGGATGCGGACCAGGCCTGAGGGCCTGAAATAAACCCCGCACGTCTGACTAGCTGACTTCCAGCCTCGTGAACACACTCAGGGAGCTGAGGCCAGGTCTCCTTCTCAGACCAGAACCAACTCCCAACAGGTCCCGGCCTGGATGGAAGTGACAAAGCTATAAAACACTTAGCAGCAAACAGGAGTGACTCCTGCAGGGTTGGGCTGGGCCTGCCTTCCTAGAGACGACCAGGCAGAGCGGGCGACAAAAGGGAAGACAGGCCAACAGAATCGGAACATCAACGTCGCAAAAGTGAGACGACCCCGCAGAACGAGACATCACATCACATCACACACGTGGGGACGGCCACCCAGACACAGTCGCAAAGCTTGCGGGGATGTGGAGAAAGTGGGCTCTTAGGGTTACAGCTGCCCCGACAACAGCTGGAGAGGAGACACGGGGAGCGAGCACGGGTCCAGGTACGGACCCCGGAGAAGGGAGACGTCTGGCCACAGGAAGCCTGGGCACCAGGGTTCACAGCCCCGTCCCTCACCTCAGCCCGAAAGCGTCAACGCAAGTGTCCACCAAACGATGAAATGACAAATGAAATGTGGCCTATCCACACAACGGACTGTCACTCAGCCAGAAAAAGGCATGACACAGATGACGACACACACAAACCTTGCAAACGTTATGCGTGGGGAAGAAGCCGGTCATAAAAAGCCATTTTCTATGATTCCACTTACATGAAATTTTCAGATTAGGCAAAGCACAGAGACAGAGCAGACAGGCAGGTGCTTGCCAGGGGCTGGGGTGGGGGCTGGGAGGGAGTGGACAGTGACCACAGGCTTTCTAGAACCAATGTGGTGATGGGCTGACTGCACAACTCTGTGAACAGAGCAGGGAAGGAAAAAAAAAAACCACTGAATTGTGAACTTTTTTGCCTTGTAGACACACTGCACGGTATATGGTTCATGGCATATGAATTTTATCTGTATGAAACTTAAGAAAAAGCAAGCTAACCTAAGCTTACACTTCCTGGCAAGGCTGAGAGGTGACCTGCACACAGCTCGGGATCCTTTGAGCACCAGGGGCCTCTGATGGGGACCCCCCACCCCCACCCCGCCCGGAACACAGCGCACTCCTGGGCCTGGGAAGGAACGGCCCTCACCTCCACGAGGGCACAAAACACAAACAACCATGAAAGACATGGCCAGTTGTCCAATTAACCAGTTGAGATAAAAGGTGACTTATCTCTGAGACAAACTTTCAGTTTGGAAAGCAATTGTTTGGTTTCATTTTTCAGCACGGTGGAAGCCTGAAAAATAGTCTGTAACTAGAAAGCATACACCCAGGACAATGCATCCCTACTGCTTATATTCGAGCATAGATAAATAAATACAGACCCACAGGGAAAAGGCCAAAGAGAAGACGTAAGGTAGAACTTCCAGTGGAGTATTTCAGGGTTAAATCACTGGAAAACGAATCTTTACCAGAAACGTTATTCAAAGTGATGGTGCTTCAATTGACCTTGAATGGTGCCAATTACAAAAGCTGCGACACTCGAGTCTGTGCCCCTTCCGGCCAGGGCCTGAAGCCGGCGTGGGGCCCTCGTGCCAGTCCACTCAGAGTCACCTGCTTAGGAGGGAGTGGCACACAGGCGTCCCTAGCGATGGCGGAGAACTCTTTCAGAACGAACTGCCAGCCTGTCTCCCGGCGGCAGCAGGCACCGGGGCCGAGCCTGCAGCTGATCCCGGGCCCTCTTCCTGCGGCTGAGCGGGAGCAGCCTCTGCTGCGAGTCCAAGGCCGCCCAGGCCGGCGGAGCTGCTCTGACCGCCTCTCAGTTACTCGGCCCCCTCGCGACTCCCGGTTCTGATCTCCTGCGGCAGCACCACGGGGACCAGCAGGAAGTTCCGGTTGGGGACCCCTCACCAGCTCTCCGGGTGCACGCCTGCGCCTGCTCCCTCCCACCCGCGGCGTTTCGGCAGAAGCTTCACACGCAGGACTCGGGGGGGCCTGGCGGCAGCGCTTGGGTTTGCAGTCTCAGCTTTCCCGTCCCGCCGCCCGTGAGGGGCGTTGCCTCCGTGTGGTCTTCATGTCTCGCGGCTCCGGTGACGTGGACCTTCCTTCCCAGGCTCACGGGAACCGAACCGCATGGATGCTGGGCTTCCGCCCGTGTCCCGAGGCCCCTAGGAGCCTGTTGGTTTTTCCCAGTCGCTCTTGCTGTTCTTGGCGCTGGAGTCACTGCCGGGGCCTACACGCTCCCTGACTTCACCTTCCGTCCTCTCTCTTCTGCTGTCGCTCCGTCGGGCAGATTTAAGACACGGATGTGCCTCCCCGCTCCACTCCAGAACTTCTGTCAGGTCCTCTGCGGGTTCCTGCTGTTCTGCTGAGCTTCCCCGCTGTCCACGCATCAGGAGCACAGCCCCCTTGACACAGCTGGACGCGGCTGCTTCCCAGGCCTTGTCTGGAGGCTACCAGCTGGGTCATCTCGAGGCTGGGCTCAGTGGACTGTCTTTTCTATCGGGAATGGGCCATGTTTTCCGGCTTTGTTTTGCTTGTGGACTGCACCCTGGACATGCTGAATGTTGTGTTGAGAAGGCTCTGGATGCCGTCATGTGCCTCTGAAGAGTGCTGACTGCTTCACTTAGCAAGCAATGAACTCATCTGGACTCAAGCTGAAAACCCCTGGCACTTGGGCAGCATCTCAGTTCCGACCAAGTGGACATTCTGGGGAGACACAGAATCTGTGACCAGCGTTCTCTCTGCTCCCTTGCCTTCCTGTAGCTGTGGCTGCCCTGAGCCTATCCTTCTAAGCTGAGAGACAGCAGGCCCGGGGTGGCGGGAGGGAGGGGCGCACCTGGGCCTGCATTCGGGCTATGACAGCCGCAGAACGCGAGGAAGTCATCCAAGCGCCATCTCTTCCAGAGACACCCGCGAACGTCCACTCTCCAGAGTCTTCAGGGTTTTGTTCTTACACTTTCTTTTTTATTATTATTCAGGATGAGAGTTGTCATCTGCAGAGGCTGGCCTGATAGTAGGTCCTCCGCTCTTAACCAGGAGCACAACTTCTGGTGCTTTTAAAAAAAGCCCTCTCCCAGCGCCCTAGGTCACGGGAGCCCACAGGTGGGAGGTCCCTCTCCCACTCGCCTGCACGCCTTGGCTCCCCCCAAGTGCTTATGCACAGACCATGAACCATCTGGCTTGGGAGCTCCCTGGTGGCCTAGTGCTGAGGACGTGGCACGTTCCCGGCTGCAGCCCAGGTTCAAACCCTGGTCTGGGAACCAAGATCCCACATCAAGCTGCTGCATATTGCAGCAAAAAAAAAAAAAAAAAAGAGACTAAATCTGACTGACAGAGTTATGTTTGCATTGTAATTATGTAAGTTAAATCAATACAACATAAATAAATAGCGTATCAGTAGAAAGAGATAGTTATTTGTCATTTCTATGCACCGATGCTTCAGAAGTCCCAATGCAGTGAAGACAACTGTAAAAGAAAATCTCAGAACTTCAGGAGGAATCTGCATTCGATTTCACAAGAGTCACTAAGGTGGACAAGAACTGTGGGACTGTCACCACGGTGGGTATGGCCCACCCGAGAGACGATGTGGGTCTCCGGCCAGAAGACCCACCAACAGGCACAAACCCTGGCTGTGCCTTCCAAGACTGACGACCGGAACACAGCCCCGGGCTTTCGGCAACGGGGTCATCAGCACAGAGCGGAGGGCCGGGTACCTGCAGCGCTCCGTTTCTGCTGAAGGACGAGACGCACTGCATCAGCCGACTCAGCTCCTCAGAAACCGCCTCCACCACCCTGGACAGCACGCGAGGCACCAGGCCTTTGCAGACAGCGAACACCTGCGGGAAGGGTCGGCACAAGGAGGGAGGCGTCACGGGGCGTTCCTGGACTTGACTGCGTTAGCACAAAGCGATGCTGCAAACAAAGCCACTCACAGGTCTGCTCGGCCGTGTCGCTACAGGGTCAGAAATAGGAACGAAAGGAAGATAGGGGCTTACACCCAAGCGGCATTAACTGATTCCAGACAGAAACAACCCTCTTAGACACACTGGCAAGTGTGACTTTGAGAGGCGTCATTGGTGGGGACACACTGAAAGAGTTTCAGAGACTTCTTTTTTCCTCTTTCCCTTTTCACAGGAAGAAATACGATTTCTAAAGAGGACAACATAGAAATAAAAATATACTGGGTCACACTCTCCTTCGATCAAAGCAAATGCTACTTCAGCCTGGGGACACTCTTCCGCATGGGACAACAAAGTTCCCAGCTTCACTAACTGTTGAATTAAATATGTTTCCTTTCATTTAACATATAAACATTATTTTTAAGCTTTGAATTGTGGTATTTTCAAACTAAGAGTTACTATATTTAGACATTTAGGGAAACATATTACTATATTGATTTGTAAGTTAAACTAAATCATACTTTCTTTTTAGCTTTTCTATTTTTCAGGCTGAGTCGCCAGGATCAAACCTCTGGGTCACCCCAAACACAACCTGAGTGTTCAAGAAAATTTGGGGACCATGCAGGAACAGCAAAGAGTAACCTCTACTTTCAGTCACTGGGACATATTAAAAAGGGACTTGCAGGAGTTCCCGTCATGGCTCAGTGGTTAACGAATCCGACTAGGAACCATGAGGTTGCGGGTTCAATCCCTGGCCTTGCTCAGTGGGTGGAGGACCCGGTGTTGCCGTGAGCTGTGGTGTAGGTCGTAGACGCGGCTCGGATCCCGCGTTGCTGTGGCTCTGGCGTAGGCTGGCAGCTACAGCTCCGATTAGACCTCCAGCCTGGGAACCTCCATATGCCGCAGGAGCGGCCTAAGAAATGGCAAAAAAAGACCAAAAAAAAGGGGGGGGGCTGCAAAGCCTCATACTTAAACAGCGCCATGGTTATCGGCGACGGCCCTTCAGCAGAGCTGCGTCTGTCGGAACCATCGTCTCCCTCCCAGGCCACATGCTGCAGCTCCTCTGACAGCGCCTGCCCGTCTCCTGCAGAGATGTCTTTACTGATGGATGATTTAACGTCACGCTCTAACTTTAGTGGAAGCCAGCCTCACAAAAATCACCCTTCTGTGTCTTTGATAAAATCGCAGTTGAAAATACGTCACATCATAAAAGTGTATGTGAGACAGTCCTGCTTGAATTAAATCATCTGGAAACTTTATTTTCTGGAGAAATGCACGTGCTGCGCCTCCCGAAGAATGAAGAGCATACACCCTCCTCCTCCTGCTCCAGCTGCTTCAGAGCCAGACCAGGAAGCGGGAGCTCTCCCCCTCCTCCTCTGTGCTCTGTCTTGGCTTCCTTGCCGTGTCTTTCCAGCTCACCCTGGGAACCAGCCGTGGGGATGGGAGGCTGGCAGAAACCAATAGTCCTGATGCACCCGCCCCACTGTGGACCCTCGGAAGGCTCTCGGGCAGTGGCCACTGGAACAGAATCTTCCACCAACAACTTCTTTGCAGGGCCCAGGTCATCTGGTGCACAGCAGCCCACGGGTGGAGCCGACCCAGAGGCCCACGACTGTGGAACTGCCAAGGCAGTCACAGGGGCCACCAGGGACGCTAACGCAAAGCTGGATGACCGTGCTGCACGAGAGGGCAGGCGGGGTGTGACCGGCAGGCAGTGCCGACGTCCACGGGCACCGAACGAAAGGGTGCCAGCACTGCTTCCTCACACCTGCCGCCCCCTGCCCGTCTAACACGCCGTGCGGCCGCGTGAGCATGACTCGGTGCTTAGTGCTGCTTCAAAAGTGGGCGACGGACTTTCGCAGTCAGAGAAAAGCGTCCTTCCAATCTCCCTTCTCTTTACCTTTCAAATGTTAATATGTTTAGTTTTAATTACGAGGAAAAGCATACCCGACTTGAGACAGAGACTCATGGTTCAAATGCACACGAGCGTGCACAGAGAGCAGAGTCCCGTCTCATTTACACACCCGGGTACATTCTGACGGGCAAAGGGCCACCAAACACCCGACAACCCCGCCTCGCCTTCTGTTCTCCAGTCACCCACCTCTCGGGAGCAGCGGGCGACGACGGCTTACCTCCGCGTGCACGGCAATGATGCTCACCAGCGCTTCTTTTAGGTAGTTTCTGACACCTGCAAGCGGACGGGGGCGAGAAAGGCATTTAGTGGGGACCCTCTGCTGCTGCCTTCGCCTGAGAGCTTCCAGGAGAGACGCGGGCGTTCCTTCCAAGAACCAACCCAAAGGCCGTGTTGGCGCAGGTAGAAAACGGTTAAATTAGGAGTTTTCTTTCCCTGTTTTCCACTCCTGCCACGGCTGATCAGTCTGCTCAAAGCACAATTTAAAACTGCCCTCCGTTTCTTCACACACACAGGCACACACACAAACCAGAGGTCCGGGGAGGGTACTGACCAAAGCTTACAAAACGTCTACTATAGCGTCTTACTTCCAAAGGGAAAAGTCAAATTATAGCGCAAACTTCTGAAAAAAACCACCTGCTTCTGCCAAGCAAGTTAGAGATGACAAGCCCATGACTTCAGGAGGGCAGGTCCCAAGGCGCCCCCCGGGGTGGACACACACAACGGCAGGGCGCCGGCCTGAGGGCCGGTGGCGTGGGCCCCGAGCCCGGCACATCCCTGGGAGCCGTGACTTTGGCTCCCTCCACTTCAAGGGGTGTGGAGGGCACCTCCTGGCAATTGCAGCGAGGCTGTCCTGCCACGGGGCCCCCAGAGCTGTAAGAAGGGAAAATTCCGCCGGGGCTTCTCCCAGCGTGTCATCCGCAGGCCGGCCGCCGCACTGGGTAGGGACGTGCACTGTCTTTCTTCCAAGGAGCCCAGCTTACAAATATTTCTTTGGGATACAAAGGCTCAGGTGCTGTTAATTCTATTTTGCTGAGGGAGTAAATGAGAAAACCGATGGCTACAAGGCCAGAGTCTCATCTGGGAGGAAGGGGAGAGTCATTCTCAGCGAAGGTGAAGTTCGCGACCTGTGCTGACAGCCAGGAAGGCTGCTCCCCAGGGCCTGGGGGTGGCTGGGGGGCATGGCCTCTGCACTCAGCTCTCCTTTTTAAACGGCACCCGTGCGGACGGCTGCTGTTCTCGGGCGCACAGGACACATGCAGCTGCTGGAAAGAGGCCCGTGCTGGGCGCACGAGGCTCTAAGGACCCAGCAGAGGGGCTCCGACGGCCTCTGTCTCCATGGAACTCAGGGAGCAGCGCCAGGAAGCTGGGTCCAGCAACATGGCTGGACCTGGGAGGCCAGCTGTGAACTCAAGTCCCTCAAGGGGACTGTGCAGAGTGACGCCGGGGGAGGGTGGTGAAGGTCAGGGCGCCGGGCCGAGGCCTGAGGCTGGACAGCTCGCGGACACGCAGCACCCAAGATCCATCCCTGTGGCCTCGCTGCCTCCCTCCAAGGAGAGCCAGGCCGGTGTCACTGGCCTGAGCCTCATGGGGCCACACCCGCACTTCCGGGTGTCTGACACCTGATGCGGGTTTTCCTCGTTTTTGGCTTTAACACGTCGCCCCTAATCTGTGGCAGGACGGAGGCTCCTTCAGACCCGCAGCCCGAGAAGCCTGCCACAGCGGAGCTTCTCCTCGCGGCACGGATGGCGAATGAGCTGGCGGCAGGAACGCCAGGACACACGGCCCCGGGAAGGCCTGGGATGAGCTGCTGGCACGTCCTGTCATCAGGTCGAGGCCTCGGGGGGCAGGCAGGAGGCAGCCAAGGATGCCACTGCAGTCAAGTGTCCGGGACGGGCGCAGAACTTGGTTTCGGTGACTATTTGCAAAGGCTCCGTGACTGTGACAAAGGGACCACTCTCAGTTAATCTCAGTGACATGTTCTCTCTCCACCAGGACCAACACCGAGGACGACTTTCAAGTTCATGGAGGTGACAGAAAGGACACTCGATGTGAGGTCAGAGGACCCGGGATCTAAGTTCTGGCTCATGGACACACAAGAGGGGCAGCCAGAAGACAAATCAGTCCACCTGTTAGACCCCACCTACTGCGCACAGTGTCAGGACGACAACCCCTGCTCTGTCGGCCAAGCTTTTCACAGGAACGCTGTGTGTCTACCCCCTTCCTCTCCTCACACCCGCAGGTGCCTCTCGGTGCTGGGCGCTGCTGGGGGTGCTGACAAAAGGGGGTCCTGCCCTAAAGGAGCCCCTTGGGGTCAGGATTCCGGTCCACGTATTTCAGGGGCCATTTCTTAAGTAAAGACATAAATAAAAAGGTCAAAGCCATGGCGACTTGAAAGAAAGACACCAACTTCTCCTGAAACACACAGTGCAGAAGTCCGGGCCACACATCTAATTGCACCTGCCACCCCGCTACCCCTGCAGGTGTGCTCTCCCGAGCAGTCCCAGTGACCTGCGAAAGGCCAGTATGCATGTGAGGCCAGGTGCAGGGACCGCCCACAGGCGAGGGCTCTGGGAGCCGGAAGGGAGCGGAAGTCCAGTGGGACTCTCTGGTCACACCTGGCACTGGTTTGGGGAAGAATGGTGGATGTCACAGGCTGTGATGGCAGGACGCCCCGGTGCCCAGGTCACATCTACACCACAGCCTAAGTGAACGAGCGGGGCAGGCAAGAGCCACAGGCAGAAGCAGAGGCACACTGCAGATCCTCAGCTACTGGTATCCAGTCTTCCTAAGTGAGCTCCCGTGCGGCCCTGACTGCAGCCTGCCAGCCTATGAACCAGAGACAGTGCTCATTAAACCAGCACCCCCGGGAGGACAGCAGGTGGCCAGTGAGTGGGGCCTCTCCCTGTGTGTCCAGGGGCTGCACTCAGGCCCCCTCCCGTCCTGGTGGCCGGAGCCCCACCTCCCTGCCAGGCTGTCAGCTCCACAAGCACAGGGCTCAGCCCCAGGTACCTCCTCTCTGCAGCCTCGGACCCGCCACACGGCTGGACTGGAGCAGATACTCAGAATACGTATGAATAAGAAGTAGGAAGGCAGAGGCCATGTAAGTTGCGCTCAATTCTAAGCCCCTAGGACTGAGCCCTCTTAGACAGACTGAAAAGGGAAGGCCTGCGTGACGCGGCCACGTGAGAAGCTGCGCATGCGCAGGTTCCACAGGATCCGCTCCAGAGCCTGCAGACACTCCGCCAAAGCGCTGCTCGCTTCGCACAGGACGTAAGAAAACCAAGACGGTCCTTTTTTCAGGATTCGCTTGAAAACTACAACTGGAATAAAGAAAGTATATGGCAGAACAGAACCCCGCCGAGGTGAAACAGACCCTCGTCCAAATACGATTTTTTCCAGCTCACCCTTAAGCGAAGGGCTGGCTCTGAGTAACCGATCACGAAACTGGAAGGCTCACCACGCCGGCCGCGGGGCGGCCGCTCGCTCGTTAGGAATGTGTGGGCCGTACGCGGGCCGGCCCTGCTTTCGGCTCCGGCTCCGACGGCGGCCAGACGACTTTCTGGGACCGGGGGAGGGGCCGGCCGTGGAAGCACCTGCACAGCGGAGGAAGGCAAGGGGACAGAGGCCACTTCACGGTGACGCAGAAGCGAGTGCTGTTCACAGAGGCTGCTCGGCTGAGCCCCCACGACTTTCCACGGTGTCCCCACAGGAACGGGAGCAGCTCTCAGGCCCTTACAACAATATCGTCCCCTCGACTCCGAATATGAAATCAGAATGTGTCATGAGGAATTCCCGTCGTGGCGCAGTGGTTAACGAATCCCACTAGGAACCATGAGGTTGCGGGTTCGGTCCCTGCCCTTGCTCAGTGGGTTAATGATCCGGCGTTGCCGTGAGCTGTGGTGCAGGTCGTAGAAGCGGCTCGGACCCTGCGTTGCTGTGGCTCTGGCATAGGCTGGTGGCTACAGCTCCAATTAGACCCCTAGCCTGGGAACCTCCATATGCCGCGGGAGCGGCCCAAGAAATGGCAAAAAAAAAAAAGACCAAAAAAAAAGAATGTGTCATGAAATTTGACCAAAAAAGTGTCCCCACCCACACAGCGTCAGCCCCGACTGTCACTGAGCAGTTGGCCCAGTGGCCTCGGGGGAAATTCCCCACCGAGAGGGCGGCGAGCCCGGCTCTTCTGGGCAGGAGCCCGGGGCCCTCGCAGGGTGGGCTTCTCGTAAGGGGCCCCGACGAACAGCTTCGCCAACAACCAAGGCCTCGTTTTTCAGACATCAACGTGGAAAAGAAGCCTCTTTTCTTGCCGCGTTTGTCGGCGGTTTCCTGATTTGATCAGGCAGGGAACAACTGAAGGTCTTTGCCGAGTGCCTGCTGCTCCTGCGCCCAGACGCCACACCATGTGCCGGGGGCAGGCAGTGGCCGTGAGAACCAGCCCCCTCCCAGAGCTTCCACACCGGTGCAGACACACCCGGGGTGAGGAAAACACGGGCAGCTGGCACGGGGGGCTGGGGGGGGGGGGCGCCCATCACCTGCCACAGCCCCCAAGTCAGCGAGGGCCTGGACGTGAATCCCAGCTGGAAATCCACTGTTCACCGACCCGTCAGGCTTTCCTGGAAGTAAGGGGAAAGGCCTATTCAACTGAGAAGTATTACACAGGCAGACCTGAGTCTTCCTGTAATTAAGACTTTGGACAAGTGGCTAGGCAGCCCCTCTAGAGAATGTCCACATTAAAGAAGAGAACAGAGAACACTTTGAATTGGTCGAGGCTTTATTCTTAATTTACTTAGAAAAGAATTTTTTTTTTGTCTTTTTTGCTATTTCTTGGGCCACTCCTGCGGCATATGGAAGTTCCCAGGCTAGGGGTCTAATCAGAGCTGTGGCCACCAGCCTACGCCAGAGCCACAGCAACGCAGGATCCGAGCCGCGTCTGCAACCTACACCATAGCTCACGGCAACGCTGGATCATTAACCCACTGAGCAAGGGCAGGGACCGAACCCGCAACCTCATGGTTCCTAGTCGGATTCGCTAACCACCGCGCCACGACGGGAACTCCCAACTTAGAAAAGAATTAAATGCTCACTGAAGAGAATTACAACAGAAGCCTAAGTTTTCCTAATAACAAAAGAAAATCCAGTAAGCTTCCCCTTTATCCTCCTCCCTAGTCTGGTGTGTTTTCTTCCAGATCTTTTCCTATGAATAGAAATATGCTCCTAAAAACTGTGATGACACCACACATTCTTTTCTTGAAACCTGTCTGCTCCCCTCCAGAGTGCATCCCCAACACTTGCGATGCTGATCTAGAAGCACTTAGAATTTGCAATGGCTGCCTAGTATTCTGGAATGGATGTATCATAACCGGTCCTCCTACTTATTCTAATTTACTCATTTTATTATTCATTTCCTTCTATTTATTTGGAACTTATTCTCCTGCTGCTCGACAGCTATGCTGCCTTTCAGTACATGCTGCCTCAATGCGCACTTCTATGTTCACGGAGTAACTCACTCAAGGTATCTTCTAGAAGTGGAAGTGCTGAGTCAAAGGGTGAGGGTTTTGATCGATTCTGCCAACCTATCACTGAAAACGCCATTCAAAATTAAACCCTGCTTCTTCATGCCTTTGTACACTAACGTGGATTCTCTAATCCACAGTGTCAGCTCGTCAACTCTAACGACGACGACAACATTCTCCACTAGAGCACTAGAGGAGAAGTTTAAGCACAATGCCAAGGTCCACGGAAGTCCACTCTAACTCCACTCTAATTCCCTGCAGAGAGAACGCAGGGCATACAGGTCAGCCCTTCAGCCCACCCAGACCTGCACCAGGGACTCCAGCTTCCTCCGAGCACCTCCTGCCGCACCTTCCAAACGCAGGCGCATCTCAAGGCGCCCTCCGCATGCTGTTCTAAAGCATGACACCCAGTCAGTACTATAAGAGACCTAGCTTGGAAACTCAGGAGATACTACCTACTTTAGAAACCACACTTCCTGTTTTTAACCCTATGCCCTAAATCAGTTACCAGTCCTAGTCTACAGATAAAAATAGATCGAAAAATACTATAAATATCCCACAATGTACTTTTTTCTGGTCAAACTGAAACACTACATGAAAGAACTTTGGGGTATTTTTTTTTTCAAGTAAATTATATATTCAAACAGTGCGAAGGCACATTATCAAAACTACAGCCTATTAAAAAAAAAAAAAAAGGCAACCAGAAGCTGTACCAACGCTGCAGAAGAGTAAAAGACCTGAACGTTCTGCAACAAGAGCAGCTTGTGCTGGAACAGAGATAGGGCTCTGGGCCCAGGTCGTCGTGTTTTCATTCACTCTTTCTTCAATCAAGGACTTTTCCTAAAGTGATAAATGTCTTTTGACACGCAGGGGACTTTTAAATGAAGCCCTGGGTGGAAAGGATATTTTCCTATGTGGTACAGGAATAACTTGCCTCTACAGGTTTTCTATTTTTTTCCAGGATCCTTTTTGTGTTTAACTGAAACATCTTCTACATTTTAAATACGAATAGGAAATCTCTTCCTATGAAAATAGAAAATAAAATATCACCAGCAGTGAACATAACAGCAAAGTTATTTCATGGCTTATTTTTTCCATTTGTAAGAAAACATTTATATTCATAAGAGTTTGGCTTTCGTAAACTTTACAAATGGCTTTGAAGATTTCAATTTGGGCAAGAGATTCACAGCCTCTCCTGTTTCAAAGTTGGACACAATAAACAGTCTGTTCACTATGCTACAACCCGACGTGGGACTGCCGGGTCAACATCCCAAAGTGACACGCTGAATTTCAGACCCAAAGGTATACATTTAATTGATTAAATTAACAGAACTCAAATTCATTTGTTTCAATTTTGTCTTTTGGCAGGAAAAGAACTGTTCTCATTAGAAGGCAACGGCAATTAGAAAAGTGAAAGTGACGAGAAGCTAGACCTCCCTGTGTATGCAAATGTGCCGCTCGCCCGCCGGCGACGACACCTGAGCAGAGCACTTCGCAAAGCTCGGCAGCAGCTTCTACTTTCTAGGAGGCTTTTTATCCCCCCAACAGGAGTGGCTGCAATGAAATCAAACTAATAATCACTTAGGAGCAAACACCGTGGCTCTGGAGCCCGGCCGCCTGGACAAGGTCTGCGGCCCCACGACCCAGCCCGAGGCCCTTGGCTGAAGGACGGACATGCACGGCCCGCGGCAGGGGGAGCGGGATCAGGCCCTGGCCCAGAGCATCCCTGCATCCCCACGGCCGCAGCAGGACGTCCCACTCTCAGGACGAGGGTCCACCCACAGGGTAAGACATGCGATCCAATACCATGCATTTCTGCTGTCAAACCGAAGACAGACCTTGGAATCAAAAACCGTGCAGTTATGCGAGAGCCGAGAGTTCACCTGGAGTTGAGTCTCATTTATGTAAAGGAATCTTTTTAATTGGCTGTGACCAGGGAGCCACAGGGTAGGCTGGCACCTGCCGGGCAGTGGGGATGCAGCCTGGTGGCAGCAGGTGGAAGGGGCAGAGACCCCAGCCTGCAGGGACAGAGGCTCCTTTCAGTGACAGGATTTTGTTTCTCTGACTCTTTGAAGCAAAACCGTCACTCCAGTATCTGAACTCTAAGTCTTTTCTCTTGAGACCTGTACTGACAGTCGCTCAGCTGAGCTATTCTGCCTCCAACAACAACGCTGCTTTTATCACTTTACTGAGTTTGTTGCTTAGGGTCTGATAACAGTTTGGTGCAGACTTTTTTTCAAATGGCCGCACCTGCGGTACACGGAAGTTCCCGGGCCAGGGACTGAGTGCGAGCTGCAGCTTCAACCTTCGCCGCAGCTTTAAACCACTGTGTCAGGCCAAGGATTAAACCCAGGCCTCCGCAGCAAGCTGAGCCACTGCAGTCGGAGTCTTAACCCAACATGCCACAGCAGGAACTCCAGGTTCTTTATCCCAAAATGAATGCAGCCCTTCACCCTTGCTGGTGTCTTGGTCACGCGTGGCAGTAAACCTCACACCTTGGCCGCGCTGTGCAATGACCCCGCATCAGCCGCGGCTGGCCCAGGGAGAGACGAGATGGGCACACGCTGCCCTGCCACCAGCCCTGCTCGACACCCCAGTGCGGGCGGTCGCAGGAGGGAAGACGTGTTTCAGACCGAGGAAGGAGAAGAGGGCCTTTCAGTGCAATCACTCACGCGTTTGGGTACTGCCACCCCTCTGGTCTGACCCATTTCCTTGCCCCACGCGCTCCTCCTCAGGAGGGAAGGTGGAGCTGGAGTGTGGAGCCAGAACAGGGCTGGAGGCAGAAGTTCTACTGCTCCGAACAAGCCACAGACTTTCCCTACTCTCCAAGCTTAAAAACTCTGCCAGGTGGGGAAATAACGTCTGCGTGGGACGGGGCTGCGGGGAGGGGACAGGAGGACGGTGTGCAGCCGTCCTCTCTGCTGAACCTGGGAGAGTACAAACCAAAGCTGTGGTTCCGAGGAGGCAGTGGGGTCTCGAGGTCCAAGGTCAACTTAGGAAGGTGGCAGCCCGGGGTCTTGCCGGCCGAGCTGAGGGGCAGTGGGGTTACTGGCTGGCTTGCGGCAGAACAGAGGGGTGGGCGCAGCTGTCAGCTCACCGTGCGGGGACCTCGGGCCGCCACCGGCCCAGGTTGCACCCTGCGGTGGAGACAGACGGGGGCAGACCCTCCAGGCCCTTTAGATCTCCTCCCCCAGAACTTTCTGAAGACAAACACTTGTAAATCCAGAGTGAACAGTACCCTGCAGACAAGACCACAAGGAATCACGACCCGCCGGGTGCAGGGAGGCGGGCCAAAACGGCAGGGCACGGTCGTGGGCACATCCCCTCGCTGTTTCCCATGGCGCACACGGCTGCAAGGTGTGTCAGTGAGTTTTAGAAAAAGACTAGGTCATAATTAGATAAAATCAGGTGAAGTGAGGGGAAGAATCCCTAACGCGTTCCCCCGGAACCTCGAAGAGCCGCAGCCCCAGAACCACAGAAGGCGGGCAGCCGTCCTGACGCCCCGCTGGCCGGAGGGGCCTTTAGGAGGCACACGGCCTGGCCTGCCCTGCCCGCCGCCCGGAGCCGCGGCTGACCCGAACAAGGGACGGCACTGCTGGAACAGGAGCAGCCACCAGGGAAGGCGGTGCCCGTCCAAGCAAACAACGGACTTTCTGAGCCGGTGTGAGCGAGAGAGAGACGGCAGCCAGCGAGGGGCCTGGGGAGGAGCAAGGGGCAAGGGGGTGTCCCCGGCATTTCCCTCCTTGGACGGCCGGCCCATCCGAGAGGCTCCTCCAGCAGAGCGGGAGCCGTCTGTCACCGGCACTCACTAAGCCCACTCAAGCCACGGGATGCGGAGATGATGAGAAAACACAAACACACTGAGAAAAGTGAGGGAACCGGCCCATTTGGAAAACTCTAAGAGAAAAACCAAGCACGTATCCTGCCTTTTCTGTACGAACTGTACTTCAGAGTAACCAAATAGCCGATGCAAAATTTTTTAAAATTTCCTGTTCCAGCTAACAATCATTAGCTTGCAACCCCTAAGGAAATAATAGATCGTGGCAACAATTACCAGTGGTGCTGAAACGATTATATGCACAGTTTATGACAAAGCTTTCAAGGGTGTGGCAAGCTGACATCACATGAGTCCCGTTTTCAATCTTAACATCACCAGCAAGGAGACTGCCAAACACGATGAGCTCCTGGCGGCAGAGAACAACGCAAACAAAATCAAACCTGAAACCAATGAAAGCTCTGTCATAAGCCCAGGAGCAGGGAAACGGGTCCGAGGACACCACGAGGAGACACGGGAACACGGACCCACCGGACTCCCCAACACAGAAGCTGAAGCGGGGACCCCAGAGAAGGAAACTCCACAGACACACGAGGAAAAGCAACGCCGGGGCCTTGGCAGGATCCTGACCTGAACAAACTGTCCAAAAAGCTTTTATGAGAATTTGAACAATGACTGGACAGGGGCACGACCAATGAATGAGTCACCTTTCCCAGATGTGGTGGCGGCACTGAGGTTACGCTCTTGCAGACAGCAGCCCTGAGCTGCTCTGCGTGCGGATGAACTGATCGCTGGCCTGGGGTCCACTTCGAAGGGCTCCCCCCCGGAGGAGGGCAAGGCTGGCCCCTCGGTCGGGAGGCTGCGTTTCGCCGCTCTAGTTGGATACACGGCTAAGAAAGGCCAAAATAAGTCTGAAAGACGTCCTCTACACGAGAGCACATGAGTTCGCCCTGACGCCACGTGGCTCTCAGTTTAATACACAATAGACACGCCAGCAGACAAGACACGCAATGAAGCAAGCATGAGGGCCACGGGCCATCTCTGGACTAACGACCTTCACGGCAGAGACGGTCCGAGCCAGAACTCAGCTTTATTGGGAAATGCTTGGCAGACAAACTGTGACTAAATGTCCAAAGCCTGAAACAAATGCTTTTGCACCACTGCCGCTAGTGCACTGCACTGCTGATAAAAAAGGGGAACCTGTTTGGGAAAAACGTGAGGTTAAATAACGAAAGTCTGACTTAAAAAAAAAGACGACTGACCAGGACTACCCTCCTTTGAACAAACGTAAAATTGCTTCTCTGTCATCAACAGATCACTGTAAGTTTATTACAATCCACCTGACAACACTCCTTAAGTGAAATCAAGAATCACCGTCCAAGGAACTGATGAACCTATTCTGAGTTCGGTACCAGGAAAGACCACAGACTCCAGCGTCTCTCTCAACTGGCATCCGTTTTGATCAGAAGCAGAAGCAACGAGGCTCCAAACTACCCCACGACTAGGCTGCGGGACCCTGTGGAAGACGGGCACGCGACGGCAGCCGTGTCACCGGGCGCTGCCACCCGCGTTCCGCACTCAGCCGAGAGAAGAGACTTGAAAAGTGTCCAACAGATAACCCGGTGGAGCGTGGAGCTAACGGCGCCCTCGGAACCCTGCACGGCTCAGGCTGCAGTGTGATTCTGGAAAAGGAGGAGGGACGCCCAGAGACCTGGGTGTTGCATCTGTTTATTACAGCCCATGATTTTGCAGTGGGCGTTCATGGGCTACTTTTGCTAAATGTTTTCTTACTTCACCAACCCCAATCCTCTATTTAACATTAATTGGGTCAAAGAGAACGCAACCTAGCATTTCTGTTCGTCTGAAAACTGAACTGCAAACCGGCCTTCACTTGCCGGTGCTCTCCCTGCAACCCCAGGCCCGGCTGGCTTAGGCCACACTGTTTCTCCCTCATCAGCCAGCTCGGGGGCGACCCTGTGACGGGGGGTTTTCTAGGCACTGGGACGCTGACGGCTACAGACACAGAGGTGGCCAGGGCGTGGGCGCACGCATGGCCTCGGGGGCGTGGGGCCAGGCTGGGAGCGGGTGCGGAGGGAGGGCTCGTGCGGGGAAGGGCGAGGATGGGGCGCTGATGGTGGGGTCACCCCAGCAAAGCGGGAGCTGGCTGCGGGGGCACACGCCTCAGGGCCCTGCGACTCTCCATCTTTGCAGCGGCCCCTTGAGCTGTCAGCCAAGGTGTCTGATTTGTGAAAGGAATTAGTACTCCGCTTCCTGAAGGGAAAAGGCGTGTGCCCAGCCTTCCGGTTTCCACGGGGCTCCCGGCCGCAGCACAGCCTTGGGGCACCTCTGGTCTCCTGCCGGGCGGGCTCTGTGGCCGCAGCCTCTGCCCTGCAAGGCCTCCCTCGGGCTGTGGCCTCCCGCACCGGCTGTCTCCCCTGCTGGCTCTGTCTGCTCTGGATGGGTCTGAAGAATGGGCGGAGAAGAAGGCCATCGGTCACTGCGTCCCAGGCCCAAAGGCTCAAGGGTCGCGTTTCTTCCTCTCCCTTCTCCCGGCTCCCCTCCAGGACTGGACCCCAGCCCTCATCCGCGAGGGTCGTCCAGAGGACACGCCCAAGAAATCTCAGAGGAAGACTTTCCCTGTGGTGGTTAAGGAGTAACAACCGATGAGAAGGATGTTTAAACAGAGGCGCTGACTTCAGGGTGCAAGTGGCGGGCGGCCCGGCCCCTGCCTCCGCGTGCTCCAGGCCAAGGCGGACGCGAGGAGCTCGCTGCAACACCAAGACCCAGCTATAGAATCACAGGCGTATCAGGAGCAAGGTGCTGGGGAGAAACCCTACGAGAACCAGTCAAGACATTCCACACATGGCAGTGAAAACAGATCTGCCTCAGGTAACTGCAAAGAGATGATGACAATTCCAGAGAAAACAACCGATGACTCCATGGTTTTCCCACCCGCCCCTCGCCCCCTCAACTCATTGGATTGTAACTTTAAAGGGTTAAAAAAAACACCTCAAGGGCTCCAAATGATAGAGTTTTTAGAAAAATAAATGGATATATAATCATAAGAGAATAATAAACCTGTCTTGGCTTTTTTTCTGGCCACCTAACGCTGTGACACTTTTCATCAAAACACCTGCCTCCAAGTAACAACAGAGAAGCACCCACCCCGAAGCCCCAGGAGGAACGGCCTGGCTCCTCCCAACCCCCGCCTCCCCCCGCGGCGGCCCTGCGAGCAGGACCCGCCGCTTCTGACCCTGGGCGCGCGCGCACACACGCGCACACGCTCACTCACACCCCATAAACTTCAAACCTGGAGTCAGGAACAACCTGGGACACGTGCAGGGCCACGAAGGACGCGAGAGACCTGACAACAGGGGCTGAATTTGAGAAGGAAATGCACATGGCAGGAAGATTCCAGACCCAGCGTAATCTCAGGGTTCCAGACACACGTATTTGCACATCTGTAAATCCAACTCAGACTAAGTTTCCACTGGACAGCGCACGTGTTACCTTCTTCGGCCAGAGTGCAAAGTACGGTCAGGTCCTTCGAAGTCTTGCTGCTGACTGGAACGCAGCGCTGCCGATTCCTTCAGGAGAATGTCCTGCTTCCGATGGAAAATGCCCGCATGGCCCACAGAGCTGGTATCTGGTGGGAGTGCGTGTGCGGAGGGTACACAGCTCTCAGAAGCAGACAATGCAGACCAGACCCTTTCCCACAAACTGCAGGCGACAACGACGACGTGGGAGAGAGGCCCCGAGGGGAAGGTGAGCAGAAGGGGGACCTGACTGGCGGGTTTGTGTCTGTATCCGCAGCAAAGCAAAAGCCGTAGATGCCGCGTGAAAAGAAAACGTCGCCCCTTTGGAGGGAGCAGGCACGGGAGGGGCCGGCAAAGAGCGGGCAGACAAAGGGCCGACGGGTCGGGCCGGGAGGCACCCGAGAAGCGGCAGCCAAGGCGGCTGCAGTGGCTGCCCAGCGGCCGCCGAGGCGGGGCCACCAGCGACCCGCAGACATCCGCGGCCGCGAGAGGCTGGTCTCGCCTGACCACCTGCCTCCTTGGGTGACGTCCCGGCCACGCCTCCAACACACACGACTGAGCAGTGACGGGCCCCGAGGCACAGGATCTGAACTCATCGGCTTTTCCCTAGAACTTCTAAACATACGTAACAGACTCAGTTCCTTCTCTAGAAAGCATCTTTAAACACTTAATTTTACATCTGTTCTTCTCCTAGGAAAAAACCTAGACACGCGCGGTGCTGGCGGGGCTCCGAAAGGGCCTGGCTGGCGGCTCCCCACGCGGGAACGCATCTTCCGCGCTCAGCCGTCCCACTCGCGGGTCACCACAAAGGAAACTGTGCGCTCCGCTCCGACCCTGCGCCGGCAGTCCCGCAACAGGACACTCCCACGGCCCCCAAGAGCCCCTCGCGCCTCCGGGTCGGCCACCCCCGGGACCCGTGGCCGGTCCCTGGACTGCCCTCCGACACGGTCCCAGATCCCAGCCTCCTTCTGCGCCCGGCTTCCTCTGACGGGATGGCTCTCAGATCCCTGTGCACCGCCAGGTGTCCCATCAAGGTCACCTGGCATCCGCTGCAGGGACAGACCCTCCGCGACGCCCCACGTCCCCCTCGGGTGCCCGCCTCCCTGCCCACTTCTGGCTCCGACGCATAAACTGCATAAACTGCGGCGATCGTGTGGACACGCCGGCCTGGCGGCCCTCTCTCATGTCTCCTGGCGGTGGCAGCGGTGGGTCTCGGGGGATGGGGGGGCTCTGGCGAACTTCACAGGAAGCTGTGTGGGTACAGGTCAGGCCCCGCGTCCTCAGGCAGAGCTGCGCGGCAGGCGTGGGGCGGCCCCTCACTGCGGCTTCACCTGGCCTTGCGGGCGGGCGGCCGGCTGTGAAACACCTGCCCTGGCACGTCTGTGAGGAGACACTCCACTTCCTGCTCGGCTCCGGGCCACGCCTCTGCTCCAGCGGCTAAAGAGGCCTGGAATCCAGTGCTGTGAGGGCGCCAATTCCCCTGCTCTTCTTCAAGGCTGGTGGGGCCGTTGCAGGGCCTTCCCCTTCTCCAAATACATCTTCGAACCATCTTCCAGTTTCTACCACAAAGCTTCCTGGGGTTCTGACCGGGAAGGTGCCAAACCTACAGGTGGGTCTGGGAGCATCGACTTCTTCACCGTCCTGAGACGCCCGCAGAGCAGGTGGATGGCAACCCTCCCCGCCTCGGGTTTTCTCTGGTTTCATTCAGCAGGGATTCCTCGTCCTCGGGGAGGAGGCCTTAGGTGTTTTTGCTCAATTTAGTCCTACCCTGACAAGGTGACGTGCTGATGCTGCTGCACGTGGAAGAGTCTGCTTCTGATTTCCGTTGGCGTCGTTGTACTCAGTCGTATTTAAATGCAATCCATTCCTGTATACTGATCCCATATCCCGCTATCTCAATAACTGCATCCTTTCTCTTGGTGTTTTTTTGTTTGTTTGTTTTTAGGGCTCACCCGTGGCATATGGAAGTTCCCAGGCTAGGGGTCGAATCCCAGCCGTGGCTGTGGGCCTCCACCGTAACCACATCTACACAGGATCCAAGGCACGCCTACAGCTTACACCACAGCTCACGGCAAAACCAGATCCTTAACCCACTGAGCAAGGCCAGGGATCGAACCTGCAACCTCATGGATGCTAGTTGGGTTCGTTAACCACGAGCCAGAAGGGTACTCCTTGATAATTCAATCTTAATCACTCATTAATTAGAGCAGTTTTGTAGATTCCTTAGAATGCTCTACACACATAGTGACATAGTCTTGGAAGGCAAATGCCATTACTCAGTCTTTCTCTCGCCACCCTTCTTTTTCTTGCTTTACTGTAACAGCTGGGACCTCCAGGGGAGGGCGAGCATCATCCGAGGACACTCGCTGCAGAGTTTCTGTCACACTTTTGATCAGGGGCGGGAATCTTCCTTGTTTCTAGCTGGCTAAGGGTTTACCAGGAACGGACACCCAATTCTGCTGCAGCTGCTTTACTGCATCTCTGGTGATCATACTGTTTTTCTTTTTCAGGCTGACGACACAGCGACTGCTTCCAAGTGTTTCACTAACCGAGACTGAGACAGACCCTGCGTGGCCATAACGTTATACCAATAACACTGCTTTACTTGGGTTGTGGAAAAAAGTAATTTTTTTCCCTCCAATGTTCATGGGGGACCCTGGTCTGTGACTTTGGAAAGCCTTGGTCTGGGCTTGGATCTGGGCTTCTGCAGGCTTCACCAAATGAGACTGGACATGTTTCCTCCTCCTATATTTTCTGATAAAGTTTGCGTAAAATTGGTATTACTTTTTTCCTCGAATGTTTCATAGCATTTACCAGCAGAACCATCTGGAATTGGAGTTTTCTACAAAAAGAGGTTTTGATTATGAATTCAATTAAACGGTAGGAATTTTCTCACATCTAGCACCTGACTATCGTTTTAAAAAGTAAAACCCAAACACCGAGTTCACGGAGTCTTCCTCTGCGGCCCGCTCCGCCTGCTGCTGTCGCTGCCTCTGGCCGTGCCGGGCTGCAGCCTGGGCGCCGGCGAGTACAGCACAGGCCAGTCTTGTGCTGCCAAGGGCCGGGCGTCTCCTCCAACTGCCTGCCTTCCAAGACTCCCCAAAGCCGGAGACAGCCGTTTTCCGCACTCTGCGCAGTGGACCGTCTTCACCTGCGGAGAGTTAGCCCGACACAAGCACGCCCACCACCTCAGGGACCCAGAATTCCCCTGGAGGCGGTTTTCCGGGGCTGGGCTCTGGCAGCGATGTGTCTGCACGGTCCCGTCACAGGCTCGCTCAAAGGCCCGGGGAAGCCCTCCGCCGAGACAGAGCCAGACAGGCTGCCTTCACCAGGTTTGCCTTCATAAGCTCGGCTCAAGCGGTTTCCACGCCTCCATTTCCAAAGGGCCAGCAAAACGCTGTGCACTGCTTTTGGACATTCTCCAGCAATACCCAGAGCCTGCCTCTAGCCTGATGCTGAGCCCTTACTCCAGCCATGAGCGCTCCAAAGCCCATCCGGAGACGCTGGGAAACGGCAGCTCAAGTCTAGACTGGCCTGCGCCCCGTGGACAGTCAGGTCCAGGAGCTTTCCTGCGGGGGTGAGTGTTGCGGGCTCCGGTTTTCAGAACTCTGCAGACTCCACGGAGAGATATACATGTCTTCTCAGAAATAAAAATGAGAGCGTGGGGAATGTATTTTCCTGCCAGTGTGGGGACAACAGCCATGTGCATGGCACTCCATCTCATCCAGAGCAGGGGCACGAGGCACTCCATGAGAATGACAGTCTTTCTTTAACCCTTAGCTAACGAGCCCTTAGGTCATCTTTTAGATGTTGCTCTGTTAAACAGTGATTCAGTAAACATTACAGTACACACTTCTTTGCTTGTATGCTATTTTTCTTACGATAAATCCTTAGAATTTCTAAGCAAACTATATACACGTATATATTGTAATGTTGGTACTTCTTGTGTGTGTGTGTGTAGTTGTGCCAATTTACACTCTAAGAAAGAAGACGTGACAGTTCATGTCTCAATACCGCTGCCAAAAAGCAGGTGTGACCATTAAGCTTACTAACACTGGTAGATCTGGAGAGTTTTTGAAAATGACAGCTTAGGAGTTCCCACTGTGGCACAATGGGGTCAGCAGCATCTCTGCAGCCCTGGGATACAGGTTCAACCCCTGGCCTGGCACAATGGGTCAGAGGAGCTGACGCTGCCACAGCTGCAGCATACGTTGCAACTGTGCCTTGGATCCGATCCTGGACTGGAATTTCCATATGACTTGGGACGGCCAAAAGCAAAATGCAAAAAGCAAAAAAAAAAAAAAGCCTTACCGCTATTTTTATTTGCATTCTTTGGAATTGTGGAGTTTTAGCATCTTTTTGTACTTCACGTTTGTTTTAGTTCTTTTATGAGTTCTACTACCCGAGCCTACTTCTCTACCAGGGAATCTGCCTTTTTCTTCGTTCCTTCCAGAGAGACGCCACTAGCCACCTGTCTGACAATCACCTTAGCTGCTCGCAGCCAGGACGCCAACCTACCACCACACACAGACACAGCAACACGCATGTGCGAGCTGACGTGTGCGCAGTAATGGCTGTGTGCACGTAAGTGCATGACACAACATGCACAACTTCTTCTTCTTAAGGGCCCACGAACACTTTAATGATCCACTTTCTCAAGGGGCAACATCAGGCTCTGAGGTCCACAGGTTTCCATCTTCTGAAAATCAGATAAAGGTATCACTTCCCTTATCTGCAGTCTTCTACTCTTTTCTTATTCTCTAGAAAGGCCAACCTGACCTGAGCTTTGAATTACTTCAACTTACAAGATGCAAGAAATAACTATGCAGTGGCTCTTACTGAGTTCAGACGCTGAAACGTCTGAAAGGTCGCTTCTGAAAGGCAGAGATCCTAAAATAAAACTGAAATTCTCGAGTAGAATAAACAGACTAAAGACGAGCTGTGTGCTTGCCCGTCTCGGTCACAAAATTCCGCTTCCTCTCGCCTGTGACGCGGCAGCCGAGGCACCTAACGCTCTTGCTCACAGATGACGTGAGCCCTGAGGATGGGACACGTCACTGCTGGAAATCACTCTACTCTGGATTGCACACGCGGCGTGTAAGCACTCGAGCCTCTGTGCTGCACGTGGCGCCACGCGGGCATGTCGCCCCTGACCCGGTGTCTGCGATTTCCGCGACTGCAGTGAGTGCAATTTCGCTCCGAGTCAGGGATCAGTTAAGGACTTTACCTATTTAAATAGGGTTAATGTTCAATCCATTTACTAAGTATCTTTAAGGACTATATGTACATTGAGATGCCTTTTACATGGAAAACTACTATTTAAGTGAACATTTAAAGAAAGATTATTTTTCTTATTGAATGCAAACTTCCATGTGTATCTATAACTAGAGACTAAGTATTTTCAATTTAGCTAAAACTTACCAAATGCAAATACTTGGAGCTCTTAGTAACTGCAGATAACAGAGCAATTACACAGTCCGTTAAATGACTCAGAACTGGCCACAGTAGCCTTCCCTGACACACACAAATAAAGAGGTGACAACAGTGTAAATATCCAACTGTCAGGTTAAAAAAGCACAGCTATGGCTTTAACGAATATCTCTTCTTGAATCATGAAATTAATCAACTGGATTTTTTTTTAAATTACTATGCTCAGTACCAGAAAGTAAATTTACTGCCAACTACAGCAATAAATAATCAGTACCTATATGATGCGCAAAATTCAGTTTTGAAGATGAAAATTCTAAAGATAATACTAAGGGTGTTAGTTGAAATTATTTTGGAAGATTAAAGTCAAACTATTTTGGCTGTTCACTTTACGCGAGGTCGCAACTTCAGTCATCTTTAAACAAACGAAAAATCCCTATATGAGTATGTGAGACTCAGGTTCAGTTGGGGATCACAGAGCCAAACTGCACCAGCACACAGCTAAATACACTCGATAAAAATGAAACCGACCCCAACACTTTCTGAGAGGTTTTGGAATCAGAGAAACAGTCCGTGCATCGTCGACAGGCAGTGGAGTGTGCACGTGCTCAGAAGGGATGCTGGGACCTCAAAGAAAGAGCCACAAGCCCGGGAACCCCATCTTGTGTCATCACTGCAGGGCTCTGTGCCCACCACCACCGGCGCTGTGGGCTGGGGAGAGGGAGGTGGCGTCACAGAGGCAGGAGCTGGGCTGGACACATGTGAGATCCCCACCTGGAGGCAGCAGCCCGAGATCTCGAGAGCCTGGCACTGCCCTCCCACACCTCCCCCCAGAGAGGACCTAGCAAAACTCACCTAAACTAGCCCTGACCGGCACAGCAAAGGCATGCAGAACTGCCCACGTCCCAGCCGTCCCCACACGTGTGTTTTCATTCAAATGCAATGGCGCAAGATCCAGGACTTGTGCAAAACTTCCACAGGCTGAAACACTTAGCTGAGCTCGACAGCCGGGAACACCCACTGTGTCCTGTTCATTAAAAAGGAACAGGAAGAAAACAGGATCGACTAGAACATCGTCCTGGAAAAAAACTGAGAAAAATCCCTGCAAAACCAGAGCAAGGAGTTGGGAGGCAGCAAACCAAGGTGTGACCTGCACGTTCACTAAGGCTGGAACCCAAGAGCCCCCAGCCCAGTCTCAGCAAGGCACAGAGCCGCCACGTGCAGAAGGCAGAGACCGGGTGGGTGGGGGGGGGGGGCCAGCCAGAGGCGGCAGGGCCCACATAGCAGGAAGGTCCTGGAGGCAGCGAGGCAGAGCCTGGGACAGCCTGGCAGGAACAAGCCTCCCAGGGTGGGTTTTCGCCTGAGGGGGAAGGGGTGGCCCCAGGACTTTACACAGGGGAGTGACAGGCCCAAGCTGAGCTTTAGAAAGATGGGCTTTGCCAACAGGCAGGGGGGCAGGGGCCAGGGGGACACTGGAAGGATTCTGGTAAGAAAGAGGTTTGGGGGCAGGACTAGGGGACAGAGGAGCAGGGACAGGCACGGCAGCACCAGGGCCGATCTGTGGGGTAGCAGGCGCCTGCGAGGGAGGCAGCAGCCCTGAAGCTCAGAACAGAGGTCCGGCTGCAGACGCGGACCCAGGAGGCACCCGGCTTAGCAAGGGAAGGACGCAGGGGATCACCAACCAGCACTGGGACCGTCCCTCCGGGGAGGGCTCCGGAGGTGGAATCGGGGGGTGCCGAGACCCTGGGGGGCACGAGGAACAGCCCAGATGACTTTCTCAAGCTGGGCTGTGAGAAGAGCGAGGAGGACTGTGTCGCAGCTAGGGGTGACAGAGCTGGGGTGCAGGCCTGATGGCCTAGCCACCCCACCCTGCACCTCCAGAGGTAGTATGTATCTTGGTCGTCTAAGGCTGCAGTAAATGGCAATTATCACAAAGCACGCGAATGATGGAGACTGTCAGCAAGGAGTTAACCGCAGGGGTGTGTGTGTGTGTGTGTGTGTGTACGTGTGCGTGCGCGCGTGCACGTGCACGCGCCTGTGAATGTGCGCACACAGGTGGGGCGCCTGCCACACAACGACCCCTTTATTTGTGAATTCGGGATCGGTAACCTGTTTGCACACGAGCCCGGGGCAGCAGGGCCCACCGGGGACGTGCACCCCTGTCATAGACGGAAGGGGCCTGCGGGGAGGACAGTGGCCAGGGGAAGCCTCCCGCGACATCCTCGGGGAGACGAGGCAGTCCCCAAGGGGAAGCTGCGGCCAGGCGGGCTGGCAGAGGCTGGGAACCGGCACGGACAGCAGCTGAGGGCCATGTGTCTGCCCCAAAGAGACGAGCAGAGACTCTACTGATGACAGCTCTGTGATCTGCCTTCGGGGACTGAGCCCTTCCGTCACTGCTCCACAGACATCTCTCAGGATGAGAGAGGCCCCTCCTCTGTCTTTGCTGGAAGCAGCTGTCTTGGGGGTGGCCCCGGCGGCAGCAAGGACACGGCACAGCACCCCAGTCACGGACCAGGCCCCACGCGAGCAGGAGTCCAAATAATGGAGACACAGAAGCCAGAGCACAGGACCCGTCCAGGAACTTGCAGATCAGGACAAACCTCTGTGGCAGCATCTGTCACCTGACTGATGAGGACACTGTTGTCGCTCCTAGGCTGGTACTCAGCCGTCTCTCTGCAGGAATCCCTACCGGGGACGTGCCCTGACGTGCGGTATGTGCACGACCTGAAGTCCAGAAACCTGGACTCCCAACAGTCATCGAGGCCCAAGAGCTCTGAAAGGGGGTGTGGATCCCAAGTTCAGAGGCTGCTGCCAGATGACCTTGGGATGGGCAATTCATCCTTGACGGTCACGTCTGTTCATGTGAAGTCACAGACCCCACCTTGGGTAGCTGGCCACTCCCCACGACCTCAGGGACTGGCTTTACGGAGCTCCGCCAACGAGAAGGCAGACGCTGTAACCACGTGCAACAGTCTCCCTTATACCTCATCTTCTCACACACAGAACACGCGGGATTCACACAGGCTGGACCTGAACCACCGCCCCTGCTCCTCACTGGCCATGTCGTCAGCCAGGACGGCTGGCGTCCTGATATTTATTAACATAAAAGTAACTCACATAATTGATACAGTATCAAACGAAGTGCTAAACAGTACTGTCCTGAGGACAAGAGGACTCGGAGAATCACTGTCCAAGCAAAGGGAAGGCCCTCGGGGGGAGGACTGGAGAGTCTGGGCCACGGGAGGCCCCTGCACTGGAGGCTGCTGGCGAGGCCGTGGATGGGGCCACGGTCAGCACTGACCACTCTGCAGACTGTACTGTGCCGTCACGGGAAGGTGCTGCAAGGGTCTTAGGCACGTTCCTGGTAGGAGCTGCGCTCGTCTGTAGAAGGATTTCCTAGGGAGTGAACCGTAATCCAGCTGGGACACAGAAAAGCATGTGGACCCCAAAACATGTGTACCCCAAAGTCATGGTGCTAGGGAAAAAAGATCCGAGATGGCCAGCTTTAGGGAGAAGGCCTCCCGTGTCCATAATGACTGTGACTTCAGGAATGAAATGCCTGCAGTCACAGAAGATATTACTAATTTAAAGATCCCGGCTCAGCTTAGACTTCTGGAATCACTATACCAGTACCCCAAATACGACCACTTACTGATAAAACCAAAGGTACTGAAAGAGGAAACAAAGCTCTCACCATCTAACAAAGCTTCACACAACAAAAACGAAAGGCGATTGCTATTAGAGCGGCTGGTTGGAGGAAGGAAGGTTGTTGGCTCAACCTGTCCACAGTCACTGGTGCACCCCCACACACACCTCAGAGAACTGGCGTCTCCCACGAACGGGCCGTCTCTACGGCAGGCTGCAGCAACGCAAAGGGCCAGCAGGTGGCTGGGCCTTAGGAATTCCATAGTATTGCACTCAAAGAAACGATCCCATGGGTCGAAAACGTTCTTTCATTCAGCATGTAATAGCTGTCTCTAAAATGTATAGTATAACGCGGTGTAAGTGACGTTCGTCTGATGTCACAATGATGATACTGGAACTCGGACAGTCAATATTCTGCAGTCATATTCTCTGCTAAATTACTCTAACAATCTTACTCCTGTATGTTTTCTTATATCTTTCACCTCTGCAGCATCAATAATCGGGTCTTACATAGAAGTGACCAGGTGTCTTAAGTAAATTTCCTGACGGTCACAAGGTCATGGCATAAAACTGTCACTCATGATTTATTACTTCTACGCAGTAAAGGGACCTCACAGGAAGCAAGTGTGTGTTACTAAGGTGGCCAAACATTATGACGTGTAATGAATTATTCTCTGGAATTTAAGAATATCTTTAAGCCATTAAGTACTAATAATCCAAAGTCTACTAAATCCCAAACTATCAAAAAATGAGTTTAAGCTAATAAAAAGTTAAAATTACACTAATCTCTCTGTAAACATGAAAAAAAAAAAAAGGAAATACAAAGAAAAGCATCATAAGTGTGTACTAATAAGAGCAAATCTGTATTTACCCCCTCTGGACACATCGGACCAGCTTCCTGAGAGCTCAGGGACCTGAAACCACCTACCTGTTGGGGGCAGGCAGTCCTTCCAGTCGAAGTAGCCTGCGTAAATTCCAGGTTCCAAGGAGCCAACGATGGGGTCTGCTTTCAACTCGATGTAATTTTCAAAGAGTCTCTGGTCCAACTCTTTCAACGAGGCCATGCTAACCTGTCAACCCAAGAAAGAATGACGATGAGCTGTCTACTCGGGGGTGAAGGAGAAAGAAAAATGATGTAGATAAATACTTCAGGACATTTTAAAAGTACTTGCTAACTTTCTAGAAAAGGCATGATCTCACTGCGTTTTCAGTGATAAAGGCCACTCCAGGGCAGCTGTCTAACAAGGCAAGACCTGGTCCTCTTTGCAAACCAGAGTCGTCTCCACAGGAGGCTGGCTGTGCAGGCCCGCTCCTGCTGGCAGCGGGCAGCGTCCGCCCTGCACATCGTGCCTGGTCGCGCCAGCACCTGGGGCCAAGCAGTTACAGAAGGGGTGGGCAGAACCCTCCACGTGGGAGCAGCAGGGGCTGGGGACTGCAGGGTCGGGGGCCCGGTGCCTCGTGTGGGTGAGGGGCCGCCTGCTTCCACACCATCGGCCTCAGGACGCAAGCGTCTCTCCAACCCCACCCGGCCAGCAGCAAGCTGACGACGGAAAACACACACGAGGGAAGAGCCTTCAAAGAGTGAAAGTCAGCTGCAGAGGACACAGGTGATAGCCAGCATGCAGGAAACCAATGGAAACCCTACGAAGACTGGAGAAAACGAAGCAAGATGTCCCGGAGATAAAACGCGTGCTTTCCAAGGCCAGCAGCTGGGGAGATGAACTGGAGGAACTACTGGTCACGCGCGGGGCGGCGCGGGAGGCAGAGTCAGTGTGTGGAGAGTGGGGGCTTGAAGGCAGCGCCTCAGAGGATGGATCCAGGAGCCCCAGTGTGCGAAGCAGAAAGAGAAATGCGAGTCGAGAAACAGGAGCAGCTAGAGACGAGACAGTAATTACGCAAGAGAAGAAAAGGTAACTGGAGTTAAAGACGGAGTGAGAGCCGAAGAGGCTGGCTGAGTCGGGCGCACGGCACACACCCAGCAGGGGCAATTTACGTTCCTAATGCCTAAATGATGAAGAAAGAGAAAGAGAAAATCATTTAAGCTTCCAGATCAAAAAGATAATTTACCCACAGAGGAGAAAGAACCAGTCCGACGCCAGAGTTCCCAGACGCCGCCCTGGTACTGGAACGAAGGCAGTGCAGAGCCACGTGCGTCCCGCCCACCTGGGTCACCCGCAGAGGCCAGGAGAGCCCAGCAGCTGTAGTGGACATGAGACAAGGGGCTCTGCTGTGAGCGCGCCCCGGCCTGGGGGGCCGTGGGGGCAGTGGTCCCTTCCTCCTCGCCCTCCGTCTCTACTCTGCAGGAGCACGAACGGACGGGTGAGACTCTGGAAACGTGAACAGTAAGTGTGGATTCTTCCAAGACAGGAAGCAGCCAGATGGGGAAATGCCAGTGAGAGTCCAGAACGGGAATGAGACACAGCCTGCCCACATGCCCCGGGTGGGATAAAGCAGCGGCTCCCAGCTGACCCCGAGTCTACTAAGCGGAAGGGCCACTCCCAGCTGACCCCGCATCCACCAGAAGGAAGGGAGGCTTAAAATTCATGTTTCAATCTTCTACCTCAGGTAGCTAGAAAAAAGAGAAAATTAAAGAAAGTAGAAGGAAAAATTAAGGATAAGAGCAGAAGTCAATTAAATTTTAAAACCACTAAGGCCAAAAGTATGTTCTTTAATGGGTTATTATTAGTCTTATGTCAGCAAATCTGAAGAAATGGATAAACTCTGAAAAAACATAACTTTCGATAAATGACACAAGTAGTCCCATCTGTATTAAACTCACTGAGTCCATCATTTGATAAACGAACGCAGTCCATTATTTGAAATGCTTTCACAGAGTGAAAACTTCAGGGCCCCGGGAGTTCTCGCTGCAGCTAGGCAGTAACAAACCCAGCTGGTATCCGTGAGGATGAGGGTTCTATCCCCGGTCTCATCCAACGGGCTTAAGGATCCTGCGTTGCTGTGGCTGTGGTGGAGGCTGGCGGCTGCAGCTCTGATTTGACCCCTAGCCTGGGAACTTCCATATGCTGCAGGTGCGGCCCTGAAAAGCAAAAATCAAAAAACGAAACACTTCAGGGCCAAACGATCTCGCTGGTGAATTCTACCAAGCATTTAAGAAAGAAATTCTAACACACACAAACTTTTTCACAGAACAGAGCCTGAGGGCATTTCCTATTTTGTTTAATGAGGCCAGAAAAACCCTGATATAAAAAACTGACAACTATATTGTGAGCAATGAAAATTACAGACTAATAGCCCTCATGAACCAAGACATAAAAATCCCAACAAACTACTGGCAAAATGAATCCATAAATAAAGAAAGAAAATACATTATACAGAAGTGGGATTATTTCAACAGATGAAAAAAATACAAGGCTTGATAAGGGTTCCCTCTGACCACCTGTCATCGAGGCACTGGCGGTCAGAGACCATGCAATACAGAAGGCGGCAATCAGGAAAAAGGAGCACCACTGTGTTTTCAACACGTACCACAAAGCCGTCATTATCTACACGGTTTCGGTAACAAGGAGGAGCTCCAATGGCAACTCAGCGAGGGACAGATCATCAGCCTGACAGCAACAGCCTAGAACTACACAGCCTCTGGGAAAAAGCAGTTCAGGACATTGGAGCAGGTCAAGATTCTGACAGGACATGAAAGACACTCAAGACGTTAAGAAGCTGATAAACTGAATCTCACCAAAACGTAAAATTTCTACGCAAAGGAGACCACTATACAAGCAAAACAGCAAGCATGAAGTACGTATCTGACGAAGACACACACAGGTTTCTAAGCTCACTGACAAACAAGGAAGCAAACTGGACACTCATTTCAAAACAGAAGGTACCTAAACACAGGAGAAAGATGCCCAACGCCACGGTGTGTCAGGGATGCCATCAAAAGCTAGGGGCTGAATGAAGGAGGGCGTGGGGTGCTGGTGAGCAGGTGGCTGCGGGGACACGCACACGTCCCCTCTGGGCACAGCTGTTCAAAGTTTCCACCAACTTTTCCAGGACCCGCAGCTCCACTTCTAGGTACGCATGCAAAATAAGGGCACAGATGTTCAGAGACTTGACAGCAGTGCTCACAGAAACCTCATAAAGACCTGAAACTGGAAACAGCCCGTGCCCACTGCCAAGAACGATGAAGCAAGACTTGTTACCCAAACTCAGAGATTAAAAAAAAATAAATTACTAACAGTAATTTTGACGAATCTCCAAAATTATCAGCCCTGAACCAAAGCAGTCAGACACAAAAGACTACAAATTGGGCAGTTCTGCGTTACGTGAAGTTCAAGGTCAGGCGAGACTAAGCTGTGCTGACAGGAATCAGAACCGCGAGGAGTGCCCAGCGCCTGGGACAGGACTCGAGGAAAACGCTGCACAGGTTCATCCAGGTGGTGGGCGCTATGCAAAAGCCCCCGGTCCACACACCCAGGGTCTGCATGGGACTCGCTGTAAAGAAAGTGCACCTCAGTTAAAGAAGCTGGAAGGAAACAGAGGCACCTGAAACACAGAGGGTCACGGGCTCGCCTCGTCAAGTCTCTGGTGAAGATTCAGGAAGATCATCTCTGGGCCTCGCGCAGCACATTACGGGGCACGATGAATGCCAGTGCCTGTGAGCACCCGTTTCAAATGCCCTCTTCACAACGGCTGAGGAGCACAGGTGCCAGCCGGGCGAGGCCCCTGCCCTCCAGCACGAAGGCATCCCTCGAGAAAACACTCGGAGGAAGGGAACCCCAGTCCCACAGGGAGACGGACAAGAAAGCCTGCACAAGACTATGTTCCCATGATGAGGCCGACACAGAAGCAGAGGGGTGTGTAGGTCGGGGCACTGCCAGGGCCATGAGGCTCCTTGGGGAGGGGAGGGCAGGGCCGGGAGAGAGGAGGAGGGTGCCAGCAGCACCACTGGGTGCCGGCAACGAGCTGGGAGCACCTGTCACAGTACAGTTCACGCTGCACAACACGGGTGGGAGCTGTGGGCCCACCGACAGTGGGGTCCCTCCAGCAGCCAAGCACTGCCGCACTCCAGGAAGCCGAGGAGCAGAGCTGTGGATCCGGGCGAAGGGCTGGGAACAGCACGGAGAAAGGCAGAGCCTGGGGGGGGAGCACTTCGGAGGCGGAGCACACACCGCTTCCGATGGCCTCGGAGAAGGAAGCCCACGGCGGTACGCCCTGCGTCACAGGCCCGCCTGTGCCAGGAGGGTGCTCAGGACGGGCACGTCCCAGGACTGAACGCCCACTCGGCAGAGGCCCCGCTTCCCCAGTTTCTACGCAGGGCTCTTCGGCTCACTCGAAAGAGGTGGAGAAAAGTACAATCACTACTTGGGTATATTTTGACGTTTCCACCTAAAATGTTCTAGTTTGAAACCTTTTTGGTAGCAATGCTTTTGAAAAAATAAGCTTCTGGAGTTCCCGTCGTGGCGCAGTGGTTAACGAATCCGACTAGGAACCATGAGGTTGCGGGTTCGGTCCCCGGCTTTGCTCAGTGGGTTAACGATCCAGCGTTGCCGTGAGCTGGGGTGTAGGTTGCAGATGCGGCTCGGATCCCGCGTTGCTGTGGCTCTGGCGTAGGCTGGTGGCTGCAGCTCCGATTCAACCCCTAGCCTGGGAACCTCCATATGCCGCGGGAGCGGCCCAAGAAATAGCAAAAAGACAAAAAAAAAATTTTTTTTCTGAGAAAGAAAAAAATAAAAGAAAAAGCTCTGTTATTTTCTTTTCAAAGATGTCAGAAAGAGTACATTTAACTGAGCCATCTCTACAGAAAGAAACTCATCAAACTACAATCAGAGTATCTGTGCAAGCGGATCTGATTACCAGGTTCAGTCACATTAATATACTTTTAATTCTTTAGAAATGGAGGGACAGACAGTGAACTGACATTCCTTTATGTTCCTGAACCGTAACGTGTCAAATGTGGATGAAACGAATGCCAAGTAAATGGTTAATTAATAAAAAAAAATAAGCATTTAATCCCCAGCAGAGGTGGCACTATTAAAACAGAAGAGCAAGCTGTGGATAAAACAGGATTTCTTGTCACCCTGACACAGAAGGACTAAGTGGGACTTGTCCGCAGAGCCCTGTGGCTCTGACCTGTGACTGGCGAATGATCCACACAGTCCCCAGGCTGTCCTCCTTCTGAGCATTTTTATAATCAAGCTTACTGCTCCATCCCGTGAACAAGGCTTGACCCGACTGCCCAAATCCCCTGCTCCTTTTCCCCGCCTCCAGCCTGCAGTGGACCTGGCCACCTACCCAGAACCCCCTCAGGGCCACCGGGGTGACATTTCAAACGACACCATTCCCGAGGACGCTCATCATTTTCGCTGACTCAGTAAAAAAAACCAAAGAGCTTATGGAAATGAAAAACAACTGAAGCAAAACGTCAACAGACAGCAAATTTAAGTGAGATTAGACATGAGAGAAGCAGCAGATGAGAAGAGAAAGCCGAAGACACATTCCTCAACGTGACAGAGAATTTACAGAGGCGAGGAAAAAACAAGAAAGGAAAAGGTGAGCGACGCGGAAGATACAAGACCTGATGTAGACCCCACAGGACGTCTTGAGGGTAAGAGAGTGAATGAGGAAAACGAATATTTGAAGAGGGAATGGTTGAGAGTTTTCCAGGGTTGATTAAATTACCAATCAGAGTCCGGGGGAAAAGGTGGAAAAAAAGTCATCCCAAGAGACACATCATAGTGAAGCGACAGGAGGCAAGAGACACATGAAACATCTAAAAGGAGCCAAAGACAGACTGTGATACATCTTTCTCCGCCATCAACAGATTGGAGACCGAGCAAACCGACAAAAGGACTGGGTACAGCAGTCTGAACAATTCATACACGCGGTGCAACAGACACCCACGGAGCATGGTAATCAAATCTGAAGACACAGTCGTTTCAAGCAAGTAGACTACCTAAGAAAACCCGCGACGGGTCACCCGCAGAGCAAGTTTCCACCACGTTCCAGACACCGTGGCCTCTGACATCAGGAAACTTCAACGCCCAATAGGCAGACAGACTGACTGCCCCCAATCACAGTCTACCTACGGGTGTGTCCAGGAAAAAGACGCAATTAAAGCTGGAAAATACAAATTGAACAATTAAAACACCATGTGTTAGTTGCAGCTAGAGGGAAATCCACAGCCTTAAATAGTCACATTAAAAAGGAGAAAGGTTTGGCATCAGTGATCTATGTAAACAAACTAAGCTCAGCCCTCAAATTACCACACCAGAAAACAAGGACGGAAAGAGAGATCGGGGGAGACAGACTTTAGCTCAGTCTTCTGACTCTAGCAGAGCTCATCAAGAAAAAAGACTGCAAACATTAGGCACACAATATTAAGTATAAAACGGAGTCATAACCATAGATGCAGTTGAGACTGCAGTATCACGGGACTTAAAAACACAATCTCAGGCCGGTACAGTTGAAAATTCAAACAAAATGGACAAAGTCCTAAAAAAACCAAAACAGATGACCACGACTCCCGAGGAAACGGAAAACCTGAATGCCTTTTTCACCACTGAAGAAAATGAACCGGCCGTGAAAATCGTCTCACAAAGAAAATACAGGCCTAGAAAGTTTTATCGGAGTTCTTCTAATATTCAAAGAATAATTCCAACTCTTACACAAACTCTTTCAGAAGAAGAAAAAAGGAGAAACTCTAATTTATTTTACAAATTAGCATAACCTACACACAGCAACATGGATAAGCCCCAGATACAGTACTGAGTAGAAAGAGGAGTCAGAGAAAAATGCATACCATACAATCCCACTTCCACTATTTAAAACTCAAAAATAGGAGGTAATATGAAACAGTGTATTTGTTAGGAACCACAAAACGCAGAGGGGGCTCTCAGGGGAGGTCCTGGTCCTGAGGCTGCATTCCTGCAGCTGCACCGTTCTTGTCTCTCAGAGCTGCTCCATCACCACGTCCATCCGAGACAGAGCAGATCTGCAGGAGCCAGGCCTCGTCGGGATGAAACTTTTCACACAGAAACAGCTGGAAAGAAGAATGTCAACACGGGACTCGTCGCGAGGTGCGGTGTCCCCGCCGTTCATCACGGGGCGAGGAGAGGACCTGGGAGAAGAGAGCAGGGCAGGCCTTTCCACGGGGCGAGGCTTCCGCGTCGGAGACCGGCTGGGAAGGACAATCAAGACCTTGTCAGGATGAATACGGGTCAGTGGAACAGAACACAGAGCCCAGGAATAAATCCACACACTTGCCGCCATTACTCTTTAACAAAGGAGGCAAGACTACACGGCGGCGCAAAGACAGTCCCTTCAGCAAGTGGTGCTGGGAAAGCTGGACAGCCTCCGCTCCACACGCAAACCACTGAGATCAGAACACACCCTCGCACCACACACAAAAACAAACTCGAAATGCCTTAAAGATTGAGCTGTAAGACATGGTATCACAAGACTTCCAGAAGAGAACATAAGCGAAACATTCTCGGACATTAACTATAGCAATGTTTTCTCAGGTCAGTCTCCCAAGGCAACCGAGATAAAAGCAAAAATGAATAAATGCGACCTCATCAAACTGACAAGCTTTTGTCAGCGAAGGAGGCCATAAACAAGATGCAAAGACAACCTATGGACTAGGAGAAAACATCTGCAAATGATGCAGCCAGTAAGGACTTCCTTCCAAAATACACAAACAGCCCACACAGCTCCACAACAACCTAGACGACCCACGGCAGAAGACCCAAAAAAGACAGATGGCCAGTAGGCACATGAAAAGGTGCTCAACATTGCTAATTATGAGAAGTGCAAACCAAAACTACTATGAGGCACCACCTCACACCTCACACCTGTCAGAACGGCCATCAGTAAAAAAATCTACAAATAACAAAAGCTGGAGAGAGAGTGGAAAAAAGGAAACTCTCTTACATTGCTGGTGGAAAAGTAAATTGGCGTAGCCACTAAGGAAAACAGTATGGAAATTTCTCAAAAAACTAAAAACAGAGCTGCCAGATGATCCAGCAATCCCACTCCTGGGCATCTAACTGACCAAAACTACCATTCAAAAAGACACATGCATGCCAGTGTTCACAGCAGCACTATTTATGACAGCCAAGACACGGAAACAACCTAAATGCCCATCGACAGAGGAGTGGACCAAGAAGATGTGGTACATATACACACAATGGAATATTACTCGGCCATAAAAAAGAATGAAAGAATGCCATTTGCAGCAGCACAGATGGACCTAGAGGTTATTATATTAAGTGAAGTAAGTCAGAGAAAGACACATATCATATGATATCACTTACACTGTGAATCTAAAATATGACACATATGAACTTATCTAGGAAACAGAAACAGACTCAGTCGTAGAGAACACACTTGCGGTTGCCAGCAGGGAGCGGGGAGGGGAGGGATGGACTGAGAGTTTGGGACTAGAGGATGCAAGCTGTTATATACAGGATGGATAAACGAGGCCATCCTGTACAGCACAGGGAATTATATTCACGATCCTGTGACAAGCCTCATGTAGAAGAATATGAAAAAGAAAGTATATGTGTGCATTACTGAGTCACGCTGCTACACAGCAGAGACTAAAGCAACACTGTAAATCAACTATCCTTCACTAAATTAAACAAAAAAAAAGATCTGTCAAATAGAGGCTGAGGAAAAGGCATTCCAGACAGAGTACCCACAAGCTCAGGTAAGGCCCTTAAAATAGAGCCTGAGAAATGAACGCTGAGGGCATGTTTGTTGAATGAACAAATGAGCGAGCCAACGGTTGTTGCAGACGGGAAGGAAAGATGGGGGGGTTGGGGCGGGATGGGGAGATGCCGGCGTGCAGAAGAAGGAACGAGAGGGATGGACCGGGAAGCCCGCGGAGGCCCAGCTGCAGGGGAAGGGATCCGGGCCGAGCCGGGCTCAGGGAAGGCGGGTCACGCAGGGGCTGAGCCTGGCCGGGGGCGGGGCACGCCAAGAGGTGGAGGCGACTCGGAAGGCGGCTCAAGGGCTGAAGAGAGCAGACTCCGCATCAGCGGTCCGGAGAGACGGAGGCAACGGCACCCAGGTGCCAGCTTGCTGACTCGGGCGAGCGGCTGAGACAGGCTCACGTAAAGACAAGCTGCTGCGACAGAGGAAGGACGGCGACCCTGTTTGGACGCGGTGACCTGCAACCTCAGGGGCCTCCTAGCAAGACGTCTGCTAGGAAATAGGTCTGAAGGTCCAGGACGGCCTGCAGGTCAGGATCCAGGGCACTGCTGACGAGGGGACGGGGGAGCAGACGCGACGAGCGGGAGGGCGGGCAGGGCCAGCCGAGCACAGAAGCGGGAAGGGGCTGGAGTGAAAGACAACTCGCGTGACTGAATTTTAGTTGCCAGGGTTCAAGGTTTTGATTGCAGACCCCACGTCCTACCCAACTGGTGAACCAATGGTTTGTAGCCATTTCTGTCCTGCCTGCCCCGCAACTTGCCAGAGCGACTTTGAGCTTCTCTCCTCTCTCACACGGCATCTTCTGTGAGAAATTACGGCAGCGCCGTCTGCAACGGCCAAGGTGGGCAGGCGACCCGAGGGGCCACCAAGAGCTGAATGGATAAAGGAGGTGTGGTGTGCACACAATGGAATACGACTCGGCCATAAAAAAGAATGAAACTGCGCCACCTGCCACAACACGGACAGACGTGGAGCGCGATCGGTCAGAGGAAAGACAGGTACCGTATGCTGTCTCTTGTATGTGGAATTTGAAAAACACAACAGACTAATGAATGTAACGAAAAAGAAGCAGACTCACAGATCCAGAGAACTAGTGTTCTCGGGGTGGGGGACCACGGGGGGCGGGTGGGGGGGGGCGCGAGAGGCACAAACTACCCAGTAGGAGACAGGCTCCAAGGATGTACCGCAGAAGGCAGGGAAGAAGAAACGGAAATGGAGGGTAACCTCTAAAAACTGCACAAACAAGTGACGTTTTAGCTAGAAAAATAACAGCAGCAACAAAAAAGAATTGTATACGATTAAGCTAAAATAATCACACATGTAAACTACGGTACCTAGGGTTCAAGTGACTCAAAAGCCTTTAAATTTACTGCTGAAAGGACCTCCCTGGACACACGAAACAAACACACAAACACTGTCCTCGCCTCCCCTTTATGTTGGGCTACAGGAAAGAGATCCAGGGGCTTTAAACAAAACCTCAATCAGGAATTCAATGCCACATTTTAATGACTACATTCCTCAATCAGTCGAAAATCTGCAACTATCCAAACTCTAAATTAGATACCTACTTTTAAAAGACTGGGACAGGTTAAAATAGTATGTTATGTCTGCAAAAAAAATTCCCTGGAATTACGTAATTACAGCTAAATCTAAATCCTGCTTACTGTCAATTTAATACCCAATGATTCAAAAGATTCAATTTCGAATTCTGAGTGCCAACAAGGGCCGCCCCCCACCCCAGCGTTCGCATCACGCTGGTCTTAGGACGACACGGAAAAGACTGGGAAGGGCCTCAAGGCCCGTGTGCGCGTCAATGTCACTCCACTCTCAATGTCATCCACTGGATCGACAGCGCGCCCACTTGCAACCTTGCAAACCCTAAAACCCCAACCCCCAGCTTATTATATGCAATTCCTGGTCACATCACATATTTTTAAATGGACATTTCTCCAGTAAATGTATCAGTGTCATTATTGTCATTGGACAGACTTTCTACGAATACTAACTTTTTTATGGCAAGAGAATACCTCGCAGTTCTCAACACAAGAATTTCTGGAAACAGACCCGACTTCTGCCCTACAGTCTGAAGTCACATCACTTCTCATCAGGATGATTAATCTTTACGAAAAGGCAGGAAAACAAGACACAGCCGCCCACTCTGACATTTTCAATCTTTGAAAAAAAAAAATCCCAATCTAGTTCATGAACTGGAACCCCAGTTGTAAGAGGCATGCAATCCATCGAGAGCACAGTTCGACGGTAAGATTAAAAAGATCACTATCTGCCTGACTCTTCTGCACTGAGAAAACGGTACTGACGCTGAAAAAGTGGTTCTGGCTTAGTTTTACTTAGAAATCTGATAAACCTTTGCCCAGGAACCAACCAACCAACCTTTAATAATAACGAGATCCCTGCATTTCTTCCTTTGCTGCTTACTTGAAAAACATAAACAACAAAGTGTAACATCCGAAAGAGAGCACGTCTCCATTGGTTTATACAGGACTCATTTCTGCCCAGCCTCACTGCACACAGGACTTGAGAGCGGAGCGTTTGTACGTTTTAGGTGAGAAGGCACACATCCTGGAGCTGTGCGAAGCCAGTTTCGTGTGTGTGTGTGTGTGTGTGTGTGTGTGTGTATGTGTGTGTGTGCTCCAGCACCTGTGCACGTGCTCACGTGCTAAGCCAGGGCAGGGCTGTGGTTGCATGGATGGAATGGGACAGAGAAGCAGAGACAAGCTATCAGCTGGAAGCAGACGCTTTACCCTGAAAGGAGCCAGATCTGAGCTGACTCCTCAAGACCCGGGTTGGGCACCTTTCCGGCCTTTTCTTCGCTCCACTAAAGGGCTGAGCTGCACCACTGGGAAGAGCGGGGCTCTCACCTCAAGAAGCTGTTCCCTCCAAAGAGGAGAGAGCTGAATTAGCGACCGTGAGCGAGGAGCTGTGAGGGCAGGGGAGGAACGGGGTGGGGTGAGCAGGGGGGATGGCGCTGAGAACGCGGCTGGAAACAGAGCAGACGACACAACCACTGTACACCCTCACAGTCGTTTACCTGTGTGATCTTTTCTATGCCCTGGAAGTTGTGCTTTTCAAAGTGTTCTGCTATGTTTCGGAAGGTGTGCCGTTCTAGGTAGCAGCAGTTACTCAGGACTATCAGAAGTCGCTGTTCCTAAAGCCAAGTTTTTAGAAAATTACATTTATAGTAACAAATTGCAAGTCTCAGAGATAACATTTACCACCTAGCAAATTTAATTACAATCACTTGGTGTTTAATATCAATATTCAATGCTTTTTCTAAATTCTTTTAATAACAGAGAAACACAATACAATTCTATAATTCTACTATTGCTCGTTATGACGGAACACTAAAGAGTCAAATAACTTTTGACTCAAATCCCTTTTGGAATTTAACAGCTGTGTGGAAGACAGATTGATGGGACACAGAAAAGCAGTAAAGCAGGATCAGCTGCTATTCTCAGGAAAAGGATTCTACTTTTCATCCTTTTTGCACCAAAAGAGTTATAAAAATGGCTGTTTAAAAATAATTACTAACAAGTTGTAAAACTCTTAGAAAATACTTTCTAAGCTTCTCATAATGTGGAAGAGAACTGGGATGTCATCAAAGAGAGGCTGTGCAGAGCCTCCTTCCCACGGGAGGCGGGGGACAGGGGCCCGGGGGCCCTCCCAAGGCAGCTGGGTGGGAGGGGGCACCCCACACTCCCTGGGGTCCTGGGGGGGACCCTCCACACTCCCCGGGAAGCTAGCTGTGCAGGGTAACTTCTTATCAGAATGACAGAGCCCCGGCTGATGGTAAAACACCCTGTGACAGTTCCCAGAGTGGCACTGCCGTTGCTTGGGGCTCAGCAAGCACTGCCCCTGCTTCCTCAGGTGAGAGGGCTTCTCCAAAAGGACTGTGACTAATTTGGGCCTTGATTTAGACCCTTGATAAAATGAGGGCAAAACTCCTTTCCAGGAGAAGCTCTCCCCACGCCCTGCTGGCTGCTGGCTGCCAATCAGGTGCTGTAGATTAAGGGAGGAGGACAGAGGGAATAACCAGGTCCTGGCAGGTGCACAGACCACAGGGGCGACGCTGACTGAGCCCACACCAGCCAGGATCCCGTTCAGTCCCTTCAAAACGTCTGAAACTTTTCATCTTTATTTAAAACTTTTTTATTTATTTCTCGCAGAGTGTGGCCCCTTTTGCTGTCTTTTGTGGTCCTCAACAAAAATAATGAAAAAGCCCCAGAACTGCTGAAGTGCATTCAAAGCAATGGAAGGCCGTCCGAGGCCTGAGTGACCAGGGACGGGAAGGGGGGCCTAACGAGGTACAAGCAGGCGGTACGTCCACCCTCCACCAGGCTCTATGTTCACACTGCAGGGAGGGGCACCAGGAGGTGACAGTCAGGGGCCAGGGGAAGCCAGACCTCCTGCCCATGCCTGGTGGTGCCATTGCGTGGTCCTTGCAAAGGACGTGGAATCAAGTCCTTGTGACACGTCATCAGCCCGGAGCACGCCGCCTCGCCATGCTCTCCCGCGGCCCCAGTTTGCAACCTGTCTTAATGGCTCTCCCTCCGGAGCCTGCCCCTGAGCACCGGCCTCCTCCAGAGGCCAGGCCCGGCCTGCCACGCCTGCTGTGCCCCGTCCGTTTGTTAACTCGGGCTGATGGTTACCCTTATGATCTGAATGGTTCTTCTGAAATGGAAAATCTATTTGAGTGATTTCAAGTTTTACTCTTCGTAAGTGCATTTTTCTTTTCTCAAGCAGAAGAAACAACCACGGGCAGAAAAACTAAACATACAAATAATCAAATTCTAAAATTAAATGATTCATCAGAAGCTTCTGAACAACTTAAATAAACACGTCTGAAAATAACAACGCAGCCTGTCCGAGCGGCACCTGCAGCCTGAGGACCACGGTTACTGCAGCCTCTGCGAGGCAGGCTCCTCAGTCAGCACACAGCAGGCCAGGAAGCGAGCCAGAAACCTTTCCTCCCACACCTGCCTCTCTGCCGGGTGCCAGAACAGGTCTCTGCGGAGACCTCGGTCACCTGGGGCAAATCCAACGAGCCAGCCGCGAGACGGGGGACAGGGGGACTGCATTTGGAACCCACTTACAGGCGTCAGACTGAACTCTTGGTGGATACTTCCAAACAAATCCGGAGAAGCAACGTCAACGGAGAGGCTGAATAAAGAGACAAGAGAAGAATGAGTGTGGAAGCACTAAAGCAAACAGCGCGAACAGAATGTCATAGGTGGATTACACGCACCGCAACAAAAAAAGACTTTGAAATCTTTCGTTCAAACGTCAAACGTCGCATAGTTGTCTGTGTTTCTGAGCACGGACACCGGGACCCTCTTACCATGGTTCCTGCCACATGAGCTTCAGGGTCTTCCGAATCCCTAGCAGCGGGGGTTCCGAGCACAGACTCTCCAGCCAAAATGTGCTCGCCCATCAGAATCTAGACATTCTGGGGCGTTCTGAGCTCACGTGCATAGAAGTGACTAACAGGTGAGCTGAGTTAGGAACGTCCCTAACAACCCGCAAGTGACCAGACACCTGACACGGTAGAGGGACGACACCAAGGGCCACGGCTTAGTTGACAGACGCAGCAGGACTCGAACAGGATGTCTTTTCTTTAAGCCTAAGCAACCGATTTTAGCATCATAAGGAAAACTAAACAGATGGAAATATCAAACAACATTTAAAAACAGAGAAGCAGGAGTTCCCGTCGTGGCGCAGTGGTCAACAAATCTGACCAGGAACCATGAGGCTGCGGGTTCGATCCCTGGCCTCGTTCAGTGGGTTACGGATCCGGCATTGCCGTGAGCTGTGGTGTAGGGCGCAGATGTGGCTCAGATCCCGAGTTCCTGTGGCTGTGGTGTAGGCTGGCGGCTACAGGTCCGATTTGACCCCTAGCTTGGGACCAACCCTCCATATGTCATGGGTGCGGCCCTAAAAAGACCAAAAAAAAAAAAAAAAAAGAGAAACAATAAAAGGATAACAATCCAATAACCATTTAAAAGTAAACTGATGAGAATTAAAACAAATGAACACTGTGAGTGAGTAGAACAGAAGATAAAATTCAGAAATACCTTCACTATACATTAGAATGCAATGATGTGTGCAACAGAAATTGCCACGAAACAACAAAGGAAGACTTATTTAATCAAAACATCAGGGAACTGATTAACAATACAAATTCCTGGTAAAATAATGTGTTAAACATATAAAATCAAAGAAAAACCAGAAGAACTAAATATTTGTTAGGTCTCAGAGAGAAAACAGTTACATATACTGAAAGGCAAACACCAGGTAAACATGGAAACAGGAGTTCCCCTCATGGCTCAGTGGAAACAAATCTGACTAGTGTCCGCGAGGACGCAGGTTCGATCCCTGGCCTCACTCAGTGGGTTAAGAATCCGGCGTTGCTGTGAACTGTGGTGTAGATTGCAGACACAGCTTGGATCTGGCATTGCTATGGCTGTGGTGTAGGCCAGTGACTATAGCTCTGATTCGATCCCTAGCCTGGGAACCTCCAAATGCAGTGGGTGCAGCCCTAAAAAAAAAAAAAAAAAAAAAAAGGAAAGGGGAAAAAAAAAAACCACGGAAAGAAATACGCAAAAAAGAAAAAAAAAAAAAAGCTGTCAATTACAGATTTAAGAGGCATATTTATTTCAGTATTATCTGTGTCAGACCATAAACCTTATTAGGTTAACAGAAATTATACATGCCAAATATCATTCAGAAAAAGTAGGTTTTAAAAAAACGCCCAGGGAGGGAGCAGCATTATGTAAGAATTATCACATGGATCTGGAAGTATCAGGAATCCAGAAGTATCTTCTGGAGCTCAAATAACCAAGCACGATGCAGACTTTATCAGCAGAGTCAGCCTTTAACGAGCGCTGGTGCAGTCCCCAATATCAGAACTGCAACAGTTCCAAGGAGAGTCACCTCCTCTAGCTCCCGTTTTGTTATTTATGAACCTGTTCCTCTAGATATCAGCGAGCCAATCACACGTTCAGTTTGCTGAACGCGTCTCTAGTCAAGCTCAGAAGATGAAGAAATCAGAGAACGCGGGCCAAACAGACCCGCGTTAAGTAACAGCAACACCTTCTCCCTCACTGGAAATCTCAGGATATGGACCAAACACAGGACATGAGTCTGCAGTTTTAATCCCTGCGAACACACCTGCAAGGCTACTCTCAGCTCTACTTACTGGGCAGTGTCCACATCAGCGTCCGGCTTGGTGCTCAACTGCTCCAGACAGCATATGAAAATCTAAGTCAGAAATGAGACGTTGCAGTGCTGTGACCTCTTAGACACCAGCCTACTTGAACATTAAAGACAGTTTTACACACATACGCAGAAACACCATCTAAATCCTGTCGGCAGTGCGTATGTGTATGTCCCTTCTGCAGGTGACAGACTATGTCCCATAGAGCACACATACACATACACACACGCACACATGTAAACACTACGAACACACACCTGTGTGTCACACACACGTGATAAACACTGAAAGCACCTGTATTTTGATCCTATCATATTTTTGAACGTATTTTATTCCCTTCCTCTCATTCACTCACGCACTCCCGCTCCACTGTGTTTATGTGTCCAGCAGGCACTGGCCCCAAAGAACTTCATGCTCAGGCACAACATAAACCACCAGCATGTCTCTTAATCTGCGTTCCAACCAACGCTCACACACAAGGCAACACGAGAGCACAAAAAAGGCGGCCGTGTAAGAAAAATGAACTCCAGGTGCTGCTAGGCAAGCTGGACTAATCTTACCTTGAACTTATTAACCGTACACCATCGCTCGGACAAGGTAACACAGAGTATCTGCTACACAACTATTATAACCTGCATTATTTCGGGCTTCAGGGCAACAGTGCTGCGACAAAGTACCTGCATGATATTGATGCTTAGCTGGCAAACCTCCTCCTGGGTTTTAGGTTGTTGAAAGACCTACAAGAAGAATCCTGTTGAATTTATGAAGTTTGATATAGAGTGAACACACGGAAAAGTGCGAGCCATGTGGGGAACCTGACGGGGGGGTCGGGGGTGGGGGTGGGTGAGGGGGAGATGGCGAAGGGGCAGCAGGTCTGGAGCCAGGACCATGGCACGCACAGTGGGACCCGGGCCCGCAGCTGTCCCCAGATACTCACGCTGGCTTCTCCGGGCCTGCACTCCAGAACGCCACGCAGCGACTGCAGCGACTGCACCACGCGCCGCTCGAATTGGCAGGGCTGGAGGGAGACAAGACGCAACAGGCGCTGGGCACAGGGACCCCGAGCAGAAGCAAGTGAGGCCCAGACTCCCAGCCATGCCACGGTCTGGAAAGGGACGGGGTCGCCAACACTCCCCTCGCCACTGGGACCTGGACGCGATACTAAAAACTGCAAGTCCTCCGAGGTGAAAGAACCCTAATCCAATCAGAACAGAAGTCGGGGAGAAGAGCAATCTTTCTCCAGAGCCCCACTCCTCCGAGGTGAGTGCCACAGGCCAGCAGACCTCGGGAGCTGACAGCAGGGCTCCTTCAGGGCTCATTCTGGGAGCTCAACCTCCAGGCCTCTCTGGACCCATCAACCCGGTGAGTGTTTAGGAATAACAACCAGAGGAGGGCGAGACCTTTCATTCAAAACTGTCTCTAGGTCCTTTCCTACGTCCATCAAGCCGGAAGTGAAACCTGAAAACAGGTCCAAGAGAAGGCTGAAGGAGCCCTGCCCGTACTTAAGGTTCCCTTCGTGCCAGGCCGACCCGGGGTGATGGGGCATGAGTTCTTGCTCAGTGTACATCCTGGGCAGAGTCAACAAAACTCACTTTCTACCCCCTTCCCCCCCCGCCAAAAAAATACAGAAATAAGTGGATTGCGAACTAGAATAAATGTGGTGACGAGAACAAGCGGGCATTCAGAGAAGGAGAGACGGAGGGGGGTCTGCTCTCAGCACCAAGGGTCAGGAAGCCCCCTCCTCTGAGACAGCGCAAACACCCCAGCCGAGACTTGAAGGGTTAGAGGGCCCGGAGACGGAGGGTGACCGGGGCTCTTCCTGACGCTCGTTCTAGTTTGCAATCCACTTCTTTCTGTGTCTTGGGCCCGGGAGGCAGAGCCACCACAGCGGCCAGGGCCCAGCAGCCTGGGTTTTGCGCAGGGGTGCGGATCCAGGTCAAGGCTCGGAGACCAGCCAAGCAGCTCCGGGCAAGAACCTGCAGTCAGAACCTCCACACATGCTTCAGGTTTTGCAAGAATTTGAGAAAAAAATTGGACGTAAAAAAAGACACTTGTATACAAAGCAAAAAATGACAAATTTACTTTCTTACAGAAAGGAATTGAGGCTCAAGGACAGCTAAAATAGTACCTCGATGTGAATGTCGTTTTAATACTGCACTTGAGAGCCACCAAAGGCCCCCATCGAGAACACGGGAAAGTCCAAGTGCAGAAAAAGAAGGTGGGGACGGGGAGGTGCCCTAGAGAAGGTATTTAAAGGGCCGAAGGCCTGTCCGGTACTGGGCCTTACACCCCCGCCCGCCTGCCTCCAAAGGTTAGGGCGTCGAGGATGCTTCAGCAGTAACCTGGGGCTCCAAGCCCACATTCAGCGCTGGATGTGCCACTGCCGCCACCGCTGCCTCCCCCACGGCACTGGGAGCCCAGGAGGCACCTCAGTGGGAAAGGCAGCGGGTGCTTCGAAACAGCTGCTGCTTCTTTTTTCTGAAAACAAGGAAATGGCCCTACCTTTGCATTTTATCAGTGAATCGCCTAAGGTAGCTGATTACAATTTACTACATATCCCAGTTATTCTCAAAGAAGGAAATTCTCAGAATTATCCAAATGGACAAAAGGCAGAAACCATTTCCAACACAAGAACGCAGGACGCTCCCCCAGGAGCGGATTCAGGCACTCAGGTGAACGCAGTCGCAGTGGGGCAACGCTGCATGCGTTTCCTTAACTTGACAGGGGCTCACCGGGAAAGAAACTCCTCACTTCAAACAAACAGGACAGACGCTACAGAGACGCGAGGCAAACACAAGACAACTGACTCTCTGTTCAAAGCCTGGGCCTTCTAGATGTTAGATGAGCAACACTCAGAGCTGGACCCTGGACCCTGGACGCCACGCTGAAGCCTGGAGCCACCTGGGCTCTCGCAGGAAGCCTGGAGGCCCACACCCTGCGCCACGCTCGGCTCCCTCAGCTCTAAGGGTCAGCAAGTTTCTCCCACAACATCCAATGAGAGGCACACTGGCTGTGGCCCGATCATCCGTAAGTGGGTTTAGCGCTCTGGTTTGTCCACACTGAACACGCGACTAGCTATTCTGTGGTTACTTTCTGTACCTACTGTACAATAAACTTTAAATTGGCCAGAACTACTAGTTTGTACAGCAACCGTTTCAAAGGGGCTCATCTACGCAAACGACCTTAGACGTGACTGTCATCTCAACACACGTGGACCCAGGCGCGAGGCTGTCTCACACGTGCGCGTGCACGCGCACACACACACACACACACACACACACACTGGACTGAGTGGAAAGAAACACTAACCTGAGGAAGGATGTGAAGCTCCCTCCTATCCTGTGGCTAAGTTGCTGAATTTTTGTCAGGTTTTGTTTTTTTTAAATGAACATAAATCCTTGTAACAGATGCTCTGTTTTCTGAAATTGAACATCTATCCTTTTCTTGGCACCAGATGATCTGAAGCTGGTGTCAGAACCTGTGTCAGGGCCAGGCTGTCTGCTCTCCTGGACTGTTTCATTTGGGACCAGTGACTGGGTGGTGCTGGTCCCGCGCTGCCTCTGTGGCCTGCCTTCCAATTAGGGAGGGCGGAGATACAGGATAGAGCTTTGAAGCCAGTAGAGCGTAATGTAAATGAGGTATTTTTATCACAGCGGCTCTGGAACTACAAGTATCGGTTTGATAAAGTCTTCTGGGTATGTACAAAGCTCTGTAGGTTATAGCTTTTTCTGCAACATCTCGTTTAATCTTAATGACTGAGACTCTGAAAAAGCGTATGCTGCTGCTGCTTTAGCTAGAGGCAGAGTCAAGCAGCTTCCTCGGGACGGCACAGGCATCACACGAGAGAAGCAAGCCTGGACCAGTCAGACGCCAGGTGGTGGGCAGAGCGTTCTCCCCACACCAGCGCTGCCCACAGAAGCGCAGTGTCAGCCACGCAGGCCACAATCGTGTCACGGGCGCAGTCTTGGATTTTCCAGTAACCACGATAAGAAAAAATAAATTAAACATAACTTAGAAGATGTAATATATCAAAATATTATTTTAACATGTAATCAGTACAAAAAGTTGAGCTCTTTTGTTCTGGACTGAGTGTTTGGCGCCTGAAGCCAAGTGTACTGGACAGTATGGATCTGCTCCTACCTCCTTTCCCTAAACACACAGCTACAGGGTAGTTTGTGTTTAAATACAAGCACTTGTGAAAAATAAATCTAATAAATTAAAACACATTTTTATTAAAAATAAGTCCTTTAAATGTAATCATAACAGAGATGAAAAATAAATTCCGGGAGGCGGAATCGAGACGGCGGAGAGCAGACACGACACTCGCCTCTCTCACCTCCCACGATCACGTCGAAAACAGACCCCTCATTTCAAGGATGGTTGAACTCACACAAGTTTGGAGGCATTGCTGTTCCACACACACACTTGTAGATATTTGTATTAACTTAAGAAAGAACCTTGAATTCGGAGGGAAAGAATTTCAACTCGTCAAAAACCCCCCAACTGTCAACCTCGAAGGGAGGTTGTCAACGAGCACAGACCAGTGCAGACACGCCGCAGGGTCTCCTCACAACGCGACCCCCACGACTTTGCACGTGCGGGCAAGTCGCCCCGCTTCGGCCTAGAGGCCCTGTCTGCCGAGGCGAGACGGAAACGGCTGCGGTTCGCAAAGCCACGCGCTCGGCTGGAAAACGGCACTTTTTCCCGACCTCTGGCGCGGACACGGAGGGCAGGCGGATACACTCCGTCAGATGAGACGTGGGGAGCGCTTTCGGCGTGAATCCTGGGAAATGCCAGACTTCGCCGCCGGCAGGCATGAGGCCGTGGCGGCCGGAACGACCATCCTGAGAGAGAAGCCGTGCCAAGGCTCGGACAAGGGGTCGGGGAGCCCTGGACTCCGCCCGCACTGCATGCTGAAGCTGCCCCATCAGCCCCAACCTCCTCAATGGGAGAGGAAAGGAAATGTCCCCCGTTTAAGCCACCGAAGGACGGAGCAGCTAAAGGCCCACCTTTCCCGACGCCCCTGCAGGCCTGCTGTGGGGTCCACAAGGCAGGTCAGAACACTGCAGCTCATGACAACTGTTTTCAAAGGGACTCCGAAACCTAAAAGCCCCGTCTGAGGAGACGACGATCCAGAGGGAGGAGACGGCGGTTTGCACCGCCCACCTGACCTCGACGCCCAGCAACAGCTTCTCCTCTCCCGCTTTTCTGAGAACCTCAAGGTGCTGGGTAATTTGCAAACAAAAGGTAGTTAAGAGTTGTCGGAGGAAGAAAAATCACTCTAACAGAAATCGCTGTTTTTATTAATTTTTAAATATCTGCGGTTAGTGTTCAGAAAAAATGACTCTGAGAAGGAAAACTTTAAGACATTTGCTTTTCTACTTATAGAAGCAACGCCTTAGAGGTGCAACAGAGCACACGCTTGTTACGTCAGAATAAACCGTTTGTTTTGAACATACGAGACGCTAATGATTAATCACTGAAAAGAACCGAGACTTACTAGAGACGTCAGGCCTTCGCTGTCAACGATCCAGTCTTCCTTTTCAGCCAATCTCTTTATTTCTACAGGGAAAACAAGTACACAGCATGTTTTGCTTTTTTTTGTTTTGTTTTGTTTTTTGTCTTTTTACCATTTCTAGGGCCGCTTCTGTGGCATCTGGAGGTTCCTAGGCTAGGGGTCCAATCGGAGCTGTAGCCACCGGCCTAACGCCACAGCCACAGCAACTCGGGATCCGAGCCTCGGCTGCGACCTACACCGCAGCTCACGGCAACACCGGATCCTTAACCGCCTGAGCAAGGCCAGGGATCGAACCCGCAACCTCATGGTTCCTAGTTGGATTCATTAACCACTGAGCCACAACGGGAACTCCGTACACAGCATATTTTATTATAATTATCTCACCACACTTTACAGAGATAAAGCTCCATAAAGAATATGATCTTTAATTGTTTTGTATAAGGTTGTACAAAACTGGGGCGAGTGGGGATAAAACATAATCCTGCTAGACTCAAGAATTTCAATGTGCATCCCTCTCTGGGTTTTCTTAACAAAGCGTTAATGTAAATAAAATTTTCTACCGTACAGCCCAACATGGACAAGCCTAGGCTAGGTTCAGAGACAGCGTGAGACAACTCAGCCGTGAGCCAGCACATCTGGTAACACTGGACGTGTGCAGAACAAGCCAGACGGCCTTTCCTGAGATTTCTGACGGACCCCCGGCACGTTCGCGACGGTGCCCGCACGAGCCCCCAGGGGAGGCGGCGGCTGCCTGTGCACCCCCGAGGGCTGGCTGCGAGGACACTGGCCATCCCCGCCCGGGCCGCCGGTTCTGTGCAGACACAGGCTTCCCTCGCCCACGTGCTGGGACCGACGGGACTGGCTTCCACCATTTCTAACCATGCTCTTGACTGGTTCCCCAAAAGGCTGCTTTGTAGAGACAACCTTTACTGCTTATGACTGTAGGTACAGAACCCTGAAAACTCTAGAAGTGTAAAGAAAATGAGCATCGCCTGTAACTTCTGCATAAAGAAACCGTTAACAGTCTTTCTTCTGATTTTACTCATCTTTCTAAATTAAGAATGTTAAGGATCTGTGTATATTTTCAAAATTGGGATACTTCACATACGTTTCACATTCCACTTTTTCTACTTCACGTTTTCCATAAGGATGTTCTTACAGGCTTAAGGGTTTTTCGAATTTTTCAAATCTATCTTAATTTCTGCATTGTCTGGTACCCCGAAGTAAAGAGACTTGAAAAGACAGTCGACAAAGAAAAAAATTACACTGAGCAGCCATAGAGGATGTGAACCGCTCAGGTTTCTTTAAGAGTGTCTTTCTCGTTCTCGAGGACTTGGAGCCGGGAAGGGGTGGCCTATTTGGTAACTGCTGTGGGGCAAAGCACACCTTCTGCCGTGTGCTGCAGCGTGACCGCCACGCAGCGCCCTCGGAGATCCAAGACCAGGTCCTGGATCGTCTGTAACAGGTCACTGGGAATTTCGAGGGCAGTCAAGGATTCGTAAGTAAGCCTGTGAAACAAACAGAGCGAGACCTCGTGAGCAGAGCAGGCCCTTCAAGCGACTCCCGACATCACTCTGGCCGCCCCACAAGGACTCAGCAGAGAGCTTAAAGCCGCGGCTTACTGTGCTGGAAACGGGGAAGAAAGGCCACGGCAGGGGCTGCAATAACCCAGGAACTCTGAACTACGCAACGAGAGTGGTGACACCCCTGTCGGGCGTGAGCACCAGGAAGGGCTGTGAGACGCCGCGTGGGAACAGTGGACACGCAAGAGGACAGGGACCTCCTCTGCAGGCTGTACTGAAAATCGTACCCACACTGAGTATGGGTTTCCCGCTTCCCTCCACCAAAAACAAGACGAAAGATACCGACTCCTCTGCAGGAGACCGTGCCCCTACCTACCTGAGGGTCTGTATGACGTGAGCAAGCCACTGTCCCGAGAGCTCGGCCTTCACCTCCCGGCCTGTGCCCGGCCTCACGCCGCCCTCCGCTGCGCTGGGCGGGAGCAGCGCCCCGCGGATCAGCTTCACGAGACAGTGCATCACCTCCTGAATCATTTTCTAGGCAATGACAAACAAGCAGAGCTGCATCAAAAGGCATCATCTTGATTAAATCAACCGGAGGGTCGGCCTAGACAAGACAAATGTCTTGAGCGCCAAGTCTTCCAGCAACTGGGGCTGCGAACGCCCCACCCCAAGGGAACGTCTCCATCCTTATCCTCAGCTTACCTTAAAATCGCTTTGTCTCTGTCTTACATTCTTTGATCTTTCAATGTGGCCCGACTTCTCGGCAGTCTTAAAAATGAAAAATAAACAAAAATTGGTTGTCTTTAGAAATAATTCATAAAAATAAGAGATGCTTCAGCAGTTGTATGTAAAGAGCATGAAATACGGTTATAACTTGATTAAAAGGAATGTATAAGAAGTCATCTAAGTCTCTGATTAAAGGACGACTAATTAGAAAACCCTTCTCATTCCAACAAAGAGCCATTCATCTTCCTAAAACCTTTAAATACAATTCCTATGAATAAACCTTAGTATTACACAGAAAATCTCTCTCTAGTAGGTGAATTTCACATGCTGTTTTCATCCACGATTTTCTATGGTTAAAGCTCTAGGCCTCCAAGCCCACGACGTGGCTCCAGCACCGCTACCCGTCAGCGGGTGCAGGAAGCGTGGGGAACTCCGCCTCTGCGGGGCCCGCTCCACTCCGGGAACAGAAGCATCAGCGCTGGCATTTCAGTTCCAAAACAATCACTCATCGCCACTCTTCTTTCCGAGTCCCAGGCAGGAGGGAATGGGTTCTAGAACCAACTGTGACCCGTTTCCGGGTGGTAGCCACGTTTCCCCCTGACTTCTCTTCCCCTCAGGGTAACATGTGGAAGGCTGCCTTATATGATTACGGGAAATCTGCTCAAGTTGTTTTCAATTAACTTTTTAATATCGCAGTCTCTCGAAGTAAACATTGCTCTATAAAATGCCTAACTAAATATTAAATAAAATTTCTAACTAAATATCACTACATTAAATATAACTATTACACTAAATTTTATACTACGTCGTGTTTTTTTTTTTTTTTTTTTGCTCTTTAGGCCGCACCCGTGGGATATGGAGGTTCCCAGGCTAGGGGTCGAATCAGAGCTACAGCTGCCGGCCTCCACCACAGCCAGAGCAACACCAGATCCGAGCCGCATCTGCGACCTACACCACAGCTCACGGCAACACCGGATCCCCAACCCACTGAGCGAGGCCAGGGATCAAACCCACATCCTCATGGATACTAGTCGGATTCGTTTCCGCTGAGCCACGACAGAACACCTCGGCAAAAATAAATGCTACATATGAGGGCAAGTTTTGGAAACTTTCCAAAGAAATAAGGAATCACAAAATGGCATAATGTAAAAGAAAACTCTGATACCTCACCAACGTGACGCCAAAGCTACCCTTTACAGGCAAAACACTGGTGTGTCTCAGGGACCTTCCCAGGTGGAAGCAGCTGCATCATTAATGGTTACGACGCTGCCCCCGAGGGGACGGGAAGGCTTCAGGTAACGTTACTCGTATTTCACGGGTGCCTTCCAGAGGCAGCGTGGAGGCCGGTCCTCCGGGACTGGCTCTGTCCAATGAGGGAGCGAGGCAAGGGTAAGGGTCTGCTGGGTGTTTCACCCAAGCATCACAGCCCCGACAGCAGCGGGCAGCACCCACCCAGACCACGCCCTTCCGGCTCTGATTTACGCTGCTCTCAAAACTTCAAATTAAACTGCAGCTTTTCTCTTTTTTCTTTGTAGAGATAGCGTTTTGAAAGAAAGCTAAGTTTCTGAAAAATCTAAACTGGAAATTCACAATAATAGTTCAATAAGCAAATTCCAAGTTCACTGGCCAACAACACTCAAAACTCTTGGTACACCAGGATCTACAGAAATTGATGCTGTCCCTTTATTTTTACGACGCGTGAGCGGTGACTGACGTGCTTTAGCGCTGCGGTGAGAAGTGAGCGGCGGGGCTCACGCTGGAGTCTGACCAGCGAGAAGGATGCCACGCTCGCTAGGTGGGCCCGCCAGTGTCCAGCCCAGAGCAGGCGTCCTGTGGTTGTGACCAGCTGTCCACCCTGAGTGACCATGAGCTGACTTCCTGCTTCTATCGAGTGTGATGCTCTGAATCCCGACGATACTCTGGGGACACAGCGCCTGGGTATAGAGCACCAGTGGATGGCCTGTCCGCAAGGTGCCAAGAGCTGCTCCCTAAAGGCTGCAGCTTGTCAGGCCTCTGTCTTCAGAGCTTTTTTCTCCTTTGCCTCTGTACTCTGTCACTACTTTATTCTCATGGCTTCAAAGAGCCTTTCTAATGCCTTCCTATTCTGGGTTCTGTACCCAAATCCAATGTGTGAGTGGGGGGAGGCAGGGGTTCCCTGACAGCAGCTGAGCCTCCGCAATCAGCTCTATTCAGACTCCACCTGCCCAGCATCAGCATCAGACCCCGCAGGGACGACTCGGACCCCGAGACGCCCCACCCCAGAGGCCAGTCAAAGTCCAGGTTGTCACCTGTGCTTCTGACTGGCCAGCCATAGAGCAGGGGCTCCCAGGATCCCCTCTTCAGGGCCCATCGATTTGCCAGAACGGAGCTCATGAAAGGAGGTGTCTGAGGGACAGGCAGATGGCAGACGGCGGGGCAAGGGCGGCACCCACCGCCTCTCTGGGGGCCCTTCTGGGGTTTCGAGGGAGGCTTCATTACGGAGGCATGATCGATTAGACCACTGGCCACTGGCGACTGCTTTGCCCCCCAGCCCCTTTCCCTGGAGGTCTGCAGGTTCCTACCCTCAAAACACATGGAGGTTCTCCAGACCTCCAGCCTCCACGCTTGGGGCGGGGGGGACAGAAGACGCTCCTCAACAGAACAAAGAGCACTTTTCATCACCCCGTAGGAAGCCACACCATCAAGAGCAAGGCCAAATACAAACTTCTCGGCGTGAATCACAAGAGCACAGCTCCAAATCGACAGCCCCGGCCCAACCTTCCCTCGAGGCCCAGTCTGGATTTCCGACTGCCCGCTCGGTGCCGGAGGAGCCGGAGCAGGGCGCTCGCAGGGGGCAGGGGGCGGGGGCCAGCCTGTGTGCCTCCCCGTCCCCGAGCCATTCCCTGCAGCGGCCTCAGTCTCTTTATATAGGTGGTCGCAAACAGAACCAAAGCCCTATTGGCTGTTTTCCTGAACCTGACTAACTCAGAGTGTGAGCTGGTCAGGCTGAGTGTGCTCTGGAGGCAGGGAAGGGCCTCTGAAAGAGGGGGGCCCTGTCTCCAAGAAGGTCCTGCAAATGGAAACGGCACGTGTCCTGACCATCAGATGGGTCTTTTCCGGTTGTATCCGCCACAGCAGCGAATGCTACACTTTTATAGATTGGGCTTGTTCAGCGGGAAGATTATTTCGCAGTCCTTTGTCCTGTGAGGTATTTTTTAACCAGAGAAAAGAGAGAAAATCAACTGTTAGAAAACATCACACCAAAATCAAGGCTAAACTCCAGAACAGTTCTGCCCACCAAGCAGGTGCGATGACTGCACGATGACACCTACTGGACAGAGGACTGCCTAAAGGCTGAGGACGGGTCTCCCACACAAAGGTGGAGGGTGGGGGCAGCTGCAAGGCCGTCCTCTCAGAGCCGCTGAAAAGCATCGGGACTTATTGTTTTAACTGGATGAAGAGCTGAACACCTCCAACAGGCTGAATTGTGTATGGCTTGCCTGCTTTTAAAAGAAAATTTAATTTTTGAAAATAAAGTACATTTTAATTTACATCCTAGTCACACAACTTTTTAAAATCCCGATTCCTGATTTTCAAACAAAATTATCTGGATACTTTCAAGTTTTCAGCTCGAAATACAGTACATTTAAAGTATATCTAAAGGTGCGATCTTAACCTACTATTAACCACTTTGCTTTTGCTAAAAACCTTAACTCTTTCCGCACACACAGACCAAAACTACTTTGTGGTGAGACCAACGGCTCCATCTCGCTGTTTTGATTCACATATGTTATTTCGCACGGCCTTGACGGGTCTGAAGAACTGATTATTTTTCAAACTGCTGGAAACTCCATCCAAATCTTTTAACGGATGAACTCTAGATAAAACAAAACACTTTTACACCAAGAAAATCAAGAAATTCCAAGTAAACTGTTTAAACATTACAGAGCCTTCCTGTTTCAGACTAAGTGCCAAACCCCGGGGCGCTCCTTCCAGCGCTCCCTGAAGCCGCCGGGTCTCACGCAGACGCGGGACGCAGGGGGGCGCCCTCTCCCAGCCCCTTCCTCCACCGCCGCTGTGTCTTCCCAGCTCTTCAGTAGAGGGTAACTCGTTTAAAAAACGTACCCAAACCCGCACAGTGAGTGGCACTTAATTATACGCGTGGCTACAGACGTTTAGGAAACGGTTATGAACATGAATAGGCAGAAATTCCGTAGGCATCGCCAACTCAGCACAACTACTGCAAATGACATTTTCAAGGCTGGTGACACCCCTGAGTTCCAAAGGAGCTCGTTTACTTTTCACCTGCAACCAAATACTTCATTCCATGTTTGCCAAACACAGGTATAACCTGTGGGAAAGGAAAATACAGGCCCTTTTCATTACAATATACCAGATGAAAAACTCTGAGGAATTTCATAAACTCTACAAAGAGATGCAAGAGGAGGCAACTGCTATGTCCACCTGGGAGGGGGCGCCGCCAGAAACGGACCCCATTGGGAGGAAAAACACTTGGCTGGAAACTAGGTTTAAAATTGTTTCCCAAAGGACTGACTGACCCACCTCGGCATCAGTCTAGTGCTACATCTGCATGGGACTAAATTCTGCTCACAAAACACCTACTATGTGCCAGCCCAGTAACATTTCAAATACTGGAATAAACATTTATTCCCAATAATAAGAGCAACTCTTGTTTACCTGCCAGATACCGGTGTAAGCACTTCAGTGAATATAATTCACGCCTGTGATTCCCACACCCGCCCAGGAAGCAGGGAAGTAACGTTACTTGCCTAAGCTCTCGGGAGGAAGTGACAGGCACTGGATGTCCCCCCTGCAACACTGGCATTCTGGAAGAAAAGCTGGAACGCTACCTGCCCAAGGCACTGGCATGGCAGCATCTCCCCTCTCAGCCCTCTGGAGGGAGCTGGTGTACGGACGGGCAGTGGAGAGGAGCAGCACTGCAGGACGGAGGGGGTGGCTGCTCCCCCCGCACCAAGAAAAGGCCAGAAAATCCAATTCTTCCCCCCACAGAGGCTGACGCTCATCCACGGAGAACAAAAACGCAGGCGGATGGGCATGCTTGAAAGGAGAACGTTGAGGAAACTTTTTTCAGGACACCTGAAAAACTGAAATGAAAGCATGCTCTGCCTTCGCAGCAATAAGCAAGTTTGCACTTAGGAACGTCAATCGTCGCAGTGGAAGTATTTCATGGAAGACTATCTTTCCCTGCACTGCTACCTTCTCAGCAGAGCTTTTCTATAACCCGGGGATACAAAACGGACCGAAGAGCGTTGTGCTGTACGTTATTTACTGCTACAGTATGTGAATGTATCAGTAACTGAGACACTGCTGAAATCAATGGGAGGCAACAATGCAGGTGTAACTCGTGCTCGAGAGAGGTCCCTCTGCACAAGGAGGTGGTCTGCAAGCACTCAGCAAACTGCGGTTTAGATAACTGAGCTCTCACTTCACCGAACACCTAGGGACCCACCAGGCGTAATGCAAAGGAGGCAGGGGCGGCCTTCTTGGTGAGCAGCGTGCGCAGCTGCCCGTGGTCAAAGGGGAGAGGACAGACCCACAGCTCGGGACATCTGCACCCTTCCCTTGAGCGAGCGAGCGGCAGGGGTGTCCCTGTGCCAAAGTGTGCTGGCTGGGAGGACCCGCCGCCGCCAGCTCCCTCAGGGCGGTGGGGTCTCTGGGGAGCCAGGAACCCCAGCTGTCTTCTCCGAGTCACCCATGTGGTCTCTCCAGCAGCCGCAGGCAAAGGGCCCTGGAGTCTCTACTCCAGAAACGGGGGCCTGGGGCGACCGAGGGCGAGTCTGTGTGCTGCACATGGCCGTCAAGGCCTCCCTCGTCATCTGTAACTTCTACGTGACCGGTGACATCTGATTAGGACGACGAGGACACGCGCAACGTGGGAAAACGTAGAGGCTCACACAACTTGCCCAGGCCAATCACACGGGGCCAGAAAATGGGACCCTCACCTGCTTTCTGACTAGGAAGTTAACCCTCTATCGCTTCAGGCCCGGGGGCAAGACACGACACTTTACCCCCGCCTCGCCCACAACTAGGCCTGACCGGCCTGACGCTCACGGAACCCTCACCCCACCGTCCGAGAGCCTCCGGCACAGCCCTTCACAGGGGATGCCGAGTCCCAGGGCAGCCCAGGACCTCATCCCAGGCCACACAGCGAGTTCGTGTTAGGGCTTTACGGTATGTTCAGCTCATCTTAAAATGTCTGACAGTGCCTAGAGGCTTTGGACTTCTGAGGTTTTAAAAAAGTCACTTCGAAATCTCAAACTTTTTAAGACCAGAAATTCACACGGACTTAACGACATGCGTGCACGTACCTCACTGAAGAGGCTGCCGTTAACATACGAAATCCACAGTTTCCAGAAGTTGGGTAGTTGGCTTAAAACAAGCTTGGTCAATTTTTCAACAAATGCCACCCGCTGCGGAGTTTTGTATCTCCAAGCTAAGGGGGAAAAAGAGTAAAAAACTATGAACTTATTCTTGAATCAAGAAGAAAAATGTGAACTTTTTCTCTTTTTTTAAATTTTTATTGAAGTATAATGGACTTACAAGGTTGTGATAATTTCTGCTGTACAACAAAGTGACTCAGTTGTATATGTGCGCACATCCATTCTCTTTCAGATTCCTTTCCCACACAGATGATCACGAAATACACACGGCAAGTCCCCCTTGGGCAATCGTTCCCGTATCTCCGTGTGCATGTGCCAGTCCTGAACCCCCAGACCATACCACACCCCCCGCCCCGACACCTTTGTAACCGCAGGTGTCTGTGACTCTACTCTGTTCTGCAAACAAGTTCATGAGTACCCCTTTTTAAGATTCCACATGTAAGAGATACCATAAGACGTTTGTCTTCCATTGTCTGAGTAACCGCTAAGTCCAGCCATGTTGCTACAAACGGCATTATTTTGTTCTTTGTTACAGCTGAGTAGTGTTCCACTGTGTATAGGTACCACACCTTTATCCATCCCTCTGTCAAGGGACATTCAGGCTACTTCTGCGTCTTGGCTGTTGTGAACAGTGCTGCAGTGAACACGTGGGTGCATGTACCCTTTCGAATTAGGGTTCTGCCCAGATACTGGGAGTGGGACTTCGGGATCACATGGGAGTCGATGCCCAGGAGTGGGACCGCGGGATCACACGAGAGTTCCATCATTAGCTTTTTTTTTCCATCATTCTGTTTTCTGTTTGAACACATTGCTACCCCCCCACCCCCTAAAAATGTGTCTCATATTGTGCCACAAACGGCTGCAGAGCTTTAATTTGCTGATAGACCAGTACTTCCTGTTTCCCACCACCCTGCCAATGCTGTGGGCACAGAGGATGCAGAGTGAGCAGAGGTGCTGCCACCTCTGAGGGCCTGGCAGGCGAGGCTGGACTGGGAACCATGTCTGCCACGTCAGTAGGTCCTTGTGGCTCTTTCTGAAATGTCTTTCACACACACAAGCCAACAGAAAATAGGCACATTCCCCCCACCTAAATGCGCGTTGGTGCAAATAAAAGCTAAACACACTGTTGACACTTGTCTTTTTGTCATTCAGCAATGATCTTAAAGTTCTTCCGTATCAGCACAGAAGAAACGTCTTCATTTTTCCCCTACGGTTACACGGTATTTCATACCTCAGATGTATCAAAATTCCACAGGTCCCCTCCTAACGGGCAAGACTCTTTCCTGCCTTCTGCAGTTAAATTAAGGCTTCAGCCAGTAACTGCTGGTGCGTCATTCAGCCCATGCACGTGTACGTGTGGAGAACAAATTCTCAGGCCTGGAGCTGCGGGAATTCGAGGGATGAAACTCACCTCTCCGGGATTACGTACACGCCCACCAAGCAACACACAGCAGCAGCAGCTTCCTTAAAACCCCACCAACCAACCACGCAGATGCCTTGCTGGGACATCACGTTGCCCTCGGTGGCCGCTGTGAGTGAGGCTGCCCCACTGAAAGGGCAGGTCTGTGCCTCCAGAGACGCCAGGGCTGAGCGACAGCCCCCAGAGGAGACCTGATGGTCCTGAGCCTCGGGGATGCGAGGCTCACATCTGGAGATGTTTCAGTGAAACGGACAAACTCAGTATAGACCAAAACCATCTCGTGCCAACAGTGGCAGCACGCTACGGCAGCGCGAGCCCTGGCTCGAGTGTCACGGGCCAAGGACGAGGCAGGACACAGGATAAGATCTAAAACCTGAAGCTTGGAAAGACCCACGTCCTGGGCCCCAAATCAGACTTACACGGGATCGTCCCCAAAGCTGATGTTTCAAAAAGACACACTCCTACATCTGTCCTGACCTCTGGCCTGTGCCCCCCAGGAGGGCCCACTGACCTCTGGCCTATGTTCCCGGGGAAAGCCCACTGACCTCTGGCGTGTCCCCCCGGGGGAGCCCGCTGGGAGACACGTGGAAGCAAGCCAAGCTGACCACGTGCCCGCTGTTCTGCAGCTGGCTGAGCGACACCCAGGCCCCACACTGGCCACCCGCCCCCAAAGCCAGCCATCATTGAGGATGCTCCACCCCAAAGGAAAAGAGGAAACACTGCCTTCCCACCAAAACAATTGTTTTTAAAAACCACAAAATAAACAGGAAGTAAACCCAGCTTCTCTTGTTGCACCTGCCAAGTATAATTCTATCAGAAGTGATTTACATATGGGAAAAGTAACTGGACAGTTAGAAATGAAAACATAACAGGAGTTCCCGTCGTGGCGCAGTGGTTAACGAATCCAACTAGGAACCATGAGGTTGCGGGTTCGGTCCCTGCCCTTGCTCAGTGGGTTAAGGATCCGGCGTTGCCGTGAGCTGTGGTGTAGGTTGCAGACGCGGCTTGGATCCCGTGTTGCTGTGGCTCTGGTGCAGGCTGGTGGCTACAGCTCCGATTAGACCCCTAGCCTGGGAACTTCCATAAGCCGCAGGAGCGGCCCAAGAAATAGCGGAAAGACAAAAAAAAAAAAAAAAAAGAAAAGAAAAGAATTGAAAACGTAACAAGCCAATTTCAAAGCCTTCCAAAAAGACTCCCTTGGCTGAACCGTCTTCTGGCAGGTCAGTCACTACAACGGTGAGTCACTGCAGCATGGGGTTCGGCCAGAGGAGCAGGCTGAGCTTCGGGACCAAGTTCCATCCCAGCGCAGGGCACCCCGAGAACACGGCCCCACAGCCTCCTGCCCAGGGATGGGGTGATCCTCAGGCTCTCGCTTCTTTGGGTCTTTTTCTCACGTGCAGACTCTTCTGCATGTGTCGTGACAGCGCTTTCCCAGCCTTGCTTCTAAGCCCACTGCGTCCAAACTCCAATCAGGTCACGGAGGAAGGACTCTGGGTTCTCCCGCTGAATCCAACACATCCTGAGAAACTGCCACCTGCTCTGCCACTGACAGAGCAGCTCCAGTTATGTCCTCAGACAGAGGAAGGTCTAAGGGCACAGGGCAGGAACACGCGATTTGTCACGAAGGAAATCAAACGCGGGGCTTCTTTCGATCACAAAGTCAGGCACGAGCTTCCCAACTCCACTCAGGCCGTTCATTCGTGCTGTGGCAATCCTCCACAGCGCTCCGCTTTCAAATAATACCTTTAGAGAAATCTCACTTGATGGACCGCCCCTCCCCTTCCAGCCAAGCTGCAGGGAGAGACCCTCCAGTTGTGAGCAACTGGAAAACTAGGGGAGAGACACAGGCACCTGCTTTGGACCTGGCACCAGGAGCAGATAGGGTCCCTGGGGGGAAGGAAGCCTGCCCTGAGCCCACGCTGCTCTGGCTTCCTGCCTGCAGACACAGCTTCCAGGCGCCAGGCAGGGAGGCGGGCGGCAGCCAGGCTCAGCGGGCTTTCTGACTCGCAAAGACAGACGTTCAGGGAGACAGGCGGGAGCAGATGAGGCAGGGGAGAATTCTGGAAAGGCGGGAGGAGCTATGTGTAGACGAGGCCCCAAGAATCCGCATCAGTCTTCCCAAGTCCCGCATACGGCCCATGAAAGGCACGGCAGAGCGGGGGAAGGGCAAGGGTTTCTAGAAATCCCAGGGCTTGGGGGTGGGGGTGGGGGGCATCCAGCTCGGACACCCAAGCGGGCAGTGCTCCTCAGGGGTGGCCACTCCACCGTGGGCTCATGGGGGCCATCGCTTCTGCTCTTTCCGGTGTTTCTACAAGCAGTGCGTGGGCCGGGTGGAGAATGGTGACGGGACCAGAAGCAGGGCTGACAGTTACAGCAGCCCTTCCTTCATTCGGTACAAATGCATCATCTGATTTTCAGTTGTGCTTATGATGGACATTCGTTTACATTATTAATAAAACTTCAGAAAAAATCCTTACTTCAGTGCTTAAAGGAATAGCCTAAAATACCTTGAAATAATCTTGAGAGGTATTTGAACTTAAGAAGATGTAAGGTATTTCCTATTTATAACTACTTTATTTGCAACTCATATACCTATTATTGGCCAGTAACGAAGAGCATCTAATGAGTACACAAATGCATTATAACCAATGCGTTTTAAGTATCTCATATAAGTAAACAACAGATCAATGTCAGACTCAGGAAGAAATGCCACAGTTACAATCTGAGACGCTGTATCTCAGCAATTAATTTATGATTAATAAACTTAAAAATTCACTAAAAAGGTTCTGCTATTTTTCCGTACTGACTAAAGAAATTAACTTTTGTTGCAACTTTCATCCTAAAGACATTCTCAGAGAATTTCCTCTGTGGCGTATTTTTAAAAATTCAACCACAGTAACAACAAAACTAGACTTCACTTGTATTGAATGAGCATTGCCCTGCGCCCAACGGCTTACTAGGAAGTCAAAAGACATTGCTTTAAAGTACCATGGGAAGTGCACTTCAGGTGCCTACCCTGCTTACTGGGCAGCCACTTAACAAGCAGAAGAGGTGATGGCCGGAAACCCTCGGCGGCCGTAACACGACTGACGACGGAACCTTCTAGGAGGGCAACGTCAGCGGGGAGGGAACGTGGAGGGACACTTACCATCGCCTCGACCAGACTGAAAGCCGCTGCCCCGCTTCAGTGACGCCGTGTGGCCGAGATGACCCAGCGCTGGCGGGCGCGCGTCGCTGTCCGGGTCCGACACGGCGCTGTGGAGGCCCGGCGTCCCTGGAAGAGAGAGGGGCGTTTGCGGGGACCCGGCAGAGGCTCCTGGGGGCCGGATACGATCGGCGCCGCGGGGTCTGACCACTCCCGCGAGGTCTCAGTCAACCTCCAGCATCCACGACCGCGTCCTCTGGGATGGGGGGCTGGGTGGTCCTCTCTCCTCCCAGGGCCAGTCGCCCAGTCGGCCCTTCTCCCCTGGCGCTGCTACCCCTCCAGGTCTGAGGTCAAGGCGCCCGCCACTGTCCCGGACAAACACCTGGCTGCAAAGCTCCCAGCGGCGCGCCCCGTGCAGAGGACGCGCCAGACACACAGCCTTCCCTCCCTCCGCCGCCCTTCAGCCTCCTCCTCACCAGGGCCGACCTGCAGCCCCGCACTGTCCCGCCCGCAGCAGACGCGTCCCGACGCCCGCCTTCTGCTGTGCGCTGTCCCAATCAGAGGCCCACCTTCTCGGGGTTGGGGCCACCCACCACACCTCTGTCCAGAGCCACCAGACCTTCCGCAGATAACTCCCCCAGTACATACTGAGCGATGACACCAACCATTCCAGGAGAATTCGGTATTCCTTGTTTTATAACTTAGCAGAAGAGGAAATGCTTGTGGATTTGTTTCCAGGTGCAAAAGACGAAATGCGCTTCTAAAGTAGTAATTTCGGAGAGTTTTCTGCTGCTGCACCAGGTTAAGGATCGAGCATTAGCACTGCTGTGGCACCGGTTCCACCCCTCGTCCGGGAACTTCTGCATGTGCCACAGGGGCGGCCTCGTAACGACAGTAATAACTTTGTGCCTCTGAAAATGTTCCTCGTGCAGTAACATCAGACGGGTCCCTCCTGAGCCCTCGCATGAGCAGGAACCACAGGCCCCCGGACAAGGGGACGGTAACAGGTCAAGGCCCGCTCACAAGGGGTTTACATGCTGGTGGTGGAGGCAGGAAATAAGGACATAAACAAAGAAGCTACAGCAAAAAAAAGCCTGTTTTCATGGCTCCTCCCACCCTGAGCCACTCATGACACAGCATGAACCATCTCTCCGAAGCCTCACAACTTGTACCAGGCAGGTTCCACAGAAACAGAAACGACATCGTTTGAGCAGACTTCTGAGAGAAACAGCGTCTCCTCAGATACCTACTGTATCTCAGCTGCTACGCTAAATGCTTTATGTGCGTACCTACTCTGGACAACATTCAGTCTACGCGAAGACGTGTAGAATCCAATATTTTAAAACAGCAAGAAAGACGACAGTAAGAAGTCACAAACATGAAGAAATCATTTTTTACACTCATTTTCTTCCTGCATCCAAGAGGAACGCACGCGTGGAAGCTTTCGTGATTTACGACATTCCCTCTGAAGTTCACAGAGTCACCACTGCTAGCAGATGCAGAATTCAGGAAATTAATATCAAAATATCAATTTTCTGACATACCTTAAAAGGTAATGTAAAGCTGTCCAAACTCAGCACCACAGTAAATACTTAGACACAATTTTATAATTTATACGAACACTTACATTAAAAGGGCTAAGAAGAGAATGCTTTAGTTCAAAATGTTCTGTCCCCTTGAAGGTTTCAGGACCATAAATTAAGGAGGAGAGCCCGCCCTGGTCCCCCAAACGCACACTGCGCACCAGTTCCCCCGAGAGGATGCGATCGGCGCTAGGTGGAGCCGCAGAAAAAGGCTTCCCTGGGACGAGGGGGCTCACGGCGTTAATGTACGTGCGTGGTGTTAAGCCGTTTGCCTGGTTTAATTTAAACAAAGCTTGAGCTTCGAAACTGCTGAAAGACGGACTTAGTTTTCCCGCAAGTGACAGCCACTATTAAGAAGACGCCTTTCTTCTCTAAAAGCTCTATCACCGTTTCCCCTGCTGCCAAGGAAAAGAAAGTGTGACATGAACTCATTTCTTAGCTGGAAGTGCCGAGCCCCACAGGTGCAGCACAGCAGGACCGAAGGCCCACCGGCCCGTGGACGCGCTCGGCTGCAGGACAGGACGGGGGCCACCAGCACGGCCCAAGGACCAGCTCTGCCCTCGGAGCCCTGGCCCAAGCCTGAAACCCGCTCTCTCACGAACATTCTGCTCGTCTCTCCTGCCAGAAAAACGTCTCACGGTGAAGTAACTCATGGGGAATTAGGAGGGTTATCCTTTGGAGAGAAAACTGATGAAAACACTAAAAAAATCCCAGCTGTCAGAAATTATTTAATATTGCCCAAAAAAAAATCTTAACAATTCTGACACTCCTTTTAAACTTAAATTACATAACATGGTATTTTTACCCCACAGAATCATTACACACATCAAGTGTTCTTGATAAGCAACCATTATTATAAAAGAGCTAAAAAGACGGCAAAGTTTCTGCACCACACGAAATCAACAGAAAGTTGAAAATACCTTGTAAGAAACGGAACTTCCTCAGGATTTCATACTGATGATTCCGGACCTCACAGCGCGGCTATTTTAAAAACACCAAGCAGAGTAACTAATAAATACACTCACATGAACATGTGCTTATGAGATCAAAATTATTCAGCTGCACTCTGTCCACGTTCTCTGCGGGGAAACCACGGGCAAAGACAACTCACGAGAAAAACTGCAAACAGGAATGCATCCATCAGCACAGTATTTGCAGTCCTAAGATTCGATGTGGTTTTTGTAGGAAAAAAGAAAGGATACAAACAAAATTCCAGAATTAAATAACCTTAGAGTATAGCTATATCTTCTAAATTCCACAAACTAGTATTTGAGTTTTTACCAACACATCAAAAAAAAAAAAAAAAAAAAAAAGATACATCTCTTATCTACGGATGCTTGGAAGAAGAATCTTAAAAAATTCTTTCAAACACTAAATTTTTTTTTAAATGACTGACACGATAAAAGAAAATGTTCGCCCACGGAGGTCCGGGGAAGGCCTTCTGGCGGTCACGTGCGCTAACGTGACCTTCATGCTGACTCCCACAGCCTGTTTGTGGCCTACAACACACACTGCACATCTGGGGAAGTCAAGGTTGAAGGGTATCACTTTTCTAAAAGAAAAACTATTACTCTTTCACAACTTGCTATTATCAAGCTGAAACATTTGCTATTTCTTCCCCAACAACGGTGAGGTTTCTACCAGATAAAAAGTCTTTAGCTTCATGCAAATTTAGATATGGCCAGATTTTCTGTAAAGCTCAAAAACTTAAGGGGTTACATTAAAGCTCTGAGTCCTACAAAAGCCTGATAATGGCTTTAGGAAGATTAGTAAGTCGTGCTTATTACACCCAGGATTCCGTATCACACATGGGCCAGGTCCTTTCAGGTCCAGCTGGGCGTGGCTTCCCCACTTTAAAAACCCTGCGGGTCAGCGTTTGTTTAACGGACTCCACGGGACACCCTGGGAGGAAGCCCGCAGATGAGGGCCAGGCGACAGCCCCGCTGTGTGTCCTGGTCCCCGTGCTTCTGGCACAGCCTCTCCACAGCCCACGTCAGGGGAGCCCTGATCCACTGCCAGCTCAAGAGGCGGCTCACTTCCTCGGCCCAGAAGCACCTTTGAACACGTTCTCCTGTGCACAGCAGGCCCGTGTCCTGTGCAGCGGCCCGACCACCCACTGCTGCTCGGTGACCACACTCGGGGCAGGAGCCTCGAAGCCAGTGGCGGGATGGGAGCCCTTCACAGCAGAGTGCACGAGGCCGGGCCAGGGCTGGGGCAGGCACGTCCAGGCAGAATTACAAATGCCCCAGCAATGAGACCTGTGCCAGCAGAGTAAAATGTTCTTTTCCATCTGGCCCTTCTAAACGTACATTTAAAGCTCCTATGGGCCCTTCCTCACTTTAAAGGGGGTCATTTAATCCAAATCGAACCAAGGAAGGAGGACTTAACAGGCGGCCTAACCTCCCTCCACTCAGCGCTGGGGGCCACGTCCCAGTCTCTCCTTTAATATCATTCAGAACAACAGCCGAGATGTCTTTTTACTTTTTATATTTTTGTCTTTTTAGGGCTGCACCTGGGGCACATGGAGGTTCCCACGCTTGGGGGTCCAATCGGAGCTGTAGCCACCAGCCTGCACCACAGCCACAGCAATGCCAGATCCAAGCCACATCTGCAACCTATATACCACAACTCACGGCAATGCTGGATCCTCAACCCACTGAGCGAGGCCAGGGATTGAACCCACAACCCCGTGGTTTCTAGTCGGATTCGTTTCCTCTGCGCCAAAATGGGAACTCTGAAATATCATTTTAAAAGCAAGACTACAGGTGTGAACCTTGAAGCAGTGTTTATCAACTAAGGTTGGCTACACAAGCAAGAATCATTCATTGTAATAAGCTGGTCAGGTGAATAACCAAAGCAATATTATGTTTTTATTGCAGTACTAGCCTTTTTGCAGCTATATATATGTTTAAGTAGATGAAACCTGCTCATGCAATACAGGTAACTCAATTATTACAGAAATGACAGAATACAAAATTAAAATATTCGTAACCCTTAACACTTTAAAATCAGCAGTTAATGCTTGCAATTCAAGGTGTGCTTGAGCTTGACCTTACTGTAAGAATCCTGTTTTTCCTACGGCTGGGCTGCATCTCCCTCCAGACAGACAGACAGCAAGCCCAGCAGGAAAGGACCAGCTGCTGGGAGGGCACACGGACAGTCCTGATGGAGCCCGTCTGACCCAACACAGACAGGCACCCCCGGGAGGCTCCCGGAGCCTCGGCGAGAAGGACAGACCAGTGGAGGCAGCCTGCCCCACTCCTCCGAGGACACGGCCGGGCTCCCACCACCGGGCCCTACCAGGGCCCACCAGGCTATGTGCTGGTTTACTGAGGTTTAAAAAACAAAACAAAACAAAACAAAACAAAAAAAACGCCTAAATACTAGTATGAATTACTAATCTGCATTTTAATTTGGAAACGAAAATTTTTTCGAATTACATTTTTAAAAATCTACGAACATTTAAAAACCTGCTAATCTGCATTCAAATAATTAAAACTATTTGCATAAACTTACACGCTTCACAAACAACAGTGACAATTTCTAACAGGATCGACTTTAAATCTAATTCACAACACACGGAGTGTCACCTAGGCTGCTTCTCTTTCTGACAAAAGGACCAAGGGGAGGGCCCTCGGAGCAGCACCCTGCTGGGAGGAGAAGGGTACTGCAGTCAGACACCCACGGACTCCCTTCTCTCTCCCTCTCCTGAACCTACCTCCTTCCATGTGTCTTTCAGAGCTTGCAAATCTCAAAACAAGTGAATGAAATCCCATCAGAACATTGGAAGTACCAGACGCACGGCCTCTCCTAAAGTCCGAGAGGGAGAGCTGGGGGTGCAGTCCGTCAGGGGACTCGGTCACAGGAGGGCAAGGTGGAACACCAGCCCATCTGTACTTGCTGGAGTTGTGCCTTTCCTGCTTTCTAAATTGGCTTCTATTACTCAGGGATTATGCTGGTACAATAAACATTCAGGAGAGAAGCTATGTTTTAAATCTCCAGAAAATAAACTTGATAAAAGAAGCTTCCTCATGTAGTTGGAACCCCATTCTAACAACCTTAAAAAAATCATAAAGATGTGTAATCTTGGAGATTCCATCGTGGCTCAGTGGTTAACGAACCCGACTAGTATCCACGAGGACACAGGTTCGACCCCCGGCCTCGCTCAGTGGGTTAAGGATCCTGCACTGCTGTGAGCTGTGGTGCAGGACGGCAGCTGCAGCTCTGATTCGACCCCTGGCCTGGGAACCTCTGTATGCCGTGAGCGTGGCCCCAAAAAGACAAAATAAATATCTTTTATCTTACTTTTTAGGGCCACACCCACAACATACAGAGGTTCCCAGGCCAGGGGTGGAATGGGAGCTGCAGCTGCCGTCCTGCACGACAGCTCACAGCAATGGAGGATCCTTAACCCACTGAGCGAGGCCGGGGGTCGAACCTGTGTCCTCGTGGATGCCAGTCAATTTGTTTCCACTGAACCAGGATGGGAACTCCCTAGCTATTGAACCCTAATTAACATTCAATGTGCATTTAACAACACGTGTTTATTGCCTTTTTAGCCAGAGAAGCATCGTTGCTCTTCCACAGACATCTGATCCGCCTGCTGCCGGTTTCCGGACGGAGGCAACAACCTACCGTGACCGGCACCGTGGAACCACTGGACTGTGCTTACTAACCCACCGACTATCTACACAAAGGCCACAGCTGTACTTTTTCAATATCAAGAAAAACACAGTTTGGTTACCCTGTGTAAATTCACAAAAATGTACATGAATTTAAAATCTAATTTAGTGACACTGAGCGCGAGTTGAAAATAACAGTCTCTTCATACGGCGGTAAGACCAGTGGACAGACACTTTTATTTCAGGAAGTCGTTAATGTAATACTCTGCTCAACGTTCAAAACAAGCAAAAGAGCAGATATTTAACACAGACTCTACTCCTAGATTTTTTCCTCTGTAACAGACTCACGCTGCGATGGTTCAGAATAAACCTGCCAGGTGTGACATACGATCTCCGAGTTTTTAACGAGAACCTGAGCCACAGAGACGTCTGTTTCCTCACTCCTGTTACACATGGGCCAATACTCCGGATTCTAACGTGTCCTCTGGGAGCCCCACGGGAGCACCGCTCACAGCAGAATCACCCCCCGAGCAGAGGTACCAGGTATGGCCAGCACGTATTTGAAGAGTTAAAACTCCTTTTGAGAACAAAGGAAAAAATAACTTTGAAGGCTGTCTTTAAAAATCCTGTTTGAGAATGTCAGCTGGGGGTACACCCAAGGTTTCTCCTGACAAGAAACCCAAAGATTTAGCCTAATGGCCCAATTTCACAGGAATTTTACCAGAAAAATGACGCTTCTTATAAGTTGGTCTAAGTTTTAGAAGAAAAGCCAAACAGTTAACTAGCTCAGGCTGGAAGAAAACAGCCTCTTCCACAGATCTATGCTTTCAAGATGAACTTTTATTTATTTTTTGCTTTTTGCTTTTTAGGTCCACACCCACAGCATATGGAAGTTCTCAGGCTAGGGGTCGCATTGGAGCTGCAGCTGCCGGCCTACACCACAGTCACAGCAACGCGGGATCCAAGCCACGTCTGGGACCTACCCCACAGCTCATGGCGATGCCAGATCCGTAACCCACTGAGCAAGGACAGGGACTGAACCTGCATCCTCATGGATACTAGCTGGGTTCGTAGCCCACTGGGCCACAATAGGAACTCCTCAAGGGGTATTTTTAAAATGCTAGTCTTTATTCCTGTTTTCCCACCTAGAAGAGGAGTGAGGAATTCCTGGGGTGAAGGGCAGTGGGCACGGAGGTGCAAACTTACCTCCGGCCTGTGACTGGCTGTGCCCCGTCTGGAAGCTCTGTCCCCCAGGTTCACGTGGCTGCTACTCAAATACTGGAACCCAGAGAGGACCCTAACACAGTAAGGTTCACAAGAATGTCAACCTCCTGACCTAGCTCTGCCGACAATCGCTTCATATGTGAATCTATCCCGGCAAAACAGCTTTTTTTACGCAGGTCTGCTGTCTCTGAAAATCTACCCCCATCTCTGCTCCTGAAATTTCCCTGAAGAACGCAAGACTAAATACAGTTAACATTAAAAAAAAAAAAAATTCTTAAATTCATGCATAAAGACCAATTTTACTTCCAAAGACTTGAAGAGGTCTCGCCCCGTGTGAAAGATTTACAGTCTGTCTTTCCAAATCTGTATGTCACATCCCAAGACTGTCTCGGTCCTTAACCACCATTGTGCCTAGGGGTTCATCAACAACAAGCCTTCTCTCCTGCAGTGTTTAGAGTCTAAATACAGATGTTGCAATAGGAGAACCTGCCTGAATAAACTCCATGCAGCCTTAGAAGGAGGCGCCCACAGAGATGCAGGCACCTGCTGCTGTGTTCAGAGACGCATTCGATGAAACATTCACTCCAACAACAGAGCAGAGAGGCCTATGGAACCCCTGTCCCGCCCCACCGGTCCAGAGGGGGACCCTGCCCTGCTCTGCCCCTGCAGGACACAGAGACACGGGGCTGCCCCCTGGCTTCTCTGAGGCTGCTTCCTCACCCGCAGAAGCGATCCGGTCATGGACGGAACCGGACCCGCTCCCGGGGTCCTTCCAGACCCCGAGGTCATAATCACTAGAGGATGCCCGAGGGGGAGCCCAGCCGACACGGAGGAGACCGGCCCCTCCTGGCATCATCCCATCACACGTAACCAGGGCACTCAGTACCAACAGGGGGTCGACACGGAACAATCGCCCAAACGCCGCCCAACCCAGTATCAAGGCCTGACTTCCCAGAATCACCGAGTCCTCGCTCCTCCTCGTCCCAAGCCCACCAAGTCCTGTCAAGTCCAGGTTCCCAAGAGCTCTCGAACCGCGTCTTCCTCCACGTCCACGGCCTCCGTGCCAGCCAGACGTGTGACTTCACACAGCCCAGCTCATCAAGTCTCGCCTGCTTCAAAGGCTCGGGCAGAGCCACCCAGGCCCGGCACCTCCTCCCTGGCCTCAAGCCCTGCCCCTCTGACGGCGGGGGACTGCAGTGCGACTTGGTCCTCCGCTCTCGAGGCCTCTGCTGGAGTCAGCCCGCAGGTACTTCTCACCCCCCAGGTTCTCTGCTAACACCGGAGCCCGCTCAGAGAAGTCCCCCCGCACCGAGGTCCCTCCCTCAGAAGACTGCCACAGCACAGTCACAACCTGGTGCTTGGTTATTTGACTCCGTGAAGGCAGAGGCTGTGTCTGTCCACCTGTGCTTGGTGTGAGACGCGGGGCACAGCGCGCTCAACACGTGTGTGTGATGAGATGACGGGAGTCCCACTGGCGTCGGCAGAACCAGCATCACTCCCGCAGCATCACGTTACTTCCCACACAAGTTCAATGTTCCCTAAGCCACACCACTGTCAACACTGCCGGTCAACCACGAGAGAGAGAGAGGCGGTGAGAGGGCCTCTCCCTCCCCTGTTCTGTCCCTCACTCGGGCGGATGCTCATGGGGTGGGGGTGGGGGGCAGGTATGGATACGGAGAGAACTAAGCACCCCTCAACCAAGAGCGTCCCCAGAGCGTGTTGAGTGGAGGAGCCTGCGGCCTTGCCTGTGAGGTCCCGAGCGCAGCCCTCTCTGCAGTCGTGCATGAGCTGGAGGATCCATCGGTGCTGGGCCCCGATGCACTGCCACGCAGGGTCGCCGGGTGCGCGGAGGTCAGACAAGTACCTGAAACAGCAAGGCAGGGCTGCCTAGGTCGGCTTCTGCTGCACAGACACCATGTGAACAAAGAAAAGCTAGCAGGCCTTAAAATCTTTACTTTTTCTAAGAAAATCTAAACTTCTGTCAATTAGTAAAAAGGCACTCATCAATACTGGTCTTTAATAGTCAGTTCCAAAGGAAGCATGTTCAAATTTCTTTTCATGAATTAACAAACAATAAAAATACCTTTTAAAAAACTGTGACTTTATAAAAAGATACCCGTGAAGACAAAGACAACCTGCAATGGTCCCATACACTTGCTGAGGTATCTTTACACCTGCACTTTGAGCGCAGGTGAGCAGGTGGGTAGGTCCCCAGTCCTCTGGGCTGCAACATGGCCACGAGGTGGCAGTGTGGCTCTGCTTTCTATACAATCCAAACAGGGCATCCGGAACTCACCAAATAGAGGCATTGACCTCCAAAGTCTAAACTCCAATTCATGAGGAAATATTTCTTTAGAAAATATGGTGTAGAAGAGTATTTTCCTTGGTTTTAAAACAGTTCTTAAAACATTTCAAGTCTTCCTTGTTTGTAAAAAACCCAAACCCAGAGAGACAACTGAAAAAGATTTCAGTCGAAAAATTTCTGCCAAACAGTATTCAAACTTCAGCCCTTCATGAAATACATAAATACAGCAAGTTCAATCCAATTAAATCAACTTCAAAAACTGGACTTACTCTCTTAAAATTACTCTTAAACCACAAGCTGTCTGCTGTCTTGGAGTTAAAGTTTTGTTCGAGAATAAACTTTAACAGCGACAAGGAGTTCCCATCCTGGCTCGGCGGTTAACAAATCCAACTAGGAACCATGAGGTTGTGGGTTCGATCTCTGGCCTCGCTCAGTGGGTTAAGGATCCGGCCTGCCGTGAGCCGTGGTGTAGGTTACAGATGCAGCTCGGCTCCCACGTGGCTGTGGCCGTGGCTGTGATGCCGGCTGCCGGCTACAGCTCCAATTAGACCCCTAGTCTTCGAGCCTCCATATGCCTCGGGTGCAGCCCTAGAAAAAGACAAAAAACAAAAACAAAGCTGTGACCCCTAAGCGCACAGGGACGCCTCTGGGCGGCTCTCCCTGTCTCCCCAGTGCAGGCTATTTCCTGGCTCAGTCTCCCCAGTTAGCAGCTCCTAAGACATCAGTCAGTGAACAGAAATTTGCCACGGCTCCAGGGAAGAGCTGCCACCACCACCGCGGGCTGCGCAGGTCAATGGAGACAGCTGGTCTCCAGGAGCGCTGGGCGGCCCAGGAGGGCCCTCCTCCTGCCTGCACTGTGACCCCGCATTTACAGGGGCCGGGAGGCTGTGTCTGCACTGAAATCGACTCTCAGCCTCCCCAGGAAGAAGCTACAACCCAGCAGGTTCGGCTTGGCACAAACAGTTCACTTCAAGGCTTTCAAAACCCCATCTGACTCTTGCCCTCACACCGGCCTTCCTCTTCGATGCTCTGGAAGATGAGTACAACAAGGAGCACACGGGAGATCTTCCCCGTCCTGCTGGGGACCGTCTGAGCGTTCTCCTCCGCGGGTAACAACCAAACGAGCTGCCCCTAAGGCTCCTGCAGCGCCTCCTCCTGGGGCTTCGCTCACACAGCACCCTCGGGTCTGCACCAGCATGAAACGTGGGACACCCCTTTCGGAGAACTGCTTCCCTGCCTTTCTGAACCACTGAACAGAACACGGGGGCCCATCACAAGCGCTCGTTCTTAAAAGCACAGCAAGGGACCTCGACATACCTTCCTTCAGTACATTGACCAGGTCCTTCCAAAATTTAAGAATCATCCTCTTGCTATTATCTTATTAATGGGTATTACGTAAGGGTTCCATAAAGAGAGAGAATTGTATCATCTCAGAAACTCTACAGTATCTCAGTTCAAAAGTGCAGCTTGCGCTAGGCTTTTCCTGGGTTAAAGGACTTAATCCAGGAAGTGCCTTCTTTTTAGCACGTGGCTTGAAAGTCAGTCCTCTCTCCAGAGACCCTAGCTTAGACTATGACAGGGGTTACTGCTGTTTGCTTTAAAGTCGGGTATCGAAGAACACTTTTAGAAAGGCTTTTTTTAGAGGGAAAAAGGGAAAGGATGTTAACATTGATGAGCAGAGGCCCGGGATTTTAAAATCTGAAGTTTTTAGCCAGACTCGGACAGAACCGGCGACACAGGAGGAAGACCTGCAACTCTGGGTCTGGCTGGAGCTCCTGGCCTCAGGACGAGGTGAGGCGAGCAGGAACCACCAGGAAGCCGTCACCCTGAGCGGGTGGAACAGGGCAGAGGGGGCCAGGCAGCGGTCACCTGCCTTGAGCCCCTCCCTGCACAGCGGCAGTGAGAGCCGAGCCGCAGGCTCGCGGATGATGCCGCTGAGGGCGCCACCCCACCCTGGGGCTGCAGGACCCCTCGGAGTCCAAGGCTAACAGAGAAGTGCCCTGGCTGTGGTCTTCCTATTTATTAGTAATGAAACCTTACTTTAAAAAGATAACAGAACTGCTCTGTGTCTTCTCAAAGCTTCAAAAGTAAAACAATGTTTTAAAAAATAAGTAAACTACTTGACATTTGTATCACATTCTCGTGCTTTTCCCCTTAAGATGACAGGGGGGAAAGCATTTAAACAGACGATTTAAAAGAATCTTTGTTAACGCCCATCATGCTGTGGAGAGTGGCATCCAGCAAGTTAACCAGCCACAGGAGCTGCACGTGCGTTGCAGCCACATCAGGGGACCCTCCGCGTGAAGAAGTCCCGCCCTCAAGAAGGTTTAACAAATTTAATGGAATAAACATTCACAGACACAAAACACAATTAGTGAAGCAGCACGTGGGACACAGATCAGATGCCAACCAGCTGTGTGGCCAGACCGGAGTTCCTTCCCGGAACTCCAGCTCTTTACATTTTTTAAAAACGCAGTTGGATAACTAACATGCAGTTGACTTGCAGTATTAAATTTCTACAACTATACAGGCCAGAAAACCCCCCGGATGCATTCTTTCCTCTGGAGGCGCTTAGAGCAAAGCAAAGGCTGGCTCCGAAGCCAGACAGACGGAGCCCCGCCCGGGCAGCCGGCGGAGAACAGCAGGGCCCAGACCCCTGGGGCGGCTGTGGCTCAGGCAGGACGCCTCTCGCCTGCAATGGCCAGCGACCGGTTCCAGGGCCCCAGGCCCTTCGCTCTCAGGCAACGCGGTCCCCGATATGCCGGGATGTCCACCGCTTTTACTGTCACCGCGATGTTTTGCAAGCAAGTATCCCACTTCCTTTTCAAGGAGAAAGGCTTTGAGCCACGTGCCCTCCCTGCCCCCCCACCTCCACCCCCCACGGTGTGACAGTGCAGTGGCCTCGACACCAGTCAGGGAGCCCCCAGCCCACCGGGGCGGGTCAGGGCGTGGACAGGAGGGGAGGTGTGGGCACTGCTTCTCCTTGCTGCATACTGGCAGGAATGAAGACGCCCACACTTGGTAGCACACAGAGAATCTGGGTGCCCGCACTTGGCGCCCTAAATGTCTGCTACCTGTCTTCGCTTTCACCTTTCACCAGTCTCCCAGTTTCCCCCAAATGAACTTAAGAGTTACATGACTTAAAAATTAAAAAATCATTGTTTAAAAAAAAGCGTTACATGATGCACACAGGACTATCCAGACATGTGCGATCTGTCAAAATTCTTGCAAAAGGTTTACCTTATGTAACGTTTTTGGTCATGTAAGGTTGATGGTGTCTCAAGCAACTTATCCAGAAGTAATTCTCTTAAAGCTTCAATCCGTGTTTCGACTTCAGCATAATCTATTTAAAAGGAAAGAGTGACACGACGTACAGGATGAAAATTTTAACTCAAATTATGGAAGGCAGAGTAGTGGCTGCCTTGGGGGAGAGAGGCCGAGTAGAGAAGAGGCACGAGGAACTTTCTGGGTGAGGAACCCACTCTCCAGGGTGCGGGTTACCGGTGGGGCCTATCAGACTCGCTGGCCTGCGATACGTCAGCCCTGCCTTTCACTGCATATCTTTACCACAATAAAAATGAAACTAGGTTTTCTGGGTCCTGATTAATCAAGCCCTGTGTGTGATATTTCTCCCCGTTACTAAGGCATTACCACGGGGTATTTCAGGCTTTTCTTATTTTCCATAACTCGAACCTTAGAGATAATTTCACAAGTTGTTTAGCTTATTTGAGAGTACAGTATCTATACAAATATCTGCAATGGAGTCTCTCCAGTAAAAAAGACCTCTGAATATAGCACCATGATTAACAAGCAGCACAGAAAGTCCGAGACTAAGCAATCCCACAGTTTTCACTCCATCTCAGTAAGAAAAGCCACGGTTATTTCTGAAGTAACCGTCTTCAGACAGAAGTAACTGTCTCTTTAAGAAGAGCACGGCATAAACAAAAGCTAAAACACACCTAACATTCTTTGCAGGATACATTCCACATTTTCCCTGTAAAAGCAAAGTAGAAAATCTAAACGTAATAAACAAATCTTACATTTCTTGAAAACTTGCACCTCTGTTTTTCCAAAAAGGGACTTGGCCTTTTCATAATCGTTAATAACCACATCATAATCACCCTTTAAAATAAAGAAACATTTTGGAAACGGTCAGTAAAGTTTAATGAAGACATTTGGTTAAGATAAAAACATCTTAACAACTCTTTAAAATTTATGACGTCCAAGACCATAGCCACATAAATATGCACTCTACCTTTTGAATATTCCTTTCAATATTCAGAGGAAGGTTGAAAAGAAACTTAAATCGCTGGAGCACAGTGAGTGCATTTCTTGTGGAGTCTGCCTTGTCCTTTCGACCTAAGACTTCTTGAAATAATGTGTCCGCAGTATTGCTTGCTCCTATTTTAAAAGGACAGAGAAAGTTAGATAAGAACTACTTAAAATCAGAAAATGTGTAACCAGGCAAAAGAAACAAAACATCAGGCTGCTATTCATTATACTTGATATTAAAACTCAATGACTTCTCTAAAAGTCAGCTATACCGGAGATCTCTTAAAGTTTGCCTGCTAGGTCTTCTCACACGTGTGTACTAGTTAATGGCATCCGATTAAGAAAAACCATACCAAACAGGCTGAAATAAATTCTCTAATGTGAATCTACATTTACTCAGCTACTCTTTCCAACTTTACAGTATTATGGGCCCTTAGGTTACTTCATTAATTCAGACAAGAGGTTAAAATACACACATATACACAAGTGCGCACACAAGGACACTAGTTAAACTCTCCCGATTCACTATCTGCATATCTGTGATAGTTTTACAAAGAAAGAAATTTTTCAGAAAACTTGTTGAAAGAAACATTTTAGGCTTAATCTTACTTCTACATAAAATCACCTACCTACTCACAGCAGGCACGAAAAATTACATAAGCAATTTAAAAGGTCAAACTTTTAACACACCATCATTAATATTTCCCTTAATCAGATAATTCTTACGAAATGATGCACAAACTGAACATATACTTTTTTTACCTTCAAGATCTCAAACTGTGAATCACTGTAATGAAAGGGTTTATCTAAAGCAAAGTCTACCCTGTACAAAAATAGCTTTTTCAACTTGTGGGTTATTTTGAATTAGCCACAAGGAAAAGAGGAAAAAAAAGATAAACTTTTTTCTGGCTGTTTGATCACTACTCATAAAAAGCTTCTGTATTATCTGGTCCAGTGACTACAAGCAAAGATGGAAAAAAATGACCTCAGTCTCGCTGGGGGGCTGGCCTGCCACATTCTCTGGTCCACACTGTGGGTGGCCTGAGTGTTAAAAGTCATCTTTGTAACATAATTGTTTTATCTAAACAGAGTTTAAATTCTGTTGAAATTTTACAGGTCTGATATAATAACTTTGTTTTGTCAAGATAGCTGTTTTCACCACATGCTGTTCACTACTGAAGTTCTACGCTAAGACGAGAAAAAAATACATAGTCCCCGCTTGCTACCAAATCACATAGTGGTGACTAAATGAATACTGGAAATCTGATTAAGATTAAAAGCATTTTTCTTGGAAGAAAACTATTATTAAGCATTTATTATTTACAAATATAAACTTCTGAGGCATCATAAATGAACAGATCCATGAGTGGGGACTGAGTATTTTGCAAAGCTTGATTACTCATGTTTGAGCTGCGGATACTAAACCCTCAAGCACTTTTTTTATACAATAAGGGAATTTGGTGCAAAAATTGTAAGATTTCAAAATTAGAATTTTCTCATCTTATGTTAAAGACAATAAAAAAAAAATACCATCTAACGATTTTAAACTCCCCTAAAAAGTATGAAAACACGCACAGGTAGAAAATCCACTTAAAATTAAATAAAATGTAAGCATTTGATACAGAAAAACTTATAGGCAGAAATTACAACATAAAATATACCTTTTACAGAAATGCATACATATAATTTTAATTTAGGCGCAGAGAAATTATGTTATGAACATACAAACTTAATTCATAGATAATGTCTGTCCCTCAATCACTCTCCTGTCGTGGACGTCACGGCCTCAATTAAATGCGGGGAGTTCGTAAGCTCTGAGTGTAACCGGGTGATTCGATCCAATGATAAAATAAAAGAGTGAAGACGGAGAGACGTCACCTGCAGCTCTGCCAGCCACGCTCGCCGCCTGGACTCTGAGGCGACCAGGAAGGGGGGCAGCTGCTGCCTCCAGGATCGGAGCCGCAGGCGGCCCCGCACGCAGCGCCCAGGGGGGCGGGCGGCCACACGCTGCCACCGAGAGGCGCGGTCAGGCAGCCCTGGGCTCGTCCGGGCCTGCAGGCGGTCGCTTCCCCTCGCGGGGACAGTGCCGTCCTGGTCTTGATGGCAGACACACCCCGGGCCTGACAGCAGCGACACTGGTCTCAGCTGGGCCGGCAGCCAGCGAGGTCTTCCTCAGCGTGAGGAGGCGCGAGGATGGACCTGGGCCCCGGGGCAGGTGCGGTCAGTCAGAGGAAGACAGACGCCGCCGGCATCACGAGCCGTGGCGCCCGCAAAGCTGAGCTCTTGGACACAGGGGAGGCAGGTCAGAGGGTCCCAACCCCGGCACCAGGAGGACTGGGTCTGGGATGGATGCAGGGCACCGGGAGCACAGTCACAACACTCTCCTGCAGCGTCAAAGGCTCTTTGATGCTCTCGCCCCAAAGAGATGGCACTGGGGGGGGGGGCGGTCACGTGGCGTCACATGCGTGAATCCCCCCTGCACTCTGTGCACCTTACACCCGCGATGGCGCTTGTCACTTGCGTCTCCCCAGAGCCGGAAGAGGCCGGGCAGACAGGTCTCTGCACCAGTCAAACTCACACCTGCCGACTGACCTTACGTCTCAACAACGAAAAAAATGGCCAGGAACCCATCATCTAGAAAAGCCAGTCATGTACTGCTGGTGCCTGCTAACGGCAAGCATGTTTACTCAAGTAGATACTAAGCCCTCTCTTGTCCCTTTTCATGGCACTGGCCCCTGACACAAGGGCCACAGACGCGATGTGTCACCTGTGCGTCTGCTTGGTGTGAGCTGGGGCGGGGGACAGGATCCCAGGGTGGATGAACTCTTGAGGTATACACTGAAAATGGAGACTTAAATTCATAGCAAAACCAGGACACAGAGACCCAACAACCCAATGCTGTGTGTCTCACTCCTCTTAATAGGCTCCAGAAAAGAGCCACAGGAAGCCACCTGTAATGGGGGGACATTACATGAACCATGTATCACCAGAGTCACCCCTGCTTGTTCACAGAGCCAGGCCTGGGGTTCCCGGCACCAAAGAGTGAGCCCACAGCCAGCACTTTGCAGGAGAGGCGGGGACAAGGCACCAGCACTGCTTTCAGAGCTGTCATTCCCACCTCCTCCCGCCTGGGTCTGGGAAGTGCACCGGGGTGGCTGGAAATCAATGGCAATGGGAAAATTTATGCCAAGGCCAATACTAGGGTTCGTTTTTCTTTCCTTTTTTTGGAGTACCGGTTGTTTAAACATTTACTCCTGCGCAAGAGTCAGCTCCTTTGAAAACAGGACCTTCACGGGCAATCCTTAGTGTGTTCAGCCCTCGGTCTCTCCTTTCGTTTCACACGTAGCACTTGGGGAAATCGTTCAATCCTGGCGACTCTCACGTCTACAGCTCAAGATGTGTCCTCTAGCTTAAGAACCATCTTCACTAGACAAACAATAATTTTTTTACAAATTCACTTATCACAAAGAAAGCCTTTCTTCTTAGCCAACCACAGAAGAAATCCTGTCTTCCCAGGGAGGTGATTCACTCAGCCCCTTGCTGTTTATAGGAGACCCCAGGAGAGCAGTTGAGACATCCCAGCATCATCCTAAGGGACCGTCTTAGTCCTTCAATGAACCCTGCCAGCAGAGCTAGGGGTGGCCGTCAGGACTTGGGGTGCAGGAAGAGAACCCGAGGCCGGGGGTCAGACTTCAGCACGGAGGATGGCGGAGGAAAGATGCCAGGTGGACAATCAACTCGCAGGCCCTGGGGTTACCTGCCTTTGGGAAGAGCTGCGAAAAAGGATGACAAGAACGAAGACGCCACAGGAGGAGCCAGAAAGTCTGAGCATGCAAGGGCCCCTCCTGCCCAGGAGGAAGCAGGGTAAACTAAGGGGCTTACACAGCCAATACCCAGCACCTGCTCCGTGTGGATGCTGCTCTGCAAAACATGCTATTAGTTCTTCTAAAATCCTGATGGTGCTAAGAGCATGTATTAATTCTTAAATCACTGAAACCTGCTCACGTACCCACGTGACAGGCACTTGCTGTTATCCGCATTTTACAATGCAGGCACTGAGACACAGCGAGGTTATTCAACTTGCTCACTGGGGCACAGCTGGAAAGCTGTGGGAGCAAGGAGGACAGTGGCGGTCTGACGCTGGGGAATCGCACACTCAGAAAGTGACAAATCAAACCAGCTTTTCCCCTCTACTTCCTCCGCGTGCCCCAAAGCTGCTCCTCCCTCCGCAGAAGCAGCCAGAAGCCCGGAGGTCACCAGGACTTCGCTCTTTTTCTTACTCCAACTCCACCTGGTGACCAAAGGCTCACTCTGACCTCATGACCTCTCTGGCAGAAGGCCCCCGGCCCCGACCCTTCCATCCACACCGCGCACCTCTGCCTAGCCTCCCCCCGGTCTCTGACCAGTTCTCTGCCAATCCATTCTCTGGACAGACAGCAGAATGATTTTTTAAAGTTCACAATGTGACTTCCTTATTTCAAACCCTCCCTTGGCTCACCTTAGCCCTAGGACAAGGACAACTTCCACAGCACGGCATGGAAAGCTTGTGACGGGGACCTGGCAGCCTCGCCCCCACTTCCGCACACCGGCTGCACTCAGCCCCCATCCCGGACCACAGCGCCTCCACCCCGATGTCAGCGCCTTCCTCCTCCCACTGCATGCCCGGCGGGGACACCTCCGGGTCCACTGGTGCCCACCAGCCAGTGTCCCTTTGCCTGTCTGTGTCCTCTGCCTCTTTGAAGGCTCAAAGCCCTCCCTGCCACCCTCGCCACCCCACTTTTGGAAGGGGTGCCCTATGCCAGCCCCAGGACTCCCACCAGCCAGGTGCCCTCACACCACAACTGAATCAGCTGCCGCCCTGTCCCTCCCTGCCTCCGGATCGTCAGCTCGCAGACGCAAAGTGCAAGTGCCATCCTCCTCCCCCTGCGACAGAAGCAGCAGGTGCTCCATCAGCACCGACAGAGCAAGGACCAGACGCCAGCCCTGAGAAGCAGCCCCCAGGACCCTGTCCCCTGAGGGAGGTGGGACAGCGCCGGGCCCACCTGCGGGGCCGTGACCAGGCAGCTGAACCAAGCGAACAACCCTAGCAACACATCAATGGGAAGATGAGCCATATTCTGTGACCTACAACATTTTTGTTAAAACATTAAAAACTTGCTTACTGTTGGTTATAAATAAGAAAATGAAAAAAAACAGGTAAATTTTATAATTTTTTTGGGTTTTTAGGGCTGCATCCGTGGCGTATGGACGTTCCCAGGCCAGGGGTCAAATCCAAGCTGTAGCCACAGGCCTACGCCAGAGCCACAGCAACGTGGGATCCGAGCCGCGTCTGCGACCTACACCACAGCTCACGGCAACGCTGGATCCTTAACCCACTGAGCAAGGCCAGGGATCGAACCTGCAATCTCATGGTTCCTACTCGGATTCATTAACCGCTGTGCCATGACAGGAACTCCAAGGAATCTATTTTAAATAAAATATTTACCCCAGAAAGTCCTTAAGTAGAGTCTCAAAGAAGTGACATTCACATTAAACCTAACTTAACCCCAAAAGAGTAAACTTCAGCAGAAAGTTGAAAGGACACATTTCTAGAAGAAGTTTGTGCTTATAAAGGAATAATTTCCTTACAAGTTTATACCCTAAGTCCCAAGGGGGAATTACATAAACTACTGAAAAGAAAAAAAAATTATGTTAATACCTATGCCAAGGCTTCCATGTGAAACAGATCGTGATTTTTCAAATTCTCAATAAATACCTATTTTCTTCCACTGATGCAGTGAGATACTAGCATGTGCCACCTTGTTTTGTTTTGTTTTCCTTCTCCTTTTTCTTTTTACAGCCACACCTGCAGCATATCAAAGTTCTTGGGCCAGGGATTGAATCAGAGCTACAGCCCCAGCAACACCAGATCCTTAACCCACCGAATAAGGCCAGGAATCAAACCCACATCCTCCCAGAAAGGAGGTCAGGTCCTTATATATATAACGCTCAACCACAAGTTACTAAAAGAGTCGTTTTAAAAAAACAGATATCATGATTCGATAGCAGTTTCTCCAGGGAAAATAACATCCTGAAGCAGAATACCCTCCAAGACCAGTTTAAGTACTGATCACACCACCTTTGCTAAGGGCTGATCTGGGTTGGATTCAGAATACACCCACTTGAACAAAGCTGGGGACTGGTTCTCAGGTAAGAACAAGGAACAAGGTCAATTCTCAAGGCAAAATGATAACAACAACGACAACAACAACGATAACCAGAGGGGAAAATGCGAGGTGCTGGCGAACTCATCAATCTGGCGATGAAATCCAAGAGCTCAAATTCTACTGCCAGGGACAGCCTGTATCACATGGAAGTGTCTCCCTAGAGAACTTTATTATCAGAGGTCTCCGGGTCTGTGAATGGACACTACAAAAAAGCTCAGCTGATGGAACGAAAATCCAGCTACAAGTACGGAACTAACCTGGCATCCCCACCCTGCGTTCACAGAACCACCAAAGACCTGACGATTGTTTAGCTCTTCTTACCCCGCTTCCCAGGGATCCGCGTGCTCTATGTGCTTATGTTTAAAAGCAAGGAGACTGCCCTGGGCGCCACTCCTCCTTGTCAGAAGTTTTTCTACATGTGGGGAAGAGAATGACTTCCTGTTAAGCCACGAATACCACAAGAGGGACCGCTTTACCTGATGAGTTTCTTCTCAATCAGGAGGGAAGGAGCCAGGAGCTCAAACATCCAGAAAAAAGAAGGGGAAATGGACAGACCCACACTGCATGAATCAGCTTCTCCTGGCCTACAGTTCTGATTAAATGTCTCGGCAGCAGAAACACTCAAGTATGCAGCTGCCTTAACTTTGTTTTGGAAAAAGGCAAGGCATCAAAAAAAAAGCAAAGCATTAAAAACCAGATGGCAGCTCAGTATCTGTCATTCATTCTGGCTGAGGTTGTCTGCATTAACAGCGGCCGATGCTTGAAGACGGTTTTAGGCTTTTGGTCAGTGACAATCATGGCTCCTGCCTCAGAGTGCTTCTATCTTCGATGATGCTACGTATACGCTGGCCCCCTTTATGGTGGTGGTTTTGCTTCTTAAGAAGTATACTGGCTTGTTTTCAAATGATGATTTCTCATTTTCGATGTTTTTTATTCCCCTTTATGTTCACTAAGTCATTACTACCTAGAAATAAATACTGAGCTACAACTCACTGCCTTGTTAGAACTGTATCAGAGCTTATTATAAAGCAGTTCATTAACGGTCTGGGGTAGTAGGTAAAACTTACTGTTCAGAACATTCTCCAGCTTCTGCGTCATGGATCCTTCTACTTTTTCCGTTCCATCTGCTTCCAGTTTTTGATGGATGGCTAGAAAAAACATCCGGTTAAAATGCAGGCTGTTTTAAAGGATGGGAAAACATTACCTCAAAATGACATCTTTAAATAGCTTTAAACATGGTCATATTTTCACTGCTGAGAAGAAGCACAAGCATGCAAAACTCTGCAAAGTAACCAGCAGACACTAGTCTAAGTCATGGTAGTTTTATCTATTAAAACAGTGCGTAGTACACACACTCGGTCATCCGATCACCACTACCAAGTGGTAAACACGGTTGAATTAAAAAAGAAAAAGAGGAGTTCCCGTCGTGGCTCGGCAGTAACGAACCCAACTAGGATCCATGAGGACACAGGTTCGATCCCTGGCTTCGGTCAGTGGGTTAAGGATCCGGCACTGCCGTGAGCTGTGGTGTAAGTTGCAGAAGCGGCTCATATCTGGCGTTGCTGGGGCTGTGGAGTAGGCTGGCAGCTACAGCTCCGATTGGCCCCCAAGCCTGGGAACCTCCATATACCACAAGAGAGGCCCTAAGGAAAAAAAAAACCTAAGTAAATAATTATTTAATTGTTAAGTAATTAATATCTTTGATATCTGACAACAGGAAAGTCTTTCTCGGATTCATCATCTGCAAAAAAGAAATACGACTATTTCCTGTCTAACAACCTTAAAATATTTAACTTCAGTCTTGGGGACACAACATGACGAAGTACATGTTATTCATGTTCTACTCGGAGGTGCTCAGCTCCCTGGGGGTGCTCAGCTCCCTGGGGGTTCTCAATTAATATCTAGCGACATCTACCAATACATCAACTTGCGGACGTACAAATTACCCTGGAGGTTTTGCTATCACTGCTACTTGTCTAAGTGGTCCTGATAAAGAACATAAGGAAATCACTCAATTTATATTTTGAAAATGTTTTACCTACTAAAGAGAGGGAGATTTTCAACAAAGCACATCAGCTTGCTCAGGTGAAGCAGCAAGAAAATTTTCAAAGCAAATGGCCCAATACCATTTCAATTCAAAATTGTGACATAAAATTTTGTAAAAATAATAAAAAAATAGCAGCTGAGACCCAACCATGAGTGGAGCACCGTGCTAGGTTTCTAACATGAGCCGTTCATCCTATGAGAAGCCACTGAGTCCCATGCGATTTCCATTTCACAGATGGGGAAACCGTGACCCCGGGAAATCAAGGAAGGGCGCCCAAGCCACAACGCCAAGCCCTAAACTCGAGCTCAAGCAGTGTGATCTCAGAACCAAAGCTTCACCCCATCCTGTCCGCACCGCAGAAACAAAGGGCCCAAGCCCTAAGCCTCTGCTTCCACATCTGTAAACAGGAACCCTCCTACTAGTCGGTGGGGAACTGGATTCGGTTGCAAAGAAGAGACCTCTCTCCCAAGCAAGAGCTGCTGAGATGCCAGCGACTGCGCTCCAGCACGCGCTCGGCCGCGGGGCGGATGCCACGTCAACAGCCTCTGTGCCAGCTGTTCTCTGGCATCTAACTTCTCCTGCAAAGGAACTTACAGGTTCTGCCTCAACCTGCCAGTCCGGAATGCAGGTTTATGGTGGAAAAAAGTCTGAGCAGAAGAGGTGTGTGTTCCAATGACAGTTCGGGGTCAAATGCACTCTGAACACATTCTCAGTGCACAGTGACATCTGCTTCTCTGCCTCTTTCATCAGTTGCTAATCCTAATCTCATCCTTTTTAAAAACTGTTGTACAACAATCTTAAATTTTGTTTGAAATTCTAAAAGAGACTGCTTCCTTGTTGGAAAAACAAATACATAGAAAGAAAAAAAAATACATTTGGGGAAAAGAAACCCCTCCACTGTATTTTGTAATGTTTTGATGGATTTAGGAATGAAAAGAAAGTTATTTCTTTAATGTTTCGAGCTTGGATTATGTGGTGACATAAAACATTGCCATGTACCTTGAACTTGTTATGTTAAATGGAAAAAAAATTTCCTGTCTTCAAGGAAAGGAGGTAAAAATGCCCAAACGTGAAAAAGCAAAACTAGAAAGACTTCACTGTTCCAAACAAGCACTTCTGCTCACGCAGCTCCCGGGTCCCGGCGGCTGCTGACAGGCCCGGCGGCAAGGGAGCACGGCCGGTGGCACATTCACCTAGAGAAGCCCTGCCCAAACGCGGTGCTGCCCCGCGGTCCAAGTGCCCCGCAGGGACCAGCCCCGTGTGTGTGCTCTGCTGCTGGCCAACCCCTCTACCACACGTCACCCTTGCTTTTTTAAACAACTCCAGAAAAACAGGCCTGTGACATGTGCAGACTGGTGCGGCCTAGTCTGGTCCAGGTGCCAACCTCTGGGGCGAATGCTTAGGCAGACTTAGGGTGAGGGGTGCTGAGAACCGGACTTCATACAGAGCCGTTTAAACATTTAACACTTTGTGCTCCACCACATTTTTACCAGGGCAACTCAATCACGTATAAACCACACGTGAATTTGGTAGGTAACCCGCGAGTCCTTCCCTTCCTCGGTTACACCGAAAAAACAAAATAACTGCAACGACTCCTTAGGAGACGGCAGGGACAAAGGATCCACTCAGATCACCAGGTCCGGGGGAACCTCACCCTCCACCGACACGGCCAAGGGACCAACTGTGCGCCTAGAGCAGCAGCCATTCACGGGGAGACCTCGGGAGTGGCACCCGTGTCCCACTGGGCCTCTGCACTGGCCGCATCCTACAGGCCCCTCGCTAAGGAGGGTGGTGGCACAGGCCCTGCCCGAGGCTGTTTTCGGAAGGAGAGGCCAATGGCGCTGTTCCTGCGCCCAGAACAAGAGACTGGAAGGCGAGGCCAGGGCCCCGAGGGACGAGTGTCTTTTTTACAGAGGAAGCCCTCGGGCCCTGCTGCGACCTGGGAGAACCCTGAGGACTGGCAGAGGACTGCGGGAGCGAGGCCTGGGCTGGGACCTTCTGCAGGACCTGGTAATGACAAGCACCCGAGGTCAACCCTGGCAGGTGCGTTATGCCAGACACGCTTCTTGCCAAGCTCCAATTATAATACCCGCAGTACACCCAGGGATAAAGCGCACACACTTAACAACAAATAAAAGCCACACACGCGGGTGACTGCCGCTAACCGCATGCTTGACGGGAACAGCCTGAAATAAGTCCTTGGACTGTGTAGCATCCGTTCAGTGAGTCAGGAGAACACACGGTGGCACGAGAAGGAGAGAAGGGTGTATCCAGCCAACCCTGGGACACACAGTCACACGAGAAGGCGGAGGAAGGGTGTATCCAGCCAACCCTGGGACACGCGCGGTGGCCCAGACCAGACGGCCTCTAGACTCCTTCCTAACTCTTCACGACTACAGCCCTGGTCCCCCACTCTTCTCACCTCCAACGCCTTTCCAAGGATACCATTAGAGACCCCCTTCCCGGCACCCAGCTTGCAGGAGAGAAAGGGCAGCGAGCAGAGGCCTCCTCCTCTGGCACCGTGCCGGGGCCCTTCAGACAACGGAGCAGTGCCAGCGGCTGTGGCAAAAGAAAACTTTAAAACCGGCAGAGTTGGAGGCGAGCCTACAGATCCTAAAAGCTCATGAAGCGCTGGGTAAAAAAAACTGAATAAAAACAAGACTAACATTCCACCATATCCTGAAAAGGTGCTGTTCCTCTTAATAATTCCAGGCGAAGCAAACACATCGCTGAAGCACTCAGGCAGAGACAAGGGCTCAGGTCCCCGCAAGAAACCAGCACTGCGCTGCTCGGGGTTCCTTCCCGACACGGAGCGGCCCTGGATGGAGGTCCTCAAACCAGTCTCTTGCGGCCAAGGGGCTGTTCACGAATAAAAGCCAAAGACATCTCGCGACATGCAGACATGCCACGGACGGAGCACAGGAGACAGACACACAGTTCGAAACAAAACATCCAGAGAGGGAAGATGCGGACACACACACGACGGGCAGCACACATTAGAGCCGACCGAGTTCCTGTGTATAAGTGGCAAGCGTTCAGTGACTGTGGTAAATATAAAACTAAATGCGAAAGACAGAAATAAATCTAGAAATCCCGAGAATAAGAAAACAGAAAAGGTCAACGCAGAAGCTGGGCCTAAGACCTCAGATTAAATTTAGCCTAGAGAAGAGGGAGGGGCAGAGGTGCCGAGCTGCGGACACGCACAACAGGAGTCAGAGACAACCTGTCACAAAATCCAAGGCCTTTCCTCCCAAAGCTGCAAACAATACAGCCCAGAGAGCAGAGGGGAAAAATGAAAGACAAAAAAATAATACTAGAACAGAAGGACAAAAGTTTCAGTTATGGCAAGTGTACATGGCTTAAATCCTTCTATTAAAAGGCAAACCTCTCAGAGTGGTATAAAAAAATAAAAATCTTACTGTTTGTTGCTTACAAGAGAGAAGCAAAACCAAAATTTCTCAAGGTTAAAAAGAACTTAACGGGAGTTCCCACTGTGGCACAGTGGAAACGAAACCGACTAGGAACCCTGAGGTGGCGGGTTCGATCCCTGGCATCGCTCCGCGGGTTAAGGATCTGGCTTTGCCGTGAGTTGTGGTGTAGGTCACGGACGCGGCTCGGATCTGGAGTTGCTGGGGCTGTGGGGTAGGCCAGCAGCTGTAGCTCAGATTGGACCCCTAGCCTGGGAACCTCCATGTGCCGGGGGTGTGGCCCTAAAAACCAAAAAAAAAAAAGACTTCGTGGCTCTGTGTATAACTGATCCACTTTGCTGTAGGCCTGAAATTCACACAACTCCGTGAGTTGACAAGACGTTGTGAGGAGAGAACTTAGTGCACACAGTGTAAGAAGCACACGTGCAGACAAGGACGGGCACGGAGCGCTGACCCTGTAAAGGCGGCTGTCCGCTCACGTGGGCCGCACCACACAGTCTGACCGCATGGTTCCCAGTGAGGACGCTGGGCACTCGGCAAAGGCTCGACCTCCAGGGGGACAGGACACGGAGGCCAGCTGCCAGGGCAGCTGTGTCCCTGCGATAGAGCCTGGATGCACCAGGCCTGGGGGCAACCCCACGCCGCTGCCAGCTCGTCGCTACCAGCGATCAGCGCAGCCACAGCTCCAGCCGAGAGGACAGGCGGGGCTCCAGCGGGAACTCCAGCGGCTCTCGGGAGTTCCGTGAGTCCTTCCAGCCGCCTGTCCAACCAGCGTGGTGCTGGGAATCGCCCCGGGTCTGCAGTTATCACTACTACTTCATAGTACAAAAGAGCACCAAGAGAATCCAAGCGCCGATTATAGAGAGGACATGTCTTACACACAACGAAAACCTGACAGAATCAAAACTGAAGAGGGAGGTTTGTCCGGCACGGTCATTATGAACAGCCCAGGTTTAAACAACGCCATTCACCTGGCTCGTAGCACTCCTTCAATGCGGGCGCCCCGAAGAGAACTCGCAGTCGCAGCAAACGGTTTATCTGCCTGTGAGCAGCTGCCCACCGTCTTTGCTACACTTTAAATGACCATCCACTTCTAGGACAAACGCCTAACAAATGAGGCTGGATTTAATGCACCAAATAAAACCTCTTGAAATCTGCCAGAAGTAAAATCATCTACGTAAATAAAATCATAAATTAACAAATATCAATCCACAGGTGTTTACAAATACACATGACAGAAGAGGGTGGAGAGGAAGGCCTGGCACGTTCCTGCCAAGGGGATGCTGTAATAACACAGTTAGGAGAAGGGCAGTCACATGCAGCAAATCAGCACGTGCACAGACCGCTGCCAGGCACATCGAGAATTTAACCCTACAGGAGAGCACTCAATTCAGCTCGCGTATGCTCAGGCTTGTACTGCTGACGGCGCCGCTGAGAACCCAGAACATCGATAAGCACAAAGAGAGTCCACCTCAAAAAGCACAGGGCACTGGATCTCGGCAAGGGGCACGGGGCTTCTCAGCTCCCTCCCAGGTGTCACCCCTTCAAAGCCCAAGCCTCGTGCAGAGAGCACTGTCTCGGATTCACGTTCAACCTGCCAGAAGGCAACCGTGCGTGTCTGGCCCCAGAGGAGAAGGGTTTTAAAAATAATAAAAGGATGTGTGGACTTAAACAAATTCATTTTAAAAATTCAGTCTTTTGGAGTTGAAGCACGTGGTCTGGCCTCTTAGTCTACAGTTAGGTTATAGGCACTTAGCTATGTAAGTACTGAGTTCTGGGTATCTTCATTTTTAAAAAGAATTCGGCCAAATTTTATTAATATATCTTACTTTTTACTAGAAAAATAATAATCTGATTTCTATTCCTTAAGGTAGCTAGGAAAAACAACCAACCTGCCCAGCATCCTTCCCTGAAATGTCTAAAGCTACACTGTCCGCATGTAGCACGATTCCCCGCCAGTGTAGACGACGACGACGACGACGCAGATGGGGGACAGTGAGCGCCTGCTGGGGCTGGAGGGGCGACAGCCACAGAGAAGGGACACGCTACTGCCTGTCTTTTCCAGACCAAACTCACAAACCTAGTCCCACATCCAGGACTGAGGGCCGTAAAAGGGTTCTGAAAATTCCAGAATTTTACCCACTGGGATTTCATTTCTTATCAGGCCTGGACGCTGGCCACAGTAGGGAGGCAAAGTGGCCTATTTCCCACGCGAGCCATGGGTCAGCAAAGCCTCAGGGACAGATACAGATTCCGGCCTGGCCTGCAGCAGAAGCTGCCCGCCGGCCACCGCGCGGCTCTGCATCGGGAAGGCCGCCAGCACAGCCTGTAAGCCCGGCCCTCCGGACGCAGGGCCCGTTTCAGCGCAGGAAGCCCAGCAGATGGCTCTGAGGGTCACCTTACCTGAGAGGGCGTCCTGTGCCTCAAAGAAAGTACTGAGTCCGCCTTTCACGTACGCCAGGCTGCCCTCGCTCTTCTTGTTAGCCTGTCTCTTCAGGTGGGCGACTGCCATTTTGAGCTGCTCAAAACTGAAGTGAAGAAACCACAGGAAGACAATGTATCAAGGTCGAATACCGAAACCTACCTGAGAGAGACAGGGATGTCCCACGCAGTCAGATGAAACAAAGCCTTCAAACCCTTACCTACACCTAAACGTGAACACATTACAAACGTCAAGGTGACAGGGGCTCTCAGACATCGGCAGCCCTCACATGCCAGACCCCCAAGAAGTCAAGAAGTAAAATGTGGGTATTTTTATAACTGATACAAATCAGACAGATGAGCTGCAGCTACGGAGCTCTGAGCACCCCCCAGATGGAGAGACCCAGGCCAGGCAGCGGTGGGCGCGGCCGAGCGCGCTCTTCCCCGGCACGTCACTGCCAGCACCTGCCGCTGACAGAGCATCTCGGCAAACCCGGGGGTCGACTCCCAATTTAAGTAACTGAAAAGACCACAGTATTTTATTTTTACATCTCAGGCAGAGGAAAAAAACTAGGTAGGCCTCTGCATTTCACGTTTTGTTTCCATCTGTGCTAAGAAAATCTGGCAATAAAATACCGACCACCTCCTTGAGTGCCAAGACGGCCCACACAGAACCCCGATCAATCCTGACTCACGGTCACGGAAAAGCACACCCGCAGTGTGAGACCAGAACCACCCCCGGCATGAAAGACTTCAGTTGTGTGCTCTAAAAACACATTAGACCAAGTTTACTCCCATGTTTTCTGTAACGGTTTTCATCCCAACAGGTAAAGGAAGAACTTCTCCTGAGGTCTATTTTAACAAGCTGACTTTTCAAGAATACAAATTTTAAACAATAAACCCTTCGTTTCTTCGAACATTTTCACTAAATATAATTGTTTTAGGCTGATCTTGCACAAAAGTTACAGATCTGCTCTTGCAGAGAGTATGAGCAAACTATACAAAGATACAAAGGACTGCTTTAGTGGGATCTATGACCTTGCCCATTTTGGCTAAATTTAAGCCAAGTCTTTCCAACTCATGTCCCTTTGCTCTGTGGTCAGGGGAGGAGATGTGTTCCTTGTTTAAATGAGCACTGAGCTGGCGGAGGGGTGTCATACTCAGACGCAGGACACAGCTGAGACTCTGCAAAGTTTTAAAAGGTGGCATAAATGATGAAACATACAGAAACAACATGACAGTAGGAAACAGGGGTCCTCTAATTAATGATCCCATTTTATAAATAAGGAAACAGACACTCAGAGGTGGTCCCAAGCTCGCCCAGCTCAAAGGGGTGCTAAGTGGCAAAGCCAGGGAGAAGCTGTGTTCCCACTGATGCGATGAGCTGCACCCGTAAAACCACAGGACCCCCTAACCTGGTGTTGGAGTGGTTCTCGATAAGGTACCAGGCGGCTGACAAGTTCTCACTTGTGAAGTCGGCGCTCATCCCAGGAAACAGCACTTCCAGATCCTTCTGGGGAAATTGACCTCTGAAGGAGGAAAACAGTTTAAACTGCGTTTCCAGCGCTGTCACTATAGAGAGACAACCAACAGTAACAGACACAAACAAGACCCATTACGATTGTACGAGATGCAGCATCATGGAACCTAAACGTGCATGTGTGTAAAAAAGAGACTTCCTACACCTCGGCTACCTCGACATAAACTTGGACTGCACGGGTGAGATAGGAGATAGGTTGAAATACAGAAATTACATTGATAATAGAATGTAATATTTAAAGAGGCTGAGCTGATACTTCATGAAATCCACCCAAACATGAAACCACTTCCTACTCAATGGATAAAAATCAAGATTTGGGTGCACGGGAGTGCGAAACAGTCGGTCAGCTTGTTAGGACGCTTCTGGTACAGATCTGCGTGACGTCTGAAAATGCCTACTGACAAAATCAGGTCTGCACCCTACTCACGGCTATATGTCCACGTTTAGACCAACTTCAAGAAAAGCTGGAGTCCCCGTTGTGGCGCAGCGGGTTAAGGACCCAATGTTGTCTCTGTGAGGATGCAGGTTTGATCCCTGGCCTCACTCAGTGGGTTAAGGATTCAGGGTTGCTGCAAGTTGTGGCGCAGGTCGTAGATGTGGCTCAGATGCCCTGCTGCCGTGGCTGTGGTGTAGACCACAGCTGCAGCTCCAATTCAGCCCCTCGTCCAGGAACGTCCATATGCTGTGGGTGTGGCCATAAAACAGAACCAAACAAAATTTGAGAAAAACTTATGATAATTAGCACTGCCTTATCCGCAACTCACGTTCTTGCCTACACTTCTAAGGCCAACTTCTACATCCGTTCATTCATCGGTCCATTCAAACCCGACTTCAGTACCCATCGTAGGTGAGGCTCCGCGATGGAGGTGAGCAAGCTGTGTCTGAGGGCAACTGGGAGGGCCCGGGCCGGCCCTGGCCCCCAAGGGCTGGGGAGCGAGCAGCCCTTACGGCGCCCTCCCCTCGGCCAAGCTCTCCAGGCCTCTCCACTGCCCAACCTGCTTCTCTCTGGGGGCTCACTTCCGCCACCTGAATCCTCAGAGCCACTGCTAGAGGATCCCGTGTTCCTGCAAAAGAGGTCACTTCTACCTTGTCCCCCTCTGACTGAAAGCTCCCCCCACCCTCACGTGGGACACGACGTTATTTCAGCTCTAGAGTTTACTCAGTGGGAGAAATGACCTCCACCCGGCAGGCAGTGTAGGCAGGTCCGATGAGGTCTCCTCAGTCTTGACTCCACGTTACTCCAGACATGGCCTCGGTCCAGAAGTGGGGCAGCCTCGTCCCAAAGCAACACTCCATCGACAAGGACCCCCGTCGGAGCCCCTCGACTGCAGGTGACCGGTCCCTTCAGACACACGTGGCAAAGGCCTGGAGGCCCCTCTCTCCAGGGAGGTGCTCACCTGGCTCGGGGGCCCCTCACAGCCTCAGCTCTCAGCAAGCCTCCCCTTCTCTCCTGGCCCCTTTGTGTCCGCTCTCCCCAACCTTCTCTGTGAACCCCGCACTCCCGTGCCAGCGCCTTGGCCGGGAGGGGCCTTGTTACCTCTCACCTCTCTCCCCCGGTTTTCTTTACCTGGGGAGGGAGGGCCTGTCGGACACGGGAGTGACAGACAGGACGACACGAAAGGGGTGGCGGACGCCAAGCTGGCAAGTCAGAGACCAAGGCAATCTTCACTTCTCCCCATGGCTCAAGAGCACGTGATCCCCAAGCTCACGGGCCACTGTCGCCAGGCGGAGTCTCGAGTGGGAGCTGGAGAACTCAGCATCTTTTCCAGTTTATTTTGGTTTAGACTCTTCACGCTGTTTGACAGTCTACTTAGTAATAAGATGTGATCACCTGTGGAAGGTTTTATCATTTTGTTTATCTGTCCATCACACCGGCAAGGTGGAGCTTTGGGGACTAGGGCGACCGAGTGGGGTCTTGGCTGAGCCCTAAGGGGGTGCCCAGAAGCCCTCTATGCCGACAGGCCAGGGCCACCTGCCGGGTTCGACCTTAGCCAGGGGCTGGTGTCTGCCCAGGGCGGGGCCTAAGCTGGAGAGGAGTGCCTAGGGCATTCGCAGGGCCTGCGGTGTGAAGGAGAGGGGCACACCTGCCTGCCACTTTCCGGCGGCCCGCACCCCATACAGTCCTGACGCCTGCCAGCCATAAAGGGGAGCCTTGTCAAAGGCCAGCAGCTGAATCCCTCCTGTTAGGTCCTAATAAATTACCCACTCCATGAAACCCTCCTCTACCCAGAATCAGGTCGACACTCAGAGATGAAAGACACGGTTGACAAAAAGCAGCAAGAAGGTTCTCTGAGGAGCCACACGGAGCTCCTCCCCGCTCCAGACCTGCAGCCCCAGAAGCCCCTCCCCACATTCATCCTCCCCAGGGACCCTGACCCTGAGCGCTGGCGGTGCTGGGAGTGGTGACATCTGGGAGAGCCACCTGCTTCCCCCAGAGCCCTCCACCGAGAGCAGAAGCACTAATGCACCTGCTGCACGGCAGCTCCACAGACCATCACTTCTCGTACACACAGCTCCTCCAGCACCCAGACAGGTCAAGTTTGAAAGGCATGGAGTCTCTTTCTTTTCTCTTTCTTTTTTTTTTTGCTTTTTAGGGCCGCACCCATGGCATGTGGAAGTTCCCAGGTTAGGGGTCCAATTAGCACTGCAGCTGCCAGCCTACACCACACAGCCACAGCAACACAGGATCCAAGCTGCGTCTGCGACCTACACCACAGCTCAGGGAAATGCCAGATCCTTAACCCGCTGAGCAAGGAATCGAAGCCACATCCTCCTGGATCCTAGTCGGGTTCGTTAATCACTGAGCCACGAAGGGAACTCCAGGTACAGGATCTCTCGTTCCCAAAACCTCAAAATCACCCCTAAAACTAAGTTTATTTTAGAGTGAGATCTACTGAAGTCGTTAAACTCTTACCAATCTTACTATACTATACTTTTAAATCAGAGAAAGAACATTAAGACACTAGGAATCAGATTTATAATAAGACAAATTATATTAAGGATGACAAAATTCCATCAAACAAATGTCCAATAATTTGCCCCAAATCACACTGGATCCACTGATGGCCAGCGACCAAACTTTCATTCTCCACTCTCGCAGACAGAGCCACCCACACGGCCAGGGGCTGGGACCTTCACTGCATGTAGATGTCACTAATCCAAAGACTGTGCCCGGCCTGCTCCCTGCCCCGAATGGTGACGGAGTCCGACCAGCAGTGTCAGGGGAAAGAGCTGCAGAGCACTGTCTAGGAGGGGCTTAGATTCACTGCACTTCATTATTCACTGTGCATTATTACTGCTCCAATAATTTCTTTTTTTTTTTTGTCTTTTTGTCTTTTTAGGGCCGCACCCGTGGCATATAGAGGTTCCCAGGCTAGGGATCACATCGGAGCAGTAGCTGCCAGCCTATGCCAGAGCCACAGCAATGCCTGATCCGAGCTGCATCTGTAACCTACACCACAGCGCACAGCAATGCCGGATCCCCAATCCACTGAGCGAAGCCAGGCATGGAACCTGCATCCTCATGGACACTAGTCAGATTCATTTCTGCTGAGCCACCATGGGAACTCCTCCAATAATATTTTTATTATAAGGTTACTATTTACTATTTATTTATTATTGTTTCAACACAGGAACTGCTAAAGCCATCGTTCAAAGATGAAGGAAATCAGGGAGGAGTTCATCATGGCTCAGTGGTTGATGAATCTGACTACGAACCACGAGGTTGCGGGTTCGATTCCTGGCCTCACTCAGTGGGTTGGGGATCCTGCGTCGCCATGAGCTGTGGTGTAGGTCGCAGACGCGGCTCGGATCTGGTGTTGCTGTGGCTGTGGCGTAGGCCAGTGGCTACAGCTCTGATTGGACCCCTGGCCTGGGAACCTCCATCTGCCACAGGTGCGGCCCTGGAAAGGACAAAAGGAAAAGGTAAATAAATAAATGAAGGCAATGAGGGCTGTGCCAGGGGCAGTGGAACAGCAAACCCACGTCCCTTACATCTTGATGACACTTCTGAGCCCCCGACTCCACCATCTCTGGACTCTGTATATTATGAGAAAATAAATATCTTTGTTTAAATCAAAATGAATTTTTGTTTTCAATTTTTGTTTTTTGTTTTATTTCAAGCTGAAGGCATCCTGAGACAACAGTCTATCCCAAAATAAGATCTTCACACCAAACCTCAGAATGAATGTGAAACAGAAGATGGGAAGAAACGGACGAGGAGTGACAAGGCCGGGAAGCAGGGAAGCCCTGTGGGGAGGGTGCAGTTCGCGACAGGACTTACAGGTTTGCCAGCATTGCCTGAATCACCTGGAAGAAGTTACTTAAGCTCTCTGAGGTTCCGTTTATTCCTATGGATAACAGATCATAATACCTTCCTCTTGGGAATATTTTGAGGATTAAAGTAGATAATGCATGAAGAGGGCTTGGCAGTTTTTGACACAAAAAATGCTCAAAAATGTTACCTGTTGCTATAGGTACAGCCTTAAAACGCAAAAAAAGAAGATACAAATCAAAATAGGAATTCCCGTCGTGGCGCAGTGGTTAACGAATCCGACTAGGAACCATGAGGTTGCGGGTTCGATCCCTGCCCTTGCTCAGTGGGTTAAGGATCGGGTGTTGCCATGAGCTGTGGTGTAAGGTTGCAGACGCAGCTCGGATCCAGCGTTGCTGTGGCTCTGGCGTAGGCTGGTGGCTGCAGCTCCAATTCAACCCCTAGCCTGGGAACCTCCATATGCCGCGGGAGCAGCCCAAGAAATAGCAAAAAAAAATTTTTAAAAATAAAAAAAAATAAAAAAGGAGTCCCCATTGTGCCACAGCAGAAACGAATCGAACTAATATCCATGAGGATGCAGGTTCGATCCCTGGCCTCGTTTAGTGGGTCTGGGATCCAGCATCGCCAAGAACTGTGGTGTGGGTTGCCAATTCGGCTCAGATCCTATATGCTGTGGCTGTGGTGTAGGTTGGCAGCTGTAGCTCTGATTAGACCCCTGGCCTGGGAACCTGCATATGCCACAGGTGCAGCCTTAAAAAGCAAAAAACTAAAAATTTAAAAAAAAAAAATTTTTTCAAGTATCTTCTCTGACCACAATGCCATGAAACTAGAAATCAACCATGGGAAAAGAAATGAGAAAAAACCTACTACATGGAGACTAAACAACATGCTACTAAAAAACCAATGGGTCCATGAGGAAATCAGATAGGCAATTAAACAATACCTTGAAACAAACGATAATGAAGACACAACCTCTCAAAATCTATGGGATGCTGCGAAAGCAGTGCTCAGAGGGAAATTGATAGCAATACAGCCCTTTCTCAAAAAAGAAGATCCCAAATTGACAACTTAACTCTCCACCTAAACGAATTAGAAAAAGAACAAAAAAGACCTAAAGTCAGCAGAAGGAAGGCAATTATAAAAATCAAAGAAGAAATCAATAAAATAGAGATGTGAAAAACAATAGAGAAAATTAATAAAACTAAGAGCTGGTTCTTTGAAAAGGTAAACAAAATTGGCAAACCCCTAAGAAGAGGAGAGAAAGAACTCAAACAAAATTATAAACGAAAAAGGAGAAATCACAACAGATACTGCAGAAATACAAAAAACCGTAAGAGACTACTATGAACAACTATATGCCAACAAATTTGACAATCTGGAAGAAATGGACAATTTTCTAGAATCTTACAGCCTGCCAAAACTGAATCAAGAAGAAACAGACCAAGTGAACATACAGATCACTAGAAATGAAATGGAATACCTCATAAAAACACTCCCTACAAATAAAAGTCCAGGACCAGATGGCTTCACAGGTGAATTCTACCAAACATATAAAGAGGAATTGGTGCCCATCCTCCTTAAACTTTTTCAAAAGGTTGAAAAAGAAGGAACACTCCCAAAGACATTCTATGATGCCACCATCACCCTAATTCCAAAACCAGACAAAGATACCACCAAAAAAGAAAACTATCGACCAATATCTTTGATGAATATAGATGCAAAAATTCTCAACAAAATCTTAGCCAACTGAATCCAACAACGTATCAAAAAAATTATACACCATGACCAGGTAGGGTTCACCCCAGGTTCACAAGGATGGTTCAACATACGCCAATCAATCAACGCCATACACCACATTAACAAAAGAAAAGTCAAAAATCATATGATCATCTCAAAAGATGCAGAGAAAGCATTTGACAAAGTCCAACATCCATTCATGATCAAGACCCTCGCCAAAGTGGGTATAGAGGGAACATTCCTGAACACAATCAAAGCCATTTATGACAAACCCACAGCCAATATAATGCTCAATGGAGAAAAACCGAAAACCTTCTCACTCAAATCTGGAACAAGACAGGGATGCCCACTCTCACCACTGCTCTTCAACATAGTTTTGGAAGTCCTAACCACAGCAATTAGACAAACAAAAGAAATAAAAGGCATCCATATAGGAAGAGAAGAGATCAAACTGTCACTGTATGCAGATGACATGATACTATACATAGAAAACCCTAAGGACTCAACCCCAAAACTACTTGAACTGATTAATAAATTCAGCAAAGTAGCAGGATGTAAGATTCACATTCAGAAGTCAGTAGCATGGAGTTCCCGTCGTGGCGCAGTGGTTAACGAATCCGACTAGGAACCATGAGGTTGCGGGTTCGGTCCCTGCCCTTGCTCAGTGGGTTAACGATCCGGCATTGCCGTGAGCTGTGGTGTAGGTTGCAGACGCGGCTCGGATCCCGCGTTGCTGTGGCTCTGGCGTAGGCCAGTGGCTACAGGTCCGATTCGACCCCTAGCCTGGGAACCTCCATATGCCGCGGGAGCGGCCCAAGAAATAGCAACAACAACAACAACAACAACAACAACAAAAAGAAGTCAGTCGCATTTCTGTATACCAGCAATGAAATATTAGAAAAGGAATACAAAAATACAATACCTTTTAAAATTGCACCTCAAAAAATCAAATACCTCGGAATACACCTGACCAAGGAGGTAAAGGACTTACGTGCCAAGAACTATAAAACATTAATCAAAGAAGTTAAAAAATATGTAAAGAAATGGAAAGATATTCCATGTTCATGGATTGGAAAAATCAACATTGTAAAAATGGTCATACTACCCAAAGCAATCTACAGATTCAATGCAATCCCTATCAAATTACCCATGACATTTTTCATAGAACTAGAACAAACAATCCAAACATTTATATGGAACCACATAAAGCAATCCTGAGAAACAAAAACCAAGCAGGAGGCATGACTTCAAGAAATACTACAAAGCCACAGTCATCAAAACAGTGTGGTACTGGTGCCGAAACAGACATACAGACCAATGGAACAGAATAGAGAACTGGAAATAAACCCAGACACCTATGGTTAACTAATCTTTGACAAGGGAGGCAAGGACATAAAATGGGGGAAAGAAAGTCTATTCAGCAAGCATTGCTGGGAAACCTGGACAGCTGCATGCAAAGCAATGAAACTAGAACACACCCTCACACTATACACAAAAATAAACTCAAAATGGCTGAAAGACTTAAATATACGACAGGACACCATCAAACTCCTAGAAGAGAACATAGACAAAGCACTCTCTGACATCAACGTCATGAATATTTCTCAGGTCAGTCAGTCTCCCAAGGCACCAGAAACAAGAACAAAAATAAACCCATGGGACCTAATCAAACTGACAAGATTTTGCACAGCAAAGGAAACCAAAAAGAAAACAAAAAGACAACTTACAGAATGGGAGAAAACCGTTTCAAATGATGCAACGGACAGGGGCTTAATCTCCAGACTATATAAGCAACTTATACAACTCAACAAGAAAAAAGCCAATCAACCAATGGAAAAATAGGCAAAAGACCTGAATAGACTGTTCTCCAAGGAAGATATGCAGATGGCCAGTAAACTCCTGAAAAAATGCTCAACATCGCTGATTATAAGAGAAATGCAAATCAAAACTACCATGAGAACCACCTCACACCAGTCAGCATGGCCCTCATTAATAAATCCACAAATAACAAGTGCTGGAGGGGCTGTGGAGAAAAGGGAACCCTCCTGCACTGTTGGTGGAAATGTAAACTGGTACAGCCACTATGGAGAACAGTTTGGAGATACCTTAGAAATCTATACATAGAACTACCATATGACCCCGCAATCCCACTCTTGGGCATATATCCGGACAAAACTCTACTTAAAAGAGACACGTGCACCCACGTGTTCATTGCAGCACTATTCACAATAGCCAGGACATGGAAACAACCCAAATGTCCATCGACAGATGACTGGATTAGGAAGATGTGGTATATATACGCAATGGAATACTACTCAGCCATAAAAAAGAATGACATAATGCCACTTGCAGCAACATGGATAGAACTAGAGAATCTCATACTGAGTGAAATGAGTCAGAAAGACAAAGACAAATACCACATGATATCACTTACAACTGGAATCCATAATATACAGCACAAATGAACATCTCCTCAGAAAAGAAAATCATGGACTTGGAGAAGAGACTTGTGGCTGTCTGATGGGAGGGGGAGGGAGTGGGAGGGATCAGGAGCTTGGGCTTATCAGACACAACTTAGAATAGATTTACAAGGAGATCCTGCTGAGTAGCATTGAGAACTATGTCTAGATACTCATGTTGCAACAGAAGAAAGGGTAGGGGGGAAAAAATGTATACATGTAAGAGTAACTTGATCCCCATGCTGTACAGCAGGAAAAAAAAATAAATAGAAAAAAAAATGTTACCTGCTGATACTTTTATTCTCTACACTTAGTTCTCTATGTTTAACAGACTGTTTTCATAAGAACACAATGAGTTAGGAGTTCCCATCATGGCTTAGCGGAAACGAATCTGACTCGTATACAGGAGGATGAGCATTCAATCCCTGGCCTCGCTCAGTGGGTTAAGGATCCGGCTGTGGTGTAGGTCGCAGATAGGGCTTGGATCTGACATTGCTGTGGCTGTGGTGTAGGCAGGCAGCTATAGCTCCAATTGGACCCCTAGCCTGGGAACCTCCATATGCCACAGGTGCGGCCCAAAAAAGAAAAAAGAGAGAGCGAGAACAGAATGAGTTACATATTCCCATTCTACCATGAGGAAACAGCTTCAGACAGGTTGCATGTAAACTCTTAAGAACAGGACTTCTGGAGAATCTCAGGCATGAGAACAAACCACAGCACACATCTAGAAAGACAGAAGCTAGACCGAGAGCGATTCAGAATGCAAAAAGCTGCAAAAGTCTTGGTAACAGCGTGGGGAAAGGCAGAAGCCCTGTGCCCATGAGCACAAAGTCCACAGAGCTTAAACCTTTGTCCAAAAATAACAGGCTCTTGGGCTCTGAGCCACCAAGTTAAGTCAGCAACAGCAAAAGGTGATTCCCACTAAATCCGCACTTTAACCCCTAACTGGAGGGTGATACCAACAGAGCGTCTACTACGTAATAAGCCCTAATAAACTCGAGGAGCGTTTTCATCAAGGGATCCAATCTCGGCGGCTGCTGAGGCCCACACCCTACAGCACATGCCCCCAGTGGACGGCAGTATGGCTCGGGGCTGGCTGGGAAGACCCAGGTACCTGGGCCAGGGGTCTCCCAGCCTGCAGAGCACAGCCTGGGTACACGGAGGACTCACTCCAGAAGGCAGCCGGGCAAGGGCCACGCAGCCTCCTCAGGGTGAGCCACACCCGATCCCCAGCCTTCAAGCCAGCACGCACTCCTCCACCGCGTTAAATACGAAGAGCTTGTTCAGGTCATGCGTGGCTTTTTCCTGCTTTCGTCTCACGCAGTTTCTGGACTTAGGTACGACCTCATGGCCCACAAATCTGTTTTGATAACATTTCTAAAAGATAAATTAATCCAAGGCTCTTCCCTTCTACACTCACAAGAACAATCACCTTGTCACCTTTCCTTCTTTTCCAAATGCAGCTGTAAAATCGGTCACCTTTTCATTTTATTGGAAAGCCAAACTGCTGAGAAGCAAGTCAGATTTACATGGCTCATAAAAGCTATGTGGAAATAAAACAGATATGACTGGCACATCAACTGGCTCCTCTGGGTAGCTATTCCCAGGCAGCGATTTCACCAAAAAAGGTGTAGATGACATAAAAACAGAAGGGGCAAAGCTCCACTTTCATGCCCTCACTCCCATATATGCACTATCTCCAAAAACGCGGTTTACAAAAAGTCTCATTTTGGGCAAAGAGCACTTTTAAGAAATAAAAGCCAGAGAAGGCTTTTACTGATGCACACGAATCTGTTTCACCGCCCTCCTCGGTTCCGCCAGTCTGTGGCCACCACAATTTAAGCAGTGCATAGAAGACATACTGTGACAATCAGCGTACTCAATCAGAAATACAGACTTTTTACAAGCAAATCCTAGTCTCAGTTCAGAGTGAAGTGATTCTTTTCTGAGCAATTCGGACATTTTTATGAGTATCGAGGCACCGTGTGAGCAGAACAGCCGTTAAAAATCGAGGAGTGTGAGGACTTTAGCAGCCGAAGGAGGCCCATAAATGCCCGCTGCTAAGCCTGGGGGCTGGAGGACGGCAGCGTGCACGCCGAGTACACCGGTAAAACATTCATGAAACTCGGACTCACACTGGAGAGCAACAGCTACGTTCGGTTCCTCTCGCTTGCTTCTCCCATTCAGATGAACTGGCTGCAACACTGAAGGAGCCCCCATGGCTCCACTTTGTGCACTAGCCTGTGGGCTGAGAATTTCCATAAATGTTCACGTTGCAATGTTACCAGGCGCCGATCCCTCTTCCAAAGGCGACCTCACCACTTTAGTCTGAGAGTTCAACGGGACCACGGCACTTTATAGCAAGCTTATGATTCTTCGAACCTTCTCAATTAATGTATTTCAACAAGCGAGTAATTAAACACGGTTATTCCTTCTCTAATGACTTAAAAAAATTAAAAATACGTCCTCCCCAGCCTTTTAATTATAAAAGAAAGCCCCAAATGACATTCGTAAACAGAAATAAAAGACAGTAAAAGGAGATGCTCTTAGGGATTTTTTTTTTTTTCTGTCTTTTTGGGGCTGCACCGCGGCACATGGAGGTACGTAGGCTGGTGGCTGAATCGGAGCTGTAGCTGCCGGCCTGCACCACAGCAACGCCGGATCCTTAACCCACTGAGCGAGGCCAGGGACTGAACCCTCGTCCTCATGGATACTAGTCGGGTTCGTTAACTGCTGAGACACGATGGGAACTCTGCTCTTAGGGATTCTAACCTGAATGTTCAAACCACTTTCTTCAGAGATGCAAAGGTTTTTATCCAAAAAAATATGAAGTGAGTCAGGGAAACAAAATCGACACCCATATTTTAACATGTGCTCTTCCTTTCCTATTCTCTTTTTCTAAAAGAAGATTTCCCTGAGGTCAAAGAATTCGATAAACGAACGCAGTTTCGCTGCCGGTATCTTTAAGAGGTGCAAAGGGACTGGCGAAGCCGTTTTCTGGCCCAAACTCTTCTCCTCTCTCGGTTCTCTCGGTTCCTATCCCTCCTTCTCTCCGGGCCATTTCCTTTCTTTTTACCAGGACACTTGAGAAAGACTTTCAAAGGGCAAAAAGCTTCCTGGACGTCCTTCCATCGAATGGAGGGCCTGCCGAGCCCCCCACCTGGCCGCGTCTGAGCGGCCTCTACCTGCAGTTCCTACAGAGACAGAAGTGGAGGGACAGGGCCAGGATGGCTGTCAGGTGAAGACGCAACTGGCCCTCGAGCCGTCGACGGGGCCCGGCTGCACCTTCCGGCATCCCTCACGGCCCTCGTGTCTGTCCTTTGGAATGCCCTTGAACTCGTCTTAACATTTCACGGGCTTTCTCATTAACTAAGGAATTAAATAAGAGCTCTGATAGGCACACGTTCTGCATTGGTAGGGGAGTCAAGGTTTTAACTTTTCAAAAACTTGCATTAATTACCCCATGGTTGAGCAAATTATTTCTGAAATTTTCAAGTAACAGCTTGAAGGAAATACTGTTACTTTTATCACCCCTTCCTGAACGTACAAAACACTGTTTTAAGATCTGAATAGTTTACCACCCTGGAAGCGGAGCTCCTTAGACTCTCGTAGGCAGCAGGGCAGTGAGTCCACAGCACCCTTGCAGGAAGAGAGGAGGGCACAGTGACAACGACAAGCACCCACCAAGCACCTGCTCTGAGTGCGCGCTGCTTGCTGGGCCTCACTTCTGTGACACAGGCACCCACCGTGCACCTGAGGAAGCTGGGGCCGACCCCAAGGCTCAGCGAGCACGTGGGGGGCTACCATCGACACCGAGAGGGGCTCCGACTCAACTAGACCACCTCTCAGAGGTGAAGGAAAAACACTTCGAAAGAGCTGAGCACTTTCAGTGCCCTTACTTTCGGCTGGTTGCCAAGGTCACATCACCCAAGGACTATCCCAAAACACATCAAGAAAAAAGGCCCTAAGAGGGAGTTCAAGCCACACCCCTACGCAGTAAGGGCAGGAACAGGACTAATCACGACTATGAAAAGGTGAGAGGGCAAAGGTAAAGAGACCGAGTGGGGGGTGGGTTACATGCTAAACTGAAAACTCAGGAAACCCATTTTCTGACAGTAATAATCCAATTTAATTCTAACTTTGATAGTTTTAAGGCTCAGACAAAAGTCATATCAAATTCCTATACTCCTCGTGCAAACGTGCAAAACTGTAACTTCCCTCTAAAAAACAACTGAAAGGAACCTTCTGTTCTACACTTTTTTGGAGGGTGGGCCTTGCAAGAAAGCCGATTTCCAGGGCATTTTAGCAGGCCACTCAGAGGGTTGACTCTCGACTGCAAAGTCCATTCCTACAGGAAACTGTGCTCAAATGAATGTTCGGTAATTACCCTTCTTCCCTGAACCTTCCTGATGCTTAAGCTCTTAATTTACTGGACACCAAAATCCTTAAAACAGCTCCAGAAAGACTCATGCCGGCCAAAGTGCTTCAAAGTGGTAACTGAGGACAACAATCCACGTCCCTAAAAACCGGTCAAACCCCGGGCTTTTTTCAAAATAGGACCTGGTCCCCGGCCAAGCATCGGTTGTTCCCTGCCTCTCAGCCTGGGGCAAACCCCAGCAGGTGAAAAAGAAGCTTGCTTTTGATCTACTAATGGTCTTCAAGTATAGGCTTGAAGGTTAAATACATAAAGATTAGTGGACCCTTTTGTCCATTCCTGAAAAAACCTAAAATGAAGCTACGGTTACGGTGCTGGCAGAACAAATCTGTTGCCTGCAGGAAGTGTTTAGCAGCAGAATCGCTACGGCCGGGAAATACATCAGACACAACCAAGGTTTCAGAGGAGCTACCAAAGCAGAGGGTAGGAGAAGGTGCGCTTACACCACAGCACAGCAGGGACTAAGAAAAGGGAGTTCTAGGTTTCCTCCAAGACGCCTTGAAAGATATCCTTTGCCTGCTGGGAACCTGGCAAAGTCAGTCAGTCAGAACTATAGGTAGGGGTTATAAACAAAATGACAAGACTTCATAGGGGCTAATTATGGTAAAATATTTTCCCCAAGATCAAGCACATGGAAAATTCTATTTTGATCCCATGCACTATCTAAATATCTAAACTTACCAACCCCAGATAACACATTAATTCTCATATCAATAAAAGTATTAGTTTTTAAACACTTAAACGATATATATGTATATATTTTTGTCTATTTTTTGCTATTTCTTGGGCCGCTCCTGCGGCATATGGAGGTTCCCAGGCTAGGGGTCTAATCGGAGCTGTAGCTGCCGGCCTACGCCAGAGCCACAACAACGCGGGATCCGAGCCACGTCTGCAACCTACACCACAGCTCACGGCAACGCCAGATCCTTAACCCACTGAGCAAGGGCAGGGACCGAACCCACAACCTCGTGGTTCCTAGTCGGATTCGCTAACCACTGCGCCACGACGGGAACTCCTAAACGATATTTTTCTTCTCAAATGTAAATTCAAAAATGAAAGGGGTATAAGTAGTTTTACCACAAGGTTTTTCTGGGTTGTGTTTTTTGTCTTTTGTCTTTTTAGGGTCGCACCCATGGTGTATGGGCAATGCCAGATCCTTAACCCACTGAGCGAGGCCAGGGCTGGAACCCGCGTCCTCATGGATACTAGTCGGGTTGGTTAACCACTGAGCCACGACAGGAACTCCAGTTCTACCACAAAAGTTTTACCTAATGGGAATGTGCCCTCCAGCAAAGCGGACCAGGCTCTAGAAATAAAGCCTGTCTCTCAACAACGGCGGTGTCTTCCACTGCGCCATCCTGGATGTTTCACTCTCAGCACAGAAACTTCTCAGCAGCTGGAAATGAAGGCAAGCGAAGGCCGGGTGGTACTCACTTTTCAATCTCAATGCCCAGTGGGTTAGCAGGCCGCAGGGACAAGGGAGGGATCCCTTTATTCCTGCCGGTACGCATGTCGTAGTGATTCATTTCATCAACCCACACAGCAGACTGATCCAAGACACCTGCCAAAAAGCAGAACACGCCCTCAGCCAGACTCGCTCCCCAGGCCTCTGCAAGTCTCTCGATACTGCTTGCCTTTCTAGGGACCTGATGCAAAATGCATGCTAAAGTAATGTTTTAAAGAGTTGAGGGCACAGAAGCACTGGATATTATTTTAAATGGCTGGAAGCTTAATTAAAACCACCAAAGACCCATAAAAAGGCAAAGTAACACATTTTGATTGCACTAAACATTATTCAACAAACAAGACAAATTAAGCCTCTGAGTAAAAGTTCTGTTCAAACAAATGTATTTTACAAGTAATAAGCTGTACAATTAATTTGGTCGATCCACAAACTATCCACCCATTCCTTATATAAAGAAATCAGTCAAACGCCTTCCAAGGAATGCAGAGCTTGTGTAACAGATGTGACCAGGCTATTCAGGAAAAACAAAACAACCTCTGCAGACAGTGCCCTCGGGATGTGACTGAGCCCTCTGTCATTCACCTTGGACTAGCACTTCCCAGCTCCCCACCTCGGACCTGGGCTGCAACAGAAGGTGGGCAAAGTGCGCTGAAGGACAGGAGGGCTTCCTGTAGGAAGGAATCGGATCCTAAGCCGTCTCCAGCTGTCAGACCCTCTGTGAACCCTCTAATCCCACCAGCACCCATCGTTCTGCCAGGACACAAGGAGGCTCTCAGGCTCAGCTCAGGTCCAGATGAGCCCAAGTTCAAGTCTATAAGCCTTTACTGAGCCTGTACCGTGCTAAGTCCTGAGCAGTGTTTCAGGATAAAATCAATAGTTGCGATAATTTTTCTTTAAACTAAAACTGGCATTTCGACATGTTAAACGGAACAGATTTCATCAAGAACTTAGAATGACAGTTCTTCTCACAGCTATCACCCGTAGGTTTTACTGTGAGCAATCTGCCTTTTCAAAAGTAATGCAAATTTTGTTGTTGTTGTTGTTGTTGTTGTTGTTGTTGCTATTTCTTGGGCCGCTCCCTCGGCATATGGAGGTTCCCAGGCTAGGGGTCGAATCGGAGCTGCAGCCACCGGCCTACGCCAGAGCCACAGCAACGCGGGATCCGAGCCACGTCTGCAACCTACACCACAGCTCACGGCAACGCCGGATCGTTAACCCACTGAGCAAGGGCAGGGACCGAACCCGCAACCTCATGGTTCCTAGTCGGATTCGTTAATCACTGCGCCACGACGGGAACTCCAGTAATGCAAATTTTAACCAATATCCTGTTCCTGAAAAAATAAACTGAATCTGAGTTAACGACATGCTGAGAGTAGATTTTATACTAATTTAACAATTTTCAATTTTAAAAGACAAAACCCGCTTTTCTTCTCTAAAGTCAAGGGAGATGATACCTATTTTCTCAGGCTTGAGCAGCTTGAACGAGACTGTGGAGGTTCCTCTGCCACCTGATTTGGTCGTGACGATAATGTCTCCTTTGTCGTTCTTGGCCTGTCCCACTCGACACACTATTTTACTGGCAGACATCCACTCTGCTGTCAGGAGGCAGTTATGCCCACAAATTGTCAGACCTAAAAGCAAAAGCATGTGGGTAACAAAGTCCAAAAGAACGACAATTTCATGGCAAGACGATTCTTCGGTTAGTATTACCAGCCTTTTTCATGAGCTGAAAAACAAATCTGGAAACAGCATTTCCTGGTTCATCAGTTATTTCTAGTCTCAAGTATACCCCATATCATTTGCAAAGAAACCGTCTCTACTGAATTTTGTCTAATCTGTTTTTTCTCTAATATTTAAGATTTCTTTTAGAGTCTATTTCAGTTTCTTCGATGTCAACGGAAGTAGAAAATAATGAGAATATTAATGTCTAGGCATTCCAGGTTACTTAATTATGAGAAGCTTAAATGGTTTTCATAGGTATCAGAAAGGAAATGATGGCTATTTTAGAAGTCCAAGCTATTGCTATAAGTTCTATCCAACGTGTATTAATAAATGTATACGTCACTCCCTAAAAAGATATTTCTCCATCTTCCTGAAAATAATCTGCAATAACTTTCACTAGTGTTCGACGATACATGATATTACAAAATGAACCAAAGGAGGTACCGTATTTTAAGCTCAGCCTGGAGCCTGTTAAGCCAGGAAATGTGCTCTGGTGTTACTGGATTCCAGTCCACCTTCCTGTCCGCATATCACTCCTGCAGTGGCAGTCCACGCTGCCCTAGCATTTCTCATGGTCCTGTCACAGTACTACACTCTTCTCCCAAAAGCTCAGCTCATGCCTGGCACCTCTACCCAGACCCATGCAAACTGCCATGCAGGGAGTAAGCAGACAGGGCAGACCTGACCCCAGGCACAGCACCCACAATCCACCACTAGCATTTCTGCAAAACAGAGACCAACAGGATAAACATTCTTGGAGACAAGAGGCCAAAGCACAGTGCACACCCAGACATTCCTTCGCACTTGCTTTTCTCATCATTTAACGTTTGATGCAGCTCGGCAGTCAAGTTCAGAAAACGCAATTATTGTTTTAAATCGGACACCAGGGAACATGTCAACTTATGCCAAATTTGGATGAAAAAATGTAGGGAGGGATTCAAGTCATCTTTTGTTATAACTTAAAGCACTACTTAGGAAGAACGTTAGCCATAAAGGGATGAAAACAACTACATTTTAAAGACATTTACTGAAATAATGAATTTCAGACATTCCTCTAAGACATCTATTATTATTTGTAAAGAATTCAGTTTTTCTAATGACAACACTTAAATTTTCCCTTAGGACTAAGTGTCCTATTGGTGTTTTAAACATATAATGACATTTACACTTTCTTTTCTTTTTAGGGCTGCACCTGCAGCATATGGAAGTTCCCAGGCTAGGGGTCAAATCAGAGCTACAGCTGCTGGCCTACACCCCAGCCAAAACAACACAGGATCCGAGCTGTATCTGCAACCTACACCACAGCTCACGAAAACACTAGATCCTTGACTCACTGAGCGAGGCCAGGGATCAAACCCGCATCCTCGTGGATACTAGTTGGGTTTTTAACCCGCTGGGCCACCACGGGAACTCTAATATTTATACATTTTTAAATGTATTCATATTTCAGTTCAAAATGGGACTATTTGTTAGTTTTCCTGATAATCCATTTTTAGTATAAAAAACTTAAGCTAAAATTTAAGAAATAGAAAGCACCTTTGGAACACCTCTCAATTTCCAAGGTTAAGTGCTGTGACATGCTTCAATACACATTTGCTCAAATAATTTTTATGCACACATAAATCAACCTATGTATTTTTAATGAATGGGAAATGTTTTAATTTATGAACTGTTTGATTACAGATAGTGGGTATTTTGATATCACTCCAGATCAATACATAACTTGATATTTTTAAACTTTACAATATCAAAAAGATTTGTGATTTAAATACTAACTCACTTCAAAAAGGAACTAACCCAAGAATAGATATCAGGACTTAATCATTTCTAATGCAAGTTCCCTCGTGGAGAGCTATCTTATGATTAGAACTGAGGAATGGAAGCAGATTTCATATATACAGATATAAAGTCTTAAACACATGTTCAGAATGGCAAACACATATGAGACCTATGATGGTACAAGTTTGGGAAAAAGTACCCAGAAAGTAATTTATTCATCTAGCTTTATGTTCTGCTATCAAAGTTCCTCTCAATATCTGTTCTGCATTTGACTAAAAAAAAAAAAAAAAAAAAAAACTATATAATTTTAAATGGATTCAAACATACCATTTTAAATGTCACAGAAATTAAGATCAGAAGACCTATTTCTTCACCACGCTTTCGTTTAAGTACTGAAAGCTTAGAAATCTCCTTCATGAAATATAACATTTTTTAAAGCAACTTTAGAATTCCAAATCCAGTGTTTTATATTGTTTTACTTGGCTAGTGTAGATGTCACCTGAGTTAAAAACATTTAAATTATTTAGTAGGTCAAGTTTGCTTTTTCAAAAAGGGGTTTCTTGGCAATACCTGGGCAGGATGAAAGCTGAACTAGAGGGTTTACAAAAGTCACACGCACTCCAACAGGAAGAGCAGAGCCTGAAGCAGAGCAAGATCAACATTCACGGAGACCAGCCACGGCCACGCATTGGGGCTCCTGACTGCCGGCCAGACTGTGACAGCCTTCTCTCTGTGCTACGTCCATGAATTCTGGGGATTTTTCTGCCGCAGATAAAGAAAAATCTGGAATGCACTTTGTCAAGAACTAAGACACAGTCAAGAAAGACTACCTGCCTAAGTCTAATAAACTTCAGTTTTATTTACCCAAGAATCAAAAACCACAGCTAGAGAAACCATTATAACATGAGACATTTAAGTAACACTAATGAAAAGAACAAGCTGGGAAGTGCAAAACAGTCATTTCAACACAGGCCGAGCTCTAATTAACGCTCTTTTCAAAGGGCTTCCTGGACGGCGGCCAAATAACAATCTGCCAAGCAGCAGTTTAATCCAAAAAACCAATTATAATCTATAAGCATATCAAATTGTAAAAATTTAATCATATTAAACTCCCAATTTATAACCTCCAGTATTTACCAAAGGGTCTCTCATAAATTAAGAAACAAGAGAATGTCCGAATCCAGGTAAATTAATGTGGAGATCAGAACATCTACTCAGCAGCCTCCTTGCTCATGCAGTGTCCACACGAAAACAACCCCAACTGACCACACAAGGGTTGCGCCTGGCACTCGTCTATATGTTAAAAAAGCAATGATGATGCCCCATCTTCAGAGACGGAGACTGAGCAGCTAGGGCCAGAGCATCTTCCGAAGTTCTAGAAGAGAAGACAAGCCAAATGACAGGCCAGAAAGCTGCCCGCAGCAGCAGGAAAGGGCTCCCACGCAGAGGACGCACCCTTAGCAGTCCCACTTAGCAGTGCTGGCTGGACGCACAGTGGCCTACGCTCAGGTCCTTGGGCTTAAAAAGTCAGAAAGCACAAGCTGATCCTAAAGACTCAAACGAAGCTTGCTCTAAATACGGAAATGTGAGGATTGCCCAGTGAAAACGATGCGTGGGCCTGAGTTTAAAGGCCCCGTGGCTGTCTGTCTGGAGCCGCGGGCTCCCGGCCACACGGGGCATCAGCACACCCCTCCGGTCCTGGGGTGCGGCCTCGGGAGAGTGCCTGGCTCCTCCAGCCGGAGGGCGTTTGGCTTTGGCTCCCAGAGCCACAAGGGAGAGAGGCCTCACCCCCGGGGAGCCCGGGACAGCCGGCCAGCCTTGCAAAGGAGGGTGAACAGGAGAGCAGGGGGGCCCTGCTTGGCCACCAGGCAGCACAGGCCGGCTCCGCAGAAATGGGGCGCATCTCAGCTGTGGGGCCTTCTCAAGGACCTGGGGAAAGATTTTAACAGAAAAAGCAGAAAACCAGGAAACGCCCTCATTCCTATTCAGACGGCCCTGAACAGACGGCGGCGGTGTTTTCCTCTCGCCTTCAGATTCCAAAGCAGGGCCTCTCAGCTCAGACCGAAACGCACTTGCCGAGAACGCGCAGCACCGTCCCTGCTTACCTATGAGGTCGGGTGTGCCAGTCCCCAGGTTTTCTCCTCTAATCGTGACCTTTGTCCACGGTATCCCCTCATTTGGAGAGATGCCTGTCACGAGGGGCGGTGGTCGAGATCGAGACATCACGCCGGTGGCGGAAACGGGCCGTCGCGCTCCCCAACCTGTGAGGAGAGAGGAACAAAGGCTCAGGGCCACGGGAGACACGCATGGGCCAGAGATGGAAGAACCAGACACTCCGCCAAACAGGGACGTGCTCTTAGCACACAGTGCTGGACTTTTTAGCTGGCAGCCCCTCTGCCACCATCTCCTGAACACGAAGGTGACCCAGGACACCGGCGAGCTCTGGGAGGGAGGCATCGGGAACATAAACCTTTGAGGTGAAGACAGACAGAGCCTAGAGGCAACCTGAGCCCCAAGCCACCCCTCTGCTCCCCAAGAATATGCTGGACGCTGCTGAAGAAGGACATTCTGACTAATCAGATCCGCAAAAATTAAAAGTACATCTACATTCTCACAGGTGTACTGACGTTCACCTTATTTTTGTATTAGACTAGGCACAGCAACTCTTTTAAATGTGTTCAAATCATGGAGTTCCTGTCGTGGCACAGTGAAAACGAATCCGACTAGGAACCATGAGGTTGCGGGTTCGGTCCCTGGCCTTGCTCCGTGGGGTAAGGATCCGGCGTTGCCGTGAGCTGTAGTGTAGGTCGCAGACGCGGCTCAGATCTGGCATTGCTGTGGCTCTGACGTAGGTCAGCAGCTACAGCTCCAATGAGACCCCCAGCCTGGGAACCTCCATATGCCGCGGGTGCAGCCCAAAAAAGACAAAAGGCAAAAAAAAAGTGTTCAAATCAACACACTGGCATTTTCACAAAACCTATGAGGCAGGCACACGGGAAGGAGGGTAAACGCACTGACAGTTCCAGGTGGAGCGAAACTGGGAGGACAGCAGCTTCTGAGGTCAAACACCCCTGGGTTCTAGTCCTGGCGCTCCAACAGCTTAATTCTGCTCGAAATCTGTTTTCACAGAGGGTCTCTGCAGCCAACAATGGAAGCTCTCCTACGTCTACAATTAGGATGAGGTAATACCCCCAGTAAAGCAGAGAGCCTAGCACAGAGCTGGCCACCAACAAAGAAGAAAATGTCACCAACAACCCCAAGAACTCCTCCGGAGCCCAAGGCGTCCGAGGAAAACAGCGAGAACTTGCTGGCTGTGGCCCTTCCACAGGCGGAGCAGCTGGACAGCTGGCCCTGCCTTCCCCTGCTCACCTCTCGCATGGTGAGAAGCTGCCCCTCGCCTTCGCCCACCGGCAGGCGGGTCCCAAGTTCAGTCTCTGATGAAACTGAAGGGAAGTGACCAGGACTGTAGGCCACTGTGGATGGTCATGAATCAAAAAGGACAACCCAGTTCCTAACGTGCTTGAAAAGTACCGCTCTGTTACAGAGGCTGCTAGAGTCCAGAGTGCGTTGTACTGCTTCATATGCAAAAACTAAACGGCACCCCCTCACCGTGAAGTACCACCTCCATTTCCCCAAGCATGGACAAACCACCATCTCAAGGAGATGAGTGAGGCGCTTAATCCACAAACGTACGCGTATCTACTTTTGACACTGCCGTGTCCACAAGGCACGTGACAGTGCCTGCCCACAAGGCGTGCACTCAGGGAGCACTTGCCGAAGGAATTCGGAAAGAAGATGTCTCTTTTTGACCCTCCTCCAATCGGAAACATCCTACATTATAAAGTTCTTTTCCTTAAAAATCACTACCACACCACGCTCGGGAAGGAGTCTAAGCCTTAAGAACACAGAACTTAGTTTCCGAACATTTCCAGTTTCAAAATTCATGCCAAAATAACAAGGACATTTTTACAGGAAAACTTTCATCTATAGCTGTCGTTAAGTGCCTACAGATTTTCCTCACAAAGATTTTTCCAAATGCAATAAAGCAATAGTCTTTGAAATTCTGTCATAAGATCTTGCGTACATAAATATTTTGAACAGAGGTTAACAAAAGTCTGACTTTACTTCATAAACTTCATTTTTTTAATTAAAATAATATCCAGTCTTTACATTGTACAGCCATTAAGATAACGAAAGAGGTAAAGAATAAAAGTGAAAAACTACCCTAAAATTACACACCATAAGCTAATTTTACCTTTTGAAAGAAGAACAGCAGAGACAGGAGGTAGAGTGGCTATTAATTATTCACATAAGGAAAACTACTGCAGATACAGAATAAGCTATTTTTTAAGGCATTATCTTCACATAAGTATGCTAATAATAAAGGATTAAATGATACAAGTGGACAAATGATAAAGGCTGGCAGCACTGAAGCACTATACTGGAAATTTCACATAGACGCATAGATACACACAGACAAGCTGCAAATTATTACAAACTAGCTCTTAGCCCAAGAACCACACTCCACACTTAAAACCTGTTAGGGACCCAATAGTGTTACAGGTTTGCTAAAAAGGAATCATACAGAAATCTGCTGTGTTGCTATACACTAATAATGAACCATTAGAAAGAGAAAGAAAGAAAATAATCCCATTTAAATTTGCACCAAAAAGAATAAAATACCTAGGAAGAAACTTAACCAAAGAAGTGAAAGGAAGCTACTCTGAAAACTATAAAACATTCATGAAGGAAACTGAAAATGATACAAAAGAAATGGAAAGATATCCCATGTTCATGGATCAAAAGACTTAATACTGTTAAAATGTCTGTACTACCCAGAGCAATCCACAGATTTAATGCCATTCCTATCAAAACATCCATGACAGTTTTCACGAAACTAGAACAAACAATCCTAAAATTTGTATAGAACCACAAAAGACCCCAAATAGCCAAGGCAATCTTGAGAAAGAAGAACAAAGCTGGAATTACCACACTCTGACTTTAGACTATACTACAAAGCTGCAGTAATCAAAATAGCATGGCAATGGCACAAATACAGACATATACATCAATGGAACAGAACAGAGAGCCCAAAAATACACCCATGGTTATCTGTAACAAAAGGAGGCAACACAATACAATGAGGGAAAGACAGCCTCTCCAATAAATGGTGTCTAACACCAGCTACATGCAGAAGAATGAAATTACATTTTCTCACACCATATACAAAAATAAACTCAAGATGGACTGAAGACCTAAACGTAAGAAAACATAGGAAGTGCATTCTTTCACATTGGTCTTAGCAATATTCTTTTGGATCTGTCTCCTCGGGCAAGGGAAAACAAAAGCAATAATAAACAAATGGGACTATATCAAATTGCGAAGCTTTTGCACAGCAAAGAAAACCATTATCAAAACAAAAAGATAACCTACTGAAGAGGAGAAGATATCTGCAAATAATATGTCTAATAGGGAATTAATATTCAAAATACATTCATACAGCTTAATATCAAACAAACAACCTAATTTTAAAAGGGACAGAGGAACTGAACAGACATTTTCCCTGGGATGGCAAATAGATGCCAAAAGACACATGAAAAGATGCTCATTACCACTAATCACTAGAGAAATGTGAATCAGAACCACAATGTGAGGTGCCTCTCATCTGCCAGAACGATTACCATCAAAAAGACAGGAAATACATGTCAGTGAGGATGTGGAGAAAAGGGGACCCTCGCTCACTGTTGGTAGGAATGTAAACTGGTACAGCCACCATGGAATATAGTACAGAGGTTCCTCAAAAAAACTATCATCTGATCCAGCAATTCCACTCCTGGATATATATATATGAAGAAAACAAAAACACTAATTCGAAAAGATACTCCAATGTTTATGGCAGCTTTATTTACAATGGCCAAGGTATGGAAGCAACCCATCAACAGATTAAGAGATAAAGAAAATGTGGTATGTATAAACAATGGAATACTACTCAGCCATAAAAAGGAATGAAATTTTCCCATTTGCAACAAAGTGGAGGGACCTGAAGAATACTTAGACTTAGTGAAAAAACTCAAAGAAAGACAAATACTGCATGTTTTTACTTACATGTGGAATCGAAAAACTAAAGCAAATTAACAAATATGACAAAGCAGAAACAGGCTCACAGATACAGAGAACCGATGGTTACCAGTCAAATAGGGGAAGGCGATCAAGAGATACAAACTACTGGTTATAAAATAAATAAGTCACAAGGATGTAATGTACAGCACATGAAGTACAGGCATATTTTAAAATAATATGACATAAGGAAATCTATAAATACCAAATCACTATATCGTACACCTGAAACTAATATAACACTATATATCAATTAAACTTCAACTTTTTAAAAAAATTTAAAAAGCAATCGTGACACTGACATGTCTCCAGACCCACATTACTCTAGCAAGAAGAATTAACCAGGCAGTAGACACTTGTTTGATTTCCTTGATATCGCTACGGTGTTCATACGTTACACTGAATAAACTTATACCTTATACCTAGGAGTCAGTCATTTTTACTAATGGAATTAAAAACAGTACCATGTCATATGGATAGCCAGTATTTTAGCGGGAAAATAAAAACAACACTGAAACATACATTTCTGGAGGTAAGGAAGCAGATTTTAATACTACATTTTGTCAATGATTTATATTCTGTAGATACAGTGAAAAGAATAAACAAATGATTGCTTGCTTCTCAGCAGTTTCTCTAAAAGAAAGAGCTGGAAGAAGCTGAAATAATTTTTAAACTTAATGCCTTCTTTTAATGTGAGGTCTTGGTTTATCACAGAATTATTGTTTTGGGCAAATAAATTCCTTCCTACCTATAAGGACAAAGGACAGCTTTACACAAGGATAGTATGGCAATGCCTTTCAAAAAGGTTTTAGACTTTTTTCATTTAGATATTACCTTTTTAGATAAGTAACAGATTCACATGGTAATCTAGGTTTACTTTCATAAACACAACTATATCTAAGCTGTAAGTTTCTGAATGAAGCCAGGACAGAACAAGCTCAAAAACTTAGAATCTATGAACACCGTGTCAGACCTGGGTTCTAAGCTGAGTTCCGGCACCAACAACTGAAAGCCCCTGGTTACTACTCAGTTCTCTGAAACCGGTTTCTCACCGGTACATATGGGGGCTGAGTAAGATCAGCCTAAAGCCACTTTTTAGTTCCCGATTCTGCCAGAGTCTTACTTACAGGACCAAGCTTCTAAATTCAATTACTAATACAACTACAGAAACTGGCCTCCCTAGCTTTTCACAATTAAACTAAACTATAATAAAAGCATGTTGCCATTCACTTGAAAATTCTTACATTTACTACAAAACATTTTAAATATATCATTAAAAGAATCTGAACTTCTAAGATCTTATATTTGAATGTTAGAGTATGACATGGCCTAATATTCCCTTTCATTTTCAGAAATTACACTGCAAAGACTAGGCCTCAAAGCTTTTATAGATACGGTTTTAAAATGAATTGTTAAAAGTAAACTTTTATAATAGTTACCATAGATTAAAATGCACAATTGTTTATTTTCAAAAATAAGCCATCGGTTTTTCTATTTCCCTAGTTTTATTAAGTATAGAGAGAAGGAGAAAGACAAAGAGACAGACGGAGGGAAAGAAAGAGAGGAGAGCAGATGTAACAGTCAGGTAGACAGAGACTTTTATTCCAGCTTAGAAATGCTCGTTTAACCAATAAACCAAAGGAAAATGGGGAAAAGACACTGGAAACAAGCAAGGTTGAGTCATTTCTGTGGGATGGCAAAAAGAAAAAATCTGTAGGGCTTATAACTTTCTGTGTTAAACATTTCTTTCGCATTTTTATCTGCACTTAAAGTCTACAAAAATACCGATGAGGTCAGGGGAATTTTAAAATGTTGAAAGAAGCTTTAAAAAAAAATCTTCACCAACAGCTTTGAAAATATTCACCAATTGTGTATAAGTCAAGTCATAAAATAAACAGCTTCACAAAGCTTAAACTGTAACTCTGAAATGGTTACGTACCATTAATTTTAAGACAGTACTTTTGAAATACGCTGGAAAACAAGTGTTTAATTTTCCCGTATGAGGGCCTGGAGAGGACTGAACCAGAACCTATTCAAACAGAGGGCGACTGCAGGAGTCCGAGCCGCGCCGCGGCCTCCGTTCTTCTCGGCTGTGTTCTTTCCACGACGCAGTGGATGGAATTGAGAAATCGACAGAACAAAAGAAATTCACAAAGCGAAGTACTTTACACCAATGCTAGTAGGAAATTATTCATTACCGACAGAAATACAGTCACGGGAACTTACTGAGTCTGCAGAAATAAAGGCTGCCAAGTTAATGGTTTGTCTTACTGCTCAAGCCATTAAAAAACTGAAATTCCATAAGAATACGAACCTCCCTCTCCATGAGATTTTTCACTCACTGTACTAGCCTTTTCAGCCCCTTCTTCCTCTCCTCAAAATCATGAAGCAGCGAGAACCCCTCCCACATGGAGTAAGAGTGCCTGCAACGGTGACCCCACAGGAAACAGCTTGGCCTTCATCGACCCAACTGTTTCTTCAGATCCTCGTGCGAATAAGTGTTATTAGTAAACCTCAAACATAACCAACTCAAACCTTGCAGATGATAACTCTAAACCCACACACACACACACACACCAACATGCTTTGAAAAAACACACACACCGCTTAAAAAGGAAAACGCAAATGCCAAACACCTTCTGTCTTTAGGGAATCATGCGGAGCGCTCCAAATTAAGAACACTCCCTCAGAAACCATTTCTGCTTCTTCTAAAAAAAAGTGGAGATCCCATTTTACACAGTAGCATTTTATAATAAAATGTGATCCAACAGTTTCAGGACTCAAAGTTATTTTTATTTATTTATTTACAATCCTTTTCCTCAAAAAAGAATTGTGTTAGGAAAGCGTTTTCTTGTTAGCATGCTAAAAAGCAAGAAAAAACTGACAATAGACTTAAAAATGAATAGTCCACCTCCGTTCACCGGTGATGTTTAATGCATGTTTTTTTACAAAGGAAGCGGCTCCACAAAGGCTCACACGCATAAGCCAGTGAGGTGCAGACTTCACCAGTTAGCTCAGGGTCTGCTTCAGTTTTAAAAAGACCATAAGCTTTGGAGTTCCCATCGCGGCGCAGAGGAAACAAATCTGACTAGGATCCATGAGGACGCAGGTTTGATCCCTGGCCTCGCTTCATGGGTTAAGGATCCGGTATTGCCCTGAGCTGGGGTGTAGGTTGCAGACACGGCTCGGATCCCGCATTGCTGTGGCTGTGGTGTAGGCCGGCGGCTACAGCTCCGATTCGACCCCTAGCCTGGGAACCCCCATATGCTGTGACCCTAAAAAGAAACACACACAAGAAAAACTCCATAAATTTTATAAAAAATAAAACCAGGCTAAGACAGCAGAGTACAAAGACCTGAGCTCACCCTCTCCAACGGGCATGCCAAAACTGCAACTATTTACAGAGAAGCTATTGATGAGAACACCAGAAGACAAGCAGAAAGGAGCTTCCATTACGAAAAACATACAGAAGGAGCCAAGCGAGAGCAGGGCTTCCCAGGGCCCTGCACTGAGAGGAGCAGCCCCCAGAAGGCCTGGCTTTATGACCAGCGCGGTCACTTTGCGGGGAGCCAGAGGGCTCTGGGAAATACAGTCTCCACACAAAGTCTCACTCGTGCCAGGACTCAGGGCAGTGGGTCTCAAAGGACCTGGGTCCAACCCCTGCTGATTGTGGAGGAAACTCCTGAGGGGCAGGAGGCACGAGAAGCACCCCCTGGGGCCACAGACACGGGATGCCTCAGGCCAAGCAAGCAGCTGGGCAGGGACATAGTCCTATCCCCGGGCCAGCCTGCCCCCACCAGGAACCAACCCTGTCCATCAGAGAACCCAGGACCCGGCTTCACCCGCCAGTGCACAGGCGCCAGCCCCAGATTCCCCGGGCACCAATTCCATCCACTATCGAGTGGATACAAGCTCAAGGACCACAGGCATGCCGTGTCAGGACCCTGGACCCCCACCAGAAGGCCTGCCCTGTTCCCAGCGTCCCCCTTGGCCCTATACACCAGCAGGCCAACACCAGCCCTGGGACATTCTGGGCCCATCCACCAGCTACCACGGTACGTGGCCCCACACACCAGCAGGCCGTCACCAGCCTCAGAAAACCCTGGACCCTGCAGCCAGCCTTGGTAACTGGTCCCACCCACTCGTGCGTGGACATCAGCTTGAGGACCCTGGGGACCCTGGCTCTGCCCACCAGCAAGCTGGCACTAGCCCTGGAAGCTCCCAGGCCTCGGTCCTGGCCCTCAGCAGAGCAGTACCAGCTCTGAGACACCTTGGACTCGTCAGCCGGCCATGGGGACTCCAGTCTCACTCACCAGGGGCCAACACACAGTGAGTCGGGAACTGACCCCACCCACCAGCAGGCTGACACTAGAGCTGGGAACCCCGGCCTAGTCCTGCAACCAGCCCAGCCAGAACCAGGCTGTGCCCCTGGGGCCCTGCAGCCAGTTCCTTGTGACACGCCCCAACCACCATGGGCAGTAGCCTCAGAACAAGGCAGAACCTGAAAACTGACCAGTGCAGGGCCAGCCACACTCACAAGACCACCCACAGCAGCCAACCCACCAAAACCAAAGGACCCCTGCAGCCCACAGAGGAGGCAACCACAGAGCAGACAGCCTCGACCAGAGGGGAGCATGCTGCTGGGGCACAGGGATCTCCTCCAGAGGCCACTTCCCAAGGTCGGAAAAATATGCAACTCGGCAAAGATACTGAAATAAACACAGCAAAGCAGGCAAGAGGAGGTGACAGAGGAAGATGGTCCAAACAAAAGAACAAGATAAATCCCCAGAAAAAAAAGGAGTGAACTAGAGAAAGACAATCCACCCAATAAAGATTTCAAGGTAATTATCCTAAAAATGTTCAAAGAATGTAGAAGAAGAGTGGATGAACAGAGTGAAAAATCAGAAGTTTTTAACAAGAGTTGGAAAATACTAAAAAAATCAGAGATGAAGAGTATAATAACTAAATCGAAAGACATACTAGAAGGAATCAACAGTAGGTTAGATGATACAGAGGAACAGATGAGCCAGTGGGAAGACAAAGCAGTGAGAATTACTGAGGCTGAACAGAAAAAATAAAGCATAGCAAAATGGAAAGAGGACAGTTGGAGAGACCTCTGAGGCAACATCAAGCACACTAATAAGTCACATTCTTGAGGCCCAAAAACACAACAGAGGCAAGAGTGAAGAACACATCCGGAGACATAATCACTGAAAACTTCCCTAACCTGAGAACAAAACATCCAGGTCCAGGAAGCACACAGAGCCTCACCCAGAGCAACTCCAAGAGGACCACAACAAGACACGCTGCAACTAACACGCCAAAAATTAAATATTAAGAGAGAAGAGTAAAAGCAGCAGGGAAAACAAGTTGTGTATAAGGGAACTCCCATAAGGCTATCAGCTGACAAAAACACTAGTTTGAAAAGATACACGCACCCCAAGGTTTACAGGTGCACTATTTATAACAGGCAAGGTATGGAAGCAACTCAGTAGGGCCATCCAATGATGAAGGGACGAAGAAAATGTGGTGCACAAAAATATACAATGAAAGATTACTTAGCCATAAAAAGGACTGGTATCTTGCCATTTGCAACAATATGTATGGACCTAGACAATATTATGCTAACTGAAATGGGTCAGAGAAAGACAAGTCCTATGATTTCACTTATATGTGGAATCCAAAACACAAATGAACAAACATAACAAAACAGAAACAAGGTTGCAGGGGTTAGGGGTTGTTACCCTGCATGAGGGAGGCTTCCAGTCTGCAGCCCACCCCTCCTCCCCCGCCTACCCAGGCTCGGTATTCAGGTGTCCACCCACCAGCCCACAGAGCCCCACCAGCACAGGGCCACAAACCTGGACCTCAATCCTCACCTTCCCTTCTCCTCCTCCTCTCCTTTAAAGAAGCTTCAGGGTTCCTGCTTGGACTGAGGAAACAGGCATTCCACTGCAAAACATGAAAACATCCCAGCTACATGAAGGAAGTGAAAACCACCTTGGTTGGGGCAAAGAGCCGCCTTCGTCTCCACACACAGTGTCCAGGTCCAGGAAGCACATGGCGCTGCTGCGGCGGGAGGTGCTCTGGGAACCAGGGCACCTAGCTGTGCACTCTGCAGCCTCAGCTACAGGTGCCACAGTGCCATGTGTTCTGCAGCCTTGTCCACATGCACCACAGGTGCCAAGCATTTTGCAACCTCATCTAACACATAATCTACAAAGGGACATCTTACTATGTTTGTAAATACAAACCCCACCAGTTTCAGGCTCCTTAGTACTCTACTGCATGGATGTATAATCAAAGAGGCATTTACGTGGCTTCTGATTTTTTTGCTATTGGACCATGACAATGAACACTTGACTAGAAAAGATTTTTCTACATTTACCCAATTACTTCCTTGCACTGCATTCGAAGAGGAATTGCTGGCCACAGAATGTACATTTAATACCCTAACACGAATACCAAACTGGCCTGCAGAACTACTAACACAAACTCAGCAACAGGGGGTACTAGCAACCTGTTTAATCGGCAGCAATCTGACAGGCAAAAGGAAGTAAGATGGTTTCAACTTGTACTGTGTATGAATTCCATTTTCATCACCTCTGCCTCTTTTATTAGGGTTAATTTCCTTGATTATAAGCTATCTAATGAGAACACTAACTGCGTCCATTGTACACACTGTCAAAACCAGCCCCAGGAACCACTTGTCATTTTACTCTGTTTACGGTGCTCTCGGAATTCAGAAAGTCTCGAGTCTTTTAACATCAAACCTACCGACCTTTGTTTTAATGCTCTGGAGTCATGCCTTCGAAGTCATGATTCTGGTATTTTAACGCTGTTCTTATCTATGTACTTACTTAACTCATTTGGAACCTGTTTTGGAGTCCCGAGAAGAGCTTGCTAACCACAACAGCATGTCACTGAGTAACCCACTGTTTTCGCCACTGATATGAAATGCCACGTTCAGCACAGACAAAAATTCTCATTTTGTCTGTTTCTAGGTCCTCTATGTTTCACCCCACTGATCTATTTTGCACCTATTAACACAATAATTTAATTTTACATTATAACTAAATACCTGATCAGACAATTAATCTTTCACAAGTTCTCTTAGCTGTCTCTCACACATATTAGTCCAAATGAACTCTAAGATACTTTGATTCTAAAATTAATCCTTTTAGAATTTTAATGGGAATTACCACCACCTTGATATACTGTATTTACTCTTTTTTGTCTCTCCTGAATAGAAGTCCAGTAGAGAAGGGTTTCATCTGCTCCATCCACTGCTGTACACTCAGATTTAGAACAGTATCTGTCATATAACTGAGGCTTAACACATATTTGTTAAATAAGCCAATGTAATAACGACACAGAATTCCTGGATAATTTCAGTACATTTAAAATATCTGCAATATTGAATCTTCTCACTCACTCATCCTTCATGACTGTCAAACTATAAAGTTCTGTTCACAGAGGAAGTTCATGTAATTTATCTGAAACCAATCAATTAACTGGGCCTCTCTCAACTGAAATCATTTCCCAAAAACTTTGTTTTCTCTGCAGAAATTTTTATTACCTCCAAATACTGTAATAACTTTGGCTCTTGCTCGTCCGTACTTGTGGCATTTATTTTAACTGCTTTGCTGCACCTGCTGTTACGTCCCAAGCAGTCCTAAGGGTGCCAGCTGCAAGCACCTTGCATCTCACCTGAGACTGCACCGGGCCAGCCTTCAGAGCAGCACTTCTCCGCCTGTGCTGCTTCACTTCACGTTAGGAGCCTTTGTGGTTAGGTCTTTCTCCTAATCACCCTAGACAAATGCTAATACCATAAATACCCTGTATGCCTGCATTACGTATATTCATCTGTGTTTTGTACATGAAGACTTTCCTGCCTCCTCAACAGCTAATGTCCAGTCACTCCTCCACTGAGAACACATCTCCAACATTTGCACCTCTAAGATGTTTGCTATGGATTTTAGTATATTTTTCAGGAAGTCGGGTTTTTTGTTCTGATTTTTGAGTCTAGTATCATACTATCTCCTTCCATAGCTATGGTTTTATTACTGCTTTCATGTCTTGAGTATCTGTAAATATCTTTTTCAGGGTTTGAGTTGTCAACACTTTGTTTCAATGATCTTTTACAATAACAGTCCTTGATGGAAGCTATTAATTCCACCTTCTCTTTTCAGGAGCGGTGTCACCTAATACATTACTGACAATTTCAACATTAACTCCTCTTCCTTGCATTTTATTTTGCTTTTCTTTTTCTATTTGTCTGGACTGAACCCCTAGTTCGTTTGTTCCCAACTTCCTTGTTTAATAACAACAATTAAAGCCACAATTTTTCCTGCCTACAGCTCTGGTCATATTCCATAGATTCTGGTAAACAATGGTTTCACTGTTTATTTACAAATGATCTATAGTTGCAGTTCTGATGTCTTCTCTGACCAAGATTAACTTTAGGAAGCTTTAACGAATTCCACAGTTAACAGTTTGTTGTTGAACTTTTTCTTAAATTCTGGTTTTTACTTGTTTCATTCTTATTCCTATTTGTTTGCCTGTTTTGGTCAGAGAATGTGGTCTGAAAATGTCCTAATTCGGAGAATTTATTGAGGTTTCTTTTGTGAGATTCTTTCATTTTACTTACTCAGTGAGCTTCCTTAGTGCATATTTTCAGGAGTCAGCAAACTGCAGCAATGGAGAAACACATGCTGCAACCTGTTTTTGTAAATAAAGGTTTATGAGAACACAGCCACATGAATTTCTTTATAGTCTGTGGCTGCTTTCTTGCCAAAACAGAGTTGAATGGTTGCAAAAGAAACCTTGTAGCCAAAGCCTAAAGTATTCATCACCCAGCCCTTTTCAAGCAGGCCAACTGGTTAGATGAGGGCAGGCCAGCATCCTGTCTACCAGCACCCACCATTCTAACCTGAAACACTTTGAGCTCAAAGTCCTTGAACTTCCAGATATATGGTAAGGTTCCTCCCATCTTCCAGAAGTATGGTAAGGTCTTTTCCTCGTAGTGACAAGGGGGAAGTCATACTGATGCAAAACTGAACAGATCCTCCAATTATCATTTCTGCTTACAATTAGAAATTCAAAGGCCATTCCAGAATCCCTTATGGAAATAAGAGCTGTTAAATCAGTGTTACTGCATGCAATTGAGAGACTGGGTGCTTTGATTTTTTTTTTTTAAGCACTTTGCAAAGTTTTTTTTTTATTCTTTTTCTTAACAGGTTTTTAATTTTTTATGATTTTTATTTTTTCAATTAGAGTTGATTTACAGTGTTCTGTCAATTCCTACTGTACAGCAAGGTGACCCAGTCATACATATATATACACACATATTCTTTTTCCCACATTCTCTTCCAGACTTACTTCACTTAGAATGAGAGTCTCTAGTTCCATCCATGTTGATGCAAGTGGCATTATTTTGTTCTTTTTTATGGCTGAGTAGTATTCCATTGTGCATATGTACCACTTTTTCTTAATCCATTCATCTGTCAATACACATTTAGGTTATTCCCATGTCTTGGTTACTGTGAATAGTGCTGCAGTGAACATACATGTGCATGTATTTTTCTCAAGGAAAGTTTTGCCCAGATCATGCCCAAGAGTAGGGCTGCTGGGTCATATGGTAGTTCTATATTTAGTTTTCTAAGTACCTACACACTATTTTCCATACTGGTTGTACCAATTTACATTCTCACCAACAGTGTAAGAACATTCCTTTTTCTCCATACCCACTCCAGCATTTGTTATTTGAGTACTTATTAATGATGGCCATTCTGACTGGTGCGAGGTGGTAGCTCATAGTAGTTTTGACTTGCATTTCTCTAGTGATGTTGAGTGTTTTTTCATGTGCTTGCTGGCCACAGGTATATCTGTGTTGGAGAAATGTCTATTCAGGTCTTTTGCCTATTTTTCAACTGGGTTGTTGGGTGTTTTGCTCTTGAGTTGTATAAGTTGTTTGTATATTTTAGAGATGAAGCCCATGTCAGTTGCATAGTTTGAAATATTTTCTCCCATTCCATAGGTTGTCTTTTTTTAATGGTTTCCTTTGCTGTGCAAAAGCTTGTTGGTATGATGGATCCCACTGGTTTGTTTTTGCTCTTATTTCTGTTGCCTTGGGAGAATGACCTAAGAAAATATTTGTACAGTTGATGTCGAGAATGTTTTGCCTATGTTTTCTTCGAGGAGTTTGATGGTGTCTTTTCTTATATTTAAGTCTTTAAGCCATTTTGAGTTTATTTTTGTGCATGGTGTGAGACTGTGTTCCAGTTTCATTGATTTACATGTGGCTGTCCAGTTTTTCCAGCACCACTTGCTGAAAAGACTTTTCCCCATTTTATATTCTCGCCTCATCTGTTGAAGATTAATTGACCATAGGAGTCTGGGTTTATTTCTGCATTCTCTATTCTGTTCCATTGGTCTGTATGTCTGTTTTGGTGCCAGTATCACACTGTCTTGACTACTGTAGCTTTGTAATATTGTCTGAAGTCTGGGAGAGTTATGTCTCCTGCTTGGTTTTTGTTTCTCAGGATTGCTTTGGCAGTTCTGCATCTTTTATGGTTCCATATAAATTTTTGGATTGTTTGTTCTAGTTCTGTGAAAAATGTCATGAGTAATTTGATAGGGATTGCACTGAATCTATAGATTGCTTTGGGTGGTATGGCCATTTTTACGATATTAATTTTTCCAACCCAGGAGCATAGAATATCTTTCCATCTCTTTGAATCCTCTTTAATTTCCTTGATTAATGTTTTATAGTTCTCAGCATATAAGTCTTTTATCTCCTTAGTCAGGTTATTCCTAGATACTTAATTTTTTCAGGTGCAATTTTAAAAGGTTTTGTATTTTTATATTCCTTTTCTAATAGTTCATTGTTAGTATACAGAAATGCAACAGATTTCTGAATGTTAATCTTATGTCCTGCTACTTTGCTGAATTCATTGATCAGTTCAAGTTGTTTCTGTGTGGAGTCCTTAGGGTTTTCTATATATAGTATCATGTCATCTGCATACAGTGACTTATTTTACCTCTTCTCTTCCTATTTGGATGCCTTTTATTTCTTTTGTCTGATTGCCATGGCCAGGACTTCCAATACTATGCTGAATAAAAGTGCTGAATGGGCATCCTTGTTTGTTTCAGATTTTCATGGGAAGGTTTTCAGCTTTTCTCCATTGAGTATTATATTGGCTGTGGGTGTGTCATAAATGGTTTTTATTATGTTAAGGTACGTTCCCTCTCTACCCACTTTGGTAAGAGTTTTTATCATGAACAGATGTTGGACTTTGTCAATGCTTTTTCTGCGTCTCTTGAGATGATCACATGGTTTCTGACTTTTCTTTTGTGAATGTGGTGTCTGACAACTGATTTGCATATGTTGATCCATTCTTCTGAATCTGGGATGAATCCCACTTGGTCATAGTGTGTGATCTTTTTTATATGTCGTTGGATTCAGTTAGCTAAAATTTTGTTGAGAACTTCTGTGTCTATATTCATCAAAGATACTGGCCTATGATTTTCTTTTGTGGGAGTATCTTTGTCTGGTTTTAATAGTAGGGTGATGGTGGCTTCGCAGAATGTCTTTGGGAGTGTTCCTTCTTCTTCAACCTTTTGGCAAAGTTTAAGAAGGGTGGGTATAGGTTCTTCTTTGTACGTCTGGTAGAATTCACCTGTGAAGCCATCCAGTTCTGGACTTTTGTTTGTAGGGAGAGTTTTTATTATATATTCAATTTCATTTCTAGTGATTGGTCAGTTCAGTTGATCTATTTCTTCTTGATTCAGTTTTGACAGGATATAAGTCTCTAGAAAGTTGTCCATTTCTTTTAGGTTGTCAAATTTGTCATAGTATTCTCTTACGGCTTTTTGTATTTCTGCAGTATCCATTGTGATTTCTCCTTTTTCATTTATAATTTTGTTTATCTGAGTTCTTTCTCTCCTCTTCTTGTTGAGTCTGGCCAGAGGTTTGTCAATTTTCTTTCAAAGAACCAGCTCATGGTTTTATTGATTTTTTCTATTGTTTTATAAATCTCTATTTTATTGATTCCCTCTCTGATCTTTATGATTTCTTCTGCTGACTTTAGGTTTTGTTTGCTCTTCTTTTTCTAATTATTTTAGGTGGTGGGTTGTCAATTTGAGTTTTTTCTTTTGTGAGGAAGGCCTGTACCACTATGAATTTCCCTCTAAGCACAGCTTTTGCAGCATCCCATAGATTTTGAATGGTTGTGTCTTCATTATCATTTGTCTGTAGGTAATTTTTAATTTCCTTTTTGATTTCCTCATTGACCCATTGGTTTTTTAGTAGCATGTTGTTTAGTCTCCATGTAGTCAGTTTTCTCTCATTTCTTTTCCTGTGGTGGATTTCTAGTTTCACACCACTGTGGTCAGAGAATTTACTTGAAATAATTTCTATACTCAAATTTGTTAAGGTTAGTTTTGTGGCCCAGTATATGATCGATCCTTGAGAATGTTCCATGTGCACTTGAAAAGAATGTATATTCTGCTATTTTTGGATGTAATGCCCTGAAAATGTGAATTAAGTTTAATGTTTCCATTGTGTCCTTTAGGATCTCTGTTGCCTTATTGATTTTCTGTTTAGAAGATCTGTCCATTAATGTGAGTGGGGCATTAAAATCTCCTACTGTGACTGTATTCCCATCAATTTCTCCTTTTATGTCTGTTAGTATTTGTTGTATGTATCTGGGTGCTCCTATATTAGGGGACTATATATTGATGACTATAATATCCTTTTCTTGAACGGATCCTTTTTATCATTAAATAGCGTCTTTCTTTGTCTTTCTTTATGGCCTTCATTTTAAAGTCCATTTTGTCTGAGTATTGCAACTTCTGCTTTCCTGTCTTGTCCACTGGCATGAAATATCTTTTCCCATTCCCTCATTTTCAATTTACATGTGTCCTTTGCCCTAAGGTGAGTATCTTATAGACAGCATATTGTAGGCTCTTGCTTTTTTATTCAATCTGCCACTTTATGTTTTTTGATTAAAGCATTCAGTCCATTAGAATTTAATTATTGATAAATATGTGTTTATTGCCATTTTAAACCTTGTTTTCCAGTTGATTCTATGTCTCTCCTTTGCTCCTTTCTTTTTTTGTTTGAATGATTCCCCCTTTTTTTTTTCTTTTGGCTTTTTAGGGCCACACCCACAGCACGTGGAGGATCCCAGGTTAAGGGTCTAATCGGAGCTACAGCTGCCGGCCTATACCACAGCAATGCAGGATCAGAGCCGCGTCTACACCACAGCTCACAGCAGCACCGGATCCTTAAACCACTGAGCAAGGCCAGGGAACGAACTCGCAACCTCATGGTTCCTAGTCGGATTCGTTTCCACTGTGCCCACGACGGGAACTCCGACTCCCTTTTATTTTACGCTTGTGTCCTTTTCTTTTTAGTTTTGTTAATGTAATGCTTAGTTCTGATTTGTGGCTGCTCTGTCTTTCAAGTATGTTAACCCCTTACTATCTGCTTGCTTTAGCCTGATAGTCATATAGCCTCAAACACATTCTTAACAAAAGTCTAGACTTTCTTACCTTCCTTCCCCATATTTTATGATTCTGAAGTCCTCTTTTAACATCTTTATGTTTGTCCTTTTGCTGTTCCTTGACTTTATCATCACTCTTACAATAGGTTTTTTTCCCCCTTTGGGATCTATAAACTGGCTTATTTATTTATTTATTTATTTTGTCTTTTGTTGTTGTTGTTGTTGTTGTTGTTGCTATTTCTTGGGCCGCTCCCTCGGCATATGGAGGTTCCCAGGCTAGGGGTCCAATCGGAGCTGTAGCCACCGGCCTACGCCAGAGCCACAGCAACACAGGATCCGAGCCGCGTCTGCAACCTACACCACAGCTCACAGCAACACCGGATTGTTAACCCACTGAGCGAGGGCAGGGGCCGAACCCGCAACCTCATGGTTCCTAGTCGGATTCGTTAACCACTGCGCCACGACGGGAACTCCAACTGGCTTATTTAAATGATTGCTTTCCAATCGTGATTTTCTCCATCCTATTTCTTCTTACTTCTTTTTGATTTAAAGAAACCCTTTCCGTATTTCTTTTAGGATGGGTTAAGTATTGCTGTACTCTTTTAGTTTTTGTTTGTTGGAGAAATTCTTTATTTCTCCTTCTATTTTAAATGATATTCTTGCTGGGTAGAGTATTCTAGGCTGCAAATTTTTCCCTTTTAGAACTTTGAATGTATCTTAAGACTCTCTTCTGGCCAGTAGCATTTCTCTAGAGGAATTAACTGACAGCCTTACAGGGGTTCCCTTACAAGGAATGCTTTGTTTTTCTCTTGCTGTCTTTGGAATCCCCTCTTTAACTTTTGCCGTTCTTATTATAATACGTCTTGGTGTGGGCCTGTTGGGTTCAACTTGTTTGGGGCCCTCTGTGCTTCCTCTGTCTTAATATCTGTCTCCTTTAGATTTGGAAAGTTTTCAGACATAATTTCTCAAATATATTTTCCATCTTTTCTTTTTCTATTCCTCTGGAATCCTTATTATGTGTAGATTGGCCTGCTTTATATTATCCCATAGATCTTTCATGTTGCTTTCATGTTTTTCCACTTGGTTTTCTGTCTGCTCTCCTGAGGGGGTGATTTCCATTACTCTAGCCTCCAAGTCATTAATTCCTTCCTCTGCATTCATTATTCGTTCTGCTCTTCAGTGAACTGGCTTTTTAATGGTTTTAGGCCTAGAGGAAAACTGAGTGGCCTGCCAACTGCACATACAGATTTGTCCCTTATTTACATCTTGCATTAATAGGGAGTACTTGCTACAGCTGATAGGCCAGTACTGACACACTGTTAACTAAATCCCAGAGTTTATCCTAGGATTCACTGTTATACATTCTGCGAGCTCTGACAAGTGTATTATTCCAGTTCTCACCATTTCAGTATCACTGCCTCGACCGTCCCACTGCTCATCCTCTCTCAGCATAACAATTACGCTCCTTAACCTTCTGGCGGGGTTGCCCTAGAGGCTTCATAACACATGCACAACTTCTCCAAGGGGACGTTCAAATGACACCGCGCAGCTCCATGCAGCGGCAGTGCCTTAGAGCAGTCCCAGTTTCTCCTCCCACCCTTCACAACACTGCTGCCATTCATTCAATTACCTACGAGACATAATCACCAAATATGGTGCTGCTGCTATTATTCTGAACAAACCATCAGCCGCTAGATCTAGGAAGACAATTTTATCTTCATTTATTTTTTTCTAATGCGCCTTTCATTATGTAGATCTGAGTTTCTGACCTATATTATTGTCTTTCGTTCTGAAGAATTTCTTTTAAGACAAATGTTCTTTTCTGTACTCCCAGCACCAGAGCCAAGTGGACACCTGGCTAGTGGGATGAACAGAACTGGGAACACATGGGCTCGCTGGTGCTCTTTTTCTGGCTCTTCAAGGACAGCATCCAACCTCAGGCCATGTGGGATTCCAGCTCCAAGACCCCACTGAGAGGTGGCCTCTGGGAGGGATGTCAACCTGGTTTGTCCACTGCCAGACAGACACCATTCCTTGCTTCTGTACCTTATCCCGTGCACTCGTTTTTAAGCGAATAAATCTGTGCCACAATAGAAATTGCCAAAAACTACTACTACAGAAACTGAGTCCTCTATCTAGCTCCCAAATGTTGACTTGATCACCCTGCAACAGCTCCTCTGACCACTCAGCCCAAAGGCACTCACTCCATAGGAAGCTACAGCTCAGGCCACAGAAAGGTAGTTAGTCTGCATTCAAATTAGCTACCAAGACCTGCACAGAACAACTCCTCCTCCTGGCTGCCTCTGGGTGACAGCAGGTCAAGTTCGAATGTGGCTTCCTTTTCTAAGGCCCAAGAGGTGAAAAGTTTGCTCTTCTATTACCGTTTCCATAAAGAATTACCTGAAAATCAGAAATCTACTGTGTAGGGTCAGATCTTTAATATTGTGTCCCCTTTTTCCCAAAAATATTTTAAGTGTTTAAACAGAGTTTCACCCTTCCTGAATGTTTGCACATTTTTCAACTGCCTTTTATTTCTATAAAGACCCAGGCCAAAAGTGATTTAAGTTCGATTTTTCAATTCAAAAAATCCCCACAAAAAAGGAAGGAACAGTACTGAGACTATATAAAAAGATTCTAACTCTTCAGTTCTAAATAATTTAAAGTCCAAACAAAGGCAGTCATTTTTTCTTAGACTTTTAAAGACGAACTTGTCTTCAATAGAGAATCCTTTGGAATGCTATTTTTAAAAACACACAAGGTACCGTGGCTCTACAGAAGCTTTTCTCTGCCCTGCAAGGGACTCAGCTGCTCTTGAGAGCAGGTTCCACACCAGTTTCCAAGACTGAAAGCCCGCCTGCCCCTTTCGTTGGGCCTCCTCACGGCTCTGTCCTGCAGAACTCAGCCAGTAAACGTGAAGCAGGAAATGGAGGGATCTGGTCCCATCAGGATTTCTCCACTGAGCGTTCAAACAGCCAGTCAACAATGAACCTGACGACAATGTGCAACTCAGGCCCCCACAGGCCGGCTGCAGCGGAGGGCCGACAGAGCGCACACGCGAGGCACTTCTATCAAAGATAAGCCCAGGGCGTCTTACAGCTCCTGTTTCCAAAACCTAAGTCCCATTTTACTGATCGTGACCCCTGCTACAGCCAGCATCTGGTAATGTTTTCTCCCTGCACACACACAATGTCCACTCGCTGGGTAAAAGACATAGGGAAATGGCTGATACTGCACAACTCTGCCACAAGGATCGCATGCTGTATGAGTCCCCTGCCCTCAAAGTTCAGACCAGGTACATCCGTGGAGACAGTGAGCAGAGTAAGTGGTGGCGAGAGGAGGGATGGGGACGGACTGAGAGAGGAGGGCGAGAAGGGGACAGTTAGACGGTGCTGATGGGGACACACCTTCGTGAATGTGCCCGCTTTGCTCCAGAATTCCTGGGAGCATCACATTATCATTAGCACCACAAACACAGAACCCCCCCCAAAAAAGGACACAAGAAGAAACAGGGGATGATAGCATTTTTTTTTTTTTAGAAAAGTGTCTGACCCTACTAACTTCTATCGTCTTCTGACTGAGACAAAAAGAGACTAAGAAAACCAGGGCCAGGGCTTAAAGGGAACAAGGAAGAGGAGGGAGATTTTACCCTCCCAGAGACGGAAACTGAGGTCATTTACCGAAGCGCAGGGTTAAAATTAGCAAGAAGAGCAGCAGAACAACAAGCTACCCACCTTATCCCACTGGAAGGCGTCAGTGACCTAGCTGTCTAGTCCTAAATAGGCAGCAGCAACCAAGGCCCTCCCAGCAAGACTGGAATGTGCTCCCACTACATCTGCTCACTAAAATCTCAGCCATCCCAACAAGAATGGTCAGGAGGAGAGAGGAACAAAATCAAGAATCTACTGCTAAGCTATTTATAATGAAAGAATTAGGGGGAAAAAGAGACATTGTCCTAAGTTTATATAATCACAGAAAAAAAAAACGTTTCATTTGTCTTGCTAAAAAAAAAAAAACTCAACTAAGTACATGCCTAGACCTAACTGGCTTTATTCAACAATTCATGAACCAGGTAAAATCCTGTCCAGCAAAGAGAAAGGAGCTTGGAGGAACTGGACCAAATGAAAGAGGTCTGTGGCAGGAAGGGCTGCTGATGAAGAAGCTACCAGCAGGGAGCTGTTTCAGGCAAGGTCAGCGTCTTCTGGGGACAGCATGGAACCGCACCAGTCCTGACCAGGTCACTGCAGACCCAATGGTGAAGACTGCCTTCCTGGGAAAGACTCAAACTGCGATTACATTAGGTATTAAGGTCTCAGTTTGCTAACACTGAGCCTAGCACAAGTGCTTCCATTTGGGGCCTGCTGTCTGTTTTTTAACCATCTCAACTTGTCAAACCTTTATGATGAAATAAGCCAATATGACCGCTGACAAATATAATCACTACTGTAAACAAGCATGCCAAAATCTATGCAGATTTTCAAAAAAGTTCAAGGCATCAACTGTCAGCTGGAATTGGCTAATTTTTTTTTAATCGTTAAACATGACAGGATGTCACAATTCCTAGATCCTTCTACATGCACAGGGCTGGATTAATCTGACCCAAATTCTGTGTAATAGCTTTCCTGATTTCTACAAATACATCAACTTTGTCCACTGAGGTTAAAATTTCTGCTTTACTTCTCTCGCTCTCCCTCAAAAGAAATTTCTTCGAAGTTTTTTTCAAGACTCTGGGCAAGCAGAAGCACCCCAGCACTCAGCAGTGCCATTAGCATCTCTGAGCCTCCGGGGATCAAACAGGGACGCCCGCGGCCCAGGCTGCAGCCCAGCTGCGAGGGATTGAAGCCTCTCTCCCAGGAGTCAGACTTCGGGAAACTCTGGGCACAAGCCGGCATCCGAAGGAAATTAAAGTAAACAATGTGCTCTCTGCCCCCACCCCCCTCAGAGCTCAGAGGGGAGACCACACACTCGGACCACACAGCGCCGGCTGAACTCGCACGCAACGTCCACCAGCTGTCACGCCGGAGGCGGGGGAGGGAGGGAGGGAGAGGGGAGAGGGGACATGGGAAGGGAGGGGGCGAGGCGAGGGGGCGAGGCGAGGGGAGGGGGCAAGGAGGGGACAGTGAAGGGTGGGTTCCCAGAGAAAACAAGCCAGTCCCGCCTGCTGTGGCCTTGACCTGTACTCCCCCAACCAATTTAGTAGCTGATGAAGGATTAACAAAGCATCCATTTAACATCAATTAACCTCCCATCCATCACAGGGCACAAGAGAAAATTACCATTATAAAAGCATCTCATTAAAATAAAGACAGCCATTTTCTTATACTCTATAACATCTACTTAAATACAGTCATTTTCTTTTAGATTTATATTACATTGGTTTAACCTGCCTGCCTCTTCTCCTTTAAAGAAGCACACAGCCTGAAAGCGAAGTGTTTGTCCAACAGAGCACAGAAAATTTTAATTTTATAATTTTCCCATATTTCACTGTGGCTCAAACTTTAATTTTCCAAAAGATTTACCAGTAGAAAAAAAGACAGTAAATTATTTTTTACATAATTTCAAACCAAACATACATAGAAAAAAATGAGTAGCAGTATTAAGAGAAAAAGAAACCAGAAAATGTAACCACAGGGAGTTCTGGTCATGGCTCAGAAGAAACGAATAGGACTAAATCGGACTAGCATCCATGAGGACGCAGGTTCCATCCCTAGCCTCGCTCAGTGGGTTCCGCTCGTGGGTGAAGGAACCAGCACTGCGGTGAGCTGTGCTGTAGGTCACAGACGTGGCTCGGAGGCTCGGATCCTGCGTCGATCCCCGATTAGATCTCCGATTAGACCCCGAGCCTGGGAACCTTCACGTGCCGAGGGTGTGGCCCTAAAAAGGAAAAGGGTGAGTCACCGCCATCGCTTCCCCATAAACTCTGCTTTTCCAGAGAGGGTCTCGGTCGAGTGCGACCAGCACGGCCACAGCTTCGCCGTCTCACAGCCCCGGGCGGGACAAGTCTCAGACCCAGGGTGGAGAACTCTTCTGTCCAGTTTACCAAGCGGATCCCCTCTCTCCTGCTCTGCCTCAAAATCACCATTAACAAAAGCACAGTCATGCACAAAAGCTGAAAGAATCCATGGGTGCCGACTACGAAGATGTCAGCAGAAAGGAAGGGCTAGACAGACAGACAAAGCAGCCCTGCTTCCCGGCTCTCTCCTCAGACCTCTTTCCTTCACCACTCCCCAAAACAAAGTGTAACTGAAATCTGCTGGGTTTTTCATGAAAGAATAAGTATTTATATTTCAATTTACCTGGGGAAAAATCCAGTGATTTAAAAAATATAAACAGCACTTAATTTTTTTTTTTTTTTTTGCTTCTTAGGGCCGCACCCCCAGCATATTGAGGTTGCCAGGTTAGGGGGTGAATTGGAGCTGCAGCCACTGGTCTATACTACAGCCACAGCCACACCGGATCCTTAACCCACTGAGTGAGGCCAGGGATGGAACCCAAATCCTCGTGGATCCTAATCGGGTTCATTAATGGCTAAGCCAGGATGGGAACTCAATTTTTTTTTTTTTTTAATGGAGAAAAAACTCTTCACTCCTGGTCCAATGTTTGGAGGTACAGGACTAAAGGGAGAAAACATACATGAGGTGACTAGCAGAGACTGCTGGAAGCCAGAGTCCATGGGGAAAGCCGACAATTTGGCCACAGCGCCCACACAACTGACCCGTCACATAACTAGTGGCATACCCAGCTACTTTGTTAAAACAAGCACTGGAATCCATCTTAATTATAACAGTTAATTAAAAGTCTCCTTTATTTCCCAGAAACTATAAAATCTTCTGCCTCAGCAAGCTGTCTCTTCCTAAGGACAACTACCTTCACTATATTTCAAAGCCAAAAGCTGTGAGTCTAAAGGTGGCTGGTCCTCTGACTCAACGCCACTGGATACTGGCAACATATCAAAAGGAAAGAGAAGGGTGCAAATCCATCCCCTCTCCCACCAGCCCTGAAAAAGAGACATGTAGAAAGAGAAAGCTCGAAGCAGGTGGGCTTCCTAGTGGCAGGAAGAAGAAGGGAGGGCACCTCCCATAAGGGCGTCGTCTGTTCGTCAATCTATTGCCAGTTGTCCCATGTCCTGACACCGCCTCTCCACTAGACCCACCCTGGGTGGACAAAACATAACTTCTTGATATTTTAGGAAATATAACTTTTTAGGGAATAAAAATGTCCAGGTGTTGACTTTAGTCCCAGAAACACAGCTCTTCTGGACAATACTGAAAAAGTCGTTACCAAATAAAACTGATCTCTATTTTTGCTTAGTTGACCCAGAAGATTTAGGACATACGGAGACTGGTCACCTCGCACCTCAAAAGACGACAGTGTCAGAATGGCATCCCTCAGAAAAACAAAGAGATGCAGATAACTGGGAATCTGAAACAAGGAAACACCCTCCGAAGCTTAGTCCAACAAACATCTAGTGAGCACTTGTGTCCAGGCACCACACTGGGGAAATGACGGGACAAGACCCTGCGGAGTCGGAGGATGCTGCTACTTTTATTGCTGTTTTTCAGGGTTCCTTTACTCCTGTCTGTGTCTAAGCATGTTCAAAGGGTAACAGGAAGGAGCCTTCAGCCAGAGATGAACATGGGATGAAGTGCAGGAGTGGGGGCTTACTTGTCTTGACGTAAACGTAATCTCTTTCAGTGTAACTAAGAGGAGGAAAGGTTTTGGAGGAAAGAGCCCAGGATTCTCCTGTGATGCTCTAATGGGCCTCAGGTAGGTGGTAAGATGACCTGCTCAGAGTATATACTGGCTGTGTGAAAGGACAAGAGGTTTGAGAAAAGTAGAAAATGTTTAAAATAGATTCTGCAGGAGTTCCCGTCGTGGCGCAGTGGTTAACGAATCCGACGAGGAACCATGAGGTTGCGGGTTCGGTCCCTGCCCTTGCTCAGTGGGTTCACGATCCGGCGTTGCCGTGAGCTGTGGTGTAGGTTGCAGACGCGGCTCAGATCCTGCGTTGCTGTGGCTCTGGCGTAGGCCGGTGGCTACAGCTCTGATTGGACCCCTAGCCTGGGAACCTCCATATGCCGCGGGAGCGGCCCAAGAAATAGCAACAACAACAACAAAGACAAAAGACAAAAATAAAATAAAATAAAATAAAATAGATTCTGCAGAGAAGAAGCAAGTGGCTGACAAGGAAAACTCTAGAAAATTCTTTGATGGCCAGATGAAATGGTGATCCTGGGTTAATAAGGGTACAAGTCTAGATGCTAGGGTTTTCCCCTGCTGGTCTCAGCAACTCAGTTCAAGTATTTTAAAAGGTAAAGAGCTGAGGTGGTCCAAGGCTGAGAATCTGCCTGCCAGCTGCCACAGAAAGATGAGGGTACAACAGAGCATCCTTGTATGCGTGATGAAAATCCGGAAAAAGAGCAGAACTAATGGAGGTAACTGAGAGAGGGTCAGAGAGTGGGGGGTGGTGGCAGAACCCGTCTCAGGCTGGGGCGCTTCAGGCCTGCTCCCCCAGCCCCCAGCACCACACCTCCGGCAGCAGCCACACCCCTGGGCTGAGGCTCCAGCTCTGAGCAGCTCTCACGATCCCCTTCGTTCCCTAGCCCTCCCGACACCTCTGCAAGTAGTTCCTGTTTTTAAATCTGCTCACTTGAACCATAAGGCGTGAATTCTGAGTCCTGCCGGCACCACGACCGACCCAGACCCACATGATGCCAATCACACAGGGCTTCATTAACATTAAGTGGAAATATTCCTCTTTTTTTGTTTTGTCTTCCGGTAAAATAACAACAAGCAAAAGTTAAAATCACACCACCACCACCCCACCCCCCAAGTGACAGAAATTTATCAGTGGATAAGGCCTTCAAAAATTCACTAAAGCTTACATATGAAAGCGAAGGCCGACCCGGCCCAAAGCAGCCCGGCTAGCTGACTCGGGCCAGGCACCATCCTAGCTTGTGCCGAGGAGCTGCCTTGGGCAGCTGTATTCTAACTACAATCCTGGTCCTGAGTCCCAGTGTCCGATGTTCTCTCCATACTGATACCAAGATTTATTATAAGTGGTAAGTAGTAAGTAGAAGGAATTACTAAAACCAAAGCCCAAAATTAAGCAAACTGTATAGTCCACCCCAATCTTAAATGCTACAACAGTATTAAAGGATGTTAATGAAGCTTCTAAGCAAGCCTAAGACAATTTTCCAGGAGAGGGAAAAAAAAAAAAAAAAAAAAGCCCCAGAAGTCAGTTCCTGACCTCCTCTGCCTGACCTTCGAGGCAGGCCTCTATAATCCGCAATGCACCCCTTTCCAGGCCGAGGGCCTCTGTTGCTCATACACCACCCAGACCCCACAGCCCCAGCCCCACCCATCAAGGGCTGATTTCCCTGGAGCCCTCCCAATTGCTCCAGCCCCAAAAGACCCTTCCTTTCTCTGAATTCCTAAGGGCTGCCGCTCAGCTCTCGCTGTTCTTTAGTGGAAGAAGCAAAAATACCCTCTTCTCAGTCAGGCATGTGCTCCAACTGGGAGATACAAAAGTGACTAAGACTAATCCCATTCTGGCAAGAGTTTAGTCTTCTTGACCTACACGTAAATGCCAACAATATCTACGGCCCCTAAGACAACGCAAGGATAGGACAGTACTAAGTGGTTCCAGGATTCACTGAGTTAGAAAACTTCAAAGTAGGAAGAACTCGGAGATAATCTAGTTTTAGGTATTCTCTGACAACAGATATAAGGAAACTAAAGCCCGAAGACGCTACCAAGTAGAACAGCCCATGCTACAAAGCAGGACTGGTAACAGCCCATTATATGGTGCTTTGACTCAGCTGAATTCTAAGGATGCCTGTGGGTGTGGCCACAGCTGCAAGATGCATAATTTCTCTACGATGACTCTAAATTTGTGTTTGCATCAATAATTCTTTTAAATCAACATAAGCATGCACTGAATCACGGGACTGTAACTGAACACTCCACCATGTGATCTCACCAGTATCCAGGAACACACTCCCCAGGGTCTGGGAACAATCAATGCACCAGCACACTGCTCAGCAGAATGATCCTTAGTTCCCATTCTGGTCAATTTCAAAATCCTCTCTATTCGGAGTTCCTGCCGGGCTCAGTGGTTAATGAATCCGACTAGGAACCAAGAGGTTGCAGGTTCAATCCCTGGCCTTGCTCAATGGGTTAAAGATCCGGTGTTGCCATGACCTGTTGTGTAGGTTGAAGACACGGCTCGGACCCTGCATTGCTGTGGCTCTGGCATAGTACGGTGGCTACAGCTCTGATTAGACCCCTAGCCTGGGAAGCTCCACATGCCACGGGAGCCGCCCTAGAAAAAGCAAAAAGACCAAAAAAAAAAAAAAAAAATTCCTCTCTACTCAACAGGGCCCTGAAATTCCATTCAGTATAACATTTAAGCTCCACTCTGTGACAACACAAGGATAGGGCAGTACTAAGTGGTTCCAGGATTCACTGAGTTAGAAAATTTCAATCTGGCCAGGAATTCTGAACAGGTAAGATGAGTAAACTGGAGAATGGATGAAAAAGTCCTGGAGAGACTAACTGTACGAGCATTTCCTACCCAGCCTAAGAATGCCACTGCCCTGACACTAGAAATTGTCCCAAATTCTTTCTTAAAAGACCGCCTGTGCCACATGTTTCAGTACTAATTTCATTTCTCATTAGATTCATATATCCAGCTCTCAAATATTTGTGGAATGAATGAAAATTTAACTTTGGAGGTGAATAATCATCTTTAGAGAAGTATCATTTTCAAAATAATATTCAGTTCAGGAAATTAAGTACCTGAAAAGAAGAAAAAGTCACTTTCTGAAACTTCCAAGAGTTGTTCCAAGTTACATTGGGGGATCCGCTGTTTAAAATTACAGAGTTTCTACTTAACCAAACAGAAAGAACATTTAAGTACTAAGCCCACATCATCCTCTTTCTATTACCTCCTTTTGAGTCAACAACTTTTAACACAAATGTTCCTTGGGAAGCTTTCGGCTTCCAGTTCCTGTGTCGTTACACAAAGCCTGGCCAGAGTATAATCAAAATATTATTGTGCATTAGAAGAGGGGTCCACATGACCTCAACTAAAACTAGCTTTTCACTATAGAGCACCCGAATGACTTAATTTAAATGTGGCTTTTACAATACTTTTTAAGTTTTCCTTGTAAGTTTACTCATTTTTTTAAAAAAGTGACACACGTCTTCTTCAGCGACTAAGAAACGCTTTAGCGATTAAGAAAAGCTTACTTCCATTCAGACAAGCTCTTTCGCGAACTGTTCCTTGCCCATCTGGGCAGGCCCAGGCTGGAAGGAGAAAGCACAGGTTCGGATGCTCTCACTACGCTGCCTCCGCCGCTGCTAAACAATGAGTAACTGCCCGGCTTCACACTAGTTACGTAACCACCCTGATCTAACGCTTCCTCGCCTGTGAAATGGGCACAATACAATCAATCTGTAAAAACAGTGACGGCACCCCGTAGAGCTCTCCAGTGATGCAACCTAAGAAACAAGCAAAGCCTGCCTCTTCCTCGCTCTTCACCAATAAATTCTCAAGCCTTGCGCAGTGACAGGTAAGGACGCAAGCGAGGCCAAGTGCAACCTCTCACCGCGGGCCCGCACTCCCAAGGCCCGCGCCGGGCTTCCAGGCAGGGCTCCGCGAGCCCGGCAGGCGCCCAGGGCCGCGGGGGCGGGGCTCCAGGACCCCCGCAGGCGCCCCTCCGCACCGTCAGGGCTGCAGAGCGGCACGAGGCCGACGGCGGTGGCTAGCCCTCCCGCCTGCACCCCCGGCTGCCCCTCAGCCAGGACCTCGGCCCCCACACCTACCTGCAGACAGGCAGGCACGGACCCAGCGCTCAAGCAGGAGATCCCGGGCAGCGGCCGCCCAGCCTTCAGCGCCCTCACTTCCGCCGCCGGAGCGCCGAAGGCGTCGATCCGCCGCGCAGTCGAGCGCCGAACGCCGGATGGCCGCGGTTTGCGGGCTGGATGGGGGCGGGAGTTGGGAGACCGGCGGGAGCGAAGGACCCGGCCGCGACTCCGACCCTCTGGAGCCCCGGGCTGACACTCGGGGACCGTGGCCTCGCGGCCCCCTGAGCGTGGGCACCGTTCGGGTTCAGCCGGCAGGCACCGCGGGGCGTTGGCCTCGAACACAGAAAGGCGGCCCGTCCAGACCCAGCCAGAGGGAACGGGTTGCCTGACAGTGGACGGTGCCCGGCGGCCCGGCCGGAAGTGACGCGCCTCCCGGGGAAGCGGCGGAAGCGGAAGGGCTTGCGGTTTTCCGGCCTTTGGGTTGAGGGAGGAAGAGCCGCGCGCCCAGTGTTCCGGGGTGAGAGGTGGCGATCCCTGGCGGTGGCTGCTCCTGTACCCCGCCGCTGCTCCTCTCCTCTCGGCTCTGCGCGTTACCCCAGCGCGTAGTCCCAGCGGACACCCGGGCCTCGCGAATAGAGTAGCCGAAGGGGCAGCGATGGAGCTGCGCGCTGCGTCCGTCCTTCTGGACGCCGAGGCCAAGGTGCTGCCGGTGGACGGTGGCTTCCCTCCCTGCAGTCAGCCAGCCATTGGGTGGCAAGTGAGTTGGCTCAGACCTAGATGCAGATATGGGTTCGGCTTAGTCTTCCTGGCCGGCAAGGGCTCTGGCAAGCATCATTGCGTTGCTCACAGTGTCTGATTTATCGTCATGGAATTTCCCGTTTAATCGCCTCGAGCAGGGACCCCCTTGAGAGTGAGTGGGGTTTGACAAAAGAGACAGTAACACAGGAGGCACAGTTTCTGCCCCAACATCACACACTCAGAAGCTGCCACCCTGGTAGAACAGTAGAACGGCCTCAAAGGCACAGCTGTGGCTCTGGCTTGGGGTAACATTTTGCAGGGTTGCTATGCTGTGCTATGGGATGCAGGAGGTATTTTGAACCTTATAGCGTGTGATGCTTTGTCTGAAGTAGAACCCTGACACCTGCGGCAGCAAATGATGCTCTGCCAGGGGACAAAATGTTCCACTAAATCTAAAGACTCTTCTCATTCAGGAGGCAAGAATGACCTTTATAACCAGGAGGAAGTAGGGACAGGAAGGATTACTTCTGGGCACTCACTGGGCAGCTTTCCGTGCCTGGTGATATCAGCAACCTTGGCCTGATGGGGGCATGGCAACCAGGGGCTCAGACCCAAGAGGGACAAAAGTCTGGTCACATCATCAAGCAAGCAGTCTGGGTCAGCAAAAGTGCTGGTGGAAGGTGAGGGAGTCCAGAGGGAGTGACAGAGGAAAATGCTGAGGATCTCTATGGGCCCAAGACCAACTGCAGAGGAGCCCATAGCTGAGCCCATCACCACTCCTGATGTGGGTGTGACATCGGCATGAGGAGCCAGCGAGAGGGCCAGAGAACACAACAGCAGGGCCCACCAGAGCCCACCCACACCTGTCCTGCTCTCTGAAAGCTGCTTTCTGGGAAACCTGCTCCCTGTACCTCGGGGCTTCCTTCCTGGACACATGGTAACCCCAAAGCACCCTAGGGTTCCCTGGCTCAGAAGCAGGCTTCAGCAGAAGAGGGGCAGGGAGGTGGTGTAGAACTCCAGCTGCCTGGCTCCCCGTGGCTGTGAGGCATGGTATCCAGCGTGCCCAGAGGCTGGGCCCCAGTGCCTTCAGGACCACCTTTAACCCACACCTCTTCTTGCTTCCTCCCCTTTCCTGCCCAGCACCCCCATCCCCTCCTGCTGTTTCCTAGTCTCACCTCCCAAGTTAACTACTAGCTTCAAAACCCTATCTCAGGGTCAGCTTCTAGGGGAATCCAACCTAGGATAGTCACTATCATAGAAAAAAAAAGCAGTATACATTCATTGTGATTTAAATATCTGTATGTGTTGTATTGCACACCTGTCAGAGAACTACATCCTGAGAAAAAGATATTTGGGACAAAGGCTCTGAGCTGTGGGACTTGGCGGACTTTGTTTTTCTCCCCTTTGCCTGGGAGGGAGTGATCCCCTGTGCAGCACCCCGGCTGTCCCAGCATTAAACACAGGGGGCGCCAGTCAGTGGCCTGCAGCACAGGTCGGCGGTGGTACCTGCCTCACAGTGAAACCGAACCCATTTCTCTCTCCTTTGGTCTCCGTGATGCGGTTCCCAAGCCAGGCGATCCTGCCGGTAGCCACTGTGAATGGCTCTTGAGGACCCAGATCTTTCCTGAATCCAAAAAAATGACATGTATGCTGTAGCTCTGAGACAGAAACACTCAGAAGAATGAGTCTTTTGCTAATATAAAAATTACTGGTAGTTTTGTTTTTGCTTTTGTTTTCTGAAATTCTGGTCCATGTTCTGAAGCCAGCTAGCAAATGTTAGTGGGCTACATGCAGAAGCCGGTAGCAAATGAAATCATTAAACCCAAGACCGCTGTAGTAGCTGTTGGGGCGGTTAAATATTGTATAGCTTTGTATTTTCAATTCTGCATCAAATTTCATTTGACCTAGAGAAGAAAAAATAACTTTGAAGCATAGATTTCCTCTGGTTTCAGTCTTAGCAAACACTACGACAGACATAGTTCCCTGTTCTGTAGATTTTTTTTTAATTAAGTGAACAGCTGACATGTTTCCTACTACATGGCGTATCAGTTTGTAATAGACCATAATTAGTATAGATTGTAATCCTCAGAACAACTGTAATTCACCGTGTCTTAGTGATGCTCTTTAACCATCTTTTTGACAATTGTTTGATCTTTTGTTAACTCACAGATTCCAAGCCTCTTTCTGGCGTTCCTGTTTGCATTGTTATAGATGCCACAGGGCCTAGAATAGCAGGTATTCAATACATGAGGTCAACCACCCAATAATAGCACCAGCCACCCCCTATAAATACACTATTATCTATGTGTTTCCTTTTTTGCCTTCCGCCACTAAGATATAAGTTCCTTGAGGGGCCTGCCTTCTTCACCCACGCCTCACACATAGTAGATGCTCAATAAATGCGTTGAATGAGAAACTAAAAGAACAATAATAACAATACAGTATGAAGTGGCAGAGTTGGAAGAGGTGACTGTTTCTAGGAGTCTGTTTCAAAATACGCTTATGACCACTTAGAGGCAAAATGAGGACCCAGACTAAATCTGTAAATTGACAACATATAAACTGTTGAGATGTTTCATTGACTATTGCCCAACTTCGTGTTCTTCTTTAGAAGCTGTTCTGTTTTAAGATTGCAAGGACAGTTTTAAATCCTCCAAGGCTGTGATGGTTACGAGGCTCTTTTAGCAATTCTCAGATTGGGTGAGGAATCTCGCTACCCTGTACTCCTAGCAAATGCCTTTATGTGAATTTCAGCACCTATACTTCTTGTCAGCTTCAGAGCTTTGTATTTGCAAAGGCCTCAAAATAGTCAAATGTCTCCAAAGCAGGGTTCTTGTGTTTTACTGTTTACCTTCTATTTGCATATTTTGTTAAGAAAACTGTAAATAAAGCCGGGTCTACAGAAGGATATGGTGTTTCAACAATCTTAACTCAACCATATGGCCACGGCTGCCACCCAGCTCAGAGACGCAGCTGTGTTTATTTCGGGGTCTCTCTGGACCGTCTGTAGGTGGTCTGGAAAAGAGCAGAGAAATTGAGGAGAGTCACTGGCCGCCAGAGAGACGTGACTGGAGCCTGGAGAAGGGGCTGGTCAGGGGGGGCTCATCCCAGCACAAGGGGTCTCCCTTCCCTGTGGACCCCGCCCAGCTGTGATCTCCAGGCTGGGACTTTGAGCCTCTTTATGTTGCAAACAGAGGACTTGCCACTGACTGTAAGGTAGCATTTTAATTTGTTTTAAATTGCTAGACACTTGTAGGTGGCTGGGGGGTTGTTTTTAGGGTTTTTGGATGTCTTTATCTCTTCAGAGTTTCCACGTGCAAGTCCTAAGCACTTCAGTGGGAGGCCAGTTTGCATTTACAGTGGCCCTAGGTGCCCTGCTTCTGGTTGATTCCCCTGATGGATTGGGGCTCAGAGCAGCCAACTGGCCGGCTTGCCCCTTCATGTTCTGCTGTCAAGGCATGTCGCCAGTTGGTTCCACGCGGGCGGGGAGATGTGTTGCTGCCCCTCGACTTTTGAATAAGATTTGAGTCCTATGGCCACGTTTTTCGGGGTTTTTTTGTTTTTTTTTTTTTAATGGTGGCACACATGGCATATGGAAGGTGCCAGCCCAGGGGTCAAATCCAAGACACACAGTCGCAGCAACACTGGATTCTTAACCTGCTGCCCTGCAGCGGGGATTCCCTATGGCCACCTCTTCGTGAAGGTGTCCCGCTTGCCAGGAGTTTCGGCAAATGCCCTGCATGCCCGTAGAGGCCTGCCTCCTGTCTCTTTCTTTTCGTTCTAATAGGACGCGACTTTTATCTGAGCCCTAGCAGTGCTCAGCTAACACCTTGGTTTCCCACAAAGCCAGTAACAGATTTTAAACCCGCTGAAGGCAGTTTTCCGCCGTCTGTTTTCGGTAGATTCCACTCCCTTGTGAACTGAGCTGTGCCCCACTGCAGTCCTGGGCCTGCTTCCCCAGCATCCGTGTGCAGGACCCGCTCACTGCCCCTGCCTCCTGGGGGCTCCCTTTCGAGCAGCTGCTGTGGTTCTGCTGCCCTGGGTGCTGGGCCAGGCCCCCAGCAGGCAGAGCTCTCTCTGTACCTTCCCCGGTACCGAGGAATGAGGAAAACTCGAAAAACCAAGAGCCAAAGATACAGTCCAGCCCACACTGTAGATGACAGTCTGAGCCCTGTTCTTTCTGCCTGAACCCTTCTAACAAAAGTGATCACATAAAGTTTAGCCAACTGACTTGAGTAAGAACTTAGGTTTTTCTCCTGGTGGGGTTTGCGCAGTACATGCCAAAAATAAAGAAATAGAAGTATGCACAGTCCCTGGAAAAATCAGGAGTTGACAGTACTGTTGGTTTAAAGGTAGACAGATAGATGATAGATAAATGGGTAGACAGATAGATAATAGCAGGCAGAGATAGAGATTAATTACACTGAGAGTCCAGAAACCCACATTCCGGGCCAGGCCTGATATGGACCCTGCTCAGGTGCATTCTTTGACCCTTTGAGAGTTCTGGTCATCTCGTATTTAAAGTAAAGTGACAGGTGGGAGACACGGGTAAAGTCCCTGAAGCTCTAAAATCCCAAGACCCCACTTTTCAATAAGCAAATATTCTGCAGTCACTTTTGGCCTAACTGTGGGGCCTGCCGTCCATGTAGGACAGGACATATGGGTGGTTCCGTGGAGTTTTTCCAAATAACTCTATGCTGGTCGTAGCAGGTCACACTAACTCTTCTTGCTGTTCAATTAAAGGGATTTTTTTGTTGTTCTTTGAATTTGTTACCTATAAGGGAAAATCCGTTTTAAAACAGAACTTCTTGGTTTGCCTTCTCTGAACGTGAAGCAGGTTGCTGGGCCTTTTCTGTTTACGAAACTTTTGCTTTTCTGTCCTGAGTCACTTCCACACCCCCGCACACTCCCGCCCTGGGAACTAACTGCTTTGCTTTTTTGTCCCTGGCCTGGGCCCTGGGGTAGAAAGCCAGACCCTGGGAGGTTAGCTGTGACGCGAAGTAGTAAGAGGAAAACAGCTCAATGTAAATCTGTGGGTTGATTTTCGACTTGGTGTTTTTATTGAATTCCCACTTTTCCATAAAGTAATTCTCTCTAAGCTTGTGTGATCCCAGATGTGTGGGCCTGTGTTGATTTGCCTTATTTTATGTTTCACGTGAATTTAACATGCCGCATCGTCCTCCTGCTAACACGGACGCACAAATGCACAGACAGGAATGATAGACTGTCACCCATGCATATGTTTTCTTTCTAAAAAAACAACAGTTTTTCAAACTGTAGACCTGCGAGGCTTCCTAACAAAGTTTTGTTTGAGGACGAGTAGAAAGAGCCGTATCTCTTTAATGCCGTAGTTATAATTTTCTCCTAGAAATATATATGCTCCATTTGCTGGTTTCAAATTGTGGAAGGAAATTTCAGTGACTGCTGTTGGCCCTTTCATGTCATTTGTGTTTGGATGTTTAAATATTATTATCATTGCTGTTAAGTGGCGTCCTGTTGGTAAGCATGCATTTTTCAGAACACATTTAGAAGGAAGTTTTCATTCTTTGGGAAAATCAGTTTGAACTGGAATTTATAGACTGTAACCTCCTGGGTCACAGGGCTGCCTTGCTCTGAAGTGTCACCTCTTTTCACTGTCTGATGGAGGCATGACCAGCCATGATGTGACAAGACGCAACAGGGGTTAATAGCCAGGAAAAAAATAATTAAACACCGTCCAGTTTTCCAGTGCTTTGCACAAATGCGCTGCTAACTACAGACTCTAAATTTGGCAGCAACTTTTCTAGTAAATATAATTTTAGACCAGAAACTATCATGTAAAGTAGACCATCATCCAAAGGAAAGGGGGCAGTACATTGCAGGGCTGTCCTCCTTGGCCCTGTGGGTTTTGGACACATTCAGAGAAATAAGAGCTAAGTTAATTCTTGAAGAATTTAGCATGTGCTTCCTGAGTGAGTGAAGCCACTTCCCACGTCACACAGAGAGGCAAACTTGCTGCATTTTTAGTTGATCTTCCAGACTTACAGAACGAGCACATTCCTTTCCTAGTCTGCGCCCGGTAAATTCTTCCCTTTAGAGGTGTCTAACTTCCAAACGCACCAAACTGTATACATGGCATATGTGCAGTTTTTGTATTCAATTATACCTCATGGAGCTGGTAATAATATTTTAAGTGTCTAAAAAATCTGTGTGTGACTGGTCCTAGAGGCAGCTCAGTCCTGGAAAGCACTTTCAAGAAAGGTTTATTTTCTGCACAAAACAAATTGTCTAGCCACTAATTCAGAGTCGGCACAAGTGTGTTGCAGAAGACGAGCCTGCTTCTCAGATCAGCAAGTGTTGACCCAGTGCCTCATATTCCAGGCATTGTTCTTCTTTTCTATGCATCCTGTCTTGGTTTCTGTGAGTTAAGCTTATCTGTCATGTGGGTAAAGACATGACACCTATGACATTTTGCAATATTTATTTCCAGAAGTAAAATAAAATAAGGTAGACGTATTTTGGTTGGTGGGAGGTGATGATGATACCCGGAAATTCCTGGCTTGTCTTTCTCTTTATTTTCTGTGTCCAGGTCTTGTTTGATAAATGTTTACAATTAGGGCTGAAACAAATTGATTGCCTGAGAGACTCTCTTGAGGGAAGACCTTTGACAAATAAGAAAACAGCAGCTAAACACTGTGAAATCTGTCTTTCCTGCTCATTTTGCAGGCATACACTAACATATTTCAATCAGCAAACTCTGAGTGGGACCAAATAAAGGACTGCGGTGTTGGTTAGGTTTGAATTAACACAGTTATGTAAGCATCGGGGGGCGGGGGGCAGGGGGTAACCCAAGCACGAGGCTATTGATTGCAGCTTTCTACAGCTCCAGCAAGGATAAACTCACTGCTGTTTATGGAAGTAACTCAGGAGCTCCCTGGTGGCTCAGCCAGTTGAGGATCCAGGGTTATCACTGCTGTGGCTCTCGTTCGATCCCTGGCCCAGGAACTTCTGCCTGCCACGGGCTTGGGCAAAAAAAAAAGTAAGGAAGTGACCCATAGCGTATTCACCTTTGAATTTTTAATGTGAGCTCTTTCGTGTAGGAGGTGGTCTGGGCTGCTGTTCGTGCTGTGTGGCCACGCAGTCCCAGTACTGTGACCTCTCCTGCGAATATGGAGACAGAGGTAGAAGTCGGCAACTAAATATGCATTATTACCACTATTTTTGAAAAAAGACAATAACCCATCATTTAAATGTATTTTGAAACTACATGCCCGTCCTGATTAGGAATTTAATAGCTGTGTGTTAAACAGTTTTAAATGACCATAAATGTTATATATTTCATGACCTTTAATGAGCCTAGAACTAATTTAGAATACTGACCTTCCTTATAAAATGTAATTATAGAATGCAGGGAGTTCTTTAATAGAATCAAAGCTTTCTCCTTTATCTAGTGAGATTTCGTATTGTCTTCACATATAAACCACAACAGTAAATGCATTTTTATAGACTTGAGAGACCTTCCATTTTTAAGGTGGAAATTAGAATAGTTCCCATTGCAGTAGCATTTTAATGAACTGTAGTTCTAAGAAGGCTAAGCAAGCAGCTTATTTAAAGTTTAAAAAGTTAAAAACAAAAATGTTTAGCATTTAGGCTGACTTTTCAGCATATCTGTAATATTTATAATAAAATGAATATTGCTAATAATTTTTACATTAATAATAGCCTCCAACTGCTGAGAAACACTTAGAGACAAAAATCTTCATGTACAAAATCCGTGGGAGGCTGAGGTGTAAAAATCTCCTCTGGTTTTGGAGTTCTTTTCAGGCCATTGTAAACATGACCACACAGAGGTCCTAGTGGCCAGGCCAGGGAGCGCCGCGCCCCCAGGGGCAGGAGATGGTGGCCACCTGAGCATCCCAGAAGACAGAAGCAAGCGCCTGGGGCTCCAGTGGTGTAGGGCAGGCGTGGGCTTGTCCCTTTTGCATAAATGATTCGGCTTAGATTCAGGGGGATTGCTGTATCCTGTGGCGTTTACTTCCCGAAAACTCACATTTTCGTAATAAAGAGGAAAATTGTTAAGAAACCAGAAAGGCTTGCAGCAGGCAAGTGAGAGCTCTTGGCTGACAAGTCAAGATTCAGAAAAAGAACTGAGCAGAAGGGGTCCGAGGAGGAGGCTGCATCCACAGACTGGGGCTGGTGCCCTCTGGCTGGTCCTCTCCCCCTCCCTGCCTCCCTCCCTCCTTCCCTCCCTCCTTCCTTCCCTCCTTCCCTCCTCCCCTCCCTCCTTCCTTCTTTTCCAAGAGGAACAAATGCTTCTGAGAAAATCAGAAGCTCCTTGTTCAAAGAGAACCCGGTAACTGCAGTGACTGGCTTTCCAGATGGTGACAGATGAAAGCTGCCTCCCCCAGTGCAGAAAAGTGCCCAGCGCAGCAGGGGCCCCACTTTGCCTTCTGGTGGGACTCTCCTGGCAGGTAGGCCAAGGGCTTGCTGTGCTCAGGCCAGAAGGGGACCCTGTGGGCCACTGCTTGCCCCACCCCCTCACACACCTATGCACACCCCATGGGCACACACGCGTGCAAACACACATGCACACGTGCGCACGCCCACACGTGCACACGCGCTCTTAAGAGAAGAATGAAAAGGTGAGACCGTTTGAAGGTGCTGGTCCCTGAGAGAGCAGCACGGGGGGGCAGTCAGCCTGGGGGCCCCCCTGCAGCTCCAGGGCTTTGGCGTAGCGTCCCTTTTGTCATAGCCCTGTTTTTAGCCCCCCTGCATCAGCCGGTCTTCGGCAGGACTAGGTGCTCAGAATGCTGACAGCAGCATTCTAATTTTTAAAACTTCTCAGTTGTCACGCCTTGGTTGCAAGCTGTGCTTTGCTTTCAGTGGCTCTTGAGATCATCGGAGGCCGTGTAACCAGAGAACGGTGCTTGGGAGGGTCTGGGCTTCCTCCTCTCCTCTTGTTGAAGTGAGTGGATAGTCTACACTGGCAGATCTTTGGCCTGGACTCTGTTAGGGGCCTGACTCTCTTGGCCATTGACCATTTTTGGTCTCTATTTCAAGAAAGTGTTCAGAAGAGTCAGCTTATTTTCTCAAGAACAAGAAATCAGGACCTGGTTTATTTTGCCTTGTGCTTTGGATAAACTAATCCAAATCAGGTGAGCTGTCAGTTGTAGACAGTTGGACGTCAGATGCAGAAAACCAACACAGAGACCAACGATCCTGTGCGCCAACGTTGTGCGTGTACTGCATTTTCTGTCCAAGTCATTAAGTGTCAAGAGAAAGCCCAGACGAGGCGAGGTCGCACACTTAAGCCTTCATTCTTTTGTTTTCCGCGGCCTCACTGAGCAGTGGGCCTGTTCCTGCGCAGCCGGCCCGGCCCCTCTGCTGTCATATCAACCTCTCGGCCCAGACGCTACGTTTTTGTTGGGAATGGTTTTGAAACGTTAGGAGATAAATTCTGTTGGGCAATTCCTAAATTCAGCTGTGCGTGATGTCTGTGAAGGAGGCGGCATACACGCTGGAGTCAGGCTTCCCCACCCGCCGGAGACAGCAGCCCTCTGCCAGAGGGGAGGGTTGGTCACGAGAAGTGGCTTTGCTCGTTCTTTTTAAAAGTATCTTGCTGCTTCCTATTCAGACAAGAAATCAGCAATGTGCTAAAGTTTAGTGTTGACTCGAGCAGAGTGGAAATGATAGTGGGAAATATTAGAAATATGTTATTTCTATTTTTAAGACTTTGTACACATAGTACAACCTGTCTTTCCCCATATCTGTTCTGACTTCACCGCAGAAGGCACATCTCCTAATGGACTATATCCCAGACGGCATTTATTTTCTTAAGGTGTAATTTAACCTAACAAGACAGACACAATGAGAGGCCGACTGCTAGAAAAAAATGACACGGAGGTGAATAATGTGACTTCCTTTTAACGCGTTATGTAAAAAGTGAAATGAAAAGAAAAAATCGTAAAGGAAATATATTTGAATTGACACAGTTGCTGAAGTTCTGCTAGCTCGTTTTCTAAATTTTTCGGGTCGGCAGGGCTGCAGTGACCCTGTTCAGCCCTGGATTAAAGATGCCCCACGGCCGTTCAAGGTCAAGTATCTCCTTTATTTAAACTGTAATCTTTTCCTATTTTACGTGCTTGATTCTATTACTGTGTCTATATTTTTAATAAACATGACTTTCCTTTAATAGCTTTTCTTAAAGCGCCTAATTGAATGTGTTTTTTAAACAAGGGAGCCTCAGAGAATCATTATGAACCTCAAATACATACGTGGAAAAATACTATCATTGTGTATGAAGAGCTACGTAAACGGGAAACGTTTCCGGTGTCACGTGCACAGCCTTTCTTATAGTTTCAAACACGTAAGCAGCAGCACATTAAACACCACAATCATGTGTTCGGCTCACATCTGTATATTCAAAATAATGTCATCAGCCATACCCGCATCGTCCAAGCAGATAGCTTTCGTCTTTAATGCCCTTCATTTTAAGACAAAATGTGTATGGAAAAGAAATCCTAATTATGAATTATAGTGAAGCTTTCATAAGTTTGTTCACCTGAGAAGTCAGACACCTTTACGTATTTATTTGTATGTGAAGACATGAGTGTCCCTGTCACTGATGTTTTTTTTGACAATCTAGTGCTATTTCCAGTTTATAAAAAGTAGCTCCGAAGGGCAATGTAATATTATTGTTTGATTAAAATGAACAGAAGAAATTCTTTTTACTGCCTGAATCTGTTGCCCAAACTAAACCGCACAGACGCGTTTCGAGCTCGGACTCTGGCATCACAGCCACGGCGCCTTTGCCCCAGGAAACGCTCTTACTGTCTCCTGTGGCAGAGATGCAGACAATGCAAAAGGGAAGGCCGGTCTCACGGTGGAGACAGTGACCGAGACGCTGTGTTCAAGACGCAAAACTGGGAGTGTGTTTGCCTTCAGCTGGCACGCTTTCAGGGAGGTGAACTAAAGAAATTGTCTTTGGTAACTAACATTACTTAACGTGTGCATGTATTTTCAACCATTCTAAATTTTTCTTTCAAAATATTTCATGGAACTGTATCAGATGTTAAAAACTCCCTCTGTATACCCTTAGTTCAGAAGTGAAAGATGCACACAGCCAGGATGAAATTGAAAGTCAGTTTTAAGGTGTAAATTCTCTAAGCCATGTGTGTAAATTCAATTTTTGCCAAAATTGTGTTTTTACAGAACTTCACTGAAATAGATTCCTCTTTGAATATTAGGCAATACAAAATTTATAGCAGTGGTAGATTATTAGAACAGCATGGTATAACATCTTGATAAAATTAAAAATTCCACTGTTAGCCTCCTAGTCCTGAGGAGAAACGCCACGCAACCCAGATCGTGATTTGTGTGCAAGTCCGGTGTCGCCGCCGTGAAGCTCTTTCATATGTGTCCTAATCCTGAAGAAAATTCGAGCCAGCACGTCTTAGGAAGATTTAGACAAGGACAGACAATTGCGGAATTTTACCAAGTAGTTTTGAGTGTTATCCCCTGTTTAGCTTTCATTTTTCTGGTAAGTGAGCCCATCACTCTTTTCTTCTTTTGAAGGAGAAAGTAAACTTGTCTTTTTAGTTTCCTGCAAAAACAGGCATTTCCAAAGGCTTACATTTAGTGGCAATTTATAAACGCCATCCTGCAACTTCAAATGGGGTGCCGTTTCCTTTTGCTGGTGGGGACTGGCTTTTCTTCCCATTGTCCTCGTTTGAAATGGAAACGCTGCACTGCTGAGAAAATGCCATGAAAATATAACCCACTGCATTCCAGGAAAATAAATAAGCAAGGCCACCCAAATTTTCAATTAGTGCTTGTGCAGAACGCAGGAAATGGCGAGAGCCCGGCCCGGCGCCCTAGGCGGGCCGTGGACACGGAGGCCGGAGGGAGGCTGGAGAGGCTCCCACGGTGTGAGGTGGCCCTTCTCCAAGGAGAGCTGCAGACCGGCCGGGCAGCGAGACGCCGGGGCCGGCCGGGGGCCATCGCGTCTGCCCCGGCTGCGGCCAGGCTGCTGGACTCCGGGCTGCGTGGGGAAGGAGCTCTTGAAAGCTCTCGTGGCGTCTAGATTTCAATCAGAAGCTTCCCGAACGTCCTCCATGGAGCAGCCCCCCGTGTGCGGAGTCTTATCCGCTGGAAACAAATATTCCGGACAGTTGGTGAAAAATATGACATGCTTATGATTTAAAGTGTCGGGCCTAAGGGTGGCTAGTAGCCGGGGGGGGGGGGGGGGGGGGTGTCACCAGCGAGCGCCAGTGTCTCCCGAGTGAGCCCTCGGCCGAAGGTGGAAGGCTGTGCTTTGCAAGCGCCTTTCCCTAAATGTGCTTTTCCGAAAGGCTCAGACCCCCCCCGTCGGAAGGTGACCCTGGAGCCCGCAAAAGGCCAGCTGCGTTCCCGGGGCTCGAGTGGCGGCGGGACTCCGGAGTTTCTCCTTCGCTTGCTTTCTGTTTGACTTCTCGGATTTCACTGCAGCACTTGGGGTTGACGGAGCATCCTGCTCAAGCCTGTTGGGACCGAGGAAACAGGGCTGGCTTTCCAGCCGCGCAGTGTCGGCCGAGCTTGCACACCAGCCCGTCGCATTTTAAGGGATTGTGTCTGTGTGCTGAGTCTTCGTGCGTTTCGGGTCAAACCGCGCCAAAGCCTCGGCTCGCCCGCACGCCGCGCCGCTGGAAGGTCGAGGCGCCCGCACGCCGCGTTCTCGCCCCGGGGAGGAGGCGCTGAGGCTCACGCGCCGCCGCCGGGCCCGGAGCGACCTCGCGGGCCGCCCGCCGCCGCGCAGGCTCAGCCGAAGCTGGAACACCAAGTCCAAACGCGGCTTGGCTGTTTCGGGAAGAGCAAGGCTGAGCGATTGCTGTCCACGCAGGGGCGCGGTCACAAAAGGGCTCTTCACCATCTCACAAAGCAGTTCGTGGGCGCAGCGCTCCCTGCGCGCTGCTTCCCGGCCAATTCCTCCTCGTTAAGAGAGGCTTCTTGGCAAATGAGCTATCTTGTTAGGTTCGAAAGGCTATCATTTCCTTTCCACCGTAAAATCAGGCATTTCATTTTTACTAACACCGTGCGTGGCCTTTCCCATCCTTGAGTTCCAACAGGTTAGGAGTGGGCTCTTTAGCCAGTTTTCCCACAAAATGGGGAAGGGGGGAAAAAAAGACAGGCAGAAAGAGCCCTCTGCAATAGCTTCAAAATATTCATGCCTTTAGATTCAGTAAGTTCAGCAGTTTTCAGCCAAGGGAGATGGGGGACCGAGTCCCATAGTGACAGGAGCCGGGGCTCTTGGGGGTGTCCCAGCCCTCGTTTCCTGCCCACACCCCCACCCCAGTTTTGTTTCTGGACACGCACCCTCGTTTCGTTTCATCTCTCTTTTCTCCATTCACCTCCATCAAACCTGCTTCCAGGAAATTATCTAATGGATTGCCCCAAAAGTGTAAGTTCCTCTTAAGTTTTAACTTATTTATTCAACAAATGTCATCGAACACCACACTTGGTGAGGTTGCTGAGGAGACAGAATCGACACTGGTGCTTGTCCCCGGACAAGATACCAAAACAAAACAGCGTGACGCAAGGCTTTGGGCAGAGTCGGAAGAGACGTTGATACCACGTGGACCAAACCTCTGATTTTTCAGATGAAAACATGAAGGCCTAGAACCACATCGGCAGGACCATATTTCCAGGAAAGCTCAGCGGGAACCTTCTGGATGGCTTCGACAACCAGTTCTTTCTCATGGGTTGAGGTAGATGGACTGTTGGCCAGGGTGCTCCCTGCTGCCCCTCCTACAGGCTCCCGGTCCCCCGGGGCCAGTCTTGCCTTGGCCTTGCTTGGACAGTGGAGCAGCCGCAGAGGAAGCCTGGAAAGCCACCACGGGTCCTCCACCGTCTCCCCCCTCATGCAGGCCATCTGCACGTTTGCAGTGAAGGCAGCTTCTCCAGCCTGGGTCCTGGGAGGAGGAGTGGGTGGGGAGAACGCATCACGGGAGTGAGAGAGAAGCTCTACTGTACATCCTGAGGTTCCAGGCTTGTTTGTCACAGAAGCAAAGCACAGCCGCAGCCGACCCTGCGTCACTGCCAAAGCAGAGGTGGCATCCACGCGTTTTGCACAGCTTCTCCACGATGATGGGGGCCACTGTGGACACCACCCTGCTGCTTCTGTGCACTGGGCTCACGGAGGGCGGACACCACAGGCACGGCTTCCGCAGCCCCCCCAGGAAGCTTGGATTCTGCCCCCAGCCATTCCTGGGGCCGCCTCACCGCGGGTGCTTCGATTGACTGAGTGTCAGAAGCCTCAGCTGAGTTGCTGTGAGGAAAGGGGTCTCCAGAGAGAAGGGGAAGTCAGCTTTCTCTCTCGAGTAACTTCTGGAGCCTCCACCTGGGCCAGGTGTTCCCGGAGGCCAAAGCCAGAAAGAGACACCAGGACAGATTAGAAAATGATCCGTTGATGAGATCCCAGTGGGCAGGCACAGCGCATTCGTGGGGATCGAGAAGGCCCTCTAGGAGGAGGCGGCTTTTCCGCTGGACTTTGAAGAAAGAGCAGGAGCTCAGCTTTAGAGAGCAGGAAAGGCTGTGGGCCCCGGGGGTCCCCAGTGACGAGACCCCCTGGAGGAAGGCCTGGAATGTGTCCTCGAGGGTGCTGCCTCTTCCAGGATGAATTTTTGACTCAAAGCATTAACATCAGGGCGAGAGCTGTTCTGGGTTCTGTTTAGATGGGAGAGGAGGTTCTCTTCCAGCATCTTGCTGGCAGTTTGGCTGGAGTCCTCTCTCTTGTGCCTCCGCCTGGACACTGCCCCCTGGGCACAGGGTGTCTGGCTGGGCTGTGGTCCTGAAATCCATACAGCTCTCGACACAAACCCTCAGTGAAGAACAAACCAGCCTTTTACAAAATGCGGAAACCATGCACACTCTGCGAAGTGAAGGAAATTCGGGCCCGTCTTCAACGTGAAGAGCAAACTCAGGATCGCCATCCGGTTCGCCCAACACTTGCAATGACTTCCAGAGCTCGGTCTGCTTTCCCGAAGAGCACAATTCACAGCCAAGCTGCACATGCACCCGCGTGGGACTTTACAAATTCATCGGTGACAAAAACGTTTAAAGACTGGAACAAAGCAGTGCCTGGTTGTCCTTTGAAATTGATTGACAACCTATGGCTGTATTTCGGCTCAGTGTTTGAAAACAACGTTCACAACAGCCTGAGTTTCTCGCCCTGCTCCAGCTCACGAGGGGTCGGTGGGCATCGTCCCTGAATCGCAGAGCCAGAGTCAGAGAGTCGGCCCTTGCAGGGCCGGGCTCTTTGGGGAGCATCTGTCTGCTGGCCAGCGTGCAGCTGGCGGGAATTACCCGGGTCTTGGTAAGGCAGAAAGAACCACAGCAGTTAGGAGGCTGGGGCTGTCTAGTCCAATACAGGCTTTCAAGAGGTACCAAGTTTGTTAGCATAAAACTGGCCGGAACAGTTTACATAAACACGGTGAATGGACACTGTGTAAATAAGCGTCCTTTGCCGCCCCGGCGTTGGAGGCAGAGTGATAAATGGAAATCGATGGAATGGACCTGGAACCCAAGAGAGGTGCCCTGCTGCCTGGGGCAAGCGAACCACTCCCCGCCTCCCTCGTGTCCCCACGCACTGAGGGGGTGACGCCTGTTTCCCGGCATCCTGGTGTTGGGCGCAGAGCAGATGCTCCTCGAGGAGGACCTGTCCCCTTCTCTCTTACCAGCGTGGGCATTTAGCGGGCACCTGGTCAGGCCACCCGCTTCTCCGGCTGCTTCCTGGGGAGGCGGCTGCCTCAGGGCACCGCACCCAGTACCCTCAGGGCCCCTGGACCGCCCCTCCCCCGCCTCTCGCTAAAACAGAAACCCGCCCTGGGGCCTGTTGAGAGGTCACGGCTCAGGGCCGTCTCCATCGAGCAGTTCTCTCTGAATTCAAATTTGTCACCATTCTCCTTAGAGGGAATGAGAGAGAAAATGAATTTAATTTAGTATAAAAAAATAAACATTTCTGGGTGCTGGAAACGTCTGTGGTGTTTTAAGAGCTGTTATCATTAATCAGTCAAGCATGTTTACCCCGAGCCCTGATGGCTTATGGAACTGAGCCACTCGCCCGAGCCCTTCAGCAGAAATGCCACCGCCGCCGAGACAAAGGTGCGCACGTGTTCCCAGCGATGCCCGTGTGCCCGCCGGCTCGCAGACGTGGCTCTGTCCCGTCCCCTGGCCCCAAGGTTTAAGGTGGGCGAAAGAGTGGTCGGGAGAATTGCAAAGCACTGCCCGTACCAGGGCTACCTCGCGGCTCTCTGTCGGGGCCAAAGCATTTGCTTGTGGTTTTGTTTTCATAGCTTCTCCTGTTGCCGTTTCGAGAGGCAGCATCTTCTGTGAAGTCTCTTTATGCCAGGTGTAAACTACCAGGGTGATTACTACCTTCAGCTAACCCAGCATGTGGCATTTGCCCGGGGAGAAGGTTGCTCAGGTGCAGGCTCCCAGCTTCTGTGGTCCAGCACGGGCAGGGGAGGGGGGGTCCTGCATGGGGAGAAGCAGTGAGTTTGTCCCAAGGGCTCCTTCCATGTACAAAAGAAACTTTCCTAAGAAAGGAAGGCAAAAAGAAGCCCACTGCAAAAAATGGGAAACCTTAAAAATGAGCAGGTTTCCTGCTTAGACCAGAATTTGGCCTTTAGTAAACATGCATGTATCAGTAGCATCAGTTCTCTCATGCTAAATGAAGCAACTAGATGAATTTGGTGCCAGTTCCTGTGATGGGGGGCCCCAGGACTTCCACCCGGGAGGTGTTACATGGAAGGTGGTCATTAGACTTCTAAGCAGAGGTTGCGCTGCATGAAGGAATCTGGGGTTTGCCGGGAAAAGGGCAGAGCTAGAGACGCAGATCCGATCTTCCAGGTCCTGGAGGGCACCCTGAATGTGCGGATCTTGGGCAAAGGAGGAAGCGCCAGAAGGAGGAAGAGGCCCAGCCTTGTCGGGGGGAAGTCAGGCAGGAGGCCATCAGGTCCCCCCCAGTGGTCGGAAGAGCGTTGAGGCTTGACCAAGGAGCCACGGTGACTTGGAGAGGAGGGGCTTCCGGCCTCGAGATCAGGAGCCCATGTGTCGTGAGCGTGTGGAGCAGGGAGGGGAGGAGCCCTGGCTGTCTTCACGGCGTCCGGCCTGCGGTGTGAGAGCTCTGCCCTCAATCCTGAACCCTCGCCTGGCACGTCTGCAAGGACCACAGTGTCTCATGAAGATTGAGAAGCAGCAGTGATGGTTCAGGTGCTCAGAACTGGGGAAGTCACTGATACTCATGTAACTGATGCAGATTTGACTCAGAGAGGTTTGTGGGTGGAACGTGGAAGTGGGGGGATGCCGTGTCCTAAACCCAGTCTGTAGATTGTGCCTCAGCTCAGGCACTTCTCTCTGCCAGACAATTGACTGCCTCTTGGTGGTACCGTGTCCGCTGTGACCGATGCAGCCTCCATCCTCTGACTCATTTGTCTCAGGAATGGGAGCCAGTTGAAGAACTGGGGTCTCTGGGGGGACGGTCATGGGGCCGCCAGTATCCAGAGAGGGGGAACCCAGCAGATCCCAGGTCAGGCTGGGGACCGAGGGAGACTCAGGCATGAACCTTTATCTGTGCCTTGATCTGTCCAATAAATATGGTGCTTGGCACCTGACCCACTGGTGACTGAGCAAGCAGAGGTCCCTGATGCCACTTGCACACAATTGATGAGGTGACACGATGGTAGGGAAGGTGCTGAGGGGCTGCTTTGACAGGGTGTCTGAGGGGTAGCAGGGGGCGGGGGGGGGCTGGCAATGCGGGACCACGTGCCACGGAGGGGCAGACAGGGCACAGGCACTCGGGGTGCGTGTAGAGAAACCTGGGCCGAGGTGGCCATGGGGAGAGGTGTATTTTCTTCTAACTGGAGTGGGCAGCCTCCGAGGCAGTGATCTGGGAGAGGATTAGACTCTGTCTACACTTTAAAAGGTTGTTCTGGCCGCAGCTGAGGTGGATGGTGGAAGGTGAGCCAAGGCTGCTGCAGGAGCAGGCTGGCGACGGCGGCGGTGCTTTGGCTCCGGGGCCCCAGCGGTGGAAATGGCGAGGGCCTGGAAGATCCAGGGTTCGTGTGGCGGAGAAGCCGCGGGGATGTGCTGTTGGGTGGGTGTGCTTGCCTGGATGCTGTGGAGATGGTGCGTTTGGAGGGGTGTGACTACTGGAAGGGGCTGCGGCGTCCCCAAGAGGCTGGACAAGAAAGGACCTACAGCAGAAGAGGTAGGGCTGAAAAGGCCAAAGTTGGAGAAGGGAAGTTTTCTCCTAATTTTAAAGATTTTAAACTTCTGCACAGATATAAAGTATCTGTCTTATGAATTTGTGGAATAGACAATTCATAATTAAAGAATTAGCTTTTGTCTTTCTGCACCATATTAAACACTGTCTCTGAGCAGAAATTACCACAACACTGGAAATCAACTAAACTTCCATAAAACTTTACAAAAGGAAGAAAACACATTCTCTGATAGTGACGTATTAACATTAAATTTTTAATGGGGGAGTTCCCATCGTGGCGCAGTGGTTCACGAATCCGACTAGGAACCATGAGGTTGCGGGTTCGGTCCCTGCCCTTGCTCAGTGGGTTAAGGATCGGGTGTTGCCGTGAGCTGTGGTGTAGGTTGCAGGCGCGGCTCGGGTCCTGCGTTGCTGTGGCTCTGGCGTAAGCCGGTGGCTACAGCTCTGATTCAACCCCTAGCCTGGGAACCTCCATATGCCGCTGGAGCGGCTCAAGAAAAGGCAAAAAGACCAAAAAAAAAATTTTTTTTAATGGGCAATTTAAAGAATTTAACGATGATTCAGATACTGCTCTAGAGATGTGCCACAAAGTAAACCCTTTCGCTATATTTCTAGGAGATTAAGGAAAAGAGTGGGCTCAGGCAGTAGCAGTACAGCCCTCCAGGGTTTGAAAGTTCACCCTGAGGCCTCTTGTGCAGACTTCTGAAATGCCCTGTTTTCGCCAGCTCCCAGGGAGCTGCCACCAGAGGGGGCACATCCGGAGGAAGCATTGAAGGAAATCTGAACAAACTCCCCTCCTGAAGCCTCCGCTTACTCTCTGCTCTTTCCCAGGTGGCCGATGTGACAGTGATGGCAGATGTGGCAGCAATGGCAGATGCTGACGCTGGAGCTTGAGAATCTTGTCCTTATAACGTTTCTCTTATGAAAGGAATGCGAATATTTCTCTTGTAAAAGCGTGTCTGTTAAAAACATTTCAAGATTTTTAAAGCTTTTTAGAGACATAAGTCCCTAATGTCCATAGAGGTTTAAAAATGGAACCAGAACACGACATGAAACAATGGTATGAAATAACCCGTCTGATGGCGCCATGTCCTCTACCGGCCTTAATGGGAAATAAAAACACCAGCTTTAACTGCAATTTCGTTGTGGAATTCAGGCCAAGGGGAGCCTCTGCTCCTTCTTACCCGGCTGTTCCCTGGCTTTAAACATTCAACACGTTCCCAGCCAAGAAATGCACTTTCTCCCCTTTTGATGCCTTTCTGTGGTTCCTTATGATCGTGTGCAGAAAGTTCCAGGCTCCTGTTCACCTCTGCCTGCCGTTTCCAGACCCCTGTGGTTTCCTCGCCAGCTGTGGGTGTTCCTTGTGTTAAACCACAGGTCAGCACAGAACCGCAGAACTGATCCTGACAATTAGAACTTCAGCCACTGTCCTTGGGGTTTTCAGAGCCACAACCAGCCCGGTCCATACCGAAGTGCAGATCCTAAACCACTACCACCCGATGCCTGAAAGAGTCGCGGTGCTCCGGGGGTCCTGGTCAGCCTTTCTCAGTTCTGCTGAGGGGTGGTGGGTGCCCCGGTCAGATGGTACTTTCTCAGACGGGAGTCCCGGGGCCGTGAGGACCCAGCCGCCTTCTGCACCGTCCCTGGGGCCTGACCTTAGAGCAGGAAAGCGCCCTTCCCAGGCTATCAAACTGACGTAGTGGCCAGACCACGAGGGCTGGACAAGCCCCCCATTGCTGCATCCCTCCCTCGAGTTCCTGATTCCGCAGGTTGGGGTGGGGGGGGGGTTAAAGAAAAGCTGCTCGGCTGGGATCAGACACCAAGGAAGGGGGCCACTTCCCCAGGGTCTCGCCGTGGGGCAGACACCGGGCTCAGCTCCCACCACCGCAAGGAAAGTGGGGGTTTTCGGGCCCAGAGCAGGTGGGGCCGGTGATGGAAAATTACCAGAGGAGACGGCACGTTTGGGGGCTCTGGCCGGGCGGGCTTCCTGCTGGAACTGGACACACGGAGGACGTGGAAGCCAGAGGTGGCGGCCTGGCTGGAGTTTGGCCCAGGGGAACTGGGTCGGGGGCAGAACTTGGTCCAGGTGATGGGAACCCTCTTGGTCTGGGAACCAGCAGGTCGGGAACATGACGAGCTCCGTCAGAGAGGAGGATCTCGTGTGACGGGATCCGCTCCCCCCGGAAGAGCCGGCGTGGCTGTGTCCCCTTCGGGGTCTGCTTGTGGAGCGAGGGCCTCATCTGCACCAAGTCAGACGCACGCCGTCCGCCAGAGGCAGGGCTGTGGGTGAGGACGTAGAGGGCGTGGGGACGGTCAGATGGTCTGTGTGGAGGTGAGCCATCCTCTGCCAGTGACACTGTGACAGAGTCTAAGGTGCGACGGCTACCTGTGCTGTTTAACTGGGGAAGTGCTTGCCCCATGTCCCCGTTCATTCCTGTGAGGTATGGGTTTGGCCCCAGCCTCGGAGCAGCTGGCAGGGATGGTGGGGGCATGGCCCCATCGCTCCACGTCCATCTGGGCTCCTGGGCTCTGCACGGGGGCCGCCCGGCCCTCACTCCCCAAGCCGCACTCCACGATGGCCTGGACTCTTCTCACCTTTTCGTCCGTTTCTTTAAAGACGCCTGGATTCACAGCTTCTAAGGTCACGCTTCTTACACAGGGTGGATGGTCCCTCTGGTGGGCTGTGAGAAAGCATAGGCATAGCACTGCAGGTGGGAACCGACTCCACGTGGCTTTGGTGGAGCCGGGACACTGTGGGATTCTGCTGGGGGTGGTGGATGCCCCCGACCCGCTCCCCACTCCTCTGGTTCCCCCACCTTGGGGTCTCTCCTATGCAGTCAGACCCCTGGAAGCTTGAAGGAGATAAAACCCCTGGGGGCAGGAGTCTGTGCACACTCTTCCCTCCAGCTCCAGGTCTCAGAGGAGGGTCTGGGGGGCACCCCCTGCACTTCCTAGGTGGGGGATCGCGTGAAACTCAGCTCCCTCCCCACAGAGGCAGCAAGCTGAGCTCCAGCTGTGGCCTCCTTCCCGGTCTCTCTGCTCTCAGGGCACCAGGTCTTGTCTTAGGCTCTGCACTGGGGAGAATTCAAAACCAGGACCCAGAATACTTGATATCACTCAAAGGCAAAATAAGCAGAGAACAAAATACACAATAGCACTGAAAGAATTGGGGGTGGATCGGAACCGATGCTGCAGGCACGCACTTCCTTCCCAGGAAAAAGTCGGGAACAAAAGCTCTAAATTCTACAGCAATTGTCTGCTGACCGACTTTCTACTGCACGTTCACACCCCACACCCAGCACTTTGGCCAGACCCCACCTCTTTGCTGAAACTCCTAACAAGCAAGTCCTGGTCAGCCAAACCCAGGGGAAAGTGGTGCATTATTTCCCCAGATCTCTGCCACTGCCCTTGGCAATGACACCGCCGTCTCCTGGAAACTCACTCTGCCTTGCTCTGGACACAGACGTCGTGCGCCCCGCCCTCCTTCCTCCACCTGTCGCTCACGTCCACTGAAGGATGGCCCCTCTGTCCCCTCTGTCCTGCCGGTGCTTGTCCCCACTGTGTTCCACCGATTTGGACTACCTGGAATGTAAACTAAAAAGCAAAGCATTCTAAAGTCAATCTCCTTAATTCATAGGTTCATTGGTATAGGCATAGAGACGGGCTTTTGGAACACCTAGAAAATTCGTGGCGCCTGCAACAAGGCAAGTGCAGAATGATTTGTCAGCTGGTGTGGTTTGTCCTTTTTGAACTGTGTGGAGATAGCTACCTGTTTGACACCTGGTAAATTTCCCAGACGCTGATTGCATCCCGAGTCCTGTGCAAGAGACCTTGGTGAAGGGGATTTAATCACGAGAATAATGATGGGAAAAAGCTGACACTCAAGAAATAAGATTAAATGTTTGAATAAAATTATCCTAGGTTCTTCTGAAACGTATCTGATCTGGGAAGCAAATTCATCTTCAATGGAGTAATTTTTATATGAGGAGATTGAAAAACCTATTGTAGCGTCCAGCGGCCGAGCAGGCAGGCATTTCTAGAGCTGAGGAGGCTCCAGAACACGGGTGTTGTAAAGATAAGCGGGAAGAAGCACAACCTGGAGCTGAAAAAGACCCTGCCCCGTGACCCAAACAGCAGAGCCTGAGAGGGTGTCGCTTTATGAGAACACTTATCTTATTCCTAGGCGCTGTTGGTTTTGGTTGTTAAAATTTACGGCCACACCCCGACGTATGGAAGGACCTGGGCCGGGGACGGAACCCGGGCCTCCGCGGTGACCGGAGCCCCTGCAGAGGGACCCTTCACCCACGGCGCCAGAGCGGGAAGTCCCAAGGATCCGTTGTAAGAGTCATTTAAAATTGTTGTCCGAAGTTACGTAGAAACGTCCCGTCCTCTCCAGCAGTAAAGGATGTGTCACGGGCGGGGTGTCCCATTGCTCAGAAACGAGGGCACCAATCCGTCCCTTGGCACATGCCTCCCCGGGCGGCCCCGCCCCCCCCCCGCCGCCCCCCACCCCCGCCTCCCTCTTCCCAAGCCTCGCGCTTTGCCCTTTGGCTCATGGCTGAGTTCCCGGTCCCGGCGAGCGCTTTATGGAGGTGTCGGGAACAGTGGTGTCACATAAAACGGATGGGCTCGTGGAGACCGGCCGTTCCCTCTCCCGCCACGGGCAGGTCTCCGAGCCGAGCGAGCCAAGGGCGGCGTCCCGATTTATAGCACGAGGCTCCGGATATTGAACGGAATACAGTTATGACACGATCGGAAATGAAATGCGTTTCAGAAAGGCTTGAAATGCCCACGGCGCTTAGAGAAGTTTGACCGGCTCGGTGCTTATTCCTTTTTCTCTCTTGCCTCGCGCCGGAGCCTGGGGCCGGGGAAACAAAGCCCCAGTCCTGCTTTCAGAAGGTTCAGTTAATACACTCAAGGCTGTTGTCATTCCCTCGTCAAAGATGGCCTTGTTGGAATGAGCACGTGTAAACTTTCCTTCCCGCTGCGTAGACCACGTGGAAAAACGCTTATTTTATTTTTTCTTTCGGGAATGAAATTGCGATCTTTCAACAGAACATGTCGATTGTGCCATCTGGCACATAATGTCTCTGCTTAAATTAGGCTCAGACATCAATTCAGTGTTGAAAGATATTATCCGTTGAACATTTTTTCACCTCCAAGCAATTCGAGAAAGCAGGGCAGAAAATAAGTTGTTTTCCTTTCTGAGTATGTGAATCACACAGATCTTGAAAGTTTCCTCCACATAGAGGAAAATTATAATTTATAAGTGCATAGCTGTGATCCACTGGGATTTCTCGTCCTGTAATTCTGTCAAAACTCCACTGTGTCACCGGAACCAGCCTGCAGGTTGAAGTGACTGTGTGTGTGTTGGGGGGGGGTCGGCTCCAGAGAGTGGATGTGTAATTAACTGAGGGTGAGGACTTGTCCCAAGAGTTGGGGTTTTGTTCAGACTCTTCTTAGTCCGGCAGTTTGTGAGTGCGTGTTGCTGCCGAGAGTAAAACGCAGCAAACAGGGTGTAACACGCGGGCAAGGGCTGCACCAGGGCTGTTGGTGAGGCTCCGTAAGGAACCGACCGGTAGTGGGAACTCAGGAGCGAGGGGGGCCACCTTCTTCCTGGGGACGGAAGGCCCCTTCATCACGACCCTCCACAGAGGAAGGCCATGCCCAGTTGCCTGAGAACCTCCCAGCCAGCAGCTTAAGCTCCAGCAACCTTGGCCAGCGCTGCCCGGAGGGGCTGGTCCACGCACCGCAGAACTGGGAAAAGCCCAAACATTTGCCACAAGTTGCCAGCCAAAGAGAGCTTTGACTGCAAGGTGAAGGTTCATACAGTAGAAAAACGGGGAAAAGGTAACAACTGGTTAGAATTTCTGCTTTTATTTCTCTGAGTGATTTTAAAAGTCATCTTTAAGTTTTATTGTTTCAATTGAGTATTTTTGTAAATAAGGAAAGAAAGAATGGGAATTTCACATTGACGGGGGAGGAGAGCTCTAGGCCTCACCATCTGGCAGTGCTGTCCCCAGAACGTTGATGCCCACCTGCCCGTGGCGGTCCACCACCTGGGGCGCCCAGGAGACCAGACAACAGAAGTGTTTTCACACCAAAAGGAGCTTATGAAGGCACTGCAGGCAAGCAAGCGGCGTCTTTAAGTAAGTCTAGATCCTAGCTCCAGCTCAGCAATAGATTAACAGCATACTTGGAAAATAGATGCCGAAAATTTTGCTACAGAGACTTTGCATAATAATGACAACAATAAAGATAACCATGCTTTCTGCGGCCTCTGACAGTTCTCCAAGCACATTCCCTGACCTATGCCATGCTTCCCTGACCGGCTGTGCGCTAAGGCAGCCAAGGACCCAGAACAGGGACGGAGCCGGGTTTGCAGCTGAAGCTGGAGCCCTGGGTCCGCTGTCCACCAGGGACACCGGCTCAGGAGAAGCTCTGTTACCATGGTCCTGATGTAAACTCACGGGTAACTTCTTGCATTTATAAAAACAAGGGCAGTGTGTCCGGGAGGCTGGCTGGAAAGTTCTCAGGTGCTGCTCCTGTGTCACTGAGTCGGAGACATGAGGACCAAGGAACAGGTGGACAGAAGCCCCTTCCAGGCTTCCCGCCTGCTGCTCCCGTGAGGTCTTTGCGCTCGTTAACAGTGCATTGGGGGAGCTGGACACAACCCTCTTGGCCCTGGGCCATCGAGAGAGAGAGAGAGAGAGAGAGAGAGAGAGAGAGAGAGAGAGAGAGATGGAAGGAGACAGAGAAACAGAGATGGAGAAAGACGGGGCCAGGTAAGAGGTTCAGGAGACCACAGGCACATTGGCAAGGAGAAGCGGGACCCACACTCCTACTGGAAACGCCAGCGGACACACTCTGAAGGACTGGCACGTCCATGTGCCTGGGCAAGAATGTCTCCCATAGACCTCAGCATCCAGATGCTGGTGGCAGTGAATCGGGTCCCACTTGGAAAGAAGAATGTAGGCTAAGGAGCGATGGCAGCACTGAACCCTCTGCCAGGTGGCCTTCCTGCCCTCGTCCAGCCCCTTATCTCCAGGGTCAGGGTCACCAGAGCCACCAGGGGGCATCTCCAATTTTCCCATTTGTTCAAGAAATTAATTTAAAAGTGGGTTAGAAGACTCAAGTTCAAACTCCTCTGTTTCACCTCTTCCCCTTGGTTCACAGCCCAGCAACGTCTCCCAGCTCCGTGACCACTGTGTTAGCTGCTGCCAAGCCCTACGCGTTACAAAAAATGATAGAGGAGTTCCCGTCGTGGCGCAGTGGTTAACGAATCTGACTAGGAACCATGAGGTTGCGGGTTCAGTCCCTGCCCTTGCTCAGTGGGTTAAGGATCTGGCGTTGCCGTGAGCCGTGGTATAGGCTGCAGATGCGGCTCGGATCCCGCGTTGCTGTGGCTCTGGCGTAGGCTGGCGGCTACAGGTCCGATTCGACCCCTAGCCTGGGAACCTCCATATGCCGCGGGAGCGGCCCAAGAAATACCAAAAAGACAAAAAAAAAAAAAGATAGAAATGAATTGCCCACATTTTCAAGGCTGGGGAAAGGCGTGAGCTGAAGAAATTCTCATAAAATTCTAACTCTCATACAACTTGAACTTCCTGCCCTTGCAATATGGAATCCGCACATTTTATACACAATTTCCGTGGCAATTCACAGGTGTTAGCTGAGGAGCGGGAGTCGGGACGGACAAGAGGACGATGTAACATAAGAGCCACGCCGTCCAGTGTTCCCTTCCTTTTTATATTATCGTCTGGGTGTCTGTGAAGTTCCATGCAGATCAGTCTGTCCTAACTGACCACGCATTTTGGCTCTTGCATAAAATATTCTGACTGTAGTATTTCTACACTTTGGCTGTAAAACGCTCCATAAATGGGCACTTTTAACTTTTTTTAATATGTGGAATGACTCCGTTTGTACAAGAATCCAGAAGAAATCCTTCAAGTAGAGACTCTTCACCAGCTCCCAAGAGAATCGCTGACACTGGGGGGCTGTTGGGCCTTTGGGGACAGGCGGTGTGAGAACGCGCCCCCCCCCCCCCATACGGCCCCGGTATGTCTTCTACCACAGTCTAGGTTGCCTGTGGCCCAGCTCTGCGGATCTGCAAGGGGTTGAGCCAAGAGAGCAGGTTGCCGGACTCTCGGCTTCGTGTGGGCTGAGGAAAGGTTCGTTGGCCCCCTGGGCTGCCCGTCCTGTGATTCAGTCAGCCTGGGCCTGGGCTCCTGAAGGTCGCACGTCCACGTTCACGCTGGGGGTGGGTGGGAGAGGCCGCGGGGCTTGCGTTTGGGGGCTAATAGAGCATTTAACGGGAGTTATCCCCAGATGGCAGTGGGTCAGGCCATCAAGAAGGGATCAAGTGAGGAAAGCAGAGTGGAGTCTGACAGTTGGTGTCACTTAGGGGACACTGGAAATGCAGGGGGATCTTCAGTTTGAGCTGGAAGAACTGAGGGCAGAGGCTCCTGGAGCGTCTCCTGGGAAGCACTTTTAAGCCCGTGTGTGTCCATGGCCTTGTTTCCACGGGACCCCCTCCCCCGGCCCCCGGGCAGACCACCGTCCGTCTCACGCAGGCCGTGCCCCAGCAGGGAGGTGAACGCTGTGAGGTCTCTGCCGTGTCCCGGTCTGCGACAAGGAGGGATCAGCGAGCCGATAGTTGGATTTAATGTGCTCAGACTCATTTCTTTTCCACATTCCAAGCGGATTTCTTCCCTGAAAAAAAGGGGGCGTAGGAAAGCAAGTTCCAGTGTTTTTATTCAAGCATAATCCCTAATATCCTTTCTGGGAGCTCCCCAAAAGGACACTTGTTTTTAAAAGGAAAATATCAGTTAAGACGTACCACGTCACTGAAGGGACCTTTAAGAAGTCGTTGGCCTCCCAGCAGGACCACACTCAAAGCAGAGACCGCAATCGTTCCCTTTCCTTAGAACCGCGAAAGTGCTTTGAAACGGTTAATGATAATAAACGTGATCAGGGAGCCAGGTGGCCAGGCCGGGAGGCGTCCCGGTCCCTCTGTGAGTCAGGTGTCAGCCGACCACGTTCCATCCGTAGCGCTCTGAGAGCGAGGCCTTGTGTACCTCGCAGAACGTGTGCTTCCACTTAGTCATGCGGCACATGCTGGGGCACCTGTGTTAGTTTTATGCCACCGCATGCGGATCCTTTGACGAGGAGAATTCGGGGCGTTCCTGCTGTTATTTCACCTGTGGGGGCACGGGCACAAAGGCCTCTGGGAACTTTGAGTGTAAAGCACCACGATTACTTGGAAAACACCCCTGCGTTGGCAACATAACACTTCTGTTCATTAAATATTCGTTAAACACCCGCGCTTAAAAAATAGGCTCTCCTTAAGGGTAGTAAGAGCAGTGAATAGAAACGAGCAAACGGGAGCTCCCGCTGCAGCTCAGGGGTAGTGAATCTGACTAGGAACCAGATCCATGGAGACTCAGGTTCGATCCCTGGCCTCGCTCAGTGGGTTACGGATCCAGCATTGCCATGGCTGTGGTGGAGGCTGGCAGCTGCAGCTCTGATTCAACCCCTGGCCTGGGACCCTCCATGTGCCGAGGGTGTGGCTCTAAAAAGACAAAAGAAAAAAAAAGTATTTATGGGATCAACGTGGACCTGGCTGCGGATTGTGCTGAGCCCAGAGGCGGGATGGTCCCTGCTCATCCCCCAGCAGGAAGTGTGTCAGGTCAGCCTCCCCAGTCCACTTCTCCCCCCAACACACTTCGCTTTGGTTTTCTTGGCTGACGTGCTGTTCCTGGGCCGCCCGGTACTAATCTGACTCTCTCTACCTCCCAGAGAGGGAGTCTTTGTCCCTCTTAGTCATAGCTGCATTCGCGGCTCCCAAAAATATGTCACAAAGTATGTGCTCAGCAAATATTTGTCAAACTGATGATTTCATAGCTACTGTTACTTTGAATGAAGACAGAGGTGGGTTTGTAAAGAAAATGTTTAGGAAATTTAAAGTGTCATAGACATGAAGCACCCTGGAAATTATAAAAATTATGAAAGCAGAATGAAAAGGCCTCAAGTTTAGACAAGATTTTACGCACTGTATTCCATGTAATTAGCTAAAATGAAGTTATTGCATTTCCTGTAAACTTTAATGAGAGTCGCACAGAGCATTAACCCCTTCAATTAAAATATGTGCCTGCCTGTGTAGACAGTAGATTTCTTAGAAGGTGAGGTTTGCACCTAGAGGTAGAGTAACTAACTCGCATTATTAAATAAATTGAGACATCTGGTTTTACGCCCTTCGGAATTCCCCAGGACACGTGCCATTAAGAGCCCGCAGAGGAGCAACTAAGTCTCTGTCTGCCTCAGAGGCGGAGCAGAGGCTGGTTACCAGCATCCTTTTACTTCTGTGCCACTGGGTGCTGATGCCACCGACGCCTGAGTCCTTCCTGTGTCCACAGATGAGCTCGACCCTGCTCGGTTAATTGCTGGATGAAACCAGTTAGAAACCAGTGCATTGAAAGAAAAAAAAATGTTTTTTTTTTGTCTTTTTAGGGCCACACCTGCGGCATAGGGAGGTTCCCAGGCTAGGGGTTGAAATGGAGCTATAGCCGCCGGCCTACACCACAGCCACAGCACCACTGGATCCGAGCTGCATCTGCGACCTACACCACAGCTCACGGCAATGCCGGATCCTTAACCCACTGAGCGAGGCCAGGGATCGAACCTGTGTCCTCATGAATCCTAGTCAGTCGTTTACTGCTGAGACACGACGGGAGCTCCCGAAAGAGAAAATCTTGATTACTCTACTTGGGCTCCTCTTGCTGTTGAGCAGCCATGGAACTCGAGTCATGGACCAAAGCCAGAGGGCAGGAAAAGACTTTTCAGTCTGCAACACGCCACAGACGCTCTTGCTTCCAAGGAAAAAGGGGCAAATTACCTTTCTCTTTTCAAGGCTGAGACTGTGCTACGATTTTACAGGTGAGCCTGGAAGGAAAGGATAAAGCCAAACAGGAAACTGTCTGGCTCCCTGCTATGGGGGTGGTGCCGAGGTGCGAGCACTCTGCTGGGCTGGGGGCTGATTGTCACCACGGCAGGCCCCGGTCCCCTCGGCCCTGACCCCACTCACTGTCATCATTTTGTAGTGAACACGCACCACTGAAAACACAGATACTTCAGTCTCTCTCCAGGAGAAACGAGCAGGGCCCAAAGATTTAAGATTTTCAAACAGGGAGAACAAACAGGGTATGCAAAGTTACCAAGAACGGCAGCTGCTGCCTGTCTGCCTGGCTCGCTCCCTGCACTGGTTGCTACTAGGAGAGCTGGCGCTCAAACACTAGAAGGTTTGGGCAAAATCTACCAGAAATAAGGGATGTCTCCGCAGTCTTCGTTTAATTCAAAAAGTGGGCAAAGGTGGAAAAATCTTTGTGTGAGTGTCCCCTGCTCTGCAACCGTGATTCGCAGCGAGGCTCTGAAGCCAGCGGGTCATCGCATGGCCTCGCCGGACTCCCTGGGGCTGGCCTCCCCCAGAGCCTCCCGCAGGTGATGTTTCTTCTCGTTACTTGAAGTGGGTGAACGTGGGTGGCCGCCTTCCGTCCACTCATTCCAGACCATTCCGTGCCCATCGCAGAGTACTGAGCCCCCTTCCAGGGCCTGGAGACGCAGCAGCAACAAAGTGACAAAGCCCCTGCCCCCCCGGGGCTTTCCCTCTAGCGAGGGCCCCGACATAAACACCTTCTCTCGAGGGTGTGAGACAGTCGACGTGACAGATTCCGTGGGGAAAGAAAGGATGGAGGATTTTAAGCCAAAGACGGAAAAAAGAGACGAAGAAGGTTATATGACAGCAGAGGGCCAACCCGACCAGAGGACACAAACTTGTAAGCGCTTATGCATCCGACCCTGCAGCACGGATCAGAGACGCGAGCGCCAGCAGACCTGGAGACGCTGGTGAAAGGGCACCGACCCTCAGCTCTCAGCTCCCAGAGGAGCCAGGTCTGAGGAGCCGACGTTAAACACGGTGACGGCCGCCGTCAACCCCGTCCGTGCAGGGGGGATGTGCCGAGAGCCTAGAGCCCAAATATTCTCCAAAAAAAGTGGAGGAAGAGGGAAAGAAATCAAAGACGAGCTGAGGCGATGTTTTCAACATTTCTTCTACTTCCTCACCTGAACTGGGGCCCAGCTGTCCCTCAGGCTCCCCCGACCGTCCCCCAAGGGGGCGTCCCTCCTCCCCCCAGGCTCGCTCCTCGTATAGATGCTCCCGTTTGCGTTTCGGGGGACCGTCCCGGCATCTCTCCTTCCACGGGTGCCTCCTTCACACTTGTGCAACTTGGGCGCTGTCAGAACTGTCGCCCTAGACACCCTCCCGACGACCAGGCGACTCGTCCTCCTCCCTGACCTGTTGTTCCTGCACCAAACTTGGGTCCCCTCCACTGGGCCGTGGCGAAGGCAGGTCCAGCGTTTACCGCAGGGCTCCCAGCCAAGGAGAAGGGGCGGCTTGCGCTCAGGGGCCAGCACTTCCTGACGGCTGTCGGGGAAGGGCTCTTACAGACGGCGAGGGAGGGGACCTGCTCTCGGCCCCTCTGATGTGCTGGTGGCGAGGTAGCGGGGTGCTGGTTGGGAGCTGACGTCATCCACCTGGTCCCACCGGGTCGGGCCTGCTGGGTGCTGTGTCGGCACCTCCCATCTGCCACGTGGTGATGCACTGTTTAAATCGTTCTCTTTCCCCCTCACAGCAGAGCCATTCTTTGTCCCCACAGGTTAACATCTCTGGATCCTTGACCCCCGAGCGAGCTTCCTGAGACTCGGGGGAGGCCTGAGGCAAGGCTTTTGGCTCAGGGGGCACGGGGGTGGGACTCGTAGACCCAAGAGGGTCCTAAGGGCCCTGCTTGGTTTCAGCCTCTGCTGCCAAGACTCAGCCACACCGAGGCGTCTCTCCCGCTCTCAGCTGTCTGTGCCCGGGCCTCTCCTGACCTCCTGGCACCTCCCACCGCCCAGGTCTCAGAAGAGGGAGCGAAGGGCACTTAAGAGAAAAATTGTGCCCAAGTGCCTCTCTTTCTATGACACAGTGTCTGGTGAGGGCTTTGTGAACCCAAACATCTCCCAAATAAAGTAGCCAGAATTTTTATTTCTAGGAACTTTTATCATCATTTCATTATAGTTTCTTGAAGGAAATTTTGACCAAAAAAAATGCACAGGGGAAACCCGACTTGTCTTATACTGAGTGGGAGGCTCTTCCTCTTTCTTTCTATCAAATAACAACATTTTCCATCTCCAGTCTTTGTGTCAGTAAACACATTCTGAAGAATTGCAAACTTAACGCTTCTGGGTGCAGGAGGCTGGGCTGGTCCTGGCTTCGCCAACCAGAGAGTGCCTGCTGCAGGCCAGGTGACAGCCTTGGCTGGGCAAAGAAACAGGCCTCGAACGGGCAGATCTTCTGAGTTTTCAGGTTAGAAATCTGCCATTTCTTGTATGTTGGCAACTAACACAAACCTTTAAAACATCGCTGCATGTGCAAGCCAAGTCCCCTGCAGACAAAGCATCGACTTGTGCTGTGACAAAACATCGAGCGTACGTTTATGTCAGAAAATAACAACATGGGGGATAGAGAGCCACTCTCCCTGTTAACAGTTGACATTTGAAGACTCCTCTCCAGCCCTGTGGCCACGTTTGCCCTGCATCGTAGGCTCTCCGTGGGCAAGGAACCGATGCGACACTCATCCGTAGAAAAGGTGTTTTCTCCGACTCGGGCTCCGCTGCTGAACTTCAGCCCTGGCAGGACGTCTGGTCAAGAGTGTCTCGGCCGCGGTCTGGAGCTCACAGGTTGATAGCTTAAGCCTTTTGCTTGGGATGTCAATTTTTTCATCTTTCCAGTTAATGAAGTAGTTTCAAATGCTACTTTTTTATGAGGGCAATGAAGCCAAATATAGAGTATTTTTCTTCTGGCCAGGATTATAATGGTGATTGATATCCAAAAATGTTAACTATATATATTAGGTAAAGTTTTGACAGATCCACCTGCTAACAGAAACTATGGCAAGATTTTAGACAAAGTGATATAGGGAAATAAGTGTTTTCCAACAACAAAGCATCTGCAAAACTACTTTTAAGTGAGTGCTTGTATACATATTCTCAAAGTGTGAGAAGAGAATCCTATCCTGCTGATATTGGTCCCAGGGGAATGTTATTTTTTGATGCCACGAATATATAGCCTTTTATGTTACATTTAGGTATAATCCCGGTATTATCCTGATGTATGACACCGTCTAAATCACTTTCACGTTAATACGTTGTTCAGGGCAGATGAATTGCGTGAGTGAATAAATGAATAAATGAAGTGGCCCAAACCATCAGTAGTTAAGATAATATTTGTTCTTAATTTCAAAATCTACTGAGATGAAAATAGAACAGACATATCTATTTTCTTAAATACAGCATTCGGGGTTTGTAAATAAATGAATATCATTTGGGGTCTCTTTCCTACCTGGGTCTTTTTTCTCTCTTCTCTTTCTCAGTGTTAATCTGGCTCATTAGAGGAATCCCTGGGAAACGTTTTAAGCTGCTTCACACAGAATTGTTTTAATATGTATCTTATTTTGACAAATATAATCCACTTTCATATTATCTTCTAGTAGAGAATGAGCACACAGTTCTAATCGAAGCAGAATTACCTAAGATAATTCAGCTTGGTAAGAAGTTTTTTTTTTTTTTAAAAAAAAACCTCATTTTCTTTTTCTCAAATATATATTTAGACTTACCTTCAGTATAAAATTATTTTCACTAAGTAAATAAAAACATTATAATGCTAGTAAAGATTTTTGAAAGATTTTACTTGCTTTCAATGTTTTCACCAAAAAATTGTCTAGTGTTGGAATATAATTTTGAAATATTTTTAAGCCAAGACATAGGCAGCATGTCTTCTCCTGGGTTTGTATCTGCTTATGGCCCCTTCCTACCCTGCACCGTCCACTGCAGCTCATCATCCGGACGCCCCCCTCACCCCCCAGCCAAGGTCAGGGTGAAGGGCTCTTCTCATTGTGTCTGTCTCTCCGTGTTTCCAGGTCTGCCCCCTTCCCAAGCCCCCTCTCCCACATGCTCCTGCCCCACAAAAGCTCCTCAGAGATTCCTGTTTCTCACCACCAAATCCCTTTGTTCACTTAAATTGTCCGACAGTTCACCCGTCCAAGCCTTTAGCTGAGGAGGTTGAACCACGTGCAGCCCCCAGGATCATGCTGTGGCAGGACGCGGAGCTAGTCAGTGCAAATGGAGAAGCGCCAGCGGGCAGCGCAGCAAAAGGATATGCGTATTGACCTTCATCTGGCGCTTCCAGGCTGCCCTCTAAAGGCAGGGGCCCCGTAAGGAGCTAGGAAGCCGACTTCTCGAGAACGTCTGAGCGACGTCTGGTGGCTCTGCCGAGGTTCTGGGAAGAGCCGCATCTGCTCCCTGTTATGCTTTCCTGTCTAAGCCTGAAGCTCAACTTCTGTTGGATACAGAGTTGTCTCTTACTGGGCATTTCAGTAGCAAGATGCGTTCACTATTTTACCATAATTTAATGGAACATTTGCTAGGAAAGAATATGGGTATGACTATGTCACATGTGGGAGCATAAACACTGTCCTTCCCGCAACCTGGAATTTCGTGCTCCACTGCCTCAATTTAAATTTTTACCCTTCGCTACCTTGAGAAGTAATAGTCTCATATTTGTCTACATTTCAAAACATTACCTTATCTAACTATTTGGGGCTTGACAATTGCATCTTCTAAGTTTAAGCTCTGGGACTTGGTACTCAGCGCCGTGTTCCATGCGTCTCGCGTGTCGCGGTCTACAATCCGTCTTTTTCAACCACTGCATAAGAGTCCATCGTGTAAGGAGAAAAGAAATCAGCCCACCTATCTCCTGCCATCGGCTATTCGGGCTATTTCTAGTGTTCTGTTCTTATGAACAGTGCCGCTGTGAACATGTTCACGCGTCTCACGATACACATGTTCGAGAGTGTCGGGGTGTACCGCCCCGCTAGTCGTCGGTAAAGGTGGCATGCTGGAAGATGCTGTCAAGTTCCTTCCCACATGGCTGTGCCATCTCCCACCTCCACTGGCAACTGCCACCCCATGAGGCTGGAGTTCAGAACAGAGCTTACCTGCGGCGTTCAGGACAACCATCACCAGGTGGACACACGAGATGGACCCTTAGGTGCCGAAAAGGCTTTCTGTCTTGGTCTTGGTGGTCTGGCTCCTGTGCACACAAGAAGCCACAACGCTTCAGATGGTACACTTCAGATGGTGCACCTTAGGTAAGGTGCACCTCCTTACAAAAGACAAGACTGGGCTGTTATGGCCAGGGCCTGGCGTGTGTGTGGTCCACGGAGGTGAGACGCACACTTAGGCAACGACTTTATTCTTGCCTCAAAGGGGGTCCGTGCCACCTTGTGATGGAGGTTGGCTATGGAGGTGACCAGAGACAGAGGCAATTTTTCTCAAAGGAAGTTTTGGATCGGCTCATGCATTGGGGCAATTACTACTGAAGAGCTTAGAATTCCATCCACAGAGAAGAGAAGATTGTAGGTGCAGGTGTTTACGCGTTGTTGTGTTAACTGCTGCCGAACCTGAGGCCATGATGCTCCAAGTGCCGTTTTCGGATGGGGCTGCGAGGACCAGAGGGCTGCAGGTATTCCCACGAACCTGAGGGTTCATTTGGCAGATACAGGTATACTTTAGATTTTGGCACAGCTAATGCCGAGCTTACCTTCTTGCGGTAATTCAGTGTCTTAAGGTCATTCTCCGTTCATGTCCACACACGGTTTAGCTCTACTTTTAAGCGCATTTTTTCCATGATGAAATTTGAAAATGTGTGATTCACCCATGAGCTAGATGGCAATTGTTATTCAGGACACTTAACTATTTAACTATTACATCTTCTATCCAGACCCATCATATATCTTTTACGCTGTTCAAATTTTTCTTAAATTCTCGAAGATGAGCATGTGCTGCTTTTAATCAAAGAATAACCATGTATGTAACACACATTTGCACAGCTTAGGTGACACACGTGTACGTGAGTATTTACTCATCTACTGGGGGTTCCGCTCCATTGTCTTTATCGAAGTACAGTCGATTCACAGTTAGGCCAGTTTCTGCTGCGCGACAGCGTGACCCGGGCATTCACACATCCAAGGTTTAACAAGCAGCTCTCTGGAGCACCCGCTCTCAAGCCAACCCCTTCCTCCTCCTCGAGGGCCTGAAGGGTCCTCCCACGGTTTCCTTCCTGGAAACCGGGACCCCGACCACCCTCGTCACCGTCCACGTCCCACCTGACGAGGAGGCGTCTGCGCCGCCTTTTCGGAGTGTCTCCACCCGCCTCAACTTTTCTTTCTTTTTTTTGTCTTTTGTCTTTTTTTTTGTTGTTGTTGTTGTTACTATTTCTTGGGCCGCTCCCGCGGCATATGGAGGTTCCCAGGCTAGGGGTCTAATCGGAGCTGTAGCCACCGGCCTACGCCACAGCCACAGCAACGCGGGATCCGAGCCGCGTCTGCAACCTACACCACAGCTCATGGCAACACCGGATCGTTAACCCTCTGAGCAAGGGCAGGGACCGAACCCGCAACCTCATGGTTCCTCGTCGGATTCGTTAACCACTGCGCCACGCCGGGAACTCCTGCCGCCTCGTCTTTTCTTTCCGGTGTTACCGTCCCTCCAGCCCCCTCGCCCTAAGATCATGGGGTGATCATCCCGAAACACCAAGCTCGTCCGTCATGTCACATCCTCGCCCCGAACACTGCTGCCTCTTGCATTAATTCAAACTCCTCAGCACACCTGGGCACTCGCTTACCTGACGCCTGCCAACGTCAAGTTGTCCCCGTCCACACCCAGGTCTTACGGGCCCTCCGCCAGGCCCCTTGGGACCCCCTTCCCTGCCGGGCTACTTCAGATCGAGCTGCTCTTTGCCTTTAGTGCTCCCCCTCCCAGCCCACCCACCGACACACCTTTCAAGACTGAAAATGACCTCCTCCTCTGAATAGCTCAACCTGCTCGCTTCTCACCAAACGCGCCCACTCGGTTTTCACCACCGATACGTGCAGTGGACTTGAATGCCTCTGTCGACTCTCTTCCTGTTTCCTGGCCTCCGTACTCGAGATGATTTTAATAGCTAGTAGAGACAAATGAGAGCAAGCAGCTGTTTGGGGACTGTACACCGCTTGGGGGCTGTCAACTGGGGCCTTTCGGTTTACTTTGGGCCCCAGCACAGCAGCAAAGGACTTGTGTGGATGAGCAGAGTGTAGGGCTACAGTGTTGTTACACTTTGGCTATACAGGAGCTGCTTTAAGCAAATCCAGCCAACAGGAGGCTGAGAGGTTGGCCAATTGGAGACTTTCTTGATCAGCACTCTGGATATTTAAGATAAACGGGAGTCCCTTTGTGGCTCAGCAGGTTAAGAACCCGACGAGTGTCCATGAGGATGTGGGTTTGATCCCTGGCCTTGCTCAGGGGGTTAAGGATCCAGTGTTACCCTGGCTGTGGTGTAAGCTGGCAGCTGAAGCTCTGATTCAACCCCTAGCCTGGGAACTTCCAAATGCTGCAGGTGCCCCCTTAAAAGAAAAAAAGATGAATAAATGCTTATACTTGGGCTTGGATTAAGAGCCAGTTTGTCGACTGCTGCTTTGCTGTGTAGACACAGCTGATGCTATACCTTTGCATTTGATTCTATTTGACTCACTCTGAAGCCTAAATCTATTTTTTTTTTGACAGGGAGACTTAAAAGAAAAATACCTGCCTTGCAGATTCCTTGTGAAACACTCAGGGCCACATTCAGCTTCTTTCTTTGACACGAATCAAAACCGTGCCTTCAAATTAGCAAGGCGTTCCAGGGGCGCAGGCGCCAGGCTCCCGTCATCCCCCGCCACGCGCCGCAAACGGGGAGGCCGGGGGAGGGAGGCGTCTGGGTGCAGCGAGCCCGCCTCTCCACGGCCCTCCTCCTGTGGCCTAATTGTGGCTGCTTGGTGGAGGGCCACGCAGGGAACAGATGCAACTGAGAGAGTCTTAAACTGGAATATTCTGTGGAGAGAAAAAGGTCGTCAGCAAGCTGAGGATTCCACCTGGAGATGAGCTTCGTCCCGGCGGCGGCTGCGGTGTTTTGAGCCCTGATGCGCTTATCATCCAAGCCTTCAGCTTCTGGTGGTGTCGTCATGGATTTATATTATGTCTATTTTGAAAGTCATTTTTTTCCTTTTTACTATCACAGTGATTGGAAATGAACCCAGCAGCTGCCTCATTGTTTGAGAAGCAGTTGTTTCACGGCTAAATTGATGCCAACTTCAGTGGCCCCAGCTTGCTAGGGATTAACTTTGAACATGCCAATGGTAAGTGACAAAGTCCTCATGTTTAAGTATTTTCTGATATGAGTCATCCGGAGACCTTGGCAAAGAGGAAAAGGAAAAAAGGACACAAGTGGCCGAGCTTTCGCTCATTTGCTTCAGTCCCACATGAGGTTCCTGCGAAAGCGTGTTCATCTCTCCCGAACAAAAACCCTCATTCAAAAACGTCAATATCATTTAACAGCAAAAGCAGCATAATTACTTGATTCAATAAACATTTAACAATACATAGACATCTTAGCTATAAAAGAACTTACCAGAGTGTACCTTTTAGCAATTTTGAAGTTAATTAGTAAAAAAAAAACCCCCAAAAAACCACTTTTTTTTTTTTAGCAACATCTGGCGAACAGTCTCTAATTTCGAAAGTTTTGGAATGAAAAGCCCCTGCCCAAATTTATTGCTATGAACAATCTGCCAGTTGTTTACCTTTATGCCAATCTCATTCCCTACCAGACAAATATATTTCAAATGTGTTTCTAGGTTAAAAACCAAACCAAAAAAACCCCAGCAATTTCAGATTTCTGAGCATGACGTTATTGCCCTTCAGTTATCCAACTACCGCCCAGGGTCGAAGAAGGGCACTGCCCTCTTGGTACAGTGCCGTTAGCCACGCTGCACAGAAAAGGATGGATGGCTGTCACTTCCCATCAATTTGCTGTGGCCTCTGGTCAGGCCATGCCCAGGCACAGTTGGGGGAGGGTAGCCGGCCATCTGCCTTACTTCAGCCGGTCCTTTCGGAGTCCTCTTTCCCCCGTGCTGGCACAGAGGGGGTTAGCAGGAGTGATCTCATGAGTAGGTTACGACAAAGCCGCCAGCTGCAAGAGTCCCGGGTCCTTGCCAAGCCTGCCAGTGCCGTAACCGTAAGCCACAGGATGGCAGTGGATGTCCAACAGCCTGAAATACTTATGTTGTTCCGTATTTAATTGACTTGCCAAAGCCTGTCTCTTTTAAAATCTTTAAGAAGGTTTTACGGCTGAGTTAATTTACATGCCTGGTGTAACCAGACAGTATCAGCCTGCATCTTGCTTTGAAATGCATGACATCAGTCATTGACGTGATCAGAGATCAGAACTTGATCTTTGTTGGAGCAACACCTTGCATTGATTAGATTTAGGTCTTCGGAAAAAACACAAAGGATATACACACCCACAGCATGCATTCTCAGAGAAACCACTTGCCTTTTCAAGGCTAAGGCGCAGCCTCAGTTTATGGGTGAGAGAAGAAAGATCGAAGGACCTAATTCAAGCAGAAAGGGGTCCTCTGTGGGAGAAGCTCATTCGTGGTAAGAAAGCTGGGCTCCATGTCAAAGGTCTCGGGTGACCTCCGCGCTTTGCTGTGAGAGCTTGGACGGGTCGCCTGCTCTTCCAGTGCCCTGGTTTCTCCACCTCTAAGTGGAGGTCAAGTTCAGTTCACTCTTGTAGCTTCAGAATTGCAGAGTCAGAGTTGCAACGGGCAGCTAGTTATAGGATTTCTGTAAAACCCTTTTGCAGGGGGAAATTGTCTTCTAAGAAAGCAGCGCTAGGTCTTTTTTTTTTGGAAGGGATAGGGCAGGGCACCTGTCCTGGAGGATGGGACCTGTGGAGGTGGGGTGAGGTTGTCGCCATGAGGCTCTGAGTGGGTTCTGCAAACAGGGGTGCAAGTTTGGTGGAAGCAGTGGAAGGAACGGTCACGGGTCTTTTGGGGAAAGAGGAGGCAGGGACTGAGGGGTCGTCGGGGGAGGCAGCCAAGGGAAAGGACAAAGCTGCCTAACGGGAGCCTCTCCCCAACTCCTTTTGCAGAGTGAGCGGCTTAGCTCTTCGTCCATCCCTGAGCGGACAGCCCAGCTCCCCACGCGGGTCCAGCTGGACTGCTTTGAAGCCGAACCTCGGGGCTTCGCTGGTGACAGGTGACAGATTAGACAGGGAACATGTGGCCAGAACCCAGGAGATTAGCTGCAAAGTGTGTGTCATAGCTGCGGTGAAAGGATAGACGGTTTTTTTTTTTTTGTCTTTTGTCTTTTGTCTTTTTGTTGTTGTTGTTGTTGCTATTTCTTGGGCCGCTCCCGCGGCATATGGAGGTTCCCAGGCTAGGGGTCCAATCGGAGCCGTAGCCACCGGCCTACGCCAGAGCCACAGCAATGCGGGATCCGAGCCGCGTCTGCAACCTCCACCACAGCTCACGGCAACGCCGGATCCTTAACCCACTGAGCAAGGGCAGGGACCGAACCCGCAACCTCATGGTTCCTAGTCGGGTTCGTTAACCACTGCGCCACGACGGGAACTCCTGGATAGACGGTTTTTAAAACGTTTCTGTTTTGCTCCAAAGTTCTTCATAATTGAGCTTTCCTGAGCTGGTGTCAAACAAAACCCTCTCATGCGGAAGACAATCCACGTGTTGGTTTGGCGTCCGAGTAAGTTTAACCCAGTGAGGGGACCTCGCCTTCTACGAGAGAGGGGGAAATGGCTGCGTGCGGAGACCCCGCGGGCAGACGCGGGGAGAGGCTGCCGTTCTGCGGCAGCTTCCGTGTCAGAGTGAGCACGGATCGTTGTTATTATTTCGGAGGCTAGCTTGTCAAAAACACCCCTTCCACTTACAGAGAACTACCTCTCAGGTAAAACTACCCTAAAAGTCATGCACGGATTCAGATACCATTGGCCTGGACATTTTTAGATGATGATAACGTAGTGACAGAATACACAGACCAGGCTGAAAAGCACAGCCTTCAACAGACCCAGAGCTGGATTTTTTAGTAAGAAAGGAGGGGAGGGAAAGAGGAAAAATATATAAGAAATAGACACAGTTCTACTCGTAAAACAGCTTCCTGCGACAGTGATGGCCGGGGCGGGGCATTTCACAGGAGACATGTGACCGCCGAGGCTGGGCAGGTGCTCGGTGCTTTGTTTCTTGTTTGAGGCACTTGTGGGGCTGCCTCGCCCGGCACCTGCTGACCGGGTCTCGGCGCTCGTTCCCCCCCGTCACGCCTTCCCGTGCGATGTGCGTCCACACTGGGCTTGAGGAGTCGGTCCCACTCAGTTTCCTCCCGTCTCACCGGTGGCTCTGTTCCGTCTCCCTTGCTGGTTCCACGTCTCCTTACTGAGTGGATGGTGGAGAACCACGGGGTTCGACTTCGGCCCTTCTCTCTTTCTGTCCACACGTTCCCTTGATCTCATCTAGTCTCCAGCTGAACCCCAGCTCCATGCTGAGCGTGCATGAACCTCCAAGCCCGGCTCACTGCCTTTATAGAGCCAGCTGCCTACCAGTGTCTGGCTGCTATTTAAGGGACAGTTCAAACGCAAGGGCTCTAAAACTGAACGGACACAGCCCCCTACTGCTCCACCTCCAGCTCCCTCCAAGCTGTGAACCTCTCGAAGTCTCATGCTGGGGACAGTAACTACTGATGCTGCTGCTTGCAGACCCCCAGCCTCAAGGAAGCAGGGAAATGAGCTTAGCTTTATATCCCGTCCAAACAGAAGGGGGTCCTTCACCCACTCAGCCGCAGGAGCCCTCCTAGGCCTTGGATTTTCATTTAAATGTTTTTGATAATACGGTGTGTGTTTTCTTGATTCCTTTTTCACTATTTCTTATGATAACTTGGATAGTTTAAATTTTTGTCCTAATGGTCAACTTTATAAATTTACATTTCTCGAGACAATCATTTAAGGTTCTTCTCCGAACGTTATGATGATAAATGTATCTTCCCTCTCACCTTCTTTTCATTCCTCTCTGTCGTGCACTTTAGTTTATTCTATTCCTCTTAGTGTTACCTTCTGTCTTTAAATATACTTATACCTACATTACTTGATTCATCAGCTCCAAGTGCATAATGGTCTTTCTGGCGTAAAAGATAAGGATGAAATCAGCATATTTACACGTTTCTGCGCCTTCTCTTTTTTCCTTCTTACACCTTTTGTGGTAATAACTTTACACTGACAAGATTTATAAACTTCACTGTATTCAACCGCGTTTGCTTTAACCCGAGCCCTGCAATCCGATGGATTTAGTGCTCATGACTAGTTTTTGGTCAGAGTCCATGCTTTAATGATTCCTTTAGGAGGGGGCCGTGGGAACTGAGTCCTTGTGTGTCCTGAGCTGTCGCTGCTGCCCTTTTATGGGAATGAGGGTTCAGTTGACCTTAAAACTATCTCTGATGGGACTGAGGACATTCTATAGGTGCTCTTCCTTGTCTCCCGATGCCAACTCTGACTAAGAAAAAGCCAAGGCTTTCTTCTTGAAGGGCTTCATCTAACGTGGGTTTTTTGTTTGTTTCGGATCTTCAAGAGATTCTTTCTTAAACATTGCAGTTCAGTTACTTTACTGCGTTATTTCTTAATGGTGATCCCTTTTTTTCGTGAGCTTTCGCTGGGACGTCTCGGTGAATTCAAATCTAATTGTATTACTTCTAAGCTCTCCTGAATTATATATTTTTAAATTATAAAATAATTCAAATAAACATAAAAGTATAGAGAATAATAGGAAAAAACCTCCATGTCTACCACCCAGCTTTACCAAATCTTACGATTTACACTTTTTTTTTTTAACCAAAGATTTATAGGAAAAGCATGAAGATATTCCTCTACTGTGGCTCTGCTGCTGGAGTTAGGTTGGTTTGGTAAAGCCGGTCTGAAACTGTTCAACTTCCAATCCACTGGCTTAATTTTTCAGCGAACTTATAAAATGGTGGTGTTCCTTGGAAATTTCCTGTGTTGATAATTTAAGATGCTCCTGAATCGCCTTCATGATGGTTGTGCTTTGCTCTGGCTGCATGATGCCAACTGACTCTACGGCTGTGCAGGAAAATTATAGAGAAGGCAGATTTGCAAAAATCAGGAAAAAAACACCAGTCATTGAAAACCTTGCTGGTGCCAATGCCTGGCCCTCATCTCAGGAGACCTGGCTGGGTTTAAAGCCTTGCCCTTTCCCTTAAGGAGCAAGTAGTGAAGTGGAGAACACAGCGTGGGCAACAGGCGTACAAATCTGTCTGTGATGAGAAGTATGACGGAAGGCCAAAGGCTGGTGACAGAGACCCAGGGCTTCCCGGGGAAATGCTTCTGTCATACGTGGGAGCAAAATGACGTCCCCCGTCCTCCCCCACAAAAGGTGTCCCATCCCAGTCGCCAGAACCTGGGGACATGTTACCTCACACGGCAAAGGGGAGCCGGGCTTTTGCAAATAGAGTGAGAGAGCCAGGTGTGGGGCCATAAGGTCAAGGATCCTGTGAATTACCCAGCTGGATCCAGAGCAATCAGAAGTGTCCTTAAACGTGGACAAGGGGCAGAAAAAGAGCCCAAGGGAGAGGTGACCGCCGGGACAGGAGGTGGGACCGGGCTGCCTCTAAAGACGAGGAAGGGGCCCAGGCCTGATGCAGCACCTCCAAAGCCTGGAAAAGAAGAGAAAGCGGCTTCCCCCAGCAGCTCCAGAAGGAACTCAGGCCTGTCAGACTGTGATTTTAGCCCCAGGAGACTGCGTCAGACGTCACGTCTACCAGCTGCCGGGGACATTGTGTTGTTACCAGCACTGCGCTGTGGTTGGAGACGCAGGAGACACTTGCAGGCACGTGGACGCTCGCACGGGGAGGGACGTGGGGGAGAGAAGTGCAGGGGACGTGGGGGGATGTGGAGGAGGGACATGGGGGGATGTGTCGGGGGTGGGGGGTCCCTCTGGAAAAACAGCTGAAAAGCAGCTGTGGGTTGGAGACAGATGCGAAAGGACCTCCAGTCCCTTTATCTTCAGGACAAGAAGAGGCAGTGCAGGGTCAGCCCAGATGTGAACTCCTCGGGTTTGTCTTTTAAGGAGGAATGCGCTGTGGCGCCAGAGCAGCTGCAGGGACTAACTGGGGAAGGCAGACTCAGGCCGTTTAGGTTCCTTTACCGTGAGGCTCTCGTCCGCTTTGAGTCCCCAAGAGGATTCGTGAAGTCCAGGTGTGGGGGCAGGGAAGGGGGAGGGCCACCCTGCCCCCTCAGGAGGCCCGCGGCCCCGGGTCACCAGATTGTTGGGTCCACTCTGGCTCCTTTTTCGGGCTGTGCCTGTGGCATGCCTGAGCTCCCCAGCCTGGGGTTGAACCTGCGCCCCAGCAGTGCCAGTGCCGGATCCCGAACAGCTGAGCCCCGGCTCCCTCTACCGCGGGTTGCTGCGAGCACAGCTCACCCCAGAGCTGGTGGCCGCTGTTTTCTGACTGCTCCGCCTTGGATGGATTCTGCGTCTCGCTCCTGTCCCTGGTGTGAATAAGCACACACTGCATTACTAAGCAAGTGGATGGTGGGGGAACTGGCCGTGAAAACAGCCAGATATGAAAGAAAGGGAAAGCCCAGTCTCCACCCTCTCTTCCCTGGCTGCACACATTTCAGAGCAGCCCCAAGCACGGAGCCCACGTGTGGGCCTCTGGGTTCCCGGCTGCCCTGTGTTTGGAAAGTGCTGGATAGGTGGTCACGTGGTTGTGAGTCTCTGTGCAGTGGACAGGCTGGGCAGACGGACAGCCCTTCAACTTATTTCGGGATGAAATCCCTTGCATGGAGTGCGTTCTGTGCGCCTCCCAACGTACCTAGGAAAGGAGGCGAGGAAAAGGCCCATGTGACGTACGACCGAGGTTCTAGGCGAGCGTGGGGCCAGGGACACCGCGCGAGAGGCCTGCGTTCTGGAGTCCGTTTCTCAGCTCTGTTAAGTTAGCTCATCACCTGCACTTCTGTGATTCCTTATACGTAACTGGGGAGGGTCTGGTTTCGCACGTCGTTTCGTGATCAGGAGCAGAATTTTGTCAGATGACACGGCAGAGCATCCTTGGAGTCCAGTCGTCTTGACGCCGTCTGTCACCGCTGGGGACAGGAGCGCTGTGCTCGGGCTCGTGGCTGGAACGTGAAGGCAGAAGATTTAAAGGCGGAAATGACCTCCCTGCTGGAAAGTTTCGTGAGATGTCTTCCTGCTCGTGTTCTAACCCTGACCTCAAACTTGTGCCGTCAGAAGGGCAGGAGATGCGCGCCACAGATGGGAGGCTCACCTGGGACGGCAAACGTCCTCAGGTGACTTCCTGGCGACGTTCTGTGTAACATCCTGCCCTCCGCGTGGAAATCGGCTTTCATGTAGTAGTCGCTAGAATCGCCTCAATGTAGATTTGCCTGCACACTACGCGTTTCTGAAGGGTCTAATTTCACCATAAGTTCACTGAGTTGATTCCTGGGGAGGAAAAGGGGGTTCATAGACCAGAAAAGTGGAGACATGACGTGTCATGATGCTTTGAGTTTTCCGTGGATCTGTATGTATATATGGATGGCTGTGTGCGTGTGTGTTATGTGCGCGTGTGCACATGCTTCTAGGTTGTGTGTGTGTGTGAATATATGTAAGCATATGCAGCAAAGCACAGTTGAGGAAATACACTAAAATGCAAGAGAATCTCTCTCGGTGGAATTTTGTATGATTTTTCCTCTTTATTTCTTTGCATTTTACAAATTATTTAAAATGAACATGTTTTATTTTTGTGACCAGGAGAAATAAAGATTCTTCTTAAAAGTAAAAAAGTAAAATAAAATAAATCCAAGGTGCTGTCTTCTGATGCTTTTTTTCGATTTGGGACAAACATTACCCATTTGCCTGTTGGGCCGCAGAGGCTTTGCACGTCTTCCATCCACTCACCTATTTCAGTTGTGAGAACCAGGACGAGGCAGCTGGTCACCCGTTTCCCCTGTTAATCATCACTGAGTTTATCTCTAAACCTGGAGATAAAGGAAAATGATACTGTTGCCCCTGAAAGCCACCTAATTTTGTTTTCGGCCAACTGACTGTTAAAGTAAGTGAAATAGTGACCAATCATATATGGATGAATGATTTTAATCCCTGAGGTCTGATTCCATTAGGGATGTTTGACATTTGGTTGGTTGTGCCAATTTGGCCATTACCCAGTTATTTAATTAAATGCTAATCTGGGGAGAGATTCTGCAGATGTGGTCCACATCCACTCTCAGTTTACTTTAAAAAATAAAGGAGGGAGTTCCCGTCGTGGTTCAGCGGTAATAAACCCAACTACTATTCACGAGGATGCAGGTTCAATCCCTGGCCTCACTCAGTGGGTTAAGGATCCTGCACTGCTGTGGCTGTGATGTAGGGCCAGCAGCTGCAGCTCAGACTCCACCCCTAGCCTGGGAACTTCCATATGTCATGGGTGCAGCCCTAAGAAGAAAAGGAAAGCAAAGGAGATGACCCTGGAAAATGTAGGTAAGTGTCATGTAATCAGTCTATAAGAGTAAAACTAAGGTTTCCCAGAGAATTTATGCAGAGATTATGGCACCAAGTCCTGCCCAGCTGGTTTCTTCAAATCGATCTCTCTCTGCCATCTGTACGTCTGTTTATCTGTCTGTCTGTCATCCATCTATCTATTATCTAACTACCTATCTATCTATCTATCCATCTATCACATACCCATGTGATGAGCTTGGATATTTAGCTGGGAAGATTTCCAGGCAGAGTGTGATGAAAGGAGTGGCCAGTTCCTCCTGGCTGTTTACAGTAAAATGCAGGAGGAAGAACATAAATCAAGAAGGGGACTGAGAAACAACAAGGATGAGCGTTTGATGATTTGGAAAAGTCTCAGCCTGTCCATGTGGCCAAAGATGCCTAAGTGTGCTCTGGAGAAAGGGCTGAGGGTGAGACTGGACAAGTGATTGAAGAGATTGGGTCTTAGACTCATGCGCCCACCCACCCATTGCAGCAGGAGGCTGGCGTAGGGATGGGTCTGCCAGAAAGGATCTACGGGGATCCTCGGTCCAGTGACACCGATGACTGTGATATCCATGGGTGACTCACACGATTTTTGAGAATGTTATACTGGCAGGAACACTGCCAGCTGGACTGGAGAGAGGGGACAGAGGACGGGATGAAGAAGCGTGTGTGGCTTCTGGGACTCCACAGCAGGAAGCGGATGCCCACTCAACAGGGCTGACAGCACTCTTCCTAGGACCTCCAGGGCCTTGGGTCAGAGTGTGGGGACACAGGATGGCTCCCAGGCCTTGAAACCTGATGGAATTTGCCCCAGTCTACTGTGAACTTGCTTGAGGTGAATGCCCCCCCCCATATTTGGAAATAGGAATGCCTGTCCTAGGCCTGCCCCTCCACCATGGTTTGGAAGTAGCTGTTCTTCTTGTTTCGCAGGCCCACCAAGGGAAAGGAAGGCTTGCACATGGCGTCTCACCTACGTCTGATTTAGGGGATGAGGTCTGGGACTTTTTGAGTTGATGATATTTATTTGAAATTTAGGACTTGGAGTTGGTGGAATGAGGGACGACTTTGGGGCAGCTGGGCTGGGGTGAATGGAAATTGCACTTGGGGTGAATGCACATTTGGGGGCCAGCAGGGGGCTCCTCGGGGTTGAAGAGCATCCCTCCAAAATCCATGTCTGCCTGGGATCTCAGAATGTGACCCTATTTGGAACTAGGGCCTTTGCAGATGTCATTGGTCAAAGTAAGAGGTGGTCACACTCCAGCGGGTGGACCTTCAATCCCAGTGTCTGGGGTCAGAGACACAGGGAGGATGCCACCGTGTGGCCACCGAGAGGGGGACCCCAGCTTCCAGAACTGTGGGGAAGAGCTTGCTGTTGTGTTCGTTGCCCGTTTGTGGCAGTTTGTTCTGGCAGTGGTTGTCCGCTCTCTTAAGCGTCTGTCCTGGCAAACAGACAGGAAGCAGTAAGGTGATGGCTCGCCTGCTTCCTCCGACCTGACGGCGTGTACTTTGCACAGGTGTCCCCCTGTGGGCCCGTGGCTTCCTCTTCAGCCCGGCTCATTTGCTGGTTTGTGCAGCCTGGGAAAGAACCACAGCCTGCCCCCGCTGGAGCCCCCGAGACTTCGAGAAAGCATGTCTTTGGTCATCTTCTGTGTGGACCTGAAGCAAAGCAAGTTCTTTGCTGGTATCTAAGCTCCTCGTTTTCGTTTTACTGCTTTCTGAAGCTAATTGTCTGGATCGAGGCCTCTCCCCCGACCCCGTTTCTCAGACATGAGCTGCGGGCGGCCGCTGGCTCACGGGCGCGGTCAGAGTGTGTTTACTCTTGGCAAAATGCGACTTCCTGTTTCAGAGAAAAAGGATTTAAAAGGGATTTTAAATGGGCTCCCAAGGCTCCTTGAATAGCAAATAGCTTTTAAAAGACAACACTTTAATGGGATATGGGTAACCAGTTCAAAAACAAAAGTATTGAATATCCCTTTAAATGTATATGGGCTTAAAACGCAAGAAGGGACTAGATTTGGCAAAGCTTCTTCTGGATTTTACAGAACTCAAAATGCTTGAAAAACGTCTGCACACACGCCCAAACACGACTGCAAAAAAATTTATGAACGACCTGGGGAGATAGCAAGAGCGATGGGTGCAAATCCAAACCGCTTGTGCGTGGCCTGCCCGATGGGCATGGTGATGCCCCTCCCCCTCCGTGGAGGGGGCACCGGGGTGAGGGCGCGGGGAGGGCGCCTGCCCGCCCTCCCGCCTGCTCCCCGGGCCGCACCGTTGCTCACATGTGAAGGAGAGGGGACAGCGGGTCTGCATGTAAACCGTGGATTTTACGACAGGGAATGAGCATCTTCATTTAACAGAAAGTAAACAAAGCTTATTCGAAACCGGTTCCGTGTATGAGCTCACTTTGTGCTGTCTAACGAAGTGGTGGTGGCGAAGCCCAAACAAACAGCTTGATCCTTTGCAAAGCAGGGAAAATACCGCGGGCTTCGGGGCGCGTGGTCAGTGACGGGCGGGAAGCTGCCCAGGTCACAGGCTTCTGGGCGCGCAGCAACCGCGCCTCGTCGGCCCGGTGGAACCAAGGAATTACTGCACGGGCTCTGGGACACCGAAGGAGAAAGTCGATAGAGTCAGTTCCGACAAAGCCCCAACACCAGTTACGCACCTGCGGGGGACCTGAGGCTGGAACAGCCCCAAACTCCAGGGAGCAGGGTGTGTGTGTGTGTGTGTCTGTGTGTGTGCGTGTGTGCACATGGGTGTGTGCAGGAGCGTGATCGTCTTGGTCGTGGTCCTCAGCCACGTTTGAGGCTCACTAGCTTGTGTCCCTGCTCTCCCAGGAAGCAGGGGCAGAGAAGTGGGAGAAGTGAGCCGGGCAGGGCCAGGAAGCCAGCTCTGCCGCCGCCGTGGGCCGCTGATGGTTGCTGGTCCCGCCGAGAGAGGGAGACGGGGTGACCCAGTAGCCCCTGCGAGGGCTGCCCTGGGCTTTCCCCGCGCAGGGGGAGAGGGAGCCCGCAGGTGGAGGGAGGGTTGGTGGGGGCGGAGGTGGCTCAGCGGGTGCCGGAGGGCCGGGGTGAGTGGCGAGGGGCGCCGGCAGCAAGGGCGGTGGGAGAGCGTTGTGGGAGGCAGCGAGGGGGCGCCTTTGTGGACGTGCTGGAGGCTGAGGGGACCAAGGCGACAGGGCGGAGTGGGGTTTCAGGGCTCCTGAAAGCCTGAGCAGGTGGTGGGAGGCTGACTGGGGAGCATCTGTTTGGGGAGCCTGCAGTACAAGGGGTGCGTCCACCAGGTAGCGTGTTCACAGGACTGTGGACCTCTGGGGCAGTGGGAGCTGACACATGCTGTCCCCCAGTGTCCACCCCTCCCAGAGCACTGGGATTTTCAGTCGACTGGACAAGTGCCAGCATCACTCCTGGCCTCTCTGGCAGCCAGGAGTGGCCCAGGGACTAAGTTCTGGCCCTGGGGATGGAGGTGGGGGACTGGAAGCCACACCAGCGCTTTGTCCTTGCTGGTCAATGTCTCCCCTTCCTCTTCCTGCCGTTCTTATGCTGGAGTGGTGGATGAAGGCAGCCCTTTGGGGAGAGCAGAGCGTCCAGGCCCAGGGCCCGTGAGCCCCTAGAACGTGGGAAGTGGTATCAGGACCGACAGCCAGTGGGGGTGAGGCTCAGCCGGCAGGTCCTTGTGCTGGGATGTCGGAACGGACGTGTGTGGTAAAGGAGAGACATCTGGTTGAGAAAATGAACGGCGTTGGGGTGTCTTAGCAGGAGTTGCAGTAGCAATCTTTAACCTATTAGGCTGATATTTGGCAATTTACAAATTGGAATATTGTCCACTTACACCCAATGAGGTAGAATAGCCCAGATTTGTGCAGTGCAGCCCATCAGAGATTACAATCGAATGTGCCTTTATTCTCAGTGGCTCTGTGCTGCTAATGCGAGTTAAATTTAAGAGAGGCTGTGTTCAGGGCTGGCCTCTTGGCTAGAGGCGCCAAAATAGCACGTCTGCCTGCAGCCTATAAGGGTGGGTGGTTCCAGGCAGTGAACGCAGAGCCGCCCCGGGAACCGGTGTCCTCTGTCTGGCTGGCAACCCTGCGCAGGTCCCTGGAGGCTTCAGAGCAGGTGCATCAGTGCTGAGCTGGGCTGCACTTTGTCAAGGCTGTGCCTTTGGGGAACTCTGTGCCTGACCCCCGGAAGAGCTTGCCAGATGGTGACACAGCACAGGGCAGGGACTGGGAAATGTGGGCAGATAAGTGAGTGAAGATTGACCACAGGCTGGGGACCTGCCAGCGCCTGTGTGATGGATCCCTGAGGGTCCCAGGCCTTCAGTAACCACGTTTGCTGGAACCTCGGCCCCCAGGCGGGTGTCCATCCCAGCTTGTGTTCAAGCATCGTGTCTCTGTGGAGGGTTCAGAGAGATGCCGAGCCCTGCCCCCTGCCTAATCGGCCTCTTTCTGTAGATCTATACGTGCACTCATATCTTTAGCTTTTATTGGGCAGCGATTTCGCAACCCATATGTAATTCATTAGTATGTAAAATGCCCTGCTCTTTGAGCCAAAGTAATATACGGCCTGTCTGAAAAGTCTGGCAGCAGAGGAGAAACTTATTTCAAATAGTTTATTAGTTACATTTTCAAATAATATTCTTAATATGTTTTCCCTCAACCTCCAGACACCTTTTTAGGAAAAGTTACTCTAAATTTAAAGCAAGAGGTCTGATCTTTAGTCTGAAACAATACGGTACGTATACTGTTTTCCCTGTGCTTCCAGTATTTGCAGCGTGCTTAGTGCAATTTTGCTTCGGAGGAACAATAGGACGGTGGCTTTACGTTCAGGGCACCTCGTCTGAAAAGCTGTCTGGAGGCTGAAGAAAAACACACTGAAGATGTATTTTTTGATCATGTAAATAACACGTTGTTTAAAAGTAAGGTTTTCACGTGTTTGCAGCATTTTTGTACATCGTGTAATTGATAAGGGTCCTGGAAAGTGTCCATTGACTTTTTCGTTACAGATTAGCTAAAATCGATCAAGTGCTTTGACATTTATTTTCAAGAGCCTACTCATAGTATGTTCAAAAGTAAAATATAAAGATTGAGGTTTGGGCTTGATCCAGACTTTACTCTCTGCAAACATATTTTAAAAGGAGAAAATAATAAATTTGAAGCCGCCAACAGGGAACAGGGCATAGCATTGTTGTCGGTGGTCAGGGTCTCCAAGCGCCCTGCTCCGTCCACCTTCGGGCCCTCGCGGCGCGGCCTGCAGGGGGCGGTGTTCGCAGGCCGGCGCCCTTCGCTGCCTGGGCAAAACCACCTGGTTTGGAGATGTGGGCACGTTCACCGGTTCACCGTCAGCCTGGGTCGGGCGACTTTCCGATCTCTGGGCTGGGGGCGTTGGAGACAAAGCCTGGTTTTGTTCCCAGGGCGTATCGCGGTCTGCACCAGCCTTTGTGCGGAGGGTGACGTGGGCTCTGCCCCGCGCCCCGCACAGCTGGAACTGGGTCTGGACTCGCTGGTTCCAAGTTAAGCCGGCCTTGGTGTGTGTGTGTGTGTGTGTGTGTGAACCCTCTGCAGGGACCCCCGACCCAGGGTGGGGGCGGAGGGGTTCCGACTCAGTCCCCCAAACTGCCTGGATGGCGGATATGAGGTCCCAGCAAAGAGTAGAGATTAGAGAAACCCAGTAGCAATTGTATTAACCCATTAATACCTCCTAGAAGGAATCTGCCTCCAGATCAAATGGGGTTGATTCGTGGCCGCCCTGCCTGCGGAGCTGGCCTCCCCCGCACCTCCGTTTTCGGGAGCGGAGCTGGGCCGCGGCCTCAGGCGGACTCTCCCCAGTTTTACTCTTGCAGCCACATCTCTTTAATTTGAACCAGCACTTACCGGCTTGAAATGTAATATATTTTATACTTGCATTTTCTTCTACTCTGCCTATGCGCCTCAGGGGGAAAATGCTTATTTATGCCCCTGACCTTTTAATGAGTCACTGCTGGGCTCAGAGACCTGTTTTCTTTCGCATCCAGTCTCCGTGGACTGAGATGCTGGGCTCTGAGTAGTTCTCTGGCCTGCGGGGTCCCAGACCTGCCTCACGTCTAGGGAGCCCAGGGTGGTTTTCTTTTCTTTCTTTTTTTTTTTTTTTGTCTTTTTGCCATTTCTTGGGCCACTCCCCATGGTATATGGAGGTTCCCAGGCTAGGGGTCGAATCGGAGCTGTAGCCACCGGCCTGCACCAGAGCCACAGCAACACAGGATCCGAGCCACGTCTGCGACCTACACCACAGCTCGCGGCAGCGCCAGATCCTTCACCCCCTGAGCAAGGCCAGGGATCGAACCCGCAACCTCATGGTTGCTAGTCGGATTCGTTAACCACTGCGCCACGACGGGAACTCCCCAGGGTGTTTTTTTGTTCCAGAGGCAGATGCGAGTAGACGGAGGGCTGTCGGTCTACAAACGCGGATCCCGCCAGCTCAGGGTGCGAGGGCATGACCCCCTCGCGTTGACCAGCGTTTGATTGTCTTCCGACCGACAGCCAGTGTCGTAGCCTGTGTGACAATCCAGGGACTCCTCCTCCCGGTAGCTGGGGGTTGGGGTGGCACCCCTTTTCCCACTGGGCCCTCCCCCTCCCTGTCGCCTCCTTCCTCTCTCCCCCTTCCTTCCCCCCTCCCTCCCCTTCCCCTCCCTCCCCTCCCCCTCCTTCCTCCGCTGCACGTCTGTGTATATGAGCGGGGCCGCAGTGTTCCCGGCAGAGCAGCTGAGCCAGGCAGAGGAGATGAGACTTGAGCTTCTCGGGACGGGAACGAGTAGGGTTGTCTCATTTATGGAGCTGGGGGTTTATGGAGCTTCCCCCAGCGGCAAACACGTCTCTCGACCCCTTCATTTGGGCCCTGCTTCTCCACCAAAGCTTCTGAGACTGCCTGTGCTTGTGTGATCCTTTATTCCTTTCCAAGTGTACCCGAGCTGTGGGTAAACTAAGGATTGTGTGGTGGCTTGTACGACACCAGTTTGGGACTCTGAGATGCTGCCGTTCTCTCGTGCACAAAGTTAGCACGCCTGTCTGACTCGTGTCCAGCGCCTCTGTTCGGCGCAATCCCTCAGATGACAATGGTCAGATGGGGTCAGCTGAAGATTTCCAGAAGGGGATTCTATCCATCAGCCAGTCAGTGTGCCCGGGGAGGACTTTCCAGCTGTCTAGGACAGGAAGGGGTAGCTGGCTATCGCAGCCCTGTGGTGTGCCTGTGTCCCTTCCCCGCGATGGTCTCCCTGGGTGCAGGGATGCTCCGGTGTGCCGCCCCGGGCCCCCAGCCTGTTCCCAGGAGACCAGGCCAACAGTCAGTGGAGGAGTCGTAGCCTGGTCGCAATGTCTCAATAAATTCAGTAACTGCTTCCAAGACGGACCAAAAGGGGGGGGTTCTGGAGTCGATTTGCAACCCTTTTCCGTGTTCCTGTGACATCCTCGGAGGGGCAGTTTTGTGGCAGATTTGCCCTGGCGGGTGGGGCAGCTCGCTCTAGGCCCTGCCCCGGCTGTGCGCCTGCAGAGAGAGTGGCCACTTGGTGTCTTGGGCTCCAGGCGCCGGTCTGAGGTCGGCTCTCCCCCGAGCCGGCCCCAGGTGCCCGCAACCCCAGCAGCGGTGCTAGTGACAAGATCTTCCCCGCCTGTGATGCCCCTGCTCGGAGAAGCCCCAGGCCGAGGGCGCTCTGATTCTGAGGACGGTGGACCTCCGCATTTTCCCATCACTGGGGGGAGCCGAAGGAATTCACGAGCACAAGGCAGGTCTGCTGTTTCTCCAAAGTGACCTCACTCCTCTTTTTCCCGCTTCCCTGGTTGAGGGCCGATTCTCTTCTGTCCAGCTTTTCCAACCACTTGAAGTGGCTTTTCTTGGTGGGCGTCCCCCTTTGTTCAGCCACTGGAAACTGGAGCGCTTCAGGCCTTTTCATTCTCGCGTAAAACCTTGACTGCTTTGTCTCCCAGTATCTGAAAGTCAAGCCACGTGAGCCGCCCGCACACCCTCGGGGCCCCTCCCCTCCTCTCCCGCCCCTGCGACCTCCTGTGGCCACCTCTCCAGGTGTGTCCGCTTCCCTGCAACTCCACCCTTCACACACGTTCCTTCAAAGAACCTAATTCCAGAATTACCCACGAGTCCGGATTGGACTGGAATCAGCTATGTAGACCGACCGGCAGGGAAGCCCCCGGAGGTCGCTGCCTCCCGCGCGGGGGCGCCGGACACGGGCGAGCTCGTCCAGACGCGAGACTTCTGCTGACTGGCTGTTGGGTGAAGACTGAGACCCAGGCCCCTTTTGATTTAACAGGAGCAGGTCAAAGGGCCCCTGCAAAGTATACAGCCCTCCAGTTCACCGCAGATCTCGGAAGACATTGAAAGAGGAGGAAGAATGTGGGAGAGCAGTGGGACAGGGGTCTTTCGGCCTCAACCCAGTTGGCACGTGGATTAGCTGTAGATGCGAGACCCAGAAGAGGGCCCTGCCCCAGGGCCGACTTTCCCAGGAAACGGACATTCCAAGAAGTGATGGACTTGACGTGTGTCCAGCAGAACCCGTCAAGGAATTCTGGGAGATTCTGAGGGCGAAATCTTCCTTGTCTCTGTGTATTTTGAATAGGGAAATTGAAAGTGTCTTTATGACGGAGCCAGGGTTGTTAGCTGTGGACTCCGTGCCCTGCGTTACACATACACACAGCATCGTGGGGAAAGCGGCCGCACTCTGTCCCCCAGCCCCTGCCCCAGTCCCCAAGAGCTCGGGAGAAGACCAATGGTGAGCAGCGGCCTCAGGAGAGGACCTGCCATCACTTGGAGGTTGAGCTGAGAGAAGGACTGGCCAGGGTGCCCGAGAGCAGCAGCCGGGAAGGGCGAGGAGACGGAGGAAGGGGACCCCACCCCGACCAGCAGGTGAACGCTGCGGCAGCGGTGCTGGCCTGAGGCTGCTGAGAAAGTAGTGAGGGGAAGCCAGACGCAACCAATGGGCTTGATGGGGAGGCCCCTGCTGAGCCTGACAGGAGTGGCTTCTTCAAGGAGCAGAGAGGAAGCTCCGTTGGACAGACTTTGCATAAAAGAGCTCGGTTATCTAAGAAACAGGCATATTCCTTGTTAGCAGTGATGAGTAATTTTGGGGAAAAAAATCCAGTGTGACCTCTAAGTCTGCCCCAAGACCATGGGACAGGTTCTCTGGTCCCTAATCCTCCTTCCCCCTCCTGCTGGGCGATGTGGCCCTCACAGAGCATCCTGAATCCCGAGTCCAAACTCTGAGATGTCCCCTCCTCTGGGGGACACAGCCATCAAGGAACATCTGGAATCCTGAGTCCAGACTCTGGGATGCCTAGGAGACTAGATGGCACAGATGGAGGGAGTTTAGGGCAGGAATGTACTTCTGGTGGGTGGTGGAGGGCAGGACTCTGTCCCCCACACAAAGCAGGGTTTGTGGAGGGATGTGGGGATTCCCACCAAGGAGAGACACTGGGGGGGAAGCAACACACAGACCTGCCCGAGTCCTGCCTTTAGCGCCATTATTCTGGGAAAGGCACTGGTAAGCCTGTGTCCTCTCCTAGGATGCAGGGCATGAAGGCGGCCCAGGGAGTCGCGGCGAACGCAGCTCTCTCCCTGATGGACTGAATCAGTTCGCCGGGGGTGGGGAGCCCAGGCGCCAGCAGCCACCCCGCAGCCGGAGCTGGGGATGGCCGGGTAGAGCACGGTTCCTCCAAGTGTGGCTCGTGGCCCAGTGGCAGCCCCTGGGAACGGGTGGAGAGGCGGTCGCACCGTGCCACCCACACCTGCTGAGTCAGCGCTGCCCAGGCCACTGGGGCGTCAGGACCTGCACTAATATTGGGGAGCAGCTGTGTGGGAAGAACCAGCTTTCCAACCGCTGGAGAGGCTGGACGCATGGATTTACAACCGATCAACACGGGTGGAGCATCTCCTGCGGCCCCACGTCTATGGCGAGCAAAAGGGGAACCTTCCTGCCTTCCAGTAACTTCCAGTCTGTATTGGGAACGTGCAGAACAACTGGAAATCAATAAGCCGGAAGGACCTACGTGTAAGCATCACAGATCTAGGGGTGGTTTTCTGGTGACGTTACGGAGACTCTTAGCAAAAGCTGACCTCATGTTCTGGTCCGCGGTCCTGCTTCCTTTCCTGTTGCGGTTCACGGACTTCCTTGCATGGTCTTCAGGCACTGCTGGTGGGACACCTGGGCCTAGAAGAAATTTCCCCTTCGGTAGGTGACTTCCTTTTTCTGCTTGGATGTTGGAAGAAAATGCTCATAATCTTTTACCATTGAATAGAAATTCGAAAATTTAACCGGGTGTGTCCCAATGACTAATGTGCTGTTTTCATCGGCAGATTCAGTGCTTGAGCCATTTCAGAATAACTTCTGCGTTGTATCTCTGATTTTTAAAAGCAGAACTCAGTTCTTGTGTGGGCTAGACCTCAGCCTCCATAACTACTGAAGTAGCTTGGGGTGTTTAGAGTGGAGTATTATCATAGGCTGTCATTAGTTTCTTAGCTCGGACACCAAGAGCACTAGCAACAAAAGACATACACAGATAGGTTGGACTTGGCCAAAGTTAAAGATGTTTGTGCTTCAACGGACACTATTGTGAAAGTGAAAAGACAACCCACAGAATGGAAGAAAGAAATGTAAATTACGTATATGATAAGGGTCTAACATCCATAATATATAAAGAACTCTTACAATTCAACAATAAAAAGGCAACCCACTTTAAAAATGGGCAACATCTTTGAATACATCTTTTTTCAAAGGAAGGATGCAACCAAGGTTTACATGAAAAGATACTCCACATTCTCATCAGGCAAAATGCAGATCAAACCCACAGTGAGATGCCACTTGACAGCCACTAGGGTGGCCCTGATAAAAGACGGAAGATAACTGGGTTGTGATGGGGTGGCCTTGGAACTTCGTACAGAGCTGGTGGGAATGCAAGATGGGGCAGCCACTTTTGAAAAGAGTCTGGCAGTTACTGAAAGTCAAACAGAGTTACCATGTGGCCCAACAATTCCCCTCCTGAATATTTACCCCCAGACTGAAAACACACAGAAACTTGTACATGAACCTTCACAGCAGTATTTAATACAAAAGACAAAAAGTGGGCGAACCCAAATGTCTGTCCGCCGAGGAATGTGGATTAACAAGATGGGGCACAGCCGTCGATGAAAGGCCATTCAGCCTCCGAAAGGAAGGCTCCATCACAGGAGTGTTACGACGTGGACGACCCCTGGAAACACGTGCCATGTGAATGAAGCTGGACACCAAAGACTCCGTACTGTGTGATTCCACACACACACACTTTCCAAATCCACCGAGACGTGCAATCCATCAGCAATCGTCTGGGAGAGGGAGGGGAGGGGATGGTGGGGAAAAAATGGGGAGGGACCACCACCGGCTCCCGGGGTTCCTTCTGGGGCAGACAAAGTGTCCAAAACTGACTGTGGTAAGGATTGCACAACTCTGAATCCACGAAAAGCCATTGAATTGTATACACGAAATGATGGATTTTACAGTGTGTGAATTCTGCCTCAACAGAGCTGTTAAAAACGTGGTACGTTTCTGACCCACGTGCTTCCAGTCGGCTCCATGTGCTGCCAGCCACACTCAAAGGATGTTTCAAGAATGCCCTCAAAGCTGCTTTGTTTTCCTGCCCTTGGTCCTCTCTAACTGGGCCCCCCCAACTTCATCCCTGAATAACTGTGGAGGCCACGCCTTCCTGTGCTCCTAGTCATTTTATCAAATGGCAAGGTTTGATGCCTTTTGCTCTCAAATCCCCTCTTAATTCCATCCGTTACTGCGTGGGACCTGGAAGTGCTTGGCTTTTCCAACCCTTTAAGATGCCGAATTTCTGGACTTTCTCCGTTCAGTTTTATATCTGCTGGTTGCACTCCGTATGGGTCTTTCTGGGAGTCTTTCTGGGGGCCCTTTCTTTCCTGAAATACCTTGGCCGGTGCAGCCAATCACAGCACTCACCTCGCTTTTTTAAGGTGAGCTTTATTCGTCTTTAAATCTTTTCTACCCTGGAAAGGGGCAGAAATAGCGCAATCAACTCCCATAATCAGGTTCATCATTCCTCAACCTTTTCTCCTAAGTGCTGTGTCACTGCACTTTGTGTCCCCACAGAAGGAAGAGAGCACTGTGATTTCTCCACTCGGCGAGAGCCCACTCGCAGCATCAGCCTTCCGAGCCACCAGCCAGCCGATCCATACGTAGCTCCGGCGCTGGGCCCGAGATTCTGAGACTGCAAAAGGAAAGTCAGATGTGGCCCTACGGCCTCCCTGAGCTACGGTCTAGCCCCTGAGCTGCGGTCCAGCTGGAGGGGCCGATGGCTCACCGGACCCCAGTGTAAGGAGGAAGAGACCGTAGAAGCCTCAGGAGTTCATGGAAGGTGGGCATCATCCTTCACGTCGAGTTTCGAGGAAACTTAGAAGTCGTCCCCTCCCACCTCTTATGCTGTGAACACACCCTGTTTCCATCTCTTCTTACTAGTGATCCCACAGCCTCTGCTAAAATATTCTGTGTTGAGAACCCCCCCCCCCACCGCCCCAAAAATTGTAACAGGAAATGAGCCTGTGCTCAGTGTCTTGGTTCTGGGAACGTTAAAAATGGAAGACTTGGGAGTTTCCATGAGGCACAGCAGGTTAAGGATCCAGTGTTGTCTCTGCTGTGGCACAGGTTCGATCTCTGGCCCAGGAGCTTTCGAGACCGCCCCCCCCAAATTAAAGTCATTAAAGAACAGATTGAATTGCAGCAGGAGTTCACGTCACCCCACGGTCCCTACTCAATAGTACACACAACTCACTTCAGAATAATTTCTTCAAGTAGGTGGATACTCTGTCAGCTGAGAAACCCTCATGCACAAAATAATGAAAAGGGCACCTAGGAGGTTTAGAGAAACATTGGCACAAAGGCCAACCCCTAGGCCCACGTTCACAAAGGGTGATGCCAGGCAACAGCCACACTCTGACCTCCTGGTGGCTCGGCGACCTCTCACCGTAACTCAGCCAAGGCTGTGGCTTCACACCAATCGCTGCTTTAAAGAAAGGTGGAATCGTGGTTATTCCCTTCAGATTTTAGTTTTTTATTTAATTGGTACCATAACTCATGGCTCAAAATCAGTGGAGGTGCCTTGCTGTAATATTAGGCAGATTCTCCATAGTAATGATTTAATAAAATAAATTAGGAGCAAGTTTTCTGAGTGGCATTTTTCCCCCACTGAAACTTGAATAAATAAAAAGGATCTAGAAAACAGAAAGGGAAGCAAGAAGCTGGTAGATCTAGCAACGTAATAAGAGCAAACAACATAATTGCTGTAATATCTACAACCAAAACGTTCTATAAACTTGAGTATCAGATGGAAGAAAATTGGAGAATTTAGTAGCTATTGAGATGAAAATGTACCACCAACCACTGGCAACAACATACAGATGGATCAACTCCTATGTTGCTCAGGTTAATGAGGAGAATTCAGTTGGATCGAATACAAACTGTATATGAGGTTTCAGTCACAACTTCAACAAATTAGGAGACTCGGAAGAAAGCTAATTTTTGCCTTTCATAGATGATAAGTACGGCCAAGTCCTTCTTATATTCACTGTGTGTCCCAAAGGGGGAAAAAGACGTGGACGCCTCTTTCAATAGGTTACTTCTATTGAACACGAGAAAAAATGCAGAGTTGAATTAGAATGGTGTTGCTGCCCTGAAAGGCCATTGGAATGTGTCTGACTCTAAGAAGACGTGGTACCACGAGACAGCATCTCAGACGACATGTACGTTGTGTGCGGGAAAATGGCAGGTGAGCGGGGATGGCATGGGGCTGCCAACGACACGGGAGGCGCAGAGGACCTGCGTGGGTCACGAGCCTCAGCTTTCTGGGTCTGTGCTCAGTGTCTGCAGGACGCAGCCGTGTGGCTGTAATTCTGGACAGGCGAGGGCCAGCTGTCGGCCGCAGATGTGACTCCAAGTTTGACTCAGAGGGTTCGCCGAGAAGGAGAGAGCCGCTGGGTACAGGCCTGGGCTTCTGGAGTGACCTGGAGGAGGAAGGGCCTGGCCCCGGGGACTGCGGTGTGAGTTAGACTTCGAGGAATGCCGAATATCTGGAGCCGAGGCTCAGACCCCTGCCCCTGCGGAATTAGCTGCGCACACTCGAGGGTGTTGTCTTGCCTGAAGCTCAGCGTCCCACGGCCAGAAGCCGGCGAGGGTGACAGAGCATCATCCGGATTTCCACGGGGGAAGACGAGGATCTTCCAGTCTTTGGGGGTGAAGATTGCGACTCTGGATGCTCTTTTTCCACACTTATTCCATTACACACGTACAAATGATAGTTTTGAAACAGCAGTTTCTATTGAAATGCATAATTTTTCACTCCCTTTCATATTTGCATGAGCAGTAGGGCTGGATTTGCTTCCAGTCATGTGAAGCCTGGCACTGTATTTCCTCCAAAATTATTTTTCTGTGTTCTCTGTAATTTAAAAAGATTCTGTCTCCATGCACTGTACATATCTGTTTAGGAATTCATTCAAAGTTTTATTTTGCTGCTTGTTTGTATAAGTTTTACTGCTGCATTTGCCTTTCATGGTCTCTACCAGATGTCAAAGTTGTTTTATAATGTGGCTCTTTGCTTTCTGGCTCCTAATAGTCACTAGAATACGGTAATATTGTTTGCCCTTCCAATGCCCATGCATAGTGTAACTTAAGTTGCCAGGAAAGTGCTGTCTTGTTACCAGCATGGGTCCTCATGAACCCCTGTGCATCTTCTTTAACACAGTGACGTGAGTTCCTTGCACAGTTAACGGACTCTGTTGCCTGTCCAAAACTCGAAATCACTTTCAATGTGTTACACGGTTACACTTTTTCAAAAAATTTTCTTGTAAAATTGGAGTGCATCTCATACACGTTGAGATGAGTAAATATGATGCTTATTGCAAGTAATTAAGTAACCTAAGAATCGACTTCGCTGCAACCTGAAATTGTGTCATTAATGTAAGCATAAATCCCTTGAATCGTATTTCTCGTAATGCAGCTTTAATCTTGATGTAGTAGAGACTGGCAATAGAGGGTCTGGGGGATTACGGACATTCTACATCTATTACAGCTACTGTAGAAAGCCAAAATATTAGCTTAGTAGCAAATGCTGCTTTGTGACTTCTGAGTTCTTTCTTCTTTCTTCCAGGGAGAAAATATTCAATTTACTAACACATTTAGACATCGGAAAATGAAATACGCGTGTATTTTGAATTTCCTAAGGAAGTTTAAAGCCTCTCAGGAAATCTTAAATTTCGGGTTTTAATATTTTGTGTGTAATATCTCGCTGCCTTTTCTACTGGGAAAATAAAAAAATATAAATCCTGAAAATAATGTACCAAAAACTCAGATGCTCCCCTTTCTAGATCACGAAGTGTTAATGTGTTAAAATACTGGCTTTGCCGCGTCTTTGCATAGGACAGAGGAAGCACAGAGGGCCTTGCTCCCAACCCCTTGCCAGGCAGGGAGGACACCTCTGCTGTAGGTTTCAGGGCCCCAAAGGGCCCACTGGCCGCTCCCAGATTCCTGCGACGTCTGAAGCTCCCCCTCAGGTCGAGGCCACGTAAACTGTGCAGGCTTTGGGAAGAGACCACGAAACCGAGAGGGACAAGGGAGGGCTCGGACTTCGGGGCAAGGACTTCGGACTCGTGGTCTTGCTGTCGCTGCCCTCCCTCTCTCTTTGATCTGCAGCCGCCAGGGCCCTGGGCTCGAGGGGCCGCTGCCAGGCCGAGGGGCTCAGGGACCAGGGCTGGGCAGCACGACCCCGCAGGGGGACAGGCCGGCGTCCTGCTCCGTCCCCGCCTGCGCCCTCAGCTCTGAGACCATCTAAGGCACGGCCGACAGCTGCCTTCTGCAGTTTCAGGCTCGTGTTTCCTACACTGGGCTCAGAGTAGAGGAAAACTGAAGGGCTCCGCTCTGCCTGCACTCTCGGGACTTGGGTTCTGAGGGGAAGCGGCCCGAAGAGCAGGAAGGGGCTCCCTTTCCAAGGGAGCCTGGCGGGAGCAAGTGGTTAACAGGCCCCGGTGCCGAACCTCCGAGGTCAGGACCGCCTTCCAAACGCTCCCGGAGGAAATGGCTTTGGCTTAACACCTGATGCGAGGAAAACCATCGCTGCAAATTCTAGAAGGGCCCTGTGCCCCCGGAGGCCCCGTATGCACCTTCCTGCACGTTTCAAGGGACCCCAGCTGCATCTTCATGCCCCTTTCATCGCGTAGCCTTAAGTCCTGGTCCTCGTGTTTGGAGGGTGCACTCACCTCCTGCTTAAGCTGCTGTGCAGACCGAGGCGTGTCGTCAGCAGACTCAGAAGCGTTTTACAGAGCAGCCTGAAGAGAGGCCTCCTCCCACGAGCAGGGTGACGGCTGTGCGTCCTTGTGCTCTCTGTGATTTTGGCTTGCATGCAGTAGGTTTGAAAATAGCTTTTGCTCGTGATCAGTCTGGGGACTCCTTCCAACCCTCGTTTGGGGGCGCAGTGCAGTCAGGGCAGAGAGGCTCGGGAAGGGACTGAACCACGGTTCTGGATGAGCTGGGCGGGCTGCAGTTAGTTCACTACCTTCTCATCAGTAAAATGGGCGCAAGGACACCTTTATGACGTGATGATCAGGGCAGAAGCTGTTATTGTTCTTATGCAAATGTTGATACGAAGTGGCCTTTCGTGGAAATCTGTGCTCAGCCTCACAATTCCCTGGCCTGATTCTCCACAAAGTGGCACTACTTTCTCCTACCTGCCTTTTCTGCTCTAGTTTCCTGTTGACTGGACCTTCTGTGACTTTCGCTTTTCCTCTGGGTTTTGCACTATTTCCTTGAGAATGACAGGGCTGCTCTGCACTCCCAGCTGCAGTCCTGTGGCTCAGAGAGGGTGTCTGGCTGGCGGTGCAGCCCCCGGGCAGAGGGCTTGCCATCGAGGCTCTGCTGGAAATCCCTCACAGCTTCACTCAGGGCCACCGGAAATACTCCGGGATTTGAAGCTCCGGTTTAACCAGCAGGTTTTCCTGGGAAGAAAGATGAACCCTTTAAGCGCTCACGGAGGCTTAGTAACAGAATGACCTGAGAAGAGAGTGGGAGGCTGTGTTTTATCTTCTTGGAGAGGAAAATAATGATACGAAAATCTGTCCCTTCTCATGCATTACAGCACATTTCTCTTTATTTCTCAGCTAAGAAAAAAGAAATCACAGAAACAATCCACAGTAATGACAATTCAAAAATCATGTGTATCTGGCTGTGGGATTTGTTTTTGTAATTTGAAGATGTGATTGCAGTTCTGTAAAATTTCCCCCTCTACCAAGTAAAGACCCGCCTCTCCCCCTCGAGGCCGGGGAAGAACAGGAGAAGCTCCGATGCTGCCCACCTTCTCCCTCAGCCCACTCTCCGCCCGGCTCTGAAGGAGACAACGCCTCCTTTCAGCCTGAAGCCTTGAGCGGGATCCTCTGCCTCCGGGCCACCCACCCGCTCTGCTCCACAGGAGAAAGGAAGGATAAACCCTGAGCTGCAGAGGCCAACGATGCAGAGGCGGCCGTGATGAAGCCTGGAGACAGGCTGCCCCGGGGCCAGGGTCCACGCGCGGTCAGTTCCACGGGTTGCTGCACACCTGCTGGCCACCCCACTCTCCATCACTACCCAGAGCCCCGGGCCATTGGTTTTCCAGCAGCATTAACGAGCTCAAGCACGTGTACAATAAACGCCAGCTCTCTGACATTCAATTTTGACTCGGCTTTTAAAATGGCATTAAATGTAACTAATGCAATTTCTGTCTCACCTCAGTTTTTTTTTTGGTATTTCATTTGTTTTACCACTAAAAATGAGGTTTTCTTAGATCACACAATCTAGGAAATAAAATCCAGTTTGAAAGACTTTGAGGGTAGCATTCACTAAAATATTTAACTTTCCATTCATATGCTTAGACTTTTTAATAGACAGAATTTATGCAATGTTTTCACCAGAATTTACTGAGTATCTCAAAACCCTGTTATCTGGCTATATGTTCTTTAAGAAAAATTATTTTTAAAATGGTATTTATAAATTATTTTGACACTTGTAACACAGTTCAAAGGAATTAATTATATCAGTTTTTCATATGCCGACATAAACACATATATACATGTCATTTTCCCCCTGTTTGTAGGAAGCAGTTATGGTTCAAAATCAGCATCAGTTTGGGGCGTGCACCCTGATCTGGGTGCGTCACAAAATGGGGCCGTAAGTTTCCAGTTTAAACCCCCACACTGGACTTTCCCACAAATCAGCGGCACCTTGGTTGGGAGCCTCCTGGACGCTGGACGTTGCTGTGCGACTTTCGCGATGGCGGCTTCTCTCCTGTTCTTGCCGTGGCCTCTCTGCTGAGCAGCGGGAGGAAGCCGGGGGGAGCCTGCCGCCCACTTTGAGGAGGTGGGAGTGGATCTGCTGGATGAGCCACCGCCCAGGCCAGGCGGAGCGGGCTTCCCGCGCGCCCCTTCTCCCTCCTTCCCATTGACCTGTCTGTTGAGAGGGGGCAGGGGCGTCCTTGCTTCTGGTGAGTCGGGCCCGTGAACCTCGGGTCTTGTCACCTCTGGTGCAAAGGGAGAAAAGCAAAGGAACGAAACTTTGAGGTTACACCTCCACATTTTGTTGGAAAACCTAGAAATAGTTTTTTAACCCATGTAATGGCTTATAGGGCTTTGTATCCAGGTAAGTATAAGACATATTAAAAATATTTCGGAAAGTTTTCATAGAACGTCGCCCTCCCACGCGTCATGGGTGCGCAGGTGCAGAAGCGGCTGGTGCTCAGACACCTGCCGTGATAACTTCGAATCCCCACGTCTCTGGACCTCTCCCCAGAGTGGGGCCACGTCTGGTACCACTGTCCGTTTTAATGTCTGCACATGGATGCTTCCAGCGACGGATTCCTGCCCCAGACGCAGAAGCAGGTAACAGATCCAGGCCGGCAAGAGATGCAGCCACGACCGTAAAACCCCAGCGCAGAAGCAAGAGCCTCCAGCTTTCCCGCCGCAGCTGCCAGAGGACAGGGGACCAGGCGGCACCTTCTGGCCGGGTGTCCTGGCCCAGGTCTGTCCCCTGGAACTTCTCTTTGCCAGAACCCTGCACCCACCCCCCCAGCCCCCCGCTTCAAGAACCCACGTCAGAGACGCCTCTTACTCTGGCTGCTCTTGTCGCCAGCAGTCTTCCGTCCTTTGTCCCTAACCTCTGTGTCTGGGGAGCCGCAGCGAAGGGTCAGGTTTCTGTGGAACACGTGTTTCGCTGCACTGAAATGCGGGCGGCTTTCAGAGTAAACGCCGGTGCATCCGAGGGCCAGGACACGGCTTCGACGATCGGTATGAAAGCCAGCGGGGGCTGTAGACGGTACTTGGTCTTTTCTAAGGGAAGGTTCTTCCAGACAAGGCCTCCGCTTCTCATCAGCCCTCACAGACTGGAAGCCGTCGTCATCCAGCAGGAGAACAAAACATTCTTGAGTTTCCCTTTCTTTTCTTTTGATGGAAAGACATAAAATACTTCGGAGAGTTTTGCCAACGTGCCGTGTTTCTCTTTGACGTTTTGACCAAAATAAAGGGCCCGATGGCACAGACATCAAGGTCACCTCTCTTTGCTCACAAAGCTTCCCCCTTTTGGGGAGGAGAGGGAAGCTGACATTCTTTGTAGGCTGGACATACATGGACAGGAAGGCTGCTTTATCTAAGAGGCACCAGACTGGATCAGGCCTGAGGGCAGTGATAGGTCGGAAAGGAGGCACGGGAACCGATCCAGCCTGGGTTCCACGTTGAAATGCGTCCGTTTTGCTCAAGCGGAACCTGCAACGGTGAGTCGTGACGTGTACTTTAAATTTAGCAGAAACAATCGGCTCGGACGTGCTCTCTCCTGCTCCAGTTCTCCTTCTACCACGCAGATCCGCTGCTGCCCTGAAAGGATACCTTCTCCTTTGCGGTGAAGGATGAAGGTGGACCCTCCCGCTTCTAACAGACGCAGAGTCCCTCTGGTCAAGACTGTGCCGCTTCCTGAGCCCGGCCGTGCTTTGCGAACCTTCAGGAACCAGAGCTTTCTAAGTGCTGAGTGAATGCAAAATCCCTTTCTCCATTGCACTTTGCATATTGTCCAAAAACGACGTATTTTTCAAAGGATGTAATTGATTATCCATATCTGATTTATACATTAAGAGTATCACAAACCCAAAGTGTGGTAGGCCCAGTCTGCATTCTTTAACTCAGAAGTTTATTTGTTTACACACAAATCGATTACAATTTTCTTTGCCTTAGGCAGTACATGGATATGTTTTAAAATCTCAGTAAAATAGGAAAAAGCGCTCCCTGTAAACTCACCCGGGACACACAAACAAGAGCAAAATAACCGAAAGTCTAACACACTCATTCATGTTCCCGCAAAGGAATTTCTGATATTATTTCTTCTTTGTTTTAAAACCAGGAGAGAAATTCAGAGTAAGCTGTGTTAAAGCAAACGATCACTTCTGAAATTTCTAAAACTTTCTGCAAGATTGGAGATAACGGTTTAAAAATGGCGAAATGACTCCTGAGATTCCTACGTATAGATTTTGACGCACTAGTCCTGGGATTATGGAATTTTGGTAATAAGTCAGAAATAATTTTAATGTTTACAAAACTGGGGCACTAAGCTATTACACTACGAAGACCATAGAAAGTGGTTTATAAGTTTCATTTTCTTTCACCGTGTATTTAAATTTCAGAACATCCCTTAAGTTTAGGAAAAATATTCGGTAAATCTTAAAGTTTCAATTTTAAATCCACTTAAAAAACTCAAAGAGCAGTAGATAGGGTAAAATAACTCTAAGCCTCAGAGGGACCGACTTACTTAAACGTTTCGAATTCGTATATTTCTTTCTCCCATTTTTTCTAGTAGTCGTCACACATGGTTTTGGTAAAATCTTTATCTCGCATGCATTTTACTCTTCTAAACAGTAAAGAAAGCGCTTTCTGAGTTTATGCTTTTGTTAGGATCAAAACGAGATTCTTTAAGATGAAGCATTGTCCGTGTGAACAAGGAAAGGTGTTAGTGAGGCCACAGTTTGGGACAAGGTTTTGCTAAGAGCTTTAGGACTAACTCCAAGCTTTATAATTTCTAGGAAAGGAATAGGATTCTTGCATTGAGAGACCGAACTTACATTACATTTTATACCAACTGAGTCTTGGGCTCTCTCCGGTATTTTCGGACAAGCCTGTGGTCTTTAGAGGACTGAAGTGGGAATGTGCGGGGCAGCGCCAGCAGGGGGCGGTGGGGAGCGAGCCACCCAGGCAGAAACCTGAGGGTTAAACCCAAACGGCGTTTCACAGCCCAGAAAAGTGAGGTTTGACCTCATTTTGCAAAGGCACCTAGATTGCTGAAAAAGAGGAAAGAGCAGAGGTTGGAAGAAGTGTTTCTGATTGTGAATTTCTTTAGGTCTTTTAAAAATGGCTTTAACCCATTTGAAGGACTTCGTGTCGTTGGCTCCAGCGGCATGGAATGTCCCCAAGAGCAAATCTGCAGACAAAGCAGGTGGTTGCTTAGGGCTGGGGGTTGGGGAGTATGGTGGAGGCTTGGGGGCAACGCTGCGGAGAGTGGGGGTTCTGCGGGGTAGAAATACCCCCAAACTGCAGAGATGAACCTACTGCTCTGAAAATCCTAAAAGCCATGAATTGTACACTTCGAAAGAATGAATTATAAGGAATAAGAATTGTATCTTGACAAAGCTGTTGCTTTAACCATAAACTTAGAAATCTTACTGTGGATATTTCCAAATTTATTTCTAGCAAGTATTACTGTGTCTGGGGGAATCCGTTATAATATGCCTCAGTGATTTAAGTTTCTGTCAGCAGTTTCATTTGAAACAGACACGGACTGATGGAAGTCAATCAATTTTAACTGCAGCTACCCCTCCATCTGCCTCCTTGTGACTGGGTGGAGACTGACAAGACTTCCTGTTCAGTTCCAGCAACTTCTGCACAACACTTGCACGTCTGAGGGAGGATGGAGAAACGATTTTATTGTCAAACATTTGCTCAGCCCACTCTGGAAGCAGATGTTTGAAACTTTTGCTAAATTACTAGGGTTTGGACGTCTGAATAAAACATTACTTATATTTTAAAGTTTTAATAAAATTAGTTTTTTATTAAAATATTTAATTAAAATTGTAAGAATTTCCAAAATTGGAATTTTATGTGTAATAAATGATATAGCAGGCAGTCAGATCCATATATATTTAATAAATACATGTCTAACTGCACCCCTTGACTTTTTAACTTCTTAACGTTTTTAAACTTAGAAAGGTGGTGATATGTATTTTTCAGACATAGGAACATTTTCAGAGAAATGTGTTTTGAATCATAGAAGGAAAAATTCCGAATTGATTAACTTTATACTCTTTCCTTCTTTCTTTATGAAGAAAGATCTTTTGTGGTTCACTCTTGAATGCTTTCATTTCACTTCGTTATGCAGCCAGTAATTGGAATATGCTCGCTTATTTGTTTTCTTTCCTTTACAGAATAAATACTTTAAAGACATCAAAACGAAAAGTGACCCATCTGGTTCCCCCAAACGGTCAGTGTCACAGAGACGGCTGGTGCTCGCGGCCTCCTGGAGACGAGAGGGCAAAGCCGTGACAGTTTTCACTTGGCTGTTTATCCAGCTGCCTCAGTCCTTCCTTTGCCACCTCACTGCCCACCACCAGCAGCCAAATACGCAGAAAGAAGCTGGAAAACCCAGAGTTCCCAATGTGCCTCTGTGGTCACGAACCCGGCCAGTATCCATGAGGATCCAGGTTCCATCCCTGGCCTTGCTCAGTGGGTTAAGGATCTGGCATTGCTGTGAGCTGTGGTGTGGGCCGCAGGTGTGGCTCGGATCCTGCACTGCTCTGGCCGTGGTGTAGGCTGGCAGCTGTAACTCCGATTCGACCCCTAGCCTGGGAACTTTCATATGCTGTGGGTGCGGCCCTAAAAAGCAATACAAAAAAAAAAAAAGAAGGTTGAAAACCCCGAAAGCATGGATGTAGAAAAGCTGGAGGAGGCTGGGGAAGAGCCTTCCGTGATGACGCGTTCACAAGCGTGTGTCTCTGCTTTTCTCTAGTCCTGCAGTCTGACTGCGGTGGCACGTCTGTCCCGTGTCTCCTGAGCTTCCTTTCTGACAGCGAGCAAGTCAGCTCCCGGCATGTGCAGAGCAGCTTGCAGCTGCAGGGAGAGCCCTGGAGCCGGCACAGAGCTCGGAGGCTGTCTGCTCTACCTCCCGCCGGATAAGACAAGGGCTCTCAGGAAACTCTTTCTTCTAAGGAGGTGGTCATATTTTTTCCAAGAACAAGCAGCCCCTACCTGCTCTAGAGCAGTGGTCTGCTCTCCTGTCTCCATAGCTTGACTTCTTGTGACACAGAGGCCTCTCTCAAGCATGTCCAAGGCTGCCCATTGCACTCAGGCCGCCTCACCCTGCCCAAGTGGGAAGTGGGTCACTGTCGACCTGAGGACAGGTCACCAGGAAGACCCTGGCTCTTGTCCAGGAACAAAACTGTGCTCCCCGAGCACAGCCTGACTTGTGTTATGGTATAAAACACAGTACTAGCCCTTCCAGCAGGAGAAATACGACTTCTTTCTTTGGGATTATGGATAGAAGTGCATTGGTACACTTTTATCTGGAACAGCTGGCTTAAGACGTTTCTTTTTCATAATCAGAAAGCACTTATTGAGCAGTTGAAAGCTCTACGCTGCTCTGTGGTTAAAAACAAAGAGTATTGCCTGACTTGTGTTCTGTTCTCTGGTTGCGTATAATTTATACAGTAAGGAGACCTGGCATATTCGGTAATGCCGCAGAGATGGCGCAATAAAATGTTACAGCCGTGTCCGGTTAGAGGTTTGTGCAGAGACCGTCGGTGATACTAAGCTGCAGACGTGTTTTCACATCCTATCCTGTTTCTCCAGGTGTACGGGAGAACGGCGCTTCAGTCGTGCCCTGAATGAGCCAACGAGTGATGAACGGAGGAGAAGGTGTGCGGGCACGTGGGCAGACACACACACACACACACACACTCACTCACACAGACAACACACACACTCTCGCACAGACACGCACACACACACACACACTCACATACTCACACACGCACACACGCACACACACACACTCACCGCAACGCTTCCCTTCCCCCAGGCCGGTTTCCTGGCCCCCAGGCAGACAGAGGAGCCCGGCCACGCACCTGCTGAGGCACGTGACCGAGGAAAAGCCAGGCGGTGCGGGGCAGGCGTCGGGCTGCCCTCGGCTCCACGGTTGACCCGCTGAGCTTTCCCGGGAGCCCTGGCGGCTCCTGCAGGTGCACAGCTGCTTGTCACGGAGGGTCCACCCTCTGCTCACCAAGGCAGGTACCAGCGTTTTGAAATCAGGAGTAGGGGCTGTTGGAGAAGTGGAGGTGGTCGAATTAGGCAAACAGTGTTCCACAAACGTTTGCTCCGGGAGTTAACACTAAAAGGAATCCATGAACTGAAATGACGGAAGTACATTTTCTCACAGGATCTTTATTCAGCATGTTTATGCTGAGAATCGTAAAACACCAATAACTTCTAACAATATCTAATCACACACGATGCCCCCCAACAGCTGCATTCAGCCTGGAGTGTAATCTGTCGTATTTTATTTGCCAATTCTATGTGCCACACTTTGCTGTCATTTAACCGAAATTTCAAAAATTATATGATATACACAATTTTCTCTGAGGAAAGACAACTTAATTTATTTTCAGAGTGGCCAGGCGTCCGATTTTAAGCCAGCCTTTCTGGTATCTGAGCTTTTAAACTGCCAACAGATTGGGACATGTCCACACGCAACAGGTCAACAGGTCCCAGACGAGGGGCCTTCACGGTCCGCAGCCTGAGCGCTTCTTGGGCCCATGCGGAGGGGTAGCTGAGTGGCCGAAGGAGAGACGTGTTCTCATTCTGGAACCGTGATTCACCGGGAAAGCTTTCATCTTTCGGGTCTATACAATACTGCTTCATGGGTAAAGAATGGCTGATAGCTTTATTAAAAGAAAAAAAAAAAAAAGGCTGGTTGCCAAACAACAAATCTTTCTTTTTTTGCCAGTGTTTAAAGTGTTTTTCTTTAATTTAAAAAATATTAATGTTCTTTTCAGCATTTTCTTGTAAAAGCACAATGTCTGGCAGTGCTTAGTTAAATTAAACATGCACATGCTCATTTACACAGCAGTTCTGCTCCTGGGCTTCTATACGGAAGAAATCACACCTTGGTCCACGGGGCTCGTTCCAGGAGGCCTGGCCGTCTGTCCCCGGAGACTGGGCTGCCGCCGGGCAGCTGAGGCAGGGCCCCCCGGGATGGGGTTGGGGTGTGGGGCTGCTAAGTGAGCGAGGCAGCGTGCACCACAGCATCGTTGTATCATTACACACCTTCCACACGAAGCTCATCCAAAGTCAGGGGCGCATTGAACCACTAGTACGCTCCCCATGGTGGCAGGGGCCGGGGGGCGGGTATGGGGCAGAAGGCGCCGCCCACGGAAGTGACCTCAGACAGCAAGGTGTCAGTGACAACTGACGGAGGGCACTCAGTGCCTGACCCGAAGGCTGGAAATGCAAACCCCTCGAGCACATGGGGTGCTGGGCCCCAGCAGATGGAGGTCGGCCTGTTCGCCTCCCGCATCCACGTCTGACCTGGCTCTGCTGGTGAAGGCCGCCACCGCCGCGGTTTGGAGCAGCGTGTTGCACCCGTGGCTGCTTTGTGTCTGGGCACATACAGTCCAGCTCTGTTTTTACAAAATGGGATCCAGCTCTGCCCCCACCAGCGCTGTGCTTCTGCATGCACACACCCCATAACACGCACACACACACACTGTTACACGCACACGCCGTTACATGCAGACACACATGCACGCACAACCATAAATGCACGCACTGTCCCCTCCTTTCCTTCCTGGACCTGGTTGGTGGAAGCAGCCCGGGAGCACCTCGTGGCCTGGGTGTTGCGATGCTGATCTGAGCAAGGCTTTCTCCCTGGCACGTGGCTCCTTCTGCCGAAGATGTCACAGTCGGTCTTTTCCTTTGGAAAGAAGTCACCTCCCCAGAAAACGTCTGCTGATCAGCCCTTGGGTGTTTCTTTCCTGCACTCGTTTTCTCGCGTCTCCCTCGGTGTGCATCCAGTGTTTGCTGATGCGTCCCGCCGTCTCCCCTCCTGAGCCCCTTTCCACAGCGCTCTCTGCCCTTGTGCTCGAGCCGGTCTGTGTCAGCCCGTCTCAGCCGCACGCTTTCCACGCCTTGGTGACTGGAATGTGCTCTGAATTTCTTCCTGGTTTGGAACCACTAGCTCGGGCACGTGCTACCGGAATCTGGGACAGTCTGGGGATTTACTTCCGAGCAACCAGAGAACAGCCTGGGGTGTTTACGGGCTGCTGAGGAGATGCCCCGGGGGGGGGGGGCGGCCTCACAGCCCGAGCTCCGCCCAGGGCAGCTGCAGGCCTGGGGCCTGCCTGGGTGTGGCCCAGAGCCACCAGCTCCTCTGTCTGTCCTGACCAGATGCCCCACTGTCCTTGAGAGTGTGTGGCAGTGTTTGTAGGAGGTCTGTGACCCACCGCCACCATCACTCTCGGCCTTCACAGCCCATCACCGGGGAGAAGCAGCGTGTGCTCAGGGAGGGGGCCTCAGTCTGGAACAGAGCAGAACCCGAGGGTGCTCCCCCAGCGTCCTCCGCCTGCCTCTGCTCTGTGGAGAAACTTGAAAGAACAAGTTCAATCAGAGAAGGGAGAAAATGCAGGAGCTGGGGAAACAGTCAAGGGGCCAACTAGTGACTGCTCAGTCGTGACGCCAAGTCCAGGACCTTTAGTTCCTCCTCGACGGCTGCAGATCAGATTCTGAGCCACGGCCAGCGAGTGTCCTGTGGACCCTGAGATCTACAGGTGGAAGACGTTAACGACGTGATGGCCACTCTGGAGCCGTGTCCGAAGACGCCACGAGACCTGGCGTCAGGGAAATGGGAACAAGCTGACCAGAACCGAAAACTAACTGCTTGAAATGGTCAGGATGAGGCTGGTCAGACCCCCGATGGCCAATCCAAAGGCGACTGTCAGGGCCGACCGTGCTGTTTCTGCAGGAAGCCCCCTCCCCCTGTGAAAGCTGCTGCCCACCGATTGCTGCGGGGGGGGGGGGGGGTCGGCCCTTTGGACGGGGGTTCACTCCCCTCAGCCGTCAGCCTCTGAAATAAGCTGACACTTTCCTCTCCACCACCTTTGCCTCTTTATTGGCATCATAGCAGCGAGTAGCCAGACCCACTTTCGGTAACAAGTCTGGGCTCTGCCTGGGATGGAGAAGCTGAGAGAACAGAAGCGCCCGGCCCGGTGGGCATCACGGAATGACCGGTTCCGCCAGCTCTGAGGCTGCCTTTTCAGAGTCTGCAGAACCCTCGGTAGGACCAAGCCTGAGCTGACTCAGGCATCCGGGCGGTGCCTGGGGGCAAGGCTGGTGGACAGAGCTCAGCCGTGATGAGGCGGGACAGGTGCCGGGGCAGCGTGGAGCCCAGCTTGCAGGGCACTGGTACTGGTTGTCTGCTCAACAGCTGATCCTGCAGCTTCTCAATCAACAGAAGCCAGCTTTGACCCGGACAGCAATGTGCCCTGGATGGCGGGGCCTCACCGACCTCGCTTCTCCTCCCCAGTCAGCGCCGCCCTGAGCCACCCCAACATCCCGAGCAAAACCACCCGCTTCTTGGACGACTTCCAGTGACAACCAGGCAACGTGACCTTTTGGTCATGGGAAGCAAATGAGGGGTGCCTATTTCTGCTCCCAGACACACCACCCCATGTGCCCTCCAGCACAGGTGGAAATGCAGGGTGACTGTTACCTGCCTGGCTGTGTGCAGTGGGGAGGGTGGCTGCGCACCTAACCACACGGCCCACCAGACACCGCGCTGCCCAGAGGCCGGAGGGGGCTTTTGCTGGGAGACCTGGAGACATGATTTCCTCCTTCCTGGTCAGAGAGACCCTGCAGAACAGGAGAGGGAACTCTGGGTCGTTTGCTTTTAGGAGTACTCCAGACCTCAGAAGGAAAGTTCTAGACAAAACTTGGACAGAGACAAACAGAGTCTTCCCTATGGACTTTAGAGAGTTAAAGTTTTGTTTCATATGCTTGAAAGTTTTGCATTCTATGTCTTTTTATTTTAGGGGTTTGTGATCCACTTAAGCAGTGTTCTACATATATTTTTTTTCTGGCAAAGAAAAGGCTAGAAACACAAGCTAGATTTTGCTAGAGATACCTTTTTTTTTTTTTTGTCTTTTTAGGGCTGCACCCACGGCTTATGGAGGTTCCCAGGCTATGGGTCAAATGGGAGCTGTAGCTGCTGGTCTATACCACAGCCACGGCAACGCTGGATCCTTGACCTGCTGAGCGAGGCCAGGGATGGAACCTGCAATCTCATGGTTCCTAGTCAGACTCATGTCCACTGCGCCATGATGGGAACTCCAAAGAATATACTTTGAAGACTCAGTTAAAATGTTCTGGTAATCACTTCCCCGAGCTGCCCTCACATCTCACCCCACGCAGCCCCGGAGAGGACGATGCCTGTCACGCAGGGCACCCTTCCAACAGAGGGCGCACCTTGCTGGCTCGTGCTCCAGTCACACCAGGTGAAGTTGATCTTGCTATCACGTCGGTACCTTGTACCTTTTTGTTGCTAATGACAAGGGCAGTTTTCTTTTAAATTTTTCACGTGTGTAGAACTCTGATTGATTTTTATGTGTCAGCCTGAACCAGAGACCAGCTAACTCGCTGTGCTCTTTTGGGTTTTCTGTGCAGGTCGTCACAGCCTCTGCCAAAAGGCCGTCTTGTTTCCTCCACTCAGGTTCAAATGCGGTGGGACGGTAGGTTATGACGAATGGGTCTCCCTCTCAGTCGCTGGGACGTGAGGGGTGGACACCTTGTCTGAGCCGGGGTTTTGAACCTGTTTCCCCGGCTGAGGGTCTCCAGGGCGCCCTCCTCAATCGAGGATCACTGTGACCCCGAGTCAGGGGGCAGGTGGGACGGATCTCCTCAGTGCCCCTTGGGGCAGCGGCTGAGACAGATGCATCACCGAGGCTGCGACGGTGGTTCGTTGGATAGAAGGGATGAGATGGGCCCCTTGCCTCCTTCTTTCCTTCTCGACCCCAAGAATAAGCCACAGAAATGGACACCACACAGAGGCACAAGACGATGGTTGGACAGAACCAGGGCTCCGTGGTCACAGATGTTCACCCATACGCCGCACTTTAAACGGTTCACGCCTGAAACTTAGAGATTGAAGGCAGGGTGCCGCTGAACACGCAGGACCACAAGATGAAGCTCTGAGCCTCAGTCTGGCTCTGCCACTAATCCTGAGCCCGAACCAGAATCATGACGAGAGAAAACAAGTCAAAAGGAATCGATTTTCCGGGGAAAGTAGAGTGGGACTCTCACCATCGGAGCCCAGAGCCTGTCAGGGAAAAGGAAGAGCTGGATCATGAAACCACCCAGGTTTTTGCAAAAAGCCAGATGTCCTCCATGGAAATATTTCCTCCTATAATTGGGCCTTTTGGATACATTGCTGCTATTTGTTGGAAGGAATGATACCTAAATGTGGTGAATAAATATCACACCACACCCTTCTTTGAAAAAGTACTTTTGTGACTTAGGGATGAGGCTTTAAAAGGACATTCATGAGCATCTCACAAACTTTAAAAGCACATATGCATCCTATTATGGTTTTTAAGCTTTTTAGACTTTGATTTGGCCATTGCTTGAGAGCTGGGAATGTACTTACGAAAATTAGGGACTAATACCTAAAAATCTTCTCAGCTCTACAGAATGAGGTCGTGAAGAGGTCCGAGCAGACAGTTGCACATGTCGAAGATTGCATTTTAAAGCCGTGAGAGTAAATCTGTTTACAAATTTGTTTAACGGAATGTACACAGGCTTCTAGGCAGACATGGTGGTCAAATGATGATTTGATTTAATTAATTCACTTTATAGACAATAAACAGAGGCCCTGGAGGGACCACATGGTTCTATAATGTTCCAGAGTCCGTGAAAACGTCAAGCTCTTCTGGTCACAAACAGCTTTGTGAATATCTTGATATTAACCGCTTTTCCCCAGTTTTATCCCTTGTCTCATCATGGGGGGACGTTGCCTTTTAGCCCTTCCGTGTGACAGGCAGCTCTCTGGTCGCTGTTCACGTTCCCTCTTTGCAGCATCCGAGGCCCTACCCCTTCTCGGGCTCTCTTGCCCTTAGGTCTGAGTACCGCAGCCTGACCCCACTCCGTTTCTGAGTGCTCCTTCTTTTTTTTTTTTTTGTCTTTTTTGCTATTTCTTGGGTTGCTGCCGCAGCCTATGGAGATTCCCAGGCTAGGGGTCTAATTGGAGCTGTAGCCACCGGCCTACGCCAGAGCCACAGCAACGCGGGATCCGAGCCGCGTCTGCAACCTACACCACGGCTCACGGCAACGCCGGATCGTTAACCCACTGAGCAAGGGCAGGGACCGAACCCGCAACCTCATGGTTCCTAGTCAGATTCGTTAACCACTGAGCCACAGCGGGAACTCCCTGAGCGCTCCTTCTAAGTGGTGCCCTTGGCTGTCCTGAAACCTTGGCCTCCCAGCCCTGTGCCCTTGCCTGCTCCCTCCTTTGGGAACCCAGAGTCCCCTTGGGGAGCACTCACCCCACTTCCAGTGACCCACTCTCTTGGGATGATCCCAGAGCTTCCCGGCAGCCCCGTTCATGCTCGGACCCCGTTCCATCCCCTCCCATCTCGTCAACTCAGGGTCGGCTTCCTCCATGCCCAGGCTTGGTTCCTGCCACTGCCGGCGCAGTGAGACACCCTGCCACGACCTTCAGCTCCTCCTTGTCCTTTGCAGAGCTGGCCAGAGTGCTGACCCTCACCTGCTCTCTTCCTCCAGCCCACCTCCTGCAGCATCTGCATTCTGCACTGTTGCTTCCTTAGGCTGCATTTTGACGTGGCCTGATGTAACCGCAGCCTCACTCTCTCTGTGCCTGTGCCACAGCTTTCTGTCACCAACATCCTTTCCAAAACGCAGGGTGCCGCTTGACGTCCACCGCCTGCAGAGGGGACAGCTGCCCTCGGCCTCCGAGCTCTCTGCCGGATCCCCGTGCCTCACGCGTTCTGCAGCCTCTGGCCTAGAACCACATCTTCCCTTCCTTTCTTCCTTCGTTACTTGCATCTTCGCGCGGGCGATCCGCTGGAGATCAACCACGTGTATGCTTTTCCTAAATAGTCCGCGTTTTCTCTGCACACATATTCCTTTGATAATCAGAGAAAACAGTCAAAGACCTACACAAAAGAGTGAAAACAAGCACGGCAGCAGCAGTTAGGATGAAGTATGTTAGGGTTAGGCCAGGGTTAAGTGCAGTCTGCCGGAGGTGCTGGGGGGAGAGCCTCCTGCAGCCTGAGATGTGCCCCAGTGCCGGGCGGGGATGCGGGAGCAACAGCCCTGAGGGTGGATGGGGAGCGGCCCAGCCCGGAGGCAGGAGGCAGGATGGAAATGCAGACGCGGCACTAGCCAGGAAGGCTCTGGGCTCCACGGTCCAAGACTTGAGCGCTAATGATCTTTCATTTTCTCATGGGGTCTCCTGGAGGTATCAGCTCAAGGGCTGGAAAAGGAACCTCACGGGCTGTCAAGCACCTGCACCCCCGTCCCTCTGGGTGGCCAGCCTCGCCGCGTGGCTCTCACGCCTGGCCTCATGGCCCGTGTGGGACTTTTGTTGGCGCTTATGCTGCGGTTACCAACAAGGTCCACGTTTCGGGAACGGAAACAGCACGGGTTTAGTCCTTGTTCACATCGTGGTGTCCTGATCTTCTCGGCCAGGACACAAACGTGGGGCACGGCCTCCCCCGGGAACACGGTTCTCACAGCAGAAGTCCAACCGAGGAACCGTCCCTCAAGCTCCCAGGGGCCGTGGTGTCCGCCACTTGCGTCGCCCACAGCGCCCAGGGCCGCGCCCAAGTGTCCAGGTGAACACCTTCTTCTCACCCAGGCTACGTGGCCTCTTTTACGGCAGGAGCAACATGTGTTTGCAATGGCTGTTGGCGTGGCTTGATGCTACGCTCACTCGTAAATGAACAAACGTTTCTCAAAAAAGTGTCAGAAACACAACCAAATTTTGATACGACAAATTTATAAGAAAATATAAAAGACAAAGAAGTAATTGTCATTTATCGCCCAATTTCCGGAATTCATTTGTGCCAGTTCCCATAGTAGCACGACCTTCCAGGGCCTCTCTGCTTTCCACCCCGTTCCCCACCGTCGGCCACTGTGGAGTCACCTGGAAACACCTGATGTGCGCTGGTGGCTCCTGAGCAGGAGGCGGCTCCAGGCGGCTGGCCGCCGGCTGCCAGGTTTGCTGCACGTCCACGATGGGGAGTACACGCCCGGCTTTCATCCCCCTTGACCGTAATTTGTGTGTTAATCTGCGGTAAAGGAAGTCTACAGACTGGCCCAGCAGAGGCTGGTAAAGACACCCTCTCGGCAGCCAGAAGCCCATCAGAACCTCGGAGGCTTAAAGTCAGAGCCACAACGGGCCTGCCTCATGGAGCTTTTCCTACCCCTTCGGGGGACGTCAGGTCACACCACAGTCTTTCCCCTAAAAGTCCCGCGAGGTCCCCTCAAATCACACCATCCGCTTCACGATGTTCGAAGTTGGCCTGAATTCCTAAAATTGAGGATGCGGCCGTTAGGGGAGCTCCGCAGAGCCTTTGGGCGACTCCACACGGGGAGAGTTTGGTTCGGAACTCTATCTCCCTGCTATTCTGCGAAATGGTCGTGTGGCTTTGCCCAGGACCTGTGCAGAACACTCTAGCATCGGGAATATGAGTGTCAAGGGTTAAACCACCTGGGAGGCTGTGGGGGTTCGGGGTCTGCAAAGGCGTGAAGGGAAACTGCATGTCCTGGGCTCCTGGACGCCACCCCCCTGGGCTCCTCGTTCCTTGGTGACCTTTACTCACGAAAGGAGCCTCTTGTGGTGACAGACGGCCCCGCAGCCAGGTCGAGACCCAGGCCCTGGGAGAGAAGGGCTGGGACTCCAGAGGGTGCGATGCAGAAACAATCACAGCACATCTGATTAGAGGAGAGGAACTTGGAACGCCCATTTATGGGACTTGAAATACATTAAATCAAAGCGGTGGCTTGCGCGGAAATCCTTCCTTCTCCCGAATCTGGAACAACGCTGACAAAATCTAGGGCTGAGGCGGAGGGAGTGAAGAGTCTCTGTGCCACTCAGCACTCAGTGGGCTGCCCCTCAGCAGAGGGGCCGGAGCAGCAAGATCACTCTCCGGGAACCAAGGCCAAGGCTTTCAAGCAAAGCATATTAGTCATATTTTTAAAAAGATTGTTGTGAAGTGCTTCCAAGTGGGCAATATTTAAAATCTTATAACCAAAGCCAGGTGTGCACTTACACAACCATTTGGGTTTTTTTTTTTTTTATTACAGTGAAGGGAAATAAGAATCACTGAAATTCATAGTTGACCATAAAATCTCTAATTTTAGTCTTTATGCAATTATCTTGCTTTCCAATATTTTGCAAGAAATATTGAATATCAGTGAACCCGAATGTGATGGAGTTTCCTTTTCTTCTTTGACCCCGCCTATCTTTTGCTTAAACTCGTGGTACAATGACCAGCTTCAGGGTCTGAGGGAGGAGGCTGCTGGCTGGTTCTGAGGCCCCACCTTGCTACCAGGTCCCTCCAGCCATTCATCTTCTACCTTCTCCCTCTCCTTAGAGAGGCACTGGAGTGGGATCAAGATCCAGGGGGGATCAGCTCCAGCCTTAGCTCGAGCAGCAGCCCTTAAAGACCAAACCGAAGATGCTTAGCCAGGGTCCGCTCTGGCCTTCTGTGTGGTCAGTGACACAGGTCAGGAGGCTTGACCATGTCTGTGTCACAACTGAAGCCTCCATGTGTCTTTCCTTTTTTTTTTTTTTTTGTCTTTTTAGGGCCACACCCTTGACATATGGAAGTGCCCAGGCTAGGGGTTGAATTAGAGTTGTAGCTGCCTGCCTATGCCACAACCACAGCAACGCCAGATCTGAGCCATGCCTGTGACCTATGCCACAGCTCACAGCAATGCTGGATCCTTGACCCACTGAGCAAGGCCAGGGATGGAACCCACATCCTCATGGATACTAATTGGATTCTTAACATGCTGAGCCATGACGGGAGCTCCCACCTCCATGTTTCTTGTTAAGGTCTGGATGCTCACTTCCAGATAAAAGTGCCATTCATTCCAAGATGTAACTTGGAGTAAAACTATATCCTTATTGCTTTGCAGGCTGACGTTGTAAGCCTGGCTGAAGCGTGAAGGCAGGCTCATAAGTGCAGAGTAAACGCTTTAATAATTGGTGACTATTGCACAGCAAGACTGGCCCCTCGTGTAGAATGGCCTCTGGTCCGTCTTTTACCAAGAGGAACGTGTCACTGACTCCTGCATCTCTCTGGCAGCTGGTCCTGAGCCTGGGGATGTCGTAAGATTCTCAGCTGAGTGAAGACACAGAGCATGTGCCTTTGTGGGCTTCTAAATTCCAGGAACCGAGATTGTTGGGGTTTCCTCATGGATTGTTTCAGTGTTGTTCCCTTTATATTATGGGATCTGTATCTGTAAAAGAAGCAGTGGTTTGCGTGGAAATCCTTCCTTCTCCCGAATCTGGAACAACGCTGACAAAATCTAGGGCTGAGGTGGAGGGAGTGAAGAGTCTGTGCCACTCAGCACTCAGTGGGCTGCCCCTCAGCAGAGGGGCCGGAGCAGCAAGATCACTCTCCGGGAACCAAGGCCACGGACTCGCCTGAGCTCCTTTTAGTAGGTTCTGCTCCTTGCCCCTGCACCTGCCGCGAGAAGCGGAGTGTCTTCCCTTCACAGAGCGAGGACAGCAGCGCAAGAGCCTGCGGATTTGCTCAGTGCCGTCAGGGCGAATCGACAAGGACTCACATCCTGGAGAGGGGAGCAACTTTCCCAAGGGCACACAACGAAGCCTGGAAAAGAGCCGGACTGGGGTTTGAAAGACCCGTCCCCCACTGTCCCTGAGTCCACGGAGCGTCCCGGGCACGCGGATGCCAGCCATGGCCACGCGCGCGGCTCAGCTGCAGATGAGAGGAACACGCTTCAGTGGGAGCTCTGAGGTGTGATAACTTCAGTTCTTTCACTTAGCTTTAAAAATCCTAATCTATTTGGTGTAATGGCGGTACTCGTAGGATCTTAAAAACTTAAAGAGAGCTTTCTGTTCGCTCTGTTACTGCAGGTGTCTTTACTTCAAATGGTGGAGAACTGGCGAGTTCCAAAATTAACTTTTATTTATTGAAATTGGACAGGTCCAGGATTTCTATTGCAAAGTTTTATAAGAAAGTATAGCCATTCCCGTAGCCATGTAGTCTTGAAAAGGCAAATGCCAGGAGTCAGGTAATGACGGTGTTTTTCTTGATTTGGTTATAAATACTCAGGTTGGGGGCAGATAATAGCCCTTTTTCCCTGCTTCTGTGTTTGGGACCAAGGTAGAGATAGGGAACCAGAGACACTCAGTGGGAATTAAAGTTTCAGCCAAGTGGCTCAGGGGTGGCCAGGAGGGGCGTGAGGTCCACGGCCACGGGCTGACTGTACCCGCACCTGCTCCAAGGTGCCACGAGACAGCACCAGGCTCACCCATACCCCACGGGCAGCAGAGGGACCTGATGCTGGGGGACATGGGGACCTGACGCTGGGGGACAGGGGGACCTAATGCTGGGGAACAGAGGGACCTGACACTGGGGAATAGAGGGATCTGATGCTGGGGGGACAGGGGGACCTGATGCTGGGGGACAGGGGGACCTGATGCTGGGGGGACAGGGGGAACTGACGCTGGGGGGAAAGGGGGACCTGACACTGGGGGACAGGGGGACCTGACACTGGGGGAACAAGGGGACCTGATGCTGGGGGACAGGGGGACCTGAGGCTGGGGGGCAGGGGGACCTGATGCTGGGGGGACAGGGGGACCTGATGCTGGGGGACAGGGGGACCTGAGGCTGGGGGGCAGGGGGACCTGATGCTGGGGGGACAGGGGGACCTGACGCTGGGGGGAAAGGGGGACCTGACACTGGGGGACAGGGGGACCTGATGCTGGGGGACAGGGGGACCTGACGCTGGGGGACAGGGGGACCTGATGCTGGGGGACAGGGGGACCTGATGCTGGGGGGACAGGGGGACCTGACGCTGGGGGACAGGGGGACCTGATGCTGGGGGACAGGGGGACCTGATGCTGGGGGGACAGGGGGACCTGAGGCTGGGGGGCAGGGGGACCTGATGCTGGGGGGACAGGGGGAACTGACGCTGGGGGGAAAGGGGGACCTGACACTGGGGAACAGGGGGACCTGACGCTGGGGGACAGGGGGACCTGACACTGGGGGACAGGGGGACCTGACGCTGGGGACAGGGGGACCTGACGCTGGGGGGACAGGGGGACCTGAGGCTGGGGGGCAGGGGGACCTGACGCTGGGGGGACAGGGGGACCTGACAATGGGGGCAGGGGGACCTGACGCTGGGGGAACAGGGGGACCTGATGCTGGGGGACAGGGGGACCTGACGCTGGGGGACAGGGGGACCTGATGCTGGGGGGACAGGGGGACCTGAGGCTGGGGGGCAGGGGGACCTGATGCTGGGGGGACAGGGGGACCTGACGCTGGGGGACAGGGGGACCTGACACTGGGGGACAGGGGGACCTGACGCTGGGGACAGGGGGACCTGACGCTGGGGGGACAGGGGGACCTGAAACTGGGGGCAGGGGGACCTGACGCTGGGGGACAGGGGGACCTGATGCTGGGGGACAGGGGGACCTGACGCTGGGGGACAGGGGGACCTGATGCTGGGGGGACAGGGGGACCTGACGCTGGGGGACAGGGGGACCTGACGCTGGGGGCAGGGGGACCTGACGCTGGGGACAGGGGGACCTGACGCTGGGGGGACAGTGGGACCTGACGCTGGGGACAGGGGGACCTGACGCTGGGGGACAGGGGGACTTGATGCTGGGGGGACAGGGGGACCTGAAACTGGGGGGAAAGGGGGAACTGACGCTGGGGGACAGGGGGACCTGACGCTGGGGGGAAAGGGGGACCTGAAACTGGGGGCAGGGGGACCTGACGCTGGGGGGACAGGGGGACCTGAAACTGGGGGCAGGGGGACCTGACGCTGGGGGCAGGGGGACCTGACGCTGGGGGACAGGGGCACCTGACGCTGGGGGACAGGGGGACCTGATGCTGGGGGGACAGGGGGACCTGACGCTGGGGGACAGGGGGACCTGATGCTGGGGGGACAGGGGGACCTGATGCTGGGGGACAGGGGGACCTGACGCTGGGGGGACAGGGGGACCTGACGCTGGGGGCAGGGGGACCTGACGCTGGGGACAGGGGGACCTGACGCTGGGGACAGGGGGACCTGATGCTGGGGGGACAGGGGGACCTGATGCTGGGGGACAGGGGGACCTGACGCTGGGGGCAGGGGGACCTGATGCTGGGGGGACAGGGGGACCTGATGCTGGGGGACAGGGGGACCTGACGCTGGGGGGACAGGGGGACCTGACACTGGGGGACAGGGGGACGGGACCTTGGGGACAGGGGGACCTGACACTGGGGAACAGGGGGACCTGAGGCTGGGGGGCAGGGGGACCTGACGCTGGGGGGACAGGGGGGCCTGACACTGGGGAACAGGGGGACCTGATGCTGGGGGACAGGGGGACCTGATGCTGGGGAACAGGGGGACCTGATGCTGGGGGACAGGGGGACCTGATGCTGGGGGGACAGGGGGACCTGAAACTGGGGGCAGGGGGACCTGATGCTGGGGGCAGGGGGACCTGAAACTGGGGGCAGGGGGACCTGACGCTGGGGGCAGGGGGACCTGACGCTGGGGACAGGGGGACCTGACGCTGGGGGATGAGGGACCTGACACTGGGGGGCAGGGGGACCTGACGCTGGGGGACGAGGGACCTCCAGTGTCCTACAAGCCAGGGTTTCTTTGTTAGCATTGCGACATGTGAGGGGTGTGTGCTCATTCTCAAACTCCCTGGAATTCTCTGAAATTCTCAAGCTGTGCCGTGATGCACCAAAGCCCAGGGCAATCGCCTGTAAAATAGTGACTCACGTATCAGTTGAGAAAGTTGAGTTCCCTCCTCATCTCTCAATCCTCAACTTTCAGGTTTAAAGTGACCGCGGTCCTGGGATGACACCCCGTCAGAGGGACATCTGGCCCCAGAGACGTCTCTGCACAGCGGATGTACATCTGTACAGAGCGGGAGGGTTGCTTAACTAAGGAGCAGAAAGTTTGGAAGCTGGATGCTCCGAAGTGCTCCACCGGTGGTACATGCCCCCGAGCATCCGGGAGGAAACAGCCCCCAGGCTTAGGGGGACAGCGGCGCAGTCCGCCAGACCAGGTGGAAGCCACCCTGCGGGTTCACCTCCGGTACCGAGGGTAAGGGGAGCCTTGCTGAAATCAGAACGAGTTTTACAGCGACTGCTGTACCTCCCCCCACCCTCTCCCTGCTGCCCAGAGAAGGCTGCAAGCCAGGCCTTAAGCAAAGGGCTACAACACACCTGTTCCAATGTGCGTCGCATAAATGGCAGGGACCCTGGCCAGACGGCAAGGTCTCTGGTTTCGGTGGGATCCCAGAGAAATGGACCCTTCATGGTTCCCGTTGTTCTGAAATGAATTAGCTTAAAGCTCACTCATCTTCAAGACAGGGTTTTAATTGGGATTTCCATGGCGTTTGCTCTTTTTTGCCCGCTGCGGCTGTACCTCCTGGAACTATTGACAGACATTTGTGCTCCGGTGGCCAAGTAAGACCCCCCATCAAAGGGGCTCAGCCTGCACCTCCGGGCCGGGAAAGGGCAGCCATCGGCTCCGCGCACCAACTGCCTCAAGCGCTTCAGGATTCGGTTTCACGTGATGGATTCTGTGGGGTGTATGCACAGGATCAGTGTCCCCCTGGGGGTTCTTGCCTAATACCAGGCTTTACGGCTGCTTTTGGTTATGCATGCTACTAAATTTACAAAATCTTTCATCCCTTGCAAAATCCTATGGTGAGACTCACACAGAGGAAAGCTTTTGACGAGTAAACTTTTGAAAGTGAGCCCTGCCAAGGCGAGACTTCAAAAGAAACCATTTCTGGTGGTTGCTTTTGGTTTTTTCTCTTGATCCGGCTGAGGAAATGGTCCCTGTCTCTGTCTGGGCCAGCGTGAGCCGCGTCGGGCCTGAAGGCACGTGCTTCCACGCGGGCCTGTGAGTTGACCCAGATCCAGCTGGCCGGCCTCGCGGGGGGCAGGCTTCACGTGGCCCTTTCACGCCGGGGCTCCCGAGGCTGTTAACTCGCCTGCACCTGTGCCGGGTGCTCTGGGGACGAGGCGCAGGGGGACAGCCAGGGCCCTGCGCTTAGAGCCCAGTGGGGCTGGAGCGAGCGATGGGCAGCGAGGGGACACAGCGGGGGTGGGGCGGCGGCATCTGGGGTAGTCGGAGGGTGACGTTTGACTTCATTTTGAAGGGCCCGTTGGTTCTGTGAAGAAGGTGGGAAAGGGCGTCTCTGGCCGAGAGCAGAGGCTGGAGTGTGAAGCGTCAGCTGAAAGGACGGGGTTCCAGCCACCTGAGCGGGGTCGCTGGTGTGACCTGATGGGGGGCCCCCACCTCCGCCGCCTGGGCTGGGGGAGGGTGACACCTGCCATTCAGCTGGCAAGTGTCTGGGTCTCCCTCTGGCCCACCCATCGCTGCCCGGGTGTGGGGGGTGTCCCCCGGCAGGGCCCCCAGGCTGCCTAACAGTTGCGCCAGGACTAAGTCTGCAGGCTCAATGCGGCCGTTGAGCAAATAGGAAGGGGAGGAGGTGGCCGCTGCCCGCAGCGTGGTTTGTGTCAGCAGATGGGAAGGACCTGGATCTTGTCCTCGGAGAACGGGATGTCCTCTGCGGGATTCTACACATTTCCTCACTTGGTGGGCCCGTGCTCCCTCCGCGATCAGCTCCCCAGCCCTCTGCGTACATAAAAGGGGCCACGTGTGGATCCCACACTCCCACTCCAGGAACCGCATGGGGGCGGGGGCTCGGCCTTGGACGCCCCGAGTCGGCGGTTGAGGGGGGCGGGGGGCTCTTTGTCACATTTTGGTAGAGTCCGAGCGGCGGTCACGGTCAGGCTGCTGAAGGAGACACGGTGGGCGTGGCGGCTCCTGGGGGTCGGGCACCGAACACCTCCTTGCACAGCCTGCGGCGCGTGTGCCACGGTGTTTACGGATCAGGACCCGGCCCTCAGCGGCGTCCCCCGCAGAACAGGCACTGCTGGGTGGCAGGGGCCTGGCCTCCCGCCCGATCCTTCGGGTTCCACTACCATCACGGGTCGAGTGACAGACACAAGGGCAGCGAGGTCTGATTGGGACACCTCAGGGCTTCGGAAAGTCACTTCTTTTTACTGGACGCCCTGTTTTCTAGGTTACATGACTTCAGAGGTCCACAGTTTCCAAAACAGATATTCAGAGCAAATTGAACTAAGTCGAATTTGTGGCATTGCCTTTATGGATCCAGAGATAGCTAAGTTAAAGCAGTTTTCTTTTCAAAGAAGGGCTGGGCATAGTTTGAAAAATTGAAAGATGTAAGCGAATGTGTTTGTTTCTTTTCAAAATAAAACAAACCAAAAATAAATAGTAAAGCAAATCATCACACGAAAAGTATACTAGAGGATTATTTGCGTCAAAGTACTTCCTGTTCTCATTTCCTACAAACCAGCTCTTTCTAATATCTGCTAAACAGTTAATCTGGTCCCTCTGAATTCACAATAAGTTGATAAGCACCAAACTGAAATTTGCCTCTAAATTACTCAGTAGAAAACTCTTAGTATCTTAAAGATCTCCAGGGGAAAAAATGCATTTTTTTCAAGATCTTCCATACAAATGGAGTTCATTCCAAATCTCTCAGCAAGGCCCATGGAACCTGCCCATAGAAGGCACACATGTATGCCAACACACAGTGCAGATGCACAGAATGTAGAAAGGAATTCTTTCGCATTTTACACTACGTTCTATGATGAATGCACTTTGTTTTATATTATTTTATTATTATCATTTTTAATAGTTATTTCCCCAGTACAGCTTTTTTTTCTACTGTACAGCACGGTGACCCAGTTACACTTACATGCGCACATTCTATTTTCACACATGATCCTGCTCCGTCATAGTTCCCAGTGCTACCCAGCAGGATCTCATTGCTAATCCGTTCCAAAGGCAGTAGTTTGGTCTATTAACCCCAAGCTCCCCAACCACCCCACTCCCTCCCTCTCTGTATTTGTTCTCTCTGATTAGTGCAGCTTAGAGCAGATTTATTAGCCTCCATAGTAAAAGAGATGGCTTCTGGACTCCTGTGTTTCCGTCTCGGGGATGGCAGGGTTGGATTTTCTAGGTCACTGAACGGAGGATGTGATCTTGGTACTCGTGGTGGTAGCTGGGTTGGGGTATTTTAGTGCCATGGCTCATCGATTCCTTCCATAGCAATTACGACCAGGGCCCCCTGCTAGGCGGCTGGACAAGACCAGCAAGAGCCAACCCTGCCTTCTAGGTGCTAAGCGTCCTGCAGGCGGCAGGCATGTGGGCAGGGTCCCCGTGGAGGGTGGAACCTTGTCCTGAACGTGCCTGGAAGCTCCCAGGTCAGAGGAACTCACTCCCCCCCTGGGAAAAGCTGGGAAAGGCTTTCCCGAGGAAGATGCTTTAAAGACATGTCCTTTGACCAGGTGGAAAGTTTGAACCTGGGGGCAGAGGCTGGGCGGGGGCCGCCCCACCGCTCAGTGTGTTTCCTCTCACTCCTTTTGTGATTCACTGTTATTGCTGTAAGCAATCTTTCTTCTCCCTTGTGAAGCTTCTGTTTATCTTATGGTGGCATATGGGTTTCATAATACTTAAAAATCCCCGGGATTATTTAAACATCACTGCCCTTGATTCTAGCATTAGTGAAGTATGATTATATATTCCAATTAATTTCTCTTGGAAGTCACTTCTGCTAACTGGAGCTTTTCGTTTCTTCCAAATCTTTCAAAGTGAGAACTTTAATTTTCAGCCCCCCCCCCCATGTTTCATATGCTTTAAGTATAGAAAACACTGGTAATTTTGGACTATTATCTGTGGCAGTTTGTTTTAGCACCATGAGAAATGAGTTTGGACCACTGTTAATATTGACTGGCCGAGTATTCCTAAGAACTAAATTCCAGTGAAATAGTTTGCTGGAACTCAGTTAATTTTGAGCCACATGTTTCGTGGCTAGTTCTGTGGCTCCGCAGGAAACCATATGAGGTGTCCTGGGAGTCTGCCTCTTGCAGGTGGACTTGAGTCAGAGCCCCTCTCCTCGTCCTGCGTACAACCTTCAGACGCAAAGGTGGACTTTTATGTTCAAGATCGTTAGGTTGAGTCATAGATCAAGCTCCTCAGTGACTTTTTTCACTGCCACTGACCTCCAAACCACGCAGGAAACCCCTTCGTAAGCAAATTCCCACCCGTCCCCTGGCTGTTTAGTCTATGCCGCCTTCAGCGAGGGCTGACTTACTCCTGTGATTGGCAGCTGAGCACCAGGAGAAACAAATGTCCCCACGGCTCCCGCCAGAAGCTGCCTGCCCTCCGCCTCCCAACCTGCAACCTCTTCAGACCTGTTTGGACTGAAGCTTGACAGCAGCGTCTCAGGAAACGCACCCTCCTCCGAAAAGGCCACCGCCGGGAGGACACAGTTCCTCACAGATGCAGCTTCCAGGCGGCAGAGACCTGGGCTGTTCCCGGCTCGGCAACTCTGACTCTTGCCAAAGAAGGAAATAGCTCAAACTGTTTATTTTCACTGAAGATGAAGTTAAATGTTTGATTAAAATCTGCAGTTCCAATGGCACCTGAAACTGATGACTAAGACCGGCAGAAACCGTAAGCGACACATGACACGCAAGATGTTCAAGAGGAAAAGGAAGAAGAAAAAGACAAGTTTGAAGAAAATTAAGAAGAAAGGCAAATGTCACTTTTTTTAAAAGCATAATCAACAAAAGAAAAATAGGTAAATTGGACTTCATCAAAATCATAAATCTTGCTCCTACAAAGGACACGATCACAAAAAAAAAAATGAGCAGACAACCCACTGAAGGGGACAAATATTTGCAAATCATAATCTGGCGAGAGACATGCATGTAGGATGTACAAGACATCTCACAGCTCAATGACCGAAAAGCTAAATACCCCAGTCAGAGAGGGCAAAGGATCTGGACAGGTGGTTCTTTGAGAAGGGTAGGCAGATGGCCAATAAGCACACGACGGAAAGACAAGGACGATGGGCCATCGGGTGCATAAACCCAAACCATGCTGAGGCCAGAACAACAAAGGAGGCCGATGGCAGGGGTGGGTGGGGAGGGGAGGAGGCGGGACCCTCACTCCCTGCTGGTAGGAATGCCAAACGGTGCAGCCCCTCTGAAAAGGAATTTGGCAGCCTCTCGAAAGTTAAACATAAAATTGCCAAATGACTCAGCAATCCCAGGCTTAGGTAGATGCCCAAGAGATTGAAAACATAAGCCCACACAAACACTTGCCCGCCAATGTTCGTAGCAGCTCCACTCAGAATAGCTGAAAAGTGCAAACTGTCCAAATGCCCATCAACTGGCGAGTAGATGGACAAAATGTGCTATATTCATCTGTAAAATATTTCCAGCCCTGAAAAGGAATAAAGAAGAATATACACCAACATGGGTGAGCCTTGAAACTTCACGCCGGATGAAAGGGTCGGTCGCCTGCTGCGTCAGTCCAGCTCAACCAGCCGTCCAGAGAGGCAAGTCTGTAGACTGGATTAAATCCTAGAGGAGAGTGGGGGGACGTGGAGTGACTGTCAGTGCGTGGGGGATGTTCTGGGGTGAGGAAGGGCTCTGGAATTAGTGGGGTGGTGGTGGCACACCCTTATCAGTTTACTAAAGAACATTGAGGCTGTACACTTTATAAGGGTGACTTTTATGGCATGTGATGTGTATTTCAATTAAAAAAAACCTATGTGAAGGGAATGAAAAAAATTTTAAGTACTCTCTTAGGCCAAAGATTGGGAGAAAATATTTGCAAACGACATGTCTGATAAAGGACTGTCATCCAAAATATACAAAGAACTCAAAACTCAAAAGAAAGAGTGGGAGAAAGAGAGAAAGAGAGACAGAAAGATAGAGAGAGAGAGAGAAAGCAAGAAAGAAAGAAAAAGGAAGGAAGAAGGAGGGAGTTCCCATCATGGTGCAGTGGAAACAAACCTGACTAGGAACCATGAGGTTGCAGGTTCGATCCCTGGCCTCGCTCAGTGAGTCAAAGATCTGGCGTTGCCGTGAACTGTGGTGTAGGTCACAGATGTGGCTCGGATGTGGCGTTGCTGCAGCTGTGGTGGAGGCCGGCAGCTGTAGCTCTGATTAGACCCCCAGCCTGGGAACCTCCATATGCCGTGGGTGGGGCCCTAAAAAGGACAAAAAGACAGAAGAGAAAGAAAGAAAGAAAGGAAGGAAGGAAGGAAGGAAGGAAGGAAGGAAGGAAGGAAGGAAGGAAAAACAACTCAAACAAATGGGCAAGAGACCCAAACAGACACTTTGCCAACAAAGGTTCAGGTGGCCAACAAGCCCATGGAAACATGGCCCGTGTGAGTCACTGGGGAACTGCAGCGGAAACAGTGAGAAACCAGCGCATCTGTCAGCACAGCTACAGCCCAGACTGACAACGCCGAGTGCTGGGGGGCGGTGGTGGCAGGAAGGCTCACGCGTGCCGTGGGCTCTTGCCCTGCGGTGGAGGCACGCTTGCCCCATGTGCAGTCTGCTTGGCTGCCAAGAGGACAGCGTGATCGGGTGGTTAGACCCAAGTCCACCTTCCCACGATTCTGGGGGCCGGACGCCTGTGGTTAAGGGGCCCGGGGGCTGGGTTCTGGCCAGACCTCTCTCTCTGCTCCCGGAGCCGCCTCCTTGCCGAGTCTTCGTGCGGCTTTGCTCTCCTTGCCCTGCCCCGTCTCCTGACGCGTCACCGGGACTCTTGGATTTGGGCTCCATCCTTGGGACCTTGAAACCGTGATTGTCTCCTTCAAGGTAAACACAGTTACCCTGGGGCTTAAACAGATGACCTCGAGGGGCACGTTCAGCTGCAGGCCCTGCAGGCCCAGGCATCATGCTCCTTGCGTTTGCACACGTGAGATGAAGCTCAGGTCCACACAAAACCTGCAGGTGGGCGGTCGCGGTTGCAAAGCGGTCGGGGCGGGAAAGCCGGGAATTTCCTGAAGAACAGGTGGTCGCGAGGGTCTGATGAACAGCCTGACGCAGGGCCTTCTCTCTCTCCCCTTGGCCCTTGGCTGATTGAGAAACGAGAGAAGGTTTACATTCTGGTGCCCAGCGTACGCACGTGAGATACAACATGGGGCAGAATCCAAAACCCGGGTGGCCTTTCCTGCGGCTCCGGCTCCGTGTCCTCCGCACGACCGCGAGGGCAGAGAACTGGGCTCTGACCTGGGGCCCCTGCAGAAGGCCCCCACAGGCTTGCGTTTGCCCCCAGGACGTCTTTCCAGGCCTTTCTTTCTCAGACTCTCGGTCGTGACCTCCTTCCCAGCGCTCTAGCCTGGTGCCACGTTGTTCTGCTTTTGTCTTAAATTTCTGGAGGGAGCCGCAAACCGATGCAAATCTCGTGTGCTCTAAGTATTGCTTGTAGGCGGAATGAATGTGATCCACTTGGGTAAAGACGCTAGGGTGATGAGTAACGTATAAACAATTCTAGCACTGCTGTCATCGCTCAGTCATCAGTGAGCAGCAGTTAGCACTGTCAGGTTAGAGCCACAAAACTGGAGGTTAAAAGGCTTAGAAAGCTCTGGAATGGTGTATTCCTTGCATTACTGCTTTATGTATGGTATCTATGTATCATTAACATTGTAGGGACGTGTTCATTGCGTTCATTTCGGTATCAAGTTTAGGCAAGCCAAAGATGAACTTAGGAGAGAGTGAACCAGGCGGGCAGAGAGAGGAGGTACAGGCAAAAGGCCCTGAAGTGGACAGAGGTTGCACTGTCTGGCTTTCAGTGAGGTTCTGCCCAGTTCCTGGAACACTGTCCCCCGGGGGGCTCTGGCTTCGCTCCCTCTCTCTGGGCCTGACTCCTAGGACCCTGGTTCTAAGCAGCCACGGACCCCAGCGTCTGGCCCCCTGGGTCCAGAAGGGGGAGGAACCTGCACAGAAGAACCACACGAACCTTCTCTCATTAGCCTAAGTTGTCTTCAGGAGGTGGGGAGGGCTTCAGGCAGGTTAGGGCTGGTTAAAGCTGGTTAAGGCTGGTTAGGGACTGGTTAATGCTGGTTAAGCCTCTTTAGGGACTGGCTAAGCCTGGTTAGGGACTGGTTAGGGCTAGTTAAGGCTTGTTAAGGTTGGTTAGGGCTGGTTAGCCACCGAGGACAGATGGCTAAGGAGGAGGCAGGAGAGCGTTGGACCAGGAAGTGGAAGGGAGGGGGAGACCGCAGGGGTCCTCCTGCTTGGGTCCGTACATTCCTGGCATGTTGATCATTCTGGAGACCACACAACCATTGATGTGATGTGGTGTGTCCCTCCAATTCAGGGTCAAGCAGCTTTGCCTGCGTAGAAGGTCAGACTAACCTGGTTGGAAGATGAAACATGAGGCAACGAGTGAGGGAAAAGCTTTGCTGACACAGTAACACATGACCTTCTAACAAACTGCATGAAACAATTCAGAGACTGCTGTTAATTAAGTGCATTAGCTATCGGTCGCTGTGTAACTAATCATTCCTGTTTCATTTTTAATTTTCCACCTTTTATTTTTTGTTTCATTGGGAGAGAATTGACGTGTAACATGGCCTAAGTTCGAGGTGTGCGACACAAGGATTTGGTATATGCCTATGCTGTGAAATGATCACCGTGGCAACGCAACTTCACGTCCGTCACCCCACGTGATTAGTTTCTCTCCTTGTCATGGGAACTTTTCAGATCTACTCTCTCAGCAACGTTCGAATATGCAACAGAGTGTCATTAACTCTAGTCACCAGGCAGTCCATGACGTCCCCAGGATTTATTTTAAAATGGTCTCCTTCCTCCTGGCACCGAGGGAAACTGCTAGGAGACCGTGTTTTCTACCGAATATTCCTGGCTCCTTTGCCAAATGTTAGTGGACTGTACATGCACTGGCTTACTTGGGGCTCTTGATTCTGTACCATTGGTCTATGTGTTTGTGTTCTCACGGGTACCATACTGTTTAGAGGACTACAGCTTTGTTATATAGCTTGAAGTCAGAAAGTGTGATGCTTCAACTTTGTCCTTCTTTCACAGGATTGCTTTGGCTATTTTAGGATTGTTTCTTCTATTTCTGTAAAAAATGCAGTTAGAATCTCGATGGCTTAGGATGTTATGGATGTTTTAACGATATTAGTTCTTCTAGTCCATGAACATGGATAACTTTCCATTTATTTGTGTCTTCCTCAGTTTCTCTTATTCATGTCTTACAGTTTTCAGTGTAGAGAGCTTTCCCTTCCTTGGCTGAGTTTACCCCCCAGTATTTCACTGTTTTTACGCTACTGGAAAGGGGATTTTTTTTCTTTATTCCCTTTGAAGATAATTCACCGTTAGTGCACAGAAATGCTACTGAAGCTTGTATGTGAACTTTTATCCTGCAACTTTACTCAACTTGTTGATTAGATCAAAAAATCTAATTTTTTTGGTGGAGGACTTTATATGCAGTGTTACATGTGTAAGATCATGTCATCTGCAAACAGAGATAATTTCTCGTCTTCCTTTCCAATTCTGATGTCTTTTACTTCTTTTTCCTGCCTGGCTGCTCTTGCTAGGACTTCCAGTGCTAGGCCGAGAAGGCGTGGTAACAGTGGGCACACTTGTCCCTGACCTTTCACCGTTGGGTGTGATGTTAGCTGTGGCTTGTCTTGCATGTCCAGGCATGTCCACTGCCTCTGGGAATGTTGGCCGGGGGGCTGTTGGCTGCACTGCTGAGGGCTTGTGTGCTCCTAAACGCAGATCAGCTACGGCGTGGGACACAGGCCCTGCTCCGCCCTGTACGGAATTCCTTTCCCTCCTTATGTCTGTGGCTTAGCCGCCTCCTCCCGGTCAGACCCTGCTGAGAAGGTCTCTCAGGGGAAGGGAAGCCGCAAGAGCCCCCGTCTGCGGATGTGTGCTCAGTGGCCCATCCCAGACGACACTTCCCACGAGGACAAGTTAAAAACATCCGTAACTTCAGAAGACAGAGAGGGACTGAAGGATGTTAGTCTATGAAGCTCCATTCAGGAGGTGCGAATAGATGCCCGCCCGCTCCGTGCTGTGCCCTCCTTCCAGGGAGTGTGGGGGCGGCCCCCCAGCCCTCTCCCCCCGGCCCATTCCAGTCTTGTTCTGCCTTGAGGAGTCACATGCACCCAGAGCAAGTCTGGCCAGCACTGGGTCACCAGCTGAAGTCTGGGCCACCAGTCTGTGCCCCAGACCTCAGAGAACCAAGCTCCCAGGGCAGAAATTCCCGAGGGGCCCTGTGTGCTGACCCCAGCCTGCCACGGCGCCCACCACAGCCACTTCTCCCGGAGCAACGGCAGCTCTGCTTCCAGGCTCTTCCCATCCTGAGGGCCCAGGTCCTCGTGCTGCCCGTGGAGCGGCGCCCGTGGAGTGGTGCCCATGAGCATGCACACTCCCCTAGGAAGGTGCCGAGGACAGAGCGAAGCCACGCAGCTTTCACAGTCACGTGGAGTGGCCAAAAACCATCCACAGAGGACGGGAAGTCACAATAAGCCCACAGGATGTGTGGAGGCCTTGTGAGCTTGTGAGCGTGTTTGCCTGTTGACGAAATACTCGAATTTGTATCTGCTCCCCCGTGGCGAGCTCATCACGAAGCCTCACTTGGAGAACACGGGGTTGCAGCAGCCTCAGGTACGTGGGAAGCACTTTCCCGCACACAGGCTCCTCCTGCCCGGGAGCGCCCTCAAGCCGAGACGGACTTAACACTTGGTCCTCCCACGACGGACACGAAGCCTCAGACACCCAGAGCTCTCAGATGGGCCCGCCGTTCCCATAGTTTAAAGGTGGCCTTGTCCATACAGCTCACAAAGAAAGCGTCTTCCAAGCGTTAAGCCTGGACGGACTGCAGCCATCGGCAACCCGCGCTCTGGGTTTCTGAATGTCCTCGGCAGCGCAGAACCGGTGGGTCTGCGCTGTCCCCGGGCCCGGGGCTTTCTGATCACAGATTCCTCTGTTATCGCCCTGTTTCCTGGCCGCTGCCACGCAGCTTCCTGGGACTAGAAGGGCAGGAGGCCCATCTAAGCCTATTGCCATCTCTGGCCTTTTCTTAAGGCAGAGCTTGAAATATAAACATAGTTCTGCCAAGAGGAAAGAAGCATCAGTGTCATCCCCACATTCACTCTCACGTGACACGTGGACTCCTCTGGCCACACGAGCAAGGCCCCGCGCGGGAGGCTCCCTCCAGGAGGCAGAGGTGACCGCCGGTCAGGTGGGCTGTGGGCCTGCGGGTCGGACACACTCGGCTCTCGTGCTCTGACTGCATTGGGCTTCGGTAGCGTTTTTGCAGGCTCCGCTGTTAGAGCCGCAGATGTTCTTTAAAGACGTGTATCAGGGTCCCCGCCCGGGCTGGTCACAAACCGCTTGCCAAGAAGGGCGACTCTGAACAGGGCTGAGGAGGCCCCCAGGTCCCCGAGACCCCCCAGGTTATCTTCTGAACGAAAAGTGGATGCGTTCTCAGGGCTGCTGCGTTTTGATTTTAGCCACAAGCGTGTAGTTTTATCACAAAAGAGGAAACCGCATCGTGTGGGGGCCGCTGGCCCCTGCTGGTCCCGGATGTGCCTGGTGGCTGGGAAGCTCTGCTCCGTTGCCGCCTGCAGACCCGGGGTCTCAGGTGTGGACGCGGGAAACTGGTGACAACGTCGTGTTCAAGCTGCAGGGGACAGGGCAGTGCTGGGCAGCTCTGTTTTACCTCCCAGCGCCATGGTGCCACCTGCGGTTGTTCCGGAGTTCGGTGCTGCTGTGGGCTGAATTGTGCTCCCACGGCTCCCCAGAAGCTGGCTGTGTTTGGAGACGGGAACTTTAAGTGGGAATTATTTTCATGGGGGCCTCGGGATGGCCCAACTCCAGTCTAGCTGGCATCTCGTAAGGCGTGTCGGGGCTGAAGACGCAGGGCGGGGGCCCTCAGGGGAGGGACCTGTGAGGATGCAGAGAGAGGGCAGGACCTCGGTGACACCTCTGGCTGCCACCTCCAGAAGGAGGACTCAACGCCTGTATCCTTTGTCCTGGCAGCCTGAGCAGACCAGCGCGGCTGGCCTTTCCCCCTCTTGGGGCGCTTGCACCAGTGCTCAGAAACGGTCCCCTTGCAGTGACACTTTTGTGCCACGACTTTGGAGTTTGGGAGGCGAAGGCCACAGGTATGGTGTGACGTCACACACTTACTCTCGGCTATAAAACACGCCAGGTCCTGGGCTGGCTTCCTGGAGCCACTCAGGCCCCTGTGGACACATGCAGGCCGACCCGCCCGGCTTGGCAGAACGGCTGCCTAGTGCAGCCTAGAGCCCTGAATAAGTGGGTTGTTGCAAACCACCAAGTAGGGCTGGTTTGTTTTGCAGCAAAACTAACGGATGCCCCTGAGTCTGAGCACCCCCCCCCCCCCGCCGAGGAAGAGGCCCAAGCCGGGGCGGCGGCGGTGGGGGGGGGCTGCCCTTTCATCAGCACGTTGTCGTTGAAGGGGCCGGTTTAACCTCCCCCAACCCCACGTGCTCAGGTCAGGAAGGCGCCGAGCTGAAAAGAGAGCTAGCGGAGTTCGGTCTGCTCCTCTTTGAACTCTTTTGCTCGTCATCCGACCAATAGACAAAAATGGGGTTTCGCCCTCTGCCAAGCAGGCCCGTGACGATCGTCGGGAAGCTTCTGCACCAGAGGCCAGCGAGCCTCTTCCTCTGCGTGGCTGCACAGAGGCTCCTGCAGGAGGCCCTGGGCCCTTCTCCCCTCCAGGGCCTCCCAGGACCTCAGAAGGCGAGGAGTCCTTGTGCCCAGCGAGGGAGAGGGCTCAGCGCCACTGCTCGGCATCAGCCTGGGAGGCGGTTAGAGGGGCTCAGGTCTGCCTCGGTCAGGGGCGCACGTGCGGCCCAGGCCCGACAGAGGGACGGCGGACCAGGCCGGCATGCCCAGGGCCCGGCCTGAGGGGCGAGGCGGAGGGCCCCGTGGAGATCGTTTGTGGCAAATGTGGCTGGTGGGAGCCTTGCCAGGCACAATCACGAATTTCACTGCGGAAGATCCATCATCTGCAAGGCATCTTGTGCATCTCGAGACGGAGCAGTAGGACTCTGCCCAGATGGTTTAAGGGCCGCGTGTGGGAGGTCTGCGGGGGAGGGGCCGCCGCATGATTCAGGCTGTTCCAGACCCCGAGCCCCTCGAAGAGCCTGTGGCACGAGATTGCGGGCGTTTGCGAAGTCTAAACAGTTCCTGATGATCTATGAGGTTTTTTTTTTTAAACTAAAACTAAATTGTATCTACAAAAAAAGCACGTTAATGTACACACATACACACACAGACTCTGTCCAACCGCTCCCCTCCCCCCATCCAAATAAAACATTTCAGCCTTTTGGATCCGATCTCTTATTTCCTGCAGCCGCTGTGGGTGCTCTTTTGTGCGGAGAGGTTTGGTTAAGGCGAGCAGCTGCCCGCGTGCCACCGCCCTCCTGAGCTGGGCCCGCGCCGGGCAGCCATACCCTGTAGGCTGCCCTCTAAGAGCATAATTCCGTAAAAGCCAGAACAGAAAGATTCTGCTCCTTTGAATTAAGGCCTTAATACCATGCTTGATTTTTGTTTGAGATTTTCTTTTTCTTTTGAGTGGAGACAGCTTAATCTAAAAATGTCACGTGAACTCAAACTTTCCTACTCTACTATAAAGTGTGTTTTATCTTAAAACTGTGGAAAGGCCATGTCCGTGGACGGTTAATGCCCTTCTGACCAAGACAGATGTCTAAGCTCAAAGCTCGAATTGTTTGTCAAGCTGGTTTCACTTCAAATGGTGAGAATATTTGCATGACGCCCTACACGCTGTAGCTCAATCCAGCTAAACCGTCTCCCAACAGCACCACGAGACCTGCCTGCCCATCTGCACGTCACCTGGCAGGTGTAGCCCTAACTCGGAGGACTGTCCCCGTCTCTGAAACGGCCCCTCCGCTGTCCAGAGGGCCTGACCCCGGGGACTCTGCACAAGTCGCACACGCCGGGTCAGTAAGCCATCGGCCTGCATCTCTGGACGGGGAAAGCGAGGAGCAGAGACGGCCAGTGCTACGCAGAAAACCGCGCGGCACGTGAATCACTGGTTTGGGTTTGATTCCAAATCCAGGGCGTGGGCTCTTTACAAAGAGGAGAACCGAGCCAGGGCCTCTCCGCTTCTGAATGCAAAGAATCTTACAGGATGGCGTTAAGGTCAACTGCGTGGAACAGAAACAGGAATTACTTCCTTTCCATGAGTAGTTTGCCTCGCCAGTCAAGCTTTTTCCTAGTCGAGGCCAAGGCCATCGGAGGCCCATGCTGGTGGCAGGAGATCCTCCTTCCTCGGTGCTTAGCGCTCACTTATGACACCGACCAGAAAACGGAACGGACTGTAGTAGCACAGGTGCTGAAGACTGAAACCCAGAGAGGCTCAGAAGCTGGGGTTAGAAACTCTTAAGACTTTTCAGCTGCAGAAAGGTACGGGATTGAGAACTGGAAGTTTGCTAGTTTTCTGCAAAAAGAAAGTCAGTTGTGACCTTTTTTCTCTCATATAAAATAAAAAAGATTGCACACTTACACAAGTGAAAATGCTGACAGGAACCTTAAAGAAAAGATGATACCTTTGCAGGCGAAAGCACACATCCTGCCTGGGGCATCCGCCCCCAAGCTCGGTCACATTAACACTGTGACCAGATACTCTAGCTTGCTGCTCTGAAGGTTGGTTTCTTCCGAGGAGAAAGAGAAATTAACATACACTAATTTGCTAGCAAAGCCAAAACTTCAAAATTCAATATGCTGGAAGGTCAGATGATATAGACTATTAAATGTGCCAATGAGAGCACCAGCTCAGCAAGAAATCCACATTGCTGCCATCCACCCATCCATCTATCCATCCTGCCATCCATCCACCCATCCATCCATCCATCTATTGATCCATCCATCCTTCCATCCATTTATCCATCATCCATCTATCCACGGGACTCTTAGTTACTCAACACCTGCTATGTGCCCAGCATAGTTTCAGGAGCTCTAGTAACAGAACTGAATAGAATGGGCAGACTTCTCTGTTTGGAGCCTTTTCTAGTTGAGGACCTTTCTGCTGTGTGTGGAGGCATTACCAGGTCTCTGCACTCTTGCAGAGGGTCAGCATGTGGCAGCTCCACGTGTTAGGACGCCACTCGAGTGTCCAGTCCTGGGCACATGCCGGGAGAGTAGAGTTTTCATCACAGGCCCGACGGATCTTTTGAATTTTTTCTTGGAAGCAAGAATTTTAAAGGAAATATACTGCAAAACCCATGGCCTCCCCCAAATACAGCAAGCACAGACCGTGGTGTGGAAACGCGGTAACTCAGCGCCAGGCACTGCTCTTCCCAGAGTGCGTGGCGGAGCCCTGGGTCTGAGGCCCCTCTAGGAGAGTTACTTCTCGGGGTCCACCCTGTGGCTGTCCTCAGATACTGCTTGTTTTCTCCTGTCTGGGCCAGAATTCCACACACGAATGTTCATGGCAGCTTTTTTCCTAATCATCAAAGAGCAATGAACAGATAAGTCAACGCGGTCTACTCAATACCGTGCCATATCAGTTGACCCTAAGAGGAATAAAGTACCGGTACAGGCCGTGACCAGGAGAAACCTTGAAAACCTTATGCCAGCGAAAGAAGCCAGTCACAAAAGTCCACTTTTGTGGTTCCATTTGCGGGAAGGGTCCAGAAGGCCGGTCCCTGGAGAAGGAAGCAGATGCGAGTGTGCTGAGGGCGGGAGGGGCGGGGGACGAGGCGCGAGAACGCTGAGGTTTAGGCCGAGGAGCAGGTTCTGAACCCCGCGCGGATGCTGCACACGCCGCGAATGTACAAAGAGCCCCCGAATCGTGCGCTTAAATAGGCCAGGTCTAAGGCTTGGGGGTTACGTCGCCACAAAGCTGTCCCCAGCGCAAAGCTGAGCCCTGCCACACCGACATCGCGGCGACTCGGCATGTCACTGTGTGTGCTCCCGGAGGCGTCAACAGTGACGATGGCCACCGGGGTCCCGTCCTGGAGGAAAAAGGATTGGCAATGCTTTTGTAAACCGAACTGCAAGTAGGACACACCTCCAGGAAATCCATGGCAGGAGCCACACGAAAGAAGCGCGGAGAACCTCAGGTGTAACTACCCTTTCACCCCACCTCTCAGCGCGGCGGGCAGAGCCCAGGGAAGTGCCACGGCGGACACAGACGGAAACTCCTGGAACTCTGCCCTCGAGCGCCCGGCCAGGTGGCCTTGCCCCGGGGAGGAGGTTGCCCTCCGAAGGTGCAGCCGTCCGTGCCCACGTCATGAGCAACCTCACCCACTTTGTCCATACTCTGTGGGTCCTGGACTGGTGGACACTCCGGAAGTCTCTGTTGAATGAATGAAGGAGTAAATGAACAAATGAAAGCCTATGGATTCGTTCTCGCCTCCCATCTCCTCTCATTCATCCTGTAGTGTGGACACAGCCCTGGGCAACTGGGGGGCCCGTTGTCTGGCTGCTTATCCCCACGATAGACGTTTCAACCCAGAACAAGAGGTGTTTTCTTACCAAATGCGTGGTGGGCATATTTGCCCCTGTCCACAGACTGGTGTGTATAAGACACCACTTCCTCGTTCTGAAAGTGAGCTGACGGCAGCAGGAGGCCCCACTCTGGTGACGGGAGCCACAGGGCCAACTCAGGGTGTCCCTGTCACTGCACAGGAGGGGTGGGGACTGCCAACAGCATCGGAGTCCTGTAGACACGCTCCTAGGCTTTCTGGTCACTGATCCAGGAGGTCACTGCTCTCCTCTGACTATGACCCCTCTGCCCCCTGAGCCACACCCAAGCCAACAATGTCCCCTCGCTCTAGGACAGTCACCTCCATAGAGCTCTCTGGCTGGCCTTCCTGTCCCTCACACACTGGCCAACCCTGAGGCTCTTTACCAGGACTTGCCCATAACTGTCCACCCGCCACCAGCAGCCCGGGGACGGAGGGGCAGGGTAGAAGGGACCCACTGCACAGGGGCCCTGCCATCCGCCTCCCCAAGCTCGACAGCTTGCTCGTTGCCTGTTGAGGGGTCTTCCCTCCACTGAGGGAAGGAGAAAGGGTGGGCCAGGGGCCGAGGGAGGGGCGAGCCAAGGAAAACCCCGCCCTGGCTCAGCTTCAGAGGGCTCTCCCCCGGAATTCATGGAGCGAGACTGCTGGGGACGACTGCGCAGGTGGGAGCCTGGGGGGACCTGCAGCTCACCTCCAGCTCCGGGCCGGCCTCGGTGGTGCCGAAGGCGAGGTGGGACTGGGTGGGGACACGGCTGGACTTTCTGGAGGCCGGAAGGTGAGACGATTTTAACTCTCGTCTTCACACCTTCCATCCTGACTCTTTCTCGCCGTCGGAGTTGCTGCCCAGATGGCAGAATTTAGTCCCAGGAGAGACGGAGGGACTCTGCTCTGCTCTTCGCGGGTCAGCCTAGCCCTGAGGCCTCTGTCTTCAGAGTCTCCCCTGGGGCCACCAGGAAAGGGCACAGACGGCCAACCGTGCTGGACCGAGCCAAGCCGGAGCATGTGCTGTGGGCAGCCGGGCCCACAGCGACTGCAGACCCTGAAGGCCATGGAGAGCCACAGGGTGGGGAGGGAGGGACAGGGAGGGGCTCCTCAGCTGGAGGGATCTGCACAAGCAAGGACTCAGAACCTCCCTGAATGAGAGCATCCCGGAAGCTGGCTGGCAAGGCGGGAAAGTCCTCATGCGTTTCTGGTTGAGGCAGAGTTTGGTCCAGTGAAGTCATGGCCACAAAGAGCCAAGGGCTTCAGTGTCAAGGCTGGCTGATGTCGTCGGTTTGGAAGAAAACTGAAGCCAGAAAGCCAACCTGCCCATCTTCAAGAAGAGACCACCGTCCTATAAACAGGTTCTCCTTCGCAAAAAGTCACTTCATTACATAATCACAAGAGCAAATCTTAGTTCAAAGTCTGTAAAACATGTGATCAGTTGCATCCCACATTGACCTTGGAACTTTGGGGTTCCCTGAGGTTGCCACTCGGATGTTCGAAGGCTTGAGAGCGTTGCGAGGACACTCTTACGAGGCTGGTTCACCTCGGGCCCTCAGATGTTCGAAGGCCGGTCCTAGCTCAGCCGGAGCCTCGCTCGGCCCCCACAAGGAATGTGTGCTGCTGCTGGTGGCCTTGGTGAAACTCTCACGTCTCAGCAAACGTCGATTCATCCAACACGAGCAGAGCTGCAAGTGAGCCATTTCCTGCAGCACATCACATCCTTCGGGATGATGCTTGGTACCGCGAACCCTTCCTTACGGAGCGGTGCTGACACCGCGAGAGGCCAGTTTTCAAATCCATCCAGCGGAAGCGGAGAGAGGACACAGGTCTGCTCTGAAACCGACGATTCTAAACCTACTTCCCGATGACGGAGCTGGGTTATCAGCCTGCCTGCCTGCCTGTTTTTCTCAAATTTAAATGTACAGTAATAGTCTGCTGGCTCATTTGCTGGTACAACTGGCCTGTTTATCTGCAGTCTCTTGAGATTAGTGATCTAAAACCTGAGGTTAGAATTTCCCCTCTTCCCTGCCCTGCCTCCCTTCATCACACACTCCCTTCAGGCAGCTTGTTTTGGTTCCAGGCACCAGAGGAGAAAAAAAAATCACGTGTTCACAAGTAAACCTGCCCTTGAGTCCTACTTGGGGATGGGATCTGCCCTAGTTGATATTCAAAATAGATGATTCTCTGGGGAAACCCCATAATAATCTGCGGAAGTAGCTGGCCCGGCAGGGACAATTCCAGCCGAAACCCCCCCTGTTCTGACCCATCTGTAGAGCGGCTGCAGAGGGCTGGCTGGGGGTGGGATGGGGGCCGAGGCCGCATCACCTGCACGAGCAAAGAAACTGGTCCGTTCGGGCTGCAGAAAAAGGAGATGAAATGGAAGAGTCCTTGAACGAAGCAGCCGTGGCTCGCTTCCCCCTGGGGTCACTTGGGGACACTTTCACGGGTTATTTTTTTGCGGTCTTCTTTCCTCGTGGTGGTGGCTTTGCCAGCCTCGTCTCAGCCCCCGGGGCTTGTTCCGACCTGAACCCTTCTCCTGAGGAGCAGTTGACGTCACTGCTTACCCTGCCAAGCGCTGGTAGGGAAACAGGCGCTGACCAGCCGGTCCATTCGATACCGCCGGGGTTTTCCTCCAGGAAAGGTGTGAATTTGTGGAGGAGCCGTCATCTGTGGTCCTTCTTCGGGTAAGATAAGGAATTACAGACAGGCGTGACCTGACTTCTGGTCAATACAGAAACCCACCGAGATCAGCCCTTGGAAGCTGGAAACCAACTACAAAAGCATCGTCTGGAAGGGCCTCCCACGCGTGCAGGAGACCTGCGCTCCCTCGGGGCCAGACAGGAGGAGAAAGGACCTGCCTTTCCTTCCTGCCCCGGGACCCTTTTCTGGGTGACTTCACAGAGACCCGGGACCTCCATCTAGGTGGCTCATGCCCACTTACCATCCGGGCCCTGGCTGGACAGGCCACCTGCTTCAGGAGCCCTGCTGGATGTGAAGGCCTCTGGGGGCCAGACACCCTGGTCTACGGAGCTCTGACCCCTCCGGCGACCATGAGCATCTGGTGAGAGGACCCCCCGCGCTCTCTGAGGGGCCCTGTGTCTCCAGCCCTGGTGCAGGGCCCAGCCACAAGCGAGGCTGGAGGAACAAGGGACAAGCCACTTGCTCCACTGGCCCAAAGTCACCATCACGGCTGCAGGTGGAGCAAAGCACTGATGTGCGGGCGGCTGCTGATGTTAAAACTTCCTACATGTGTGGCTTATTCTTTTAATTGTTTTATCTTTTTAGGGCACACCCACGGCATATGGAGGTTCCCAGGCTAAGGGTCGAATCAGAGCTGTAGCTGCCGGCCTGCACCACAGCCTCAGCAACGCGGGATCTGAGCCTTGTCTGCGACCTACACCACAGCAACACCAGATCCTTAACCCACTGAGCAAGGCCAGGGATCAAACCCGCATCCTCATGGATACTCGTCGGGTTCATGACCCCTGAGCCACAATGGGAACTCCCTGTGAGAGGGTCTTTGGAGAAGGACTTAAGTGAGGTCACTGGGTGGCCCTAATTCAACCTGCCTGTGTCCCCATGAGGATTTCGGACACAGAGGGACGACCTGTGAGAACACGGGGAGGGTGGCACCGCCACGCCCGGGGCGAGGCCGCCGGAGTGACCACCTTGTGGACACCTTGGTCTCGTGCTTCCAGCCTCCGGGGCTTCGAGATGGGTTTCTGCCTTTGGCCCCCCGTCCGTGTACTTCCAGCAGCAGCTCAGCAAACTAACGCACCATCTCTTTTCACTAAGGTCTGTGAAGCGTGTGTTTCCCCCTTAGAAATGGGGAAAAGGTAAGAGTAAAGAGAATGCAAATCGTTTCCTGTGGCGGTGATGTCACTGGCTGCTTTGAGCAGAAGAGAGTCTCTCGAGCTGACCTTTGCAAAGCATGACAAAGCGTTTTTATCTGCACTTTCATCAGCGAGATCATCAAAAGAAGCACGTGGAGCGGTTGTCGCTCTCAGCTGCAGTTCACACAGGGAGCAGGGCCCCTTTCCGAAGAAATCCGGACAGTAAGGAGCGGAGAAAGGCGACCCAACCCCCGTCTCGGACCTTGAGCCCCTTGCCGGCAGGTCGAGGCTGTGTTCCTGGAGCCAGGCTGCTCATGCTCTGGAAAAGGCACTACAAGTTGAAATGAGGTTAAGTCCAGCCTAATTTATATTATATGTATAAACATTTTACATTATTTATGTCATAGCGGAGGCTAGCATATGGACCAAGTGCTTGATTCTCAAGTTATCACACACAGAGCAAAAGTACCACAGGTGGTCAAGACTGAGGTGTACCCTTTGCAGTGTACAGCGAAAGTGGGCCTACGGTACCTGTTCTCATAATTCTTAATTTTGTTTTTAATAGCATCCCCAGGAGGGGCCTGCGCAGATGCGAGGAAGGGCTGGAGTGTTTGTGGGAACAGCTGGAGGTGTCCTGGTTTCCAGAGGGTTTGCCTGAGGCTGGGGGTGGGGGGGGCAGTACCCAGGGAGAGATGCGGGGGAGGTGGTCTGATGTCTGGCCCTTGACCCCATGCCCCAGGGTTGTGGGGTTGGGGGGGCCAGGTCTGCAGCTGGGGCCTGGGCATAACAGGGATGGGGGTCTCTGCTGGGGTCCGGCTGGTGGACGGAAGCCTCGGCCATCCTTTGCAGGTGGCCCAAGGGTCCACGTCAGCCACTGCTTTGGAGTCTAGAGCTGCCACCAGGAGGCCTCCCTTCGGGCAGCACCCGGCCCCACAAGCCGAGCTGGGTGAGGCTGAAGCGGCCCCCAGGCCGAGCCCCTGCAGCCCTGCTCCGGTGGGACAGGCTGTGGGGCCGCTTTCCCGCAGCCCCGCCGGCCCGTCTCCTGCAGTGAGCGTTCTTTCCCGCCGCCCGGGTCACCCTGGACGTGAACGGAGAGCCTCTGTGTGGGCGTCTTTGGCCATCTGTGTCCAGCACGAGTGGAGCAGGAAGAGGGTTTTGTTATTTTTTAAAGCAAGTCCAGACTGCAGCTGGAAGGAAGCACGGCGGCTGCTGCCTCTGCGGGCGGGTGTGGACCTCGGCCTGGCCCGGGCTCTGCAGGTGGCCCCCATTGGTGAGGGACTTCTCAGGAGGCCAAGCAGTGCCTCTGGGTCCCCTAAGGAGGATGTCACCCTGATGGTCCACAGAATAAGTGATCCAGGCTGGTGGTCTGTCACATGCCTTGTCCGTGTCCCGGTGAGAAATCGTGCAACGGCCAAGTTAGGAGACAGACTGAGGGTTTTCAGCAAGGAGCTCAGTCGGCCAGACTCACGACCTCACCCCCTCTCAACACACAGCGACAGACAAAAGCCACCCACAAACAGGACGCGCCCAAAACCAGAATCAACTACTTTAAGACTATTGGGTCATTTTTCAGGTTTGCCCGTCCCTTCTCTCTTACGTGCTGTTACCTGTTTTTCTACCCAAGTCTACTGTCTCTACGCACCTACCCTCTATCCACCTGTCTAATCTGAGAGGCGACCAGAGAAGCACAGGTGTCTGCCCTGCACCCCCTCCCCTATTTCACTGGGAAAACGTCCTGTGGAAATATCCCTGCCTTGACCTTTGATAGACCTTGGACCCGGGACGGTGGCGCAGGGTCTCCTGTCTTCTGGAGCCCAGTGGGCCTGGGATGGGGAGTGAGCGGCCCTGGGAGCTCGCTTGGCTCGACCGCAGCTGCTCTGTGGAAACGGAGAGCAAGCCAGCTGTGTGCTGAGCTGGTTTCCTCCTCTAAGCTTCCCAGAGACGGGGTCTACCCTGCCGCTCCAGGGCTCTGGGTCCCGGCGGTCGGCTTTGGTGTTTTGTCTGTTAGCATTTGACAAGCTGGGGCCCGGTCCGCCCTGAAGTGACTTCTGACTCATCCTTGACTCTGGTCCGGGCGCCTTAGGAAGCGTTTGCCAGCCTGACCGTTTGCTGCAGACTGGCTTAGATCCCAGTGGTCAGCAAGGGGCAGCCCGCACCTCGCCTGGGCGGACAGCCGGGTGCCCTGGGCCCTCGGAAGCCGAGACAGACCCACAGACGGGCCCTGGGTTCTCACGAGAAAAGAGCCGGAGGGCAGGAAGTGGGGGCCCCTGGCTGTTCTCACGGCACAGCCCGCGGGAGACAAAGGGACGCGCCGCCCTGCTTCGGATTTCCAGTTGGCTTTGATGCGCCTGCCTCTCCTGACCCTTCCGCCCCGGCCCCTCCGAGGGCTGGGAAGCAGGATATTTGCACAGAGCCTTTGTTCCCGCGAGGAGCCTGCTCCCTCTCCAGCCAAACGCTCACTCCCACCGGGTCCCCGTGCCGGGGGCTTCCGCGGGGACATCCGTGGACGGCTGAGGCTTCCGCCCACGTTTTACCCGAGGGGAGGAAAAGAACCCTTCAGTCGATAAATTCCCAAATCGCTTTAAAATATCACAGCACAGAAGGCTAAACAGCAGCTGGAACACCCATGGTCCTTTTGACGTTGGCGAGGACGCTGTCTGTGAGGGGAAGGGGACAGAGCCGTGGTCTGTGGGCAGCGGGGGGCTTGTCCCGGGGCTCGGGTGCCATGAGGGCTGCCCCCCTTTCCCCAGGCAGCTGAGCAGCAAATTCGAGGGTGTGACCGTGGTCCCTGGGCCCCGTGCATTTGTCCTCTGGCCCCGTCTCCCCAGGCCACCCGGCCCTGCCCATCACAGGCTCCCTGGCCAGGCGGTCTCGGGCAGCCTCCTGAAGGGGAGTACCCGGCCCCAGGGTTCGAGGCCCCAGTTCATGGCCCTGTGCGCCTGGCTGACACTTTTCCAGGTTAAATGCTTCCCCTCTGGAGAAAACCCACCTTCCTCCACCCGCTCCCTGTGGGGCCCTCTTTGCAGCATCGCCCAGCCCCGCCTTGAAGAGTGAGACAGCCCCTGTGTCTCCCCCTCCTCAGGGGTGTCCAGGTTCTCGGACTTTCTCGGGCAGCCGTGTCCCTTTCTCGGGTGTGTGACCCTGTGCTGGCGCGTCACTGGGCTCTGCTAATCTTGCCATGTTCCAGAGCTCCGTACGCAGCTTAATTCTAAGTGGCTCTCACAGCAGCCCCTCCCTGCTCCTCACCTGGGGACCCGGTTTCTCAGGTGGTGACAGTCGTCTCTCCCTATCTGGGGAGCAGCCTCGCCCCCAACCAAGCCGCTTCACAGTCAGTATCCAAAAGCAGCAGGATTTAGTGGATAGAGCACACCTGGGAATTCGAGAATCTGCAGAGGGTGGTTCTCACGGCACCACGTCAGGTGCGCTTGGAGGAGACTGGGATGGGGGGGGCGTCTTGCTTCTCCTCCCCTGCCCACTCCCTCCTGTGATCTACACACGGTCTAATTTCACTGAGGAAGAGTTACAGTGCCGTGTTAATTTCTGCTATAGAGCGAAGGGATTCAATCATACACACAGATACATTCTTTTTCATATTCTTTTTTATTATGGTTTCTCTCAGGATACTGAATACAGTTCCCTGTATTCAAATAATGGTGTTATTTCATTTTTTATGGCTGAGTATTATTCCATTGAATATACGTACACATGTTTTTTATCCATTCATCTGCTGCTAGACATTTAGGTTGTTTCCGTATCTTGACTACTGTGAAAGGTGCTGCCGCGAACATGGGGGTGCATGTGCCTTTCTGAATGATAGTTTTGTCCGGATCGATGCCCAGGAGTGGGACGGCTGGATCACACGGTGGTTCTCCACTCAGTTTTCTGAGGACCCTCCGTACGGTTCTCCATGGTGGTCGTACCAACTTGCATTCCCACCACCAGTGTAGGAGGGCTCCCTTTGCCCCACACCCTCTCCAGCCCCTGTTATGTGCAGGCTTGCTAATGACGGCCATTCTGGCCAGTGTGAGGTGGTACCTCCTGTGGTTCTGAGTTGTATTTCCCTAACAATGAGCAGTGTTGAGCATCTTTTCAGGGGGGCCTGCGGCCATTCGTATGTCTTCTCTGGAGAAATGTCTACTTAGCTCTTCTGCTCATGTTTTGCTTTCCCTCCTAATAATTTAATTCCACAAACCAGTTGGGGTGCACTTGCCCACTGCAGGCGGTCCCGGGCCCCACACCCGGGCACTGAGGCCCTGGATATTTATGGTCTTAATGTGCTCCCGAGGACACCGCCTCCTAATGTGGCTTGTCCAGATTGGTGCCGGGTCTCCAGAGGACGTCCTTTCCCCGAAGGGTGTTGCAATCCTTCTCACGTGACGGGAAAACAAAGAACTGGGGCGAATTTCCCTTCCAAAGAGAAAGGTTCTTCTCCTGCTCCCTCTCACAGCCACCTGAAGATGGGAAGAGCCACGTGAGCCGCCAGGTGGCCTCCGTGCGGCCTGTGACCCCGTGGCCCTGAGACCCCACTCCCTCCGCAGGAGCTCGATCCCTGGCAGTCACGGTCATTGCTGAAGTACACGTTCAAGGCAGGTTTGCTCCATAGATACGCTGGCCAGCGTGGCATGGATACCAGCTCCTGCTAATTGATTACTGGTTTGTAACTGGATTTACGACCCCCAGGTTATTGCTGTCGAAGTATCACTAATGGTTATGAGTCACTTTATCGCTTGCAAACCCGTACGGATGGGGTCACACGTGCAGAGCAAGTAACGTGAGCGCCGTTGCCACAGGCGGGAGATAAGCTTTGCAGAAACACTTGCTGAAAGAATGTTCTTAAAGCAAATTCCTCTGTCCCATCTCCTTTGTGCCGCCCCCACCCCTGGCTCCAGAAGAGGCACAGAAAAGGAAGGCGAGATCTCAAACGCTGAGTGAGAAACTTTGCACAAGCAGAAGGAAATGTTTCATAGTTTCCACTAGGAAAAAAAGTTCAAGTCTGTAGGACAGTAGAAATTTCATACGGGCACCGATTTTAATATTTTCCCCAAACTAACAAAGGTCTAAAGAGTGGCCTTCTCGTGTTTCCTGGTGGAACGATCCCAGCCCCCAAAGCAGACATCCTGCTGCCCCAGCCTGTCCTAGGAGTGATGTCTTGGCCTCGGGACCGTGACAGGACAGACCGGCCAGGAGAGACACGCGGTGACCCTTTGCCTGTGTGCAATGAGCGGGAGGTGGCAGCAGGAGTCTTTGATGGCCAGGTGACGGGGGGCTGGGATGGACCCTGCACTCAAAGGGCCCCTGTGGATGCTCTCCAGGCCTTCAACACAGACAAGTCCAGCCACGGGTTCATAAGCACCATTTTGTCCCTAGTCGTCTCTAGACGCAGGGTGACAAATGGTCCCTTCACCCAGGATGGAGGTGTTGGCAAGGCATGCAGGGCGTCCAGCGTTAAAACAGGGATGGTCCCAGGTGGGTTACCACAGAAGGCCACACGCCCTGCGTGCTGTACACTTTCCGGTTTCCGAAGCAAGCCCAAGGTTCAGAATCCCCAGAGTGCTCGCGCCGACAGCCCGCACGCCGAAACTGGAAGGACGCAGAGATGCACGCGGACCCTGGGCAAGGGTGACACGCAGCTCCACCAGGTGCTCTATTTCTTTCCTCCTTCCTTCATTCTTCTCCTTCTTCTTCCTTCCTTCCTTCCTTCCTTCCTTCCTTCCTTCCTTCCTTCCTTCCTTCTTTCTTTCTTTCTTCCTTTCTTCCTTCCTTTCTTTCTTTCTTTCTTTCTTTCTTTCTTTCTTTCTTTCTTTCTTTCTTTCTTTCTTTCTTTCTTTCTTTCTTTCTGGCTGTGCCCACAACAGGCAGGAATTCTGGGGCCAGGGATCAAATCCACACCTTGACAGTGACAAGGCCAGATCCTCTACCCACTGAGCCACCAGGGAACCCGCCTTCCGTAGTTTTGTACAGGACGGACAAACGAGGACCTGCTATGCGGCACAGGGTGCCTCCCTGCGAAGGCTCCACTGGGGACACGCGTCTGCTACGTGAACGTTCGTGGATTTAAAAGGAAAAAGCCTGCGAGGTCCTCAGCTTTCATGTGGGCCTAAAGCCCTACTGCCCGAGCCTCCAGAGCAGCCTCTCTCCAGACGGCAGTTCAGCGAGGGGAGTGGGGTTTGACCAAGGGGTCGTTATAGAACCGAAATGAGTGCGGAGTTCGGCGCCGGGAAGCGGCGGGCTGGGCCCGCCGGGCACCACGGTCCTCGGAACGGGGCAAGGGTGACTCCGTGATGGCCTCAGGGGGTCCAGACCCCATGGAAGAGCCTGTTAGACGCAGGGGACCAGGCAGATCCCGGCTCTCGTGTGCGTCCACAGTCCAAACCCTTGACTGTCTCCACAGAACACCCTTCGATGCCCAGCGTGGGAGCCCGGCTCTCACCCTGAGCCAAGCACAGCGTGGGCGTCCAGGTGTGCCTACGCACAGCGCCGCCCTTTCCGGGGGTGGCGGGGTGGGGGTGGTGCTCTGCACCAGGCAGGAAGCAGGGCATCTAGGTCCACCCCCCCACCCCCGACGGGGCACCTTCTGTTCAAAACTACCCTTTTTCAGACCATCTTTGCTCTTTAATTTCCATATTGAAGCTGTCCTTTCACCTGAAGTTTGCTTTGGCCAGTGGCTTTTCTCAGCTTCCTCAAACCTTTGCCTCTCTTTTCCGCCAGCACGTTTCTGGATGCTTGTCAAACATTCTATTTCATTTTTACAATAAACCTTGAACAAGGCTTTATGTCCCATGTCTGAGGAAGCAGCTTTGGTGACGTCGGAAGCTGCACCAACGGCAGAGCGCAGTGACCGCGCGCCACGGACCCTGGCGCATCCCGCTCCCCGTTCTGATCTCCCAGCAGCTCTCCCGTTGAGGGCCACCGCCCCCTTGGGGCGTGACGTCTGAGGTTTTCCAGAAGAGCGTCACCAGCACCTGTGCCCCAGCACCTGTTGCCACTGGCCTCTGAGGACGCAGCAGGGGGGCTGGGCGCCCCCTTCATTCACACCCTCTCACGTGGTTGTTGTTGTCGTGAGCCCTGATGTTGGAGGCTGCCCCGTGGAAGAGGGACCAGAGTCAGCAGGAGTTTGAACCTAAACGGTGTCTGACTGAGTCTTTGTCACAGACACGTGTCATCAGCCTCAGAGCATTGTCACTGGGCGATCTCCTTTCAGCGACAATGTCATCGAGGCACCCAGGCCTGATTCCCAGTCCTCTGCCCCTTCAGTGAGGCCACAAGAGAGCCTCTGCCCTTCCTAGCAAGTCGGGAGGTCTGCCAAGCAGGGCTGCCCAGGCCCCCTCTGCCCGGCAGGCCCTGGTCTCCACCGGCAGCTCGACCACCCAGAATGAGGCAGGCATGCGTGTGACACCTACCGTGTCCTCCCTGGCGTCTTATTTACTTCTCTTTAACCCAAACGAAGGAAAGCAAAAAGGCCTGTTACCCAGGAAGCGAGCGGGACGTTTCTAGAAGGAGGCAACTTGGGAGGAAACGCGCCTCTGAGCGGTGGTCCACTAGGCCCTCGGCTGCGCTGCGGAGAGCGCGGTGGGACACCCGCGGTGGGAGAAAATATGCAGAGACATCAGGGGACCAGAGGTTGGCGTGCCCGTGGAACCTGGTCAGGCTCTGCTGGTGGCCCGACCGGTCCTGTGGGGCAACCGGAACCTTGACCCAGTAGAGAGACGCGATGGGGGTTGCTTCTGATTGTGGTCACCCTGGAGCAGCATGGAGGGGAGTCCCGCGGGGACCTAGGGGCCCAGTTTTCAGGGAGAGTTAGGGAGGCAGTCCGATGGCAGAAGAGACGACAGGACGGCAGGACCACACTGGATCCAAGTCCACGGCCAGCAGCCACGATGAGACTTGGACGGGAGGAGGGAGGGGCAGGCGCTTTGCTCGGCTCGGGGGTGACTTGGGAGCAGGAAGTGGGGACAGATGGGGAGGGTAACAGTTCCGGGCACCTGTCAGGCAGCCCGGTGGAGGCGGCCTGTGGAATGTGGACACGGTGGGCCTGAGAGGAGGCCTTGGCCGAGGCTTCGAGCCACGGGCGCCGCACCCCGGCAGTGACATGGCTGCTGGGACAGAACCTGGAGAAGAGACTCCTAGACTCAGGGTCTCAGCAGAGTCCCCGCCCTTTGTGGGGGCCCTGTCCAGGCTTTGCGGAGCCCCTTCCATCTCCGGGAACAAACCGGAGCCCGGCGCCTTCCCGCCTTCGTTTCCACTGAGGGCCGTGAGGGCTTTAACCGGAGGAGGACGGACAGTCCCTGCCCCGAGCCCGGTGGGCGGACCCTTCCCTCTGGCGTCACTGACCACAAACTGCACGGAATGTCTTCTCCCCAAAGCAGAAAACATCCAGCTGCTTCATCCTAAATCAAGGCCAAATTCACTCGAAAATAAGAGAGAAAACCTCTTCAAGGCAAAGCTGAGCGCCCCCCCCGCCCCCGCCAGGAGCAAACAAGGTCACGGGGCTCGGGGTTCTGCGCCCCAAGGCTTCGTGGCGTCAAGGCTGGAGCAGCTGCTCCCGGTGGCCTCGAATTCAATTGCTCTGGGCCAGGTCACTTCTGAAGGTGGCCCCGTGCCCTTAACCACGCAGTGGCCGGTCTCGTTGCCTCCATCCGTTGTCAGGATCTCAATTAGCAGCAGTCATTACCGTCCAGAGTCACGCCCGCACCAAAGCAAAGTCAAAGAGGCATCGCGAGGAAAAGAGCTTCGTGGCTCAAATTCACACCGAAGAATCTGGATGTCACCTAAGCCTTTCGAAGGGCAGGAAATCAGAGTCTGGACAGGCAGGCAGAGGCGGGGAGCAGGGGCTTCGGGTGGGCTGGGGAACGAGCGCCAAAGGCTCCCAGGACTTTTGCTTCAAGGCCTTCAGTTCAAAGCCCCCAAGGGCTGGTGGAGCATTTTCTGAAGGTTCTGCGAGCAACACCAGGGATCCTGCCCGCCTCACTCCCGCTGGGCTCAGCGAAAGGCTCTGCTGGGGAACAGGGACAACCGCGGGGGCGGGGGGTGGGGCTATGGGAGCACCTCTCATCAGAGGCTCACGGATGTGTTCGTGGAAGGAGGGGCGCAGACCGGTCCACCCGGCCTGCTGTGGGCTGTTTCTGATGCATCAAAACAGCCCATACCCTGGAAGACAAAGAAAAGGCACGAGGGCAGGACCACGCCCGCTCCACTCTCTGAACCCAGAATTGCCTTCTTCTCACTCCCAGCTTCGAATCAGTTTCAGGTCCCCGGAGGGCTGGCCTTGACCCTCCTCCCCCAGCCCTGACTGTCTATGCCAGCGGGTTCAGCACCACTGGGTGACACGAGTGTGTGCGTGTTAGCACACAGCTGGTGACTGTGGTCATGGAGCACGCACGCGCGTGCACACGCAGGCGCGCGGGCGCGCGCGCACACACACACACACACACACACACACACACTCCTGCTGGGCCAGCCCAGGTGTACCTCATGGATGAACGTGACACTGCCACCTCGACCTTGTTCTGTTCCCACCCCGGCAGCTCCTGGGGAAATATTTTGAGGCAATAAGAAGAAGTAATTTGAGTGGGTTAAGATTCTGACTGCAGGGGATTGGATGGCTGAGGAGACAGGAGTTAGATCCCTGGCCCAACACAGTGGGTTAAGGATCCAGCGTTGCCGTGGCTGTGCCTCGGATTCAATCCCTGGTCCAGGAATGTTCATATGCTGCGGATGAGGCCGTTAGGAAAAAAAATTTAATTTTATGTGTTCAAGCATGCTTCGCATGGTTCTTAAGCATAGAATTATAGGCCTTCCCATCGTGGCTCAGCCGAAATGAATCTGACTAGTATCCATGAGGACACAGGTTCAATCCCTGGCCTCGCTCAGTGGGTTAAGGATCTTGCGTTGCCCCAATCTGCAGTATAGGTCACAGATGCAGCTCAGATCTGGTGTTGCTGTGGCTCCGATTCAATCCTTTGCCTGGGAACCTCCTTATGCTGCAGGTGCAGCCCTAAAAAGACCAAAAAAAAAAAAAAAGGAATAAAGTTATCCCCCACCTAAAAAGCTTCTTTCTTTTTGTTCTTTCCTGAACTTGTGGAAAATTTAAGTGACTTCATGACCGTGTGTCTGTGTCCCCAGTGAAGCAGGAACCCAGAGCACAGTCCCCTGTCCCCACGCTCCACCCCCAGAGCCAGTCCTGGAGAAGCACGGGGACGGGTGCTGAGTGGAGGTGGGACAGCTCTCTGCACACTGACGCATCGCCTTCGGGAATGGGGAGGAGGGCAGTCTGTGTCCGCATTTGCCATAAAACACACAGGACCTGGGACTCGGCGTCGTAACTGTTTCCCGTGCACAGCCCAGGGGTATTAACCCCCCCGTCCCAGAACCCTTCCCATCCTCACTGAACCCCTGCCCCCCGACTGCTGGCCCGCCTGTACACCGCCACCTCGAGGGGGCCTCTTCGTGCCCTCAAGCGTCCTCCACGCTGTCGCCGTCACCCGGTCAGACTGTCCTTCCTCCTCGGGGCTGAGCAATAACCAGCAGAGGGCTTCATTTTGTTCATATCCTTTCATTCTTTTATTTACCTTACTTTTTGTAAATAAAATTCTTGGAAAACGGCTGTGCCCGTTGGTTTACACACCGTCTGCGCCTCTGGAGTCGAGTAGCTGAGACTGAATTTTGTGGGAGCGAAGCCAGAAATGCTCTACTCCCTGGACTTTTATAGGGAGAAAATGCAGAACCAGTTACAGAGAACCCTCTAGCACGGGCGCTGCTGGAGAGGCAAGTGTCTCTGGGCCTCACAGTCAGGCCTGCTCCTCGGGCACTGTCGTCCACACTGGCCACTCAGCCAGAGGCGTTCCCCACCTTCCATCTGGCATTTGGCCCTCGTGGGGGCCCCGGGGGACCTCAAGGTTGGGGTACAGGCAGCAGCTACCTGCTTGGAGGGCTGAGGCGCTCTGCAAGCCCCCCCGCGCCCAGCCTGTGCCCAGGGCTGTTTGGCAGCCACGGGAGAGTGTGCATGGCCGGCTACACAGTCGTGCAGGAAGCTTAGGTGGTCCCCGGGCCAGAAGGGGGGTGGGGTCTCCTTCACCCCCCAGTGCTTTCCCCTGGGGTCATCTTGCCTTTGTGCCCACAGCCCTGTGCCTCTGCCACCGCGTCCCCGGGACCAGCCCAGAGCAAGCACAGCTCTAAGTGCAGGGGCCGAGGCTGTTTGTCCTCACTGTGCACAGGGTTTCCTGTGTGACCAGGGGACCCTCCCTGGCAGCTGTCCCTGAGCTCACACCCCTCACAGGGCACCGTCTGAGAAACGGGCTCCAGACCGTGAATGACAGACATTCCTAAGCTCAGGTGGGCCCCTCGCCTCCAAAAGAACCCCCCAAAGAGGTTTCAATGCTGACTGCCTGAAGGAAAGTTTGCTAGAAATGTGTTTTGGGAGTTTTTTCTTTTTTTTGCTTTTTAGGGCCACATGTGTGGCATATGGAAGTTCCCAGGCCAGGGGTCACATTGGAGCTGCAGCTGCCGGCCTCCACCACAGCCGCAGCCACACAGCCTTAGCCCACTGCAAGAGTCCAGGGATCCAGCCTACATCCTCGTGAGTGCTAGTCGGATTCGCTTCTGCTGCACCATGGCTGGAACTCTAGCCATGTGTATTTTTAAAGATCTGATTCATGGTTGGGATCTTTCATAAAATTTCCTGCCAATTCAGCTCACAGTTTCTTCCTAGGTTAGAAGAAACTTGAACTAGACCTGAAGGCCAGTGAGCGTTGATCACAGGCACGAGGTAAGCTTTCTATGTTTGAGGACCAAATGCCCTTATGCTGGAAAATGTTGCTGGAAACAAGCTAAACTTCCTATGAATCGTACTGCATTCACCATGAGTCACCTCTAGGAGTGCTGTTCCCTGTTGAGAAGGGAGTAACCTATAAAGGAGCACAATTTCACATCCCTGGGTGAGCTGCTTGCTTGCATGTGGCGATGGTGACACCTCCCCTGTCTGCAGCCTTCACTCCACCCACCAGACCTCTGAGGACCCTCGTCTGCAGGCTGCACTGCTTTTTAAAAGTTTGCTCTCATTGTGTTTTGCTGTAAAACTCTCTGCAAAGCAAACACAAGCGTAAGCAGCAGCCACGAGTCCCTCACTCTGAGGGCGTTGCGTGCTGTCATCAGGGTGCAGGGACTGGGGACCACGGGTGGGTCACAGGAGGGTCACAGGAGGATGCTGGCTCTGCTGCCATGATGACCAAGGTGTGGTGGTTCCAGAAAGAAGAACCAACTGTGGGAGCAAGAACCTCCCACCTTCTTGTACCAACTGTGGGGGCAAGAACCTCCCACCTCCTGGCATCCAGCTTCCGTGACAGCCTCGCCTAAGCGAGTGGTCCCGCGTTTCAGGCCATTTCCCTGGGGCCGGAGGCCTGGTGAGTCATCTGTGTTCCCTGAGCAGGGGCCCCAGGGCGTGATCAGAAGGGAGGTAGGACTTCATTCCTGACCTTCACGTCCGGGACTCTGGCAAGCGCCTCAGAATCCCCAGGGTGTTATCAAGTTCACAAGCAAGTTGAACAGTTGACAAACAGTGGTGCTCAGGTCGGGTCCACCTTCCTGCTCTTTGTGGTAAATAAAGTTTGATTGCAAGTCTGCCTGCTCGTTTGTTTACAAATTGTCTACACTGCTTTCCCTGGACCACGTCCCATGGGAGTTGTTGTGCCCTTATGGCCTTATGACTCACAAAGCCCCAAACACCTTCTACCTGGCCCATCAGAGCAAAACGGCCACCCTCTGAGCGGGGCCAATGCTGAAGAACAGCCCAGCTCACTGGTCCCGTCCGAGGGGTGGCGGCCTTTCGCAGCCTCTTTCCACAGAGCAGCGGGGGGAGAAACTGCCTGATGAAATGAATGGAGAAGGACCCGTGTGATGCAACGTCTCCTGGTCCTTTTCTCGTTCACTTTTGCAAATGTGATTACAGCGCCCTTGCAACTGTTACGGCATTAGTTACCACAGCCTCGCTTGGTTATTCTGAAGCCTCGGGGACTGCCACCTGAGCAGACATTTCCTCTCTACTTGCTGGGTTCTTGGCCTTTGTGGCCGCTTTTCCTCACCTGCCTTAATTTTTGTTTTTTCTCACCCCTCTGTGCTCCCGCTTCCTCGTGCCTGGTGCCCCGCTGACAGCACCGCCAGCCCCCCCTCCTCGGGGCGGTGGGGGAAGGACGACCACAGAAACCTGCGCTGCAGGTGTTTTGCCTTCAGAGCGTCTGACTCTGACAGGTGACCCCAGGGCAGGCTCCACCTCCATCACCAACTGGCCATGGGGCCCCAGCCGGTCCCACGGGGAAGAGTTGTAATGATTTTCAAAGCAACTGTTCTAGGTTGTAAAGCACAAGTCAGCGTGAGACCCGGTGCAAAGGAGAATAGAAAAGAAGTGGCAATTCCCGAGTTGGGATCCCATTTCTACGAGCGTTTACGAGTAAAAGCGGACCTGCCTGTCTCACCGAAGGGTTTCATATCCTCCAGTGAACACCCGCTGGGTTGCTTAGTGTGGCCTGGCTGCACGTGTACAAGTCCCAACTTTCCTGCGCCTGCTGATGCTGTTGGTGGGAAGGCGTGGCCTCCTCGTGTGGCCCCTCCCGGCCTGTGACATCGCCACCCAGCCCTGTGCAAGGAGACGGCTGCACCAGGGGTCGTGCTTTCACCCTCCTTTACCCACAGCCGCCGGCTTCCTGCAGCCTCAGGTGCAGCGGGAGCTGAGCCCTGGGGAAGAGGGGCAGGCCTCCCACTCCCGCTGCTGCCAGGCCCACCCAAGGCAGAGAGTTACACAGAGGATCCAGCAGAACCGGCGCCTCCTACGAGAACAGGAGTCCGGCCTGTCTCTTGCCAGATTCGTTTCTTAATCCCAAGCCAACGCTGTAAATAATTCTTTAGTTCCTGGATGAGAAGACAACAGGCTGGGGACCTGGTGACGATCCGCCTTTTTCCGTGGGTCTCACTGACGCTTCTTCTTAGACCGCAGGCTGGCTGTGCCCCCTGCGGTTGCCCCCTACCCACACAACCACACCCCGCGGGCCGTGCGTCCCATTTGCCGAGGGCCCTGGGGGCAGCAGCGGCTGGGGTGGCCGAGGGACCCCTTCCTCCCTGTGGTCTGGGCTTCTTTGGGTGCAGAGCCTGACGATGGGGGCCCGTGGCATGTAGCCTTTCTCCTGCGTCCCCAGACCAGCCGACCCTCCAGGGATCACAACCCCTCCAGGCATCACAACCCTCCAGGCAGCGCCCCCTCCAGGCAGCGCCCCCTCCAGGCAGCGCCCCCTCCAGGCAGCCCACCCCCCTTGCCCGAGTCTCCTCCTCTGGGCACTGAGGTGCTGATAATTCTCACCTCACAGCCCGCGAGGGGCTGTTTCCTGCAGTTGTTGCCGCCGGGCCCCCAGTGTTGATCCTGACACCCTGTGTTATTAGATCCCACTGCCCACCACTAGCCTGGCTGCAGCTTCCACCACCGGACCCTGACCGAGTAGCCGCAGCCCAGCCGAAAGCACGTGCTAAATGCTAAGACTGGTGTTCCACCAACTTCGCAAGAGCATCCGAGGCACTCCGGCTGCTGGCCACCCTACACAGTGCCGTCAGTCCTGAAAACTTCATTTCTAGGCAAAAATATTTTGTTTTCATTTTAGCAAACGACGTTGATTTATTAGACTAAAAATATCAAAAACTGGCTAAGCAGAACTAGTCGCAATGTTTACACTCATAAAATTGAGGTTACTTGCTGAAGGAAATATCTCCTGCATCACTTAGAAACATATCCGGTACAAATTTGCTCCCTCCTTCCCCCTATTTGTTTGAAAACTAAAATCAGTTTAATGCAAGTAATCTGATAGCGAATGGTCTTTCCAAACTCACGAGCTCTTAGCGCTTATTCTAAAATCTGAACCGGTGATGATTGTGCACCGTGTGTGCCTGTCTGCGCCACGTGGACACTTCCTACGCGCGGGGCAGAGTCCACGGCCGCCCCTGCCTGAGCGTGTGCAGTTGTCCCCCCTCCACGGCCCCCACTCTTGTCCGCAGCTGCTGTGCCTCTCATCTGCATCACCCTTCTTCCTGGGCCAGGTGTCCTCTGGGATCCCAGTCGAGGCCGCCCCCACCTGTCGGGGCCCCTCCCGGCGGCAGTGGGGTGATCTGTGAGGAAACGTCTACCCCACTGGACCACGGACCTCTTGAGGCGCAGGGGGTGGGGTGGGGGGTTGGTGTTCAAGGGTCCTTGTAAATCGTGGGCCCTCAGAAGCCCCCTGAAGGTTTGTGGGAGAAGCACAGGACGGGGCTCCTGACTGGGTCCCCTCCTTGGCAGGGGGGAGGCCCAAGCTGCATGATGAGCCACAGGCAGATGGGTCAGTTCTAGGTCAGCCCCACTGGGCGCACCAGGAGCCCCGGGCACTGAGGCCACTAGGTGAGAGGTGGGGATGCACAGACAGCCCCACCTGGTGCCTCGTGAGTGACCACAGATGCCCTCATGCGGGAAATGGACTCCAGTGATGCAGGCGGTGGGGCTGGTGCAGCCAGAATGCACTGGGTCAGCCTCTCTTTTCACCAGACTGGAGTGTCCAGAGGGTCTTTCTTCTGCCTCCACTGCAGTCACACCGTAGCGGCCCCCCCGCCCCCGGCAGGGTGTCTGCCTGAGGGTCAAAAGCTGGGGGAAGGACGGCTCTCCCTGAGTCCGTCCCTGCCCAGGCTGTTATTGAGCTTGAGACACGTGCCCTCCCCTGGGCACCCCAGGCAGCTCCCTTTACTGCCTGGGGCCTCATGCTTAAAAGACAGGGTTTCTGCTGCAGCTGCTCTGAGGCTCGTGCGCAGTCCTCCAAGCCTCGGAGGCTGGCTGAGACCGACGGGTATGACTGATATTCTTCCTTATGTTAGAATTTAATTGAAATACTTAGTTTATTGGCACTAGTTAATCCAAGTTATTTTTTTCCCCCTAGTTAAGGAACATGCCAAAAGCTGTAATTTGATCATTTTTATAGGAACCAAAATAGAGTTTGGCTTCGGGATGGGAGGAGGGACAAAGATTTTATTCCCTTTCAAAACTGGCCTGACAGTTTAACTAGTGACCTTAACAGAAATGAGAAGAGAGAAATTTCATACAAGAAAAAGCTATGAAAATCCGGAGACGTTTTCATAGAAAGCCACCTGGGGCCGCGGTGCACTGTGCTCAGCAGCCCCCAGACCAGTCTCTGCTGCAGTGCGCCCAGCCCCGAGAGGGCCAGGAGGGAAGGGTGGAAGTCCAGAGGTACCAGGCCAGTGGGAGAGGGCATGGCGAAGCCCCCGTCCCCGTGTCCCCACGGCGAGTCTGCCAAGGCTGCAGGCCGGCTGACACCCTTTGCCCCAGGCTATGGCGGGGGGGCGGGGGGGGGCAGATGTTTGATGAGGGGCCGCCAGCCTGCCAGCCCAGTCCGTCGCCTCCAGAACCTGCCCCACAGCGGAGTGGACGGGCCCTCTAACCAGTACCGTCCACCAGCCAGTGCTCGCTGAGCACGTGCTGCGTGTGCGGGGCACCCGCAGGGCAGGGAGCGGTCAGTGGGGGGAGAGAAAGACACAGCCTTGCCACCTCGCTGTCTGTGCAGGCCACGCAGGTTTAGTCAGATTGTGCGGGAGTCAGCCAGCGGCCCCCAGCTGTCGGACGGAAGGCATCGCTGGGTGTTGCCCACGAGAATGTCACAGACACAGATGACGAGGTCAAAGTGAGAGGGACCCAGGGGGCAGTCGGGGCTGCTGCAGCTGCTGAACGTGCCTCGGGACCGAACAAGCCTTTTGTCCATTGAGGCCATTTCAGCTGTTGACCTCCTTCCATCACCTCTGTCCCGGTCGCACCCGCGTCACCTCCCGAGTGCGACGGTTTTTACGACCAGCACCCCCTTTACCCGAGCCTTCCGAGGGGCCCCTCCGCAGGCCTGTGCCGGGGGGAGCAGGTTCCGCTGACGGCGGGGCCCCTGCACGGCGAGCATCCGCCACACCACCAGTGTGGTCCCTGCGGACACTGCCTTCAGAGCAGACGTGAGCATGGAGTGCTGTTGCCAGGGTTCGAATCCGTCCACGGGGTCCTTGCACTTGGGCAGGGACAGACCATGAAGGCCCCAGAACCTCCTCCCCCACTCCCGGGAATACGGCAGATACGAATTATGAGCAACACAGAGTTGGCGAAGGGCTTGGAAGGCACTTTGTAAACACAAAGCATCATTACCCTGTGGATCCTGGGACTTTACGATTTTTTTACGTGAGATACAGCAAACGCTTTAATCAAAATGCCTTCTTACTCTAATGAAAACCACTCGAGAGCGGTCAATTTACTCAACCAAAAGAAAGTGCTACACTTTCCAAGGAACACGCCTGCTGAGTGGCAGGGGGGGTGGGACAGGGCTGCTGGGTGGTCCACACAGCTGCTGCCCTCGCGGGGGTTCAAAGGCTCGGCTCCTCTATCTGGTCTGCCTGGCTGGGGAGTTTGGGGGTGCAGGTGACAGCGTGGGGGAGCCACGGCTGCTTGGCTCTGTGAACGGTCTGAGAAGAGTCTGCCTCCTGCGGGTTGGTGACCTGGCAGTAGCTCCAGCCCACGGCGGCCAGCGGGGTCCCTGTGGGCAGGGAGCATCTTGAATTTGCCATTTCCCTTCTTGTAGAGACACCTCAGGGGTCAGAAGTCCGCAGCAAATGTTTCTGGAAGGCCCGATTTTTGAATTTTCTGCAAAGATGTTTGGAGGTGTTTCTGCTGAATTGTCTGGATTAAGTAGGTGGAGGCCCAGCGCTGCCTGAATCTGGGATCGTTTTGCTCTAATGTAGGTCCTGGCAGAGGCCGAGGTGACGCGATCCGGCCTCGGGCTCCTAATTCCCGCGCACTTAGAGTGTCAGCACCCCTCCCTGCGTCCCGGGCTCCAGGGCTCCGGTGCAGGAGCAGACGTGCTTCTGCCCTCCCTTTGCTCCTGGCCCTGCCCCTCGGAGCTCATACTGCAGGTCCCCCAGGTCCCAGACCAGACAGGAGCCAGGAGCGGGGGGAGGACCCTGCTCCCCGTCTCCCCTCCCCGCACGTGGGGGTCCCGCCAGGCAGGCTCACGCTGGGGAGCTCACGCTGGCTCCAGATTCGGGTTTCTGGCAAAGCCGCCTCCCACCGCCTCCTCGTTGTCCTGTCTCTCCAGCGTGGCCCCCAAAGCCCTTCACCCCGTCTTCCGCTCCCTGCTCGTCTATAACAGGGGCTCCAGCAGCTCAGGGCCTCATCTGCCTTCTTTGCTGGGGTGTGTCCTGCTTTAGGAAAGCGACACTGAGAGGGGGCTTGAGAGGTCTGCCCTCTGCTGCCCAGCATCCTCTACCCCGGGAGCTGGGGAGCCGGGGTGGGGGGGTTGGGAGGGGGACAGGCCACACCCTGCGGTCCAGCCACAGTTCCCGCTGGGGCTGCCCCTCCGTCCGCACGTGGGCGCCACACACGTCTGCAGACACAGGCTGTGCGGGGTTGTCCTGCGCCTGAGCCCCAGATGCTCCTCGCTCCCAACTAACCTGGGCAAATACTGGGTCCTGGGCTCTTTCTCGGTCCTTTCCCCAGAGGAGAAGCGGGCGGACAGGAGGGCGTGTGGCGCGTTGGGTGACACCCACAATGCGAGGAGCAAAGCCTCCCAGGCCCACCGCCCAGCAGCTGCTGTTCAGGGCTGGGCCGGGGCTGCGCGGGAGGCGGCTGGTGGTGTCGGGGTCACGAGGAGACCCCAGGGAGAGCTGGCGAGGCGTTTTTTGTGCAAAAGGTTCAGCTCCCCTCCCCTGCCCCATTCTAATCTCTCTGTAATTGAACTCATTCTGTGATGACGTACTATGGAGAAGGGCTTTTGTTGCTGCTGTTTTTGTTGTTACCATTTTTATAAACATCTGTCCTTAAGTCCAGGCTGCATCCTACACCTGCTGCTGTTTGGAGACAGGGAAGTCCCCCTTGTCCTTCACAGCAGGCAGCCGGGCCCTGGGAAGCCCTTCCTGGCCCATGTGCGACACCGTCACCTCCCCAGTAGGCTGCAGATGCAGGTTGCCCTTGGGCAGCAAAACCAGGCCCCTTCAAGTCACCGGCAGCTCTGGAGGAGCCCTCCAGGTCTGGGGCGGCGGGGGGGGGGGATGCCAGCTGGTTGTCGGGACCTGGAAATGATTACTGGGGGCACGTGGACCCCCAGGCAGGACCTGCGGGCAGGGCATCCCCCCCAGGGCCCTCCTCTCCTGGGGCCCCGCCAGCACAGTGCCACCCACTTAGTTGTCACAAGCAGGGGCCACTTCAGACAGGGCGGGGAGGACCCTTCTTTGGGCCTCTGATGAAGCCTGGCGGAGGGAGGGGCTGGGCCCCTACCAGAGATGGGATGGGGGAGCGGATGGATGGCATTGGCAAAGCCGGGGTTGCCGGGTCTCTCCAGGCTGTCACTAAAGGTCGTCGTGACCTTGTCCTTAGGGACCCTCAGGCCCTCGCCGACCTCGGTAGGTGTTTACTGCCTGGCTGCTGTAACCGGCACGGCTTCCCTCGTGTCCGGATACAGAAGGGAAAACAGATGTGACCCTGCCTCCTGCCTCCTGGGTTTGTGGGGGCGGAGAGAGAGAGAGAGAAAGTGAACTGCAGGTGACACGGTGCCCCCGTCAGAGGCCATTGTTCTCTCGCGGCCTGTGAGCAGCTGGCGCGGAAGCTAGTCTGGCCAAGGCTCTGCCTCTGGCTGCGGAGGACCCAGGAGCAGACAGGCTTCCAGCCTCAGCACCGAAAATGGGGCGCGAGTCTGGCCTGGAGGAGGGGCTGCGAGCCCCCAGCTTCTGGCGCTTGGCTGGGCGGCGCGAGTCCCCAGTGCCGTGGGAGGCCTGTGCCCGACTGGAGTCAGGGGCTGTGGGTGTAAAACCACAGAGACGCTGAGCACTCCTGGTGCCCAACGTGTGTGTTCACAGCAGTGTGGATACGCACATGGAGGGGGTGTGTGTGTGAGTGTGTGTGTGTCTTTTCAGGGCCACACCCGCACGGCACATGGAGGTTCCTGGGCTAGGGGCTGAATTGGAGCTACAGCTGCCGGCCTACAACACAGCCACAGCCACCCACTGAGTGAGGCCAGGGATCGAACCTGTGTCCTCATGGATCCTAGTTGGGTTCGTTACCCATGAACCACAACGTGAACTCCCAAATTTCTGGATTTTGATGGTTGTACCGTGGTTCTGTAGGAAAAAAATGTCACCTTTGTAGGAGATACACGGGGAAGTGACAGGTAAAGGACCAGCGCGTGAGGGCGCCCGATGGGGTCAGGGACCCGCAGGACACGAGGCCCATCAGCGGGTCTGGGGAAGCGTATCCTCGAGTCCCATGGACTCTGCACCTTTTCTGTCAAGTTGCCGTGATCTCACGATGGGAAGCTTTGGCGTGGGGGCGGCTGTGGGCTGTGGGCTGTGGGCTGTGGGCTGTGGGCTGGGAGGGGGTCCTGACGCTGACCCAGCGGCACAGCTGCGAGCCGAGGGCCTCAGAGCCCAGCACGGGGCTCCGCGTGTCTGCAGGTGTCCGAGCTCAGGGCTGGCGGACAGCACGGCTGTGCTCTGAGATCCGGGTCCCGCTGCCCAGGAGCTCCCGGCAGACAGTAAGAAAGACGATCGGGTGTCACCGTCCCTCCACAGGCCCCAGGGATCCACAGGGAAGGGCCAGGCCCAGGCTTGGCACCGGAGGCTGACCACCAAGTGCCAGGGCCGGCCGTGCTGTCTCTGCCAAGGCAAAGCCGATCTGGCAAAGAAAGAGCTGTTGCTGAGCTGCCTGGCGTCGGTGTCGTTCATTACCTGAAAGCGACTGAAACCACTTTAGGGCGTTAACCGTCGGCTCCTTCGTGTTGCATTCTGAGCCACAGCTTTGCTCCGTGCAGGACACCTGTGCCCCTGGACGCCCACAAACGCTTTCACCGGCCTCCGGGCGGCTCGGGGCACAGCTGCCGAGGCTGGGGCAGGGGCAGCTGCCTGGCTGACAGACTTGGAACCCGTGTCAGGACATACGCGGCACTGTAAACAGGAATGGATTTTCCCTAACCTTTATGAGTCAGATATTTATTTTTGGAATATTAGAATTACCGTGTTCTTTTAATTTTGAGGCAAAACACACTAACGTGCAGCTTTTAAGAAATTTTATTGAATGGGTAATCTTAAATTGAAGCAGAAAAACGTTCAGAAATACTGGAATTTCTTGCCTAGTGTACATAGCACTGAAGCAACATTTAAAAAAAATCTGTAATGCTCTGTAAAGAGGTAACGAGATCCCTCTTTCCACAAACCTCCACCAGACACTGACAAGCATATGAAAGCTCCCAAGCGTACTGTGGAATGCTCTCAGTGTGTGTGTGCTTGTGGGTACATGTGCGTGTGTGAGCATGAATGTGCCTTGCACACGTGTGCATGTGCTCATGTGCACGTGTACATATGTGTGCTTGTGTGCATGTGCGTGTGTGCATGTGTACATATGTGTGCTTGTGTGCATGTGCGTGTGTGCATGTGTGTGTGCTTGTGTACACGTGCGTGTGTGCATGTGTGTGCTCTCCCTAGCACCGCATCCTCCCCCATCGCCCCCTCAGAAGCCCGCACGGGGGTGGCTACCTGAGAGGAGCAGTGTAGGTTTTTAGTGACAAAAGGAAAGCAGTTTTTTCTCCGGGGAGAGAGGACCTGCAGAACCACCAGACCTTGTTGCCTGTGGAGCGCAGCTGAAGACAGAACAGGGCATTCCTGTCATGGCTCAGGGGCAACGAACCCGACTAGGATCCATGAGGACGCAGGTTCGATCCCTGGCCTCGCTCAGTGGGTTAAGGATCTGCTGTTACTGTGGCCGTGGTGTAGGCAGGCAGCTGCAGCTCTGGTTCAAACTCTAGTCTGGGAACTTCCATATGCCACAGGCGCAGCCGTAAAAAGAAAATGTAAAAAAAGAAAGAAAGAAAGAAAGAAAGAAAGAAGGAAAGAAAGAAAGAAAGAAAGAAAGAAAGAAAGAAAGAAAGAAAGAAAGAAAGAAAGAAAGAAAGAAAGAAAGAAAGAAAGAAAGAAAGAAAAAGAATGAAAGAAAGAAAGAAAGAAAGAACCAACAGAATCGGTCACGTTGTCTTAGAAATGACTCACCCCCCTCCCTGGGGTCTGCATCGTGAGAAATTGGTTTCAAGGTGACTGACACCTGAGATGCCCAGAACCAGCCATGTAACTGGCTGACCCAGAGAAAAATGAAAACTCAGTGCCTTGTTCAAAAGGATTAAGAACTTCAGTACAGGGACCTCAGCTTTAAGACCAGCCAGGGGCCTTTGCTGCCCCCCGGTCACCTGCCTGTGGGGCGGCACTGACCTGTAAGCCTCCCAAGCAGATCTGCTTCCAGAGTCCAGACGGCTGGTGACCAGGTCACTGCTGATGTTTTCATTTGCACCTGTAGCCAAGTTCGAGGAAAACCCACTATTATTATTTTTAAACCAGTAGCTGGAAGTAAGATGCCACAGTTTGAATCCAAGGATTTTGTGGTAAGAAGCCTGCAGAACCTTTTATACATTTCACAGCTTGTCAAAGGTAAACCTCTCTCCTCCTTTGTAAAATGGAGTTTCTCAGTTGAAGCATTTCCAAGCTGGTAGGGCCCTTAGAAGCCTCCGGGTCTGACCTTCTTCCTGCGCAGTCCGTGAAATCGGACGTGAAAATAAAATGACCAGGAACTGGAATCTGCCACTTGTGACCCAAACTTAGCTCTTTCTTCTACATGCAATTTGTATCTGCATTTTTCTCTCCTAAGGCAGGTACATGATTTCACTGGAAAAATCAAGCATTTGAATGGATTGACAACCCCAGTTACAGGTGGCCTGACAAACTGGTCTGAAAGCAGAAGGCGACCGGGCTGAGCCCCAGCTTTCCTGCCCTGGGGCAGCTGCACGGGCAGAGGGGGCTGAGCTCTGGACCGCGGGACGTCTTGCCACTGCCGGCGTGAGTGTGAATGATTTTCCCCAGGCTGGCTGCAACCCTGCAACATAGCAATTCTATTTCTAAATATTTATCTCAGATCAAGTCAGGTCTGCGAGCTCCAAGAGACAGTTAAAAACTGGCCATCACTGTAAAGAGCCAAACTGCAAGCCGCAGTCCAGACGCGCGCGGAGAATGGGCAAGTGCGCCTGGTGTACTCACCTGGGCTGCACAGCAGAGGACAGAAGAGGGGGTGGATGAGTGTGTGACACACCGCGGGAAGAGCGTTACAGACGGATGCAAACAGCCTGATGCCATCGGCACAAAGTTACACAAATCCAGGCAGTGTTGCTTAAGGATACAGGCCTGTCGGGACTATCGAGGCAACGACAACCATAAAGCCGTGACAGTGGTTACCTCGGGAAGAGAGTGGATGTGACGCGATGGGGACAGGACACTCAGGAACTCGCAGGGGACCCAAGCGTACTACTTCTGAAGATGCCGGTGGTGTGATGAGTTATCACCAGATCCTGGTTTGATTTCTGCTGGTGCCTCACGATCTGTACCTCTGCTGTCCTAGCTACTGCCTAGGTATCCATCTCTAGCAGCTAGCCATCCATCAAGCTCTCCGTCCATCATCTATCTAGAACCTATCTACATCCATCCATGTACTACCCGTCTGTCACTTATCATCTCTACCTCTGCTTCTATCACCTGCCTAAATACCCATCCATCTGTCCATCCACCCATTGTCCATCTATCCATCACCTACGTCCATCTGTCATCTATCATCCCTCGATTATCTGTCTGTCTCTACTGTTTTCTCAGAGGTGCACATAGCTTTTTCCTTTTTTAAATTATAGTAGATTCACAAGGTTGTGTTAGTTTCTGGTGTACAGCAAAGTGATTCAGTTTTATGTATATACATATTTTTTTCAGATTATTTCCCATTATATGTTATTACGAGATATTGGGCATAGTTCCCTCTGCTGTGCAGCGGGCCCGGTTGTTTATCTCTTTTACATATAATGGTGTGTACCAGATAATCCCGAACTCCTAATTTATCTCCCTCCCGTCTCCCCTTGGTAACCACAAGTTTGTTTTCTACGTCCGTGAGTCTGTTTCTGTTCTGTAAATAAGTTCATTTGTATCATATTTTAGATTCCACATATGAGTGATGTCATATGGTATTTGTCTTTGTCTGACTTACTTCACTTAGTACAATAATCTCTAGTTGCATCCATGTTGCTGCAAATGGCATGTTTTCATTCTTTTTCGTAGCTGAGTAGTATTCCACGGTACATGTGTACTACAAGGTCTTTATCTAGTCATCTGTCGAGGGACATTCAGGGTGTTTCCATGTTTTGGTTATTGTGAAGAGCGCTTTAGTGAACATACGGGTACATAGCATCTTTTCAAATTAGAGTTTTGTCTGGGTATATGCCCAGGAGTGGGACTGCTGGGTCATATAGTAACTGTTTTTAGTTTTTAAAGGAAACTCCATACAGTTTTCCTTAGCAGCTGCAAGTGGTGCGTATTTCACAAAAAGTGTGTAAAAGTAAAAGTAGACGATACTGACTCAAGATGGCATGTACACATATGTCCTTTTCAGGACTCATTTAACAATTATGAACAAGAAATGTACAATAAGAACACAATGTTAATGTTCCTTTTATCTTAGCAGTTTATTCCCTATCTTATAGAACTACCAATTTGAACTTTTGTTTGGCTGTATTTAACTGAAAATTTCACAATAAGAGGTTGATCTAAGAAAGATGTTTATGTTTCTCTCAACTAATAAGAAGGTAGGTCACTGGGGACTTGGGCTCATTTGGAAGCCTTTTCCTCAGGTTCACATAATGGTTGCTGCCATGCATGCCATCACACCCATGTTCCTGGCTCAAAGGAAGGACAGGGCTAAGGGCACAGAAACAAGCTTGCCAATTCTGCTTACTGTTAAAGAGCTTTACCAACAATGTTGCTTACATTTTGTTGGCCACCATGAGCGGCAAGGGAGGCTGGGAAATGTCCTGGAGGTGGGGAATTGGTCTTGTCTGTAAGAAAAAGGAGGATGCATAATAAGTAGACAATGACCAGTCTCTGTCATGGAAATTTATTGTTTCTGAATAAGAAAGCTGAAGTCAGCCATAATTTTGAAATTTAAAAGAAATTATTTAGGCTACTATTGATACATACAGGGCTATTATGGTCATAATTGGTTCTGCTCACCAAAAGTCCCAGAGCGATCATTTTTGCTTTAAGCCTCTGAGATTTGTTTCTATTTTTAATTCCTTTGTTATCAGAGCATTCATTTGACTACATTTAATTAGACCTATATATGAATATTTTTGAATTATATTATGTGGAAATATATTTGAATATATTTGAATTTTATTATTTGTCTACATTTGTTGATTTATATAGGACTAATACATTAAACTCTTCTTTATCCAGAATCAAAATCATCAGAGAAGTACTCATTCAAGAAATATTACTATCATTTCTAGTTTTTCCCACTTAGTATATTTATTTTATACGGAACTCTATTTTAAAAATCTCATTCATTTATATACAGTTAGTACATAGGTTTAGTAAATCAGAATAATTCTTCAACTAGTATAAATTCCAATACCGTTTTTTAGTACTGTGCCTACCTTTTATGTAATATTTTTAGTATGAGAAATAACCCATTTCTTTCAGTGTGGAAACCACGTAAGCTCTCTCTTTCAGATACATTTGAAATAGTAAAGAAAATATTCAGAAAGCAAATTATTTTTCTCCTCTGAGATAAAAAAATAACTTTTTGTGTCCGGAATTAAAAAAAGAGATTTCTTTAATCCTCTGGATTATTTTTCCAATTTTGGCAACGCAAAATTCTGTGAACATGCTGAGAATTCAACTGCGGATACACAAAGATCTAACACGGACCCCCACAGCTGAGAACAAATTCCTCCAGACAGGAGCCGGCCCACGCCCGCCACAGCAGGATCAGCCTACTGTGACCTCTCCCCAGTGTAGACAAAACACCCCCCGGGCCCCTCAGATCTGCCCAGGCCGGAGCGCCGAGTCACCGCCCTGTGCCTGTGACTTCCTCTGAGACAGGACACGGGCTGGCCTTTGAACAGCGTCTCTCAAACAGGCCACAGGGTGTGCTGAGCAGGTGCGATGACACTTGCAGAGGGCCCCCTCCACCCTGTGTCACTGCGGGCCAGCCCGCCGGAGGGCCCAGGGCCGGGCTGCCCGAGGACCCTGCAGCCACGTCAGAGGCGCCAACGCGATGCGCGTGGCCATTTCTGTAGCTGGTCGTCTTTGTTTTAAATCTCGATAGCACCTCGCCAGCTTCTGTTCTTCTGCAGATTCCCGCAGAGCTCTGAGAACTGAGGTCACTTATACCGTCCTTACATCTTAAGTCCGTCTTAGAGAAGGAAAGCAAAGCAGCAAAAGCAAATGAAACCACACACCTCCACTGGGCAGCCAGACCACTTCTCTGAGCGCCCCACTGATGCTCAGTCAGCAACGAGAACGCCCGCAATGCTTTCTAACGTCCCAACCTCTTGGCCGGCTCGCGGCCTCCGAGAGCCGAGGGGCGGTGGTCTGGAGGCTCACTCCGCAGACCTCCGCCACCTCCCCCGCCATCCTGGGTGGACCGCTGTTCCAAGGAGAAAAGGCCTCTGATAAGCTTTCCCATCAGCATAGCGGGTTGTAAGCGCGCCCCTCCGTCAGCTGGTGGTAGGCACACCCCCTTTGTGGATGTGGGGTCAGGTTTGGAGGTGACGACCCCCAGGCCGCTCTCCTTCACCTCCAGGGACGCGGAGGCCCCCCATAGCGGCCAGGACCTCCTGGGGCTTCCCTTGTGGCCTGAGAGGCCAATTCCCTGCTTGGTCCGAAGTGAGAAGCTTTGGGACTTAACTGAGACTTGCAGGTAAAAGTCTTTCGTCTCCGGGGCCTTGTTCTGCCTGGAGAGAAGTGTGCTCCTGGGTCTCTCTGAGGATCCCACATGGAGCCCAGACCCGCCAGCCTGCAAGGCTGCTGGGCCGTGGGGAGCAGGACACAGGAGCGCTTGAAGAACAGGGGTGCAGCGTGCTCACCCCTCAGCCCCGTGGGGAGGGACAGGCACATGTGGCAGGAGGCGGGCACTCCTTACGTACTTGCTAGTTGAAGAACTAACCCTACCGAAGTGTGTTTGGATGCCCCTCAAAATAAGGGACTCACAGAACAAAAATTATGACTCATGGAGTCCCCATTGTGGCTCAGAGGAAAGGAACTTGACTAGTATTCATGAGGACGTGGGTTCCATCCCTGGTCTCACTCAGTGGGTTAAGGGTCGCACGCGCTGCCATGAGCTGTGGCTTAGGCTTGGATCCAGTGTTGCTGTGCCTGTGGTGTAGGCCAGCAGCTGCAGCTCTGATTCGACCCCTAGCCTGGGAACCTCCATATGCCACGGGAGCGGCCCTGAAAAGACTGAAAGGTACGATTCATGGTGGAAAAGCATAGCCTACTTACTGCCCAAGTTCTGGGACTTTCTGAGAAACTGGGGTCCCAGATGTTCAGCTTCTTGGACGGGACCCATGGTCACCTCCAGGAGGCATGTCACACATCACATCTGTGCTCTTTCGGGGGAGCCCCACCCAAACCTCAGCTTCTATTCCTGGGCACAGCCTTCCCTGTCCTCTGGGACCATCCCAGCAGGTGGCACTCAGCCGGGACAGTCTGCCGCCTGCGCAGAGACTTCCTGCTCCGTGGACGCTCTGGGGAACATCAACGCAGAGGGGGACCCGCCTGCGTTGATCCGAAATCCAGAAGCGCGTCCTTGGCCACAGGGGGGCAGCAGTGCCCTGGGATCCGCCGCGGCTCCCGCTGCCTCAGGTCGCAGTCGCCACCTCCCCGCGTGACTGGACCTGTTTTGCTCCCGCCCGGCGCCCCAGGGTCCTCGTTTGGGGAATGCGTGTGGATTGAACGTGTTGGGAACATCCCGGAGGATTTCGGCGTGGCCCGGCTGAAGCTGTGCTGTTGTCCACCTTCCAGAATGTTCGGCGCCACAGTTACTCTCACCGAGAAACCACGTGACGTGAGCCACTGAAAAGGCAGCACAGAAGTCCTGCGGCATCGGCGGGTCCACATCCGCCGGGGCTCGTATTTGAGCTCCGTCCCCGGAGCCGCACATCTGGGTCTAATGTGACAGCCTCCTTTAAGCAGTGACCCAGCAAAACTCTAGGGCTCACATGTTTTCCTCACTAAATAAATATTTCATTCAAAACGCGTTTACCAAACTCTTCCTGCGTATTGAGCGTATGTGGTTACGGACGAGCCTCCATCCAGGGTGCGGGCCGGACACAGACGGGGCGCCCGACCAGACGTCTCCAGGGCAGGTGGTGAAAGGACCGGGCGAGGGACAGGGGGCCTCACCTTGAAACCACCCCCTCCAGCGGCAGCTGAGGCCCCTGAGTCCCGATCGCCTTCTGGGCGACCACAGAAGGCCCGGGGAGGAAGGCGCGAGGCTGCTGGGGCACAGCTGCTGAGATGAGCACTCCACGGTGGATGGAGCCCGCAGGGCGCACAGCCAGTGAGCGGCCGGACGTGAGAGCCGCTCAGACCGCTGCTCTGGGTGACCGTCCCCGTCTGCCCAGGGTCCCGCCTGCTCCTCTTCCCAGGACAGACTGCACAGCTTCCGCCAACTCAGGGCTCCCGACTGCCCTCCTCCCAGTCAGATGCTGGTGCCTCCCAGGGCCCTGACTCTGTGCAGCGGCCCCACTGCTCTTGTCTCCTAATCCAAAGCCAAGTGGATTCTGGGCCTGGCGAGGGCATGCGAGTGCCCCGGGGATTCATACGAGTAAACGAAAGAGCCTGAAGGATGCAGGCTCTGCTCTGTAGGAGCCGAACCTCTGGTCCTAAGCCCCTCTCTGCAGTGACTGCGGTGGGGTCGACGGCCCCGCCAGATGGACCCCTCGGCAGGTTGACGGCCTCTAACGCTCCTGGGCCACTGTCCTTTCCAGGCCCACGTGGTCATGCTCCTGGACAGCATTTCACATCAGTTGTTCCTGACTCTTCATGCTCTGTAATCTCCCCGGACAGGATTTTGATTAAGTTCAATAAAACCGAGTTACTGGACACTGTAACTGTTTGATGGCAGGCTCTTTGCACTGAAACCATTCTTGACTTCACCCAGTTCTATGTTTGATGCAAGGTTGTCCGGGGTCTCTGAAGACAGGTGAGCAGGACGATTCCTACGCTTGGACCCCTCCCCTCCAGGACTGCTCGCCCACGTCCCGGGGAACCCCTGCATGTCCATCTCCCTTCTGTCCGTGTGTCACCCTTGTATTTGCTGGGCTGTGCCCACGGCTGCCTGTCCCCAGCCTTGACAGAAAGGTAACTCTGCGAAGCAGGAAGTCGGGGCCCGGCCTGGGCAGTTTGGCTCCGGTCTCCATAACGATGCACTGGTCCAGCCAAATCAGGTGGCCTGCCCTCCCAGGAAGCACCGCAGCCGGATGAGTGAGGGGGCTCCAGGCACAGGAAACGGTCTGCGGCCACAGGCATGCCGTGCTGTCCTGTGTCCCCACTTTGCCAGGCCTGAGCCCCTCAGTCCAAGCCACCCCTTCCCCAGGTCAAGAATAATTTGTAAAGCAATGGCATTCTTTCTTTTCTTTATGTTTAAAAAATATTTTGTTGTTATTTCCCCTCTTGAGAACTTAATGTGCTTTTTCAGCCTGAAGATTGGCCTTTGTTCTGGAATATTCTCTGAAATTTCCCTGTGAATACCGACTGCCTTTCAGTCCCCTTCTCCTCCACATTACTCAGAAAGAAACTGCCTCTAAGGCGTGATGGAGAAAGCACCGCATCGTTTGCCTGCCTCTAAGCTGTGTCACCTCTGTCCTCGCTTACACTCCCGACCCCGCTGTCTACACCTGTTCAGAGGGTACGGTGCTCAGGTCCCATGCGGTTTACATGTACTTACTGAGACCCTGCAGCTGCCGGGAACCCTCTGCCCATCGTTGCCAAGAATCAGCTGCCATCTGCTGCCCGTTCCAGCTCTCTTTGAAGACGGCCTTGTGTCAAGGTCATCGCAAGGTCATCCGTGGACCCCATCCACGGGAGAGACGATGCTGGCTGTCGTCAGGACCTCCCGGACTCAGTGATAAGACAGCTCCTCTGACTGCGACTGCGGGGCATGTGGGGCGCTTGCTCGGGGACGGGGGACGGGGCGTCTGTGAGGGTGGGATGCTTGCGCTGACTCTGAAGCACAGGCAGGACTGAGCAGAGAGGAGAAGAGGGAGCCGAGGATCCGGAGGAGGGAAGCCGGCCGGAGACGAGGGAGCACAGGACCAGGGCAGGGGGGCCCGGGGCCAGCAGTTAAAGGTGTGAGGATCACAGAAGTGGCCGCACGGACAGAAAAAATCTAAACCCCTCCGAATTATGGTGTTGCAGGAACAAGGGAAAGGAGTTTCCACACCTTGTGGGCTTCAGTAATGAGAGGCTTCCCTTACCTCTCAACAGAGATTAGACTGAAGATACGGGTTTGCTTGAAGATGAAGGCGGACGATCCTGGAATGTGCTGGGTCATGAGATCCTTCGCTGAGACACTCAGACGGGCTTGCTGGGAAGGCGAGGCAATGGACCCGGTGAGAGCGGTGGCGGCGGCGGCGGACACAGAGCTGGATCTGCCAACCTTGAAAGGCAGCTGGGCTGTTCCCTCCCGGGGACATGGAAAGATGAAGCATGGGCCCGATGCTACAAGTGAAAAGTAAGGAAATTATGTCATGTAAAAAGTCACTTAGTCATGACATTTCACACTGGCTCTTAGACCTGAAGGCTAAAGAATTAACAGCTGCCCGGTTTCTAATTAAATACGTCACTGGTTGTTCACGTTGCCCAGCCCGTGTTTAACAGTTTCTAGACAGCGTTGCTGGGAGACTCATTAGCGTGGTTAAGGCAGGTGTGTGCGAGGTATCGTCTGTGGCCGTATGTGCCCTGGTTTTTATTGTATGCATATTATTTTAATGACACGGCTCCGGTATTATTAAATTGTGCACCTGGAATGGGGAGAGTCTGCAAACCTGTCCTCCTCCTCCCCCCTCCGTCTGTCTCTGCCTCTTTGTCACTGTGTCTCTCTCACTTTCTCTGTCCATCTCTCTCTCTGTCTCTGTCTCTCCCTCTTTGTCTCTGTTTGTCTCTCTGTCTCTGTCTCTCCCTCCCTCTCTCCCTCTCTCCATCTTTATCTCTGTCTGTCTGTTTCTCTGTCTCTCTCTGCACCTGTGCTGCGAGGCCCACCTTGAGAGCACCCAGGTCAGCCCGGATCACCTGAGCAAGAAGAGCTAACTGCTCCCCAGGGCTCATCATGCAGGGAAAATGGGTACATGGAATGTTTGTTTTTCCAGGAGAGAAACCGGAAGCGAGTGTGGCCTCTCCCCTCTTGGACACACGTGGGGCTGCACCCCGGAAGGTCAGGCTGTGGCCCTGGCCGGGATGAGGCGCCAGGCGGGGCAGCTCCCAGCTGCTGGGAGAGGGACTCACCAGGATGGGCTCTGATATTTCAAGCGTAGTAGCCATGAAAGCAGAGTTTTGTGGGGCTCAGGGATCCCCTTCCTAAAAGAATTTTTGTTTTGCCTAAAATCAGAAAACTTGGGCATGGCTTTGTATGCTTTTAGCTTTTTTCTTCCATCTTTCACTTCTGACTACATTTCATTTGCGAGACCCCAAACTCATCAGGCTGGTTTAGGCCTCGAGTGGGGGAGGGGTGGAGCTGACCCCCGCCCCCCGCCCCCCGCCCCCCTTGGGCTTCCCTCGGGAGTTTCTTTTCTCTCTGAAGTGGACTGCAGTTTTTTGCTCTATAATGGGGTTTGAAAAACAAGCCAACAACCCCCCAAATACCCCAGATCCCAGAGCGGTTGTTCTGCCCGGGGCTCTGGCGGGGGGGTGGCTCGCAGGACCAGAGGCCCGGGGCTCACACGTGCTCTTCTGCTCCTTTTCACGCCGATGAAATCGCGGAAACTGCGAGAGGAGAGGGGGCCGTGGGTCTGTGTCCTGCCAGAGCCACCTCCTCCCCAACCCGCCAGGTCTCAGCGCGTCTCTCCCGTTTTCAAGGGGCGGCCACAGGACAGTTTGCAATGATAATACAAGAGCCCAACGGATTAAAATACCGAAGATAGAAACTCATTTCTGGGTCAGAGCGATTTGGTGAACAGGGAGCAAGCTCTCCCACACTTTGACACATTTTTGTAACTTAATGGGCAGAGAACTATTACGTGGTTATAGAGTTACTTTCAGGGCCTCTGGCTGGACTCCTTAAAATGCATGATCATGAAGCCACATTTCACTCCGATGAAGCTATTTAAACGTGATCAGTCGCTTGAAGGGCCTAAGTCCCCAGGGAAAATTTCCAGGTATTTCACAATTGCTTCCCGTTCTAATTTCCCTCGTAGGAAAAGGTCAAAGAGAGGCAGACACTTTAAGCTATTCGGGGTCCATTAGGGGTGACGAGCTGGAAAAGAGCACATGGAAGGTATTTCCAAGGTAGAGTGACCGAAATCCCAAATGGTCCTCACGGCGCCGGCTGCCGCGCCCGCCGCCGCAGGCTCCGGGAGCCCCGTGACCGTGCCCTCCGTCGCTCGGGCCGCTGCAGCTGCCCGCTGGCCGTCGGGCGCAGGCTGGACTCGGAGCTGCCTCGCCACAGGTGCCGGCTTGGACCCAAGGCAGGAAGGGGCGGCCCAGGCGGCTCTCAGCCCAGGAGCCAGCTCTGCCCATTGCCTCCTCTGCAGGACCGAGGGGCCCACCACCGTCTTACCAGTTCCCGCCAGTGCGTCTTCGGGGGAGCTCGGCCCTGGGCTGGTCCCCAGGAGGTGGTGAGGCGTTAGCACCTTCTCAGCTTTCTCCAAACGTCCCTTGTTCTTGGCTGGAGGAAAGGGCCAGAGCAGGACCGATTTAAAAAGCTGAACAAAACCAGAGAAACTGTGCTTGGCTGGGTGACCGGGGTGGACGCCAAGTGTGGAAAGGCGTTTTGAGCTCATGGGCCTTGAAGTGAGGTGTGAAGGGCACTGACGTCTGGGGCCTTCACCCCCAAACCCCAGTCTGCCCACGAGAAGCACATTGGACAAGCCCACGGAGGAACATCCCAGAAAACACCCTGAGAACTGCTGGGGCCCTCAGGCCAGGGGAAGTCTGAGAAACCGTCACAGCCCAGAGGAGGCGGGAGCTTTGAGGACCAAACGTCGTGTGGATCCTGGATGGGGTCCTGGGCAGAGCAAGCCCGTCGGGTAAAGAACCTCAGGAAGTCCGGCTGGAGTACAGGCTGAATGATGACCTATCAGTACTGGTCTGTCAGGTGTAACAAGCCAACCACACTCGTGGAAGATCCTTAGAGAGAAGCCGTTGTACCATTGCCACAGTTTCTCCATAAATCTAAAACTATCTTTAAATGAGAATGTTTTTTAGGAGGGAAAATAAGAACAGGAGGATATGGGACGTTCCCATTGTGGCTCAGCGGGTTAAGAACCCGACAGAGTGTTGTAAGGGTTCGGGTTTGACCCCTGGCCCCGCCCAGGGGGTTAAGGATCCCACATGGCGTGGTGGTGGTGTAGGCCCCAGAAGGGGCTAGGATCCTGCGTTGCTGTGGCTGTGGTGCAGGCCGGCAGCTGCAGTGCGGTTGACCTCTAGCCTGGGCACCTCCATACCCCACTGACATCTCTGTGGCGGTGCTCTGAGCACCACACAACGAGCTCCTCACTCCACAGCACCCCGTGGGGGCAGCAGCTCTTACCTAGGCTGGGGTCCCAGGCCTGTCCAGCCTGTGGTTGGCGGTCAGAGGCTGGAGCTGTGCTGCGGCCGCAGTGAGGGTGAGGGTGAGGGTGAGCCTGCATGGGGCGGCGGGGTGAGGGCTGAACCTGCAGGGGCTTGGAGGGAGGCCACATCCCTGCAGGAAAAGCGAATCGGTCAGACCATACAGGTGGCTGGGGTGGCCGCTGCCTAAACTCCCAGCCTGGCCCTTCGGGCCGTGACGGAGTCACTGTTGCCAGCTGGACATGAAGGAGCCATTACAAAACTGGACAGAACGCGCGAGCCTCTGGACAGCAGGCAGAGTGGCCAGGGCTCTGGGGGAGGGGCCGGGTCGGGATCCTTGCCCTCACCCTGGGGGTCTGCCTGGCGCTCCTTGGGGCATAGCTGGCGGGCAGACAGGACCGCATCAGCCCAGCCAAGGAGCGGGGAGGGCTGGTAAAGAGAAAATGTGAAATGCAGCCAGAGAAAGGGCCACGGTTCCCGCAGGGACGCAGGGTTCCACACGGGACACGTTTCCCGTCAGCATCAGTGATGCTCGGGGGGCAGCGGCAAGACGAATTCAAAACACTGAGAAGGAAAATGAAACTGTCCGCTCAGAATCAAACCCAGGGGGGTCTTTTCAAAAGATTCTGCAACATGACTGAGTTGGGTTACTTAAATATTCAAAAGTACTGACACAATTCAAGGCACTAACAGAACAAAGGAGAAAACCGTATGAGCATCTTAACCAGCGTAGAGCAAAAGCATTTGATGGAAATAAAACCCGTGAAAATCGTACCCTTTCGTCAGACGAGGACGCAGGCACACCCGAGAGCACCTTCCCGTCCTCTGTGCCTGGAAAGCTTCTCCCCGAGACGATGAAAAGGCAGATGTGTCCCCGTCGTCATCGCTAAGACGCAAGAAGGATCTAAAAGAAGTGAGCTTGAAAGGAAAGCGCTCCAGCTGCCTTCCTGCCGAGCCCTAGCTGCACGTGTGAAACACCAGGAAGAATCTGTGAAACCTCATAGTCACATATGCGGACGTGGCAAGTGCCCAGGACGCAAAGCCAAAACATCAAACTCGTTTTTAGCAAGAAGCAACAGGAAAACTGAATTTCAAAAGTAAAACTTGCAATAGCCTCAAATACCCAGGAGTCAGTCTAAGGGAAAGCTGTGGGCGACCGCCCCCCCGGAACACAGAGCCCTGCTGAGCGGAACTGAACAAGGCCCACTGAGAGCTCAGCAAACCCTACTGGCCTGGAAAGACCTCAAATTGATCTGTATTTTCAGTACAACCCTTCGTCAGATTTCAGCTATTTTTAAAGATGTTGACATGCAGATTCTCAAATTTACACGGAAATGCAAAAACAAACTAATATTTTTAATCAGAGTCAGAGGAGTCGATTCCTCCAGGGACAGGGAGTGGGTCTGGACTCAGAAGACGGGGTAGGAAACTTTCTGAACCCTGGAAACTTGTGCGCCTGAGCCTGGTGGTGGTGACATCAGCGTAGACGTAAATAAAACCTCTCTACCTATGCAGTGAGTTAATGCTCCTTAAACAGGATAGATGTAACTCCAGACAAAAAGAAACAAGAAAAGAAGAAACAAAACCTGTCATAATGCAATTTTAAAATCTTTCAGATTAATCCACGGTAAATACCTTACAGGAAACCCTGTGATATGAAGCTAAAGCCAGATGTCAGTGAGTATTTACAATGTATTTATTTAGGCCTCACCTGCAGCACGTGGAAGATCCCGGGCCAGGGGTGGAAGCTGCACCCCGGCAGTGACAACGCCAGATCCTTAACCTGCTGCACCGCAGGAAAACGCCAACAATCGTGAGTGATTATATTTCAGAAAATAACGAATGCGTTCATTTTCCTATTCCAGAAATTAGGACAGAAGCAAGCCGACAAACCCAAAGAAACCAGAAGGAGAGAAGAACACGTGATTATGCTTTAAGATTTCATCATGCTGAGATCACTGAAATAGAAATAGCATCTACGCTGAGGATGAAGAGCGATGGCCCATAAAGTGTCAGGACCGGTAAAGGCAAGCACGTCGGAATTGAAATCGTGAGCAAATATAAACGAATCTTGAGCAAGTTCATGTGATGTTAGCAAAAAGCAGCTGCGGAAACTCCTAGATGAAACAATCAGTGCTCTGCAGACAGTGGAGGGGTCTCAGCAGTCGCCCATCTCGGTGGGGAAACTCCCCAGGCAGGTGTGTCGAGGTGAGGACGAGGCCAGCTGCCCCCGGGGACGATTGCCCCTCGGGCGTGTTGAGCTGAGTCCAGGCCAGGGCGGTGCTGCGAGGAGTGGAAGGTTGGACGCACGACTGGCGTGACTCCTCGAGCTCAGGGATTTGCCGAGGAGCAGATGGGAACGGAGGAAACGGGAAAGCGCCACTGAGCACCAGCTTCAATAAGAAAACGTGCAGCCTTCACAGGAGAAAAACCCCACTCTCACCCACATCGAAACCTGTAACACAGCTGCCCCTGTGGAGACGCCTCTGGGCACCCACATGTGTAACACCTCTGGGTGGGGAGGGGGGATTGCAAGGCATCCGGTGAGCAGATCACAGAAGCCCCAGAGTCAATGTTAATGAACGGGCATCCCTGTCAAAACCTCAAGTCAATCAACGAACTAAATGCGAATTCCGCGAAAGACCAAGAGGTGATGACAATTCGGAAAATAGCTAAGTAGGCGTCGTCTCGGGAGGCGTCCGGACTTCCGAGGGAGCTGGGCTGTTAAGACCAGGCAGACCGGGTGGATGGGCCAAAAGCCAGGGCAGTAGGACCAGAGCTGGATCCAGAGAGACAGAGACAGGCCTGTGTAGACCACCAACCCGGCTGTGACGGGAGGTGGGGTCGTAGGGCAGTGGGTGAGGAGGACACCGAGGTGCTGGGAGGCTGGCTTCCCTGTAGGAAACAGTAGAGCCGATTCCGAGCTCACCCCGTCTTCATATACTCAAGACCTAAATCTTAAAGGCAAAACTCTTAGACGCGTCAGTGACTTTTTTGATGATACCATGTGAGGAAAAGATGAACACGGTAAGAAGAGCACAAACCATAGGAGCTGTTGGTAAATTGATGACTTTGAACATGAAATCCCTGCACAAGAGACTCTTCCGCAAATGGAGGACAGAAGCCACAAGCGGTCACAGTTATGCGTAAAAAGTGAAACTGACAAATACCAAGTATATTAGAAAAATTTCCTCAAAGAGCTAAGAGAAGGAAAATCAGATACAGTAGAAAAGTGACAAGGGAACAAAAATCCCCGCAGCCTCGAACAGGGCACAGGGAGGCGAGGGCCCAGGAGGCGGAGGAGGGGCTCAGTGACATCCGCAGGCTGCACGTCGTCCCACCCCCGGAGAGCCCAGCTCCAGGCAGGGCCTGGGAGACCCTCGCTCCCCTGCGCCAGGGACCAGCCCACCAGCGAGCAGAGCCCGGGGTCTCAGTGCAGGCGGCGGGCACCGTGGCCTTGAGAGGAGGCTGCCGTTAAAAGGGGTGAACCGGCTTCCCGTGGCTCGCACAGCCCATGCGCAGTGTTGAATTTTTATAAAAGGTCGTCTAATATCGTTTCGTTCTTGTGATTTTTAAATGCAGAAGAAGAGCACTGATTGGGTATTGAGTATTGGGTTTAGACACGTGCACAGACAGTGGACTCTGCAACGTGGAGAAATACCTGTCAGGTCGAGAGGAGGGTGGGGGTGGGGGCGCGTCTGTGTTTACCTGATTTTGTGACGCTTTATTTTTAGAAGCGATCCCAACAGTAGTATAGTCAACTGCTGGCTTCTGTTCGGCCTCCGCGGGAGGCAGTGGTCTGTTGCACTAAATCTGCTTTTCTGTTTAAGATGTTTCTCAATTCAAAATAAGGAAAAACGTAAAGCAATTTTATTTTTACTTTTCTTTTTGTGAATGATTAAGGGAGTTGAAAGCAGACGTCCTCGAGTTGAAAGGAAGTCTGCCAAAGCTCAGGCACTTTTGTTTCTGTTTTTGTGTTTTTGCTTATTAGGGCCACACCCACGGCATATGGAAATTTCCAGGTTGGGGGTTACATCAGAGCTGCAGGGGCTGGCCTCCACCACGGCTCTCGGCAACACCGGATCCTTAGCCCACGGAGCAAGGCCGGGCCGTCCTGGCCCTGGAGAGCTACTCCGAGCTGTGCCCTTGGCCCTGCTCACAGCAGGACGGGGAAGACCAGGCGCCCGAAGAGGATCTTTATCAGGAAATTAAGATTTTGAAATACTATTCTCAGGTAATTCTTTATTAATGGACCCTTTTTGAAGAGCAATTTTAGGTTCAGAGCAACCTGAGGGGAAGGTACAGAGCTCCCCCCACCCCCAGCCCCTGTTGTCAGTATCACACCAGCTGGTACCTTCTCACAGTCCAGAGCCTGCACAGACACGGAATAAACCAGCATCCCCAGTCTACTCGACGCCTCAGCCATGGGGCTGCTCGTTGGGTGTGGACAAATGTGCAGACACACACCCGTGATAGGGTCAGAGGAGCAGTGACCCTGCCCTGGCAACCGCGGCTCTTCCACCGTCGTCCGCAAAGCCCTGCCTTGTCCAGAGGCGCTTAAATGTTAGTAGCGACGTGTCCAGGAGAAACAAAACAACGCAAGAAGCAGGATACAAGACATCTTTAGCTCTGGGGAGGGAGAAGGGACGTGCCTCCGCCCTCTCCTGCTGTTCCTGGCTCTGTGCTGCTGCTGCTCCTATTCACATGCTCTCTAAGGCTTCAGACCACCCCGGGCACCTGCAGAGGTGGGGGTGTGGTCCGAGAGGGGCAGGTGGGAAGGCCACATGTGGTTTAAGGCCCAGAGCTGCTAGCCCCCAAAACTCAATGGGGATTCCAAACCAGAGCTTCTGGGCCTGTAATTCTCTGGCTTCAAAGAACAGCGACGCTGCTTCTCATCCTCCCCAAGGGGAGAAGGCAGGGGCCCTGGTTGTAGCAGCAGATGAAGGAAAGTCAGTGGGGACCATGGGTTACAGCCCGATGAGCCTGGCTGCAAAGCCTCACTCTTTCTCTTACGAGCTGTGTGATCTCCGGCAAACCACATAACGTCTCTGAGCCTCAGCTTTTTCCAGGGGAGAATGGGAAGGAAGAAATAGGAAGTAACCCTTACCGAGCCATCTCAAGGTGCCATCGTCCTCGGTGCTTTGTGTTATTAACGAATGTGATCCTGCAGACGCCCTCAGGCCGCAGGTCCTACAGATGCGGCAGAGGGTGAAGAGGTTAGGGCTCAGCTCCTGATCACGCAGCTTGAGGCGCACTCCAGCCCTTGTCTTGGCTTAAGAGGGTGTGATTCTCATGAGGAGGGAGGGGCAGGGGTGGCCTCCGTGTGTCTCCTGAGTGCATTTGTGGGGGCCCCTCCTTGGAGCGTTTGCTGAGACCCACACTGAACCAGGTTCTGTGCCTAGAGCCGGGGCTTTAAAAGCTCAGCTCTGCCCCAGGGCGAGCTTGGTGGGGGAAGGAAGCCTGTGCTGGAGCCACAAAGAGCAGATGATGGGCCTTTGGGTGGACAGTGTAGCTGGGGCAGCCCTGGCAGGAGCCACATTAACACCGAGGACTTGGGTGTTCACAGCCCCCAGCAGACGGGCCCGTCTGAGCTCTGTTTAGGGCGCCAGCTCTCACGCTGCTCCCTCTGAGCCGACTTCTGGTACAACCTCAAGGGGCCCAAGAGCTGAGCTGTCTGGGATTTTACGCTGACACCTGTGACCTCATGTTCTTCAGGCTACGATCAAATTTTCTTATAAAGGGACATCAACTGTCTGCTTACACTCGAGGAAGTTTAAGCAAGAGTCTCGCACGAGTGCGGTGTTCTCTCCAGCCGTTTTCTCTTCTGCAACAGACTCGAGAGTCTTGCTCAGGCTGCAGTGACGTGGTAACATCACATCTTTGCTTCCAAATGAATCTGCTACCAAAAAGCGGTTCTGCTTCACAACCACCGAGGCTCAGCCCTCATGCCACCGTGAGCCGCGTCTCCCGCCCTGCGGGCTACCCTGGTGACGTTCCCAAGACCAGCTCAGTAACCCAGGCTTCTGGAAGTAGGTGTGGTTGCAAACCGGGGCTGCCACCCCAGCTGAGAAAGATCACCACTAAGGCAGTGGGTCAGGGGGTGTGTGACACTGAAGGTGAGGACCAAGGACCTCGTGGAAGGTGGAGGCTCACCCGCACCCCACTCCTAACGGAAAAACGTCGTCCTGGGCTTGCAATGTCCCTTAACAAGTTGCTTCTTCCAAGCAAAGAAAGCAGCTCAAGCATCTAAGGGAGTTGGGTATATTTAAAGATTAATTAGTCCATAACCTGAAGGAACATTTATAAATTATTTGAAAGCAGTCATTTAGAGTCTGACTCTGAATCATGACTTTCAAACACGCTCCCTTCTTGTGGTTGTCACTGTGGCACAATCATATCATTTGGCTTTAGTCAAGAGCTTTCCTGGAGCCATAAATTTTCGCCAACTTTTTATTCTGAAAAAATTCTAACATCTAGAATGACTGTTGAAAGAATGAACACAAAGAAGCCAATTTAACTTCTGTCCAGATTGAACAATTGTTACTATTTTGTTGTCTATATAATAAACACGCAGATATGTACACATGTAACTACATGTTAATATAAATGGATGTAAACTGTAAATATTTAACATATGAAATAATACCTACGATGTAAATAAATGTATTTTAATATAGATAAATATTTAAATAAAATGTTAATATTATGTCTAGAAAATATTAAATTATCAACATATATATCACTGAATATTTGAAAATAAGTTTAGCCGTCCTGGTATTTCACTCCTAAACACTTTAGGATGTTTGTCTTAAAAGCGAAAACATTCCCGTGTAACTACAGTACCAGTAACACAACTTAGAAAAATCAACAATGCCATATCTAGTATCTGGTCCACATTCAAATTTCTCTGATGATTTCAAGAATGTTTTTACAGTTGTTTGCTGTGTTTTAAACATGGAGCCAATCTAGGGTTACACACTGCATTCTAGGTCTCTCTCGTCCTTTTTAAAATCTAAATCAGGCACTGTTCCCATATGCAAATGTAAATATTCTAGTAGCCACATGAAAAAGTAAAGAAAAAAGGTTGGAATTACTCTTAATTATGTGTGTATTTATAAGATTCATGTGACTATCTAAATCACAGTGATATCAACATGTAATAAATATGAACATGTTTTTAAAATTACACTTTTTTTCATGCCAAGTTTTACAATCTGGTGTGTCTTTTCCATTTGCCGTCGACTCCGACTGGTCCCAGCCCTCACGTGCTCAACAGCCCCGAGTGCCAAGTGGCGACCACACGGACACTGCGGGGCTTCCTGGAGCACCTGAATTTGCAGTGGTGTTTATTTTCCGCACGACATTTTTGAAAACAAGTTCAGGGTTCCTTACAGCCAGACAAGTGCAAAGCACACTTGAAGTTCAGGACTGGAGGCGGCGCTGCGCTGGGCTGTGACGCCGAGCCCTGCGGGTGAGCGAGGTCTCAGCTCAGCTCACCAGCCTCCTCTCCGCGCCCCCGGGAAGATCTCCGATGACGTCACTGCAAGCAAAAGGAAGGCCTGCTGCTGCTTCCAAAACCCGAGCCCTAAATGGACGCAGGTTTGCTTTTTTGGTTTATGTAAGCAAAAGGCAAGTTTATTAAGTAACTGATAGTTTTTAAAGGAAAGCAATTTAGGAAACTTGAGGTCTCTCTAAAAACTTTATAAACAAACAGCTGTTTATAAAAGGGAGCGCTCTGGCCTGGAAACGTGGTGACGAAACTGGCACATTGTGCCCAGGTCTTGGCATCTGTTCATCCACCCACTTGTCCAGCGTGTGGCGAAGGGGAACCGCCCAGGGGACTGGAGGCCCATCAGCGGAAACACAAAGATGCCGACTCCCACTTAGGTGAGGTCCCCGGGGCTGTCAGGGGCGGGACCGGCGCCAAGTGAGGAAGGCGAGTCTCGGCAGGAAGGGACCCACAGTCAGGGCAGGCGGGAAGGGGGGCCGGGGCACAGGGGCTGAGCGGGTCTGCCCACAGCAGGCGTTTGGGAAGCATTCAGGCAGGAGGAACATCTTAGCGGCAGTTTGAAGCGGGGAAGGTCCGCGTGAGTTTCCAGGGAGGGGCGTCCCAGACGGAGCCGCACGTGCAAAGGCCCTGAGCCAGAAACGCGCCTGGCGCGAGCGAGGAGCCAAAAGGAAGCTGGGGGTGGACGAGGCACCCGGGGGGCCGCTCCAGACGAGGACCAGATGGGCCCTTGGAAGATGCGAACATACAGGCAGTTGCGGTAGCCGTGAGACCACAGGAGAGCAACGCGGACGCGTGCAGGAGGGGCGCACAGGTCCAAAGACTGTGCCCGAGTCTCCGATATCGGGTCACGGGGGCTAAAGACCCAGGGCAAGGGGCTGAGGAAGAACGGCGGGGGCCCCCCCGGCGTGCGCGGTGTCAGACACAGGGGAGGCCCCCGGGGTCGGCGCTCTTCTGTCTTCCCCACGCAGTAAGGAGCGCAGGCATCTGCTCCCCGCGGCAGGAGCGTGGAGGCGAGAGTGGTGCGCAGAGGGAGGCCCGGCGGACTCCGGGGCGCGCCCCCAGACACGGGTGCGAGCAGATGTGGGGCTGGGCTGAAGCACACTGCAGAGGTGTGATCACACACATATGTGGACACACACATGTACTAAGTGTTGTATTGTTTCCAGGGGCCAAAAATTACAAACCATTATCCATCAGCTGGGGAAGGGTGTGGAAGGGATCCATACCTGTGGCCCAGCTAACTGGAGACATCTGCCAGCTCCATCAGGGAGAAAGGGGTTGTGCTGTGGGTACCCATTCGGATTCCACATGGACCAGCAATACTGTGTATTAGCACGAGCAGAGAGGAGGGGAGTGATTTGGGAAATAACTGCAAATTTTTGTAGTGATTACTTTGGGGAGCCGAGACAATAGGGTAATTTCTCTTCTCCGCGTGTAGCTCTGTAAAGTTTGATGTTTGTATAAAGTACGTGTGTTTCATGAACAGAGAGAAACAAAAATAAAAGCAACATGACACAAGAATTATGGGTTGCTCGTATAATTTGATCGCCTCTCTGGGTAGCTAGAGATGACGGAGAGTTGTGAGGATGGGATGACGGTCGGTTGTGAGGATGGGGTGACAGTCGGTTGTGAGGATGGGGTGACGGTCGGTTGTGAGGATGGGGTGACGGTCGGTTGTGAGGATGGGATGACGGTGAGTTGTGAGGATGGGATGACGGTGAGTTGTGAGGATGGGGTGACAGTCGGTTGTGAGGATGGGGTGACGGTGAGTTGTGAGGATGGGATGACGGAGAGTTGTGAGGATGGGGTGACAGTCGGTTGTGAGGATGGGGTGACGGTGAGTTGTGAGGATGGGATGACGGAGAGTTGTGAGGATGGGATGATGGTGAGTTGTGAGGATGGGGTGACAGTCGGTTGTGAGGATGGGGTGACGGTGAGTTGTGAGGATGGGGTGACGGTGGGTTGTGAGGATGGGGTGACGGTCGGTTGTGAGGATGGGGTGACGGTGGGTTGTGAGGATGGGGTGACGGTGGGTTGTGAGGATGGGGTGACGGTGGGTTGTGAGGATGGGGTGACGGTCGGTTGTGAGGATGGGGTGACGGTGAGTTGTGAGGATGGGGTGACGGTGGGTTGTGAGGATGGGGTGACGGTCGGTTGTGAGGATGGGGTGACGGTCGGTTGTGAGGATGGGGTGACGGTCGGTTGTGAGGATGGGATGACGGAGAGTTGTGAGGATGGGATGACGGTGAGTTGTGAGCATGAGAGAGTTCCACAGGAAAAAAGGAACGCGTGTGAAAATGTTTAATGCAGCGTGATCTACAGCCGAGGACGCTTGGGAAGAGCCCACGTAAGTGCCGTGTTATGTGTGATGCTTCAGTGTGGCGGACTTTTATGCCGCTCTTCACAGTGTGTGTGTGAAGACGGAACAATTATGGAAAAAATCCAGAATCCAAACTCCGGGTAGAATTGTCACAGCCACACGACATGTGTGCAGATCCAGTCAGAGAGTAAGCGAGGTATGAAAAACTGGAAAAAGCTTATTTTCTTTTATCTTGTCTGAGGTGGGTTATCTCCTCTCCAAGCGAGATGCACGCCATCCCTACCTCGCAGCGCTCCCTGTCCCCTCCGTGGGGTGCTGGTGTCTAGTTTCAGGCCCATCCCTGTGCCGTGCGGGCTCCTCGGCTGTCTACAGGGTCCCAAAACCTGGAAAGAATCATGTAACCCCTTCCTCCCCACATGTGATTCAAAACTAAAACACTAAACCATAAGGTAAACGTAAGAAAGCTTACGTCCTAATGTTTCCCAACATGGCCTCTCGGGTGGTTTTTCCCTAAAATATCGAATTTTATTTTGTGAAATGTGGGTTAAAGATCACCTTCAAAGAACTGGTTGGTTGGTTCTCGTTACCTGTCCCGCCGCTGTCCCGACTCCCTGCCCCGCGTTCGCTCCGCGGCGCCTTGTCGCCGGCCTTCGGAGACGCTGCTCTGGCACCTGCTCTCGGTTCTCCTGTGGCCCCCGCGGGGCCTGCTCCCTCCCTGAAGTTACAGAAGAGTGGCTTCTGTGTCGCCCGCGCTGCTCCTGCACGTGTTTACAGGGCATGTGAAGACAAGGCGTTTCGAGACGCCTGGTTCGTTTTATCCTACGCGGTCCTCTCACTGTTTCCCATCCGCATCCCGCCTCTTTACTGCGTCTCCACTGGGTGTGCTGCTCTTACAAGAAAGGTGAAGAACAAGTGGGGTTACCAGTCGGCTACTTGGATTGCGAGCAGAGGAAACCGGAGGGAAGCGGGAAACGAAAGAGGAGATACAAGAGCAAACGTACCTTGGACGCGGGGCCACGGGGCACAGGAGGGCGCCTGGCAAAAATAAATCGCTTCCCTCATGTGCTGGCTCAGCTCCGGCTAATGCAGCCTGGCGCCACCAGTGATAAAAGTAATCCAATGTTTTTAAGGAGGGGAGGGGGAAGCTGTACCCAAATCTTAATGTTGAATGTCCACAGACCATTTCACTTTATGGTATTTAGGCACCGGGATATTTTCAATTGATTCAGCAAATAGTGATGAGAATCTGCCAATATTTGACGAGCAAATAGTCACCAGTCTGGCGATCGATGTTGGCGTCACATCTCCCGTGAGAAGACGTGACGTGGAGCCAGGAACCCGAGCGGCGGCACGACCGGTCCTCGCGTCAGCCCCCTTTCCTTTTGATTCCAAAATGGCAACTTGTCATCGGGTAACAAAGAATGACCCACACACGTGCAGGCAGGGCCGGCCACGCTCTCCTGTGTCAGTTGCCCTGGGATGCACGTCTTTCTTCCAGGACAAAATGTGCGTCTTTTCACATTTGAGGAACCTCAGGGGAGACGCCGGACCCCCCCCCCCCGCCCGCCCCCCGGCACCACCACCTGCTCGCTGACCCGTCTGTGGGTCTGTCTGTGCCTCTGTGTGCCATCCCGCAGCCCTGGGTTCTTCCCAATAAATGCGTCAATTGCCCTCTCTCTCCTCCCCCTGCTGTGTAACCGCATACACACTTACCTCGCACTCTGCTTATTCACAGAGTTGCCCTGGTTTTGGTAGAAGATGTAGTGATATATACGATATAAGGAAGGAAATGAAAATTACCTGTAATTCCACTACCTGTAATGTTTTCTAGACTTTGATAATACCAGTACATGATATTCCATATTATTATATAATACTGTGTAATAAATTACGTGATGAGTCGTCTGTATCATGTCACACATTTTTACCATAAGGATTCTTCCATGGTGATAAAGACTCCCTGTGAAGCACGATTTTTAGCTCTGGTGTAATGTTTTACTGTGAGTACAGTCTAACCATTCCTTTCGCTGAACCGTCTACCTGCTTTCTGATATTTACCTATTGAAATGTTTCAAAAAGAGAGTACAGTCCTGCTCATACTTGGGTTGTTTTCTAAGCGAAATCCCCGGAAGACTCTCAGTGCCTCTTAAAAGTCTGCCTTCCCGAAGCCTGTGTTAAATTGTTCCCTGAGAGTTCTGGGATGTGGCTTCACCACACTGCGTTCCTTCCCGGTATTTGGCGAAGAAATGTGGCCGCCCCCAGAGCTGTTCCTTTAGCTTGTTTTCCACCTGCTCCCGGGGCTCCAGCGGCGTCTGGCAGGCGGGTCCAGGCCATGCCTCCTGCTACCAACTCCCTTCTCCGGGGCCTCGCCTGCACTTTGCTCCCTGGGAATCGTCTGCTTTCCTTAAAGCGTGCTTTCTCCCTCGGCCTCCGCTACTCTGGACCATCTTTCCCCGACTGCCTGGGAGCCTCCGAATCACCCCGACGTCCATGCCCCCGCACGCTGGTGTCCTTCCTCGCACGTGGGTCCTGACTCTTCCCTAGTCCAGCCCAAACTCTGCGTCCCAACTTGCTCTTCCATCACCTTCTAGCTTTTCCGTCTTAGAAGCAACGACCTATCTGTGAAAAGTAGACGCAACTGTGAGAGTCTCCTGTTTTGTGTTCATTAGTATAACCAAGGTCTTTGCCACGTGGCAGAAGTCTTGCCACCTCACCAGGATGGCGTGGCCTGCGCACCCTTGTGCTGCTCCCCTTGGTCCCCTCACGTCCTGTCACGTCCCCTCACCGGCTCCTGCTGCACACACCACAGCCTGCGTCCTCTCCCTGCCCTCCCAGTCCGTCCCTTCCTTTGTCCTGGATGGAACGGCCTTCCTTTCTCTCCCCGGGGCTTGTCTCTCCATACCCGGTCCCACGGCCGAGCTGACTCCCTGGACCACAAGAACTCCCCCTGAGCTGCCTTCTTTGTGGTCCCTACGGAACGTGTTTGCCTACGTGCGGATGTGCCCACCTTCTCCTCCAGCTCGTGGGGTCAGTGACTGTGCCCCTGTGCCAAGCCACCAGAGTGGCGCACGAGGCTGCACCTCAGAGTCTACTCGCCCAGCAGCTCACAGGCTGCAGCGCAGCTTCCTGTCTGTACCATGTCGTCCTCTCCCGGACGCGTGTGGTCCCTGGTGCTGGGCTTCGTGGCCCATCCGTGAGATCAAATTTAATCTGCATTGGGTTATTTAGACGGGCTTAAGAATTATATCAGCTCCATTTCCGATCCACTGCTTAGAAGTAAACATTTTCAAACCAGGAAAATCAGAAACTTGCAAAGGTACTGTCTTGAGGGCCCCAGACAGACAACAACCAGGGTTGCTTAAAATTCGTGGTCAGTTGATTGGCTATTTTGTCTTATCCTTAAAAATGTTCAACACTTAAAAGGAACAACTGGAGTCTCCATATGCCGTGAGTGCAGCCCTAACAAGACCAAAAAAAAAAAAAAAAAAAGTAAGCCACTAAGTCAGGAGAAACTGGAAAGATCTAGAAGTTGCAAAAGACAGCACCTCCTGGAGTGATAACAGATGACGGGTCGACCCAGGGAACAGTGCCTGTTACTTGGAGGGAGTTACGTGGTCTTTGCAGGAGGACCATTCAGGGTCCGTTCCGTCCTTTTCCGGACGTTGGGTGGCTGTGGTTTTCCTCTTGAACTTGAACTTTGCAAAAGCCGAGGATGGGAGTTTTTCTTTCCTCCCCCTTCGATCACCACCTAAGGGTTCTAGGGTGGAAGGGCTGGTAAAACACGTAATGGTTCTGCAAAGGGAAAACCAGCCTGAAGTCCTCTCCTCTGGCCAGAATTTCTCCTTGTGTCAGCAGTTCGCTGTTCCGGCTTCGGTGTGTGGCTTGCCGCTCAGAGCTCCTGCTCGTTGACTGCAGTTCAGGTGGGCAGAGCAGTGGCTTCCTGGATACAGACAGCCCTTTTCCGACTAATGCTCTAAATGTACGGCCCCGTCTTATCAGATAACTTCGGCAATCTCCGTGCATGAACTGCTACGGAGGGCTAATGTTATTTATAAAGTGAAATCAATGTAATCTCTGTTGCTCATTAACGGAGATGTTCTGGGCTCAATTCTGTTTTATTTTCCAATTAAGCTCTATTATTTTTTCTTATTGGCCCTTGAAAAATAGCCACAGAAACGAACTTAATGGTTCTGAAATTGTCAGAGTCAACAAAATGCCCTAATGGAAAATATATTTGAATCTAAAAAGGACCTCGTGTTCAGCCACTGTAAATTACACAGTGCTTCATTATCATCTGTCCATCCCGTATTCTACCCCTTATGCTACACTTTTTAGGGAAGCAAGTGACTTGATGCGAAGGTCAGATCGAGGGTTCCTCTCAGTTCACTTTATCCTCGGAGTGAAATCAGAAGCCCCGCGGTGCTCTGCTGCTGCTGGTACACGTCCCCAGCAGAAAGGCCAGCCCGAAGCGGCCGTCCGGGGTCTGCGGAGGCCCAGCCTTCATCCGTCTCCTGTCCTGCTTGTGGGCTGAGGCACGGTCCCCGAAGAGGTCCCCATCCTGCTCCTCAGGGACATGGCACCTTGCCTCACAGGCGGTGTGATGAAGGACTTTGAGATGAAGGACGATTCTGGATTTTCGGTGGGGGGGGCCTGAATCAGGCCCCAGGGGCGGAGGGGGTGGAGAGGAGAGCTGGTGGCAGGGGTCGGGGAGTCCTGGGAAGCGGGCGGCCTCCAGAAGCCGGGCAAGGCGTGGAGTGGACCCAGAGCCCCCGCAGGGTCCTGGCCCCCACATCTTGACTCGAACCCCCTGAGACCCAGCGCGGGTTTCTGACCTGTCAGGTAGAAATGTGGGCCACCTCTGTCGTGGTCATTGTAACCTCAGAGCCCGGCCCCCTGCTGCTCTGCGGTCCACACTCTCAGTCATGGAGAAGCTGCCCACGTGTCCCGGAGCAAACCCATCACCCTGAGAAGAAAGCGGGGGGACAGCCTCAGTCACCGCTGAGTGTAAACGTCCCCCACCCCGCACCTCAAATAGAACTGATGACTTTCGCTTCTGTGTTTGTTTGGCTGGAGGGATGGCCCAGAAAGTGTGTGGTGCTCCAAGGCCAGGAACGGTGACGAATTCCTGGAAGAAAGTCCAGGGCCTGCCAAGCACCTGTCCTTAGTTGGTGTCAGCTGCTCTCCGAGGACCAGCCCCAGAAACTGCTCTTGCCTCCACATGAGGAGTGTCAGGAAGCCCTATCCGCCGTCCCCGCAGGCTCTCCCCGCAGGTGCTGGAACTCCCAACGCTGCACGTGGGACCGGAAACGCCGCCAGGACGCACAGGACAGGACGCTTGGCAGCCTCCATGGTCACCTGGGTACAGATGCTGCTCTGACTGCCTGATCAGGTTGGTTTGCTTTTGTCTCAGTAAACAGTTTTTCTGTGTGTTTTTTTAAGTATGAAAATAGGCTTTTGGAGCTCACTGGGTTCGTTAATTACTTACCGGTGTATATGTGTCACATGTGTCACGTAACTCCTCTCACTGCTCCATCACGTAAATGTTATTCTTTCTGTTCGCTGGACTGGAAACGTGAGGGCCAGGCCCCCTGACGCTGAAAGATGCACAATTAGGACATAACGGAGGTGGGATTTGAACACAGCAATGCTAACCCCTGGTCCCACTGGCACAGTGTCTGTTCTGAAAGCGTCTGTGTTCCTGGAGATACTGAGGAGGGGCTTGGGCAGCCCAAGGCCACAGTTTCCTTTGCTTCCTCACTCTTTGGAATAGCAATGTGGTCACATGACTGACTGGGTTTTGCTTCAGATTCAGTCATCTCCCCAAACACCACATTTTAACATGTACACACATGGAGTTCCCGTCGTGGTGCGGCAGAAACGAATCTGACGAGGAACCATGAGGCTGAGGATTCAATGCCTGGCCTCGCTCAGCGGGTTAAGGATCCAGTATTGCTGAGAGCTGTGGTGTAGGCCAGTGGCTGTAGCTCTGATGCAACCCCTAGCCTGGGAACCTCTATATGCTGTGGGTACGGCCCTAAAAATCCAAAAAAAAAAAAGACAAAAATGTACCCACATATCCAGGGAAACCAGCTGCACAGGCCACACACAGCCCAGGGTGGCTGTCAGCAGGTGCAGTGCATTCCAGGTTCACCCAAGGGACTGTCTGTAGGAAGCGGACTCACAAGTGAGACCCCCTCTGCTGAGGGGCTGGGAAGCAGACGGGATGAAACTGCCCGTCTTGGTCCGGTGGCCAGTGTGTCCCTCAGACCACGGCTCTTCCTCGGGGAGGCCGGGCCGTGAGAGAAGCCCCTCGCTTCCCACGTGCCTCCTAGAGCACAAGCGAGGGCCTCCCGCTCAGCACCGCTCCAGGCTGTGTGTTCGCAACCGGGTGTCCTCTCTGTTAGCGCAGCACCTCTCACTGTTTCCACAGGTTCGCGACGGGGCCCAGCTCTGCGCGGGGCTGTGTCGGGAGCCTGGTGTCGATGCTGACAATTTTGGACATTATTTCCCACTAAATGGCAGCTGCCTTAAAAATTGATCAAACTGAAGCTTTAAAGAAATCTGCATACAAAGCGTGGTGACCGGCGCTAACATATACCGTCTGCCTGTTTCTGCTTGAAAGGCACGTGGCAACAAAATTATCTCCAACAAATTTCTTCTCTTCTTAGAACTTTAAGAGTGCATTGCGGGGAGTCTCCAGTGGCACAGGTGGCTGAGGATCCGGCCTGCTCACGGCCTTGCTAGGGTCACTGCTGTGCCGTGGAGTCAGTCCCTGGCCCCAGAACTTCTGGAAGCTGCAGGTGCAGCCCAAGTCCCTCGCACACTGTGTTTCGAGACACGGCCACGTGCGGAAGCAGTAACTAAATAAAAGTTTTAGACCATGTCGACTCATCCCCAGCTCCTTCAATCTGCTCTTGTTTTCCCAGACTAAACTTTTAAAAAACGCATCAATAGTTGTAACAGTTGATGTAACTTGGATTTTTTTGTCTGCTTCTGAGAGCAGATTGGTTGACCTCGAGCTAACTTGTCCAGCGTGGTGGCCACCCGCTGTCACGCCCCCTGAAGGGGCTGGAAGTGTAAAACACAGGCCAGATTTTGAATAAAAAACACATCAATCGTTTTAAAATTGATTGTATGCTGAAATGAAAGTATCTTGGATATGTTGGCTTGAATACAACGTGTTATTAAAATTAATTTTACCTTTTTGCTATACATTAGAAAAATACGATACCTTGAAAAGAAGCACAGGCGGCTTTTGCATTTTTGCTCTTGTTCTAAATTGTAGCCTCTACCGGCCAAAAGTACATAATCACCTTCCAAATGGGCTCTCATTCCAAGCAGGGAGTGACTTTCTTTGGAAAAACTTGGCTTAATAAATTTTAATTGCTAGTAACACTAATAAACTAAGAGGAGATTAATTTACAATTATAGTTTATAAGAAACGAGCAGTACAAAGCTCTAAGAATGCAGCCTAATACATACTGCATAAAAATTAATGCTACCCTGTTATAATATAAAACTGCATGATTATATATCTGTCTTCACCCTTGCCTTCTTAGCATCTGGTAAATTGGCAGAGGCTTGAACTATAAAATTAACTTCTTAACAACGAGGCCTAATTAGTTCTAACCTTCTTCGATCAGATCATTAAACACGCACACAGGCAGGGACTTGTAACAGCAACTCACTCTCGTTTCTCTGCAGGTAGTTTTCCAGCTTAGCCTGGAAGAGCAGGTGCCCTCTGAGATGGAGAGAGGGTCCTGCAGGGATGGGGTGCTGACCACCAGGATGCCGGCGAGGGGGTGTCACCGGCCCCTCACTTACGCACGAGGCCGTTTGGTTGTAGCGCTGCCGCTTCCCTTCCACGCTGGGCGGACCAGCAGTCGTCTTCCGTCTTTCCTGAGTTTTGCTGTTGGTGACCCTGCGCGAGGCTCCTTCTTCTTCTTTTTTTTGGTCACACCTTCAGCACATGGAACATCCTGGGCCAGGGATCGAATCCGAGCCTCTGCTGTGACCTGAGCCAACGCTCCTAACCCCCTGTGCCACAGCGGGAGCTCTGCCCCTCCTTGAAAGACCAGCCTCTCCGTCCTTCCTCCTCAGCAGGAGTGTGTGGAGGAAGAGGAGGGGAGGTTGGAGCAGGTGAGTAAACATGATCGGTTTAAAGAGTGAGCATGCGGAGTGTAAAATACCCAGAGTGCTTTGTGGAAAAGTGGCCCCATGAAATGACCTTAAAACACCAGAAACGCTCCATTGCACGGTAGCTATTCTCATTACAGACGCGGACATTGCAGCAACAGATGAGGTTTATTTACAAACTTAAGATTTTTGTTTTTGGTTCATTGAAAATTGATGTTTGAAGTGGCTGGACCCCTTCCTGTGGTTCACAGGCCAGAGCATTTGCACGAGAGGAAGTGGTGGTTTCGGGCCATGAGACTGAGGGGCCAAGTGGAATTTCCACTGGAAAGAGGCCGCCGTGGTCCCATGGCTTTTCCAGATGGCCTCAAAGCAGCAGCATCCAGAAGGCCACTGGCTGGGGCTCAGGCCCCTTCGAGGGTTGTGCAGGACAGCGGCCCCACTGGCTCCGAGTCATCCAAGTCTGCATGGTGCGTCCAAAACTGTCCACGCTTGATAGCTCACCTTCTGCCTTTGTTAGGGCCACTCCGCAGTCCCTCTTGACTCTGTCACCTTCCAGCATTGTTTTTGTAATGTTTTTGTGAAATATATTCGTCTATCAGCAACTATGACATCGTCGTTATTATTGCCATGTCAAAAACTCTATCCAATACATTGGTTTGTCGAGTGTTTCTTTTTTTCTGTGTCACCTGCCTCTACATGTGTGTAAAACTGTACCACACCTGCAGTCCCAGCCCCCTGTTTCCAGCTCCATCCTGAAATACATACGCAGATGAAGGCATTTAAAGTTTTTTTCAGCTTTCCCATCATGGCTCAGTGGAAAAGAATCCACTGAGGATCCAGCAGAAAAGGATCCACTAGTATCCATGAGGACGCAGGTTCTATCCCTGGTCTCGTCCTGTGGGTTAAGGATCCGGCGTTGCCGTGAGCTGTGGTACAAGTTGCAGGTGCAGCTCAGATCTGGCGTTGCTGTGGCTCCCATTCGACCTCTAGCCTGGGAACCTCCATATGCTGCAGTGCAGCTGTAAAAAGACAATAAATAAATAAATAAATAAATAAATACATAGGTTTTTTTCTTCAGGTGATTTAAATCTTTGGTGATTAGTCTTGTCATTGGAGATTGTCATTTATCTTTAAAAATGAAAATTTTTATTTCTCACTTATTTACGTTAAATATACTAGAGAGAACCAGAAAGGAGACGTTGTTTTATACCCTCTCATCAATTAAAATAAATGCACTTTAAAATTAATACTTGTTATTTGCAGTAGGAAAAATTTGTAAGAGCCAAAATGTCCAACTTCTGGAGAAATTGGCAAATAAATTATTAACGTTCATCTGAAAAGTTTTAAAACAGATCATGAGCTCTCTGAAGAAATAGCTGGCAACATTTACACTCTTTGTCTCTGAAATCCAATGTCTAAGACATTCTATTCTATGGAAATTATCAGAAATATCGTTAAGCCTCCTGAATGGGACTCGTAAAAAGATAAAACACTGGCAACAGTTTAAAAAAGACTCGTGTAATTAAATACTATCGAGCTGTAAAATCACGTTTTTGAAGATTAGGTATAATCGAAGCATTCATGATACATTGTTGAATAAAAATTCACACTATAAAAATATACAGAAACCGAGTCCCCAGTTTCCTGTACACTGGGTAAATATTACCTTGGTATAGAATAAACTACCTTTTACAGATGTGAGCTTATTTGGCTTAAAATGAGAATTGCATTATCATTATATTCTTCCAGTTTTCATTTTCAATATAATAATGCAAATGGCATGCATTTTTCTAGAATTTACTCAGGCACAGAAGGCGTAGAGAGAGATGCTGACAGCGTCGTTACTCTGAAGTCCACCCCTGAGCACAGAGCAAGTTAAACTCTTGCAGCCCAGCCCTCAGACCCGCGGCTGATGGGCTTTTTACTGGGGGAGCAGGTGTGTGTCGCGAGAAGGAAGGAGGGGGTTTCGTTGAGGCGAGGTGTCCCAGCAGCTTGATCTGCAGCCCCTTTTACTCTGCAGCACCGGAGAGACACTGTGGGCATCGGGGCAGAGTCTTGAGAGGCTTCTTAAGTTTCGTCACCACCAGAGAGTTTTGAACAGGGAAGCCAGTGAAACAGAAACAGATGGCTCAGATTTTCTTTGAAATGTAGACAGATTGAAGAGGAAGACATTTGGCAAAAATGCACGGGCGGGGGCGGGGGGGGGTTGGCCAAACTGAAAACACTTGAGAAATGGTATGAAGCACTCGAGAAATATTAACGTGCCGAACATCCCCGGAGTGTGATGTGACGGGGACACGAGGACACTCAAGGCCATAAAAGGCAGGGCTGTCAGGACGTGGTCTGCTTGGCCGTCCAGGCAACTGTCCCATCCCAGGCATCCTGCCTGCATCCCAGGGGACCCCTCCTGTATCCCGGGCATCCTGCCTACACCTCGGCAAGTGGGTCTACCTGTATGACTATAACTGCTTCACCCTCATCGTCCCTGCACTAGAGGCCGAGGGCAAGATGGGCTTAGTCGCTAAGGAACTGAGCCTCCCCGTACCTGCCCCTCTCCCTGGGACCGTGACATGTTTAAGCTGCCCTTTGTAGAAAACAAGAAACAACAACAAGAATTTTTCACCCCCCCCCAACTCTCAACAGTGGTAGAACAACCATTCAGCAGATAAGTGTGGAAGCCGAGGCCCAGACGCCGCAACGAGCGCACGAGGTCCGGCGGACGCAGGCAGAGCCGAGCACACGAGGCTCGGCGGACGCAGGCAGAGCCATCCTCGCAACAGGAGAACACGTCCCTCAGGGCGCAGGGACGTGTCCAGAACAGGCCAGGCCTTAGGCCACAAGTCTCAACAGATTTTAAGACAGACACTCTGCAAAATGCCTTCTCCCATCACGACAGACAAGCCAGACGTTAATAACAGAAGCAAAACTGGATAAATCAGAGATGTGGGGCAACGAAACGGTACACAAATAATATACTGGAGTTCCCGTCATGGCGCAGTGGTTAACGAATCCGACGAGGAACCATGAGGTTGCGGGTTCAATCCCTGCCCTTGCTCAGTGGGTTAACGATCCGGCGTTGCCGTGAGCTGTGGTGTAGGTTGCAGACGCGGCTCGGATCCCGCGTTGCTCTGGCTCTGGCGTAGGCCGGTGGCTACAGCTCCAATTCGACCCCTAGCCTGGGAACCTCCATATGCCGTGGGAGCGGCCCAAGAAATAGCAACAACAACAACAACAACAACAACAACAAAAAGACAAAAAAAAAAAAAGAATATACTCAATGCACAGTATTTACCCAAGACCCGATGCTCAAAGAAAAGCAACCCCCTGGAAATTAGAACATAGCTAGAGACGAATGAAGATGGACACGCAAAGCCCGAGAGCTGCTGCGGTGCAGGGAACATGGTGCTGAGGGGAGCCGTGTGCAGTCGGCCTCAGCGACCACCGGTTCTGCATTCAACCACATGAGGACTGAAAGTATTCCGGAAAAGAATTCCAGAACGTTCCAAAAATCGCACCTTGAATTTACCGCATGCCGGCACCCATGCACGTAGGGTTACGCTGTATTAGGAGCATAAGCGACCTAGAGAGCCTTCGCGGTGTCCTGGAGGGTGTGGGGTGCTATGCAGCCATGAGCCCTCTTCTGTAAGGGCCCTGGACGACCTCAGGTCTCAGCCTCTGCAGGGGCAGGAGTCCTGGAATCGATCCCCTGCGGATGCCGGGGGATGACTGAAGCTGTACACACTTACCCCGAAAAGACAAAGGCTCGGAATTCATAAGCTGCCTCTTCCTCTTGAGGAACTAGAATGACTACTAGGGAAAATCAGAAAATAATAAATGGGTTCGAGGATGTGGAGAAACTGGAACCCTTGGGCTCTGTTGTACAAATAGTTCAGCCATCGTCGAAACCACTTCCTCCGGAAATGTAAAGTAGCGTCTTACCGTATGATCCGCCAATCCCAGGGCGGAGCCCCCACCCCAAAACTAAAAGCGGAGTCTGGGAGAGGCATCTGCCCGCCTGCGTTCCCAGCAGCAGAGTCACAGCAGCCAGAAGGCAGCAGCTGCCGTGTCCACCCACGGGAAACAGCCAGTGTGGTCCACCCACACAGGGGCCCCTTCATCACCCTCACCCAGGAACGACACCCTGACACAGGCTACCAAGGAAGGACCTGGAGGACACTGCGTGACTCCACTTCCAGCAGGTCCCTAGAGCCATAAGACTCACAGGATGGAGGGGCAGGGTGGGCGCTGGGGCTAGGGGAAGGGCGGGGAGCTAGTGCCTGGTGGGAGAACAGGGGGTGAGGGGGGAGCAGGCTGGAGCCGAGGCAGTCAGGTCAGGCAGATCGAACAGTCATGGTCAAGGCTGGTCCCTGCTTCCGCACCCTCCGTCACCCCACGGACTGAACAGGCAGCACAGCAGAAGCACCTGTTTTCTGAAGAGGTTCACAAGCTGAGGGTGCTCGGCTGGGGCCACACGTTAAGGCAAAAACATGCTCCCAGTGTGAGGAGTCGCCCTGGCACCTGCTTCCCTGGGGCGGGACCGAGCATCCTGGTAGATGCCGTGAGCAAGAAATTCAAGCTTCTCAGAACAAGGTCGCGCTGTTCGCAGGAGCCTGGACCGTCTCTGGAAGCAGCCAGGAAGCTGGGCGCCCCGTGGGGCAGAGCAACAGCGGGAGGCGGGGAGCTCTGCACCGGAGCCATGCTCTCTACCTGATCGTCCCCTGGAACTTTGTAGCAGGCAACGTGCCAGAGCCCCGAGAAGCGGTAGAATAAAATTCATCGTCTAAGACAGGAAGGACGAGGGACAAGAAAGGACACCTGGCACCCCCAGGACGACGGCACCGGCCACAGCCCTTCTCGGAGGCGCCGCCTCAGCTCCCGAGCCTGCGGGGGCCGAGGCCCAGACTCCAGAGGCCGGGCCTGAGTGGAGGACGGGCTGCAGGGCGGGGGCGGGGGGGGGGGTGCACGTCTGAGCTACGACGCGCTGAGAACAAAGGTGCCATCAGCACGTGTCCCGCACTGCAGACCACGGTAGCGTGGTCCAAATTCCTCTCTGCTTTGTGAAGCTGTTGTGCCCTTGACCCAGCTGAGCTCAGCCTCTAAGACGGCGGCACGTCTTGGGAAAGAAGCAGGTAAATGGGACGGACAGCCGAGGGGTGAGCAGAGGTCCCTGAGGACTGATGCGGGGCGTCGCCCAGCCGACCGCATGCCCTTCTCATTCTGTGGACCCCTCTCCCCCAGCACAGGAGCCACCAAAGCCACCCGAAGTGCCGCAGCTGTATTGACGTATTTGTCGCCCCCCGCCGCCGGGTCTCGGGGTTGCATCCAGGGACCCCTCCCGCTCCAGGCGGTCCTGGGAGGCAGCAGGAGGATGAGAAATCTAGAAGGAAAGTGAACCTGGTGGGGGAACCTCCAGGGCAGAGATCGGGGAGGCTGGCTCCTGTGGTCCCCAGGACAACTGGGCACGGACCTCAGCTCCTGGAGGGGCCTGAGCACTGCCCAGATGACAAGGACAGAGAAGGACCTCAGGACAAGAGAAAAGACTAACTCCCTCGTGCATCATTCATTAAAAAGATTTGTGAGAACAAAGCCCCTGTAACCAGAAACAAGATACCCAGGCCTGGTGGCTTCGGTGTGAGACGGCGTGATGAGCATAAGCAGGGTGGGGCGTCTGCTTGCCTGTCTGGAGGAGGACCGCCTGGGAGCCAAGAGTTGAAGAGCATGGACACGTGCTGAATGGGAGGCTCAGGAGAGGACCACGGCCCCACACAGCCAGGCCACGTTCTCACGTGGCACCACGGCGCACTCGGAAAATCACATTTCAAAGCTTCTTAATAATTATAAAACACGGAGGAATACAATAAACTTAATCCTCTCGAGAGCCTCGTTTTGGCATATTGGGGTTTTAGTTTGGATGCTTAGTTGAATAACAATCTTTCTGTTAGAATAACAAAAACTCGACTCAGAGTGCCTTAAACAACAGATAAAATTATTTTGAAAAATCTAAAGACAGTTCTACACTAGTGATGGAGCATGATGGAGGATAATGAGAGAAAAAGAGCGTTTGTGTGTGTGTGTGTGTGTGTGTGTGTGTGTGAGTGAGAGAGACTGGGTCCCTTTGCAGTACAGTAGAAAATTGACAGAACACTGTAAGCCAACTATAATGAAAAAAGTAAAAATCATTAAAAATAAGTAAATAAGAAAGAAAGTTAAAAAGAAAATAAAGATAGTTCTACAGTGAGATTTGATCTAGCAGCTCAACTGACATGACCAGGATTCAGGACCCAGTGTCTCTGTCTCTCTGGTCAGCTCTGCCCAGGAAGCTGTGCTGGGCCTCATGGCCACAAGACGGCTGCAGAAGCTTCTTGGGCTCCATGGTTCCAGGTTCAAATCGAGCAGAAAAGCCAAATTCTCATTGACTAAAAATGAAAACGCACAACCTGAAGGCTGAGAATTATTTTTTGTTTGCTGATCTTACCGAGGGCTCTAGCCTCCCCAGCCCTCAAACGCCGATCCTGGGAACGGCTGAGACCCTGACCCTCCAAGATCTGTCTGCGAGAGGCAGGTGCCGGCTCCCCTTCCCTGGCTTTCACTAACCTCGATTTCATAGGAAGGTGGAGGTGACAGCTGTCTACTATTCAATCGTGGCTTAAGAATGCCAGAAACTACTATAGTATTATTAACTAGTAAATTTCTAATTAGTGCCATAAACTAGCCCAGAGGTTTGCACCATACGCATGTTAATTTTTATTTAAAGTTTGGAGGAAATAAAACAGTAGCAAATAGCCCCTTCAGATTTTAATTAGAACGTTGGCGGGATTCATCTAGGCCGTTAGGATGCAGGCTTCCTGAGGCATGGCTTACCTTCGAGCCATCTCTCACGCTCCCACACAGCCTGGTGGGGTGCCTGGCACAGCTTAATAGCGTGAGTTAAATGGAATCGGGGGTTTGGAATGGAGTGTCACATTGACCTCGAGTAACGAGAGGCTCTCACACTTCCTGGTCACGCTGCTCACAGTGCATGTTAAGCTGCTTTACAAGGTAAAATTCAACGCCAGTTCTACCCTAAACCCCCGCTTTGGGCTCCTGGTTGTAACAGGACAGTTTTCCCTTCACGTTTTGTCTTTAAGATCCAGACTTAAAATGACACATGTTTTTCTTGAGGAGATACTTCGTTTTAAATTTTTGATTTGGTAAAGCCAAAATAGAATAATATTCTAAGTTCCCCTAAATACTCAAAAATATTTTTGAGCATTTTCTCTTTAAAAAAATCTGTCCCCTGGAGTTCCCTTTGTGGCTCAGTGGTTAACAAACCCAACTAGGTACCGTGAGGTTGGAGGTTCTATCCCTGGCCTTGCTCAGTGGGTTAAGGATTTGGTGTTGCCGTGAGCAGTGGTGTAGGTGGCAGACTCAGCTTGGATCCAGCATGGCAGTGGCTGTGGTGTAGGCCGGCAGCTGCAGCTCCAACTCAACCCCTAGCCTGGGAGCCTCCATGTGCCAAGGATGTGGCCCTAAAATAGCAAAAACAAACAAACAAACAAAAAACCTGTCCCCACAGCTTGAACAGGAAGTACCGTTGCTTCCCCGAAAGTGAATAACTTCCTTCATCCTTAAATGTCATGACCCACGATAGGAAAAAACCAGAGTTTAGAGTCAAAAATCTGACGTAATGTGCTCTGATGGACACGTTTAGTAAAAGGCGATTTAGACGATTCGCAGCCACCTCGTACCTGTGAAATGTTTTTCGTGAAGTTCACTCTACTTCCATCAAGAAGTAATTATCAGGTTTTCATTTACTTTACTCAGCATGTGTCTGAATCCTGGTTTAATTTAATCACACATATTTATTTTATGTATCAGTGACTGCATAATTCACAGATTTCGTATTGTTCCTTTGTTTATAAGTGAAAGCTTAATTCTCCTAAAGAATGGACTGCAGCTTTTATTTTTTTTAATGATAATTTTTTTTTTTTGTCTTTTTAGGGCTGCACCTGCGGCATATGGAGGTTTCCAGGCTAGGGGTCAAATCGGAGCTTTAGCTGCCAGCCTACACCACAGCCACAGCAACTTGGGATACGAGTCTTGTCTGCAACCTACACCACAGCTCATGGCAACGCTGGATCCTCAACCCACTGAGCGAGGCCAAAGATCAAACCTGCGTCCTCATGGCTGCTGGTCAGATTCATTTCTGCCCAGCCACGATGGGAGCTCCTGGACTCCGGCTTTTATGTTTAAGGCATATACAACAGCGACAGGGTCAGAGCATGGTGTATTTCTCTAGAGTCATTTAAATGCCTTTTCAGGAACTCCCACTGTGTCCCAGCAGATCAAGAACCCGACATGGTGGTCTGAGGGTGCTATTTGGATCCTGGCCTCGCTCAGCGGGTTAAGGAACAAGTTGCAGACGTGGCTCTGGTCCCAAATTACTGTGGCTGTGGCAGAGGCTGGCAGCTGCAGCTCCAGTTGGACTCCTGGCCCAGGAACTTCCATATGCCACAGGTAAGGACGTAAAAAGGAAAAAAAAAAAAGATTTTTCATTCAATTTTTTTCTGGAGTTAATGAATGATTGTCCATTCATTGTTCATGCAACACGCCCCTATGATTCAAAATGCTTGCTTTTCACGGGCCCACATTCACAGTTAGACATTGAAGCTTTATAATAGCGTTCTTTTTAATAGTACGAGTGTGTCCCTTTCAGAACTTAGGAGGATAAAGTTTTCTTATTTTTGTTTTCTAACTTCATAATCATGGAAGAAGCCCCCATCACACGTCATCAGCAAATTGAAAGACAGAACACGCCACACTCGTGAGAAGGGCTCGTTCAAAACGCAGACACCACCCAGTGCTGGCAAAGACGCAGGGCCGCCAGAAGGCAGGGATGCGGAAAAATGCCCTGACGTGCGGGCAGGGTTCCCCCACTCGACTCGGCAGCCTCCCTGGGAGTGCAGGTGCTTCATTACGCGGCCGAGGCCGAGGCCCCCATTTCAAAGCATCCGTCTGGAATAAACACTTTGCCAGCTGATGGCACGGCCACTGATAAAATACCCAGGTAAGGGGCCAGGCCTCCACGCCCATCGAGTCCCCTCTTAGAAAGCCAGCTGAGGCCACTGACACTGACAAGGGCGAACCTGCAAGCCCTGGGTCCCCCCGGACGCTCGCAAAAGCGGAGCCCCGGTCTTCCCTCCATCCCCCTCCACTGGCGACCTCCCTGCGGCTTCAGGGGCACCGTGGAGCCGCCAGGGCCTGTGAGGAACGGGTCCGGGTCCTCAGAGCTCCCCGATGGTCTTGCTGAGGTGTGTCACACTCACAGTAAGAACCGCAAGGGCTGGTCAGGTCACAGTTCTGGCTCCCGCCAGGGAGGCGTCTGTGGGGGCTGCTCCGGGCAGGACGGGCCCAGGAGAGGGCCCCAGGCATGTGTCGCCAATAGTAATAGCTATACAACCTGGTGTTTCCCCACAGGAGCTGAAAAGCGTCCTCACACACAGACCTGCACGGATGTTGAAGCAGCCGATGTTTATAAGCGACGACATTTGGAAGCGACCAAGAGGCCCTCCAGCAGGTGAACGAATAAACAAACTTTAGCGCATCCACGGGATGGACGCTCCGTCTCGGAAATAAAAGGCAGCGAGCTCGCAAGCCAGCAGGGACCTGGGAGAACCTTAAAGGCACGTACTAGGTGAGAGCAGCTGGTTTAACAGGCTGCACGGTGTGCGATTCCAGCCACGTGACGTTCTGGAAAAGGCAGAAGTACGGAGGCAGTGAAAAGAGCTAGTGGTCCCCTGGGGTTTGGGAGAGAGGGGTGAACAGGGAGGTCGTGGCGGGGGGGAGAGGAACTCTCCTCGCGTGTGATGCTGGGAGGGCGGATGCTTGATGCCACGGCCTTGTCCAAACTGCCAGACTGCGCAGAGAGTGGACCTCGGTGTGACACACTCGTGGTAAGTGTGGTCCAGCACCTGGGACGCACTCGTGGTCAGAGGCCTGAAGTTCACTGTAGGGAAGCTGTGGGCCTGGCAGGAGCGAGAATCGCGTGCACTCTCTTCGCCGTGTTCCATAAACTAAAACTGGCAAGGATAAAGCCTATCAATGAAACAAAATTAGCCCAATAAGTCATTTGTTTTTATTTTCTGAAGTGTCAAGATCAATACTGTACATAAAAGGAATTTAATTTCTCCTTATTATATCCTATACACATTTCATAAAATTCAGTACCTTCATGTGGGTTGTGAAATTGGAAAGTTTTAACTCAAGATCTCAGAGTGAGACGTTTGCTTCACACCATTTCAGCTCCAAGACCAAGAAATTCTAAGGCTGCTTTCACTTTCAGCCCTCAGTTTACTTGTGACAGACAGACTCGTTTCCCAGTAGAAGTGTGTACATACATGAGAAGGTGTGCTAGAAGTTTATGTGAGAAACCTCGCAGTTTGGAGTTCCTGCGTCCACTAAGGATATGGTGTTTTTTCTGCAGCAGCTCAGGTTCAACCCCAGCCTGGCAGAGTGGGTTAAGGACCCAGTGTTGTTTCTGCGGCAGCTCAGATTTGATCCCTAGCCCAGTACAGCGGGTTGAGCATCCCCTGTTGCTGCGGGCCAAAGGTGTAGCTCGGACTCACTCACTGGACCAGGAACTCCCATGTGCCAGGGGTGCGGCCGAAAGGGGGAAAGCACCTCACAGTGTGTCGTTGAGTGCACCCTGGGAAGGTCAACTGGAAAGTCGACAGTCCCCAGGCGGCAGGTGGGGTCACGCGAGAAATCAGTCCATCGTGGATTAAAAGGTGAGACGGGGATGACCCCCTCAGCACGGCACCCGGAGTGTGGCCAGAGTGAGAGGAAAGCCACCTGCCCTTGACCCGCAGCGAGATGACGTCCAGAAGAGCTTCTGGCAAACCCTTCTGCACTCAGCTGCCCCGTCCCTCCCTCCCAGAGGGCTCACAGTCACTTCTGTGTCCTCCCCGCCTCCTGCGTCCCTTTGCGGGGCGCCGAGGGGACAGAACACGGTCTGCTCCACCGCGAAGGACCGTATGGCACTCTGGGGGAGCAGCTCTTTTCTTCTGAGGTCAGTTTGGGTACTTTACGTGTTCCAAGGAAACCACGCATTTCGTTTCACTGAGTTTTTTGGAATTTGTTTGCACAGAGTTAAGGCACATTTCATAATTTCCTGAAAAACATTTATTTTTAAGAAGGTAATTACCAGGACATATCACCGAATCCAGATGCTATAATGTGACACGCTGACCAAGTATACGTTCAACCCTGCTCCAGCCCCTTAGGGCCCCTCCCCGGGGGTCACTGCAGGAGCTTACTTTGCAAAAGTACACGCAGGGCCTACGCGTTGGCTTCTGCAACATCCTCGTACGCACAGGTGTCATGTCGGATCTTATGTCACCGATCTGGGCTCCAGCTATTCCTGTCATTGCTCACCCTTAACAGTTTCAGCTCCACAAGGCAATTGCCTGCCTGCTTTGCCTGCAACACATTCAAGCATTCGACGAGGCCCTTCATATTTCTCCCGTCCTGTTCCCTTTGAAAGATTAAATCTCAGACGGCAGCTCAGAGAAACCAAGAAAGTAGCTCTAAACCCGCTAAAGTTCTAAACACGCAGCTGTGAAGAGCGGTAATACTCAGGTTGAACATGTTTCAAAGCCGAGAAAAACCAAAGCCCTTCCAGTGGTGCCACATTGGGGCTGTGTGGGGAGCTCTGGGCGGTAAGCGGCCAGCAGTCCCCGATGGAGCACAGCAGGGCAGGAAACCGAGGAAGCCCCCAAGGAGCTGGCTTCTCCTTCCTTAGCCTTTATGAAAAATGCTCAAGCGGTATTTAGACAGATGCACACGACACTGGCGAAATGTGTTTTAAAGATTTGTAAGCCAGGAGTTCCCATCATGGCTCAGTGGGCTAAGAACCCAGCCAGTATCCGTGAGGACGCCAGTTCCATCCCTGGCCCCCCTCAGTGGGTTAAGGACCCGGCGTTACTGGGACCTGTGGCTTAGGCGTTGCTGTGGCTGCGGTGGAGGCCGGCAGCTGCAGCTCCAATTCAGCCTCCGGCCTGGGAACCTCCATGTGCCACAGGCGTGGCTGTAAAAAGAAAAAAAATAAGATTTGTAACCAACAATATGGCGGAATTTTTGCAGTTCCTCCTTTAGTCAAACGAGTATTTAACAAAAATTTGATGGTGAAGGAAGAAGAAAAATAAGGAAATGAGGAGAGAGCTGCCTTTCGAGGTGGCGTCAGGGAGAGCGAGGAGGGAGCATTTTCCGCCTCAGAACACAGAGCACATGCCGCCGTGTAAACCATGCATGGAACCAGAGACCCCAAACTCTTAACTTGCAGGAGGTTTGGGAGACAAGGACTCGAGGGACAACGGGCTTCGGTGGAAAAATTCCTGTAAGAAACCAGGCTGACGCAGCCGAAGAGGCGGCAGAAGAGCAGAGCCCGGAGGGCTGGTGACGGTCGGGGGGCTCACGGAGCCTAACGGGCTACGAGCAAAAAGCAGCGCCTCCCAGGTGCCCTTCAAATTCACAAAGCCGTCTTCAGGCTTTAGTTAAATGTTTTGTAACTTGCTTGAGTTTTTACTGACTATGTTATGTGATAAATCAGGAAACATCGCATTTTCTCTTCGCTTCTTAAAAAAATTGAAGGGGTCTATTGTTAGAGACTTTGCTATCAAGGCCAGTTTCGGTGATGAGCCTCCGAATGCCACTTCGGACTCTTCTAGAAAGCTCCTTCCAGCCCTCTGACAGGCCTTCTTGGTGCTGGGCGGCAAATGGTTGCCTTTTTTTTTTTTTTTACACAGAAGGTGCATGAAGGGCTTTCCATGTTCCCGTTCCGTATGAACCAAACTCTGCGAAATGCCCAAGAATCCCTTGAAAATCTTGAATTCAGAAAGTTGCCTTGAGGTCAGCTCCACATACGACAGATCTCATCATTTTTGATGTTCTCTTTGGCACCAAACACGGTTCTCCAAAGCCCCAGGTATAAAAAGAGCAAATCTCCATCTTCAAATTTTAATCACTCTCGTTTTAATCTCTACCTTTCATCGTATCGCCAGGAGCCATGGAGAAAAATGCAGCCTCTGGGCTTAGGCAGCGGTGATTCCAGTGAAGATGACAGAACTGGATCCTTCAATCAAGGCCACAGAGTGGAGGATCTCAAGTGAAACGGTTTGCGTGGGCTGGTGACCAGCCAGCCTGAGTCGCCCGAGGACAGAGCAGGATTAAAGAAGATTGGGGGGGGGGGTCGGATCGGCCTGGGAGAAGCTCCTGAGCGCCCCTGCGCATGCGCCTCCTCTGTCACCACCCGGGACCCACTTGGTGCTGGATGGGGTGCTGGGCTTGGCACCCAGCAGGGTCCATTTTCCATCTAACTGGAAAGACGGCCGTGTCTCAGTTTTCTCACCTGGAAAGTGCAGGAAACTCTTCCAGTCGAGGGGTTATCATCTTGCGGAGACAAGGACACCACAAAGGTGAGTGGCTGACACGTGGCAGATGCTCCACCGGCGGGAGCTCCGTCTTCCCAGTTCGTTGAATAATTTGCACAACTTCTCCAGAGGCTCAGCTTGCCATTGATGGATTGATTGATTCCTTATGGCCGTACCTGAAGCCTACAGAAGGTCCCCCGGATTGAATCCAAGCAGTGCCGATCCCTTAACCCTCAGCGCCAGGCCGGGCACTGAACTCGCACCTCCACCATGGCCTGAGCCCCTGCAGTCAGAGTCTCAACCTTTGGTGCCAGGCGGGAACTCCAAGAGGTTCAACTTCTCAGTTTGATTTTAAAACTATTTTTAAAATTGTGTGGAGAGAGAAAATTTTGGCAAAAAGAACTTTTGAAAGAGAATGTGGTTCTGAGCTATGAGCTCTGGGGGATGACGCGTCAACACGGGTTCTTGCACAAAGTCCCCTCTGGGGGGACACTGACCGGGAGGTCAAGGGGGGGCACATGGGAGCTCTTGGTATTTTCTGCTCCATTTGGCTGAGAATCTAAAACTGGTGAAAAATAGGTTTTTTTTTTGTTGTTTCTAAAGAGAGAGAGTTTAAACATAAAGGAAAACCGAGGGAAAGGTGTTTTTTTAAGCCTGCGGCATCTGGCCCCAGGCCACGGGCCCTCTGCCCCCCTGTGGGTAGGGCGGAGTCATGGGACCTGCTGTCGGCGTGCCCCAGGCTGAGGGTTCTGCCCCCGCTCACCCGGGGCTTTCTCTGTGTGCACAGGCCCCGGACCCGATTCCGTCCGTCGAAGCGGGAGTTGGGGTGCTCGCCCCGTCCTGGTCCCCCTTCTCCATCTGAGAGTCGGTCGGGCTCTTTCTCGGTCACCGTCGCCCTGGGAACTTTGCTTAGTTCAGTGTTGGGATGTTTTTACAACACACACAACATGTTCTAACACTGACGGTCGTGATTCAGTGACGGCCCCGCGGCCTCAGGCCAGGTTCTGCAGGGCAGGGAGCTGGGGAGCCAGCTTGGGAGTGGGGTGGGGCTGGCAGGTGAGATCAATCAGATGTGCTCGTGACAGCGCCAGGTAAGGACAGCACCTCAGGGCACGATGGCAGTGACGGCAACGTCTTCACCTTGTGGCCAAAGTTCACAGACCCAGGCAGAGGTCATGCTCCATAGGTGCATCCAGCCCCCTGTGGGCCCGGCCCGAGGCCCAATCTCACGCGGCTCCCCCTTCCTGCCACCTCGCGTCGGAGGCGCGGCCCCCCGGGGCTTCAGCGTCTGAGCCTCGTGCCTGTTTTCACTCCAGGTGGAGGTTCCGTGTTTCCTGGGGTTTTAAGGGTTTTATTTCTTGGAGCGTTGAATACGCTCCAGCTGCCGTCGTCACACTGTGACGGGAAATGCGGTCCCGAGCCGAGGGGCGCACTTCCTCTCGCCCCAGCCTGGCGGGGCCGCCGTGGACAGGAGGTCTAGGTTTCTTGGTGACAACGTCAGAGCGCCCCCTCCCTGCCTGGCAGGAGCAGAGGGAGCTCCGCCAGCTGTCGGCCTTCAGTCTCCTGCTGCAGAGCCCGCTTTTTCAAGGGGTCCGCTTGTACAAGCCTGCAGGTTCCTGGGGGTGGGGGGGTGGGCACAGGGCCCCCTGCCGCTGAGGCAGAGCCTGCGGGGTGGCGGCCGGGTCACCTGGAGGAGGAGCTCTGGGCCTTGTCTCTGCCTCTCGCACAAACTCACCGCCTTGGCACCAGGTCCAGGAAGAGCCGTGGCGCCTTCTCCCGGGAGCCCCGCCCTGCCCGTCCTCGGGCTGCCGTCACTGCCATCTCCTCGGTGTCCTCACGCCGGCCTCGCCCCAACCCTTCCTCCTGGAGAGACGGGCTGAAGCCTCTTCCATCAGAACAACCCTCTCTCTTCTCGACATCCCTGCCTCCCGCCCGCCTCCCCCCATCAGCAGGCTGCCAGCCGGGGAACGCGCAGGATCCGAGGTTTTCTCGTCTTCACTAGAGGCCGTCGGTGGAGACTCCCTGGAAGGGGAATTGCTGTGTGTCAGGCTCGAGCGGCGCCGCGGCGACGCCACCTCCCACCTGGGGCGCTGCTTCGGGGTCTGGGGCCGAGTCAGTGCCTTGTCGCTCCCACAAAATGCAGAGCTCGTGTGGCTGGTCATCCAGAGAAGGAAAGTGAGTGACTATATCGCACCGTTTGAAACATCAGCTCCTGGGAGGATAAATACACATGAAAGAGAAACTTATAAACTGTCTGGGTGGTGACACAGGAAAATATCACTACCCACCTAGATCACGGACAGATTAATTGGTGCAACCACTGTGGAAAGCAGTATGGAGATGCCTCAGAAAACTAAACACAGAACTACCATTTGATCCAGCAACCCCACTCCTGGGCATCTATCCAGAGAAAACCATGACTCGCAAAGAGACATGTACTCCAGTGTTCACTGCAGCACTACTTGCAACAGCCAAGACATGGAACCAACCTAAATGCCCCTCGACAGAGGAGTGGATCCAGAAGAGGTGGTACAGATACACAATGGAATATCACTCAGCCATTAAAAGGAACGAAATACTGGCATTTTTAGCAACACGGATGGACCTAGAAATTATCATGCTAAGTGAAGTCTGCCATACCACGAGACACCAACATCCAATGCTTTCACTCACATGTGGAATCTGAAAAGAGGACAGATGGAACTTCTTTGCAGAACAGCTACTGACTCACAGACTTTGAAACACTGATGGTTTCCAAAGGAGACAGTTCGGGGGTGGGGGGTGTACGGAGGGTTCAGGATGAAAATGCTGTAAAATTGGGTTGTGATGATTGTTGTTCACTCATAAATGTAATAAAATTCATTAAGAAATAACAAAAGGCAAAACATGCACAAATATTAAAGAAAATACTTGGTAAATTAGATCACAATAAAAGTAAAATTAATAATTTAATTATGAATGAAATAAACTCAAAGTAACAAATTTTAATTATGCGATTAACAATTACATCAATGGATTAAATCATGTATGTTGAACAAAAGATGCAAAAACGGGTAAAAAAAAAGACAAAAACTGGGAGAAAGTTATTTTATTACGTAAAACTAATAAAGATTGTGTGTACAGAATACGTAAAAAATGTATAATAAAAGGACAAACAACCCACTAAAAAATGAGCAAGAGCCTGGACTAAAGCCTTGACGGAGTTGCAACCTTGTCCAGCCCATCGTGCCCAGAAAGATGCTTAGCCTGGTTGGCAAACAGTGAGATGGGGGTGGGGGCCGGGGCCGGGGCCGGGTCAGGCTTGGCGGAGCTGGGACTACGTCTCACCCAGAGGGGCCAGTGTCGCTAAGAACCCCTCCCAGGGCCTTTCAGATTCTTTGTTGCCCTGAAATTTGGTTGTGCAAAAAAGCTGATTAAAGGCCAGGCTGGGAGGGGTCTTCTGCTGAAAGCAGGTGTTACGGTTGCAGATGGAGGGCTCTCCTGGTGGGGACGAGGCTCTGGGAGGGACCCCCACGGCTTCCTGAAAGCTCTGTGTTCGGGGGTCACTTGAAACTTTGAAAACACGCCGACTCCATGCTCTGAGGGGTCTCCGCCGCTGTTTTCAAGGAAAGGAGAAATCCTGTCTTCGGACGAGGTTTCCCGCCGCTGGGGTCCCAGAGCGACGACGCTCACGTAAGCATCTGCGAGGTGGCTGGTGGGCCGTGCCGCTCCCGCCTCCCTCAGCATCTTCTCGTTCCCCACGACCCCCACGAAGCAGGCCGTGGAAGGTTCCAGCATAAACTCCACGAGGAAAGCCAAACAAGCCGCGACGGGGTCTAGACCCAGAACATGCAGCCAAGGGTGAACAGGGCCAGGTGTGCCTCCACCACCCGAGAGCCGCGGACACAGCTTCATCCACAAGCCGAAGGGACACCCGCAACCCGCAGCCGCCGCACTCACGGCACGTCCAGAAAAGCGTGGCTTCTCTCCCGTTGGATGGGCTTCCCCTTGGCCTCCTGAGCCGCCCACGGAACGGTGCTTCTCTAGGCCACTGGTGATTGTTCCACGTTCACCCCAAACTCTGCCTTGCAGCATCCACCTTAGGGGCGTGGGGGGGAAGCTCCACGTGGCCCCCGAGCGATCTGCAGCCCTGGGAAGAGACACGGGTGCGGAGTCAGAACAAAGCCACCCACGGGATCTGAAACCAGTCCGATGGCCGCTCTTTTTTCGTTTGCTCAACTCCGTGACATGTGTGTGGTTGGAGGGCGAGGCGCTCTGTGGCCTCTTCTGGGCGAGGGCTGCGGCGGACAGAAGATGACCAGGGAGACTGCGGCTTTTGAGCACAGCTCCACCCAGACCACGCAAGGACACAGGCTAAGAAGCTGAAGGGCGGAGAGCCCTGAACTCGGCCCCTTTGCACGTGGGGTCAAGCAAGAAGCGGGGACACGCTGGGGACAAAGTGGCGAGTAGGGGAGGGGAAAGTGGCGCATAGAGGAGCCACCAGCTCCAGCTCCAAACCCATTACCGCCTTTCTGAGCCGGGTCCCCGCTCCCCTCACCGCAGCTGCCGCGGGGAAGACAAAGTTTCCTTGAAAACGGTGCCTTCGAGCCAAAAGGAGCCCCTGGAAAACCAGAAGTACTGCAATCACATCCGCATTTCTTTCTAATCACACTGGGCCCCGTGAGCTTTTCTCTGCCTCTGGCCAAGACGAACTGGCAAACCTTGGACTCTGCAAGAGAGAAATTTTTTTTTATTGAATTGGAATATAGCTGGTCTATAATATTGTGTTAGTTGCACGTATGCAGCAAAGCGATTCAGAATATACGTACATGTGTGTATGCATATCCATCCTTTTCCGGGTCGATTTCCATCACAGGCGATTATAAGGCATGGACCTCAGGTCCCTGTATTACACAGCGAAGTTCTCTTCATCGCTTTCACGTACAGTGATGTGCATTTTTTAATCCCGGGGTCCTAATTCACCCCTCTCTCTCTTTCCCCGTTGGTAACCAAAATTTTGTTTTCTACGTTTGTGAGTCTGTTTCTGTTTTGTAAGTTTATTTGTATTATTTTTTAGATTCCACTTATAAGTCATACCACATAATATTTCTCCTGAGGGAAACAACATTTTAAAAAATCGAATAGACATCCATTATAGGAAAAGCATTATTCCGGACGCTTTTTTTTTTTTTTTTTTTGCCTAGATTTTAGATTTTGTATATTTGTTACCTTTTCATTTTGAAAGTATTTCAGATTCACAACCAGGTGTCAGGGGTGGCCGTCCCCCTGGATGTCACCCCCTCCCCAGCTCAGCCTGGTCGAAGCCGCACGTGACCAAGACACAGGCCCGCTGTTTAGTCTGCGGCCTCACTCACTGCTTGCCTCTTTCGGGCCCGGGATCGGGTCCCGGGTGACGCCTATGTTGAGATGTCACGTCTGCTGAGTCTGGGACCGTTGGTGCCTTAGCCTCCGTCTTTAAGGACAAGGACACTGGCTGAGCACTTGTGGACTTGCGTTTGTGGGACATTTTCTGGGCTGTGTCAGGAGAAATTGTGGTCCTAAGAGCTCACGTTTCCAGGCAGCACAGCCTGGGGGGAGCCGGGCCCCCAGGACACGGTCGGGGCAGGGGGGTGCGGGCACCTGCAGGGCAGCGGGCCTCCTGCTCCAGGATCCGAGCTCCAGGCTCAGGGAAGTGAGAGCAGACAGGCCCACCCCTTGCACTGCACCGCTGACAGGTCTCTCCTGTGCTCCAGGCCCTCCCCTCCGGGGACGCCCACACCCCTGCAGCCCCCAGAAGGGGAAGGGGAAGCAGGGCTGCAGAGAGAATGCTTTCTTCCAGCAGGCTAGCCTGGTGCCCAGGAAGGGGGCCTGGAGTGTCTCGTGGCCATGTGCTCTCCTGTGACCTTTGACTCCTGGCTAGAGGGGCCTGGTCAGAGCCAGAGGCAGCACAGCCCCAGACCCCAGGGCTCCGTCCCCCCACCAGGCTCTCTCTGCGTGTGAGTGTCCCCTTCAGCTGCGGGGACCCCCGGGGGTGCTCCCCAGGATCTCGGCTCAGTTTGTGCTCCGCAGAGAGAGCACTTTGAGCAGCTGCCTGTCCCAAGTGAGGGGTCAGGTCTACCCGCCCGGGAAGAGGAGGGGCGCTTTGCCAGGGGATTTGGGCGTCTGCTCTCTCCTGGAGAGGGTCGGCGGCGGCGGGGGGGGGGGCGTCCTCCTGTTCCTGTCAGGTGGGCTTCCAGACTTTCCTCTTCTGCACCCCGCCTGGCGGCACTGGGCCCCAATCGCCATGCTGGGATTTGCAATGAAAATATGGAGGAGGAGAAACGAAGAAAAGAGAACTGGGGGAGGCCCCGGTATGGATTTCTTGTCTAAGATTTTATTTTACTTCCTTTTTCTTGTCAGAGTCACACTTGCATGGCCACACCCGTGGCACATGGAGGTTTCCAGGCCAGGGGTCGAATCAGAGCTACAGGTGCTGGCCTCCACCACAGCCACAGCAATGCAGGATCCGAGCCGCGTCTGCGACCTCCACCACAGCTCACAGCAGTGCTGGGTCCTTAACCCACTGAGTGAGGCCAGGGATCGAACCCGTATCCTCGTGGATCCTAGTCGGATTCTTAACCCACTGCGCCGTTAACGGGAACTAAGATTTTATTTGTAGGGGTAGTTTGCAGTTCACAGCAAACAGGGATTTTGTTTTAGAAGTTCGCTGTAGACATTCAGAAGACCTCTGTGCAACAGTACCTGAAATTCTTGCATGTGCTCAAAACAGTTAAATTAAGCAAAAGAAAGACCGGTCCCTTAAAGAAACATCTGTCCAGAGATGGCTTTCCACTTTGCAATACTTACTCGCGTCTCACAGCCGTTTAATTCTTACAACAGTGAGTCATTGTTCGGAGAGGAAAAAGGACGGGAGACGAGCTCTAAAACTTGAACTTCCAACTTGGGAAGCGGGAGTGAGTTAACGACAGCATAGCCTTTTCCCGGCGGGATTAGTTTGAACTACAGCAGGGCTGAAGATTTAGCCCTCGGTGATGTGGGGTCGGTTTTCAGCTTCTCGTCGGGAGTCGTGCGGGAGAAGCAGGCAGGCAGGGAGCTGGAGGCGGCGCTGGCCGAGGCTGATGTCTCGGAGGCAGGAACGTTCCCTTAACGCAGGCCTGCCCGAGCGGGCGCCTCCTGATGTGCCTGCATCAGCTCCCGACTCCCCCGTAGGCCCGCCCTGACTCTGCGCAGAAGGGGCTGTGGGGTCCCGGCCCGCGGAGGGGCTGGGGTGTGAACAGGCCCCCCCCCCCGCCCCCCGCCACGCCCGGGAACAGCAGCCCCTTCTGATTCCAGACATCTGCCCGGGTCCTCGCATGCCTTCCAGCCCTGAGTGCTGACGGTCGGCTGGGGACAAGATGCCACTTGCCGTGGGACGTGAGGAGCTACGCTTAGGGCCATCTCACTGGGCCTCGATGTAGATGATTCTGGAGGAAGAGCCGCCAGGACCTCGGCCCCTTCACAGCCCTAAATCTCTCTCGTTCAGCTTTCCACTCTGCTCATTGCACAGAGCAGGCACCGAATCCCAGGTGAGCGTCTCCCCACGCTCTGCTTCGCAGTAAACCGGGGCCACGTGATGTTTTCATATGTAAGAAGCTAGTGGATTTGGTAAAGCTGCCCATTAAGGACCAAAGGTGAATCAATAGTTATTTGTTCGGAACATGAGGAACTCCTTTGGCTCATGGGCACGCCGTCGCTCCCTGTGTAAGAGAGAAGCTCCCATTAGGCCTATTATTGGCCACATCTAACTGCTGGTAGCCACCAGGCATCTTGGCCATCAGGGGAGGAACAAGCACCAGTGGGAGGTGGCCTCGACCTTAGGGCTGCCTTGAGAAGCCGTGGCGACCATGTATCCTGGCTCTCACCTGGAAAAACCCCAAAGTCCCCCGGGGACCTCCCTTCTAGTTTCTGTGACGCTGACGGCTCCGGGGACCTCACGCGTGGAGTGACACGGGGCTTGTCCTTTGGCCTCTTGCCCTTGGGGTCATGCCCTCAAGGATTGTCACTGTCATAACAGGGGTCACGAGCTCCCTTCTAGAGAACGAGGGTGTCCGTGGCAATGAGGGGTCTCCGCCTCGTTTTGTGTCTCCTTAATCTTCTGTCAGCGGACGCTGGGGTTGTCTCCGCCGCTTGGCTCTTGTGAAGAAAGCTGCGGCTAGCATTATTTTACCAATATTTGTGGAAGATCCTGCTTTCACTTCTTTGGGGTACGTACCAGACGTGCAGTTCTGCACCTCACGGCAGATGCTGAGGGGCCTCCCGGCGCTCCGGCGTGGAAGCTGCTCCAATTACACTCCCACTGACCGGGGGGCAGCCGCTTGCCCCTCGTGGACACGGCCTGTTCTGTGTGCTTTGCTGTTCGGATCACAGCCTCCTAAGTGGGGGGGGGGCATCCCGCTGTGGGTTTGACTTGCATTCCCTGACCATGGTGAGGGAAGGTTAACCCTCTTCGGGGGCTTAGCCTCTGCGTATAATCAGGTTTCCCACAGCCGTTGTTTCCCCGTGGGCACACGTGGGCGACACGAGACATCCACGGCCCCGTGAACTTTCTGATGGGCAGCTGGGAGTCCAAGAGTCAGCGCCCTCGCTGGGACAGCCTTGACAGCCTGGGGCCTGGGCTGGGCACAGGTCAGACGGCCAGTCCGACCCTCCCTCCCAGCTGTATGTCCGTCAAGGCTGAGGCCTCCCTCGCCTCCACAGCTGTCTGACCGTCCGCCTCTCCCCTGCAAATCACATGACGCTTGCCAGTTTGTGCAAACGCAGGGAGTTAGCAATACAAGCTCCCAAGTGTGGCCCCCACCCCAGCACCAGTTTCCCACTCACGGCTGACGGAATGGCTCCAACCACCCCAAGCCCCGGCCGCCCCTGCTTCCTCCGGAGCCCGGCTCACAGCCGCCCCCTCCCACCCCCTTTCTGACTGTTTCCTCCCTGACCCTGAACAACGGCTGGGCTTTGGCACCTGGTCCCGCCTCCATCTCAGGGGGCCTGACCCCACCTGCCTGTCCTGCCCCAGCCCTGCTTCCAGTCCTTTGAGGTCCTGGCGCTGCTGCCTGGCCTCCGTCGGACGGGCCTAGCCTGGGGCTCCCGGAGGCGGCCTGGTCCCCACTCTTGGTTTTGTTTGGCTGTGACGCCTGCTCCAGACCCACTCTCGCCCGGACGCCCCCACTCCCAGCCGCAAACATCGTCGCTTCCCGCTCGGCACCTGCCATGTCTTCTCACACGTGTGGCACCAGCTCAGGAACCAGCTTCTGCTTCTGCGCACAGAGCTCTTGCCCTGCAAGGCCAAGCCCGACACCCACGTACGACTATGTGCGTCTCTGTCCTGCGAATAACACTGGTTCTGGTGCTGACAGCAAATGAGCTCCAGTTTGTGAATTTATTACACAGTAAACACGCAGACCAGAAGAACACAGGCTTTGTCTGGAAAATCTGGGCTTTCAATCCGGACTGAAGTGTCTGTGCAGGCACCGTAAAACAGTCCTCCTTTAAATGAGTTAAATTGGCGGCATTAAAACACATCCGGTCGATTAATTTTAGTGACCCGAAAGCAGTTCAACCCTGTTTTAGTAGTTTATTCTAATTTCTCTGCTTGCAAATAATATAGTTTTCTCTTAAACACTGTCCCCTGGAACTTTCCTCCATTCCTGAGGAAAGGACCGAGCCGCCCGCTTGGGGGGCCTCTGCCTGGGCCGACCCCCTACAGGGCCTTCCGAAGGCCAATCATCTCCCGGGCTCCCAGCTCTGGAGGTTCCAGAGCCCCACCCCAGTCCTCTGAGTTCATTCTGCAAAGACCCAGGGATCGCGGCCCTGGGCACAAGTTCAGGTTCACATGCTCCACACACGGCAGAGGACGTTCCGTGGCGGGGCGGGGGGGGTCTGGGCCCCGAGGACAAGCCAAGGACTGTCCAGCTCTCTCTATTCATTTGCTGTTGTTACTGTAAAAAATACCAAAACAGCAGAAATGGATCCTCTCCCAGCTCAGGAGGTCACAGGACCACACGGCGTCACTGGGCTCAAATCGAAGTCCCTGGGATGGGTTCCCTCGCAGAGGCCTCCGGGGGCACAGGCGGGGGTGGGGGGGGGGGCAGGCCCTGTCCTCTGCGATGGGATCGGGGGACAGAGTCTGTCTGCACCTTTAGAATATTCGCATCCCCAACAAGAGGCAGTGCCTGGCCCCTCGTACAAAGCCGATGTCACCCCGATGGACAGCGGCACCCACACCCGCTGGGCGGGCTCCTGGCGGGCAGCCCTGCCCCGTCCCTCCAGCACCCCTGCTCTCGCTTTCCGGTCTGACGCTTCCTTTGTGCAGCTCTCGGCTCGGGCCTGCTCAAAACCCTGCCAGAGTGTCTCTTGCCCCCTTTCCTACGTCTGAGGAAGTTTAGACCTTTCTTTTCCTCCTGAAACTCCACCACCACCCACACTCTCTTCTGAGAACCCACTACGGGCTTGGTGTGAGAAACATACTTCAGTTAAAGCTTCTGCTGTCCGGCCGTATTTCAGGCGTCTTCTTTTGATAGACGTAACCATTAGGCCACATGAAGCTGGATGCTGCCTTAGGGAAACACTTCCTCGCAAGCTTGTGTTTGCCTGAGATGGTTTTTCCGGCAGATTCTTCATGCTCTGCCCTAAGTATTCTCCCCTCGGGGTTTGGCTTCCGCGGGTGGGACTAAGTTGCTGTTTTCCACTCACGTGTGTCCAGCCTCTACTCTCCCACTGCCCCTGAGACTCGCTGCGTTTCCTCCTGGCAGCTCATCCGCAGGTTTTCAGGGGGCGTGGTGGGGATGCCAGCCACGGGGGGGCCACCCAGAGGTCGATTCAGCTGCCGGCTCCTGCTTAGTGCCACAGACCCAAGCAAAGGAAACACCCATTTCGGGTCTTCTGGACTCATTCAAAGGGTTGCTGTACTCGGATGCTAGTCCTTGGTGACAGTTTGCCTCCACGGAGCTTGGTGGGGAGGTTTGTGGTTACGGGGGTGCCCTGGGTGGGGGGGTAGGGGGGCGCTGGCCAAGCTTTGGGGGCTGCTTGGAGCCCTCAGTTCCTAAAGTAATCTCTTGAGGTAAGTAGAAAACAGATCCGACCAGGCCAAATGGTTTGCCAAGAATACAAGAAATTTACGTGAACCAGGGTCTTCCAGAAACGAGTTCAGACCCCTCTCCCTCGTGAAGAGGGGCCTCAAGGCGTCCAGGGACTTCCTGGGTGGCCAGGCGTCTCCAAGGAGGACTTGAGAGCAGAAGGGACCTCTCGGCACAAGATGCCACAGGGCACAAAGCCAGCCTTTTGCATCCGGCGTAGATTCGGGGGCTGCAACTCAACCTGGAATCTGAGCTGCTTTGGCGTGTGTCCCCGGACCTTCTTCCAGAGCGGGAGCAGGGCAGGACCCAGCAGAGCCCGACCCAGGGAGCCAGACTCTCCCACTGGACTGTGACTGTGACGCCTAAGGCCCAAGGGACACATTGCAAGGCGGAGTGTTGGTGACTTTCCTGCATTTAGAACCATGGGGAATTTTAATTATTTACTAATTAAATTATTGCTCCTTGGCTTAATATCAGGGAGGGCACATGTGCGAGCACACACACTCACCTAATTGAAGACCAGCACAACTACACCTCCAAGGCTTCTGACGTGGAAATTAATCTAAAGACAGAGACAGAACGTGAATAAAGGAGTAAACAGACCCGCGGTTGCCTCGTGTGTTTGCCTCGCTCCTGCGTATCCTGTTTACGAGGGCCCTACAAATCACTCATAAGGATCCTCCTATCAAAAGGCTCTCAGGACAAACCGTAGTCGTAGCGACTGAGTTTTCAAGTTTCCTTCGTATGACAGTCCAGGAGGATCCCACGTGCAAGAAATCGGACAACCTAGAGGAAACGCATAAACTCCTAGAAACGCGCAGTATTCCAAGACTGAGTCAGGCAGAAATAGAAAATCTGAACAGGTTGATTACTAGCATTAAAAGTGAGTCAGTAATCAGAACACTCCTAACAAACACAAGGCCAGGACCGGACAGCCTCACGGGGCATTCGGCCAAACACTTAGAGAGGAGAAAATAGCTCTCCTTCTCAAGCCATTCCAGAAAACTGAAGAGGCGGGAACACCCCAAAACTCTCTCTCTCTAAAGGCCAGCTTTACCTTGATACCAAAACCAAAGACACCACAAAAAAGAAAATTATAGGCTGAAATCTCTGGTGACTATAGATGCAAAAATCCTCAACAAAATATTAGCACACGGAATACAACACGGCATAGAAAGGATCATACATCATGATCAAGTGGGATTTACCCCAGGCACGCAAGGTGATTCAATATCCAGAAATCAATTATTCACAAATCAAATGGGATACACCATAAAGAAAAAAAGTCACATGATCATCTCAAGAGATGTAGAAAAACATTTGACAAAAATCAGTATCAATTTATGATTAAAAAAACTCTCATCAAAGTTGGTAGAAAGGCAACATACTTCAATATAATAAAGGCAAAAAAAAAAAAAACCACAACCCAATAGTAAAGGCCGTTTATCACAAGTCCATAGTTAATATCCTTCTCAATGGTGAAAATCGGAAAGTTTTTCTTCTAAAGATCAGGAACAAAAAAAAGGACGCCCCCTCCTCATTCCTATTTACATGGTAGTGGAGGTCTTAGCTTCAGCAATCAGACAGGAAAAAGGAAATAAAAGGCATCCAAACTGGAAAGGAAGAAGTAAAGCTATTACTATTTGCGTATTTGTATGACCCGATACTATGTATAGAAAACCCTAAAGTCTCCACAAAAAAACTAACAGAATAAATGAATTCAGTAAAGTTGCAGAATACAAGATTAAAATACAGAAGTACGTTGCATTCCTATATACTAATAAAGAACTCTCAGAAAGAGAAATCAAGAAAACAATCCCCTTTACAATCAAATAAAAAGGAATAAAGTATCTAGGAATAAATTTAACCAAGAAGGCGAAAAACTTTTACTCTGATAACTCTAAGACATGATGGAAGGAAGTCGAAGATAATACAAATAAATGGAAATATTACCACTCTCAATTCCGCTCACGGCTTGGAAGAATTGAGATTGTTAAATTATTCATACTATGTGTTAAGGGTCAGCGTTGCCATGAGCCGTGGTGTAGGCTGCAGACGCGGCTCGGATCCTGCGTTGCTGTGGCTGTGGTAGAGGCCGGCAGCTGTAGCTCCGATTCAACCCCTAGCCTGGGAACTTCTATGTGCCACAAGTGTGGCCCTAAAAATAAGCAAAAAAAAAAAATTTTTTTTTTAATCGATTAAAGACCTGAATGTAAGACCTGACACTAAAACTCCTAGAAGAAAACGCAGGAAGTGAATCCTTTCACACTGGTCTTAGTATTCTGGATCTGTCTCCTCAGGCAAGGGAAACAAGGAAAAAGCAAATGGGACCTAAAAATCAAACTAAAAGCTTTTGCACAGCAAAGCAAACCATCAACAGCATGAAAAGGCCACCTACTGAATACACGCACACGATACTTCTGTTAAGAAGTTAGTATGCGAACTATACAAAGAACACACACAACTCAATATCAAAAAGAAAAAAAACGCGATTAAAAAACGGGCAGAGGACCTGAATAGGCCCTTTTCCAAAGACATGCAGGATGCCGACAGGCACATGAGAAGATGCTCAAACCCTCACCGTCGGGGATGCAAATCAAAACTACAGTTAGGTCTCGCCTCGTAACTGGCAGAATGGCTCGTGTCCAGAAGCTAAGAAACAGCAAATGCCAACGATGTGGAGAAAGGGGATCCCTTGTGCCCCGTTGGTGGGAAGGTAAATTGCTGCAGCCTCTGTGAGAAACAGCATGGAGGTTCCTCAAAAAATTAAAACTAGAACTGCCATACGACCCAGCAATCCCACTCCTGGGCCTCTACCTGAATAAATAGATGGCTGCTTTCAGGACCCGTCGGGGAGAGCCTGCGGGATGGGCAGCACATCTGCACAGGTGCTCAGAAGCCCCCCGGAGGTCGCCCTTGGAGACGCGCCACCTCCAGCAGGACCCCTTGGCCACAGGAAGGGTCCGGGGACCACACAGAGATTGCCTGGCTTTCCTTTGTGGGTAAAAATCTGGAGGCCTTTATTCTCTGCTGGGTGGCCCAGTCTTTCTCCCTCAGGATGTGTGTGTGAGAGGCACTGCCCCCTCTGAAGTAATTCCACCTGCACGTCCAGAGCTAATCCCTACCCTCTTTCAGTTATGGGCTCAAATAACACACGCAAACACTCGCAACGTCAGGGGAATGCACGAGCCCCGCTTCTCTGGAGTTCCCCAAGAATCCCACTCAAAATTCTTCCACGTTCAGAACGGGAAGGACAAAGCGGCTCTTTGGGTTTCCAGGAAAAGTACGCTGTCGATGCAAGAACCTCGTATTCTCTGTGCTGCTCATCTGTGCAGACGTCACTCTGACGCCCGCATTTATGAGAACCGTCGGAAGGGTCATCCGTGGGCTGAGCGCTGACCTCTCACGCGACTGAACCCCTCTGTGGGGGTGATGCTTCTCAGACTTTATTAGAGGTTTGGGGGCCCTTCGGTAAAGAGCAAATGTGAATTTTCACAAAACATTTCCACTTTCCAGTTTATACTGAATGTAGTTCTCCCACTGACATGTATATATTATATATATATTCAAAGTGTTAAATTTAGTAGCATTGGAGTTCCCGTCGTGGCGCAGTGGTTAACGAATCCGACGAGGAACCATGAGGTTGCGGGTTCGGTCCCTGCCCTTGCTCAGAGGGTTAACGATCCAGCGTTGCCGTGAGCTGTGGTGTAGGTTGCAGACGCAGCTCGGATCCCGCGTTGCTGTGGCTCTGGCGTAGGCCGACGGCTACAGCTCCGATTCGACCCCTAGCCTGGGAACCTCCATATGCCGCGGGAGCGGCCCAAGAAATAGCAACAACAACAACAACAACAAAAAAGACAAAAGACAAAAATAAAATAAATAAATAAAATAAATAAATAAATAAAATAAATTTAGTAGCATTAACTATTACCTTAAATTCTGTATCAAGAAAAGATTAATTACTTCCCTACCCTTCTTTACAGTACATGCAGGCCGTGATTTTACACACGTGTATTATTTAGCATTACAGGTCTTTACACCTGGAAAGAAACTCAAAGCTTCCTCAGGTGGATCAAAGAGTATTCAGTTTATAAATGAAGAAATGGAAACTTGACTGAAGATCAATATTCAGTGATTCACCCAAGACGACCCTTGTCTCTTTATAAACTCAACCCGTCCTCCCTGTCTCCCGTCCATCCACTGAATGGCGAATTACCATGCGTCTTCCGTGTGCTGAGGGTCCTGCTGGTGGAAGGCCATCCCCCCATCCGGCCCCCCACCCTGGCTGGCAGGTGAGACGGGGGGGCTGGCAGGTAAGTCAGTGCAAAGGGTAAGGCCCCAGGTAGCCCAGCTGAGCCTCGGAAGCTGCAGAGATAGAACTTCCGGCACTGACCGTGAAAGGAAGACAGGTCTGACCTTGAGGCTCACAGGTCTGACCTTGAGGCTCACCGTAAAATGTTGAGCCATGACCAGGGGACCCAAATACCTGCCTTCGACTCCACCTTGCTCCTCCTTGACCACGACTTCGGACAAGTTACTTCACCTCCCCGAGTCCCTCAGCTCCAAGCGGGGACGGGAATATGAACCAAGGTTAATTGAAGGGACTCTCTAAATATTTAAAACGCAGCCTCTTGGGGAGGAAGGGCCGCCCCTTTCAGTGCGGGGAAGCCTCAGGGACCCCGAGCAGCACCCTCTGCGCCCAAGCTCACGGAGCCCAGCTGCGCAGGACAGAAGCTCGGGAGGAAGAGTGAGGGCCCTGGGGTCCCCAGGGGTCGGGACCTGGGCCCCAGGGGCCTGTGGCGGGGGAAGGGGAAGTGAAGTTACTTTAACCTGCGACGCTCACCAGGGAACACGGTCCTGCATGGTGCCGGGTTTGGAAGCTGACCTGTCACCTGGTGGCCCCGTGGCCGGAGGGCAGGGCAGGCTCGACCCAGAGGGCAGGGGACCCCGGCCAGGGTTGGGAAGAGCCCTGACCCGGATCCTTTTCAGGGATCGATCGCAGCCATTCTGGAAGATTCTCTTTCTCAGCCTCCATGGGTGGGGTGGGTGACGAGGGTCAGCCAGCGGTGTAGAGACCCCGGCCCGCCCCAGCTGCCGCTTTGGGGCACCCGCGTGGCGCTCTGTGCTCAGCCGGGAAAGCTTCTCGAAGAAGCATCACCAAACGTCACAGAAGAACAAACAACGAAGGAACAAAGGAGAGACAAAAAGCCTGAAAACAGCCTTCGAAGCTCTGACATGGAGCCCACAGGGCTCCCTCCCCCCAAGCTCACCCGCCCGTCTGGGGGGCGGAGCAGCACCGAGCGAGTCCCCTGCCTCTGTCCTGAGGGAGGTTCTGCTGCTGGAGCCAGGCTGGAAAGGGCGGCCATCCCTGGGAGGTGACCCGGCCCCCAGACCCGGTCCCCAGACCCTGGAGCACCAGCAAGTACGCGCTGGGGGGTTGGCGTGAGGACACCCCCTCCCCGTGCGCCCTCAGGGCAAGGCAGCAGCACCTCCCAGGGTGTGACAGGCTCCGACCCGCGGGTCTGGGAGTCCTACCTCTGTGGCTTGGATGCTGGCCCAGGCCCTGCTCTGGCCTCGGGGACCAGCAGGCCCTCCCTCAGCACGTGTGGGGGCTCCCACTGTCCTCGGCCTGGCTGTCCCGACGACCGCAGGGAGAGGGGACAAGCTGGGTCACGACAGCTCCAAGAAAAGGAGAGGGGGAAAAAAAGCAAGAAAACCCGGAAAGGCGGTGCCTGTTTTGAAGACACCCCGCCCTCCCCCAGACCTGCATCACTGTCGCTGGAACGTTCCGCCCTCCACCCGGCTCTGTCCCCGTGGCCCTCCCGCAAAGCAAGAGCAGCCCTGTCACACGGACCAGACCACTGGTGCCTAAACTTCCTGAAAAGTCAAATCCGTTTCCCCCAAAGCACGTCTTGCCCACGAGACCCTCGACTCCCAGAGGCCAGGGCCAGAGTCCGCGTGGCTTTCTGTGGAGACCACAGGCCGGGAGCCCGCAGGTGCTCCGAAGGTGTTGGTTTGACAAAAAGCAAGAATCCCTGTCATTAAGCTGAAAAATGGCTGACTTAGGGCTTCCAGGGAAAGATCAGAGATAAGGTCAGAAACGTGAACAAAGCAGAAGAGAAGATGAAGTCGGAAACCCCATCTCTAATTAAACACAGAAGGAAGACGCCTCCGGGTCCGGGCGGAAGAGCACTGCCAGGCAGAGTGTGGGTCCGGGCAGCTGAGGGCGCCGGGGCTGCCCCCGCAGGGTCCCTCTGCCCGACGCGGGCCCCTGGCCGCGGGCTCAGCGGGGCAGAACGTCCCTCTCGAGCAGGAGGCCCCGGTGAGCTGCAGCCGGTCGTCACCCCCGGGCCTCGGCTGTTTATTCAGGAGCAGCCGGGACTCCGGCTGGACCGGCCTGAGACGCGCCCTCACTCCTGCTGGGGAGGCGGTTTCTCTTCCCCTTTTCCCGCCGGGCTGAGGCTCCCGTTGCTGGACGGTCGGCTGCCTCTGGAGCCGGCCGGGCAGGGGCCTGCCTGACCGCTGAGCACCTCAAAGAGCAAAGCCAAGAAAGAGACAGCGGTCCGTGGTCACAAGGCTGAGGCCGGGATGGGCTCCCCAGGAAGCAGGTGGGCCTTGGGCTGGTCGGCCGCGGGGGACAACAGACTGCTTCTATTCAGGGCTCCCTCGTTGCAGGCGACGCTGAGCGGAGGCCCCCACCCCAGGCTGCGGCACACTCACCCGGTCATGCAGGGGGCCCTGCAAGCAGGGGCCCCGGACTCTGGTGACTCTGTACTGAAGGCTGCGGGTGAGCCCGCGGACGTGAGAGAGAGGAGCCCTGCGGCCGCCTCTGTGGCCGGGCTTCTAAATCTGGAGAAGCAGCCAGAAATCGGGAATTTCTAATCATGGTCATGTGAGCAGAGAAAACTTAGCTGTGAGTCGGAAACCCACCAGTGGGCAGTGAGGCATTGCTGGGATCCGCTGCCCAGCTCTCCCTCGGGGACCGGTTTACCCAACGAAGCGGAGCCCCTGATGGAAGAAAGGACCTGGGTCTCCCACGTGGCAGGTTTTGTGGGAAAGTATTTGGTGCTCGGAAGCTGCTGGCTGCACCAGCTAACCCTCCACCCTCCCCACCCTGTGTCTGAGCAAGTAGAACCATCCAGATAGAACCTTCCCAATAAAATATGAGCAATGAGCAGCAAGGTGACATAAGACCACGTGCGAGAATGTCACAATTTTTAAGTAGGAGGAAAGGAAAATTAGAAGCAAAGAGCAAAGAAGAATATGGTTAAAAAGAAGAATCATTGTAGGTAAAAAAGAAAATTTTAGGAAAATAAGTCCTTTGGGGATTTAGTTGGGAAATACCTTAAAAAAAGAGCCAGAGGGAGTTCCCATCGTGGCGCAGTGGTTAACAAATCCGACTAGGAACCATGAGGTTGCGGGTTCAATCCCTGGCCTTGCTCAGTGGGTTAAGGATCCGGCGTTACTGTGAGCTGTGGTGTAGGTTGCAGATGCGGCTCGGATCCCGCGTTGCTGTGGCTGTGGTGCAGGCTGGCAGAAACAGCTCCGATTAGACCCCTAATCTGGAAACCTCCATATGCCGTGGGAGCAGCTCAAGACAACACAAAAAGACAAAAAAAAAAAAAACTACAGACAATATAAAAGGAGATTCTGGCACCCAGAAAGGCCACTGAGGATAACAATATCTCTGTTAATGTGAAAATTTGATAGTTTAGAAAAACTTAGAATGTACCTCACTGAACACAGAGTCAGAAATGAGAAAATCACCCAGACTATAGACATAAAATGAAAACAGCCCAAAGCAGGACAGAAAAGAACTAAATTGAGTATAATTGGTGTTCCTAAAGAGTGACGAGAATAAACAAAAGTACAAGCCTCTCCCCTGATAGAAGGAGACACATCCAAAGTAAAACACGATCTAAAACTGCAGGTGGTAAGGGCACCGTTTGGTACCAGGAAAAAACAAGGTCACGGAATTATGAACACTGAGCCACATCTTGGTCACGTTTCGGAGATTTAAGGATGAAGGGCAAATGCTGCAGACACGCAGCAAAAAGCAAGCCACCTGTGCGGAGAAGCCTCAAACTTCTCGACAGAAACACTCAGGGCCTCGAGACGAAGTGAAAACGCTCCAGGGTTCCGAGGGGAAGAGTGAGCTCAGTGTGACTGGTCGTCTCTACCCAGTTAAAGTTTACTTCATTGTATAGAAATTTAGGCGCATACTAACACGAAACCGTTTTGGAAAATTCCTTGACGACTGCATCTGCTGAGAGAGGAGTGAGAGAACTCAGGAATTCAGAAGGAGCAAGAGGAAAGAAGGCGGGTGGACACCACACGTAACCACAGCGCGAATCCGATCTTTCCACTTAATGGGATCCGATCAACTTTTTAAAGACTTTCCTCTTTAAGAACAGTCTTAGATTTACAGGAACATTAAGGAGGTGCAGACATTGCCTGTAATCTCCTGCCTCCACGGGCACAGCCTGCCCGTTACCCACCTCGCCAACTGGAGAGGCACCTTCTCATCCGGGAAGAACAACGGGACATGCTATGACGAGCCCACAAAGGTTCGGTCTTGGGTCCTAGATTCTGTGGGTTTGGGTAAATGCACAATGCCACGCATGCATTCTTACGGCCTTGCCCTGCCCTGGAAGCCCCTGTGCCCTGCCCCCACCCGCACTCCCACCCCGACAAACAAGCCGCTCTTCCCAGAAGGCAAGGGCGGGGGGCTGCTGGTCACTGGCTACTTTTCTGTGTCGATTGTCTCATCGTAATTTTAATTTACCGTTGAATGCATGTTATTTCTGATGTCAAAGTTAGCAAATAAAATGGACGAAATGAGCAAAATAAAAAACGTTCCGTCAGAAGACTGGAGCTCCTGGGCTTCTCCCGCCCTCTGAGCGGGAGGCTCAGGTCTGCCATCAGCGCGACGACCTGTCACCACTTTGCGTCACCGACGTAGCCATCACACCACGGATTGTAAAGGTACTTGCTTTGTGTGACGCTCTATTAAACGTTCTCTGATACATGAAAAGTGTTCCCGCTCTTGTCTTTTTTTTTTTAACGAAATAATAAAAATTCCTTTTTTTCATGAGACGACTACATGCACATTACGTTTTCATGGACAGAGTCCTCACTGTTTTGAAGGATAATGGAAAGTTTTGCCGAACTTGATACCGTAACCAGATGTGCTATGAAGACCTGATCAGTCCCGTCGTCCAAAGGAAACAAGCACAGCAAACGTCTTTCTTGTTCGCATCACCGTGTTGTTTTCAAAGGTCTCGTCGGGACCACTCGTGCATTACGAAGTGGCTTGGGTCACACATAGCTTTTTGAGAAAATGAACCACAGAAGAGTGTAATAGAACAGCAAATACCCGTGGATCACATGTACTAAAAATGTGTGTTCTGCGCTATGATGAGAGTGGATTTCTCACATTCCCGGTACAAGGGGTCTGGCGCTGGGGACACAGGGACGAACAGGACTGGCGCTTTTCCAGGACTCCTGGGGTTACGGTTCAGGGGGGGAGGCGGGCGACGAAGAAGTGAGCACGTGAATAAGCCGAGGAGAGCAGTGCCAAGAGGGAGTGAGGAGAGCCGGAGGGGCTGCCCAGGCTGGGAACGCCTCCTCCTTGCAGGACCCTCCAGGAGGGGCAGACCCTGCTCCCGGGAAGACTCGGCGTGTCCTGGGGTGGGAGCAGCGGGAGCAGAGCGGGACCAGCTGGGGAGAGACAGGAGCAGGGCCCGGGGGGAGTGTTTCCTTCTAGGCACAGTGCGAGGCCACTGAAGGACCTTCATCCGGGGGGTGGCCTTTCGGTGCAGTCCACAAGGGCGGGCAGGTGTGCACAAGGGGGCGCCCCCGGTGCCAGGCTGCGCCAGGCCGTGCTGGGCTCAGAATCAGGGATGTGTCTAAAGAACAAGCATGAAACTTGTATATAAACGTCACAGGCTCAGTCCACTGGCTCCTCTCTGAGCTGCTGGTTTCTTGGGGCAAAGCTGGGCCGTGGTTCCCAGCGGAGGAGGAAGAGCTGTCAGGCGGGACCGGGACTCGGCGCACGGCTGGAGCTGGGGACACAGCCGCCCTCTGTACCCGAGCCGTGCCCAAGGCCGTGCGCTTTTGAGAGAAGAGACCATGGCCAGTGACCAGGACCGGAGAAGGGGCCGGAGACCCGGCGGCAGGGACGGCCCTGGGCAGGGAAGGGCTTGTCTAACTGGATCCCTGCGGCCCCTTGAAGTGTTTCCTCTTCAGCGGGTTCCTTCTCGGGGTGTTTTCTCAAGTGCTCTTCACCCCCGATGAGAAACACAGCTTTTCCATGACATTTAGCCACCTGTCATTAAGCAGTTGTTTTCCTGAACCCAACCTTAGGTTTTAAGAGCCAGAAATTGTGCTTCAAGTCTATTGGTCCTCAGAGCACATGTATGTGTCTCTGTGTGTGCACATGCACCCCATGTATGTACATGGGTGTATGTGTGTGTATTGTCTGTATGTGTAAGCCTGCAGTGTATTGTACACATGTACACCTGTGTATGTGTGTATATGTGTGCACACATGCAGGTGCCTGTGTATTATATGTAAATGCATGTACACATGCATGTGTGTGTGCGTGCACATGCATGTGTGTGTATGTGCGGGTATGCGCACCTGTGTGTATGTGTGTGTATTATCTGTATATGTGTGTACACATGCATGTATGTGTGTAAGAGTATGCACGTGCATGTGTGTATGTGTGCGCACATGAATGTACACGTGTGTTATCTGTGTGTGTGCACGTGCACGTGTGTGTGAGTGCATACACCTGTGTGTGTGCGAGTGTTTGCACATGTGTGTGCTCAGGCCTGTGCATATGAAGCATTCTCGCCCCTGGAGAAATTCCTGGTCCCTCTTCCCGCAGGAGAGGCCCCAGGCCCCTGGCCTCCGCTCGCTCTCCAGCACGGCTGTCGGCATCCCAGCTCCCTTGCCGCGAGGTTTAGCATTTGTGGAAACGCTGAAATGCTCTCCTCATGGGAAAAGGCAAAGCAGCAGACACCTGAATCATCGAGTCAAGGGCGGAAGTGAAGTGTCCAACTTGCAGCCCGCCTAGCACACGGCGATGGATTCTACGGCCTGTGCCGTCCATGAGGGGGCTGGACGTGACCTGCAGGCACCGGGTGGCATCTGACCCACTGGCTGTCTGTGTACAGAACCCAAGCTCCAGGAAGGACCAAACCCCCGGGGAGACCTCGCCAAAGGGCAGGGACGAGGAACAAAGGCTGGGAGGGACCCTGATTAATTGCCACCCACACAGCTGGGTGCTGTTTACTCAGGGCCACCCGCAGGGGGGCTGCATTCCTGGGGTGCTCCACCCAAGCCCCGAGGCATCTGAGGCGTGACCAGCACCCGCCACAATCTTGCCGCCGACCGGGCAGGCGGCCTGCCCCGCCCGCCCCTTCCCCGTGCCCAGGCTGGCCCCCACCTTCCCGGCAGGTCCTGCGTAGGCTTTGCTCGGCATTTCTCAGGGCCTGGCTTGTCTGTAGAAGAGCTGCTCTGAAGGGGGAGGGGGGGCAATTAAAAAGAGAGACAGAATGGTGGCTGGCACTCAGCCCCGAGCTGTCACCTCTTCGTCATTTTTAATTGTGCTGTTTGGTGGTGTTGCGAGTGCTCCAAGGGGTGTGACCAGACCTGCAGTCCCTGCAGACACGAGGTCCTGGGAGGGACAGCAGGTAGCCCTTGGGCACCGGGAGGATGCATTCCGAAGCCAGGAGGTCACGTCCTCCTGTGGCCTGAGACGCAGGGCAGATCCAGCCTGGGGACTCAGAGAGCGGGACCACGGGGCTCTAGCCCAGGGAGGGAAATGGCAAGAACGGTCACATCTCACCCCCGGGACGCCCCCAACTCCTGCGTCACAGCAGCCCCTCCCAATCCAAGACAAGGGGAGATGCCAGCAGAATAACACAATGAAGCCGAAACAGCACTTCCTTCACGGATTAGAGATGTTTGTGTTACGATATACAGGCGAAAACCCTAACCTAAAAAACTGTGCTAAAGATAAAATGAAAGACGATGTGTTTTGTTTTTGTTTGTTTGTTTTAATTTTAACCTCGGAGTTCCCATTGTGGCTCAGCAGATTAAGGCCAGACGTAGTCTCTGTGAGGACACACATTTGATCCCTGGCCTACTCAGTGGGTTAAGGAGCCAGCGTTGCTGTGGCTGCAGCTCCAATTCAACCCCTAGCCAGGGAACTTCCATATGCTGCAGGTACAGCCATAAAAAGAAAAAGAAAAAAAATGAGCCTAAATATTTATCTGAATAAAATATATTATAAAATCCCTTGGTAGTTCCTAGGAATAGAATTCTCTAGTAAAAAGAGTCCAGGACATAGAGCCATCCGTGCAGAGTCTAGGACCAAACGCAGGCTTGACCGTCAGCAGCTCCCCTGTATTGCACTCCAGGACCAGGGCTGGGGTCGAGGAGACACACACAAGCGCTTCTTGCTTTTCAAAAAATTGTGGTCAAATGCACGTAACATAAAATGCACCATCTGAACCATTTCCGGGGGTTCAGCCAGTGGCATTAAATATATTCAGACTGCGTTGCAGCTGTTGCCACCAGGCGTCCGCAGAACTCTTTCCACCGTGTGAAACTGAAGCTCTGTCCCTACTGATCCCTGACTCCCCCCCACCCCCCCGCAGCCCTGGAAGCCGTTGTTCTGCAATCTGTCCCTGAACTTGACGGTTCTAGGGACCTCACCTCAGTGGAGGGGGACAGTACTGTCCTTTCGTGACCGGCTGGTTCAGAGCATCACGTCCTCAAGGTTCGTCCGTGCTGTAGCCTGAGGCAGAATTTCCCTCCTTCTTCACACCAAATACTGTTCCATGCCAGCCCCGAAGCGCGGATGCGCTCAGCCGCGGGCGGACATATTCCACCCTTTGGCTCTTGTAAGAAGGCCTCAGTGAAAAGGGCCGGGAAGGGTCTTCCTGCCTCTTAAATCCCGTGGCCACTGGGCACCTCTCACCACACGGCATCGGCTGTCTCGTCAGGGTCTCCGGAGCCTCGGTTTTTTTGTTTTTTTTGTTTTTGTCTTTTTGCTATTTCTTGGGCCACTCCCATGGCATATGGAGGTTCCCAGGCTAGGGGTCGAATCGGAGCCGTAGCCACCAGCCTACGCCAGAGCCACAGCAACGCGGGATCCGAGCCGCGTCTGCGACCTACACCACAGCTCACGGCAACGCCAGATCGTTAACCCACTGAGCAAGGGCAGGGACCGAACCTGCAACTTCATGGTTCCTAGTCGGATTCGTTAACCACTGTGCCACGACGGGAACTCCCGGAGCCTCGGTTTTTAAGGGAAAGTCACGAGGCCTTTACGGCGCGGGATCCTTCCACCGCTTCGGCAGTTGGGACGGGCCATTAGCGGGAGCTTTGCTCAGAGTTGTATTTCCAGCCCCTTCGGCGGCCTCACGTAGGAGATGACAGTCCCGATGGAACGTGTGGGGCTGAGTGGAAAAGAACAACAGTTTGAATCAGACGTGAGAGAGAGAGATGCTCTCCTGGGGAAGCTGGCTGACGGCGGGCTGGGAGCCTAAATAATCGCAGAGCCGGGCGGACACATGAAGGAGGGAGGAGGGCTGGATGGGGTCGGCGGCAGCACGGAAACAGCAGACGGGGCAGGAACCCACGGCCTGCAGAAGAAAAACTAACAGGATATTTATGTGGTATTTTTAAAGCAAAATTTGGTTTTGAAAAAAAAAAATGTGGAGTGTCCATTGTGGCTCAGCTGGTTAAGAATCAGACTCGTATCCAGGAGGATGCAGGTTCAATCCCTGGCCTTGCTCAGTGGATTAAGGATCTGGGTTTGCTGTGAGCTGTGGTGTAGGTCGCAGACGTGGCCCAGATCCCGCGTGGCTGTGGCTGTGGCTGTGGTGGAGGCCGGCTGCTGTAGCTCCGATTCAACCCCTAGCCTGGGAATCTCCATATGCCACGGGTGTGGCCCTAAAAAGAAAATAATTAATTAAAAAAAAAAAGTCACGAAGTACCTATCAAAGTATAAAAAGACCCGTGGCCCAGCACTCACCTGCTCGCAGCACAGCAGGCCATCTCTGAGTGCTGGGCAGAGCGTGGCTGGATTTGGATGCCGGGATCAGGGTTCAAATCCCGCTCCGACAACTGGGTAAATTGCGCCCCTTCTTGAAACCTATGTCCATGACTGTGAATGGAGAAAGGGACTTTTTAAAGCTCGCAAGTACACCAGGAGCAGGAAAAGGCACGTGTGTTACCTGCTAAGGGGCCTGGTACACGGCCCTTCCTTCTCACCCCGAGGGACCAGCTTCACTGGTCGGATGACGGTGCCTGTGTTGTCATCACTGAGAAAAGCAATTTCATCCAAGGCCAACCAGCTCGGTGGCTAAGTGAGGGGAAGAGTCTCCTTTTGACAGACACTCTCACAGATGAATAATTCAGGAAGGATGCCTGGCTGGACAGGGGCTGGGGCTCTGGGACGAACACCCTGAGTTCTTTCCTCACCTCGGCCCCACGGCGCCGCCTCGGTGCGGCAGGGCCCCTCCGCGCTGGCCGGCGGGCTGCTTCCGGGGGCGGGGGGAGGCGCTGCCCCGGCCCCCAGGCCTTCGCTCCATCAGAGGTCTCCTTCTACGGGGCAGCTCTGCGCAGGGAGGCCAACCACACCAAGGGAACCCGGGGACGGTTTGCTTTCTCCTCTGGGTTCTTTGGCACCGGCTCTTTCACCAGAGCACGTGTCTCCGCGGGGTTTGGGGGCCGCGTGTCAGCTTCTCTTGGTGGCATGTGGGCCTTACTTTCCTCTGCTGCTGGTGGCTCTTCGGAGGGTTTATGCGAGGAAATGGAGTATTCGCTTTAGAAACACTCTGGTCGAGTCCTCAGGTTAATTATCTGGAGACACGTCTGGGGACCAGCGGTAAAAGCCACGAGGCACATGCCCTCCTTGGCAGAGAGCTGCCGGGGCGGAACTCCGTGGGGGTCAGCTCAGAAAGCCGGGGCTGAAACTCATCTCCTGCCCCGGCCACGTGCACAAGAGCAGCCGTGGGCGCGCTGGGCCCCGAGCATCGCGGCGCCGTCTCTGTGCCCGCCGGTGGGTGTGAACAGGCTGAGCTGCAGCGAAGGGAAAGCCACCCGCCCAGGGACGAGGGCCTCCCTCCCTGACCCGCCTCGGGAAGGTGGGCGTGAAACAACCGCCTGAGGCGTGCGAGGCTCCGCCAGCACCAGGCAGCGATACTGCGCCTCCGTGTGGGTGGGAGTGGTCGGGGCGCGGAGGGGCGGAGGGGACCCCGCTTGCGGCCTCGAGCAGATCTCAGCACAGGAGCTGCAGCCCAGTGGAGACCATCGGCTGGGAACTCCGGTCAGCACCACTCCTGCGCCGCGGCTGCGTCCCCGGCTGGGGCGGAGTGGTCTCCAGGGCTGCCCCCGGGCAGACTGTGGCCTCCACGGCGAGGTTCCCAGACTGGTGAGGCCAAAGTTCCCTGGGAGCCTGGCGGCCAAGTGCAGCCCAGACCTTCCTGCTTCCTCCCCGGAGGGGGGTCTCGGGAGAGAAGTCAGGTGCAGTATTAGCATATTTTCGGAACCCTAGGCTTTTATGATCCGGGCTTTCTTGTCTCAGAAGCGGTCCTGGACGGAAGTCAGGGCCTGTTGAGTTTACTAGCAGGATAAACAAGCCTCCTTTGACCTACAGAACAGCCAAACCCGATTTCCTCCCACCGCCTGTGGAGCGAGGCCGCCCCAGCTGGAGGAAGCAGAGGGCTGGGCTGAACGTGGATGCGAGCAAAAGCCACGGCCGTGTAGCTAGCAACTCCCTCCACGCAGAAGCAAGAAGGGCGGAGGGAAGCCGAACCACAACACGTGTCCTTAAGAAAGGACGGGGGACAGTCCAGGAAGAAGAAAGGGACGGACCCGCCCCCCGGGACACAAGTTTTGCAAATGACGGCATCCAAACGGGCCATTTCCATGCAGGTGTGGGCTGCGCCTCTGCTCCTCTCTCGCAGAGACATGACTGTAAGTGGACGTGAGAGAGGAAGCATTTTGCTAACAGTGTAACTGGCACGTTGGACGGCAAGCCCTGCGGGTATGGCCACCAAAGTGACTCTTCCTTTTGCCTTCTTCTTCCCACTTGGCCTGCTCACGGGGTTTAAGGCGGTGCCCCCACCCCCGTCCTGGGTGAAAAACCAGGCCTCCAGGACTTTCTAGTCACTGTTTCGTCGTAGAAAATCCTCCCAAGCCTGTCAGACACAAAAGCAAAAAGTTTGTGTCCAAAAAAAAAGGCAAAAATTTGTGTCCAACTTCCTCAGCAGTGGTTTTCATCCATTTGCTAAAATCTTGGAAGTTGTTCTCATGAGCAAATTTTTTCCGACAGGTTTCCACTTTTTCCTCCTGTTGTTACAAGCAAGCACACAGGCACATGGGAGCACACATGCACACACAATGCACACCGGCATGCACACACATGAACTACATACACGCTTGAGCACAGAAACATGCGTGCATGTACTCACCTGCACACACAAACACAGAGACACACACATGCAGACACACACGCACAGGCGCACCTGATGCGGCCCAGCCAGGCCGCGCCTCGACGGCCCTGACATCCCCTGCAGAGCAGCCCTGTCCTTCCTCAGCCCCCACCCCCAGCCCGCAAGAAGACAAAGGTGGCGGCGGCTGCCCTCCCACCCTGGACTCCACCCCAGGCCGCCCAGCACTCCCAGCAAGCGCCCACCCGGCCCGCAGCTCCCGGGAGGTTCAGCTCCTCCGCCAGTCTAGGGTATCGCCTCCAGGCACCAAAATAGCAAGTGTTCCACCCACCCCCGCCTCCCCCCGCACAGAAGAAAGGCAATATCCACGTGTCCTGGACCTCTGCCAGGTCTTCAAAATAATTGGACTTCCCTCACGTTCAAAGAGTCTGATCTGCACACCCCGCGGCGGCCCGAGACAGACCTTTCCGCCAGGCCTCTGACAGGACCGGCCACCCTGCGGGCTGAGCAACAAGGGTCCTTTCTGCTTCCTGTTGTCTGGGTGGCTGAGGCCCATGGGGCCTGCAGGGGGGACTCCCCAGAGTGCGCCCCGGTCACGGCCCTCAGGGCAGAGGCCCCACATATTTCCACGGCAGCCTGTCTGTGGCCCCCTGACGTCTGACACCCCAGCTTCCCTGAGTCCCTCGTCCGGTGCCTCAGGCCTTCGGACCCACCATCAAGCAGCGGCACTTGAGCCCAGAGGGGCGGGGGAGGGGGGCTTCCCACCAGCGCCCCCATCCCCCCCAACCCCCAGCGGGCGGTCTGGAAGGCTCTCCGGGGTCCTCGCAGCCAGACTCGCTGGGCCAGGGGGCGGCCGTGGCCCCACCGCACAGGCTCTGGGAGGGAAACTGGCCCCTCCAGCCTCGATTTCGCCACCTCTGCCCCTGAGGTGACCTACCAGCTTGGCCGGTCTTGCTTCTTCAGACCACGTGTCACCGACACCGATGCCTCGTGCTGCGCTCGCCTGCATCGCTGGCTACGAGCCCCATCTGCTCGCTTTTCAAGCTTCGCATAACTTTGCATGAGTGGCTCACAAAAGGGAGTTTGGCAGTTGCCAAATGGGAGACAAGGGCTGAACTTTCTTTTGCCAAAACCCTGGGAGATACACTCTAATTTTTTAAAAAATTACAACCTCGAGAGACTGTGAAAGGAAATGAATGTTGACTTCGGTTGTGCGTGGGTCTGTGTCAGGTACGGGGCAGCTGAGTGGATTTAAAGCCTTTAGGCCTTGGAGTCGAAAAGTAAGCCTTCATTCAAACTAAGGAAAGGAACGTATGTGGAGGGTTTGAATAAAACGCCAGCATTTGGGGCCCCAAGTGCTCAGCGCCAGACTAAAGCGTCCGCCTCCATCCGCCACCCCGAAGGATCTGTACGACTTCATTTGAAGGGCTCACGTGATCAGCTTTCATTGAGCACCTCCTGTGTGCGCTCCCTGGCCCTGGAGGCGCAGTTCCTGTGCGCTGGCGATGCTTGGGTTCTCGTCACCGTCACTGAGGAGCTTTCGTATAAGATACTGACTCCAGGGCCTGGTTGCCGGGCACTGTGGCTCAGTTGTTGGGGTTGGAGCCGGGCACTACCGTTTCCGGAAGCCGTTTGGGTGAGTGTTACCTGCAGCCGAGACGGAGAGAGGCCCTTGCGGGTCCTGGCAGCTTGCTGGGCGTTACCCTCGTGGGGGCAGGACGGGGTGGGTTTGGAGCGGACGGGCACCGTGGTCTGATCAACCCTGGAGCGAAGCGGCGCAGGAGGAGGAACGGGAGAGAACGGCGACCGAGACACAGACCTTGACCCAACGCACGCGGTGCAGACGCCGGAGTGACTAAATGCGACGCTGCACGCCCGGGAGACTGACAGCAACAGCAAGACGACACATTGGAAAAGGGAGGCATTTCGGGGGAAGGGGGGCGCAGAGGAGGACTCTGGGGGATGTGGGTCTTTGAGCTGAAGTTTGAAGAGCGGTCGGTTTCTCCAGCAGCCACGTGGTGGGTCCAGCCAGGGGCAGGACCAACGGCCATGGAGATGGGAGGGCCACCGGCCGGCCAGGTCTTCACGGAGGACGGGCTTGTCCGGGAGGAGGGTGGGCAGGGCCTGGGGGCTTCGAGCAAGAGCTGCGTGATGGAGGAGGCGCCTCCCCTCTGCGGCCATGCGCGGGATTTGGGAGGGAGACGGCTGGTCGCGGGCTGTGACCCGGGTGAGGATCCCGACGTGCAGAGCTTGGCCGCGACCCGAGCGGAGCCTCGGTGGAGGCCTCTCGCAAGTTTCGATGAGATTCATAAAACGGGCGCCCTCCGGCCTCATGCGAATCCTCATGCATCTTCGTTTTTAATGCTTTAGTTTCGCCACCAAGGAATCACGATTCACGGGTGGCACAACGTCCCTCTGCCCTCGTGGCCTTTCACGTAACGTGATCATGGGGTTGATGAAGCAGCCGCAGGAATGTCCTGTGACCGTCAGACTCCACACAAGCTGTGCTCCTGTGACGGGAATTTTAGGTGCATCGCCTGAACCTTCCCCTCAGACCTGGCTCAGGAGCCTGGGGCCTCTGCCCTCTCCGATTTCCGACCAGAAGGAGCAGAGAAAAGACGGGAAAATTGGTGGTAGGATTCACAGGGGGAGAACGAGATGGGACGGGAGAAAAACCACAGACCGTGAAGAGAGCAAAGGAGGAGGAAGCCGGGAGGGCGAAGGGCTGTCGGGAGGGGCTTGGGGACCGGTTCCACCCCCGCAGCCACAGCCCGGGAGGAAGGGTGAGCATGCGGAAAACTTCCCAGACACGGCAGAGCAGCAGCACAGCCCGGACGCCACGAGGACGAGGATGGCTCTCGGAGTCCCAGCCCTGCAGCCGGGCTCAGCCCTGCACGTCGGGCATCTCGGGCCACCAGGCCCCCACCTCGGGGACGTCCTGTGCATGGGTGCTGACCGTGCCCCCGGAGGGCGACTAAGCATCTCTCCAGAGCGTGCCCAACGCTAACACGCTAACTGTCGACACAGTCCCACTGGACGGGGGACCGGGGTACAGGAGTGGAAAGAGGTCACCCCGACGGGGCTTAAACAGACGTGGCTCTGCGGCTCCTCCCACCGCCCGGCGAGGCTCGGGTTTTCCTGCTCCCGCAGGTAGGAGCCCTCAGATCAAAGGCATCTGCCTTTGACCACCAGCCCTTTGATCGGCGGTGGGTGGGGCAGGGGGGCTGCCCTGTTGTGAAGGGCTCCTGGTCTCCCTGGTGCCCAGGTTGCCAAACCCAGGCAGAGACAAGACTCAGACAACAGAAGGCTCATTAGCAACCCTTTGACGTGTGCGCACAAGGCCGCCCCTCCTCCTCCCGCTTCCCATCCTCCGTCCAGAGGTCAAGGTGGGAACTGGCAAAGCAGGGGAAGCCCAGGTGAGGCTGCAGAACGGACCTGGAGAAGAGCCTGAACCACAGCCTGGGAGCCGAGGCGGGAGGCAGTCTTGAGACAGTGTGGGGCCAGGTGGGGAGGGGAGGAGCCTGACCCCCTTGCCTTCACGTCAACAACTCAGTCTAAAGCCTCCAGCCCCCTTCTTCCTGGGGCCCCCGCCTGCCCCAGGATTCCTGACATCCTGCCATCTCGTGGGAAAGAGGAACACACGCAGGTGCATCCTGGCACCTGACAGCACAGAGGTGGCTTCTGTGATGTCACCCATCCAGCACGGGAGGCGGGCGCCCCATGGGAAGTGGGGAGACGGGGATGCTGTGTCAGCCGGGAGTCAGCGGGGAGCAGGACGCTCATACGGAGCCCCCTTTAAAGCAGGCAAAGCGGCAGAGTCTCCGGGGATCTCAGGACGTTTCAGCAGGTCCCCCCTCATGGTTCCACCTTCCACGTGTCCTAAGCCAGGCCCTGCACACACTCGGCTCCGAATGTCACAGCAGACACTCCCACAGGTGGGGCTCTGTCCCCACACAGTCATCTGGAAGCAGAGGCGCCACCGTGCTGGGCGTCCTCCCCTGGGGTTGAGAGTGGGCAGCGCCCACCGCGGGCCTCGCAGGGATGGGACACGCACCCACGTGGACTCAGCCCAAGGGCGGGTGGTCGCCCAGCCTACAGATGCCAGAGCACGTCCCCGTCCTCAAATGACAAATGACGTGGTCTCGCCTTTAGGAGCACGTCTGAAGTGAGTCAGTCCTTACAAATGACTAAGGTTTACTCTGAGGAACTTTGAAAACGTGGAGAAGCAAAACGAGAGAAAACCAACTGCTTGGAAAGACCGGCGCTGCTAACATCCCCTCTGTATTCAGCCAGTTCCACTCTTTGCAGAGTTGTCCATGTTTTAAGGAAAAGTCATTTGCTGCTTTTTTCTGCGTCATTTCCTGGGAATCACCGTCGACTTTGGAAGATGTCTCGCCGGTGGAACGTGGGCGTGGTCTCAGAGCGAAGCCCTTAGACCCCCACGTGCATCTGTCCGCCTAGGAGTTTTTAAAAGCGTGGAAGGCTGAGCTCTGACCCCAGATGTCCCCGATTTTCTACTTGATCTTGGGTGTAGCCCGGAAATCTGAATACGTGAAAATTCCCCAGGTAACCAGATTGTGCAGCCAGGCTGAACGCCTGCTCCTGGGCCCCCTGCTGGAGGCCTCTCTCACGGGTGAGCAGCGGCCTTGGGGGACCCGACCCCCTCGGACACACAGCCCACACGTCAGGACCCGCTTCAAACAAGCAGCCGGTTGTGACTCGGTTGCCTTCTGCCGTGTGGATGTGCGGGCTCGCAGGTGGAGCTGCAGGTTGGAGAGTTAAAACACAGCTGCCACCACCCTGCCGGCCCCCACCCCCCCAGTCCCCCAGGAGGAGGCAGGCTTGGGAGCGGGGGCAGGTGTGACACACAGAGCAAGAGGGACACCTGTGTGCGGCCTGCCGGTGTGCGGCCACCTGACCTCCCAAGAGGCTGGGGGCAGAGCCCGGAGCCCGGAGCTTCCCGCAGAGCTGGGTATAGGGAGACGCTCTGTCCTATATGCTCAGGAATTGCTGCGAGGCTAGGAGACGTCCCCCAGCTGTGGATGCTCCTCGTTTTTCCAGACACCACAGAGGTTCCTTTGACGAGCTCCCCACCTTCTCTGTGTGTCTGGGGCCTGTCGGCATCGCTCTGGCGCCGAGCAGCTGAGAACCCGCAGCACGTCTCCCCCAGCCTGCACGTCCCCGCGGGCCCCTCGCAGGAGAGCTGAGGTCTGAACAAAGGGTCTATTCACCTGCCCTAACTCGTGGGGGTCTCCTCCCAGCACCCCCACCGCATAGTCCCACGTCCGAGGAGGGAGAGACTGTGGGGTGGGCCCTCCAGCACAGGACGCCTAACCTGGGTGCCCCCTCCCCATCGGGGTGCTGCTACGTCATTTTTGGTTCTGAGGCATCACTGTCACGGGCTTGGCCACCAGCAGCCCCCGTGTCCGGCCCCCATGTCCGGTCCCATAGCCCCATCACTTCTGAGCACGACCTTACTTTCTCGTGGAAGAAGACACTTCAGGCCCACCTCACGCTGACCTGCCGGCCCCAAGGCGGCCGCTTCTCCAAGCCCCGGCTCTTTCAACCATGACCCACGTGTGAGATGCACCCACTGGTCCTGTGGTCTGGTTGCTCTTGGTGCTTGCACCAGAGGGAACGTGTGTGTCTGTATTGTGACTCTGTGTGTGTGTGTGTGTGTTTCTGTCTATGTGTACATGTGCATTATGTGTGTGTTTATGCGTGTACACGTGTATATGTATGTATATATGCATACGTGTGTATGTGTGCCGTTGCATATGTGTGTGTATTGTGCATACATATGTATGTGTGTATGTGTGTATCTATGTGTGCAAATGTATGTATATATGGAATATGTGTATTGTGTTGTGTGTATCTATGTGTATGTATATATGTTTATGTGTGTGTCTATGTGTATGTGTATATTCTATGTGTATGCGTGTATGCATGTGCATATATTCTGTGTATATTCTGTGTGTATGTGTGTATTCTGTGTGTGTATGTGTGTTTTCTGTGTGTGTGTGTGTGTATACATCTCCCAAGGTAAATGCAGACTCTCTACATCTCATCACGTGAACTAACCCCTGAGTTGGCTCAGCCGCCTGCACCTCAGGTCCCCCGCTCGGGGTTTGCTCCTGCCCCCGCCTCCCGAATCCGGAACATCTTCGGCAGGGAGACCCCAACTCCCGGTACCCACAGGGTACCCCCAGCTGAGCTCAGTCCTGTGCGGCCAGCCTCTTCATGGGTCACTCCCCCCTCCCCAGGCCGGCCCCGCCTCCGCTGCTCACCTTTGACCTGGCAGGTGCCCTCTGCAGCTCCCTCCCGGTCCTGCCCGCCCCCCACCTGCTGCTTCCTTGACCGGCTCCAGAGCAATTTTTTTTACATAAAATAAGAACGGAAGTGACAGGAAGGGCAGAAGTTTTCACTGGAATGCTATGCTGCTGCTGCTAACACAATATCGTCCTCTCTGTTTGTGGTTCTCAGAAGGTGTGGAAAAGAAAGCTACATCCACGTCTGGGGGGCAGAGGGTTAGGGTGGGGCCTCGGGGGGCGAAAGGAAGTCAGCATCCCCCCACTGACAGCCTCCCCTACCCGGACAGCCCCTCCCCAACAGCCCCCCATCTGACAGACCCCCCACCTGACAGCCCCCCCATCGGACAGCCCCCACGCCTTCCCTGGACCCTTCACTGCTCTCAGGCTCCATCACCACGGAAACGACAAGGTGATGTCTTTGGGACTCTGTGACAATGAGGATGAAATGCGTCATAGGTTTAGTGTCGGCTTTCTCAGTGGAAAAGTTCCCTTTACCTTAAACGCATGTATTGGATGGAACAGACCAGGCTGTGCTGCAGTAACAGAGAGTCCCCCCAAACCTCACTGCAATGAAGCCATCGATTCCTCTTCAATTCACAGCTGAATGCAGGCTGGGGGCTGGCTTCCTGGAGGGCACGGCCTCGAGGTGGGGAGGGTGGTGGAGGCTCACAAGGGGGCCGCCTCAGCCTGGACTGGGTCCAGGACGCCTGCGCAGAGGCTGAGAAACGCACCCAGCCAGCACCCCAGACTGTTGCCTACGAGGCTCACGTGTGCTCACGTGTGGGGGCCAGACATGGCTTGGAATTAAGGAAAATGTTATTTTAAAAGCTTTCCCTCAAAGGGAGTTTATGGACCTTCGTTTCAATTAGAAATTTAGCAAATGTATTTTTAAACTTAAAAACCTAAAAAAACTTTTGCAGGAGTTCCAGTCACGGTGCAGCGGACACGAATCTGACCAGGAACCCTGAGGCTTGATCCCTGGCCTTGCTCTTGGGTTAAGGATCCAGCGTTGCCACGAGCTGCGGTGTAGGTCGCAGACGCAGCTCAGATCCCGCGTTGCTGTGGCTGTGGTGTAGACCGGCAGCTGTAGATCCAATTGGACCTCTAGCCTGGCAACCTCCACATGCCATGGGGGCGGCCCTGAAAAGACAAAAAACAAAAAAAACCTTTTGCACATAATTCATGTTGCTTGACATTCTTCAGCCAGTGTTTGGCCCCAGGCCACAAACCCCTGCCCAGATGCCATCAAGCCCGACTCTCTCTCCGGACCTTGTGTGTGTGCGGCGACCTAGCTGCCTTCTCGCAAGCGAATCCCGTTGGCGGGAGCGCGAGCTCTGCAGACCTGTCCCCAGGCCACCGGTGCCCTTGCCCAGAGAGCCAATGCCCCTTACAGAGCTCGCCTTAGAAGCGGACAGTGACCTCGTGTGAGCAGCAACCCTGGGGACTTAGCTAGATGCTGGCATGAGGTGGCGCCCACAGAAATTGGCCCAGACGTGGTCCCGGCCGAAGTGCCAGAGCCACCAGGCGTCCCCATGCCTACCTCCTGCGTGGCCCCCTAGGCCTGTGTCAGCGCCCGGCAGCTTGGGACCGTGTGGACACAGAGAATCGAAGTCACGCATGTGAGGCAGGTGGCTCAGGGTCTGTTGGGCTCCAGGCACAGCCCCGGGTCAGACGGGGCAGGACCCGGGCACGGAGCAATGGCGAGGCCAGGGTTCTAGGGGTGCTTAACACGAAGGTGCCTTGTTGACACTGGGCCGGTGTGTGAGGCCCTTTGTAGTGGAGCCTGCAGGAGGGCAAAGCTGGAGGTGCCCCAGGGAGGCCCTGCTGGCAGGAAAGCTGGCCCTTTGTGTGCCTCTCCCTCGCCCTCCATCCGGGGAAGGGGGCTTGGGCTCCAGAGCCCATGAACACGATTCTTACACGCACGGGCCGGGGGCTGAGGGACGGGGGACAGGCTCTCTCGAGATGACGCCAGGACCCTGGCGAGGCCATGTTGCAAAGTACTTCTGTCCACTGTCAGCCAGTCCCTCCCAATAGCCCCAGAAAGGACAGCAGTCAGGTGTCCTTGTCCCCTACCAGCCCATGGTCAGACGGCTCTGCCGGCCAGGCCCTCGCGCCCTGGAGCCAGCCTGTGCTTCTGAATGGCTGAGCTCAGACTTTGCTGCCCTGTCACAAGACTGGATGCCCCCAGGGCCAGGTAGGGGGGGCGACCAGAGAGCCTGGCCCGGCCCCGGGGGGACCTGCCCTCAAAGTGAGCCACTGAGGTGACCCCGCCGTGTCCTGCAGCAGAGGGACCGGGGAGGCCTCGGCAGGGCCCCCGAGAAGGGCCCCCTCCTCGGCTCAGGCCAGGAAGCAAAGTGGATGAAGATGCAGGCAGCAAACAGAGGAAACTGCCGGGCAAGACCGCGAACCACCTGGAGGAAGAAGTCCCTGCCTGCGTGTGTTCCAAACGTCGGGGAAAGAGACGAGGGGACGGAGCGTGTACAGCCTAAAGTCACTGCGCCTGGACGATGCAGCAGCCAGGCCGCCGAGAGCTCACCGCTGCAGGGCTGCATGGGGGCAGGAAGTGGCCGCCCACCAGCTGGCCAGAGGGTGGCTCTAACGGATCCTCTGGGCGCTCTGCTGCCCTGAGCCAGGCCCGAGGACAGAGCGAGCAGGCAGCAGGGCAGGCGGGGGCTTCCCACTGGGGCTGCTCGCTGCCGTCTGAGCGGACCAAGGCCCCGCCAATCCACAGGGCCTGGACTGGCCCGTGTCCGGCCTCCCAGGGTCCATGGAGAGGGTGTGCTAAGTAATCAACCGGGGTCCATCCTGATTCTTATCCTCAAGGGAACTGGGGAGATGAGCTTCACACTGTTCAGAGCAGCAGAGCGTCACGGGGCCAGGCCCACCCCGAGGGCGCCGGGCCGCCAGCCCCATTTCCTACGAGCAGCGTGCAGGGAGCCGCCCCCCCCGCTTTTCTCAGAGAAGGAGCAAATGTGGGGACACCGGTTTCAGAGGAGCTGCCTTCGTGCCATCGTTGCCCGTGGACGTGGTCTGTAGACGCGGCCTCTGGCTCCTGGGCTCCCGGCTCTGGGTGACGTGCCGGCCCCCTCTCCCCGGCAGCCCTGGGGCCTCCTTTCAGATGCGATAGAAGACGACAGGGCGGGGAGATCTGAGGGAAACTCGCGGGTCCACAGGCCCTTCCCCATAATTCTCAGTCCGGGCCACGGCCTTGCCAGCCACGGGGCCCGCTCGACGGGCGGCCCGTGGCCACGGCAGCTGTTACATACTCACGACAGGGATTCACCCAGCTTATATTACACAGCAGCCTCAAGGGCGTGCCAGCCCGGTAACCTGAAATGCATTTGCTGCTCAGAAGCGCCATCAAAGACCTCAAAGCAGGGACTTAACCAAGCAAATCCCTGCAGCCGTGGAGGAGCCACAGTGCACGAGGCTGGGCCTGGGCCTGGTGAGGGCCTTGCTGCTCGTGGCATGGACCCACCGGGGCGTCGCTCAGCTGCTGCTTAGACGTGGGCCCGGTTGCAACAGAGACGTGCCCGTCCCTGAATTGTCAGGACGGTGCCACACGGCAGAGCACAGACTGGCCCGTGGAGGTTTCCAGGGGCCGCAGAAGCCAAGACGTCACAGAGGCCAGCCGGACGCTCACACTGAACCTTGCTTCTAACCTAAACACGCAGTCGTCTGTAGTTGGCCGGAACATTCTGAGGCTGCTTTTCTCCACCGGAGGCCTGGAGCAGGATGCCAGGCTTCAGGTCCGCGTCCAAGTCTGCGGCGGGACGGCGGCTCCGCCCAAGGGGGCCACGGCTGGAGCCGGGTCAGGCCTGGGACCCTCCCCTCCATCCAAAGCCCGGGGAGGGTGGTCGTCCCGGGCAGGAGCGGGACAGGCGCGGGTTTGCTCCACTCACTCGCCGCTGCCTGCTCCTGGCCCCCTTTCCCCAGGAAGACAAGCCTGAGTCTCCGGGTGGGGACTCCCTCGGAGGGGAAATAAGCACGTGTGCCTAGCACACGGTTTTGCTACCCTGACGTGGGACGGCCACTCTGGAGGCTGTGACCCGTATCCGCTCCGTGCCTGGATGTGCCTTCAAGGGGGGCTGGGTGTTCAGGAAGCCCGAGTTCTGAGCCCCGGGCGGGGACCGTGAGTGCCAGTCCCTGCCTAGTGGGCAGACACTCCCCAGGAGCCCTGTCCTGGCAGGGCCGCCTCGGGGAAGCAGAGGAGGAGCCGCAGCAGCTGGGCAGGCGGGAGCAGCCCTGACAGCCCGCGTGGGGCTCTGAGGCCGCTTCCAGGATCCCGTCTGGGGTGGTCCTCACACCGGCCGCTCGCAGCCACACTTGCGTAGCTCAGAAGTGGGGCTGTTGGTGCCAAGACTGAGTGGCCCTGGACAGGCCAGGACAGAGGTCACTGGGGCCGCTGGTGGGAGCTGACGCATTTCTTAGGGGTCAAGCCTCTGGAGCAGAATGCGATGCAGGCCAAGGGTTAAACTCACATGACACGAAAAACTACACCCCATCAACGAGGCCCCGAGCGCCCTGTGGGTCAGCGACAGAGCCCTGCTGGGTCAAGCTGGACCTGGAGGCGTCCGCACAACCCCACCAAGACAGCGCCCATCCCATGGGGTCCAAGGCGCCTCCTCTGAAATGGGGCCAGGGACCCACCAAGTCTGGGCTCTGCTGAGACCACGGCCACCTGCTGCCTCCACCGCTCATTGCGGGAGCCAGGCTTATAGGCCGAATGGAAGCCCGAGAGGAGAACGCTGGGGTGCCTGGACCCCTCCTGAAAACAGCCACCTGACGCCAGGATGGTCCCCACGGCTGACTGGACAAGGGTGGACACTGGCTCAAGACAGGCCAATTCGCTTCTCCCCTCAGGAGCGTGACATGTGACCACAGACCCAACATTCTTGGTTCGTGGGGGGCGAGTTAGTAACGGCACGGAAGGGCCCAGTGGGGTGTGGGGTGTCACGGATGTGACGCTTTTCCCAGGACACCCCTGGGGACCACAACCCTGGCAAGTAAGCAGGTCTGCAAAGAACACCGGACACGGTGGGGTCTCCTTGTGGCCGGGAAGCGGGGCCGGCAGGAGGGGAGGGGGAGCCCTGTTCCTGAGGTCTCGCGGCTCCGGCCCATATGCGCGCCCGGAGGCGTTTGCCCTCAAACCAGACCGGCTCTGAGAGGGAGCTCTGAACGTATTCTGGCCATACCCCTCAGGGGGGACCTGGGGGCTGGCTGGTCGTTTATTTATTTATCTATTTATTTAATTATTCAGTCTTTTTAGGGCCGCATCCACGGCATAGGGAGGTTCCCAGGCTAGGGGTCCAATCGGAGTTGCAAACGCTGGCCTACACCACAGCCACAGCTACACAGGATCCAAGCCATGTCTGCAACCTACACCACAGCTCACAGCAATGCTGGACCTTAACCCACTGAGCAAGGATTGACCCTGTGTCCTCTTGGATACTAGTCAGGTTTGCTACCCCTGAGCCTCGACGGGACCTCCGGGTTGATCCATTTAGATCTGTTCTCTGCTCCCAGAGCTGGTTTTCGTCAGTAGCTTCCCCAAGGCTGCAGCGTCAGGAGGAGGTTTCTGGCGGCTCTGTTAACGCAGAGGCGGCAGCTGGCCAGGAGGGCGGTCCTGCCCCCCCACCCTGCATCCGACAGAGCGAAGCTGCTCTGAATGCAATGTCAGCTTCCAAACACCTCGTCCACCAGAGCCGCCAGTGCTTGTGCAGGTCAACACGGAGCTGCACGGCCTGGGCCTCTGGTTCGTGAGCGCAGGCCTCAGGCTCCAAGGGTCATCAGGGAGCTCCAGGCTCAGAGACAGTCAGGGACGCCAGGACTGGCCCAGCGTTCGGGAGACCGGGAAGGTGGCCTTCTGCCGACATGGAGCCCAGGTGGCCCAGCCTGCCCGTGCGCTGAGGACACGCGGGGGGAAGGCAGAGGGGTCCATGTGGAAGCCTCCATGGCCTCTTACTTGCCGGGGCCTCCAGGGGGCTCAGGACCCGGCCAGCCGTGGGGGCACGTCCACAGGAGGAGGCAGGCACCTCGTGCTCTTCCAGATCAGAAGCCACAACCACGGCCACGGGCCAGCCCCAGCCCCAGCCCCACGGTCCCTGCCTCTGAGTTTCCTTGGAAACGTGTTGTCTGCTGGGGGCGGGGAGCCTCCGCAGAGACACAGCCGAAAACCCACGCTCTCTGATCCTTTCCAGAGAAAGTTTGCCGCCCTGTCCCCGACCTATGCTGAGTAAAAGCAAAGTTCTGGAACTTTCTTCTTTGTGACTAAGCCCGCTTTGGGCTGGAAGTTTGCGGGAGTGGCAGGTGTGGAGTTAAGAAAATGTTATCAGAAGCCATTCCCTCGATCAACACTGGGGCTTTCTTAGATAAGCTGCGAGTTTATCCCAGGCTCCCCCGGGATCTGGCGCTTTGCTGGGTGGGTGCGGCCTCTGCTCAACTCTGCCACAGTGGCCGAGGCCACAGGGAGGGAGGGAGGCCGGGGCGTGGGTGCAGCTCGCCGCCCACCCTGCTGGCGGCAGGTCCACAAATAGCGGGCGGCTCTAGTCCCCGCAACAAGGGGCAGAAGCCCAGGAGAAGATGGGGTGCTGAGCGGAGTCTGAACCAGGGGTGAGTCCTGAGCCGTCGGAAAGGGGCGGCGAGAGAGCCTTCAGCTCCAGGCTCAGGGAGGGCGTTTCTTCCCGTGACCAGCACGTGCATCACCCAATTTGAGAATGGCCCCACAAGCCATCAGTGCAGCAGAGAGAACCACGCACTTCGCATGTCCCGGGATGGAAGGAACCTTGAGTCTGCTGGCAGCTGGGATCCGAGGGCGTTCGATGCTCACGGGGACTTTGCCGAGGTCTGTCACTCCCGTGTCACTGTAGGAGGCACGTGGGGACAGTTCCGTGAGGAGAAACACACCTCAGTGCAGGCCAAGCAGCGGTCCTTTGAAGGCAGACGGGTGGCCCTGCGGTCTGGGCCAGACGCAGCTCCTGCTGAGGAGACTCGGGGAGAAAGCGCGTCCCTTGCCGTGAACCAGCCTTGGAGGAAAGCGGTTCATTGAATTGATGTTGATCCCTGCTTCCCAGGTCGCCGGCTCCCGTCTCAGTGCTGCGTCCGACGCTCACAGGCCTTTAAAAGGTATACACTGTCCCTCTGCCAAACTCACCTGAGTGGCTTAAGAACGGTCTCCCTGAGGGGGATGCCTCTGTTCTTTAGATCTGGAGGCTGTCTGCCTGGTCCCAGCTAGAGGCCGCTTCACCCCTCTCTTAAACCCAGCAGGTGCCTGAAGGTCAGCCCTCAGCTCATGCCCCTGGAAAGGCCTGGGGCGAAACAGCTCAGCCCACTCTCTGGAAAAGCCCAAAAGTCATCACGTTTCTCCTCTGGGGCTACGTCCACACACGTGTGTTTTATGCAAGGGGAGCGTTTGTCCAGCAGGACCGGCAACCCAGTCGAGGGCGCCTTATCTCATACGAAAGCCCCGCTCGCCGACTGTGTCGAAAGCAGAATGTCCCCCTGTATCCTGATGTGGAAAACGCTGATTAAATACAAGCAAGAAACAGGATGAGCAGCACGTGTCCAATAACCCAGAGGAGACAGACACGGAAGAGACCGTGCAAAGGCAGCAAATTAAAGCGTGATGGCAAGAAGGGGGCCAGACTCCACAAGCATGATTTCCCCCAGTGAAGCCCCTGAAAAGGACGGCACACTCCTGCCCCCGCGGGCCCAGGGAGCCGTCAGCTTGGGGGTGGATGCGGGATTCCCAGGGCCTCCTGGAACCCCCGCAGGGTGGGGCCACCGCCTTCCTCTCCTGCTCGTGTCTACGGAGGCCGTGGGGTTTTATGTGTTTCTGAATCTGCCCCCGTGTGGGGGAGAGGGGATGCTGGGAAGGACAAGCCCCCCCATGTGACCACCCCTTCCCCCCCGCTTCACTGGCCGCCCTGCCTGGACCCTGGGCCACACCTGGGGGAGGTTCACCTGGGTGGGAGGGTGGGGGTCACCTGGAGCCAGGCAGCCTGCACGGGGCTTGACCTGACCTGACCCGAACTGCCCACTGCTGCCAGCCTGCCGGGCAGCCCTACAGCACACCGGCTTCGGGGAGCACCCACAGCAACCTGGATCTGGTGGCTGCAGCCCCTCCTGTGTCCTCTTAACTCTTTTTTTTTTTGTCTTTTTGCCTTTTCTTGAGCCAATCCCACGGCATATGGCGGTTCCCAGGCTAGGGGTCTAATCGGAGCTGTAGCCACCAGCCTACGCCACAGCCACAGCAACGAGGGATCCGAGCCGCATCTGTGACCCACACCACAGCTCATGGCAACGCCCGATCCTTAACCCACTGAGCAAGGCCAGGGATGGAACCGGCAACCTCATGGTTCGTAGTCGGATTTGTTAACCACTGCCCACGACGGGAACTCCTCTTAGCTCTTTTAAGGTGGTTTGGTGCCTCTTCCGAGGAAGCCGGGTGGAGACATCCAGATAACAGATGCTGGCCCTGCTGTGCACCTGTTACAAGCGCCAGGGCCAAGGGGAGCAGCCAGCCAGCCACCCAGGCCTGGTCACCTGCCCCAGGGCCCTGGGCCGCAGCCCCTCCTGAGCTGAGGAAGGTGGCGCCTTGAGTTCCTGTGTCAGACTCTTCAGACCGTGCAGTTCTGACAGATACCAGGACAAGGGGGACTGGGGGAGAGGGGACCAAGCCCCGTGGACAAGGGACAATATTTACCTCCACTATCGTGAGAGATTAGCCGGTCCCAGTGCTCCGATGTGCTGATCGCTCAAGGGCTTAACTCTATTCTTTAAATAGCAAACACCAGTGTGAACTGGTTTTGCGAAAGCGTTTGTGTGAAAACCGGCTCTGCCTTGAAAGCTCTGGCCAAGAGCCTTCCAGCTCCAAAGCCGGCGACGGGAGGCCTCAGCGCAGGGGTCATGGACTGTCCGAGTCCCCAGCCCCGCGAGGCCCAGGCCCACGGCCCCGCCCTCGGCCTCAGTCCACCTTCCACCACTGTGGCCCCGGTGAAGCCACGCGGAGGGGGGTGGCATCCCGGAATCCCTCCCTCTGCCCCCCTCATGCTTCTCTGACGTCCTCTCCTTCCGGACCTGTTAAAACACTGCGCCTTTGGGCTTAGAGAGATTTCAGACACAGGACCTCTAAAACCAAGGGGGTCCAGAGCGATAAAAGCTATGGCCGGCTGGTACTCTGCACAGACCATGTCACCACCACAGAGACAGGTCAACCTGACTGAACGATGGGTTTCCTCTGGATTTGCTTTACCGCCTGTTGCAGACAGTTCCGCATTGTGTGGTGTGAGCACAGGGCTTGGCGGAAGAGGGCGTCGGCTCTGATACCAAGAGGGCCGTGCTGCCATCCCAGAAAGGGGGAGTCTTCCCCCAAAGTCCACGTCACGTGAAACACACGGAGACACGAGACAGCAGGCTGAGAAAGCTGAGGTGCTCTGGGCAGCAGATCCCTCAAATTCGTCTGCAGGTTTTTGAAGCCTTGACACTGCAGCTGACACCCGATTTTCTGTGAAACGTCAACACACACAGTTTCTGACAAAGAGAGCCTTAGACCAGGCACAAACCTGCAGATTGCTGGCTCAGCCCACCAAGGCGACAGGTCCAAGGAGCCAGGCGGCGGGAGCAGGGGTCCCGGGTCCTAACCCTGCAACCCCCCTCACAGCACCGGTTGCCTTGCAGGTGGTGACAGGCCAGTGCCCTGACCCACAGCTCCACAGCCTTCCTGCTGCAGCTGGCTTTGCAGCACCGGCCACTCGCTTTCATTGGGGTTTATTTTATTTAGTGCATTTCTCATTTCTCTTCTGTGGGTGTTTTGCTTTAGTGCTTCCCCCAGACACCACCATTAGCAAATCATGACAAGGTGGAGAATATTTTCTCATGGAAACAATGATAAAATCAAGCGTTGTCTTTCTAATCAGGGACGTAGCGTCACACAGCCCAGGTACAAGAGCAACCGCATTCTTAAGGCGGAGATTAAACAACCACAAACCTTTCAAATGGTTTTCATCTCTCTAAGCCTCAATTACCCCATCTGTAAAAGAGGTTTAATGGAGGGGCCATCTGGTATCACTGAAGGATTAGGATTCGTGAGGTTGGGCGAGCAAAGCCCTGGGCAGCGCCTGGCTCGTGGGAAGCAGCCACCGAGCGCAAGGGTCACCTGCAGGCGCTCTGCCCGCTGTGGGTCCTGATCCTCACAACAGTCTAGCCCCATTTTCAAAACGAGAAACAGAGCCCGGGAGACGCTCAGCGGGTTGTCCAAGGAGGTGCCAGGACGCGGCCCGCTGGCGTTGCCACCCGGACTCTGGAATCAGCGTCTGAGAGCTTGACTCCCGTGTGCAAGCAGGTGACGGGAACACCTGACGTCACGGTATCGTTTCCTTAAACAGAAGAGGTTCCCGCGCATCGCGAGAGCACGACGCGCACACTTCGGGGCTCATTTCCGAAGCACCGACTCCGACGTGAGCGGAGCCCAGCAGAGCGGGCCCTGTCGATCGCAGCTTTGGCTCCAAACTGGTGGCTTCCTCAGGAGGACCTTTTCTCGTATGTGACCCTATTATTATGACACGTGGTCCAGCAACGTCTGCCTTGCTTCCTCGTTTCTGAATACATTTCCGATGTGTCATAAATCGTCTGAAAGTGTCCTGTGGGGTCGGTGTTCCAACCCTCTGCCGTTGGGAAGGGCATCTGAGCCGGTGTTTTGCTGCTGAGAAAGCACATTTCTTAAATTACGGAAGATGAACAGTGTCCCGAAAAGGGCGGAGGATGCACTGAAGCAGCCCCCACCCCCACCCCGGCCCCTCAGCCCCCGGGGCTGGATGACTTCACGTCATTAAAACTCCATGAGAACAGGGATGGAGGGGAAATTCCTTAACCTGAAAATCATCTCTCTGAACACCACGCAATGAAAGGCAGGCTTCACACGCTGTTTCTTTAAAGCTGGCGACGTCCAGAGAAGCGTGTCCACTTTGCCTCGTGTGGCCTGTGTTGCTCAGACCTGGAGGCCCAGCTCCAGGGACAGAGGTAGAGGAAGGCACGGACTGTCCCTTCCCTGTGTGGAGGCGGCGGGGGCTCTGCTGCTGTCAGTTCCTAGGCGCTGGCGTGTTTGCTGGTGGACATGGTTTGATGACAGCTACGGCCACATGGGCAGAGCCAGGCAGAGTCCCGTGGGTGCTGGGTGGCCGCAGGATCCCAGGTACCACGGAGGGGCCACCCCAGTGGACATAGTCACTGCGCTCTGGGCCACGGCGCACCCCCACGACACACCCCCATGGCACCCCCACAGGACCCAAGTGTCTCTGGCTGTCCGCTCGTGCCTAAGGGCATTGCCAGTGCCCTTCCAAACTCAGCTAAGCCCCGTAACCATGGACTCCATGGACACTCTGGGGGCTGGACTTTCCTGTACAAAGACCGCACTTTCAGCAAAAATCCGGGCTGGGAGCCCAGCCTCTGGGGATGAGCCCACCCAGGATGGGGGCTTCGCTCTGCCATCTCCCACCCCGGAGAAGGCTGCTGCAGAAAGGCCAGGGTCCCGGTCTTTGTCAGCAGCACGGACCAGCCCCTTCGTCCACCAGGACGGGACATGCCGGCCCGTTTGTAACCGAGGGCGAGTGAGAGCTGGGACTCCCCCGGGAGGCCGGCCAGCCTCCGCCTTAACACACCCAGGCGAGGTTACTCAGCTCATACAATCTCAGAACTGTGTATTTCCTTGTTATTTAGCAACTTGCAAAAATCTCTAGTAATGCTTTTCTACCTTGATTCAAGCTCGTTGTGCTAACAGTCCCACGCCAGCTTCCGCCTCTTCAGAATCTGCCGAGGCTGCCTCCCTAGGGCGCAGGGGCCCTGCCAGGAATTCCCAGGGGAGACCCCCACCACGACCCCACATCTGGAACAAGAGCAGGTGTGGGTGCTGCTCTTTGCATGGAAAGGGCTCCTTTGTGCCTCCTGCCCCTGGGATCTCTCCTTCCTGGTCCTGCTCAGGCAGCCTTGCCGTCAGCGCCCACTCTGCAGTCAGCACCCCTCGGTGGGGGACCCCGCCAGCCCCCAACCCTGGACACAGGTGGCCTCTCAGCTCAGCCCCTGGCGAGCCCTAGAAGCTCCCCAGCCTCTCCGCAAGCTCAGCGCGACACTCAGGACGGGACGGCAGGGTCCTCACCCACATTTCCGGAACCGAAGATCCTTCCTGAGACTCATTCTTGAAAGTCAGGCATGACTCAGTGCTTTTCACCTTCTGCCTCTCTTCTCTCTAACATGTTTCCGAAGGCTGACTCGCCCCCAAACAAGCACAGCCCCGGGGCACTAGCCACCTGGCGGGAGGAGACTCAGCCCCGGGCAAATCCGACACAGCAGTTTAGACCCAGGCTGCACCAGCGCCACAACCCCAAGAGTCATGACCCCTTCAGGCCAGAACCCACCCAGTGCCTCCCACCGGGCGTCTTCTTCTCGCTCCTCCAAAGGCAAATAGTAAAAAAAATTCCTAAAAAGTGATTACAGATGGTTCCTCCCCAAATCCCAGAGCAAGCTGATGGCAGGATCGGCTTTTCATACTTCTCTCAACAAAGCGCTGTCGCCGGCCCCACTCTCACGTCCCTCCCCACACGTGTGTGGTGTGAGTGTGTACATGCATGCATTACACACGTGCCACACCCGGCTGCACATGTGTGCACACCCACAAATACACACAATGCACACACACACACCTGTCTAAACCCGTGACCTGGGAACTCCAAAACTACCCGGGTTTCTTACACCTGCTACTTTCTCTGCTGTGTGTCTTCCGTCAGCCATTCATCATAAGCATATCTATCAGGTGCCGCTGTCCCGGGCACAGCCGGGGTTGGGAAAACAAATGAAATCAACTGTTGAGCACCTGCTGTTTGCTGGGCTGTGTCCTGGGTGCTTCTCCTGCATGTTAGCTCACTATTGCCCTGCAAGGAGGATTGTGAGCCCATTGGACAGACGAGGAAGTGGAATCTTGCTGAGAAAACAAACCTGCTGTGTGACTTGGAGCTGCAACCACTGGCTCAGAGGCTTTGCTCTTTTCACGTCGGGGGCTAACCTTCCACTCAAACCAGACCAAGCAGCTGGCACCTCTGCGAAGCCGTCACTGACCACCCCCCCCAACCCTGACTCCCCTGCTCTGTTCTGTGATGGCCGAGCTCCCGTGATGGTCACCTGCTGACACGCCTGTGCCTCCAGGTACAGACCGGGACCTACTCCTCCTGACACAGTCAGGGCTCAGCGTGGGTACAGGTCAGGCTAGAATTAGAGTTCTTACATTCCTGAGCAAACGCTCCCTCTGGCCACGTCCGGTCCTTGAGCCTCAATGGGGAGCCCCGTCCCAGACGGGGGCAATGGGCTACAGGTTGTACAGACAGAGGCTGGACGTCCTGCTCTGACCTGTCCCCCTCTCACCACCGCGCTTGACAAGAAGCATCTGAAAACGCCAGGTCACGTCCCAGCTGGGATACTCCAACCAGGGCCCTGGCGGGGCGCCTCTTAGACTCTGAATGCAAAGTCTACCATGATGCCGCTTCTCTAAACCACAGTTAAAGTTTAGTTCTCAACATCGAAACGGATCCGGCTTAGGTAGATGCACGTCTAAAACCCTTTCAAAGGTTCCAAACCCTAATCTTCTTAGAATGCGCGTTTCCTCCAACCCCCCACCCCTGCCATGACTCAGCAGATAAGGGGCAATGGAGGCAACTGCATACTACACGCTTCCTGGGCACCAGGCGCTTCCCCTCGTTCTCCAGGCCCCTCTTTCTTCCTTTAGCCAGAAACCTGCAGGTTGGGTATAAGCCTCGTCAGCACCTTACACGGGAGGACGCACATCTCTGGAAGCGAAGGGCCAAGGCCGCACGTGCTGATTCTAGAGTCCCTTCTTTATTTCTTTAATTTCTCGTTTACGTAGGTAGTAATTCACCCAGCTCGAAAATCAAAATAATCTGACAGTGCAGAGGGTTGCTCCCTCTGGTTTCCTGCCTTCTCCCTGCACCACCAACCCCACTTCCAGCCCAGAGGCCACACTTTCTATTAGTTTCTGGAGCATCCTTTTTGAGGATTCTTTAATCAGTGCAAGAACGCGGGCAAACGAGTCCCTCATGCTCCCTTGTTACACAAAGGCCGGTGCTGCACACCGGCTGTCCCTACCCCGCCAGACTCCCCACCTCGGCGCCTGAATGCTTGCTCGCCCCTTAGATGGCACCTCCTCGGACGCACCACCACGTGGGCGCCCAGTCCCAGCGCGAGCTCGCTTGTTTCCTTTGGCTTCTTCGTGGTGTTGCTATGAATAACCGTGATGCCCATCTTCTCCTGGGTGCTGGCAAACTTTCAGAAGAGCGTTGCCACATCGGAAGACTAGTATTTTCCCAGTTTTCTAGATGTGGACAAAAGTCCCTCTATATTAACCAACCGGTTTGCACACCTTCCCACGATTTGAGTAAAAGCAGGAAAAGGAGTGATTTTCGTAGGGCCTCTCCATCAGAAAGTGCTGAAATGTGCTTGAATCTGCCCGTTTCACAGGGGCCCCACATCTCTCGTGCTGCTTGAGGCCAAGAGGCTTCTCCCCTGCACCTCTTAAGTCACTGCCCCGTGAGCTGGGCTGTGCACATCCCCGCCTACCTGTTGGGCTTCGTCGTGAGGAAGAGTCTGGGGTATTCTTTAACCGTGTGGGTAGAGTGACTCCAAGAGAACGGGACGACCATGTAGGTAAAGGGAATTTATGGGTAAAGATGACATTTATATTTATGCTATAACTATGACATTTTATCATAACAGTTTTGGATGAAAGTATAAAATTTTCCTGATTACTTTTAACTAATCTCTGTTCAGCAAATAAAATAATTCCTCTTGAGTGACCTACAAGCTCCAGGCTATTGGTTATTCATTTTAGAAAAAAAATTTAGGGACGATAATGTAAAATGGAATGATTGAGATGAAGATTCAGACCCAAGAATTTCCTAAATGGCAGGTGCACCCTTTGTTCTTAGGAGGCTTCATCCGGGCTCCGCTCAATGACCTTTTCAATAAAGAGGAAACAAAGGAAAATCAAAAGCTTTTGGCACCATTCCAAAGCACATGCAATTTATATTTAGTGTCTATGTATTTCCCCAGGTTTCTCAAGCATGGCATGGTTTTTCATTTTTAAAGCTCTCGCAAACTCATCACCAGCCAGCAGACCGTCTCCTTGGAGGCAGGATGAAACCGTTGCCCGTAGCAACCACCCCAGCCCTCCCATTTACACCTGCAGCCCTCAGATCTCAGGCAAATTGGGGTCTTGGATTGCAGGTGCTCAGAGCTATAGACACACTCTAACTCCGACCCTGGTGTAGCCTTAATTCAGGAGTTAATCTCCCTGGCCTGGGAGGAGGGGGCTGAGGGCAGGGTCTGGGATGCTGGCCCAGAGCTAGAGCCCTACCCTTGGCCACAGGACCTCGGACACAGACACGAAGGCTTAGGGCCACCTGCCAGGTCAGGATGGGCAAACCTCTATGGTCACTCGGCCGTAAAAAGCTGGCGGAGCCAGGACACTGCTCGTAAAGGGGCATACTCACAGGCCACGTGTAGTCAGGCCAGACGCAGAAAGTTTCCAGGGTCTAAGGCTTTGGGGGGACGTTCTAGAGCCCCCAGGGCCCACCCACAGATCAGACTCCAAGGCCTCCAGTTGATGGGGCCCCTGGTCCATCCAGTTCCGGCATAAGCCTCCCTGCTAGAGGATTTGAGGGTGTGAGGGATGTGACACTGCTTATTTGTGACCTTGAGATGACTGACTAGCGTGGCACAGCCACAGGACTTGAAAGAAGTTGGTCACAGCCCTTCAACTTACCATTGAAAGTAAACCCGAGTCGCCCCAAGTCCTCTTTGCTGAGAGCTGGGGGCTGGGCCACACCAGGCTCATGTAGACCCACGCCGGGCCCGTCTACGCATGGGGTCCAAGAGGGGGTCACGCATCGCCGAGCCCCAGAGGGTCCTGCATGAGCCAATCAGAGGGCGTGGTCTGGTGCAGGTGGAGGGACCAGGGCCCCGAACCCTCAGAACCACGGGTGGGGGGTGGGACCCTTACACCGGCCAGTCCCTCAGGACGCGATGGACCAAGAACACGTCTGCTGCCGGGGCTACTTCGTCCCTTTGAACCTGAACTGCAAGCCTAGCCTTTCACAGAACCTGCGCTGTGCTGCCCGTGAGGGACTTGAAGCCCCCTCCCAGGACAGCCAACGGAGTCTGAAGACAGCTGACCGGGTGTGGCTTGAGGACAGAGGCTCAAGTTCAAGAGGCAGCTTTGACCTCAGCAGGGCTGGAGCCGCCCTCCCAGCCGCCCTGCCCTGGCCCTGTCTCCCTCTCCTCCCTCTCCTCCTTCTCCCCCTCCTTCCCTCCAACCCCCCACCCCAGGCACCCGCCCCCGCAAGACACTGGCCCAGCTCCCCCCTCCCCAGCGGACAAGGGGGATGAACCCTTGCATCGAGGGTGTATCCTCAGCCTCTGCTCTCGAAACTCGAAGCATCGTCTGCTGGGGGGAGGGGTGCGTGAGCCCAGCAGGTTCATAGGAACTGCTCGGGTCACCCACGAGCAGCACGTGACATCATCTCGCTGCTCCAGAGACACGTGGCCGTTTCCTCCCACTCGGGTTCCTGGCAGCCCCACTGTGGAAAAGGACGAGTCTGCGAACCCCCAGCCCAGAGCCAGCCTGGGGCCTGCCCCCCCGGGTGACACATTCATGGGCGACTCACCCGCTGTCCCTGAGCCTGGAGAGGCCTCTCACGTGGCTGCCTCGTGACCCACTTCTGAACATCTGTGTTAGTTTTTCTTTCTTTTCTTTCTTTTTTTTTTTTTAAAAAAAAAAAAAACCTGTTTGGCCACAGTTTGGAGCAATGAGAGGTTTCTCACTGTGTCCTGAGGCTGAATTCCTGTTCCGATTGCAGCGCAAAAGGTCCCGCACTGTGGCCTCTCCTAAGAAAATGTCCTTTCGTGGAGTTCCGGTGGTGGCTCAGCGGTAACAACGCCAGCTAGTACCCATGAGGACGAGGGTTCGATCCCTGGCCCCGCTCAGTGAGTTAAGGATCCTGCATTGCTGTGGCTGTGGTGGAGGCCGGCAGCTGTAGCTCCGATTCGACCCCTAGCCTACGAACCTCCATGTGCCACAGGTGCGGCCCTAAAAAAAAAAGGAAAAAAAGAAAATATCCTTTCTCCCCCAAGCCTAGAACCTCTAGTGCAGAGTGAACCCTAGGGTCACAGTCTGTTTGAAGGGAGGAAAATTCGCACCCACAGCCCAACAGTCCCGCACACTCATGCACAAACTCACACACACACACATTCACACTCACTTACACCCAATACTCTCAAGCAGCCCCTTACACACAGCCCCCCACCCCTCGGGACCTAATCTGGAATAAGGGTCTCCTGGAAGGGCCTGGTCCCCTCTCCCCACCTCCAGCCTCCACTCTGGCCCCCATCTGACCCCATTTCCTCGGAGACACTCAGCCTCTCCGTGGTCACTGGGCTCCAGTAGAATTTCCCAGGTTCCGGAAACAGGCAGGGGGCCTTGACCTGGCTGCCTCGGCAGAGCCCCCAGGAGCTGCTCTGACTGCGGGTTTCTTCTGGTCACAGTGTCCCCCTGGCCCTGACTGGTCTCCTAATTCGGTCAGTGTTGAGGACTCACGGCTGTTGGGGTCCCAGTGCTGGGGTTAACACGGCTGTCGGGGTCCCCTGCAGGCAGAGCTGGCTGCTCCGCGTCCAGCATTACACACGTTCTCAGGGCCCCACCGCACCATCCCCCACCGGGTCTGGCACCTAATTACTGGTCTGGTCACCAGGAAAGGTGGAGTCCCGAGGAAGCAGAGGGGACTCACGCAGCCTGGGCCTCTGACCTGTCTTCAAGCAGATGAGAGGTGCTGGGTGGGCCCAGGGGCGACCAGGGGCTTGGGGAGCCTGGCATCGCCCACCCAGAAGCCCCGGCTCCCAGTCAGGGATGTGCTTCCTTCCTGAGTTTGGGCCACCGCTTCCTGCGCCTTTGCGTGTCCCGGGACGTCTTGTTGACGGTTGGACATTTTGCATAAAATAGGGCAGGAATTCGGGTTATGACTTTTCCCAAGGGGGCTGCTGTTGTTACTGTTCTTTGTTTGTGTCTTTAGTCACCTCATTGTGTGGCCTGACGTGTCTCTGCTGAAGCTTTTTCCTTTCTTTTGACTTTTCTGTGGGCCAGCTGCCTGGGAGCTGCGTGCCTGCCTGGCTCTGCTGTTCCAGGGTTGACAGCCCTGGCGACGGCTCCCTCCGGAGGCTGGCGTGTGGGCCGGGCCATCGCCACAGCTCAGGCCGGGCACCCACTGGCCCTCAGCTGCCCGTGCGGGGCCTCTTCTTTCTCCTGAGTGTCCTCAGCCTGCGCCCCCCCGCCAGGCACCTGTCCCGAGGACACTGGGTCAGAAGCACCACACCCCCCCCAGCCGTATCGTGGCCAGTGTTTGCCCCCCACCCCAGGCAGAGAGTGGAGGGAAGAAATGCTTGAGTAGAAGCAGAATCCCAGCCACAGCCTTCAGGGGCCCGCCGCGAGCATCACAATCCGAGACCGGCAGGTCCGTCGCCATAAAGACGCACGCAGCCGCCGAGCAGCGCAGGACTGGGCTTCTCCTTTGACTAATGGGGAAGGCGACCCTAGCTGTCTGTGCAAACGTTTTAAGATAGAGACTGAGACCTCCCTTACCATTTGAATCCCAGCCCCCGAAGTAAACGAATCATCCAGCATTTTTACGCTTTTGCAGAGCACGGAGGCTGTGTGGGCACTTTGGCTCATTAACCTCCTCCTGACTTTTTAAGTTAAAAGGTATTAGTTTATATTATCACTTAACATCTTATTTAAAATGTCTTTACTCACGCGATCGTTCTACTCCCCACCCAGCACGACGCTGCAGCTTGCAATTATTTGCCCATTCTTTTCTGTTTGAACTTTAAGCAGATAGCAGGGAAGATCACAAAGCAAAATTGTTCTAAACGTTCCTTTAAAATAGCTTTTGTTTATTATTAGTGCTGGGGAAGTTCCTAATTAATACAAACAAGCCTCTAACTAACAATGGGTCAAGAGTTTAACTATTAGGCTAGGTGTTTTTACTGGGTTCAAAATAGCATTTTACAATGTAAAAGGAAAAAGTAAGACATTTTGCTTTTTTTTTTTTTTTTTTTTTTGCTTTTCAGGGCCGCACCCTTGGCATATGGAAACTCCCAGGCTAGGGGTCGAATCAGAGCTGCAGCTGCCAGCCTGCACCACAGCCACAGCCACATGGGATCTAAGCTGCATCTGTGACCAGCACCACAGCTCATGGCAATGCTGGATCCTTACCCCCCGAGCGAGGCCAGGGATTAAACCCGCATCCTCATGGATACTAATTGGATTTGTTTTTTCTGCGTCACAAAGGAAACTCCCAAAACATTTGTTTTTGATGCTGATTGTGCCTTTCAAGAATTCTCATTTGCTCCTGCCTTCCATTTAAGTAGATTTGATTTGTCTCTTGAAATGCTGCGTGGACAACTAGGGGCGAGAAGCAGACCCTGTGAGGAGAGCGACAGCGAATCCCCCACTAGGTGCCGTCCGCCTGCTGTTCCTTTCGGGTCAGGGGAGGAAGAGGGACGCCACGACCTAACGGCACCCCGCTTGTCTCCGGCCCGTGAGGGTGACGAGGGCCAGGCCCCAACGGGTCCAGGTCAAAGGACAGTGAGGCCCCGAGAGGGGGCGGCCAGCAGACAGAGTGGAGGTTGGGGGCGCGGGGAGCTCGGGCCACAGGAGGAGGGACCTTCTGGCCCAGCCCTGGGCCGAGGACGGTGACCCAGGAACTTCTCCGACCTCGGGGGTCCTTGCAATTATCCTTAAGAAAATGTCCAGAAATGAGTTGTAAACACAGCCCAGTGGTTCCTCCAAGAATTCAAAGTCCTTCTCGACTTCAGGAATATTGTGTAAAGGAGAAGGAACATCTTACCGCGCGTTTTTTGGAAAACAGAGGCTGTGAAGCTGTAAAAGCACACTTTATCCTGATCCACCCTGTTCGACAAAATTCAGTGACTGAAAAAAAAGTGATCCGACTGAGAGAGGAAGGCAAAAATCTCTCTCCTGTTCAGGAAGCGGTTGCCGTGCCAAGCTCGGGGGAAGAGACGTCGGCTGCAGAAGGAAGAGCCCAGAGCAGGCACCTACTCCGTGGGACAGCATCGTCCCCGCCCTGGCCGCATGTCACCACCGAGGGCCTGCCAGGAGAGGCAGGCCAGGTGGATTTAACTGTGGTCACTTGGGGCCGAGATGTGACAACGCCATCAGCTCCAGAGCTCAGCCCTGTGATCTGGGCTCCATGGGGGATGCCGGAGGGGCCTGTTCCCCACACGTGACACAGAAGCCACTGGCAGGCAGTGTTTACACATCTCTGGCGGGGCCAACGACTCTCACCGGGGGCTTGGGTCACATAAATGGTCTGTCCCTCCCCAAAGGAGCACGCGCCATCCAGCTGGGGGCCTGAGAGCCTGTGCCCTCTGCCAGAAGCCCCCCAATGCCGAGGGGGAGCCCCAGCCCCCCTGCACTTAATGTGACTTCGCCCATAAATACGGCTTTTAACGCAGGGCTGTTTGCATGTGCTCTGGGCACCAAGATGAAATTAGACAGAACCCAGAGTGCTGAGGTTTTCTAAGTGGGGTTAATTAATCTATTCAACAGGCTCTTGGCACGCATGTGCACACGTGTGTCCCAGAGTGTGTGTGTGCACACGTGTGTCCCAGAGTGTGTGTGCGCGCACATGCTCACCATGCTCACGTGTATTCATGTGCGTGTACACACGTGTGCACAGGCACATCCCTTTGAGGTCTGCTTGCTCGCTTGGTAGCATTCATTTAAAAAGCTACCCCAGGGCCTTTGTGAGGCAGCATGCTGGAATGAGGACCTCGCAGAGGGAATCTCTGTTCCCGGTGACAGCAAGCAGGCGACAGTCATTCGGAGGAGAGAGGGGGGAGCAGAGTAAGGGAGGACAGCCTGGTTTGGGGGGGGCAGCGATCACTGTTTTCAACCCAATACAATCATTTCAGTGCCTGTTGGACCTCAGAACATCGTTTGGTGTCCATGCAGCTTGGGGAGCGGCTGTCTTCAGCCACACACACGTAAGGAAACACACTTTAGGTCCATTTAGAGCCGAGTTTTTCTCGAAGGCACAGGACGGTAGGCGAGCCCTTCAGCCGTATCCAGGGGTGCCTGGGTGGGGGGCACCCGCGAGCCCTGCGGGGCCCGGAGCTGGAACGGCCCGAACTGGCACAGAGGTTTATGACCTGGGGTCGCCCTGGGAACATGTACAAGCCCAGAAATATGACATATTCCTGCCGGAGACATCACACAACTGCTTCGGGTGACTGCGCTGCTCCACTCCACAAGGAAGCCTGAACAGGGCCGCCCTTCCTGGCCGTCAGAGGCCCGAGCAGCCCGGAGCCCGGGCGGGAGGGGGCGCAGCAGGCAGACTCGCCGGGCCACCACGCGGGCCTCTCTGTCGTCCTGCCTCGAAGCTGTAGCAAGAGAGAAAAGCCACCTCAGTTTGGCAAAGGAGAGGGAGAGGCTTCCTTGACCAAAAGCCTAGATTTGGGGGTAAATTTCGGCCTGAGACCAGGGTGTTCAACAGGCAGCTTGGTTTTGAGCAGGCAGGTGGTTGAGGGAAGTGCTTGGGAAGCAGAGAGCTGGAGTCTGTGCTGGAGTCCCAGCCTTTGGCCTGGACATCGTGGCGGCCACGGGCCTGGGGCAGGCAGAGGGCGTGTCTGCAGGTCGGGCTGGTTGGGGTCCCCTGCCTTAGCACGGGGTGGCTGTACCCAAAGGAGAGCTGAGCCCGGCACAAGTTGGGCATCGCCATGGGGGCCATGGCAGCCACGCTAAGGCCACTGGGGCCCAGAGCAGGGGGAACGTGGACCCTCGTGAGGGGCCCGCGGCCTCGGGCCCTGCTCTGGGCACCCCTGGGCCTCGGCGCATCCTGGAGTCACAGAGCAGCAGGAAGTAGAGGCCGTGGGCACTGAGGGGGGCAATGATGGGGTGGGGTCCCTCCTCTGGCCCGACGTGCTGACCGATGACAGAGGCTCTGCAGGGAGACGTGTGTTTATTGTGAATAAAGGAAGGAGCATACGATCGCGGGGCTGGACACTGCCCCGGACACAAAGGCCAGCTCACGGCCGGCCGACGAGAGGCCGCAGCTGGCGGGGCCTTCGGGGCGGGGCCGCTCTGCCTGTGTCCCCACGAGCCCTCCTCACCGACTCCGCGCCACGGTGCCCCAGGCACTCCCCCGGCAGGAGGCCTTCTTGGGGCCTGGAGGCAGAGGAAGGGCACGGCCAGGTCTCGGCCTCTCTCCAATACGCTCTGCAGAGGCTGGGCGTCTGGAAGCAAAGTCACTAAGTCCCCAGGGCCGGCGGGCAGGTGGGGACGGACCCCTCGTCCACTCTGCTGGGGATGCAGGGGAGCACCCGCCTTCTGAAGGCAGAGATGGAGCTGCCGCCCCATCCTGAGGAGTCGCGGGCCTTCCACCCGGGTTCACGACGCAGAGCAGGGGGCTGTGGATTAGCGCCTGGGTCTCAGGGGTCTGTTTGACACACACAGGTGCCCAAGGCTGGAATGGCAATGGAAACAGTCCTGCTCTTTCCACCAGAAGGGCGGCGGCAGATGAATCACTGCGTCCACACGACACAGAGCTTGCAGCCTCCGCAAAGCGCAAAGGCAACTGTCTCTGCGGCCCGGGAGTCTGTGCTGTGACGTTGAAAAGGCAGGAAGCAGAGGTTGCGCCAGCGTCTGGGGGTCTGTGGTCTCATTGTGTAAATCCGTGAGCAGTTCCGCCCTCCTGGCAGCCCCCTTCTCATTGGCACCGCCTCCCTGGCCTCGTATGTACCCCAAATAATCCGGGGTAATCACCCCACCACAGCGACGGGAGCGAGACCCGGCTGATGACCCCGGCCAGGGCTCCGAGGAAGGTTCGCTCCCAATGAAGAGGAGCTGGAAGGGGCCGCCCCTCTTCTTCTACCCAACGTGGGTATCGGTGTGATGGCCGGAGATGCAGGGGCCACCACTGGCTTGTGACACTGCAGTCAGTGCAAGACTCACACCCGCAGAAGGAGGGGGGGCATGGGGTAGCCCCTGGGTGGATGGGGAGCAAACAGCTTGGGACAGTGCATTCCAAGAAGTGGTTTGTTTTCTTGGCAGAGAGCCACTGAGTCCAGGTTTTGTTTTACATCAGCCTGACAAAAATCCATGTGTGCACAGGTGCGTGTGCACCTGACATGCAGTGTGCACATGTAGAAAGCCCAGGTGTGCAAGTGTGTGTGTGTGTGTGTGTGTGATACAACACGAAAGCCCAGCAGACTGTCCCCAGGGCAACGCTGACCCTTCAGAAGCACTGGCGGCTCTGACCGGCCGGAGTCAAGGCTATGCGTCCTGGGCTGTGTGTCCTCTCAGCAGGACTTTGGTGTCCTCGTTCCTCGGCCACTTCACGGCTCAGGAGTGGGGTCAGGCCAGAAGCTCAGATCTGGGGACGGGAAACTTTCACTTTATTTTTTTTCTCTTTCGTTCTTTTTTTCTTTTGCTTTTGCAATAAAGATGCACCACTTTTGCAGATAAAGGTGAGGGAATTGCTGCACAGACCTGGCACCACAGCAGGTCCGCAGCCGCGGGGAGCAAGACGACCGAGGGCAGCGGCAGAGGAGGGTGCGGGCACCGCGTGGGGCCCCCGAGCGGGGCTCATCCAACCTGGCGTTGTTCTCCTGACCTCTGGCTGAGAGCTTGACCCCTCGGAAACGGGGCTGGTCTCAGCGGTGCAGCCACAGCTTCTTGGGAGGGACACAGGCAAGGACTGCGACCCTCTGGGCATGGCAGGTGCTCTGACGTTCTTTGCCGCCACCATCTGTGTGTCGGTGCCAAACCCTGGCCCCTGAGGTGATGGCGCGGGGTGGGGGGGGTGCTACCGCCCCCCGAGGTGATAGGGCAACGATGGGGGCAGCTACGGGAGCTTCAGGTCAGGAGGCGGAGCCCTGGTCATGCAGTCAGTGTCCTTATCCCCCGGCCCTGCCCCCACCCAGAGGCTGTGACCCAAAGGGGCCTCACCAGAGCCGCCCTGACCGCAGACCCCCAGCCCAGAACCGGAGGAAGTGGTTCCCTGTGGACTACAAGGTGCTCCGTCCCTCGTCTTTCCTTGCAGCTGCCACCATCGGCTCTGCTCGCGGAGCCACCAGCACCTTGGTAACAGGGGGACGCCGGCTCAGGTCGGGTCCGGGGTTCTGGGCCTGTGGACTCCCGCCCTCAGAGTGGAAGCTGTGCCCGGTCCCCTTGCAGAGCCGGCAAGGAGCCTGAGAATGTGGTGCCCCAGAGCAGAGTCCAGCCTCAGCTCCGTCCGCTCGGGGCCAGCGTTTGTCGCCTCGTGGCGCTCCGACGCCTTTTCCGAAAAGGACCTGGGGCGCGGCGCCCAGGATCCTCCTCGCCACACCTTGGCCTCGTCCCTCTGGAACGAGAGCTGATGGCTTGCTTCTTGTCATCTTCCTAGGAGGAGAAGGCGCTGCTGACTCGTGTCCAATAGCCTGTCGAAGAAAAAAGCGATTTGCCTGAAAACAAAACTCAGCTCTACATCCAGTGGCTGCAAATGGTATGAAATTAAACCGTCAAGGGTCCCTGGGCGGGTCCCTCTGGCCAGTGGCCCCCAGGACACAGAGACGGGCAGTGCCGACACTGGGTTGGGATCCTGGTTAAACCCAAGGTCTTGGTTTGCATGACATCATAAGCTCTTGGAGATGCCGGATCGGCCGGGCTTCTTCCTGAGCAGTTTGCTGGTGGGGGATGTCTGTGGCTGTCCTGCTTCAGGGGGCCTCCGTGGTGGTTGACGAAACCTTCCAGCCTTACCTACGAACCGGTTTCCCTTCCAGAAGCCCAGGAGCGGGGACCCCTCCGGCCCCGCCTCCGCCGCCCTTCTCAGACCTAAAGGCGGCATAAAGCTCCCCGTTGGGCAGGACGCGGTAGCCGGGCAAACCCCTCACCTCACCCTCGTTCACTGACTTATCCTCAGAACCGACGGAACTGCTGGTCTGCACTAGGGCTGAGGGCGAGGGCTCTGCAAGCTGGCGGGGGGGGGGGGACCTGGAGCCGGGGCCTGGAGCCGGGGGGGGGGAGGTGACAGGAGCATAGGGGGCAGCATGGCGCAGCCCGGGGTGCGGGGGCCTTGGCTGGGAGGCTTCTTGGCCCTGCTGATTCGGAGAAACCTCCTGGGCTAAAAGCCAAGCCACTCAGCCAGCACCTTGCCCCTGTCCCCATGCAGAGGTGTCCCGGGACTCCCACCCCCCCAAGCTCCTGTTAGCCCTCACACCTGCTCCCGCCCCAGGATGAGAAAGGTGTGTCTGCCACACACGCAGAGAACAGAAACCCCTGCTGCGAGACGCCTGCATGCTCTCTCGCTCTGTCCTTCCGGTCCGGCCTCTTCGTGCTCTGCTGTCCTGTGTCTTCGTTTCGATGCTGAACGTAGATCCATCAAATCAATGCCACAGCCACGGATGTGCTGGTGGTGGCAGGTGGTCCTGACGTCTCGGGGCTCAGGCAGATGGAGCTGTCGGCCTGAGCAGGGCACGCGCCCTCCTGACAAGGACTAGACTTTGCTCCTGGAGCCCCAGGGCTCACGGGAGGCTGTGGGTTGTTCCCAAGAAGCTGTACGGATGGGCCAAAGCTTGGATTTCACGCCATTTTTACGTGTCATGAAATCTTCTTTTGACTTTTCCTCAACATGAGAGAACACGGAAGCCAGCGTAAGCTCGCGGGCCGCGGGCTGCGGGCCGAGGGCCGGGCTCGTCTCCAGGCGCTGTGGCCCCGGGACCCTGCTCCAGCCCCAGAGGCGGAAGGTCCACTCCGAGCTGGGACCCGGGAACCCTGGACCAGGGGCACCCAGGCAGTACTCTCTAGATGTCTGAATGATCTGCGGAGAGAAGAAAGAATTGTTTCTTAAGTGGTGGTTGCCTGGGCAAGAAGCCTTAAAACACCACAGCTTTTCAGAGCCGAGGGAGCGGCTGTACGTGGGAGGGCCAGCTGGGGGGCTCTGCCACTCACGCTGTGGGCACAGCTCCTTTAGGATAAAAGACCAAATCCACCTTTGCCAATAGTCAGGCTCAGCCCCGGCTGTCGCGGTTCCAGTGCCCTTCGCCAGGCTCAACCAACAGGCTCCACCCTCCCCCGTTTCGCAGTGTGTTTGTCTCAGCTCCCTCACCAGGGAAGGCCCTCAGGAGCCACAGGCAGGATGGACGATCCCGCTGGCCAGTCATTCTGACCGGCGCTCAGTGCCAGGGGCAGCGACTCAGAGCCGCTGCCACTGTGCGTTCGGGGCCAGACCGGTTGGGCCACAGGCGAGTCCAGATCCTTCCCGCCCCACACAGGACGCAGCTGTGCCTTCTCCGGAGCAGGTGCAGCCAACTCGGCCACACCTCCCCCTCTTTCTTCATCTCTGACTGCACCCTAAGCAGCAGCGTCCCAGCTAAGTGAGCAGAGGACCCGCCTGGGCCCTTCCTTAGCCAGCCCCCTTCTTGCCAATAAATCGCTGCTGGCCCCATGGGGCGCCCTGTGTAATTGAAAGCCCACGAATGTACGTGTTTGTACCGTTTTTGATGTATTTTGTGCATTTTTCCTTCTTGCTCTTTGGCCTTCTTGCTCTATGGCCACAGCCGTGCGTGTGGGCCCACCTGGATCTGCAGGTGCACCTTCCTTACCTGTCACCAGGTGAGCACGGCGGTCTTACCTTGGAGAACACCCAGCTCTCCTCTCGGAAGCAGCGGTGAGCAGGTTGGTTGATTTTAATGGCTTGCTTGTCGTCGTCCCCTCGCCCCGAGTCGGCCAGGCCTGCAGAGGGGAGGGGGCGTCCTTGAAAGGCGAACTCACACAGGCTAAGCCTCCCGCAGGAGGAACTTGCTGCCAGAGTCGTTCCCCAGAGCAGCTCTTAGTGCTTCTGAAGTGCGTGTGAAAATAACCCCGCTGGTCACGTGATGTCTGTGATATTTCTGGGCAAATCTGATCCAAGGGGACCCCTTCAGCGTCCAAAACGATGGGCTGTGTCGCAGAAGCATAGCCCTCGGCTCTTCCTACTCAGGCTGCAGGACAGAAGTCGCAGGAGGAAGAGGAAAGAACGTTTGGTGACATAGCTGGGGACAGAGGAGGGATGCAGCTTAAAAAATAGCTGAATTGGGGTATAACGTGTGTGCCTGCAAAGAAGCCGCCTGTCTTTGGCACGCAGTGGCACGTACAGCCGTCGCAACCTCCCCGCACTGGATTTTAGAGCCTGTCCGCCCCCCTGAGAGAGAGGAGCCTCTGCCCACTCCCAGCCCAGGCCCGGGAACCACCACCCTGCTGTCTGCAGCGACAGAACCACTTTTTCTGGAAATGGCGTGGAATGGAATCCCCCACCACGTGGTCTTCAGGGACCGGCATCTTCCGCTCGGCTCCGTGTGTTTGTGGTTCCTCCAGGTGTGGCAGGCGTCAGAGCTCATTCCGCTGATGGCTGAGTCACCGTCCCTGGGCGGCATGTCACCGGTCTCTCAATCGACCAGCTGATGGACGATTGATCACCCACCCCTGCCAGGCAGTGGTGCACGAGGCTGCCGGAAACTCCCGCACACACGTCCGCGTGTGTGGACGTCTTTGTGGAGGCTTTCATGTATCTTGGGTAGATACTTTAGAGTGGAATTGCTGGGTCATAGAGTTAATCTATCTCTAACATTTTGAGAAACTGCCAAACTATTTTCCAAATCGACAGCACCAAATGTGAAACCTGTATCTTAAGCTACTTGCTTTTTAAAAAGACCCTGGGTTTGCTTCTAGTTAACTTCGCTGCAGCTCAAGAGTAGTCACGGCAACCTGTTGGCCATTCTGGGGAAAAGGTGTTTGGTTTAAACCAAATTTATCTCAAGGATTTATAAGGATTTGCTGTGTCTGGAGGTGTCTGTCCACCTCAGGGCCGAGACAACAGCAATTGCATCGGGAAAAATTGCCCAGTCGCACCACTTCCGGCGAATCCACTCTGCCTGGGGCTGACGTTTCTAACCAACGTCTCACCCGGGGTGTAAGAGACAAAAAAATCCAGATGCAAATTTATAAGCTCGAAGCCACTTTTTTTTTCTTTTTTTTGCCATTTCTTGGGCTGCTCCCTCGGCATATGGGAGGTTCCCAGGCTGGGGGTCGAATCGGAGCTGGAGCCGCCAGCCTACGCCAGAGCCACAGCAACGCGGGATCCGAGCCGTGTCTGCGACCTACACCACAGCTCACGGCAACGCCGGATCTTTAACCCACTGAGCGAGGCCAGGGATCGAACCCACAACCTCATGGTTCCTAGTCGGATTCGCTAACCACGAGCAATGATGGGAATTCCGCCATTTATTTTTTAAGCCTCTGCTGCTGCGTTAGTCCTGCCTCTTGAGCTGTCATGAGCAAGTGCCCTGCTGTGCAGCACTCAGGACACGCCCTCCTGCTCTGTACGTTTCTCAAACGACTTTACATCACAGCCGTGTGTCAGCCATCCTGACAAGTGCGCTGAGGGAGTGATGGTGACGGCCAGGTCTTGAGTGTCATTTTTTTTTTCTTTTTTCTGCCATTTCTTGGGCAAGGGCCACAACCTGATGAATTAAGAACACAATCCAGGGAGTTTCCTTTGTGGCTCAGTGGTAAGGAACCCGACTAGGATCCATGAGGATGTGGGTTCAATTCCTGGCCTCAGTCAGTGGGCTAAAGGATCCTGCATCGCCGTGAGCTGTGGCGTAAGTCACAGATGTGGTTCGGACCTGGCGTTGCTGTGGCCATGGTGCAGGCTGGCAGCCGCAGCTCCAATTCAACCCCTAGCCTGGAAACGTCCATATGCCGTGGGTTTGGCCCTAAAAAAAAAAAAGAAAAAAGAAAAAGAAAAGAAAAATGAAAGAAAAGGAAAAAAAGAATGAGATCTAGGAGTTCCCTGGCAGCCCAGTGGGTTAAGGACCCAGTGTTGTCACTGCTATAGCTCAGGTTCCATCCTTGGCCTGGGAATTTCCAAACGCCACCAGTGCATGAAAAACAAAACCAAAAAGCAAACCAAACAAAACCAAGAAACAAGAATGAAGTCTAAATGTTTTTAATTCCAAAGGTCCCTTGGGAAGGCGTCTGTCTGATCCACCTGCACCCGCATCCTGAGGTCAGGCCTGCCTGGATCACCTTAGGTCTGACGACGCCCATGGGGACAGAGTCAGAGATCCTTCTGGCAGCCGATCCTGAGCCTGCCCCCTGCCCCCAATCTGGGGCTTTTATCAGCTTACCCGGCTTGTGCTCCTGTTCGGGGCTGAGGGAAGCCAGCCTCCCTGGACCCCAGAACACAGAGGGGTGCGGCAACAAGACACAGGGCAGCCCGGGGGTAGGCCCGAGGCCACAGGAGGATTTTAACTTGGTCCTAAGGGCGAGGCTCAGCCTGACAGAGGGCGCGTGAGCATCCAGGGGAGGGACCCTGGGCTCAGGCTGGGTGATGCTGAGAAGGGAGCGGGTAGCGGGGTGGAGGCAAGGGTTCAATGCAGAAGTGAACTTGGGAGCGTAGCAGAGCCAGCTGATGGGAGGACACTGCAGGGAGGAAGTTTGGGGGAAAAGAGCGTGAATTCAGTTCTGACAGGTTCACGCTGCAAGGGTGGGGGCGGGGGGTCTTCATATGGACCTGAGTTCCCGGTATAAAGCCCGAGTCTCGCGGTTATTGGGGCCTCGGCCGTAACTGAGGTGAGGGGCCCCTGAGCTTGTCTATACAGGGGGCAGGGGAGGTCCCGAAGGAACCCTGACAAACGGCGATGGCCGAGGGTCAGGTCAGAGGGAAAGAAGTGACGGGGGCAGAAACGGGTGAGAAGAAAGCGTCCAAAAGGAGAACCTTCCACGGGTGGAGACTGAGGTGGGGAAGGGCCAAGATCCCGCCCCCTCCACCTTGGTGCGCCGTGACCCCTCACCTCGTGGGGCCAGGAGGAGCAAACGCGGCCCCTCCTACCGGGGAGCAGGACACCAGATGCAGGGCAGTCGTTTCCAGCCAAGTAGAGACAACGTCTTCAGGCAGGTGGCCCCTTCAGGCCAGCCGTGCTGGGCCCCTCCATCGGCAGCCTGTCCCCGCCGCCCCGCAACCCAGGACAGCAGACGAGCCCCTTGCCGCCCTCCTGAAAGCATCGCTGTCATTCCAGGAGCATCCCCAGGGCTTCTGTGCAACATTCAACCCGGGACACTCCCCAGTCCAGAAAGTGGACGCTGCTTCTCAGGAAGGCGGCTCCCACTCTGAAGGGGAGCAGAAGCGGGGCTCAACCCAAACCGCAGGGGCGCCTGCCAGCCACGGGACAGGAGCCAGTCACGCATAGGACAGGCCAGCTGGGCACCAACCTGGCACTTCCGTCCTCCCTCTCCCTCCCCCCGGCTCGGGACTGTCCCCTCCCCGGCGCGTCTCCAGCACAGAGCCAGACAGCAGCGTTCCTGCCCGCCAGCCTCTGCGCACACACAGCCGCCCAGGGAAGACAAGGGACCTAAGGACACGCCAGAGGCGTCCCCGCGCCTCCGGCTCTGATTCCCGGTGTCCCTGTCACCCCAGCTCCTGTTGCCTTCACCACAGTGGCCTGGATCTCAGGCTGCAGCCCCTCAGAGAGCAGGCACCCAGTCTGCTCAGGGGATGAGCCGGAATGACCCCCCCGCTGGGGTCTCCCCAGGCTGGCATGGCAAGTGCCCACCTCCCTGCCCTGGGCTCAGACAATTTCCCATGAGAATCTACTCCTAGCAGGCGGGAGAGTACGTTTGGGGTGAACTCCGACCTTTACAACAAGGAGCCCCCGGGCGCATCCCCGGACCCCAGTCTGAGGTCCTGCCCGCCTCCCGGCAGCCCCTTCACACCGGCCTCCCAGCGAGAGGCGGGGTGCGGGGCGGCCACGGCGGCGGGGCCGGGTCAAGGCTTTTCCCACGGCCGACTGTGGGCTTTGGCGCTGCTGAGACTCTCAACTGCGTTAACACTGAGACAGCAGCATTCAAAGATGTTATGTGCTCAGCCACGTAGGAAGTTCAACTTTAAAAATAAGCACGACTTTCAAGTCCAAACATAATGTTTTCAGGTCACGGTGGTTCAAACCCATGAGAAAGGACCCGCTCGGTGGTGGGGGCGGTTCTGCTGGGGGCTGGCGGCTCCCTCCCGCCTGGACCCTCGCTGGCGGCTCGGGATGCTGGCCAGGAGCCAGGCTTCCGAGGGGTGTCTGTGCCAACAGCAGGGGTGGGGGGCAGCCCCAGGACACAGCCGCGGGGTCGAGGGGCAGCTGGAGGTCACAGTCTGGTCACACGTGATAAAAGAGGCGGAGGACGCAGGATCTGTCACAGGATATGCAGCCTCTGCCTCCGGTTCTCACCCAGGGATGGAGGCGACCAGAGGCTCAGACCTGCCCACACAGCAGCCACGACCCGGGTCACTGCCAGACGGCTCGGCTGGATCTCGAAGGGGTGACGCATGCCTTTCTGAAGGTGGGAGATCCTCTGAGGATTTAAGGCTGGAAACGCTCCCTCCAGAAAATGACACCCAGCTCCACATTGTCACAATTTGGGGGCTTCACAGATACTGAAGTCAAACGAGAGTTGGTTCTTAAGAGTTGTATTTTACACTTGTTACAAAACAGTCCACTTTTGAGAAATGAAGACTCTCACCCACCCTTTTAACGTCGATTTCAAAATAGCCCAGATAGTGTAGCTTAAAAAGGAGCAGAGCAGTGGGACAAAGCCTTTCCTGCTCACAGGGGCCCTGCCCACTCTCGGGCACAGCAGCGAGGGGCAGCGACCACCCCCGGGCAGCGGCGGTCCAGGGCTCCAGCCTGCACAGGTGAGCAGGGCTGCTCCACGACACCCTGGCAGGACAGCATCCCACGCAGTTTGTCCTCGAACTTGCCGCTGTCACACTGAGAAGGACCTGACCGCCGGTCCAGGGCTCAGTCCCCTCTTTCCTCCTGGTGCACCTGATCTGGCTGTATTTTACAGAGGCCGAAACAGACACAAAGGAAGGAAGTCACACGTAGCCAGATGTTCATTCCTTCTCTGGAAAGACACCAACCCGGACGAGGAAGTTTGAATGGACCGTCAGTAGTAAAACAGACATCTACTGGCTTTTTCCAAAGGAGAATGTGAAGAAATTTTACCATTTTCTGCCAACAACGTCAGCATTTCCCTTTCCTAAGAAACGCTGATTGGAAAGAACCGTAGCCTTCGGTAAATTATTACAGTTACCCGTTACCAGTGTCATTAGAGCTATAAATAAGAGAAGGGTCATTTTCTCCCGCTGCAGACTGGGGGTGTCTCTGCTGGGAGCAGGGGTCCAGGTGCAGTGGGGAGGGAGGCAAAGCTGGAGCCTGGAGAGAAGGCGGGCACATGGCCTGGGGTGGACCTGCCAGAGCTGCGGGCACGTACACACCTGGGGGAAGTTTGCAGAGAGCAGAGGTCCTGGGGTCTGTGCGCCTTTATTGATCCTGCGAATGAAGAATTTAACTCGTCTGTCTTTCCTTGATAAAAGCACTGGGAAATCCAGAGGCGAGATTATCTTTCTAGGATTTCACTCTGTGGAACCCGAAGCCGGCTCCTAATCGCCACATCGACCTTAACCTTGGAATCCTAGGAATCGGGCCTAAGGAAATAACCACACACGTGAGGAGCTGTGCTCAGAGCTGTTCACGGTGGCAAAACCCCGGCAACTAGTGACTGTCCAGCGAGAAGCTCGCGGCTCAGACGTCCCCCCCCACCCAGGTTTCCGCCCCGCCAGCGACTTGTCCTTTGACTCACCCCCTCCTTACGTTGGCTTGACGCTAGCTCCCCTTCTTTTTACTAAACCTCATTCTAAGTCATACTATCCCAGACATAAGAGGAAGGCATAGCAGTTAGACAATCTTTCTCTGATACGTATTAACAGTTAAAAAAAAAACTTCCTGGAGAATTTATTGCAGTTACCACGTTATGACAACAAAAGCAGGTCTGACTCAAGGTGTCAAATTCGTGTATTAATTTCAGTAAAAATACATGATCCCCGTCATACACAGAGACCATCCTAAATCTGCTTTGCAGCGGAGTCAATCAAGAAATGCCCATTTGGGAGTCCCCGTCGTGGCGCAGTGGTTAACGAATCCGACTAGGAACCATGAGGTGGCGGGTTCGGTCCCTGCCCCTGCTCAGTGGGTGAAGGATCCGGCGTTGCCGTGAGCTGTGGTGTAGGTTGCAGACACGGCTCGGATCCCGCGTTGCTGTGGCTCCAGTTGGACCCCTAGCCTGGGAATCTCCATATACCACGAGAGCGGCCCTGAAAAAGGCAAAAAGACAAAAAAAAAAAAAAAAAAAGAAAGAAGGAAAGAAATACCCATTTGGAAAGTTTGTGTCTAGGGTCACATTAGACCGAAGAGAAGGCTCCATCGTCACAGAAGACGGAGCATGGGCCATCAGTCCTTAACCTGCGAACGGTCTAACGTTTTAGGAAACACCGGAGAACGAAGTTTCTCTGGACGCTATTTACCTGTCCAGAGACCTGTAGGTCTAGATGAGAAGCGTTTGGACAAGGGTCTCATTCGGTTCAGAAAACCTTGAGTCCAGTGCCTTTCTGAGCTAATCAGAGACTTAGGCTTTATGAGGAGAAATAAGGCTTGGAAATCGAGCCGTCTTCCTTTGAATTAGCGGGTTTTCGTCAAAGGCATGGCATTCACGGTCAGGTGTCAGGTAGGAATCTCCGTGCGGTGGTCCAAAGCCTATTACTTCCCACCTCGACGGCTTCCTGACGGGAGGACACAGGCCAAGGACACGTTGCAGCCGTGAAACCAATTGCCGCCATGCCTCTCACCTCTGAAGGTACATCTTTTTTTAATAGAAGAAACTCACTAAATGAAACGAATGCTAATTAGCGTTGCTGTTAGAATAAAAACATTTATCTGTACGCCAGCTAAAAGACTCTTATATGCCACAGAGGATACGTGAACCCCAGGTTTGAGAACCTAGAGAAATCAGCCATATGGCACAATATCACTCAGCCATCAAAACTGGGTCTTTTGATAAGAGAAGCGTTTATGTTATGTGCAAAGTGGGTTAAAATGCAGCATAAACTCAATATTATAAAAATACATATATGAAAAATTGACTGGAAATACACAAAAAATAATATAATTGATTCTTTCTAGGTTGATTAATTACTTGCTGTTTTCTTCTTTATGCTTCTTTGAATTTATGACAGTGCGTGTGCACGACTTTTAATCCAGGGGTTTATTTTCGAGTCTTTTTTAAGCAGCCCTTTGATGCGTCCGTGGGCCAGGCGTCCCAGAGGAGCGGCCGGCACCGCGTGGGGACCACGTCCAGGGCAGGGCCACCGCTCCGCCGGGCGGGGCTTCTCCTGCGGCTGAGAGCACTCCCTGTCCCCTGGTTTCACAGGGACTGACGTCGGGAGAGGGTGGCCGAGCCGCTCTGAGGACGACCCGATGTCCCACGAGACGCTGATTGGACGGCTGATCGCTGAGCCGCCTGAAAAGCAAGCCCGGGGCGCTTCACAGGGTCCCCTCTTTGCAGACGGGCCGCCCAGCCCCTCAGACCACGACAATCAGAAACAGATGAGGACTCGAGCCTTGTCCTCACGTGAGAACGGCCGGCCCGCCGAACTCTCACAGCCGGATCGGGGAAAAGAAGCGTCAGCCTGTGATCCTGACCCATCCCCGCCACGGGCACGTGGGTGACAGCGCGTGTGTGCTCTGAGAAACTGTGGCCACGTTAATAAATTGCTGACAGTGACGAAGAGAATCTGCTGCTGGCAAGTCCAAGTGGGGCCCCAGGGGCCCCGGGTGTAGATGCTGCTCAGCTGGACCGCAGGGCCCCAGGTGTAGATGCTGCCTGGCTGAATTGCAGGGACCCTGGTATAGACGCTGCCCGGCTGGGCCAGAGGGGTCCCGGGGTGTAGAGGCTGCTCAGCAGGACTGCAGGGGCCCTGGGTGTAGACACTGCCCGGCTGGGCCACAGGGGCCCTGGGTGTAGACGCTGCCCGGCTGGGCCACCCTGGCCCAGCCCTGGGAACCGAAGCCCGGGGACGTGGCGCCCCGGCGCAGCCGCAGCACACAGATCCAAGCACTCGGGCTAAAGGGGTGATTCTTTTTTATAAGCAGATTTTGCCATGTAACAAGTTTTTCTCATTCTTCTGCGGGTTCTTCCTTTTTTCAAAACTGTAATTACCAGTTTTATATCCTAACATTAAGTAGCCAGAAAGCCCAATCTGAGTAAACCCTGTTTACACAGGAAAATACATTAATAAGGGATGATTTTTATTAAATTAATTGTTTCATGTCAGTAACAATCAGAGGCTGATATCCTCTGCAGAGATTTTGATGGGACAGGATGGTATTTTAAATTTTCAGCTATCGGAGTTCCCAGTGTTGTGCATTTGGTCGAGAACCTGACTGCAGCGGCTCAGGTCACTTCGGAGGAGACTCGGGTTCAATCCGTGGCCCAGCACCGTGGGTTAGAGAATCTGGCTCTGCCGCAGGGGCAGTGAAGTTCGGATGGAGTCCACATGCTGCGGATGCGGCCATTAATATCTATGAATACATATTGATCACTTTTAATCACCCCCTTTGGCACCACATCTTCTGGAGCAGTGGATTTGCTGCTCTGAAGACTCGGCCATAACTAAGCTCCCAGCATTCGCCTTCTGTTCTCTCCACTCCATTCCCAGAATCAGGCCGGCTCTCTCCCCTCTGGTGTAGACGGGGATGAGAACTGCTCTGTGGGAGTTTCGTGTGCAAACCCACAGCTCAGGAGGGGCTGGGGTGCGTGGACCACACTCAGAAAAGAGATGGAGCAGGAACGGTGGCCGTGAGGGTGCTCCCGAGGGAGTTGGATTAATTCAACGGGGTTGGAAGTTTTCGCCTTTCCCTTTAGAAACATCCCACGTCCACAAGATTTCAGCCCTGAATCCTGGGAGGTGTCTTGAGAGGATTTTACCTGGCTCCCTGTTCATGCATCACACAGGACTGTGGCTTCATCGCTTCAGCAAACAAATTCGGGTCTCTCGTGGACGGAGATTCCAGGAAGGGAGGTGAGCCAGCCTCTGCCCAGGGCCCCGTGGGTCAGCCCACCCCTGCCCCAAGGCAAGGTGAACACACTGCGCCCCACCCCCAGCCCCGTGGGCATGAGGCATGGGGAGCTTCCAGGCTGCCAGGCAGGTGCAGACACGCCTGAGCGCCGCCCAGAAGTCGAGCATTAGCCTGTTGAAGCTGAGCAGCGTCAGGCCCAGGCACAGGTCTGGGCCACCTCGTGGACCACGGTGGCGTCCAGGGCCCCCCAGCCCCCACTCACCCCAAAGCCAACATCCTTGCTGCAGAGTTTAAGGAAGCTGGGACATCTGAGACCTGTCCCCAGTTTACACACTTCGCACACGTATACGTGGGGTCTGAAGCCCAAGTTTGTCCCCAGGAAGGGCCAGCGCTGCCCTGGGCTCTGTCCCAGCCCGAGGTGTCGAGCCGTCAGAAGTGCTCCCTGGGCTGGCGGGGTAGAGGGGGTGGAGCAAGCAGGAGTGGGAGCTGGGAAGGGGCCGCTGGGCTGGTGACCGCTCCTAGGACACGTGCCCAGACACAGGTGCTGGGCCTCTCCAGGAGGTCGGAGCGTGAGAAGGGTCTGCCATCCACCGACTCTCCGCTTCACAGCCCAGAGAAGAGCGTGGTCACCAATTTCAGACTCTCACAGCCCCTGGGAGCAGAAATGTCCACAGGGTGGTGGCTTATCGGGTGACTTGAAGTGGCTGAACCAGTCGGTTTAATTCAAACCCACTGCCTGTTGCCTTTGTCCTCCCACCTCCAATATTAGTCTTCTCTTTATCCAAACATCTGAAGACAGAAGACTCTTTTTCAGTGTCTGGTACACGGTTTGTGTCTAACACAAAGGCATGGACTTGAGTCAAAACTTCAGAATGATGTGTACTCTGTTCAGAAATTTATCTTTTTAGCCAAACTCTGCCCTGGAAAGCACCGAGCACACCCGCCTCACCCTGAGCACACAGGACCTGATCTCCTTCCTCTTGTGAGCATGTCTAGAAAGCATGTTTTCCCGAGTGAACTGACTCGTTCAGGAATCTTGACTGCTCCTTCCCGAGAAAGAGCATGTTGTTGGAAACCGGCTGCAGGGACACAGACAGGGACACACACAGTGTCATCAAGTCAGGTTTTCACATCTAAGAAAGGAGCTCAGCAGAGACGGATGTGAGGGTGGGGCCTCCAGGTTGGGGGTGGGGCCTCCAGGCTGGGGGAGGTCCCTCAAGGCGAGAGGTGAGAGAAGGCCTTCAGGTGGGGGGAGGGCCTCCAGGCTGACCCAGGCGTGGATGGGTGGCACTGCTCCTGCCTTTGCCCAGAGGAGGCCTGGGAGCTGGAGCTCCTTTCTCTTGCTTTCTCCTTGTTTTTATTCCAAAACGGATTCCTGACCCCAAAAGCCAACTACACTTCCTCCCCTGCTTCCAGTGGCATTGCTGTGGTGCCTCCACGTCCCTGCCTCCTCGACGCCTCCAGACGACGTGGGCAGCCGTCCGTCCAGACCTAGACTCAGAGCGTTCCCACCACGACTAGCAAAACGGCAGCCCTGGGGGTCTGGGGGGACGCCGGAGCCTGCGCCCTGGTTGTGCTCTCCTCCCACACGGGAAAATGACGCGGAGGCCACGTTGCCTCCCGCGCCGCTTCCACAGGGGCCCCCGCAGAGGCTGAGGGATGCTAGTCTAATCTGTGGGCAACGGTTTGGACTCGCATGTCCAGGCAGGGGTGCCGGGCGGCCGGCTTAGCGGGAGCCGTGGCTGGTGCCCCCTTCCCGCCTGGGCATCTGCCCTCACGCTCTGAGGCCAGGGAGGGCGCGCTTTGCTGCCACACGTCCCAGGGACCCAGCTTGGTGCTGCTCTTGGACTCGCCTGTCCCTCAGGCCTTCCTGCTGTCAGGACCCTTGAACCAGGCTCCACCCAGCTCTTCCAGCATCTTTGGCAGAGCCCTCAGCTCCTCATCTTTGCGAGGACCGGGTCCTGGAGGCTGCGGGGAAGGAAGCTTTGCTTCCCGGCAGTGGCTGGGGATCCGCTGACGAGGACCCCCCTGCCGACCCAGGGACCTTCTGCCCCAGGCTTCAGCAGACGCAGCCCGGCAGGAGCTCCCTGACCAGGGCGACTCCTCTGGCCTGGGTTTCACATTCAGCCACTGGAATAAAGAGGCCTGGAGGCCTGTGGCTAAGATAGCCAGTCAGAGAACACGTTCTGCAGGAACCTGGTGACGAAAGGGGTCCGGGGCGTGGCAGCCCCTAGGACAGGGGGAGCACCAGTCTCTGCACCCGCCCCCAACTCGCAGAGGCCCCCTCCCCTCGAGAGCCTGATAATCCCCCTGAGGGGTCCTGGGGGGAGGAGGTGGGGAGGGACCCCACCAAGGGGCGCCACGCCTGGCTGTGGTGGGAGCGGGCGCTGGGGCAACAGAAGTCTGCCGGGACCTGCATGTGGACCTGGGGCGAGGGCGCAGCCAGGTCCTGACGTGACCCCCAGCTCGGTGTGCACCTGGGGCTCAGACTCAGCGGTGTGTGTGTACGCGTGTGTGCGTCTGTGTGTACATGACACCTGAGGGGCCCAGAAGGCCTGCCTCGTCTGGACCCCAAGTGTATTTACGCTTTCGCCATTGGAGGCCCGCCCCTCGAGCTTAGACATTAACAGCAGGCTTAGGGTAAAGGGTGGGCCCGGCTCCCACTTCACGTAGACGCCCCGACGGCTTCATCCCCTTCTTCCCCTCTCAGAACTCGAGCGCCCTCATGACCTGCACCGAGGAACGTCCACTGTGCCGCCAGCCCGCTGGGCGGCGGCCGGTCTGGGAGGAAACCAGCTCTCCTGGCCCCTCGCAGGCACCTGCCATCCCTGCCCCTTGCAGTCTCGGTGATATTTTTGGATTTGACACCAAAAGCACAGGTGACCAAAGCAGAAATAAACACGTGGACTATGTCAGAGGAAAAATTTCTTCAGAGCAAAGGAACCACCTTTGAAAAGGCGGCCTACAGACCGGGAGAAAACATTTGCAAATCTTATATCTGATGAGGGATTAGTAGCCAAAATATATAAAGAATTCATATGACTCAATAGCCAAAGCCCAAACAACCTGATCTGAAAATGGACAGAAGAGCAGAGAAGACACACAGGTGCCAACAGGCACATGAATAGACGCTCCACATCGCTACGCAGCAGGGAAATGCCAGTCAAACCACCATGAGGTACCATCTCACACCTGTCAGCACGGCCATCGTCAAAAAGAACATAAATGAGGGCTGGCGAGGGTGTGGAGAAAAGGAGAAGCTCGGACACTGTGGGTGGGAACGTAAACCGGTCCAGCCACCGTGGAGAACAGTGTGGAGTTTCCTTTAAAATGTCAGCTAGAGTTACCATATGATCCAGCAATCCCATTCCTGGGAATTTGTCTGAAGAAAATGAAGTCGCTATCTCTCCAAAAAAAATCTGCCTCCCACGCTCATTGCAGAATTATTTATAGGAGCCAAGACATGGAAACAACTTGGGTTGCTGGATGAATGAATAAAGAAAATGTGATACATGTATATAATATATGAATATTATTTAGCCGTAAAAAGTAGGAAGTCCTACCATTTGCAACAACATGGACGGACCTTGAGGGCATTCTGCTAAGTGAGATGAGTCAGAGGGCGGAAAACAATACTACACGATCTTTATTTGCGTGTGGCTTATTAAAACAAATATACAAACTTTGGACTCGTGGCGACAGAGAACAGGGAGGTGGTTCCCAGAAGCGGGAAGTGGGCAAAATGGGTGACGGGGGGTCCAAAGGTACAGATTTCCGGTTATAAAATAAGTCCCGGGAACGTAACGCACAGCATGGTGACTGTGGCTACTAACACTGCATCGTACACTTGAAAGCTGCCGAGAGAGTGTTTCTTAAAAGTTCTCATCCCAAGAAAAGAAATGGGTGACTTTGTGAGGTGATGGGTGTTAACTAAACCTATCGTGGTGATCATTTACCAATATACACACATATCAAGCCATTATGTACACACCTAAAACTAACACAGCTTGTGTCAATTATGTCTCAATGTGTTTAAAATGCTGTGTTTGGGGGGAGTTCCCGTCGTGGCGCAGTGGTTAACGAATCCAACTAGGAACCATGAGGTTGCGGGTTCAGTCCCTGCCCTTGCTCAGCGGGTTAACGATCCAGCGTTGCTGTGAGCTGTGGTGTAGGTTGCAGACACGGCTCGGATCCCGCGTTGCTGTGGCTCTGGTGTAGGCTGGTGGCCACAGCTCCGACTGAACTCCTAGCCTGGGAATCTCCATATGCTGCGGGAGCGGCCCAAGAAATAGCAAAAAGACAAAAAAAAAATGCTGTGTTTTTGCAGAGACAGGAAATACCCTCTTAGGTCCTAGCTTCCACGGGAAGAAGTATGCGTTTTCCCTGGCAGAGAAGGTTTTTCTGAGATGCATGGACCCCTGTTCTTGTCCCTTCTTCGTTCCCCCAGTGATCTGAGTACTGCCTGGAGGGACTCTCATGTTTTCTTCCCTCCACAAATACTATCACCATGAATAGCCACGCCCCGTCTGAGCCCCACGCTGACAGGCGCACATAGCCCTTCCCTTCCTGCACCTGCTGCCGTCTCGACCACAAGCAACACACAGAAAGGAGATGTCATCGGAGGCCCCAGAGGGCTCTTTAATTCGATGTCTTGCTGCAGGGCGTTTACCAAGATGTCTGTGAGCTGCAGCCAACTGCGTCATTTTTTCACTTGCAGTATCATCACTGTACCCTCACCAAATCCGTCCAAAGCCCCTGAGGGACACAAGAAAACTCTTGTCAAAATACAGAAACAAATGCCTGAAGGCACTGGGGAGAAAGCAAAGCAGGTGGACGTGTCGGAGGTCACAATGGGGAGAAGGGACTCTCTCTGGGGACACAGCATCTGGGGTGTCCTCCCAGTGGGGTAGCAGTGTGCTGGGATCAAACCCCAACTCCTGGAAGAGGACGCACCACAGTCCAGAGTCCTTACAACAAACCGACTGCATTTCCAGAGTAAAATTCAACATCAGGCATTTGAAGAAACTCTAGAGTTTCCAGGAAAACTGATCCAGGCTGACCCAGATGTTGTAATCAGCAGATAAGGACCCTTCCGTTCTGCTCCAGGACATAAAGGAAATCGTAGTCATAACTAACGAACATCTCGGAAGCAGAGAAGCAGACAGTTTACGAATCCAATCAAAGTGCTAGTTCTAAAACATAGAATATCTAAAATGAAAAATTTACTAGGTGAGCATAACAAGATCGTGGAGCTGACGAGAGGAAGATTTGGTGAACTTGAATCAACCTGTAGAAATCAGCCAATCTGAAGAACAGAGAGCAGAAAGATGGACGTGAATGCCACGTCATGACAAAATCAGAGGGCCTAAAATGCATGCGGTCCCTGTCATCAGAATCCTGGAAAGAAAAGAGAGAGGGGGAATGGCACAGAACAGTTGAAAGATTAATGCAAAAGCTTTTCCAAAGTTGATGAAAGACATAAATGGACATATCCAAGAAGCTCAAGAGTCCAAAAACTTTGGAGTCTAAAGTATGGAACATCCTCATTCAAATACTTAGCAACACTCTTTCTTGCTTTGTGTGGCATTAGAACAGAAGAAGCTATGACTGTTGAAATGCGGTTTTGCCTCTGATTACCTTGAGGTTGTCATGGAAACCATGTTTCTCTCCCATCCTCCTCCTTGTTCTCATTGAATATGATCAGAATTCTGTCTTCCTTCGAGGGTTTAGCTGTCCCTAAGTTATTTTACTTTAACACACAGGAATGTTCTAAACTCTAAAACAAACATTTGAAGTTGAAATTCTATTGAACTTAGAAACACGACATTGATTTCAAGGAAAGCACAAATTTTAGATGTCATCAAAGAAGGTGCCTACCTTTTGTTTCTTAGCTTTCAGTTGATCCCACAGGATAATCTTTAGAATGAGCCCTGAACATCGGTGGCTTCTTCCTTCCAAAGGAAGATCTTGATTAGGCAAGAGCGGGAGCCGGCCTGTTTGTTTTCTGCAGCTTTCCTCTGTGCCCTGACACACAGCAAGGAGTGTCTGGGCTTTGCCCCCTGGCTCTGCTGGGAGTGTGTGTCCTTTGAATCAGTGCCTGGTGCCCAGGGCACACCTGATCACCAGAGGGTGAATCACTGCCCAATCTGTGGTGCTTTGGACAGTGACTAGGCAGAGGCACTTGGTCGAGGAGCCAAACAGACAGAATCCAGTGCCAGCCCCCGAGATCTTTCCCCAGGACCAGAGCTCCATTCTGACTGCTGGCTCCTTCCCAACCGACCCGAAATCAGCCAACAGCGCAGGAGCTGGAGCATGGCCCTGGGGACGTCCCACAGAGCAGGCTGGGGACAGCAGTCTCCCTCCTCTCCCTGAGCATCTCTTTATTGTTATCAAAGTTATTTGGAGGAATTTGAAAAACGTGCTGTGTTTTGCAGAAAGGCGCGGTTGCCACAGGCTGTGCTGGGGGTGAGTCAGACGCTTCAGCTGCTTCCCTCGCTGACTTTGGCAGAAGGTCCCTTTCTGCAGGGAAGAGTGAGCATGGCCGCTGGGCCACGTGACCTTTCCTCGGCGTCGCTGCTAGTGCCAACTCGTAGTAAGTCGGGCGCCTGACTTAGTAATAGTGATGAATCCATTAGCGTTGACGGGCGCCTGGAGTTCACGGTGAGCGGCCACGGTCCTGTCGTGACCAGCACAAGTCAGGTGGCGGTGACGTCTCTACAGAACGTAGAGCAGGAATCAGACAGTGACGCGTGGTGATCAGGAGGATGGATCTGAGCTAAAATTAGAAATAGTTATGGCTTGGCAATGAAACCTTAAATTGCTGTAAAAAAGAACAGTAAAAAAAGAAGAAAAAAAAAACCCACCTCCCCGTGGCATGATTGAACTCCTCCTCCTTGGTTGGAAGCACTCTTCCCTAACAGCGCAGGGCATTCAACGAGAAATGCCAGAATCCCACCCCTGGGTTAGTCCGCCTGTTGGCAGGGCGCCCACCTGCTTTGAAGCCTAGTGTATTGAAATTACCACACAAACACCTGAAGGATTTTGAAAAGCGATTCATGTGTCTCAGGCCACACGCACACGCTTGGAGAAAGGCAGGACCTGCCCCTCTGACAGGCCCAGCCGCGCCTTGAGCTGGGCACGAGTGGGTCTGCGCGGACGTCGACCGGGAGAGCCGAGCGGAGGCTCCAGGGGCTTCTGCCGGGTAAACACGAAGCTGCTGGGGCCTGGCTGAACCGCACAGGAGTTCCGCACCACCAGGTGCCTTTGGGGACGGTCTTGAATAGCATGACTCGCTTTGCACCCCGCGGACGGGATTTTTACAAATAGCCTTCTGCTCGGTGCGACCCAGCGAGCTGCAGAAATCCCTCAGAGACGTGACCCAATTGTGGCGTCAAGAATTCCAGTGACGCCTGACTGGTCTATTTTCAATCCCCGAATCACTCACGCGGGGGATACTCGGAAATCTGAGACTCTGCACCATCGGTACCAGGAGAATGATTCATTGTAAAAGATCCCAGACTGGAAACTTGGTAAGTTTTGCACAGAAGGGCCGTGTGCAAACTTTGGCTAACTTTAGTGAGTCAAGAGTGGTATTGCAGCCATGCCCGCTCAAGGGCGGGGAAAGGCCCAGAAGGGGAGGATGCCTTTGGGAGGACGCCGAAAGCAACACCTGTAAACGCTGCAAGAACAGACCCAGTACTTTCCCAGACCTAGAAAATATTCTCATTATGTGAAGGGTCAGAAATGACCCAAGTTAGAAAAGGGCTATTTGGAAGCAGGAAAGCAGTTTTCACAGCTAATCAGCTACCGCGCCTGTGTCAAGTGTGAAATCCAACATGCTACAGCGCTGACCTTGTTATGCCAAGGTGAAGGTCACACCTGAACACCCAAATTCAGTCAGGTCACTCCACTGCTTACCTATACACCCTCCTTGACGCCAACCCAATTACCTGCTCTGCCGGGGTCTCATCAAGCCCCAAGCACCCCCCCCCCCCAAACGCAGCACCTGGCAGGGCCAAGTCCTGGGTGCAAGAGCCTCTCATCCCCAGAGCCTCCCGCGGGCACCGGTTTGGTCCCCACACCTTCCACCTGGCACCACACACACTGGCGGCCGGAATGAAGGCCACCTCCTGAAGACCGAAGGCCAGCGGGGCTTCCTTAACCAACTGCTTTCACCAGCTGCACTCAGGTTTAAAACCCTTTTGGCTGATGCTCCAGTTGCGACAGGCTGATCGGAAGGCTTGTGAGCAGACCTCCTTCTGATCTCTGCGTTTCTGAGTTTCCCACCACAGCTCCAGCCTCCTCCAAACTCTGTGGCTTCTAAAAGGAACAAGACCTTCAAAATCTGCACAGCACTGATCAGGAGCAAGTTGACTTTTGATGTATGACGTCGTCAACCTAGGCACTAAAATCCACAAATGAACCACATGATTTATAAATAGGAGATGTCTAACCTTAGAGTTTCTGATGAGTTGAAACGAATTCCTTTTCCTCCTTGACCAATTGGTGTCATCTCCTGAATCCTGACCTGTTGAATAAATGAGCCGAACTTGGCCTCTGCGGACCTGCCCCCAGGAACTTCCTCCCTCCACGAGGAGACCCACCAGCTCAAGAGCCTACGGGCCCCAAACTCGAATTTTTATACATCCACTTATTCAAAAAATAGCCCAAACGAGCAGATGTGTGGCCGTTCAGAGAGTGTCTGCTTGCACCCCGCCCCCACCCCAAAGCATCGCCGACATTTGGTTTGGGCAGAAGCGAGAGAAAGGAAATTGCGCCGACGCTGTCAGGAGAGGCTGCGCAGCAAACCTCTCCGCCCAAACCGGGAACACAAACAGACAAGAAATCAGCCAAAAGAGTGACCACCCCGACCCGCCTGCCATCGACAGAACCTGCCAGCCATCGACGGCAGAATACACAGCCTTTCCAAGTGCATCTGCCAGGAGAGGCCATATTCTGGGCCACACAACAAAGCATTAAAAGCATTCGGGCTGCACAAACTGTGTGCTATTACCAACCCCTCTAGAAAAGCGCAAAAAGAGAGAGTACACACTGACTCATCTTCGAGGCTAGTGTTATCCTGACAGCAAAGCTATGTGAAAACTTGACAAGAAAAAATACCAATATCGCTCATGAACGCAGATGCAAATATTATACATATATGTACATTTATATAAGATTGGATTTGACTTGCTGACACTTTGTTTAGAATATTTGCATCTGTGTTCATACGTATATGCATATATACATACAAATAGATATACAGGCACACACATTTTGACTAAATGAGGTTTAACCCAAGAAGGCAAGGTTTGTTCAAAATTCAAAAGTCCGTCAATATATTTTACCATGTTAATAAACTAAGAAAGAAAACCCACGTGACAACCTCAGTGGACACAGACGCATTTTACAAAGTCCAGCCCCGCAGGACACTGGGGCTCGGAGGGAGACGTCTCCACTCCAGGAAAGTGCACCTAACAGTGAAATGCGAAGCCTTTATTCCTGAGAGCAGAAACAAGAGAAAGGTCATGCCTTGTCCCACTTCTGTTCGCTGTTGTCCTGGACGGGCCTTTCCTGCAAGAAAGAGAAGTCAGATGCACCCGGGTGAGAGAGGAAGAACTAAAGCTGTCTGTCTTGGACCCAACATAAACCACCTCTGTGGACCAGTTCATGGGCTCAAGAGAAAAGACACAAGAACTAAGAAGAATGTCAAGGGTGCTGGGTACAAGATCAATACTGAAAAATCCGCACTTCTATATGCGAGCAGCCCTCCATGTCCACGGGTTCCATACCCTCAGATTCAGCCAACCACAAATCGAGAATAATTTTTTTTTAAATCCCAGAAAGTTCCAAGAAGCAAAACTTGAATTTGCTACGTGCGGGGAACTGCATCTGCAGCATCGTGTTTGTAAGTATTTGCATAGCATTTCCATTGTATCGGGCATTACAAGTAATCTAGAGATGCTTTGAAGTATAAGGGAGGATGGGCGCAGGTTCGATGCAGGCACCAAAAGCCGTTTTGCCGAGGACCTTGAGTGTCCTTGGACTTGGCGCCACGGGGCTCTGGAGCCATCCACCACGGGCTGCACCAGCAATGAATGAGGAACAAGTGGGGATTTTAACTCAAAACGCAACCCCGTTCCCAGTGTCATCATACTTACAAATAATCTGGCACTAGGTGTTCAAGACCTAGAAACGCTGCCTGAGCAGAGCCCAGTCCTGAGTCCGCGGGAAGATGCACCTGGCTCGCGAGCCGGAGGACTCCGTGTTGTCAGGATGCCAGTCCTCAGCGGAGCTCCATCCCCGAGGCAACCTGGCCCCAGCCCCGCAGCCTTTCTGGCAGCTGGGTGACGCCTCTCCCCACAAGCGTCCCGTCCAGCCTTCGCCAGCCGCTGAGACGACACTCAAAGCCCAAACCAAGGAAGCCTAACCATGGACACGAGACACACTGACAGCCGATCTTGGCCCATTCTTTCTTCCTCCACATGTCACTAATTAGTCCTTTTTTCAAATTTTGATTTTGATGAGTCTGTTCGTAGGGACAAAAAAAGGAAAGCATGTTTTTGACAGGAAGATGATCGGCTCGCCCAGAGGAAGCTGTGAAGCCAGGTTTGGGATCCGCCAGAACGGGAGCACGTGGTCTGTGCAGGTTTCTGGGGCCGAACCCTCGGGCTCCGTGGGGCCCCAACCGGCAGTCACTAGCCCCGTGAGCGTTGGGGGCTAGAGGGCCGCCTGGGGTGACACGCAGGGCTCTGGACTGTGAGGGCGACACCTGGGCGCCCCTCCGGCCTCCCAGCAGCCCCCCGTCCACAAAGCCCTCTGCTCCACCTCCTCGGGGCAAAAGCAGGGTGTGGGTGTGATGGACTGAGCTCTCCACTCTGTGTCCACTGACAGGGTGGCCGCCTCGCTTCTTGAATTGTACACACCCCTCCTCCAGGAAACCTTGGCTCTCTATGTCCTGCAGGTGTATGGTCACCTGTTTATAAACGACACAGGTGTGTATGTTCGACCATATCAATATATGACATGGATTGTACAAAGCTGCAGAAATCACTTCTTTAAAAATGAGATGAAGCCAAACAGACGTGCGGACTTTGGAGCAGGTTCAAGGCCAGGCCTCGCTGCCCATCACTGTCGTCAGACAGGACAGAGTGACCACGTGAGCAGAGGCTCCTGAGGCCACGCTGGCCCTGAGCATCAGGTGCCTTTAGATCCCTCCTCCTTTAGGGGGACCACAGAGCACATGACGTTGAGACCATGGCACTAGAGTCTCTCTTAGGTTCTTCTGGCCCATGAGCTGTCCCGTGGAAGAGACCAGAGCAGATGCTTTAACAGCTGGAATACGGCAAAGGCAGCAAGGCCCCTGAATAGACCACTTCTTTTCATATCAAAATTATCTGAAGGAAAACACCCAGCAGGACAGTCAACACTCAGATGAGATGCCACCCTTAACGGCGCCTCTGGCACCTGGCGCCCAACCGCCTGTGTCCCTGGGCCCCGGGTCACCCACTCAGGCCGCCCTCGTCCAACCGCCGATTTAAGAAGGAAGGGGACACAGCATGCCTCTCTCGCTCCGGCGTAGGGGGGCCTGCGCCCGCCTCTGGCCAGCCCCCGCCACCAGGGCTTTTGTCCCAACTTCCCCAAGGAGATTCAGGAGGGCACCAAAGCAAGGCTCCAGCTTCCTGACGGGGCAGTTCAGCCCTGAAGTCAGGTCTCGCTGAGTCACGTTTCCCTCCAGGGCAAGTCTGGGAAGGAAAGGAGGCTTTTCTCCAAAAGCCAGGGTCCGAGATCAGCAAACAGCCTCCAGGCCGACTCAAGGGTGCTCCCAGGGCTCTGCCAGCCCCCGGGCCCCAGGACGCCCGGCTCCCCAGCAGTCTCTGGGGAATCCTGACACTTCCTCCTGCCCAGGAGGGTTGAGGGGGTGACGTGGGGCCGGGGTGCCTGAGCTCCAGGTGTAATTATCCTTACACATCGGGTGGCAGCCCCAACATGCTCACCGCAGCATCAACACGCTGTGCAGATGACAAATGCTTTGTGCTGTGCTGCCCGTGTCCCAGCCGGTCCAGCACGGCCGCACAGACCCGGGCCCAGCGAGCCCCCGCCTGTGGTTCCGTCGCCCTAAAACCAGCACATCCCAGGCTTCCCAGAGCTGGTGGAGGACCAGAATTAATGGCTGCTGGAGACAAAGCCACATCGTTCGTGCCAAGAACTGCGCCCTCCACAAGGAGGCTTAAATTCTGGAAGACGCTTGCAAAACAGTCCCCCAGATTGCCAGGCCCAGAAATGAAGTCACCAGATGCCCTGGAGGCGGAGGCCAAGACCAAACAAAATAGGACCCACGGGGGCTCGGAGAGGAGCTGGCGTTTCCTGAAGGAGGCAGGCGTTGCTGTAGCAGCTTCACCCTCTCGACTGCCGGCAAAGGGGCAGGACCCAAGCAAGGGCTCCCTCGGAGATGCCCTGGGCAAGGGCACACACGGACACGCACACAGAGCCATGCACACGCATGCACACGTGGACACGCACACACAGGCACACATACACAGACGCACACAGACACGCACACATGCTGACACACACTAACACAGACACACTGACACTTGCACACGGACACACGCACACGTGGACACACGCACACATGGACACACACACACAGACACGTGCACACGGACAGGCACACAGAGGCACACACGCAGTCAAGCGCACGCACACACGCACCAGACACACACACGGGCTTAGAGGTGGGGCTGCGAGACCCTGGCCGCTTCCTCGTCTCCCAGACCCACAGTGATCCTCCCTGAGGGAACGCAGGACTCTGCTTGCTGGCGGTGACGCTGTCGCCAGGAGCAGGAAGCAGGGTGGGCGGCCAGGTAGCGATGCTGCCGTCTGACCTCCGGCAGGGGGTTGGGGGGCGCCGGCCGGATGGCCCCAGGGGGCTGCCATCATTGGAGGCCTCCTCCTGCCCCCGGGGCTGGGCAGCCCAGCTGTGGCCCCTCTCCTCTGGGGTCACAGTCCTGGATGCCCGGAGAGCACATGGGGACAGCAGGACGGGGGCCTGTGCTTGCAAATCGTCCTAAATGGTCACGGTCCGTCTGGCTAGTGGCCACACTCCAGCTCCCAGCTCCAGAGGCCTCCCTCCCCCAGAAGCCTCCCTCCCCCAGCTCGGCCCCCAGGGCTCAGAACACGGCATCCTCCTGACTCCGTCATCCACACCCGTGCCTGCCTGCGGGTGAAAGATGGGGGGACCCTGGCACTGGGTCGTCCATGAAGAAACCCCAGGCGGAGGCCACGTCCCGAGCTCCCGCGGGCAGGCCCGGCCGTCACCACGGCACCCTTCTCGCCCCCAGCGCAGCCTCTGCAACCCCCGGCCCCCCAGGAGGCGTGGGCGCCCCCAAGGCTTTGGGACCTGCCCTTGGCTCCTCCCTGGGTTCAATGTGGGCACTAACAGTACAGAGAACAGCAAGAGAACTCGGAAAACGGCCCCTGGGGCCGGACGCGAGCGCGAGAAAGCAGCGCCAGCCAGACCCTCTCGGGGAACAAGGCATCCACCGCGTGTTTCTGTCCCCTGATTCCAAAAGCCCACCTCGGGGTACCTGGCAGAACAGAGGGAGCAACCAGAGGAAGCAACCAGCGAGGCCTGGAAAACGAGGGGAGAAAATGACACCGGGGGTAACCCGCGGGGCGGCCGCCGACGGGCCCTGAGCTGCGTCCCAAGCCGGCCGGGGTCACGCGGACAAGGAGTAGCTTCAGCATAAATACCACGCTTTGTATCCTAGAGGGAGCGCTCCACTAAGTCCATGCTGCGTAGACGCTGTCCCTGAGCCGCCTCCCGGCCCCTCTGGCTCCGGGTCCCTCCCTCCTTGGCCCCCGTGTCCTGAGGCAGGGGCTTGGCTGGAGCAGGCTGGCTGCATCCCAAGCGAGGGTCCAGGCCAGGGCTTCGCGGGTCCAGGGTGGGTGGTGAGGACGATGGGGGCGGAATTCAGGGCGGTGTGATCACTGGTGATGTAGCCTCACACGTCCCTCAAGAGTATCTGCAAACAGTGCGTTCAGGACACGCACGTGTGTTGAGTGTGTGTGTGAGTGTGCGTGTGTATGTGTGTGTGTGTGTGTGTGTGTGTGTGACATACAACTGGTCCCCTGAGGTTTTCCCTTCAGGTTGTACCTGCAAGTAACTGTACACAGCAGGGTCCCGGGATGCTTTCTGTCAAAGGCCAGAAACCCTCAGGGTTGTGGGGGTCCGGCCTCCGCAGCCCCAGAGCTGCCCTCAGATGCACCTGCAGGAGCTGGCTGCCCCCATCCTCAGAAACGTGGGGGCTTCAGCAGCCGTGGCTCTTTCTTGAACTAAGACTCTAGAAACAAGAGCAGAAAAACCAAAGCGTCCAAGCCTTAGAAAAAGACACTGAGAGTTTGTGACCCCAAACTCCCCACTTTGTGCATGGAAGAGCCGCGCGCCCCTCTCAGGCACTGTCCGAGACCCTGTGGTTTACGAAGCCCGAAGTGCTGCGTTCGGACTTGCAGGAGAAGGCCTGCCAAGCCTGCACTGCTCATCCCTTTGGACCAGACCTGGGACCCGCGACCTGGCACGTGGCTGTGGGTCACACCGCTCCCTCAACACGTTTAACAAAGGGCCATTTATCTATGATGGACTCTGTGTTTATTAATGTAAAACCCCAGAAGGGAACAAACACGGGTCTAATAAGTAGAATGGAGTTAATTAAGGCAGCTCAAGCAGTACTCCTCGATAGTTACCTCTTATACAAACATTTGCCCAGAATGTGGACTCCGAGCCTCCTAGAATGCCAATTCCACTTTATCACTAATTAGGGCAATTATTATCTTTGCTTGGGTAATAGCTGCTCTAATCTTCCCCCAAATAAATTACATGCATATGCAAATACACATCAAATGCCAAGGTAGTTTTCATCCCTGACCTTTTCAAACTTATCTGAGCTTTGATAAGGGCGGGGCTCTTTGGGAGAAGCAGCAAAGACCAGGTGGTGTGAACCGCCCCCGCCCCCCCCATGAAAGACAACAGCCAGTGACATGAAAGCCCTGGCTGAGTGGTGAACCAGAGGCGGGCATTTGGTGCAAGAACTGAACGCAGGTGAGGGAACGAGGAGCAAATCCAGCCCATTCTGAGGCTGGGGGCATCCCAGCCGCCGACACAGCCTGAGCGGGGGCGTCTTAGCTGCCACTGGTAGCAGTGAGAGGTGGCAAATTCTCAAATGGTAGGACTGGATAATTGTTCAAAGAGAGTTTAAGGGACGAGGACTTGGAGACACTCACCAGGGTCCCCACATCCTCCGAGCAGATCACGGCTTCCCCCCACTTCCCACCAGAGCCACGTCCACCCCACCGACACACATGCCAGTGAAGGCTCTGCTCTAAGGTCACAGCAAGTCAGACAGGCACGCAGGTTACAGCAAAGTAGGACGTGGTCACTGAAGAGGGGGAAAGGCCCCCGCGAGAAAAGACGAGACCCTGAGACCCGAGGCCTGGGAGGAGCCGCCGTCGGGGCAGGGGCCAGCTGTGCAGGTCTGGACCACGAGAGACGCCCCACAGCCTCGGGGGGGCCACAGGTGTAAGAGGGAGACTGCACAATTCTGAGGAGAAACTGCGGAGGTGGGGGGGGGGCTCGGGAGGCAGGACGCGCTGCAGGGACCGTCCAGGGACCCCAGAGCAGGAGGGCCAAGCTTACCAGGTGGCCACCGACACAGAAAACTGATTTTGATACAAACACCAAGACCACGTTTGGCCCAGTGTGACCGCGTCCAAGCTGAAACGGATCATCACGACGGGGGATTCTTATCCTCAACAGAACCTGACACACTCACAGACCTTCGAGCACACTGACAAGGGGCGCCATCGTGCTGGGGCTCGTTTCCAGATCCTCTTCCTCAATGTCATCCGAATTCTCCGTCCCGGCGTCAGTGTCCTCAGCTGCTGTGGAGGAAAAGCAGATACGCTGGAAAGACGATGACGAGGGCGCGGGGGGTCCAGGTCCGGGGCAGACGAGCCAAAAGGGACAGTGACGTAAACCACAGCTGGGCACTTGGGTCATTTCGCAAAGTGCCAAGGGAACCACTGAAAGATGTTTAAGCTCCAACAGTCGTGGCAACCCTTGGAGTGACGATGATTTTAACATCAGACACCGCTACAGCTGGAGAAGCAACAATTCCTCCTCTTGAGTAAATTAGTTGAAATTGAAGAAAATCAGAGTTTCCACTGTGGCTCCACAGGTTAAGAACCTGATAGAGTCTCTGCGGGATGCAGGTAGGATCCCTGGCCTCACTCAGCGGGTTCAGGACCTGATGTTGCCGTGGCTGCAGCGTAGGTCACAGATGCGGCTCTGATTCGACGCCTGGCCCGGGAACTTTCCTATGCCATAGGTGCAGCGGTAAAAGAAATGAAGAAAATCACTGAATACTTTGAGAAATAATTACACATCTCCCTTCTCGGGTTCAAGATCAGAAAGACAGGGACAGAGATGCTAAGGACGATTCATCACCAGCCGTTTCCATGTTGACAGGAAGAAAGCCCGTGTGAGTTTTATGTTAAAGGATCATAGGTAACATTTAGGAATGCGAGGCAGATTAAGAATCCATATGCTGTTTTTACAAAAATAAGCATGGAGAAAACACACAGAATATGTCAGCCTGCTGCTTTCAGTTGAGCAAAATACGTACACGCGTGTGATTGTACCGTGACGGTGGCCGTCTTTCCAATAAGCAGAGTGTGTCACCATTTCTTCTCTGAACCCACAATTAATCTGTTTAATTACAAACATTTCACCTTGTGATGACTTGACAAGTATCCACTTCAATTCGGAACCAAACACAGATGAACCGAATTAATATCGTGCTTCCTCATTTAATGGCCAAATTCATCTGAAAAACGTAATTAAATAAGCGCTGTTTTAAATGGACAATGCACCTGTCCGTCCCCCTCCCCCCCCCCTTCCTAAATGAAATCTGATGGAAGAGAATCCAAGGCTTCAAATCAAATCGGCCCGAGATCACTCATGAGTAAAACGTAAACTAGCTCCCAGACCTTGGCAATAAACTCCTCAGAGACAGGTGAGCGCTGGCCCCTGGGAAAGCCTGCCGGGCGAGATGGAGGCTTCTGTGCTCGGAGGCAAAGTGACCTACGAGCCCCGGAGGGTCAGGACTGGTCAGCCAAAGAAGGATGTCCCCAGACTTAGAGGAACTATGCTGCAGTGTGGATCCCAGAGCTGAAAACAAAACGAAGCTCTGTCCTTGTTTGGTGTGACACAAACTTGTTCAGCATATGCCCAGCGGCAGGGACGTTTTTCAAGGGACCAATTCTTGGATGCAAGAAGTGCAATGGAAAGAAAGTGCCTGGGTTGATCTCCAGCCGAGCTCTCGAACGCTGAGCAGCGAAGCCTCCTGCAGGTGCCTCCGGAAGAGCAGCGCTCTTTCTCTCATGGTGCAACTGGACGCGGCCAGGCGGTCAGCGTGCTGTCCTACAGCGAGGCGGGTTCGGGGTTCCTTGCCTTCTCAGGGCCTCACTGCGAACGTGTCCCCTGGGGGCACGGGGCTGGTCCACACGGGGCACCTGGAACCCTGCCTCGATGTTCTCTGCTCCCTCCACGAAGCCCTCCCCTCTCCTGACACCTCCCGCCACCCGAAAAGAAGCCCTTCTTTGGCCAAACCCGGCCCGGAGCTGAGAGACGAGAGAAGAGGAGGCGTCGTTCTTTCTCCTCGGAGACACGTCGCCACATAGGCCGCAAGCCTTTGCCTGCGTGGGGCTGGGGACCCCCAGCAGGAAAGCCGGCTGGGGCCAGATGCCGTCCTGCATCTGCCTGTGACCCCAGACCCCCGGCCAGGCTGCCACGGAGGCCGATGAAGACGCCCCACCCTGGCGAGTTTCACCAACAGGGGAATGACGGGTTTGAACCCCTTTCTGCCAAAACGGTGGTTCTCCAATTCGGCGCACATCAGAATTACCTGCGTGCCGAAATACGGTGACAGGAACAAGGACAGCCGGCTTCGCTCGGGCCCTGACTCCCAGGCGCTGTTGGAATAGCTCTGCTTTAACTTCTCTACAAACAGTAAGGGCTAAGCAGAGGGTGCTGCCGAGTGCGTAACCACCAGTTCTGTGAAATCGCCAAATCCCCAACTCCAAGCATCTGCCTATTTCTCTGGTGTAAATTCTCCTCCAACGGCCGACTCCAGGCTGCAGGTGCATGGGGAGAGGCCCACGGCTTCTGTCACCCCTCCACTGACGGGGACAGAGCCACCAAGATGTCCCCCACTTTCCAAACCAGAGTCCTCTGTGTGAGCACAGGTGTCCTGACAAAGGGACAGCGGCCACCTCTCAGCTCAGAGACCAAGGGACAGCGGCCACCTCTCAGCTCAGAGACCAAGGGACAGCGGCCACCTCTCAGCTCAGAGACCAAGGGACAGCGGCCACCTCTCAGCTCAGAGACCAAGGGACAGCGGCCACCTCTCAGCTCAGAGACCAAGGGAGCCCGGGCTCAGGTGGGTGCTTATTCTCGGCTGAGCGAGTGTCAGCCCCAAACCATGGAAAGAATTTGGACCTGGGGGAAATGAAAGCGAGAACACGAGGCCCAGAGGACATCAAAACTCCCCCCCGGGATTTCATAGTGAAAATCACATTTGACGGTCTAGCTGCCCCTCCCCCAGCCGCCAGGGGAAGAAAGGGAGCTCCAAGCCCACGGGCCCTGACAGCTTCCCCAGGACCGTCTTTCTCAAACTTTCCGGACTCAGGACTCCCGCCCACACTCACAAATGACGAAGGGCCCAGAAGAGCCTTCGTGCGATACACGTGTAGAGGTGAGGTTTCTAAATATTTATTAACTCATTCGTGTCAAATAAAAGAGGAATTCATTACACGTTACCATCCATATCCTTATCAGGAAAAACTGTTTTCAAAACGAAAAAGAGGAGTTCCTGTCACGGCGCAGTGAAAACGAATCCGACTAAGACCCTTGAGGTTGCAGGTTCGATCCCTGGCCTTGCTCAGTGGGTGAAGGATCTAGTGTTGCCATGAGCTGTGGTGTAGGCTGGCACTGTAGATCTGATTAGACCCCTAGCCTGGGAATTTCCATATGCCAGGAAAAAAAAAAAAAGCAAAAAAGAATTACCTTCAAAGAAATTTTAACAAAAAAGTGTTCCAAGAAAATAAGAAAAGGGACATCGTTTTACGCTGTCGCAAGTCTCTTTGGTGTTTGCCTGTTAAGGAGGGTTGGACTCACGTCGCTTTGCGCTCGACCTTTTGAACACTGTGCAGTCTTGGTTCAGGTACGTGGAGAAAATCCAACCTCACATACATGTTCACATGGAGGGGGGGGTGTCAAGGGCCTTTCCAGATGCCTGTGGACGTCTTCTCACGCTGCATCACTGCTGGAAAGGAGTCGGTTCTCAAAGACGAGTTGTCACACGGAATCAAAGCAGCTTGCGGCCGCTTCCTTGAAATGCACTGCCTGCCTCTCCTGTGTGATCACAGGCGGGTCCCTAAAGCCCAGCATCTCCACCCGTGGCCACGCGTCCCTGCCCTGCACCAGCAACTCTCAGAAACCCGGAGCACGGTCCTTGTCCCCGGGAGAGGTTGCAACACAGACGGTGTTTAGGGCACAGGCCTTGAACCCTGCCGCTTCGCAGCCTCTTCGCCTCTATTAGTGGGAAAATAATAGTACCCCCCCCCAACAGCTTACGACCATTAAATGGGGTCATGCTTTTTGAAGGGTGCTGGCACCGTTCCTGGCCCTTGAGGGACCCACCCTATGAGCCGCTTTTAAACCACAGTTGAACAGCGGCTCACGGTTTAAAATGTCAGACAGAGAGATGTTCACTTTCTCCTGCCTTCACACGCCGACAGACGCGGAAAATTGCACCTGGAGCGCATAACCGAGCCGGATGGCGCCCGGTGTAAACCGCCGACTGCGGGTTATGTAAACTCTGCTGATTTATCAGCGAGGGAGTGGCAGGTGGAGGAGCAAGGCTGATTTGTTCCTGTCCGGGACGAGGAAGAAGTCATGATTTTCAAGTCTGACCATGTCAAGTGCTGACGGTTAAACGGGCAGGCCTCCTGCGACTCCCCACAAGCAGGCAGGGCAGTCCTGAGCGGAGCCTTCTTGCACACAAGCCGCTCCTCCCTGTCCCTCGGCTGCAGCCCCCGCCCCACCCCCCCACAGGCTCCAAGCACGGTGACCCCAGCAGCCCTCCAGCCAAGCACTTCTAACCCAGGTGTCCCCGGCTGGGCTTCTGACAGACCACAGGTGGCCAGAAGTGCCGTTTGGAGCAAATGGATAGAAGCATGTATTTGTGTCTACAAAGGAGGAAGAGTAGAGAGTGGACGTCTATTCACTTGTCACAAAACATTTGCGAGATTATCAGCTAGGAAAGCACTTAGCTTCAAGGAACAGAAAGCTGACTATTGTGGCTTTGAAAGAAGGCTTCAATCTTCAAACCACAAGTTTCAGCATAAACAGCCGCCAGTGTTGGTTCTGTAGCTGAGTAATGCCCTGATTCACATCTCTGTACCTCTTTCGCCCTTTCTCTCATGGTTGCAAAATAGTTGCTGCAGCTCCAACCATCACATTCACATTCAAGGCATAAAGAAAAAAAGACCACACCAGCCACACCTGTCCACTTTTATCAGGAAAGAAGGAGCATTCCCAGAGCCCCACACAGCTTCAGGCTTGTGTCTAATTGGCTTGAAGTGGGCATGTCATGTGACAAATGCGTCTTCCTGGAAAATTAAGTACCTGGGCCAACTCCTCCCCATTACTTTTTGTGGTTCCACCAGCAAGGAGGTAGGAGGAGTGCAGTGCAGGTAGCAGACTCCAGGACCCCGTCTCTGCGCGAGTCCAGGACCACCGCCGTCACTGCCCGCACCTGCTCTCACCCGGCTCGGCCACCAGCACCGAGGATGAAGTGAGTCTGGACGGGGTCGCCGTGAGGCTGCTGGTTTTTCCAGCGTCAACTGGGATAAATCCTCATTATTCTGCAGACACCAGGATTCTCATGATTCTCCCCTGGGGACCCTGTGGCCGGAGGCCCTGGAACATTAGGAAGGAATGGTCGAGAACAAAGGAAAAGGGAACCAGCGTCTGCCCCAGGCTCTGTGCACGGGTGGGGAGATGGAATAAACAGGGAGGCGGGAGCAGCTCCGGGTCCCAGGCGCTGAGAACAGCTGTGGTCTCGGGAACTCCCTGAAAGACGCGGAAAGATCTGCTCCGAGTCAAACACAGGCTGTGACACCGTTTATTTTGCGGGGCCACCTCCTCTTTTAGGGTCTCTATTCAGGGCCCAAACTTGGTCACATTAAACTTTTGGCAAAGCAGGTGGAGAAATGGCTGCATTTGTGGGCGATCTTGAGTCCCGGCGGTTCGCCAGGCCCGGGCACAGCGGGAAACGCGCCCCAGGCCCAGCGAGCCTCACTGGCGCTTCGCAGGCAGGCGAGCTCCCGGGTGCTCCTGGGTACCCAGCTAGGGTAATTTTCCAAAATGAAGTGTGAAGACCACACGATCAGAAAGCGTTGGGGCGACCGGCTCCGGGCGCTCGTGGAACAGGCGCAAGGCTTTGTCCCTCCTCCTGGGGACCGGCTCCCGGGGGCGGGGCCGGGGGCAGAGCGGGGCTGGGGGAGGGGAAAGGCGCCAGGAGGAGGCACCTGCGCCCATCGGCAAATCCAACAGAAGGCGCGGCGCCGGGGGGGGGGGGGGGGGGGGGGGGCGTGTCTGGCGGAAACCCTTCCCCACAGGGGCTGAGAGGGACATGGGACAGGTGGGGGGTTCAGAGATCCGAGTCAGTGGATGCCCAGCCCCGGCCCCTCGCCTCCGCCTCAGGCACCTCATCCTGTGGCTTCAGGTTCACGAACTACAGACCCATCCCCCAGCCGATGGACTTGAACTCGCCCACGTTTCTTCGTGGGGAAGACACCAAATTCCACTTCCAGAGCCGCGCATTCAACACGTTCGCAACGCCACTCCCTCTGCGGGATGGGAAAGCCTCTAACGAGCGCGTGGTCATCCCGTCCCCTAGAGTTTTAAGGTCCCCGTTCTCTCCTGCCACCTCTATTTGGATTTCTTTCCTCTGCCGAGTGTACCAGTGGCTCTGTTTGCTGGTTTCTCCCCGACGGCTTCTCCTGATTCCGGCGGCGGAAGCCCTCACACTAGGCCTGGAATCAGAGCACCTGAAAGCAGACGCCCGGTCACAAAAATCCTCCCAGACGGCCTGCCCAGCGTCTGTGCCAATGCGTTTTTCTGAGAAGCTGGTAACGTTCAGCTGATTCTCAAAGGGGCTCACCTCCTTGGAAAGTTCAAGAAAATTCTCTTCCATCAACAGACTCCAGACCTCATTGGAGCCATTTTGCTGCCATAACTCAATAAAAAGTTCAAATGACTCTAACTTACACTGGGGTGATTTGGTAAGTCTTGCAGACTTTTAAAAAATCAATTCAGTTTGAAAGTTAAATAATAGGACAACTTTGATACTTATCTCTAGCTCTAGGAAAACGTATAAATCATATTTTTATTCTTTTGAAAAGTAAACGGACACTTACAGGGAACATCAGGCAATTAGTTTACTTTAAAAGTTGTAAAAGCAGGGGTTCCCTTCGTGGCTCAATGGAAACGAACCCGACTAGGACCCATGAGGACGCAGGTTCAATCCCTGGCCCCGCACAGTGGGTTAAGGATCCGGTGCTGCAGTGAGCTGTGGTGTAGGTCATAGACTCGGCTCAGCTGTGGTGTAGGCCAGCGGCTACAGCTCTGATTTGACCCCTCGCCTGGGAACCTCCATATGCCACGGGTGCAGCCCTAAAAAGCAAAAAATAGAAAATAAATTATAAAAGTTATAAAATCAAATGCTGTAACTTTCCTTAACTGATAATTTAATTACCAAATCCTCTCTTTTGCAGGTAGGTCAAGGTAGAGACATTTAACTTCGCCCAAATCCCTGCACACACCGTCAGACCCCAGGCCACTGGTTTATTGCACAAATGCAGTCAGCTAACCGGATGGCAGGGAACAAGCCAGATAACTAATGTGGAAACCAGTTGACTCGGCATCGGATAAGCTCGTGGTCACGAAAAATGATACGGGCAGAGGCGCTTTCTGAAAACGAGAGGACCCCGCACTGTCTGCGGGGGGGGGGGGGCTGCCTGATTGGACAGACAGGAGGGACAAATGGGACCACGGGACTGACCCAGCCTCACCCTCCTGCTCCTTCCAGTCTCTGGGTGAAGCCCCCTCGTCCCCCGCCGCCCCTCCTGAGGGCCCGTGTCGGGGTGTCGCAGCGTCACTTGTCATGCTGCTCTGTAACGACCACAGTTTGTTTCCGGTTCTGGCTGCAAGCGCTTCTCCAAGGACTTGTGTTTCTGAATCAAGCGCCAGAACTGGTGCCCAAGAGAGGCTTTGGCTGAACGAACATAAACCGTGAGCAATAGAAGATGTAAGGAACCCAACGAGTCCTGCCTCATCTTCTCTTGAAAATCCCAATTCTAGGATTTTTAGGTGCTTTCCACGAACGGAGCGAAGAGACCGCGATGGAGCCAAGAGGCCAGAGCGCGGTCTCCACCCCGGCCAGCGCCCAGAGGCCCCCGCTCATCCACACTCAGCACCACCCTGGGGGACAGATGCACCCCGCAGGCCGCAATGCCCCAGCCCTCGGTCCCTCTGCTGTTGGTGATGGGAGCCTTGCCCGGCAAGGGATTCGTACGCTGTTCAGCTTCGTGGACGACTCACGCCTGAGTGCGGCGGGTTTGTGATTCAGGGGAGGGTTTAGGCCCCAAGAAACGGCTGCCCGTGTTGTGTTGCATCCTCAACAGCTGATTGGCCAAGTGATGGGGTTTCCAAGAGGCCTCGGATGAGACGCTTCGAGGCAGCGGCAGCAAAGAACAAGGTCTGAGTCTTCATCATTCAAACAAAGCAAACACTGCCCGGAGCAGTCGTCTCCGCAGCTGCCAGCAAAGTGGACCCCCCAGGCAGGGCCATCGCTCAGGATCACCTGCAGCCCCCCTGGAGCCGGGTCCCCACTGGAGATGGCACAAGGCCCCCAAGAGCCGGTCCTGAAATTCAGGATAGTTTCCAAAGAGCCCCCGAGAAGCCCCATCGTCCTGAGCAGAGGACGGGGTGGCAAGGCCAGCTCTCCAGGCATGACAGCTGGGGACTCTGAGCCAGAAGGATTGGGCCTCCTGCTCCTCGCAGCCCCTCCCCCGTCCCTGGCGCCTCCCCTGCGGCCCACGTACCCTTGTGGCCTCTCTTGCATCTCCGTGAGATCAAAGGCTGTGCTGATGTCAGCAAATCACCTCTGATGAGAAAAGCCGGCAGTCGCACTGTTGCTTTACCTGGATCACAGGGCGGGGGGTGAAAGGAGACTCTATTGGAGACAGGCTGGAGTGGAGTCGCCCCTGCTCCTGCCGGGACCTGTTCTAAGGCCTCTAAGTTCAGCCGAGCCCCTAACCCCCCGGCCCCGCCCCCGCAGCCAGGCAGCTGAGGAAGAGGAGGGGCCTCACGCGCCTGTGCTCAGGCTGCACGCATCCCTCTGGGTCTTGCTGTGCACATTCAGGGCAGCGGTCAAGGAAAGTAACCTCCGTCTCCCTGGCTCTCCTGGGGGAGCTTGGCTCTGGGAACCTCTGTTCCAGGCTCTGTCCGCCCACCCCCAGCGGCAGCCCAGCCGCCCCCACTCCCCGAGTCCCCCACCCAGCCCGGCGCCCCCTGCCTCAGCCCCGCCCCCTCGGGAGTCCAGGACCTGCTTCCCAAGTTTGCTTCCAGCTCAGGCCCCCCAGTCGCACCCGGTGACAATGTCTCTCTGACTCCGTCAGTTACAGGCAGTTTCCTGGCGTTGGAGAGTCTCTCGTGGCAGAGTTTCCTCTCTGATTTTGTTTCGCTTTGGTCAGTAAAACAGAACAAATCTGTGGACTGTTCTCCTGAAACCACAGTGACCAGAGACCCCCAAACACTTGAGATGGCATGGTCGGGGCCTTAAATGCTGCCGCTGCCAGTTCCACAGGCATCCACAGTTTCCTGGCAAATGCACAAGGTTTGGCTGAATGAGGTCCAGCCAGTGAAAATAAATGAAGGGGGAACCAAGGGAAGGACACAGTCCCAGGAAGAGCCCCCCTTTCTCGCTCACCCGCCTCAGTGCGACGTGGGAACCGCAGGGAGCTGAACACGGCTGGGGGCTCAGCCTTTGCGCCTGGACGGGGCGTTTGGATGGAACTTTTGTTTGCTGCTTGGTTGATGGTTCGGTATGTCTGCAGTGTGTGTGCAAGAGTGAATTTGATTAATGCGCGATTTAAAAGCACTGGATTCTTCTCATCCGCAAACTGTCCCCTCCCAGCAGATGCTCAGCTGAGAGTGACTGTGCCTCCAGGTGCCTGGGGGTGGGGGTGCTACTGCACCTGTGGGCAGAGGCTGGGTATCCCGACCACTCTGCCCCAGAGCTATCCCGGCGTCCACGTGCCACAGCCACAGCCAACTGTGCCTGTGTGCTCCTGTCACCCACATTTCTCGTGGCCTGTCCCACAGCCTCACCTCTCCCACGTCACCCAGGTGCGTCCACTCGGTCCCCTGCTCTCAACTCCTCTTCCAGGACCGAGCCTTTGCCCAGAGGCCAGGACACAGGCTCGGCCCAAGAGCCCCCGCAGCGCTCCAGCTCAGGCTCCACACAGAGGGCCCCTCAGCCAGAGCTGGACCATCTGTGAGGTTCCGAGAAGTGCATGGAACAGGCCCATCTAGCAATACACGCTTGGCTCCACAGCTCCTGGGGCGGACTCACGGCTCTGGGCCAACACGGCCTTTCCCAGGGCTCACGCACCTGCCATGCTCAGGGCCTGGTCTCCTCATCCACAGGCCACCAGCCACCGGCCACCCTAGGCATGCTGACCGGGCCAAGGGTGACCCAGAGGAAAACCTGGGATGAGAGCTCTGCTCACGGGAGATCGCAACACGGGTGGTGGACGGGCGGATGTTGGTGCGGTGTGCGCACAAGCTGTCCGGACAGCTGAGAAGCCCGGGGAAGGCGAGGGCAGAGTCCCCGCTGGCAAGAGCATCAGCATGCGGAGCTGTGATGTGCAAGGGGCTCCCGGCAGGTGCGAGAGGCTGGACCAGGACCGGGAGCCTCAGGGCAGGCCCCAGCTGTGGTCTGAGCGTCCTGCCTGGGGACTGGAGGCCCTGCCACGTGTGGGTGACAAGGAATGGGACCCCAGAGGCCTGCGCTACATCCCTGCTTCTCTGAGGCCGAGCCGGGCCTGGCAGAGGCTGCTTCCTCCCTCACCCAGACAGCTTCAAAATAAAGTGACAGTAGCCTGGGAGCTTCGAGGGGCTCTTAAAATGAAAAAGAGAGCGAGCGAGAGAGAGATCCACTCGAAGAGAGAAGGGCCTGGCCGTCGCCTGCAGAGATGCCCCGGAGAAAGGAGGACGCCGGGCACGTGTCCGGGACCTGCTGTCCTTCCTTCTCGCTTGTGACCTGGACTGACAATGGGACAAAACTTCCTCGCGGGACTGGAAGAGAGAAAAACTTTTTTGGGGGGGGTTGGTCACACCCACGGCATGTGGAAGTTCCCTGGGGCGGAGATCGAACCCCGTGCCACAGAAGTGGCAACCCCGAATGCTCAACCACTAGGCCACCAGGAAACTCCAAAAAACTATATTGCAGATGTTTTTCCGGCCCTGCTCCGGCACCAGGCGGAGTGGAGAAGCCCCAGCCCTCCTGCATGACAGCAGGACCTGGGAGCTGCCGAGCCCTGCCTCGGCTGAGACCGGGACAGACCACAGCTCGGTGCCCAGACCGTCCCCAGTGAGTCAGCACAACCGGACCCGCCCTGTCATCAAAGTGCGGTTCACTCTGAGGCCCTGAGCCCACAGCAAAACACTGGTAAGAACCAGCCTATTAATAAGAGAAGAGAGTGTTATTTTTAGGTCAGGTTAACCTAGAAAAGCTCGGTGGACTGGGTTTGCGCTTGCTAAGGTCACCAGGACTGTGCACCCTGCCCGCTCACCTACCCAGGGGCCCAGCCGCGCAAACCGCCAGCACAGGCCCTGTCCCGACTCCTGCTGGCAGCAGGATAGACGCGCGCGTGCCACTGGGTAAGAGCCGCCTCTGGAAACAAAACGCATTTCTCTTTCCTCCTAGAAACCTCTTGAAATCCACTCCAGGCACCGTGCAAACCGGGCTGAAGGGCGGGACAGGCAAGCTGGCCTGGCTGTGGCTTCGCGGGACACTGACGTCGGCCCAGGCCTCAGTGGGTTAACCTGCGGGGAGTGGTGCTGTGCTGATGCCGCGAGATTTTACTTCAGGTGCATTTCTCAGCCCCGCCTGGAACGAATGCAGAATCGGGCGGAATCAGGCAATCTCTCTCTGCGTCCTTCAAGCCTGACAGTCAGACGGGCAAGGACGGGAGCGCCTGCGTAGCAGATGCACGATCAGGACAGAAGAGCCGTCCTTCTCTGTCGGTTCTGGGGAGAAACCGGTTTTTCCCATTTCGGTTTCAGTGCCATGACCCAGGTTACATGTATTTCACTATCTGAGTCGGTTAATGAAACCAAAGGAAAGAAATAAAGCTTCTAACTCAAAAACTATTGCTCTGGGACTTTGGTTTCCTCCTCTTATGGAGAGGCTGGTGTCAACTCGACCAGCGGGCTGAGAACAAGCAGAAAATCGGGACAAGACACGAAACAAGCTGCTGAACGATGATGAGCAGCCAGGGCTTGAGGCTGAGGGCCCAGATGCTGTTCCCCCCTCCCAAGCGCTGGTGTGTCCTGAAGACACCCCCGCACGCACAGAAGCAGCCTCAGGACGGCTGCCAGTGTCACCCTGCAGCCCAGGGCTCCCAGAGCCGCAGGTCTGCAGAGGCTGAGAACTGGGAGAAACAGAGACTACGGCTAAGTGAGCTCGTGCCCCGTGGTGCCCTCAGCCTCGAGGTTTGCAGCCCTACAGCCTGTGCCAGAGGGGGAGGTTGGCTACGGACTGAGCAGAGCTGCCTCAAACCGCGTGGTACCAGAGAGAAACGACAGCCAGGGGCCAGGCCTGTTCCCAGGGAACTGGGCTACCTCAGTCCTGATGGAACCTGACCCGCCCCCATAGGACTATCTATTAGGAGGAAAGCAAATCCTCTGAAAGATGAAGATATTAGCATCATTCAGAGAATCCACAGTCTTTAAGCACAAGATCCAGCATCCCGTCATAAACGATCAGGCAGGCCACCAAACAGGGCGAATGACAACTAAGAGAAAAGTACAGAGACAGCCCTCAGGTGACCTAGGGGTTGTTATCATCAGATAGAATTTTCAAATAGCTCTGATGAATAGTTAAGAGAATAGACGACAAGGACAGAGAACCATTTTCTTTTAATCTGTAAAAAATAAAAATGTTAGAAATTGGGAGTTATTTTTGCGATGCAGTGGTTAAGGATCTGGCTTTATCACTGCTGTGGCTCAGGTTCGATCCCTGGCCCAGGAACTTCTCCATGCTGTGGGTGAGGCGGGGAAAAGCATGCTGGAAATGACGCACAAAGTGAGAACTGCAGCACCGCCCACAGTGAACTCAGCAGAGCAGCAGGGACAGAGGAGGGAGAGCAGGTTTGTAGAGAGACTGACCAAAGAGAGGAAAATGATGGAAAATATCGGAGAGCGTAAGAAACACGTGATACGGTGGAAAGGCGTGACATCCATGTAATCTGAGTTTCAGGGGAAGAGAAGGAGATAAAGGAGCAGAAGCAATATTCAAAGAGGAATTGGCCAGGAGGGTCTTCAAATGGTAAAACATGAACCCGCAGGTTTAAGAAGCTACAGAATTGAAGCAGGATAGATGCAAAGTAGGGAGACGCCCATTAGCGGCATCAAGGTTGCCTTGTGCTGACCCCGTCAACATGCTGAAAACCAAGACCAAAAAGAACCTTAAAACAGTCGGCAAAGAGAGGGCACCTCACACGCAAGAGGCAAGACTTGTACTTTCAGCTGACTTTTCAAAAGAGAAAACAATGGAATACAGAAGACGCTGGAATGACATCTTTGCAACAAAATCGTTGCCCAACTCCAGACATAGAAAAACATCTTTTAAATGAAGGCCAAATAAGGAATTTCGTCTATTCTACTTATCGAAAGCAGAGCGGACGAAGCTGTAAGTATGTGCTAAAAACACTCTGTGTGCAGAACATCCCGCTGCAAACATCCATGCTCCTCCCCCAGGGTGCAGGCCTGCCTGGAAACGGACAACGTGGGAAACCTTAGGTTATTTCTAAGAGCCACCAACCAGCACAGCTCCTGTTCTTCGTTCCAGTTTACAACACTCAGGCAGCTTCTACCTTTGTCTTCAAAGGTGTGCAGTGCTGGGGCTAAGAAACCGTGTCTCTGTGTAGGTTAACTTCTGTGGCACCTCAAAAGCAGGAGAGAATGCAAGGAAATATTTCACCCGGCACCCCCAGCCGCTGAGGGGCAGGCAGTCCTGGCCCTCCCCTGCGTCTCATTCCTGGTGCTTCTGCTCAGGACACAGAAGCCCAAGGGTGAGCATGGAGCTGGAGAAAGGCATCTTTTCCTGGAGGTGTGCTGTCCACCTGAAAGCTCAGTGGCACCTTTACTTCAAGGTCACGGGCTTTGGCAGCAAACAGATCCTCCAGACGGCTCTCCACTCTGATGGGTTCAACAGGACCTCTCTGAGCCTCGCTTTCTCCACCCATCGTTTCCGCGGGAAGGCTGGCTCCCCCCTCAGGGAATCGTGCAGATTAAGTGAGATGAGGACTTTGAGGGTCCCACACAGCGCACGGGTCCTGGCTGCCCCAAATAGGAGGCCGTGTTCCCATCACAGGCCTGCCCGCCGTGTGTCCGGTGGGAGGGGGTGCTGGGTGACCAACTCTGAGTGTGCACAGGGGTCAGGCTTCCCCACTGGCACGGGGAGGACAGGGGCTGCGAGCGGACAGCCACACGGGGGACACGCCGTTTCCCTCCTCTGTGCTCCTGGAAGTCCGGTTGCCCTGGAGACGGCACCACCAGCCGCCGCCGCCAGGAGAAATCAGCGCACTGCTGAGACTTTACAGGAAGATGCCTTAATTAAGTGCCATCTGAGCCGCCCACACTGTGAACGAGGATTCTGGCACCGAGGGAGTTATTGTTGCCAAGTTCTGGCCAAATGTTCTTTTCCCAAGTTGGCTGTTGGGTTTTCTCTGACCGAGGCCTGAACAAAGAGCTGCAGGTGGCCCTGGGGGAGAGGAGGCCGTCCCCCAGCAGATTCTAGAAGGTCCAGAGGTTAGAGAGGGTGTCCCCTGGGCGGGGGAGGAGTGGGCCCCACAGCAAATGGGGGGGAGCAGGGCAAGGGGTTCCTTGAGGCCACCAGCTGGCGTTTCCTCGTCTTTGAATGCGTCGCCTCCCCGTGAGGCCAGTGCAAAGCACAGGTCCCAGAAAGCGCTGTGAGAACCGGGCGGGTCACCCAACGGCTCGGAGTGCACAGGGCCGCCGGAACCATGACTGTGAGCCGAGTGCCACTGTGCCAAGCACATCCTTGCACTGTCAACTTCAGGCCTCGTAACAACGCGCTGCAGCCAGTTTCACCCTCAGCTGTTGGACGCAGAAGCCCGGTGTCAGGGACGAGAAAGGCTGTGCCTGCTGGGCTCCAGACAAAGCCTGTCTGAAGCCAAAGGTCACGCTCTACCACCATGCAGAGAAACTGGGGCCAAGTCCTCAAAAGTCCACCTTCACAGCAATAGGTAACTAAAAAATCACCGTATAGGAGTTCCCGTCGTGGTGCAGTGGAAATGAACCCAACTAGGAACCATGAGGTTGTGGGTTCAATCCCTGACCTCGCTCAGTGGGTTAAGGATCCGCGTTGCCGTGAGCTGTGGTGTAAGTCGCAGATTCTGCCTGGATCTGGCGTTGCTGTGGCTGTGGTGTAGACCAGCAGCCACAGCTCCGATTCGACCCCTAGCCTGGGAACCTCCATGTGCCACGGGTGTGGCCCCCCCCCAAAAAAAATCAATGTATAAATTAGGCTTGGCCAGTAGGGGAGTTCTGGCCAATACAAGAACATAGCTCAAGAAACTCAGAAAGATATCCACGGAGCTGGGAAATCACAGGACGTTCTGAGTAATAAGCAAGTTCAGTGTTGCGGAGTGAAAAGTGAAAACATTCCGAAACGCCGTCGAGGGCCCCGTGTTTGAGTCGCGGCCCCGCACACCACCAGAGGAGACGAATTTCCCTGCACGCGGGTTTAAGTCTCCCGCAGGCTCGTGCAGGGCTGACATCTGAACACCCTTCTGACTCCTTAGCTCGCAGAAAAATGTGGGTGTGTGAGCTGCAAGTGTAAATGAGAAAGTTGTTTAATCTCCTGTTAAATTGTCTGCTAGGTGTCAGGTATGACGCCAAGAGAGACAGGGACAGGGGTCTCGTTTTCCTAACGCTTTAGAGGTAGACAACACTGGACTGTTGATGTGGAAAGTTCTTAGAGGTCGGGCTGTCCGTGTGATGCTGTCCCATGGAGTGGCCTGCCTCCGTTCCAGGGCCCCACCATCGTCTGGACGGTCATCTGTAAACCGAAGACGCCAATTTCATCCCCAATGTCTCTACTGAGCTGCAAAGCCGTGTACCAGTTAGCCCCCAAACAACCCCAGGTCTGCGTCACAAACAGCCCAGTTCCGCTGGTCCCGAGCTGAGCTCGTCGTCATGCAGTCCAAGCGTGTCTTTCTTTGGTGTCCCCACTCCGGTCACACCCAGGTCTTTTCACAGCCGTTAGCGCCAGAGACACAGGGTCACCGCTGACACCTGTCTCCGTCTCTCTCCACATCCAACCAGCCACCGAGTTCCGCCAGCCATCTTTGCATATCTCCTGATTCCGTCTCTCTCTCCTTCTCCAGGACCACTCTCAGGCCATCACTCTTTCCCACCTGAAATAAGCCAAGCTGCCCCACCATTCTCCCTGGGGCCATGTGCCAACAAAAGCCACTCTCCACACTGCATCCAGAGAGGTCTTTAGGAAACTTAATCTGGTTCTAGCACTTCAAAGGCAAAAATCTTTAACCTCTTCTCCAGACGCTTCTGCATAAAGTCCAAAAGTCTTCACCTGCCGTGCAGACTGCCATGCGACACCCTGCATAATTTGTCCCCTTCTTATCTGTCCATGGGTGACCCTTCATCATTTCTACCTGTGCCTCTATAGGACAGCCAAAGCGACTGCCATACCTCATTTCAAACTATCTATAGCAGACAGACAAAGATGACATAGAGAGAGAGAGAGAGAGGATGGATGGATGGATGGATAGAGGATGGGTGCTGGACGGATGGAGTAGAGAGTTGACAGACGACAGATGGTGAACAGAAGAGGAAGTGATAGACAAATAGGCGAGTACACAGACGACAGACAGCAAGTGGGGGTCACGGTCACCGCTGGTGCAGTGGCAGCACGGGGCCCACGCAACCGCAGCTGCAGGCAGACGGCGTGGACAGGGGGCAGGTGGAGCCAACCGATGGCCAGAGGAGGCGACCCATCTGTGAGAAGGAGGCAGCCCATCTGATCCCATAAATGGTAAGATCTAGGGAAGACCAGCCTCCTGGCGCAAAAGGCGCGAATAGTGGAAGGAAGCCTGGGCAAGAACGAGCAAGGGAAGAAAAGAACTGAGCTGGAAACACGGACCACAGAGCAGAGAGAGACCCGTTCCCACTTGGATGGCAGGGCGGGTTCCGTCTTTGGCGAGACAGGTGCATTGTGCATGCTGCCTCCTGGAGGCACAGCCTCGGACCAGGGCCTCCCGGCTGACGGTGGCGGGCTCTCGGGACTGCCCTCGGGGTACACGGCCTGGGTCCCCCCTTGGACCGAGTGTTGGCAGGTGCCCTGCGGTGCTCTAGATTACTAGCCAGAACCCTGACGCCACCAGAGACAGGGGGACAAGCCCTGGAGAACCCCTCAGGGTCCCATCTGCCTGCTGGGAAAAAGCCCTGGGTGTCCTGGCGACGCGGGGGTCCCCTCCGAGTCAGTGAGCCTCTGTTCCTGTGAGTGATTGGACTTCTGCAGACTCTGACTTGATGTTGTGACCTGATTGAAACCTGGACCCAAACCCTTCCCCGAGCCCTGTTGTCACCACCTCTTCAAATACAGGCATCTTAATTAAAAAATCGTAAGCTAGACGAAACATCAAATGGGTGAGGGGGTGTGGAACGGTGTCTTTATTCGAGTTAAAGGGCAGCTTCAGGGTTGGGGGTGGGGTCGGCCAAGGCTCCCAGCCGAGATGCGGGGCCGGGGGGGGGCACCTTCCGAGGGGCGAGCTGGGGTTGCGAGCAGACACTGCACCGCGGAGGCCACGTGAGAGATGAGGTCTGCCCCCTCCGAAGCGGGCCTTGAAAACACGCCTGTCCCAGCCTGTGGGGAAGACAGAACATGCTGAGCTCAGGGGCCATCCGCCGCGTGGAGGGTCGCCAAGGCAGCGGCCCCGTGGCCACCACCGCGCTCAGGCTGCCCCTGTCCCCTGCAGGTAGGCGACAGCCAGACGCAGCCTGACTCCCAGCAGAAAACAACCGACCGCACGCAGGACCTGCATCCGTGGGGCCCCAGTCGGGGCTGGTAAGAGACGCGGGAAGGTCAGGTTCTTTCTGACACAGTCTTGGGGCGGCAAGATCCATCCGCTGCCGTCCTACAGGGACGGTGGCCGGTCGGCCTGCAAGCATTTGGGTGTTTAAATAAGCAGGTTTTTGTAAAATGCCTAACGAACAGCCAGGGGTTGTCCCTCAAGGCTGGGACCCTGGAAGGACAAATGGATGTGTCTCTTGGGTGCCCAGTTCCTCCATCCCCCGCCCTTGCCTGTAGAACGGCTTTGCCCCGGGAGTTCAGCAGACCTGAGCACATCGGGGACCGCACCCAGGAGTTGCTGTCCCTGGGGGCCCGGAATCAGCCTTTACGGAGATTCAGATAAACAGGGGTTCCGGCTCTCCCTGGCCCCCGCACCTGCCAGCCCCACTTTTCCCGTCCAGTCTGGAGCCTGGTCAGCGTGGCCCCAGATGGCGGCACAGCCCGAAGAGCATGTGCCCTGCTCCTGCTCTGGTCCGCGGACCTCAGAGGAATCACGAGGACCAAGGGACACCGACAGTGACCTCCTGGGGGGGAGGAGCCACCCACCCGCACCAGGGGCTCCATTTCCCACCCCGGGTTCTCCCAGCCGTGGGCCGAGGAGGCCCACATGGCACTTTAAGTTATCAGGCAGCCGTGACTCTGGACGCCCGCAGGTCACCGTGCATGACGCCGCGGCATGAGGAACAGGGTGGCGGAGCGAGGGTCCGCCGAGGATTCCCCTCGGGTCTCCGTGGGCAGCAGAGCCGGCAGGCACAGCAGAGCACCGCGGGTGAGATGGCCTCTGGGGACCGGCCCCGGGGCCACGCGAGGCCAGGCGGGCCCCAGGGACCCGCTCCACTCCCTGCGTGTGCACACGCGGCCCCTGGCCGGCCCTGTCGCAGGAGCCCAGGAAGAAGGGGCCTCTTCTCCCCACCCCCACCCCTCCACCCCCACCCTTCCGGCTGCCTCCTTGCTTGGCTTCTGTCCAGAATTTGTTCGCTTGGGTACAAAGCCAGAAAGAACGAATGGTATCATGTAAGGTAGAGAAATCAGCATACAAATCCTCTGTCTGGCTCCGAGATGAGACTGGAGTCTCCACGCACCTGCTGTAAACGCGCTTTCAGACGAAACATCGCTAACCCCTAGGGGTTGCTATCCTTCCTTTCTTTGGACAAAGGGGTGTGTGTGTGTGTGTGTGTGTGTGTGTGTGTGTGAGAGAGAGAGAGAGAGAGAGAGAGAACTCAGCAACTGCAACAGGACTTCAAGGAGTATGGACCCCATGGACCCCATACTTCAAAGTAATATTTATATCATTGCACTTAATGATTCTACTTCCAGAATTTCATCTTAGGAAACAATCAGATATGTGCAAAAGAAGAAAGTATATCAATATTACTGCTCATAATAGCAAATATCAGAAACAACTTGAGGTCCAGCAAAGGGATGTTTTTCTCGCCTGCAATGGAATTTTCTACAGCCAGCAAAAATCAAATCGTAGAAAAATATTTAGAAGCATGTGAAAATGTTCACAATTACTTGTTCAATGAAAACAAGTAAGTTGCAACTCTTTCTATATTTTATTTCAATTTTTAAAAAGTTATATGTCAAAATTGATAGACGGACCTTTACAAATAAGTGTACATATATGTATTCATGTATATATCGAAACAGAAATAAATTACACTTAATTTAGATCTTAATAATAGAAATGCTAGTGATTTTTATATTTTGTATTTCCTTTGTGCCTTTATTTTCCAAAATTTCCACTTTATTTATGTGTATCACTTTCTCTTATTAGAAAAAAATGCAACAAATATTTTAATAGCCCCCTGAGATTGTTTTCATTCTTATCCCGGATTAGTTTCCGAGCTAATATCTGTATCTCAAGCTGGAAATCCAGAAGACCAGTCACTCCCTCTCCTAAGGATCTTATTGCCGTGGGCTCTGCAGTGGGAGTGGCTCTCCCGCAAGCCTGTCCAGTGTTTTTGGAGTTTAAGCACGAGAGACAGGAACGAAAACGATCCGGGTGCCCCTGGACCATCTCTCCCACTGCCCGTCCCCTCCCGGGAAGCGGAGACAAAGGCAAAGAGCTTCTGGTTCCCTCCACATTTGGGGGCCAACTCCCTTCATCCTGCCCAAGGGCACCACTTCAGAACCGTATCTGACGGTACCTGGACCCCCTGACCTTCTCATCAGAACGACACACCTCCTAGATGCCACTTTCTTTGGGCCCAGAAATCGGCGGAGGGGAAATGAAATAGCTGGGCAATGACTCCGGGTAACATACGCAGGCGTTACCACCCCCAGGCAAGACATGCTCGCTTCAACAGGGGACTTGTTTATTCTTCTGTTGTTGTTGTTTTGTTTTTAGAGCCATACCTGTGACACATGGAGGTTCCCAGGCTAGGGGTCAAATTGGAGCTACAGCTGCCAGCCACAGCCACAGCCACAGCAATGCCAGATCTGAGCCACATCTGTGACCTACACCACAGCTCGCAGCAACGCCGGATCCTTAACCCAATGAGCGAGGCCAGGGATCGAACCTGCAACCTCATCGTTGCTAGTTGAATTCATTTCCTCTTTGCCACATTGGGAACTCCATCCACAGAGGACTTGTTTAAAATGAGGGCGTGGAGTTCCCGTCGTGGCGCAGTGGTTAACGAATCCGACTAGGAACCATGAGGTGGCAGGTTCGATCCCTGGCCTCGCTCAGTGGGTTAAAAGGATCCGGCGTCACTGTGAACTGTGGTATAGGTCAAAGATGCAGCTTGGATCCTGTGTTGCTGTGGCTGTGGCGCAGGCTGGCGGCTACAGCTCCGATTCGACCCCTAGCCTGAGAACTTCCATATGTCTCTTGGGAGTGTGCCAAGAAATGGCAAAAAGACAAAAATACATAAATAAAAAAAAAATAATAATAAAATGAGGGTGTTAAATGAGTTAGCTTGGCTTATTGGGGTCACCCCAGCTGTAAGCTTTTTTTTTTTAAGTTCACCTGCATTAATATTTTTATGTACTAGACAAAAATCTAAGGAAAAACATAGTAGCAGGAATAGCAGTAGAGAAAAAAGCGTGTCTATAATACGGACAATTTTTTAAAAAGGACTTCTAATGGTGAAAGCGTCGGGGACCCATGGGGGACATTTAGGGCCATCGGAGACGGGGTCCTTTCTTCTCCTGTCTCCGGTGCTTAAAATCCGAAAGTAAAAGCTTGGCCCCCTAACTTCCATAGTGACTCCGTTACAGGATGTGTCTGGGCTCGAAGCCCATCGCCAGTGCTGCCAGCCCCTCGCTCTGCGACGGCGGCCGCCGTGCCCCCCTGTGCCTCCGTTTCCTCATCCGCAAACCTGCTGACAAGTCTGCGTCCCTGCGGTGCTGAGACTCGGCTTCCAGGCTGTTGCGCGGTAGATATAAGGCTGCCAGGCCATCGTCCTGAGCCTCACCGCTCACTCCACCCTCCCAGTGAGTGTCCTGGTGGCGTCACGGGCTGAGAACCGTGCCCAGAGCTGCAGGCAGGCAGGGCCCTGCGACAGGCCCCCGCAGGGAGCAGGAGTAAAGGGGGCACAACAGAGACGGAGCCCAGTGCCACGCAAGCAGCTGCGCAGACGGGCCTCGGAGCTCCCTGAACAGACCCCGGGCAGCAGTTACGACAGCGAAGCAGCAATTACGGCAAATTAACCTCAGTGGGGACGATTAAGCCGACCTGGCTGAGGTGCCTGCTCACGTCTTCCGCTCAGGGTCCTCAGAGCAGAGCAAACGTCCAGCCCAAGGCCGCCCCACCGACCGGAGGTTTGGGAAAGCCCGGCGCAGCCTGCAGCCTGTGCTCAGACGGGACGGGTTAGAACTGGGCCTGGCTGGCTTCCCGGGCCCAGGGCAGTGGCCAGACGGCTCACGGGGCTTCACTGTGCTTCCGGCCTGGAGAGCGAAAGCTGAGGTCCCCGCCAGTGGCCAGGGTCACTGCCCTGAGGAGAGCCCTCGCCTGAACCCTCGTGCTTGGCGGCCGGTTCCCTCCGAGGCGCCGAATCTCCCTTCTCCCCGATTCTATGTGAAGGAGGGCTGTGCCCACCCTTTTGCTCCCAGCCTCTGTCTGCGAGAGGGGGTTAAGGTCAGGATGGCTATGCTGTTGGGGACCTGGCAGATGTGGCATCGGTGAGGGTCACGGCAGATGCCAGCAGAGAGATGAGTGGGTGCCCCGCCCGGCTCTGCTGGTTTGGGGTCCACCTCTGCCCTCTGGGTCCAGCGGGGGACCAGCCGGTGTCTCCCCTCTGGAGCCCCTCCCCTCGGACCCCAGGCCCGTCTGCGCCCCCAGCCTCCCCAGAGGCACCAACCGGCGCTGGGACCCACACGCGCAGGCCCAGCTCCTCCCCAGTTTCGGTGGTTTTAGATCCATGCTGCTCGCCTCGGGCTGCAGGGGAAAATGACAACAAACAAACCCCAGTTTTTATAAAACCGCACGGCTTCCCTCTGACTTTGATCTGTTCTCTGAAGGCACAGTGACGGGCGTGGCGACGGCCAGGGCTCGGGAGGGTGCCAGGGACCGCCGGGGGCCTCCATCCGTGGTCGCAGCTCCACCCGACCCGGTCGGCCCCGAGCCCTCGCATCCTCTGTGCAGCCCCACTCTGTCCGGCCGTCTGTCCGGCCGGCCTGGTACAGCTTCACTTTGCTGGGTCAGCCGTGGTCGGGGAGGGTGGGTTGGGTGTCAGCAACCCCAGGCCTCAGGGGCGTTTTGTGGGTCTTCTCCATTTTAAACATGAAGTTCCGGAAAAGGAGGGGCCAACCCCCAAGAACAAAAGGCGCCGTCCAGGGGACCCATGATGCAACGCGCAACACACCATCTCCCCTTGGGGTCTGCAGGGGATTGGGTTCCAGGACCCCGGGGGCCCCAAATCCGGGGCCGCCCAGGTCCCTTCTGGAAAACGGCGTCGTGACTGCCTACGACCCACGGAACCCTCCTGAGGGCTTCACCCCACGCCAGGAGACTCGTAACTCCTGATACGAAGTAAATGCAACGTAAACACCACGCAAATAGGTGCCGGCGCGAGGAAATTCATTTTGCTTTTTGGAACTTTCTGGACATTTTCCCAAATAGTTTCCATGCAGAGTTTTACACTCTGCAGACACGGAGCCCATGCGTGTGGAGGGTTGAGCGTGTATCTGTTGCTCGGGTGACCCCCACCAAGGCAGGTGGAGGGACCGCAGTTCAGGGAAGGCATGTGACCCGCTCGGGCAGCGCTGAGGTGGACGCCCACCTGCGTGGGGTGGTGGCCAGAGCCCTTCCAAGGCCTGGGGCCGGCGCCCGGGGCCCGGGTCGCAGGCAGGTGACCCATGCACCTGCGGGCCCTCCTGGCGTCTCCTGGCAGCGTTCCTCCTGCCCAGACCCCGACCTCCTGGTGCAGCAGACAGACCCCGCCCCCCCCGCCCCCCGCGAGCCACATCCTGCACCCTGTGAAAACCCAACGGCCTGAGGGCCTTTCTTGCTGATCTGGACTTGGGAGCAGAATGTAAACCATGGTGCTCTGTCATCCTCGGAAAAAGTGATCTTCCCCAGGGATGGCTTTAGGGATAAAAGATCAAGGTGTGTGTTTAGGGGGCGGGGTCGTTTCTTTACAAGAGCAGCATTAATGGTTCCAGGAGCCACTTGCCTGAGCTCAGTGTCCCGCCCTGGGACCTTCATCCAGGCCTTTTGCCCTCACTTCTCCCCCCTCTCCCGCCGCCCCAGAGGCCAGCTGCTCCCTGCAGATGTTCCCCCAGCGTCTCTTGGCCATCAGCTTGCTGGGCAGCCGCCTCAAGCTCAACGCCGTTGACACAAGCCGAGCCTCAGCATCTCTGTAACCCTCAGCTTCCTGCTCCCGCCTCCTCAGGTGAGAGCCCCACGGCCCTCTCACCTGGCCCCAGGTGCTGCAGGCCCTGGCCACCCCCACCTCATCCTGGCTGTGGGTCACAGCCCAGGGCAAGGTCCTCCGAGTTCTGGTCCTGTGACACCAAGGGCCGGGCTTCCATCCTGACCCCTCCAGGCCCCTCGCTCAGGTCTTAGCCGAACCTGCCTACCTGCTGCCCCCCAAACCTCCCGGCCTCCCCTCATCCCCCGCTTCTGCTGGTGAGGCCTCCCCGGTCTGCCCTGCTCAGGTCCTGTGGTCCTTGGTCCTTGGTCCTGGACCCCACTCAGGTCCAGGTCACACCCATCCTTACACCTGTTCAGCGGCAGCAACAGCCCTGGGCTGGGGGGCCAGGTGACCTTGGGCTCAGGCAGGAAACCTGCTAGAGACCCTTTGAGACCTCGAGCCACGAGCCCCACCCCCCAACCCAGCTCCAGGCCCGCCTATACATGGGCAGCTGGGTGACGGCGTTGCCGGGGTCGGTGCCCACGGCTCTTCTGCATTTAGCCAGACTCCCTCTCGGGACTGTGGCCTGCTGGGGTCAGGGCTCTGCTCTGAGCTCCCACCCCGAGAGCCCCAGCACAGGTGCGGGCCTAGGGCAGGTGAGGCCGGGAGCAAGGCACACAGGACGCTCCCGGTGCGACATGCAGGCTTGTCACCACCTCCTATAGGTGTCACCTCAGAACATCATTTCCAAGCTTAGTTCCCAGAAGCGCGATGATGGGACTGGTTCCTCTAACCGAGAATGTTACGTAACACACAGTCCCCTTGGTCCTAAAATGAGAAAACTGCCTGAGCTGCGCTTCAGGGCAGGAGCTGCGTCTGACATAAACCAAGAAGGAGGTTCAGAGGAGGCGTGGGTGGAGAGGTTTGTTGGAGGCGGGAACGGCCATGGCCTTGGCTCTATCCCGAAAGCTCAGGGGCCACTGCTCGTGTGCCCCGGCGTTTCAGGTGTCCTGACACAGCGACCTCCTGGCGGGAGTGTGGCGTCTCTGAGCAAGGGGTGACCTCTGCTGAGGTCAGACAGAGGCGCCCGGCGGGACGAGGCCAGCAGCCCTCAGGAGGTGCCTGACCCGGTGTGTGTGTGTGTGGGGGGGGGTGGTTGGGTGTTGGAAACAGCCCTTGCTCTCAGCCTGGTCCGCATCTCAGGTCCTCGGGCTGCACGTCTGGCTCAGCATTCAGGGCTGCAGGACACGGGATGGGAGAGCCTGAGGCAAAGCCCACATCAGGGATTGGGGTTCAGATGTGGGTGCCATGAGCTGGTGGGGGCCCCCTGACGCACAGGAGAGGACGGGAGTGAGAGAGAAGAATACTGAGGAGAGGCTGGAGGACAGGGTGCTGAGAGAAGCCAGGGAAGGGCAGGGTGGCAGGGCAGAGGAATGGGTGGGAGGGCCGCCGTGCAGCGGAGAGGGGGGGCCTGCGGGGGAGGGGCCAGGAGAGCGTGGGGGCCGAGCTCCATGCCCTCCACAGGGTCCTGGGGCTGTTTGACCCTGAGCTGAAGGAGCAGGGAGCACAAGGGTGGGATGTGGGCAAATGACCTCCGGGCTGCCCCTCGGGCGAGGAAACTGGAACTGAGTGTGCGTTGGCGGGGGGTCCCCTCTGGGACAGTGATGGCAGGAGGGGCCGGGAGGTGGGCGCTCAGTGAGCCTGGAGCACGTCTTCAGAATAATCCCATTCAATCCTGTTTTCTTCACTGCGTAGCTCAGACTTCACCGGAGAAACTAATTTTCGAAACTCGTATCTTCCTATTTGGATGTTGGCAGTTTTGTCAGCACAAAACAATAGCCTATTGGGCCTGCAGCCACGTGAATTACTCGTGCCGAAATGTGGTGAATTCAGGGAGAAAACCAGCCGGATTCAGGCAAAGCACAGGCTCCAGCCCTCGTCCAGCCCCGCACGTCACCTCCTCCGACGCACGCTGGGGCGGAGGAGGGTTTAAGTCAGCTTGGATTTGTCCAGAAGAGACGGCGGCCAAAGCAGAGAACGCTCACTAGGGAGGCAGCCGACGTCAAGACTCCATTGTTTTTAAAAATAAAAACAAAATCCTGTAATTAGACACTTAAAGTAGTGACTAAATGACTAAAAACAACCAGCAAACCACAGGAATGCACCTGTGGAACCTGTCCATCCAGTGGGTCATGGCATTTTCGTGCCCACGTCCAGCCGTGCCCACTGCCTGGCGAGGTCGGCAGCGGGCGTGACCAGGCCTGCGGCTTCTTCCTGAGACACATCCCAGGGACCAATGGCCCTTCGGATGCAGGGCTGTGCTCCCACGGCCGCACCAGGGTGGCCACACGGGTCACCTGAGGCCCAACAGCTCACAGCCTAGAAACCAGTGAGGGGCCCAGGACCTCGCCCGCCCCGCTCCCCCCACAGCTGGCGGTTGAACATTTGCCAGGACTCCTGCTGGATGTTTAATGTGCGCCAAGGAAACCGCGGAATTTCAGACCAAAAGCTGGCAACGACCCTGACGCGGTCTCCTTCCTAATGGGATTCTTCCCAGAGACAGATCCTTAAAATGAGGTAGAAGCTGTTCTACTTCTATTTTTTAATTGAGGTGTATATCCATGTGGTGTGTGTGTACTAAGCATTTTTACGGGAGAAGAGAGGCCTGGTCCACAGAGAGAAGAGCCAGGATGAATGCGCCAGCGATGCTGCCTTTAGGGAGGCTGGGTATCTTCCTCACGGCAGGCCGGGCCTGGCCTTGTGCTTACATCTCCAAATCTCTCTTTAGTATTTAGCGATTGATTCACTGTCTTTCTCTCCTTTCTTTCTCTCCTATTCATTCCCCTCCTTGCTCTGGGAAGGATTGAGGACATGGTCCTTGTCTGTTAAATGGACATAAATCGATGTATGAAGCTATAGCCGTGCAAGGTGGCCGAACACAAGAGCAAGGAGCCAGCGGAAGCGGACTCCGCCACGGTGAGCGCGGTGACGGCAAGAGCCACAACGTCACTATAAAAAGAGGCAATTTAAAGGCACCTGAAGACTTCCCAGACCCCTGGGGTAAAAGACATAAAGTGGTCACCAGCACGCATTCGCCAAAACCAATGGCAGCAGAGTTCACTCATACACGCATTTCAGAATTGCACAGGTCTGACCGAAAAAAAGTGTTAGGATGCTCTGATCACAATCCGATAAAATCCAAAAAGCATAATAAAAATAGCTGTCTTAGACACTAAAATATTTCTTTCTAAATAATCCACTTCATCATATTAAAAATCAAATTTTAAATTAAATCTATGCTGAAAGCAATCAAAAAATACTTCATACCAAAACACTTAGAGCTAAAGCAGCACTGACTGCTCTCTCTTAAGACATTAGCGGGGGAGAAACAGTGTGAGAAAAAGGAAGAAGGAAGCATCAATAAAGATACACGCCGAAATTAATAAAAATCTACATAAATCATAAAGCTGATTACTGGGAAAGACCATCAAAATAGATCATCTCCTCATGGGCCTGATTAAGAAAAAGAAAAGTAAAAAAAACATACAAAATCAGGGGAGAAAAAAATACAGATGCAAAAGGAATTCTAAGAATAATAAGTAAATGGTACGTTAACTCTGGGCGATGGAGTTAAAACCTAGGAAAAAACTCGTGATTTCTCTAGCAGATGTAAAAAGCCAAAGCTGCCCCCATGAAGAAGAAAAACTGTGAGTGTGCTGTAGGAGAGATTTAAAGGGTGACAAAATATATACCATCACAGAAGATCCCCAAGCCTCGGGCTTCAGCGCCAAGTCCTGTCTAAGATTTCCGTAAAGTGAGTTTTGATGTTACGGACATTCCCTATGTGGTGTATAAAAGACGAAATCTGCCCTACTTCACCCTCTAAAGCCAGCACATCCTTCACAGCAAAACTGGATAAAACTAGTACAGTACCCCCCAAAACCCGACAGACAAATATTATTTGTGAATGAAACATTTTAAAGTTCTGAATAAACAAATGAAACCCAAAGTGTCTCCAAAGAACAACGAACAAGATCCAATCAGGTTTAACCTGCGAGGGAACGTGGAAATGCTGTTTGGAACACAGCCGCGGAGGTCACTGCACCTGCACCTGCCAGAGGGATCACACGAGCCGGAGCTGAAAAGTGTCCATGAAGACGCCACCGCTCTTCTACCACAAACCCCGCTCGCTGGGCATAGACGTGGAGGACACGCTATGGGGCAGAGGCCCCATACACACGCGCCTCGCTGTGCACAGAGGAGCACCGGCTTTGGTACAAAGTCGGGGAGCAGCAGGGCCCCTCTCAGCAGGACTCTGCTCAAGACGGCTGCAGCCATCAGACTGACGAAGTAAGAGAGAAGAAAAAGTCGGCGTGAACGTACTGGGGGAGGAAGGCAAGCCTGCTTTCCTCGCTGGTGGTGTGGTTCTGCACCCGGAAAATTCACGCCGCTTGGAGAAAAAAGCACCATTAGAATTAATCCAGAACTTAGTAAAGTGTACACAAGACAAACACACCCGAATCCATAACTGTTTCTCTGTGCTGGCATGAAACAGCTGAAAACGGACGTTAGGGAAGCCTTTAACTCGCAACAGGATGTCTATAAAATAGGAAAGCATCCCGCGAGATGTACTGTTCAGAGTTCCCGTGTGGCTTAGCCGAAACGAACCCAACTCGCATCCGTGAGGACGCGAGCTTGAGCCCTGGCCTCGCTCCACCAGTTAAAGAGCGTGCGCTCCCGTGAGCTGCGGTGGGGGTGGCAGAGGCAGCTCAGATCTGGTGTGGCTGTGCCTGGGGTGGAGGCCGGCAGCTGTAGCTCTGATTCAGCCCCTAGCCTGGGAACCTCCATATGCTGCGGGTGCGGCCCTAAAACGCAGAAAAATAATAATAAAAATAAAAATACTTTAAAAAGGAAGGAAGGAAGGTCGTGTGAAGATACCACAAAATCCTTATCAAAGGACATGAAGCAGGGCCTGAACAAAGGGGGAAATCTATCCTGTTCTTTTTTCTTTTTCAGCCACACCCAAGGCACATGGAAGTTCCCAGCCGGAGATGGAATCCAAGCCACATCTGCAGCCTTCACCGCAGCTGCAGCAACACCGGATCCGTAACCCCTTCCCCAGGCCGGGGACCAGTCTGGCCACACTCAGAGACGGACCGGGCCACAGCGGGAACTCCTGTCATGTCCCTCAGTGAGAAGACGCAATACGATAAACTGTCAATCATCCAAAAATTCATAGAATATAAAAACTGCAGTTTTGTCCTAGTGGGTTTGGGAGAAATATGAGCTGAATAAAGTTATTCGGTTCCTATGGACAAATAAATGACCAAAGACAGCGACATAGAAAGGTTGGTGTGAGGGCTGCGGCGGGTGGAGGGCTTGTCTTCCCAGCCGCTCAGACGCACTCTGAAGTCACTGCAACAGGATAAATGGACCAAAATGACATTGACCAAGAGACAGACACGCAAGGTAATGAAACAAAACAGAGCTCTAGAAACAGATCTTCGTTTTCGGTGGGAGTGCACCAAATGACATGGTTGGTACCGCGGGTGGAGGTGGGTTTAGTAAACGAACGAGCTCGGCCACACGGCCGTCCATCTGGAGGCCTCACACCACGTGTAAAACCACCACTGAATGAAGGAAAGACCTAAACGCAAAGACTCCATCAGCAATAATTTACAGAAACTTGGAGGACGATACCTACATGACCTGGAGCCTAAGAAGCCCTTTTAACAATAAGAAACAAAGGGGGAAGAGGGGCCCCAGAATGTCTGCGCGCGTGCACACACACACACACACACACACATGCGTACACACACACCTGATTGACACAGGAAAAATTCAATCAGTAAAGCAAGGAGCTCCCGCTGTGGCACCACGATTTAAGAAGCCCACTGCAGTGGCTTTGTCGTTGCGGAGGTGCAGGCACAGTCCCCAGCCCAGGAACTTCCCTAGGCCGTGGGCGCAGCCACAAAATAAATAAACAAGGCAAAAATATAGTATCAATAAAATCAAAAGATAAATGACACCTGGGGCGCAGATGCCCATGCGGCATTTAACGGAAGGGATTATTTGTAGGTAAAACCAGTTTCCGGCCTCGGCGCAGAGCTTTGCTCAGGTGAGAAAAGCCCTGCCACCCAAAGCACAGCTGCCCGAGGAAGCGCAGCCGTTCACATGTACCTGTGGCAGCAGGGTGGCCAACAGGGGAGGACAGCGACACCAACCCTTCTGACAAGGTGACACTACCCCGGGGAGAGAACCAGGGGCACTCATGCTGGCAAACACTTCAGAGGAACCATCACAGCCACTCAGGAGCACGGGCTGCGAGCAGTTTTCCAGACACCAGCCCGGGGGTCGCCCGAGTCCTCCTCCAGGAGGCGGACTGACTAGCTGGCCCCCAAGGCCTCCTGCGCTCCCCATGGGGCAGAGCTGCAGCCTGGCCCTTCCAGGCTGCCAGGTCAGGGGCTGCCAGGTCAGGGAGGGGACGTCAGGTTGTGAACCGCCCACCCCCCAGTCCTGGGAGCTGTGAACGCACAGTGCCCACTGAGCCCCCTCTGCTCGGCTGTGACCCCTGCCTAAACCTGAGCCTTGTCCACAAAGTGGGGTGACAGGACCGAGAGGTTTAAACAGATGAGAAAGATACAGCGGCCGACAAAGGGAGCATCAGCCACACAGAGAGTGGCTGACAAAGAGGCTTGGTCATTTATTAGGCACGCGTGTTTTATAAGACATTTTGTCATCCAGGTTTGTAACTGAAGGGACATTTTTAGGTGTGACGGAAAAAAAAGTGACAAACAACATATGCTCATCCATCGACAGAAACTAGAATTTCCTAACAAGAAAATGGTATTTACAGCAACGTAAAAACAAAACTACACCTTTCTAGCGGAGCTGCTCCACCTCGTCGCGAAGGAAGTGTTTCCTCTCAATTTGGACCTGTCTGCCCGGCTGGCCCTGCCGCTGGGCTGAGGCCTCTTACTCCGCTCTGCTCGGTCAGGGTTCCTGGAGGCAAGTGTTTGCAGATTTTAAACCAAAGTGCTGTCGCACCCTCAGCGGACCCTGGGCACCCACCCCCCCCCGCGCCCCCACAAGCCTCCGGGGCCCCCTCCCCGAGGACCCCAGGGGCCAATTCCACTCTCCTCAACAGAGCCAGGGAGCAGAGTACCGGCCTGGACTTGTTTCTTAATGATGAGCAAATACCCTCACCACAGGCTGTGCAGCTTCAGAGCCCGCAGAGTAGGACGGGGGCCAAGCCCACCGCGGGGGCGGGGGGGAAGGGTGGGGTGCTCACCTGTCCCATAGGCAGGTTACAGGCTGAGCCGTGGGGCCGGGGAGAGCAAGCCCCTCTCCTAAAGCGGTCTGTGTCCTTGAGGGAGTCTACGATGGAGAGAGACAGTGGCCTAGACCCTGTCCTGTCCTCAGAGCTGGGGCCCAGGGGCCGAGGAGCCAGCGGCTCATCAGCACTGGCCAGAAGGTCACGACCGCCACCTCGATGACCAGGGCCACCCCACCACTGAAGGTCCCCCCGAAAGTGAACCCTGGTCCCCGAGCCGGGCGCTGGGTGAGTCCAGGCTTTACGCGCCTCTCATTCGCACTTCCAGCAGTGCCATGCGACAGAAGCCATCGCTCCCATTTGAAAAAATAGAAATGTGCTTCTCAGAAGACGCAAAGTGGTGGCCCTGGGCTTTCAGCCCCAGACGGCATTCTGCATCCGGCGCAGCACTTGGAAACAAAATGTCTTCCAATTTCTCCTGGGCAAAGCTCGGTTTCTGGTGCCTCTTAATTCCTTATCGTGCTACATCTTCTATCCAGAAACCATAGATAAGGCCTTGTCCGATGTCTTTAACTGGTCTTTAAAAAAATAAATAAATACGGGTGGATGGTCCCTGCTGAATGCTGTGACATTACTTACAAAAGACGTCATCATTTGCCAAGATGCCGCCACCGCACGTCCGCGCGAGTCAGTGTATATTCTCAGGACCCACGTGGAACGTGGGGAAGAACGTTGGGAAGAGGACGTTTCCCGGCGCGATGCTGGAGGAGCAGCGGTTCTCAACGGGAGGCGGGGATGCTCCCCAGCCGCTGGGGACACTTGGCAAAGTTTGGAGACATTTGCTTGTCACGGCTGAGGTGGGAGGTGCTGCTGCCGTCTCGTCGGGAGGGGCCGGTGAGACTGCTAATCATCTTGCAATGAGCTACCCCCCACCAAGGGCCATCGGGTACAAAGTGTCAGTAGCGCTGAAGCCCTGAGAGGGACAGAGATGCAGGACGGCGAGTCCGTACGTAAGTAAGTCGGGAGGCATGCAGCTGGGTGGGGGGGTGAGGTGTTGGGTGGATGGGTGGACCGATGGGTGGGGGGCTGGATGGCTGGCTGGACAGATGGACAAGACTATGCCCTAGAAGAGGCTTTTTTTTTTGTTTTTTTGTCTTTTTGCTATTTCTTTGGGCCGCTCCCGCGGCACATGGAGGTTCCCAGGCCAGGGGTCGAATCGGAGCTGTAGCCGCCAGCCTACGCCAGAGCCACAGCAACGTGGGATCCGAGCCGCGTCTGCGACCTACACCACAGCTCACAGCAACGCCGGATCGTTAACCCACTGAGCAAGGGCAGGGATTGAACCGGCAACCTCATGGTTCCTAGTCAGGTTCGTTAACCACTGCGCCACGACGGGCACTCCAGAAGAGACTTTTGAATCAAAAGGCTGACTCAAAACATCATGAACGTCCTTGCGGTATCGCTATGGTCTCGTCCTGGGGCTACTGGTCAAATCACTGAAAGTTAGTATGTCTTTCTAAGCGGGTAACCATGTTATCAGTCACACTGGGGGATGTAGCTTTAGTGATACTGAGGAGTAAGACGGAAACTCACAGACACGGCACGCAGCCGTCACCATCTCCAATGCAGTTACGTGAGGGGAGTGAGAAAGGGGTTATACAGGAGGGTTTCAAGGTTCCGAAACTACGTAGTTAGAAGAGGAATGACAGCGGTCGAGGAAATGCAGGACTTGAAAGGAAAACCAGTAGTGTTGTGGCTTCAGACCTGCCGCGTCTGAGACGACGGTGAGATGGGCAAACAAAGATGCTTAGGAGACAAAGACGCGGGGCTGGAACGGAGGAGATCGGGCTCGGCTCTGAAGTAACCGCCGAAGGCACAGGGCAAAGGCGTTTACCGGGGGCGAGAAAGCGATAAGCTGATGGGGACCCGGGCCTGGAGGGCGTCCCGGGCGGAGCCAGGAGGAAAGGGAGCTGGAGAGGCGACAGAGGACCGAGCGGCTCTGAGGTCACAAGGACTCAGGGCGGGGAGAGTTTAGGCACGGTGCTGCGAGGACCTCAGGAGAAAGAAGGCGGGGGAGAGATGCGACGGTCCCCAGATGCTCCGGTCCCTCGATGTGCCATGGGTGCCGGTGGTCCAGGGGAGGGACGGCTAAAGCGGAGACCTGCTGAGGTCCAGGGTGGGGGGAGCGGCCAGGGAAGGGGGGCCAGCTGGGTGACGCCTGCGCGGGGGCTGGAGGGCAGAAACGTTTTTCTCTAAAGTGAGAGCTGAGTAAGCGTGTCCTTAAAAAGGAGAGGGGGCAGTGGGTAATAAAAGGTAATCTGTGGCTCCTCTTCGGTGAATAGAAGGGGAAGAGAATGATTTCAACTATTGGAAATGTGAAAGCAACGGAAAATTTTTTGTTACCCATCGATCTATATCAGTCAAGAGGGAGCAAATACATTTATATCCTGAGCTGACTGAAACGATCAGAATAGCTGGGGTCTATTTCCAATTACAATTTTAAAAGCTATAAAGATAACCAGACAGCCACAAAGAAAGCGCTCTTAGTGTGGACTGTATTAACATCTGTGAAAGTTGTTCCTTCTTTGCTTTTCAGATTAGATTTTACAGCTTCCAAGAGAAACTGACGCAAGATGTTTGGCATAAACTTGCCAATCAATGCTTATATTTCAAAAGCAAGAGTAATGAATTAGTTCAGTAAATTTGCTTTAGTGCCAAAGGGGGAAATGGTTGCCGGGACCTGAAGTGGTTCCAGTGACTGATAATCTGTGTAAAAGAAAAGTGATGCAACTCGGAGAGCAATGACTGCTGGCGATGAGAACAGCAGAGCAGCTGGTTGGCTGCTCGGCGAGGCTGGGTCCTGAGTTCAGTTGCATAAACATCCTTTGTCAAACTTGTTACCGAGTCAGGGAGCCCAGGTCCAACCACGAGAGCTGCAAACGTATTCTCCATGTGCTCAGCAAAACCCACAGAAACTGGGTTCAGGAGAATCATGACTCAAATGTGTTCTGTCTACTGGAAATTAAAAACTCTGTACCTACCCATTTGTCTAAACCCACCTCGTTCCAGAGAGGGTTTAATGTTAACTGTGTTTTCTTTATAAACACGGAGCCTGACTTAAAGTTCATGGTGCAACACGTGACCAAAACACCAGCGCACGCGGCACAGACGACGGCTCCCAGGCAGCGCTTGCGTGGGAAGGACGGGTGAGGAGGACGGGACTCATGTTCCCGACGGGAGGGCGCTCAGGTCTCACCACCCCAAGGCCCCCAGCAGCCCCCGCAGGCGCGCAAACCCGCCAGCGCCGCCGAAGTGAGCCGCCTGAGGCCTTCCTGCAGCTCTGAAGGCGGAAGGAGCGAGGACCAGAGCCTGGGTGATTTTATCTTGGATGGAACTTTCTGTCCGTGCCCGAGGTTACCTCTGCGGTTGGCGTAGACTGTGCTCAGGATAACGGAAAATAAGTGACAGCCACAGTGACCACGCTTGTTTGCCTTCGGTCAGATTGGGGGAAAACAGGAATAATGTTCAAAGCGCGCGATTTCATCGGAGTAAGGATAAGCTCGGTCCCCTTGGCCGCCCCTAAATGAGGCAGAGGGCGGAGCGAGCTGACTCCTGAGTGTGCCAGGAGGCCGGGCTGGAGGGGACAGGCCAGTACCTTCCCGCCCTCAAGCCCCCGGAGCACGTGGGCCCCGAGGTGGGGACCCAGGGGTGGGCTGTGTGCGGGTGGGATCCCAAGCTCGGCCACCCACACTCGGATCTCTGAGGAGGAAAGGGGCCAGAGCTGGAGCGCCCGCAGGGGTCGGCGTAGGCTCAGCAAGGCGACACCCGGGGATGCCCCATCTCCAGCTGAGCCTCCTACCAGGCAGCACAGGGAACACCCAGGAAAGCCTCCAGCGGAGCCCGGGCTGGGGGGCCCCCCTCTCAAAGGCCGGTAAGTCTCCAGCCCGAGCAGGTGGGGGGGCCACGAGCAGGCAGTGAGGTCCGTCAGGTAACGAAGCTGATTTGAGCCCCCGCAAGCACTGACCTCTGGCTGTCACTGCGTCGTGACCTCGCCTTTGAAAGACAACCCCCGGAACCATGCTCTTGTTTTTTACGCAAGTTTCTCCTCCTGGGGCTGGAACGCCAGATCCCAGCGACTCCCGACCCAGGACGATTCCCCTCTTTTTCAACCAAGGTGGGTGGCGTTCTCCACCAAACGCAAACAGTCCGATGCTGGGAAACCTGGAAAACAGCGTGAAAGTGCCGGCCAGCAACGGCCTCGACGTGCCCTCTAGGCAGGGGATGGTCAGATGCTGGGTGTTTGGCAAGAGCCTGCCAGGTCCTTGAAGAAAAAAAAAGAAAAGAACAAAAGGAAACACAACACATGCAAATCACGCTGGATTTAAACTTTTAGCTCTGACATTTCTGAATGCAGAAGTCAGTCATGTCTTTTCAGCCTGACGCACCTCGTCCATTCATTGGTAGTCCTTAGCACGGATCGATTCTCAATAAAGAAAGGGCCGTGATGGAGAGAAAAAGGGAGAAAGGTGCTGAGAAACCAACTCGTTTGACCAGAAAACCACTTCCTGTGTTGGAGAAAACGCACTGACCTGGACCGGGCCAGCCTTATTGGTGGTTGTGGCACGGACGGCGTTTTAGCGGGTGGATAGGTTATAACCACTCTATAAATCCCTGCGAAGCCGAGGTACCGCCCAAGCCGCCTTCCCAGCTGTGTCCAGCGGAACCCAGGGCGGGTCACGGAGGCTGCGATGGCAGGAACCAGCGCCAGGGTCAGAGGGCGGCCGGGCCCCGCCGAGAGGTAGCGCTTCTAAGACACGTGAATCTCCGAAGAGTCGGTGACCACAGAACCAGTTCCCCGAAGTTCCTGCGACTCCAGAGTCTTGGCTCTCTGGACACCACCCGTGAAACACTGGGCTCGAGGCTCTAGAACAGTCCATTCCCATTCGCTGTTTGAAGGGTCCACGGGGGTTTGTTTGCTCTCGAAGTTTGTGCAGCGAAGTCTCCTCACGGAGAACCCCAAAGCCAGCCAAACCCGGAGGGCAGCGTCACCAAGGTCGGAACCACAGAGGGCCCATGCGCCCCCGAGGAGGTGGCGAGGACCCACGCCCACCCCCAGGCGCTTTCCCGGAGACACCCCACCCCCGCCTGCTGGAGAAACAGCGGCCCCAGCGAGCCAGGAGCTTCCCGAGCCTGCTGAGGCCCTGTCCCCGCTGCCTTGTCCTCTGAGCCGGCACCGTCTCCTCTGCCTCTGGGAACACACAGTCGGTCACACCTGCTCACTGTCCCCAGTCAAACATCTGCTTTTGAGAAGAAACGGACACAGAAATCGCCCGGTAGCTCAGCTGCCCAGTAGAAGGCGAACCCTTGCCTCTCTCGGGTACCCTGCCGCTTGACGGCAAGGACGGCGATGCCAAGTGAAGGACCTGGAAATCTAGGCTGAGACCAAGGGCCCAGGACCACACGGCAAAGCAGGGTCGGCAGCGGACGGACTCGGTCTCCAAAACCGCAGGCCAGGGTGCCACACTCCCGGCCACCTCCTCCTAAGAACCCCAGGAAAAGAGGAATTCCTGAGCCGTTTGCTGCACATAGTCTTAAGACGAAGCCCCCAAGGCCCCAGACAGCGCTGCTCTCAGGGCTGCAGATGTGAAGCCCGTGCTTGGCTCAGGCTCTGTCCTCGCCTGTCCGAGGGGAGAGGAGCTCACCAGCAGCCAGCCAGCACCCAGCCACTGTTCCAGGCACCAGGATGTAGTGTGAGATGCAATCCGCGCCTGAGGGCTGGGGCCAAGCTGAGGAGCCTGGACCGGCTCCTGGGGATGATGGGAGCCCTGGGAGGGACCTGTTCCCAGGGCACATTTTAAAGGTTGATCTGTCAGTGCAGCGGTGAGACGAGATCAGACTAAGAGAGTCGGGGGGGGGGGGAACAAGGCCCTGCGGGAGGACCCCAGGGGCCCCAGCCCACACCCACTGCAGCCGGGGCCGGAGGGGGCTCTCCAGGTAGGACGGATGGGACTAGGAGGTGGGGAAAATAAAGGGCTCGGGGATCCACCAACCACAGTGATGGGGCGAAGCCCTGAGACACGCGAGGCTGGGGGGGGCGGGGTTCCAGAGTCTGCGGTTTAAGACGTGAGGTGCCTCAGGCAAGACCCAAGGAGAGATGGCCCGTCCAGAGCTTGTACTTGAATCCAAAGAGGTGCCGGTGTGGAACAGCGGGGAGGAGAGCCACATGGGCACTGCAAGGGGCCCTTCTCTTACCACTGGCACCTACAGCCACAGCGAGGCTGCCGAGGGAGGGGAGGTGGGCACCCACCTGGGCAGAGAGGAGGCTGGCCCAGGACACTGGCAAGAAGCTGCGTGTGAGGCAAAAAAGTCGAGGAAAACAAGAAAAACAAGAGCACAGGGTTGCATCTTCGAGAAGCCCGGGAGAGCGAGGGAGCAATCACGATGCATGTGCCGGCTGCTCGAGGGACAGAAGTAGGCCGGGGGGGACTGGCCATCTGATGGGCCGCAGTGGAACGTCTGGGAGAGGACGGTAGGAACAGAGGTGGGGCCAGGCCAGGCCAGGCCACGGCGGGTCCAGAGCTCTGCCGCGAGCAGGGGGAGACAAGGCCGTGGCGGCGTGGCGCTGGGTCAGGGAAGGGCTTTCTAAGTGCACAGGGTCTGAGCATCTGGGCGCTGTGGGGGGCGACCCAGCAGAGCAGGGGAGTCAGCGGCCAGGGAGGAGGGTCGCCCGCAGGAACTGGGGGCACAGAGGCCCTCACACAGCGGGGGAGCATCAGGAGGGAGGTGCGGGGGCGACCTCTGCCCTGAGAAGGACCTGGCAGCACGCGGTGGGGCAGGCGGCCAGCGACTCCTGATTCTCAAGCAAGAAGCCAGACCGTCAGCCTGAGGATGAAGAGAGACAGAGAGGCCGGGGAGCAGACAGCTCGGAAGCGCGAAGGGGACACGCGCTGCTCTGCTTGGAAGCCGCCGGCTGGTGACCCGCGTGGAGGACAGAGGAGGTGTCAGCCGCCCCCGATTCTGCAGTGACCGGAGAGCAGCCGAGGTGCAGGTGAAATGCGCACTAGGAAGGCAGACAAGGGCGCTGTCGGGGGCGTGATGCAGAGGAGGTGAGACGTTCAGGGCAACGGGAGGGAGGGCCGGCTGCACGTGACTCCGTCCCGGCTGGGTGTGCGTGGGCTGGGGGAGGGCAGCCGGGGCCGGAGCATCGAAGGGCACGCGAGCCTGGGGGCTGCAGGCTCCGCAAACAGGGGAACCAGGCGCGGCGATAAAGCTGCCACAGGGGCGCTGACTTCCGATACGCAATTCAGCTGGTTTCCCATCGAGCAACCATCCTTCTCCACCCCTTTCTAATGAAATCTAAAATAGCTTATCATATTTGCTGTGTTCATGGAAATTATGCGATGCCTTATAAACTGTCATATCTTTATTGGTGTGCCCAAGAGCTCTCAATTAAAAAGACCCCAAACCCTCAAAAACAAAAAAAGTGAATTTACACGGGTGCCGGGGTTTTGGAGGGGAGCAGAGGGAAGCACCTCACAGCCCGCACCTGGCACATCCAGGCAGGGCGACCCAGTGCCAAGAGTCTGCCCGCCGGGAGGGTGGTTAGCCGCAGCCCCGGGCCTCTGCCTGCTGTGCCCAGGAGCACCCACCCACCAGGTTCTGACAACCAAACGCCCACTGGGTGCCCAGTCACCCTGGTGGGGACAGCCTGAGGCTATTCCTCTTTCTCTGTGAGGCACCTGAGTGAGTCACGGGGAGCAGAGGGGCCCCCTGGGGACCAGCTTCTCCCAGAACCCACCTGGCGTCCCTGCTTCAGAGACGACATGGAGAAGCACGCTGGTCCGTGTTCCCCGGCCCTCGGCCTGGGCCTGGCGCAGGCCCGCCTTTCAGGGTACTCAGCACTTACGGCTAAAGCTTCCAGGAGGCACCACGCGGATCCATGGCCCCCATGGGCCCCGTGAAATCCCGCCTTGGGGTCCCCACAGGGGCCAGCCCTGCCCCCAAATCCCCTCGCAGCGTCTGGCCTCACCGCCACGTCCGGTGTCCAGCGGGAACAGCCAGACACTCGAGCCAGTGTGGCCGTGAGCCCCGTGGCACCGTCGCCGTGCACCAACCCCGCTGTGGGCGCGCTGGTCCAGTCCAGGCTCACTGAGTTCCAGCTAACAGAGGATTCGCGCCGCAACCTACGTGCTTGCCAAGGAGAAGCCACACACACACACACACACACACACACACACACACACACACACACACACGTAATCATACTGCACTGCCTTGAGGTAACCAGAAGGGCGACATCCAAAGCTAACCGTCTAGTTGGAAGCTGGTTTGGCCAAGGTTGAGCCTTGACGGGCGGCGCCAAGCTCCTCGCAGCCGAGCAGCTGCAAGGCCAAGACTGGGAAGCCCACCGCCCGCCGAGCGTGCCAGACACGCTCGCCGGGACCCTTGCAGAAAGAACGGGTCCCTCAAGCACTTTGTGGGGAGACGGGGGGGGGAGGGCCACGTATGGGGGGCGGCCGGTCTCACGCCCCTCTCAGCGCGCAGGGTCAACGGCCACAAGGCCATCATCTCGGACTTGGGTGAGTCCCCACTTTATCTGCCAGCCACGTGGCCGCTGCCGGCGCCCGGCTCTGCGGTTGCGCCAGAGAAGCTGAGGCCCTGAACCCCGAGATTAATGACCCGCCCCCCAGAGAGGCGCGTGGGAGGCGACATCCGACTGGAGCCGCTCTGAGTGACCCGCGGCCCTCGGGGCTGCCCGGCCCGCCACCCCTCCGGCCGCCTGATGGGTTTCTGAATGTTTCCAGCCCGGAGTCGCCTAACTTTCTCAAGGGGGGCAGAGCCCCCGAGGCCACGGCTGCGGGCACAGAGCCGGATTCTTTGCATCATCTCCCTTTCAAGACGCATACTTTCCAGCTGAGCCCGAGCCACGCTTCTCCAAACACTTCATTCCCGCGGCCGAAGGCGGGGGCTCAGCTGGTTCTCTTTACGCAGCAGCCCCGCCCGGCCTCCCTCCTCTCCCCGTGTGGGAACTGCGAGGTCAGAAAGAAGATGGTTTCTGGGGAAAAAAAGAAACTTTTGCATCTGAGGCTGGGGCCACCCTGAAGGAAGCTGCTGACGGGGCAGGAGGGGCAGGGCCTGGCTTCCCGAGGTGAGGGCTGAGGGCACCCCCTCCATGCACCTCGGCAGCGAAACCACTATGGTGTCGCCAGGGCTTGCTGGTACCTGCGTGAACCCAGCTCTGGCCTCCTGGGCATCAGGCCTGTGGATGAGGAACTCAGTCCAGCAAGAGAGGCCAGTGTGTGGACCAGGCTTCTGAGCCTCAGCCCTGCTGGCCTTGGGGAGGACGCTGCTGGGCTGCCCTGTGTTGCAAGATGCTTTGCAGCCCCCCGAGCTCTACCGCCGGGCCCCGGGGCACGACCGCCGAGATCGTCTCCCGATATTGCCTAATGGTTTCTGGGGAAGAAAATCCCTGCCCCCCGCCCCCGCCCCCCGACCGAGGATATAGTCGGATGATTGCAACATGATATAAAAAGCTGGGTCATACAGCCACATAAAACCACGGCTGATGCGCAGAGGAAAGGCCAGGTGTGGGAAGGGATTCTGAGCCGTGACGCTGGACCAGGGCCCTGCAAACAAAGCCGGGGCTCAACGGGCAGACGGGAGGAGTCAGGGGGATGCGCGGTCCAGGCGAGACCCTGCCCCGAAGCCGGGGCAAGAAATGGCCAGCACACGCGGGGTAGGGACGCGAGGGGCCCCCGCGAATCACGGGAGACGCGGCTGATGCCTGCAGGTCTGGGCAGACAAGAGCCTGGCCTGATTTCCTCTGAGGACGGTGGGTAGCCGTGCAGCGGTGTCCACACAGTCCGTGAAGTTTTAAAAATGTGTTAACTCCCTCTAAGGAGTCTCATTACTTTCAAAGCGAACGTCTCTCGTAAAGAAAACAGCAAATGCCAAGCGCCTCGCAGGAATCTTGATGGAAAAGTTGAGTGCACATGTAAAGAAAACTCCTGCCCTAATGGGAGTGAGTCACCCACTAAGAAGCAGGAAGCTTGTTCCTACAGCACCTCTACCCATTGCCCTCTGACTTCATACAATGCACGGTAGTGCTCCTTGCAGCTCTACCATTCACCTTTAGTCATCCCTCTCTTACATAAGAATCGCCTAGACTGTACATCAAACTCGGGTGTAGGTGCACAGCCTTTGATGTGGGCGCCATGCATGCTGGGCTAATGACACACGGTTGTGAAACTGTAAGAAGGGCTGAAATTCCCTGTGATGTTGGAGACAGAAAAATCATTAAGCTTTGCTGTCGTTAGTCGGAGCGGCAGGGCTTCGGTTTAATTACTGGTGGTAAATCTCTTAGCTGAGTGATTCTTTTCAGGATGATGGCTACGTTAGGACAAATGCATCTAGTCCCAGGCCTGGTGAGGCAGCACGGTACGTCAAAGGCCTGAACATTTGATGGAGTTGTACGGCTAATCCCCTAATTGCCCATCGAGAAACGGTTTCAGGAATAATTACAGAACCTGGTCCTGTTCACAGGCATGGCTAATCCTTTCTAGAATCTCATGAAGCTCTTTGGCTCAGCGACGTCCTGAGGCTGAAGTTCCGCAGGTTTGATAGACACTTTGCTTTAAGACGCTGCCCCGGACAGGCTCACAAAACAAACATATTTGCTTTCAAAGTGCCCACTGCATTTGAAGCATTGCCTCAGGAATTTTGCCGGATCTCCTCGTATGTGCAACCGAGCCCTTCCTCCTGGGGGGGCACGGGGAGCTCCGTGAAGATCAGGCAGACGGACTTCCATTCGCCCTGAAACTGATGGCTTGGTGGGCGGCTCCTCCCAGAAGTCGTTGCTGGAGACCTGGTTGAGGTCAGACGGCCCCCGTTCCGCTGCTCGGGGGCGCCAGGCCGCCTTCCTCCAGGCACGTCTGGGTGCTGGTGTTTCAGAGCAGAGAACGAGGCGCCAGCAGGTAAATAACTAGAAAGCAGTGAGGGCTCTGCTGATCTTGACACAATGGAGGCCAGAGAAATCTGGGAGGGCTTCATGGAAAAGGTGAGCAAAGCAGGAACAACTTAGGCCACTTCCCAAAGACCTCCCCCCGCCCAGGGGCTGCCTCCTAGAGCAGGCAAAGACTCGAGCGGCCCAGCGTTACCGTATCAGATCGGGGGAATCCAGCCCTGGGAGGAATAGGGCGCAGCATGAAGATCACAGGAATCTTTAACACAAAAGACACACACGTCAACTCCGGCAAAAACGTGTGGCATTTTCTTTGGACCCTTGCTCACGATTTGTCTTTTTTGGTTCTTTTGCCACAAGTCCCTTCTCTTCCCAACCACATGCAGTCAGACAGGTGACCACGGACTGGCTCGTCGTGAGGTGAAACTGTCCGGAAGGGGCTGAAACGCTAAGCGGGGCGGCTGGAAGCTTCTCCGAAGGGCGCCCTCGCACGAAGAGGGCAGAGGGGAGGCCCTGCAGCTTCCCAGATGGACCGTCTGCAGGTGGAGCGCGGGCACCCTTAATTTTTAACACGTTCTGTTCTTCTGAAATTAGCCCTAGCTGGTTCCTGCGTAGCGGAGAGCTGCAACTGGAGGGGTGCACGGGCCTCGGAGAGTGGCCCAGAACTGTTCCTCCCAGGTGACCTCAGGGGTGGGGCCACTTCTCCCAGGTGACCGCGGGTGTGGGGTCTTCTCCCAGGTGACCTCGGGTGTGGGGTGGCTTTGGTGTTCATCCCCCCACGCCCTCCTCCACGTCCCACCAGGACGAGTCCCAGGAGGACAGAGTCCTCTGTCCCTGCCTGGCAGAAGCAGGAAAGAGATGGCTGGAGAGCAGGATTTCTGCTTGGGAGGCCCTCAGGGTCCCTGGGCCTCTCCTGGGAGGCGGCACCCCTGCCACAGGTGCTCCAGCATCACGTGAGAGCAGACAGGAGCTTCTTCCTCCCCGGCCTCCCTCTCCTCCCCACCCCACCCCAGACACCTGCAGCCCCGTCCTGCCCCAACTGGGAGGGTGAGGCAGGAGCTGAGCCTGGGACGAAAGGCAGGGCAGCCTGGGGATGGGGGTGGGGAGAGCTGGCACCCTGCTCGGGGACAGTGGGGCCCAGGGTCAGCTGTGGGCCCGGTGTCTGAGGGAGTCGGCAGGAAGTTCTTCCTCCTCCTTTGACACAGGACAACAGAGGAGGAGAGAAGCCACCATCTCGCACGTTCTGCGACGTGGGTGTGAACCACAGGCTCGGAGGACCCCTGGTCCCTTAGAGCCCCCCGCATGGCAGCCGCTGGTGGGGCCGCGTGGCTGCGCCCAGTTTGAGTTTTCTCTTTGCTGTCATACCAGGCCTTGACCTTGTCTGTTCAGTCTTCTGTGGTCCTGAGAACACGCTTTTCTATTCACAGCTCTGAAAGCACAGAGTCAGTTCAGCAGAGCTGGGCCATCCCACCACCTCGCAGCCATGTCTTCTTGCTCCATCGTCTCTGTCTCTCTGCCTCTCTGTCTCCCTCTGTCTCTCTCTGTCTCTCTCTATCTCTGTCTCCGTCTCTCCGTCTCTCTCTGTCTCTCTCTATCTCTGTCTCTATCTCTCCGTCTCTCTCTGTCTCTCTCTATCTCTGTCTCTATCTCTCTCTCTGTCTCTGTCTATCTCTATTTCTCTGTCTCTATCTCTGTCTCTCTGTCTCCCTCTGTCTCTCTGTCTCTCTCTACCTGTCTCTCTCTGTCTCTCTGTCTCTATCTCTGACTCTGTCTCTCTGTCTCCCTCTGTCTCTCTCTATCTCTGTCTCTATCTCTCTGTCTCTCTCTATCTCTGTCTCTATCTCTCCGTCTCTCTCTGTCTCTCTCTATCTCTGTCTCTATCTCTCTCTGTCTCTGTCTCTCTATCTCTGTCTCTATCTCTCTGTCTCTCTCTGTCTCTCTCTATCTCTGTCTCTATCTCTCTCTGTCTCTGTCTCTCTATCTCTGTCTCTATCTCTCTGTCTCTCTCTGTCTCTCTCTATCTCTGTCTCTATCTCTCTCTCTCTCTCTGTCTGTCTCTATTTCTCTGTCTCTCTATCTCTGTCTCTCTGTCTCCCTCTGTCTCTCTGTCTCTCTCTACCTGTCTCTCTCTGTCTCTCTGTCTCTATCTCTGACTCTGTCTCTCTGTCTCCCTCTGTCTCTATATCTGTCTCTCTCTCTCTACCTATCTCTGTCTCTCTGTCTCTATCTCTCTGTCTCTATCTCTCCATCTGTCTCTCTGTCTCCCTCTGTCTCTCTCTATCTCTGTCTCTATCTCTCTCTGTCTCTGTCTCTCTATCTCTGTCTCTATCTCTCTGTCTCTCTCTATCTCTGTCTCTATCTCTCTCTGTCTCTGTCTATCTCTATTTCTCTGTCTCTATCTCTGTCTCTCTGTCTCCCTCTGTCTCTCTGTCTCTCTCTACCTGTCTCTCTCTGTCTCTCTGTCTCTATCTCTGACTCTGTTTCTCTGTCTCCCTCTGTCTCTCTCTATCTCTGTCTCTATCTCTGTCTCTATCTCTCTCTGTCTCTGTCTGTCTATCTCTGTCTCTCTCTGTCTCTCTGTCTCTCTCTACCTGTCTCTCTCTGTCTCTCTGTCTCTATCTCTGACTCTGCCTCTCTGTCTCTGTCTCTCTGTCTCTATCTCTCCATCTCTGTCTCTCTGTCTCCCTCTGTCTCTCTCTATCTCTCTCTCTATCTCTGTCTCTCTGTCTCTCTCTCTGCCTCTGTCTGCCTCATTTCCATCCCCACACAGGACTACTGTGGAGCAGACAATGCGAGCGAAGAAGTGGACATTAGAGGAGATTAGAAAGAAGATGGAGCAAAGGTAGTAACACTGTAACATCGCATCGCGGACGAGTGCAGGGAAAGCGGACCGGGAATCAAGCAGCCGCAGGTCTAATCGCAGTCAGCGACGCGTCCCCATCTCTCATGATGTCAACAAAAGCCCACGGAGTTACGGCTCCACTCGCCACAGGAGAGTCCTGTACAGGGGGGTTCCTGACCGACCTTGACACTGACCCCGTGACGTGTCTGTGACCCATCCTGGTGTGGGAAGGCCCTCCGCCTCCTACTCCACAGCTCAAGCACCTGTTTGGCCCAGGACGCCACGCTGGACGGGGCTGAGGGTGGGAGGAAGACGGGCTCTGGGGTCTTCGGGGCTCCTGTGACAGCTGCCTGCGCTCTGTTCTTAGCTCAAGCCACCGCTTTCCCTGCAAAACCCCAGCATCCCAAGGTCCAAGTGCCAGCCCAGCGGGGTCCCCCTTCGGGGTTCCAGCGGGGACCCTGGCTGCGGTGAGACGCAGGCGGAAGCGCTGATCTATATGCTTCTCGCCCGTGACGTCATCCCACCTGGAGCCCTGACGTCCGACGCCAGCCTGGGACCCGCAAGCAGCCGGCGGGGACAGGCCTGGGCTCTGTCTGGGGACAGCAGCGGGGGCGCTGACGGGCTCTGGAGGCTGAAGCTCCCGCTCGTCACCTCCTCCTCCCACGGCCCAGCCTCCACCTTCCACCTGCAGGACAAGAGAAAGCCCGCGCCCTCCCCGGCGGTGGGCTTCTGCCTCAAGGGACCCCAGGGAACGCGTGTCTGCCCCCTGCCCCAGGCTCCCAACCAGGGCTGGCCCCTCAGCCTTCGAAGCTTTTCCTGTTTTAAAACGAGTGTGAGAGACCCCGCTGCCGTGTTCTGCCCGCAGGTGCTCTGCAGACCCGAGCAGGCCCTTTCCGCAGCGTCAGCATTTGCCTTCGCACAGTGAGCAGTTAATTAGAAGCAGATCTTTTTTCCGAACATATCATAAGGCCTTATTTTTCTACCTATAATTATTCAGTTACAGTAATGTCGCATTATTATGGCTGAGTGGCTGGATAGAAAATTGCTGTTTAAAGTAGTGAAAGAGCCGTCGTTTGGTACAATTACCAACGTGCCAGTTCCACAGTAGGGCCTCACCCGTGGGGCGCCTCACACGTCACCCCAGTTAGCCTGCGTGACCAGAGACACGGCCGTAACAGTGGAGCCCTCGGTGTTTGCTCTGTACCTCGAATCACCAGCCCTGGGGAGGCCGCTGTCATTCTGGGGACGCTCAGGAGACCTCAGGAGACAGATCTCAGCCAACAGGCACGAGAACAGAGGTCCATGTGCACAAGCACGTGAAGTGGACACAGGCTCAGCTGAGGCTTTTGATGGCCACGGCACCGGTTGGTGACAGGGCCTGAGCTGGCCCTGCCTGGCCTCACGCTCCTGGAGTCCTGGCCCACACAAACTGTGATATAATAACTGTTTGTGGTCTCCAGTTGCTAAGTTTGGGGTCATTTGTTACTCAGCTATAAGCAGCTGATACACTACCGAATTAATACACACAATCACACACATTCAATAAAAGTCCTTGGCCCACGATTTCGACCCCGTAATTCTCCTGCCTTCTGGAGTCCTGGCCCCAGCTGTCCAGAAAGGGACCGTCCTACCCTGACGTCCTTGAGCTCCTCAGCCAAGGCATCTTGGCCCCTGGTGCCCCAGGCGTGCCCAGCACACGTCAAATTTCATCATGTACCCAAGAGTATATTGTAGGCGGAAGGAAAGAGGCTCTCTTAGTCTCCGTGTCTTTATCAAGGGAAGACAAACACCAATTCGAGCACCTGCCCTCCTAGAGAGAAAAGCCCTCAGCAATCAAAGACCATTCCAAGTGGGACCTGGGGAGAGTCTGCTAAACAGGTGACGGGGGAGGACGCCTGGTGCATCGTCTGTCGGTTGGAGATTCTTCCGAAACATCTGTGATACGGGTTATTATCCAAAATAAATCAAAGAAGCAAAACAGATGAATCACGTATGCATATATGAATTCATATGCTTAGAAAGATATAGGAGATTTAATAAGAATCTAAAGATGTTGACTGCTTAGTATTTAAATAAATAAAATACAGCGTATACGTATATTCATAAAGATTTAAAAGACGAGGCCTCACATCCGTCATGACCTATTAAATTCTACATCCATCATTTAGTTAACCCCCAAATTCTCTGCCGTCATCATGAGATGACACGCCCTTGATCAACAGAATGATTTGTTTACTCGCATACAATGAATCATGAAATAAAACTTCATTTCTGGTTTAGACTATAAAGTCCTGTAACTGAGTAATGCAGCCATGAAATTCAGTGCTCTGACTACTAAGAGTCATGCTATTGGCTACAAATATTAGAGACGAGCTAAGAAAACTACGCAGGCGGAAACTAAGGCTGTGTCAGCGCCACGCCGATGGGCCTCTGGAGCGGTGTCAGTTCTCGGACAAGTGCGGCCAGTTCTATCCCGGACCTCGTGCTCGGACGTAATGAAGACCCTCACCCTCCGGTCTTCAGGAGCAGGAGGGCCGCCTGCGGGCCTTGAGAAGGACAAACGGACTTAGGAAAAGGGGGCCTTGTTCTTCAGACTCGAAAATGCCACCAACTCAACCAGCTGCAGGTAACTGCTCTCTGAAGAACTTTCTGCAGAGTCTCCTTCTATTTAATTCCCACTCAGAAAGTCAGAGATGGCCTGGAATGTCTGTCCTTTTGCAATTCGGACTTAAACCTTCAGAAGTAAATAAAGATAAAACGTCTAAAACAAACATTCTCAAAGTCCAGAAATTGGAACAGATGCAAACTGAAGAACTGCCTATTTAGCACTCTGTTCGTGAGGGGGTAGCTGCCACGTTGACCTGCAGCTACGAGCAGGAGACACATGAAGAGCCCACGGAATTTATAACCAAACATTCAAATAGAGTCAGAAAACCATTACAAGCCAAGTTTCGAGATAACATCAGGAATATGTGAGGCAACCAACAAAACGTTATCACAAATCTAAGTTGACAACTTTGCACACTCTAAAACAGTTGTTTTTTAAAAAGACTTTTAAGTGGGCTAGACAGGAAAGGAGGCAGAAGCAAAACGTCTGATCTGCTTTGCAAAGAACACACGATTTGATAGCAGAAATTACACAAATGCCGAGACCACGAGCAGGTCATGCTGAAATGCTGACCCGTGAGACGGGAGGCCTCGTGTGAGCTGGGGCTTTGCTCAGTAGTTTACTTATGTGACGCAGCGCTTTACAGTTCTCTCAGCGCCTTCAGGGGGCTCCTCTTGACAGAGAAGCGCCGGGAGACGGGCCGGGCTGAACATGGTCTGGATGCTGCAGAAGAGCCCAGGATGGTACCGCTGGGGCCCAGCGCCCCCAGCTCTTAGCTTTCCAGTGGGAGGCGCGGGGCCCACAGCAGCTCTGGGAGGGGTGGGGCTGGGCCGCGTGGCTGGAGGGAGCAGAGGGTGAACGCAGACCAGGAAGCCAGGCTGGATGAGTCAGGCCGAACCTGGGGACAGCCAGCTTGGGAAGGCGGCTTGGTGGCGTGGAGCCCAGAAAGGGGCACCGGGCTCGGGGGTTCGGATGCCACCGAGAGCTGGCGAGGGACCTCGTGCCGGCTATGGTCCCTCATCCTTCCCTTAAGGAGGCCCGTGAGCTGCGTGAGCCGAGCTCCCGGAATCTGGGTCTCTCTGCTTCCCACTGTCACCCCTGCAACTGCACAACACGTGTCATGGGGTCCCGTCACCCTGGACGGGGCCATGAGAGGCACAGGCTGGGAAGGAGGCTTCCTCCACACTGCCAACCCCCAGCAGGGCTGGATTCAAAAGCAGGGGCCCAAGGCCCCCCCAAAGCACCTGCTCTGTTGCCTCTCCCAGCCCCAGGAGCAGCCCGGGTGATGACAGCTACAGGGTCCCTGCATGGTCTGCGGGTCCCACCGGAGTCTTCAGAGCCCACCCTGGGAGCCCTCCGATGCACTTGGAGGCAGGAACACCCCGAAACTTCAGCGGCTGGATTTCCCATAAATTGAAACAACTCTGACCATGAGGCTCAGAGAGGGTGGAACCTCAATCAGGTCACATAGCCTCTGGGGGTCAGCGCTGGGAGGTGAACACCAGCACCCAGCCTGCAGCCAGCACTGCTGCTCTGCCTTCTAAGTGGTCGGCCTCACAGACCTGGAGACCACAGCAGCCCCGAGGCTGAGACTTTGTAGAAAATGGAGATGGGGGGCCAGAAAGAGTCACAGGAGAAAGCAAGCCCCTCCCGCCTCTCAGACACAAGGGTCTTGGGAATTCGTCCACCCCCTGCGCTGGCTGGGGCCGGGCACCCACCCCCAGGCCGTGGGGCGAGCATGCCCCCTGTCCCGAGCCAAGCCGAGCCCCGGAACGTCTGCCGGGCTCCTGGCGGGGAAGGGGAGCTGAGGGCTGGAGAGGGTTGTTTATGTAGATGTCGGCTTTATAACAACCACGGTCGGGCTGGCTGTCGGCTCGGGTGAGGAAGGTCAAAACAATAGCAAACGCCCTGGATGTGAGCTCCCGGCAATTGCCTAATTGCACAGCACCCTGCGCCCGGCGGCCCAGCTCCCCGCCTCCTGCATCCCTCAGACCTCCAGCCCTGGGGCTCCCGGCGGGGCCCACAGAACCCAGCCTCCGGCTGGACGCACTCCTTAGGCTCACCAGGCCTCCAGCCTGGACCACAGGTGACCTGGGAGCAGAGGCCCCAGGATTACCGTGGAATCCGGAGAAGGCTTAGCACGGGGCGCCGGCCCCCCTTGTCCACAAAGTGGCACTTTTTCCTTTATTTTCTTTCTCAACAAAAGACGTCTTCTTCCGTGTTGCTTGGTCGCTCAGCCAGGAAAGAGGAACTGTTTCTACTCTTTATCATTCGCTGTTTGTTCAGCGCAAGAGGCAGAGCCTGGCGCTCTGGAAAGTCCCCGTACAAACTGGAAATTCTGGCTCCTTAGAGAATCTGTTCACAAAATTTTATTTTCCCTGGTTATTTAATTCTGCCTAGAGTTTGGGGATTTCGAGCTCTGTGTTTGGGGGTGGCTTTTGGTCTTCAAAAGAACTGCAAAGATATGCTAGGCCAGTAAGAGTAAGGTCATTTTTTTTCCTGTTTCTTTTTTTATTTTAGAAAACAAAACGTGCTAAGGGAAAACTGAACACAAGAATAAAAACGTCTGTGTAATAAGTTTTTTTTAAAATAAAGCTACACCAGGGGAGTTAGTGTCTTTGGACGTATTTGTCAGTAAAAGGAAACAGAATGAAACAGGACTTGGAAAAAAATTAAATTGCAAAGATGATCCTAGATTTTTAATTTGTTTGGTTTTTGTTCTGTTCTGTTTTGATTTTCAAGGCCACACCCTCAACATATGGAAGTTCCCACGGCCGGGATTAAATCCAAGCCATAGCTGAGACGTGAGCCACAGCTGTGGCAACACCGGATCCTTAACCCACTGGGCGGGGGGTGGAACCCACGCCTCCACAGCAACCAGAGCTGCTGCAGTCAGATTCGTAACCCCCAGACCTCTTTTTTTTTTTTTTTTTTTTTACAGTGGAGAACAGACAGCAGCTTGGAGTGGGATCTCAGTTCCCAGGCCTCAGCCACGAAAGCACCAAATCCTAACCACTGGACCACCAGGGAGCTCCCGGCCCCAGACCCTTTAAGGTACTTGCCCTAGAAGGCCCACCAGCAGCACAAAGCCAAACCCTCTACATGTGTTTGTATTAGTGGATGAAGATAAAAGAAGGATTAAAAACACTGCATAGAAGAAAAGAGGAGCAGGCTCGAATGACACCCCGGAGGGTCCTAGAGCTGCACGGAAAGTCGGCCTGGTGGCCGAGCGAGTAACGGGCGCGGAAGCCGCCTCATTTCTAAGTGAGAAGCACACAGTGGAGACCCGCGGAGATTTAGAAAACCCAGCTTTGTGGAGACAGGACACAAGGAAGGGCAAAATGCCCCCGGATGAGAAAGTTCCGGTCCAGGTGGTTTCAGGAAGAGCGTGGGGCCCGCAGTGAAGACGCTGTTTCCGCGCCCATGTCCCCCAGCAGCCCGAGGCGCCGCTTCAGGCTTCAAGTGCGGGACTCGCGTTTTCTCGCCTGTGAAGAGGGTGGCTCGCGGGGCGATGTCAAGGCCACGCGTGGAGACGCGGTCCAGCGGCGCCTGGACACCTGTCAGCGCGTTGGCCCCGGGGCGGCACTTTCGCGGCAGGTGCCAGGCTTCTTGGTCGATGGTCGCTCAGCTCTCACCGCGGGTGGCCGTTTGCTCCTGAGAGGTGGGGTGCGTGGGGCCCCCGACCGCCTTCATGGCTGCCCCCCGTGCCTTCCCCCTAAACCTTTAATGTTCCAAGGTGTGTCCGGCCGAGAGACAAAACCACACGTCCACCTGCTCCTCCAGCCACACCCACCACGGCCCAGCGCGTGCTGCAGTCCAGGCTCCCAGCCCATTCGAGGCTGCCGGCTGGGAGGGTCCCCCCGGGGGCGGGAGCCTTCAGCTCTTTCCCCGAGAGCCCTCCCTGCTAAGACCGTCCTGTGCGCCTGGGCACGTGGCAGCCCTCCCAAGAAACGTGGAGGCCAGAAAAGATGCCCCGCGCGGAGGAGCTGACGAGGCCAGGTGGCAGGCGCCCTGCTTCAGCCAAAGCTCCTGCCTGTCTCGGGGGCCACATCGGACTTGGGGGATTCCTGTGGCCCCCAGAATGGCTCTGCTCTCCCCCCACGGAGACCGAGGCTGGGCGATGTCCTCTCCCCACCTAGACTCTCGGGCCGGTCACCCCTGCCCAGCGCCATAACCCCGACCTGGCCCAGGCACCCGGAGGGACCAAGCCGATGGACGGGGGCCTTCAGGGGGAGGGCCCTTTGACAGCGACACAGGGCAGATTTACAGCTGGGCCTCTCCTTACGGTGGCGGCCCCACGTCTGGCCCCAAGGCATGTGCTCAAGTCTTGAGCTCAGCACCGCAGGAGGAGCGCTCAGGACAGAGACACACATGGAGGGCCGGCCACTGAGGACGCAGGGGGCAGGCGGCGTCCGGCAGCCCAGGACGAGGCCTTAGGAGGCACCAGCCTGCCCACGCCTGGACCTCGGACGTTCCGCCCCAGATCACGAGCGATGAAAGTCTGTTGTTTGAGCCTGTGGTACTTCGTCATGACGGCTGCGGGTATTCACACACTTACCAGGTAATTGTCCTCCTGGGCCTCGTCTGGCACAGGGACACCGTCCAGAGCCACTGCTGGCTGCTCTCTGCCCCGCAGAGGCCACATGTCCTCATCTTGGCTCTGTCAGCCTGGCCCTGTGAACCTGGACTTGAGCAAAAACGGGCGAGCCCACCAGGCCCTGATGGTCCGCTCTGCCCCGTCAGAGTCCGCAGAGCACCTGGCAGATTTTCAGGCGGATTCGTCCGTGAAAGCCTGGAACCCGAGAGGCCTCCGGGCCCTGACCACCCCACAGCTGGAGGGGCCTGCCCCTCCCCTGGGGGGTCCTGGGGACAGAGGGAGGGCGGGGAGGCCCGGGGCAGCTGCCCACGCCCGGTCCGGAAGGAGGCCAGGTGACGCTGCTCCAGGGCGGGGCCCACAGGCCATCACCTCTGCCAGGCCCGGCAGAGTGGACAGAAAGGACGAGTGCCATCCCTGAAGGCAGTGCCATCCAGCCCAGCTGAGCTCAGCGCTGGCCTTGGGAGGCCTTCTCACTCTGTGGGCCCCTGTGGTCACACCTGACCCACCCGACGGGCCTGGTTTCAGAAGCGGCAAGAAACTTAAGAAAAACGGGGATGAAAGTGACCAGCAGGTGTGTAGCCGCAGAAGATGAAAACAGAGCTGAGGGTTTCGCGTGCGGTGGAATATTCTTCAGCCTCCCAAAGAAAGGACATTCTGCCGCGGGTCCCACATGCGCTGACCTTGAGCACGTGCTGTTCGGTGGCATAAAGCGGTTGCAGAAAGAGGGATATGCCGGGTGGTTCCCCTCCCGTGAGGCGCGCGGCAGGGTCAGCACGGAGACGGGGGGGGGGGGTGCTGGGCAGGAGGGAGCGCGTGGCTACGGGGGCAGAGTTTCAGTTTGGGAAGACGAGAAGGTTCTGGAGAGGACGGTGCTGAGGGCACAGCCCATGGCCGCAACACGACTGCGCTGCACGCTGACAAATTGCATGTTATGGACGTTTCTCCATAATTTCAAAACCAGCACAAGCTGTCATGAAACAGGAGAGGTCATAGGTGCCCTTCGGCGGTTCCCTGGCCGCGGACCCTGCACCCGCCGGCACCAGGGAGGATTGGGGCCCAGAGGCCAGGCCGTGGCTCTGGCGCTGGGCGGCAGCAGGGCGGCGGCGGGGGGGGGGGCATGGTGGGGGGCGTGGGGGGGCCGTGGGCACCTCCCGAGCGCCCCTGGCTGCAGCGCTGTCTCCGGCTGCAGAAGCTTCGCCTCTTGGCAGAGGTTTTCACACCTGGCGTCTCTCAGGATCCTTGTTCTACAGAATGTTTTCTTAGAGTATCTCTGCCCAGAAACGCGGCACAAACAAGCTGGCGGTGAGTCACAGGCCCAGGGCGGCGCGGGCCCGTGTGGGTCTTTATGTAATTTGCTCCTTAGTCATTGTCTGGCCCGTGAGATAAACACGCAGCACAGTATCTCTGGAAGAAAGGTCTCTGTGCAAACTGCCTCCCGAGGACACCGGCGGCAAGGGTTCCACGGCCAGTGTCACCAGATCACACCTTCTGGATAAAGTGGGCCTGTGCTGCAGGCATGTGGGGGAAACAGGAACAGGACCCCCGGGTCTGCGCCGGCACCGAGGCTCTGATATGAGGGGGAAGTGGCGTCTGCGAGCCTGGGGCCGGTCCCACCTGTGCCCAGGGACCAGCAGCGCCTGCGGCGGGACTGGCCTGAGCTTCCACCTGCTGCCCAGATGCCCGGCCCTCCTGCTCCCGGGGAGGCGAGGTCCCCGCTCAGCCCTGGTCAGGGTCAGGGATGCGGCTTGTCCCCACACGGCACGTGGACGGATGTCCAGGCCCAGCCGGACACACTGCTGCCAAGTTCCTCTTCTCGTAAATGAGATGCAGAGTCCGGCCTCGCGAAGGGAGTGGGAGGTGGCGGGAGAGGGCCCAGGATGGCTGGGGAGGGACGGCATCACCACCGACACAAAGCACACGCAGGCACACACACAGGCCCCTGCACACGCACACACGCACGTCACAGACACAGGCACACACGCTCGCACTCACCCACTCACTGGCATGGTCACACACTCACAGGGACACACACACACACAGAGGCACAGCCCCTCACTCTCAGCCAGGCCGGGTGGGCATCGACGGGGCCCAGGCCCTGCCCCCTCTGGAGCCCGGCAGACCGCGAGTGACCTGATCGTGTCGCCGCCCTGAGCCTTCAGGCCCAGACCTGCCTCCCAGCCCCGCGCAGCCCGGGCACCTCCCATCCACCCAGCTGGCACTTTGACAGGAAGCAGTGTGCCCCCCCTCCACCCCGCTAAGCTCCTTCATTCCGGAATCCAGAAACCTGAAAAGATCCAATCAAGCACCCATGGAATTCCAGAGCAGTGGAACATAAATCATTTCTCCCGTATTTGTCTGGAGGGAAAGACACAAAATCGTATAAAGTCGTAAAGGGTATCAGGCATCCTAGACGTCAACCTGCTTTGCCTGTTACCGAACCGCGGCTTCACCCCGAAAAGTCTCACGAAGCGGACGTGACGGGGGGTGAGCCCAGGGCTCTGCCTTGGCCTGGGGGGTGGAGTGGGGCCTTTCCCCTTGAGGGGGGGCACGGTCTGGGCCTGCGTGAGCAGAGGTGGCTGGGGTGACCTTGACCTGGAGAGGTCTGCCTGGCCCCCTGAAGCCCTCCTTCCTCCTGGAGGAAAGGGAACCTCACTCTTTCTGTCCAGTTCCGTTCTCCAAACAGACTTGGGGTCATGCTGTTGAATTAAGCTCAGCGTCTGAGCAGCTCGCCTCCTCTTCCTGCTGAGTGTGTGTGTGTGCGTGCGTGTGCGCGTGGGGCGGCCTCGATGGTCGTCGTAAAGGAAGCCCTGGGACACATGTTGAGGGGACGGGCGCGGGGGTGGGGGGTGGCGGGAAGCTACTCAGATGCAGATGGAGGGCCTGGGTGACGGGACAGGGGCAGCTGCGAGGACCTGGACACGGCTGGACAGGACACAACTCGAGTGCTCGAGTGCGTCCTGGTCAGAACCTGGTGGCCCCTCCACCAGCCCTGAGATCCTGGTGGGTCCTCTGGCTGTGTCAAGCCCCGTTTCCTCTGTAAAACGGGGAGAGGACACCACCACCTCCCAGCCACGCGGCATGCGACGCCTCAGATTCTGCGGAAAGCAAGCCGTGCGTGTAAACGCCGGAGAGAAGGAGCCTCCCCCAGGCGGGGCCTCGGGTGTCAGGATAAACCCTGACAACGCTCAGCCTCCCTTTCCTGCACCTTCTGTTCCGCATGGGTGGAAAATCTGCACCTGGTTCAGAAGTGTTCCTGCAAACTAATTGCCCCGACAGCCAGCTAATCGGAGGGCGAGGATCCAGTGCGCTTGCAGTTAGGTAACTGCCGTTGTAATTCCTTTTGCCGGAGAACAGAGATTATTTTCAGACAGTACCGGGAGCTCTCCTGCCGGTCCCGGGCTTTATTCTGCCCGGGGACCTCAAACACCACACTCAGTTTATGACGGTGAGACGGCCAAGCAGTGGCTCTCGGCGGCCATGGGGGGAGGGCCGACCACCAAAACCACGCAGGCAGCACCGCCACGCCTGCATTTAAGACCAGGGACAGCCCCCAGCATCCGCCAGACCGAGTCCAGACTCTTTCGCAAGACCCAAGTTAGCAAGGCCTCTCTCTCCTCGGGGGCCCCGTCTAGCCTCGCCCCCACCTTCCTGATGCGCCCGGCCTCAGGCCCCACACCTGCCCCGTGCCCCTGCACGTGGGCTCAGCGCCATCTCCTCACTGACCAGGCCCACCGTCAGTGCCAGAGAAGCCTCCCGTGGGGCCCAAGAGAGGGGGTCACTGCGACATGGCCCCCCACGTGATCCCGTCCCTGAGCCACCCTGCGGGGCCCCCATTACAAGGCGTGGTCCTCCCACGTCCTGGTTTCTGGCCCCGCCCCAGGCACCCAGGTGCCCATGGGGGGGACACTCAGGACTCCTCCTGAGAGGCTCCCGAGTGGTCTCAGGCCTCGTGGCAGGAAGGGCGGGGTCTGAGGAGGGTCCAGGGAAGGGACAGGAGGAGCCCCCAGGTGGGCAGAGTGCGGGCGGGCCCCACACCCCAGGAGGCTTCCTGCACCAACTGGAGAAGCTCTGCCTTGAACAGCAAAGTATCTGCCAGCGAACAATGAGGTCTCCGTCCAAGAGGTACTTCCACGTTTTCCCACAAAATCTGTTTGCCGTCGCGGTTTGCTCTCCTGACTCAAAGCACCGGCCCCGGGCCCAGCTGCCCGCGGGTGTGAGCGCTGCCACGTCACCCCTGAGCTGCTCCCCGTCTCCGGTCCTCTGTCCCGCTGGCCCTGCCTCTGTGCAGGTGCAGCCCCTCGTCCCTCGCGGGGTCCCCCCCACCACCTCCGGCCTCCCGGCCCCTCCCGGCCCCTCCCAGCTCCCTGGACTTAGTCCTAGAGCCCCCCTCGCTCCCCCTTCCAGGAGACGCCACTCCCGACCTTTGTCCAAATCTGCTGTCCCCTAGTGTCGGCATGGACACATGGGCAATTCAATGGACATCTGAAGGGACCTTAGTGAAAACAGACCCTGTCGGTCACACTGGCTGCATTGCAAGCACCCGGGAGCCACTTATGGCTTGTGGGTCATGTACTGGTCAGCACAATTCTAGAACGTTCCGTGAGTAGACGTGCCTGCGGGAGAGACGGGGAAGCAGCTCCGGGTTGTTCCCCACCCAGAAAAGCACCTTCCTTCCCGGCATCCCAGCAGGTGTACAAACTCTCCTGAATGTCCCTTTTCCGGGACAAAGCAGACTCCGATTGAGGCAGCCCGTCGTGCAGGGGCCCCAGACCTTCCCTGGGATAAAGTGGGGTCCAGGCCCCTCCCAGACTTGGATCCTGGAGGGGGCGGGGGCGCGCTGACAGGCGGCAGAGCCCTGAGGCGTCCACATCCTTGGAACTGAGACCCGCAGCTTTAGCCGCAGATGCCCCTCCCTCTGCAAAGGCCAGCACTCCCCGGGGACCTCAGCTCGCGCCTCCCGACAGCGACCCGTCGGGAGTCAGGTTCCTGGACAGGAAACGGTGCTGCTGAGTGTGATTCAACTGCTCTCGGAAACCCTGCGCTGCTGTTTCCATGGCAACTCTCTCCCGAAAGTGGCCGGTGCTCCAGGTGAGGCAGGTGGTCCCACCCTGTCCTGACCCCGCCTGCCTCTGGGCATCCCATCCGGCTGGGTCGCCGCTGCAGCCGAGCCCATTGGGCACCCGACGTGCTGTCTGCACACGTGACTGATGCCATCACAGAAATACCTGCGAGTGTTTGTCACTCTGTACTCACGTCTGAAAAGCCAGTGAAAAACAGTTTGTTTTCTCTCAGTTTATGGAAACTGTTTTAAAAATAACCAAACTGTGTAAGCATCCGAAAAACTGCCCAATGTGGCAGCGCTGGGCCGACCAGCAATGCGTTGAGGAGTCATGGAATTTCGGAGCTTGAAGGGACCTTGACAACCACGAGCAACAGCCTCATGTCCAGAAGAGGGGAACTCACGCGGGGGCTGACGCAAGCCGGTGGGTCCCGGGGCCCCTCCTTCCCGCCACCCACGGCTCAGCACGGCCCAGGCGGGCAGGGACACTGGCAGAGGCCAGGCCCTCTGAGCGCCTCCCATGTTGGCTCGTGGGAGCCTGCCCCTCCTCCAGGGCACTGCCACCTCCACTTCCAGGTCAGCGCCCTCCGTCGCTGCAGGAGCAGGGCTGAGAGCTGACCCGCACCCGCCTCCTCTGGCCTGCGTCAGAACCACATGACAGCGCCCAAGCCTCAGTCCTGCTCATGCCCCCCCAACCCCGCCCGGCCTCTTGTTGAGTAAGCACCCAAGCTAGGTACCCAGGACACACACACACACATTCACACGTACGGACACACACGCACTCTCACACACAAGCTTCCGGGGCTCCAGCTCTCCCTGCCTGTGTTTTGGGGACATTTACAACCCTCTCCATCCCGCATTTTGCTCCCTGATGGGAAATGACCAGGATAGGAAGCAGCGCTGCCTGCAGTCCGATGTCTCCTGCTCTGATTTCTCAGCACCCGTGGGTGACCTCTGTTCTGCCTCATTGGATGCGAATCAACCCCCATCCAACCTCCTGCCTGCCGGAGGTCAGGAGCCCTTTTCCAGCCGTACACATGTCTCACGTCTCAGGGTGGTTCGCTTTCTCCTTCCTGCTGACAATTCTCGAAGCGCAGACCCTTTAGAGCAGAAGGGAGGCCCTGGGTGGACAGGGACCAGCGGCCCTGCAAGTCCTTGGCTTTGACTCAAGCGGAAGGAGCCCTTGGCCTCCCTGACCCAGCTACTGTGTCTTTTTTTTTCAGGGCCGCACCCACAGCATGTGGAGGTTCCCAAGCTAGCGGTCAAATCAGAGCTGCAGCCGCTGGCCTACACCACAGCCAACAGCAACGCAGGATCCGAGCCGCATCTGCGACCTACACCACAGCTCATGGCAACGCCGGATCCTTAACCCACTGAGCGAGGTCAGGGATCAGGCCGGCAACCTCATGGTTCCTAGTTGGATTTGTTTCCGCTGTGCCATGATGGGAGCTCCTGCTCTGTCTTTTTAATTCAGGTGCTCTTCCCTCAGCCATCACTTCGTAGGAACTGGGAGTTGGTCCTTTTGCAAGGGGCCCTTAGCATTAGCTGTCTGCTGTGTCTACACTGCCCCAGGGTCTCTGACGACACCAAAGGCAAACACCGTCAGTCCTGCCCCGGGGTTGCCAGAAAATAGTCGCCCACGTTTTCTTATGCGCCTTATGCACACGATGCTAAAAGCAAAACATGGATTTCTGCCGGGCATCAAACCGGAAATCAGAACGTATAAATCTGCTTAAATGTAAATGAACATGTAACGGTAGCAACAGTCTACTAACGACCTCAAAAGAGGATTTTACTCATTGTCACGCTAGTCAGGCTGCGAGGAACGGGTGCCATCGTGACAAGGACGCTGTCCAGGTTTGCTGCGAGTGCTCAGAAGGACTCACAATAAACCATCAAGTTTATTTTCTTCATTAATTAATTTATTTATTTTTGCTTTTTAGGGCCACGCCTGCGGCATATGGAAGTTCCCAGGAAAGGGGTCAAATCTGGGCTGCAGCTGCCGGCCTACACCACAGCCACAGCAACGCCAGACTCTTAACCCACTGAGCTCAAACCCTCATCCTCATGGTCGGAGTCACAACCCACTGAGCCACAACAGGAGCTCCCTAAAACTATAAAGTTTAGGTCCAACGGTACCTCTTCTGAAACCAGAACCGAAGGCAGCCCAGCGACAGCAGAGAGGGCGCAACTCGGACACGAGACGCAGCAAGACGGAAGCAGAGCTGATCTCACCTCCTGGCCCAGGCTCGGCGAGCCAGCGCCTCCCTTCCGCTGCCCTGAGAGTGAAGGGGGACAGCGCGGGCTTGAGTCCGAGTCTCATCCTGTGCTTGGAAACACAGACACGGGCTCCACGAACACGCACCCTCAGCGGTTAAGCCACACCCGCTGGAATCCTAACCAAGGGGAAGCCCAACCCGGACCTTGGGCAAAGGACTGCATCTCAGGCTGAGTCGCAAAGGGAAGACAGTGGCCAATACTAACGACAGCCGTGAACATTTACTGAGCACAGACTGCATGCTACGTACTGTGCTAAACACGACACGGGCGACCTCATTTCATCCTCACGACAACTTTATGGGACTGTATTTGTACCCCCTTTACAGACCCGAAGGCGGATCCAGGACCCATGGTGGCCACGTGCAGCCAAAGAAATGGCGAAAGTCAGAGCCCTTGAGTCTAGGAGGCAGGGTGCCGGGGAGGCACGGCCTGGGACCAAGACAGGACCAGCCGGCCCCGGAGCCTTCCCATGGCATGGATGGGGCGGCACTCAGTCACCACCAAGCCCTTCCTTCAGACGGTCAGATGCCGCCTAAATAATAAACAGCCTCACGCAAGAGGAAACGTGCTGGGAATTTAGGAAAGAGGATGGAAGTGCAGAGGGCTGACTGTGTGAAATTGAAGGCCACACAGATTCATCAGGTCACCGCGTGAAAGTGAGCTGCCCGGAAGAGCGGGCCTCGTGAAGTCCTCGCCCGGCACCAGCTTCTCTGCATTTTGGCCTTGGGGTTCTCCGGGTCCGCACCCCTTTGCAGGCTTTGGACAGGAACTGACCTCTGCAGCCGTGAAACCCGAGACGCTGTGCACAGTTTTCTCACGTGAGTGCGTCTGTGCGTCATCAGGGTTCAGGATGCTCGTCAGCTCCCGGAAGGAGACCCGGCCTCAGGCTGGGCTGCCGGGGGCCGCGCTCACCGGGACCCCGGCCGGAGGTCAGCGGAAGGTCCACACCGACTCCAAGTCCAGTCGCCTGGGGACGCGGCCCCAGGGAGGACCCTCAGCTGCTGGCGGTGTGGACATGAGGCCCCGGCCGGCTGTGGGCTGGGGCAGATGTACTTCCCTCCCCAGAGACGCAAACTGGGAAGAGGCAGCGCAGGAGGTCCCCAGGCGAGCCGGGAAATTGAAATGCGAAGAAAAAGGCAGAAAATGCTGTTACCCTGCCCACCTCCACCTGCACCCCCTCTGCCCCAGCCCCTCCCGTTCTCCAGCCCCTCCCTCCCCTCTGGCCCCACTGGTCCCAGGCCACAGGGCCTGCCCTCCTGGGTGCACATGCGAATCCAGAATCCACTGTGCAGGCACTGATGCCACCCACAGCCAGAGGGCCGTCCCAGGGGCCATGAAATCCAGTTCCTGAGTCAGAGGCAACCTTTCCTTTTTTTTGGAAAAAGAATAGAATGGAACAGAATGAAGACCAGAAAAGAGTGAAGTCATCTGAGTGTCCGGGGGGAGATTAAGCTTTGCTTCTGGAAAGTTCTGTTTCAGTCTCTGTGTATGCATGTGTGCGTGTGCACTGTGTGTGCACGTGTGTGCACACATGTGTGTGCTGTGCATGCGTGCGTGTCCAAGGGCACCATCACCGTTTAAAACTGTGTGTCTCAGTCAGAAAACTGAAGTTTGCACACAATGGCAGCAGCTTTCTGAAGAGCCATGAAGTCACGGGGAAAAACCAAAAGCCGTGGGGACAGAGGCCCCCATGCCAGTCCTGGCCGAGCTGTGTGTCCCCAGCCAGGTCCCAGATCTCCCGGAGCCCCTTCCTACTCTGCCCACGCCCGGGAGCGCCCGGTTCACGGAGGGCAGTTGAGGCAGGAAGGGCAGAGATGGCAAGAGGGTGGCTGGGGGTCCCGGGCGCCTCCTCCCTGCTCCCTCTGCGTCCCGCTGGGTGACACCAGCCAGGGGACCCCTCGGGAACCCTGCTGCCGCAAGGAGGTTTCCAGTTAGTTTTGTTAAGTGTCCTTGGCCCAGGCGCCTGCACGCGAGAGCGGCTGAAGGTCTAAGGCTGAGCAGCGCCTCACCCGCCCAAGGAACCAAGCCACCACCAGGGCAGAGGCCACTCGACGGGCCTGCCTTTCACTGGAGCCAAGGCTGGCATTCCCGCCGCTGCATGGAAGGGGCCCACGGAACACTGGTTCTCAGGTCTTGCTGCATGAGTCATAGACAAAAGAATGAAGAAACACTCCTGCATGATAACCAAAGAGAAAAGGAAAGGAAGAAGGCTACGGTGATCTGTCCGTGGGCCGCAGCTCCAAGCCGGTTTACACAGGCCGAATCAACATGCGGATCTCTGTTTGTGGAGTAAGCTGGTGAAGGACAAAAAAACAGAAAAGCAAAACCATACCTTTTCTTTTTGCTGATGACAAGATAACAGACACACCCAAATCAAATCATACAATTAGTTCCCAAGAGGAAAGGACTGCCACCATTTTCAAGTGCGTCTTTCCAAACCTATTTCTTCAGCTGCACTAACAGGTGGCTAGACAGACACCGAGACACCATACAGATGTCCCTTTGCAAAGCCCACTTTGTTTGTCCATCAGGCATCAGAGGGCTTCGCCCGTGACGGCGAATGAAGGCCCAGGACACGGCCGTTCTGCTGTAAGCGGTTGTAGGTTCCCTCATCCCGTGAAGCATAATTTATCCCTCAGTCTCACTGAGGGGCGTTTAAGCTGTTTCTGAATTTTTTGACTGAGATATAGTTGATATATAACATTGTGTAAATCTAAGGTATAGGATACCTGCCCCCTACGTTCACAGCAGCACTGTTCACAGCAGCCAAGCCACGGAAGCAACCTACATGACCATCAGCAGAGCAGTGAATGAAGACATGGGCTGTATATACACTGGAGTATTACTCAGCCACAAAAAATGATGAAGTAACGCCATGTGCAGCAACATGGATGGACCTAGAGACGATCATGCTAAGTGAAGTCAGCCAGACAGTGAAAGATAAACACCGTATGCAGTCACTTATATGTGGAAGCTAAAAAAAGATACAAATGAACTTATTGCAGAACAGAAACTGACTCACACACTTTGAAACCCCAAACTTACGGGAACCAAAGGGGAGAAGCAGTGGGGAGAGACGGACTGAGATTGGGATGGGCACAAGAACACTGAGGTTTGCGAAGTAACTCATCAACGAGGACCTGCTCTCTGGCGCAGAGACCGCCACCCCACGACCCTGGGACCATCTATGTGGGGCCAGAGTCTGAAAGAGAGCGGATGTGTGTGCGTGTGTAACGGAATCACTTCGTCGTGCAGCAGAGATGACCACCATCTTGTAAAACCAACTAGACTTCAACAGAACCTTAAAATACAACTACATCACCCGCAGCAGAAGAACACGTGGATTCGATCCATTTCCAGCTGTTTCTGGACTGCTGCCTGTGTGAACAACGGCAGGGTAAGTATTCATACCCAGTCACCTTGCGCACCTGTCCCACGTCTCCTGGGTTAGCTTCTAGAAGAACTGAGCCAAAACCTGTCTGAGTTTCCAGCGTCCGTGCAAACCGCCCATCACCCCGCAGAGATGGGGCCCATCGCCCAGCAGCCCGGCCCCCCGGCCTCTCCCCAGCAGCGACGGCCAGCCATTCTTCCACCTCTTCCCCAGTCTGCTGCGTGGCAAGAATATTTCACTCTCGTTTCATCTCACGGCTCTCAGGTCATTCATACGGCTTATCAATGCACCTGCACGGCCAGCAGTGACAACAGCTGGAGCCTTGAATGCAAACCACACACCAAGCTCTGCGAGGAGCTCCTTACAGAGTCACGAGCTCGGTCTGCACCGTCACCCTGCAGGGCGTCACCGTATTAGACTTGTGTCACCGGGAAGGACAAAGACTTAGCATGGCGAACTTGCCGAAGGTCCTGGAGCTAATAAGCAGCAAACCAGAACTCAGCCCGACAGAGCCGCCCCAGTAGCTGTGCCCTGGGGGCTGGTCTTCCCTTTACTTCCATGTGCGAGGGGCCTGATTCTGTGTTTCTTCTCTGGGTATCTTGACAGGGGAGTGTTAAGTGTGCACGTCCTTCGCCAATCAGAGTGTCTGCCTTTCTCTTAGTGGTCAGCAGCAACTCTTGCATATCGAGAGTAACAAACACTTTGTTGTTTTTTGCCATCGCCTTTCTCTCTGTGTGAGGTTTACACCCAATTTACAACTTTCGCTCCTGCTTACACTCAGTGCAGGGACTTGAGTGAGGGCTACAGAGAGCCTGATACAGGACAAGCACAAGCACCTTGCCTGAGCAGGTGTTAGATTTTGCTGGAACCTGACCCAGGACGCCCCCGGGGGGCCCAAGAAAGGGAGCGGCTGGAAGGAAAGACGCAGACGGAGTCAGGAAGTGTCTCCCCTTTGGGGGTCTCTTAGTGAGTTTCCCACTTGCAGGACTTTTTCTGCCATTTCTGCACCCCCCCCCAGGAGTGGATTTCACCACTTGGCTTGGTTCCTACAAAGCTAAACCTCTTCTCATCCCCAAACTTAAATGTCCTGTATTGAAGCAGAGATGAAGCTTTGGCGATGGACCATTTTCCAGAAAGCAGGCAGGTGCCAAGGAGGGGATGTGGGGTCAGGGCCCCGACGTGGAGTCTGGCGGCAGTCCCAGCCCTTCAGCCTGTCCCTGGGGCCACTCCCACAGCTCAGGTCACCTGTGAAACTTGGTGACACAGCAGCACTCAGGGCCACATGAGAGGAGGTAAAAGCAATCACGGCTTCTAAGGAGGAAGTGCAGCCAGAACCAGCGCTGCCCAGATGAAGGGTTAGAACAAGGCCACAAGAAAGGCTGGCATGTGAACCACACACCTGCGTTCAAGGGCAGAGCAGCCAGGACCACTCGTCCCCAAGAGAAGCCACCAGCATAGCCGGCTTGAGCCATTCTGCACCCCGCCCCCCCCCCCACACACACGTGAAACCGAGGGCTCTGGGGCCTTCATACCAGGAATACGGACTTTTCAAGCTGGAAAGACTCAGATAATCCAGTCCAATCCCTGTTTCACAGTTGACAGAACTAATGTCCACGACAGTCAGTGGTGGCACCGTCGATGGCAGGAAGACGGCTAGAAACCAGGTAGCAGGGCGTGTGAACACGTCTGTGTGTGCGTGTGCATGTGCGTGCATGTGCGTGCACGTGTCCATACACATGCCTACCCACACACAGAGACCCGGACACATGCACACGCACGCACATACACATGCATACGCAGAGACACACAGACACATGTGCACACACCTGCACATTCTTGTATACATATATGCTGCACACGCATGTACACACATACACACATGTACACACACTGCACATGTATGCACACAGACACAGAAACATGTGGGTACACATGCATATGGGCACATGGGCACTCACACACCTATATACACGGTGTGGGCACACACCTACATGCACACACATGTTCCTGCACACACATCTACACGTGCACACACAGCCACACCCTCCTTCACCCGAGGCCTGTCCGCATCAGGAGGGGCACCACTGGGGGGACACGCAGGCCCAGAAGCTTGAGGAGGGGGACCTGGTTCACTTTCAGCTTTGCGTTTGCATCTGACGATCAGCTGACATCAGGCCAACAGCAGCACTGAGCTGGGAAGTGACTGCTGTAAAAATGCTCAGAAGGGGCCCGTCCTAGTGCCTGGGGCACAGACCTAGCTGCTGCCCGGGGCACAGACTCGGCTGCCTCCCAGGGCCGTGTGGGACAGGAGACCTTGGCGTGCAGAGCGGGGCTCAGTGGCCAGCCTGGGCCGAGACCCCGCTCCGCTCCTGAGTCCCGGCAGCTCACCGCCCTGCCCTGGACAGTCACGTGCCAGCCGGAAAGGCCCTGGGCTTGGCACTGCCCATCCTTCTCTGAAAATCCAGCTCTGCAGCTTCCTCCACAGGGGAGGGCGGTCGCCCCTGGGACCCAGCGCTGGGGACTGTCCTCTGTCCCCAAACCCCCTCGAAGTTCCCCTAACCCAGAGGCCCTTCCAGCCACCTGGTCCCCACGGCGCCATCTCCATATGGTGCTGAGTTCTGTCCGAGTCCCCTCATGTCCCCTGGTCTGCTCGTCCCAGGTAGATCCCGGCACCCAGGGGCGAGGACCCCACCGCAGCTGAGACGACCGGAGCCGGGTGCCTCGGGCTGCCGTCCAGCTGGGCTAACCCGTGCGGCCCTGGGGTTGCGGGGGTTCCGTGAGGACACTGTTCCCCAGGGCCTCCATTCAGCAGGTGGGGGAGCATCGGGAGCCTGGCTTCTCCCCTCTTCGCACCTGCTCAACCCCAGCCTCCTGGGGGCCCAGGGCGTGGGGCCAAACCGCACCGAAGGAGAGAAAGGCAGACAGGGCCCCGCGTGGCCCGGCCTCAGCAGCACTCAGACGCAGACAGAGCAGGACGCACCCGGCCCAGCGGCTGCAGCAGCTCAGGCCCCAGCCCTCGGCACCGGCACTGCAAGCAGCAGGTGCCCCTCGTCACCCAGCCCCCCGCCTGGTCACGCCTGGATGACAACGGCCTGGTTTTCCCGGCAACGTTACAGCGTCCTTCCCTGTGACTGAGGATGCTCGCCGAGGCCAGGTTACCACGGAGCACTCGTGCCCGACCCGCTGGATGCGCTGGGATTTGTACAAGTCCCTCCACACGGTCCCGGGAGGCTTAATCGCCCTAAACTGCTGAAAGAAGGAGAACCCTGCAAAGGACGCGCCACTTGCCTGAGCCGACGTCGGGCGGGCAGGCCACGCAGCCCCTCCAGGCGGGGCTCGTTCTCACGGCGCCCTCACCGCGAGCCCCACTGGGCAAACCGGCATACCCACTGGATGTCTGGTAATACTGTGCCAACACTGGCATCTTTGTGGTTTGATAATGATGCGGTGGTGCTATTTTTGTTTTTTAAAATGAAGTCCGTATCTTTTAGAGATATCAGAGTAATTACAGAAGGAAAATATGATGGCTGGGTTTGCTTGATAAACATCTAGTGGCGGGTGGGAAGTGGGGGTGGGGAAATGCAGATGAAACGAGAGGGTAATAAACGGATAAATATCGACCAGGATGGCGGTTACATGGGACCTCATCATAGATTCGCTTTACTTTTGAAGATGCTGGAAATTTCCTGTGATAGAAAGCCGACGGACAACAGACAGACAGGGGATGGTCTCACGGCTCAATCGCAGGTTTCATGCGTGATTTGCGAACATGGTTTTTTACCCGCTCTGCTTGATTTTCTAGACGAAGAGCCTCTGGCTTGCCGTTCTGGACGCAGGCATCGGCCACACACCAGGTCACCCCTCAGGGCCCATAAAGGTCCGGTTCGCTCAGGCCCTTTTCGCTTCCAAGTTTTCACCTGGAAACTTCGCTTGGTGGATCAGTGCCAGGGAGCTGCCCGTCAGGACGGGCGAAGGCAGTCCAGCCCCGCAGACCCACCTCCGCAAGAAGGCAGGGAATCAGAACCGCTAAGAGCATCTCATCAAGGCCCAAACTGGTCGTTACAATTCTGACAACGGTTCTTGCTTTAGAGTGAAAATCAAAGGCGGGGACCCAGGATGCACCTGACGCAGCAGAGGCAGAAACCCAAGGTCATCCCTCTGCACGAGTCCAGAGGGACCATGCCTTCCCTCGGGCTGATGAGCAAGGTCACCCTGCCCCCATACAAGCCCAGCCTGTGGTCGGGGAGCTGGTGCTGCTGGCGACATGGGGATGGACAGAACCTTCCCTGTCAGGGGGGAGAGCTGAGCGGGAGCCCTTCCCAAACCCTACCTGCCACCTGCTCTGCCACCGGATCCGTGTGACAGAGGAACAAAGGAGCAGTGCCAGGGGTGTGGAAGTCAGAGGCACCCCCAGTTCTCCTCCTGGAAGGACAGCCTCCTTCCCCTGACAAATATCAAGGACCATCCGACCTTGAACTTATTATAGGAAGTGACCACCTCAAAGGTTAAAAGAGGATTGGACAATTCACTGTGAGCAGAAGCTCCACAGTTCTTGCTTTCACAACCAAGTGAAAGAACTTCAGTGAAGGAAGCTGGACTAGAATTGGACCAGGCGGGTCCATGGACGCGGTCAGCTGAGGATGGCCTCCAGGGCCCTCGCATCCCAGCTCTCATCTTACTGTGATCAAGCACGCTTTCCCTGAGAGGATTCCACGCGCGGTGCAGGGTTTTGTCTGCAGATTTCAGGTCAGGCGCTTTCTCACCAGCCTCCGGCCCTGCCCGCTGCAGGTCGCAGCCCTCCCCTCGGCCCTTCCCCACTCCAGGACCTGCCACCCAGAAGGGTGCCCCTCAGATCAGTGGAGGGGCTGGGTTTTCTGTGGTCCTGACCGGTGGATTCTCGAAGGAAACTTCAAGCACAGCGCCGGGGTTTGCAGGGCGGACCCTGCCCGGGGTCTGGGTTCCCTGATGAAACCGTGTCCCCAGCTAGAGGGCCAACAGGAACTGGGGAACAAAGGAGGCCGAGTGCAAACCAGCAAGGCCAGTTGTGTTACACGAGGAGCACAAAGGCCGGGCTGGACCTGCACCCACACCCGCCCCCATCTCTGCAGGTCCTTCACCAGGGCTCTGCGTCCTCAGGACTTGGCCAGTCTGAGGAGGTGGGGCTGGAACACGGGGCAAAGTGCCCCCTTCCCTCCCATCTTTTTGCCACGACAACGGGGTGTACAGGGAGCTGGGCTTGAGCTCTGAAGAGGCCCTCAGGCTCCCCTGACCTTGTTCCCGTCTGTCCCTAGTGCCTGGGGCCTCTTCCACTGTGGCAGCATCATCACGTAGCTCCCTCCAGAGGCCCAGGGCCTTCACCTGCACACCCAGCGCCAACAGTACGGCTCCTGGCAGAGGCTGCCTGACAAGAAGCTCACGGCTGACTCCAGGCCGCTGGAACGTGCGAGAACGGCGGTTCCCTGGTTCCCTTGGTGCCAGGAGGCTGTGTGCACCCCCAACACACCGGGCGGGCTACCCTTGTTTCCAAGGGCAGTCAGTGCCCACTCTGCCAAGTTACCTTAAGAGTTTTAGGGATCTCAGGGCAGGGCTGGGGGCGGAGCAGCGATGCACCATCAAACCACGCACATTCTGAATCTGCAGACAGTTTTCAGTGCAGTTAGTCCTTTGGTGTCTGGCCACAGAAGCATTACCTCCCTTGCCTAAAACCACTTCGGGGAGCCCATGAGATCACAGACACGTGAGCTCATCCTTCGCCAGTTTATCCACTTATGTCCACAGACGTTCAACGGCGAAAGAATAAGTGAACCGAGGGTTCTTTCATCGGTGTGGATCCCGGCAGGGTGACAATCACGGCGCAGAAATCTCCAACCATTTCTGGGGAAGTAATGGACCAAGAAAACCCCGCACGGAAAGGTGTGCGGCGCCTGAGCTCTGAGCCCGCGCCCACCTTGAGGTGGACGGGGAACCAGAGAAGGTACCTCTCTCCATCCACTTCCGGTTTCTTACCTCCGAGAAGGGGAGGACTTCCGCTGCAAAGGAACAGGTAAAGGTAATAGGCCAGCATCAGCCAGAGACGGAAACTGAAGACAAAGGCAGCTTTTCCTCAGTGAGCGGGGGGGGCATGGCAGACCCTCTTGAGGCCAGGATTCTGACACAGGGGTGACGGAACCCCTGGCCTCAGGGGCTTTCATTCTAGTCCCGGGGGGGGGGGGTGTCTCTTTAAACTTCCTGGTGGCCCACTGCCCACCATTCTCAGTAGTACTTTCCAAAGTCCACCATCGGCTTCTCAAAGCTCTCAATCACCCTAAAAACAGAAAAGGGGTTCCTGTCGTGACTCGGTGGCAACAAACCCAACTAGTATCCATGAGGACGTCCATCGGACTTCCATACGCTGCCACAAGGGCAACCCTAAAAAAAAAAAAATAAGGTTTTCCTGGCAAGAATTTTCTCATCTCCACGCCACTCCCTTCCCCCGACACCTGTGGCCAGCAGCCCACCGGCCCTGAGGCAAGGGAGGCACAGGAGGGACGGGCTGGTCCTCTCCCCACTGAGGCGGTGGGGTGGGCAAGGGAGTCTGCTGCTGGGGTGGGGGCACTCGGCAGCTGGGGGCAACACTCCTCCTCAAGGCCAGACTCGCACATCCAGGAGCCGAGTGGGGGGCCGAGCAGGGCTGGCAGGTCACTGGGTGGACTCCTGCAGGTCACTGGTCCGCCCCAAGACCCCCCAGGTCCCCAAAGGTGGAAACGCAGGTGCTGCAGATTCACCCCAAGAGAAACGAGCAAAACCCTCTGCCAAAACACTCTGCACTGGGGTGAGTTCCGACGGGCATCTTTTTACAGGCGGAGGAGGCAGGAACACAGCCCAAGGTCACATAGTCGCTGAGAATGGCAGGAGAGCCCAGGCAGCCCTGTCCTCTTCTCTTCTCTCTCAACCAGGTCCCTATCGACAAAATCCCAGCTCGCTGGCGCTTACCAGACTCACCCCGGTGGCATGGCCTGAGAGCAGGCTGGGGGGCCTGGAGGGAGAGGGGAGCAGAGACATTCAGGAGGGGGCCTTGGGACCTGGAACTAGGAACTGCCCACCAGGTGGGTGTTGCTGCAAACCCGAGGTGCAGGGGCCGCTTGAGGCCAGGGTGTGGTGCTAGCTGGGTGGCTGGGCCTACCGGACTGCTCACCTGGGCCGCTTCTAAGATGGAACTCGCTGTGGTGACACTGTGGCCCTGGGGTGTCCCAGCAGCCAACCTTGGACTCTGCAGCCACCCTGGCCCACACCTCAACCCGCCCGCCCATCTCCCGCATAAAACAGGCCTTGGTCCTCCTGTCTGGTCACGTCCAGAGTTCAGACAAGGACAGCACTCATTCTGAATGCTTTCATCCCTGGCTCTTTACCGGGCCACTCCCCTCTGTGGGTCCCCAGGGCTACAAACTCCCAGGCCCAGAACTGAGCCCTCTCCCCAGGGCAGCCGCCTCCAGAAAAAAAAAAAGCCATTCTCCACCAGATCCCAACTCCCGACTGCTCGCCATAAATGTCATCTAATCTGCAAATGAAATCGTCCCCCCAAACACAAAAACAGCAGAGCCCTCCCTGGCTCTGTCATTTTCCGCACCCCAAACTGGATCCTTTAAAACTGCCTAAATAAAGATAAGAAACGGTTGTGTACGTTTTCTGCACAAATGGGGGAGAGCAATAAAGTCAACACGGAAGACGGGCTCCCACGGACTCGCAACAAAGGCCGGAAGAGGACGAAACCCTGGCTGCTTGGAAGGGCGGCGGGTTAGAAGTGCACCGCCCGCCCCTCCCTGGAGCACCCAGCCCACTGGGGGCGTCAAGCCCCCAAGTCCTGCCGTGGAGAGAGGGCCCTCTTTCCCGGCTGTCCAACGGCGGTGGCCACCGAAACCACGGCAAAGGTCCTGGAGAAGAACTGGGCAGAAACTGCTCTGGGGGCGAGTCGGCTCCCGCCCTCGCGCCCGGGAACCACCCTCCGTGGCGGGGAGCCGCGCGCGCAGAGGCCCACCGCTCGAGGGCGAGGGACCAGCCGCGCTTTGCGGAGCCCTCAGTCAGGTAAGGGAAGAGGCCGAGACAAAAGAAAGTGAAAGTCCGGCGCGGGCAAGAGTCAAGGTCATCCCAGGAGGACAGCCTCTTTCAAATTCAGTATTTTATTCATTAAAGAAGGAAAGAAGACAAAGAGACCTCAAAATGAGGTCACAAGAAGGACACACCATGTGGCTCCGGTGGGCAGTCACCCCAGGTGTGCCCTGCGCGCGTCCGCGGTTCGGCACCGCAGAGGCCTTTGCGTTCGGAAGCAGCACCATCCTCACCGCCCGAGAAGCCGACGCACCGCCTGCAGCGGAGGCAGCCGCGGGCCCCAGGCGGTCCCTGCTGCCCGCGCCCGGCCCCTCCAGGTGTCCCCGCAGGTGGCCCCCTCGCCCAAATCGCTTCCGCGAGCCCCAGGGCGCAGGGGACCCTCCTGGGAGGCCGAACGCGCCCACCCGAGCCGAAGCGCACACGCACACGCGCGCGGACTCGCGCACACGCGCGCGCCGCAGCCGCGCGCACGCTTCCTATTGGCTGGAGGCGGAGGGCGGGGCCGGGCGGACCCAAAACAAACAACCTGCGCCCGGAGACACTCGGCCCCGCCTCCGCGGGGCCTCTGCCTGGTGTGCACCAGCTCTGGGAGCCGCGGCCACCTGGGCCACCTCGGTCCCCACCCCTCCCCGTCGGCGCCCAGGCCCCGCCCCCGCGAGGCGCTGCAGGGTTATATTGGGCCGGGCCGAAGGTGGAGGCGAGAGAGAACCGCGGCCGGCCGGCGCGGAGATGCTGCTCGGGAGGCCGGGGGCGGGAAGGCGGCTGCGGGCGCCACAGCCGCAGAGACTCGGCTCCGCGGGCGCCCAAGGCTGAAGGCCGACCCTCCCCCGGTGGTGGCACGCACAGCAGCCTGCACTGTCTCGGTCCGCGAGGACGCCCGCCCGGGACCTAGGACTTTCAGAGAAGAAACCCCCGTCTCTGGAACCGGGAGCAGATGCGCACGCTTCCTTCTCCACCGCGCGCGCTCGGGCACCGGAGGCTGGAACCGCAGCCCTGACCGCCTCCCCCGAAGTCGCTGCTCCTCAAACTGAAGGCAGCACCCACCCCACTCCTCCCTCTCCGCCCCTCTCGGTTCGCCCAATAAGCACCATCCCTGCAAAGAAAAATTCCTGCGGAAGAGGACTCCTGTCCGGAAAGCGACTGGCTCTCGCAAGAGGAGGGCCTGCTCCGGGAAAGCAGGGCGAGGACCCCGGCCCCCGATCGACACCCGGCCCCCCCGCTACCCAGGCCCGCGCGGAGCAAAAGGCATGAAGTTGGAGGTGTTCGGCCCCCGCGCGGCCCTCGGGGACAAGCCGGGGAGTGACGTGGAAGGCGCGGGCGGCAGCGACGCGCCGTCTCCGCTGTCGGCCGCCGGCGACGACTCCCTGGGCTCGGACGGGGACTGCGCGGCCAACAGCCCGGCAGCGGCGGGCGGCGGCGCCGGGACGCTGGCGGGCGGCGGCGAGCGGAGCGCGGGCGGCGGGCCGGGCGCCCAAGAGGCCGGCGCGGCGGCGGCGGCGGCGGCTGGGGCCCCGGAGGCGGGCGCGGCGGGGCCGAGCGAGGGGGGCGCGGGCGGCGGCGAGGGCGCGCGCGGCAAGCCGTACACGCGGCGGCCCAAGCCCCCGTACTCGTACATCGCGCTCATCGCCATGGCCATCCGCGACTCGGCGGGCGGGCGCCTGACGCTGGCCGAGATCAACGAGTACCTCATGGGCAAATTCCCGTTCTTCCGCGGCAGCTACACGGGCTGGCGCAACTCGGTGCGCCACAACCTCTCGCTCAACGACTGCTTCGTCAAGGTGCTGCGCGACCCTTCGCGGCCCTGGGGCAAGGACAACTACTGGATGCTCAACCCCAACAGCGAGTACACCTTCGCCGACGGGGTCTTTCGCCGCCGCCGCAAGCGCCTCGGCCACCGGACGGCGCTCCCCGGCCCCGGGCCCCGGCCCTCGGACGCCGCCGCGCCCGCCGCCTCCGCCGCGGGCCCGGCCTCGCCCCGCGCGCGCTCGCCCACCCGCCCGGAGGGGCGCGCCAGCCCCGCGGGCAGGTTCTCCGGCCCCTTCGCCATCGACAGCATCCTCAGCAAGCCCTTCCGCAGCCGCCGCACCGGGGACGCGGGCCCCGGGCCGCGCCTGCCGTGGGGCGCGGCGCCCTGCCCGCAGCTGCCCGCCTTCCCCGCGCTCCTCCCCGCGGCGCCCGGCGGGGCCCTGCTGCCGCTCTGCGCTTACGGCGCGGCGGAGCCACCCGGGCTGGGCGCGCGCGGGGCCGAGGCACCGCCCCTCCTGCTGGCGCCCCTGGCCGCTCCAGCCCCGGCCAAGCCGCTCCGAGGCCCCGCCGGCGGCGCGCACCTGTACTGCCCCGTGCGGCTGCCCGACGCCCCGCACGCGGCCTCGGCCCGCGCGCCCGGCCAGCACCTGCCCTGCGCGCTGGAGACGCTCCTGGCCTGAGCGCGCCGGAGCCGACGGAGTGGGCACCTTCGGGGAGGCAGGATCGCAGGCCGGGGCTGTGTGCTTCCCACCCCGAGGACGGAGACTGCAAAAGACACATCGCCACCAAACGTGCCTTAAAGCTAAAGCGTTTTGACAGAAGTGTTCCAAGTTCGTTCCGAAGATCTCCCGTCGTCTTAGACCGTTCCAGAGGGCCAAAGCAGTTCTTACCGACTGTTTCAGTTTCTTGAGCAAGCCTGTCCCTGCTGCATCACAGAGACCTTTCCTCGCGTCTTGGGGCCGAGGCTCCGCCTTATTCCTGCTGTTTCCATTGCACCTTCCAGCGATTTGCTCCTTAAAAAAACAAAACAGAGCACGTCAGGGAACCAGTCCGTGGGATCAACGATTCGACTACTGTGGGGTTACCGGGGGCCCCTGCCTTGTGTGGGTGGCATTTACAGGTGCGGCGGAGTGGGGGTGGGGGTCAGAGAACCTTCAGCCTTTTCTCTGCTATTGACCAGCTTTTCACTGTGCCAGAAGATGAAAAGTATAAATATTGCTGGCGTTTGTAATTAAATTATTTATATATTTTTGAAACGCGAATTGAAAATGTTGCAGGCAACGGCTCCGGCTTTCTTCACGGTTGGGTTATCTCTTAACTGTGGTCCCCTCGGGCCGCACAGTCTCTTCCAAGGAAAAGCTCACAGTCTGTCTGTGGGTCACCACTGCCACGTGAAAGCGAGTGTGATTTTTATTTTTAATATTATTTTATTTGTGTCTGTGTACATATCCGTGTATAAACTTGATGAAACCCAGGCATAATGCTTATTTTTTAATAAAACACAATTGACCTTAGCACTTTGCGGTGATGAGTTGGAGGAGAGCTTTTACCCCCCCCCCCAAAAAAAAACAGTTCAGATTTGACTCTTAAACTTCCAGTGGAGTTCAGAGTATTTTCTTGAATCCTTCCCAAAAGGCAGAGGCAGTATGCTGGTCTCCTCACCTGATGAATGTGCTGCACAATTCTCCAGGGTGGGACGTCCGCCAGTGGGATTTCTTAAACTGCAAACCGATGACCTCTTTAAATACAAACGAGTCTGTGCCCCCTCTTCCCCAAGAACCCTCTAGAAGACTAAGTTCCGCCATCAACAGTCTTAGAGTCAAGCAGACATGTTCGAGTAAATCGGTTCTGATTGTGCTCAGAGCCAGAAACAACCTTGGTGTAAGTCTTGCTTATTAACACACTGGAGATTTCTTCGGGGCAGTTTTAAGAGCAATTTGAACGTTGGTGTTTTCTGTCCAAACAAAACTAACCACCTTTCTGGCATGCAAAGGTTCACCTGGCTGAGAACCCAGCAGTCCTATCTTGTCACGCTCCCCTTTTCTGCAAGGATAGCATTTGCAGAGTGGGGCTGCCAGGCCTTTTTCAGGGGTGATGAAGAGAAGCGCCCCCTCCCATGGGGCCGAGGTCACCCCCCCATGTTAAAAATGGGAGGTTTCCATCGGCAGAAGCACCAAAAACGGTGTGACCATCTGTTTCTCAATGAATTCAGACAGATTCACAATTCATGAATTGCAGGACCTAAGAGGTAAAGGAACGAGTGACCATGTCCAAAGCGGGAAATGCAGGCCCCACGGCAGGGGTGCCTCTGCATCTTCTCTGGGACCCACCCCGGGTACCACCGTGGGGCACGAGAGTGGAGCTGATTTCAGGATGCTGTCTTCTGGCAGGAGTAGGGGAGAAAAAGCCCATCCCTCAGTCTAGTTCACAAGAAACAAGTCTTGACGGATGTGGGTGCTATCTCCTTAGTAGTCACGAGGAAGGAGGGTAATGACAGGGTTGAATTATGACAAAAGGTGCCCATTTAAGTGGAGATTTGCACCCACGAGGCCAATAATTAGACCAGAAAATAGAACTGAAGTGGGGGGTGGGGTTCCAGGTTCGTTGCGGTGAAGTGGGCCGGGCCCAGCCGCCCAGTTCTTCTTGGTCCTGGAACAAGCCGGCCTCTAACTCCGGGGCGGGGGGACCTCTCCTCTACGAGGCCGGGCGCCGCCTACCTTGGCCTGGGTTTGGTAAAGCTGCAGCTTTCATTTCTCGGGTGATGCGCCAGGACAGGTCAGTGGAGCCTGCGAGGGGCCAGGGTTGACTTATTGGCGGACACAGCTGCGTGGAACCAGTGATGTTTTTAAAACCACAGCTCGTCTCCCCTCCCCTCAAAAAGTCCTTCCTTCCTAATAAACACTCCGGAGTCGGGGCGCTGGGTCCCCTTGCCGCGTCCCCAGGGACCCCCAGGTTTTCTAGAGAATGGCCAGGGTCACAGGCCCTTTGGGACCCATCCGGCGCCGTGACCGCCACCGAGCTCCCGCTCCCACAACCCAGAGAGCTCCGCTCCCGCTGCCCCCCACCCCCCAGCCCTGGGAGCTTCGGCCCCGGCAGGGCAGGTTCCCTACGTGACCAAGAGGCACAACCGGCCAAGGCCCACCCTTCCCGCGTCCGCCCAGAAAATCCGGTTCCTCTTCCTCGGCCAGCGGCCCCACGCTCTGGGGGGCAAAGGGCAGGCCTGCCCCGCCTCCAGCCCGCCCCGCCCCTCTTCTCCAGCCAGTGCCCTTCCCCCAGCCCCGCGCCCACCCCTCCCCTAACCTGCCTCACTCCTTTCCTCTCTCTGGGCCGAGGCCCACCTGTGCAAACACCAGGCACCCGACCCGAGGCCCAGGCGGGGCGCAGGAGCCCGGGGGCGGGGTGTCTGGTTTGGGAAACGCCCTTGGGTACCTGTGGGCCAGGGCGCCTTTGGCCACTTCGCAAAGAGCCGCCCCTCCCCCGTGGGTGCTCTGCAGTCCCCTCTCCTGACCCCACAGCAGTGGACAGACATGCAGGGCTGGGACCAGCCCCAGTGCGCCCGCCAGACCCCCGCCAGCAAGGATGTGTCTGCTGCCTTTGGGGGCTGAAAACCTGAGCAACCCTAACCCTTCGAAGGTAGAGGAGCAGAAGAGTTCCCCCCAATTCCCCCCACCCCCGGCAGCAACCTCAGGGCCCCATGGGGCCTCGGCTCCTGGGGAAAGCTGGCCGCGCTGGCGCCACGTGGGGGCCTGATCCCACCTGAGCTCTGAGGAAGGGACACCCCACCCACCCACCTGCAGTGGAAGATGGGCTCCTGGGGCCCCCAGCGCCCCCACCTAAGGAGAATCCCTGGGGCCATCGAGGTTCCACTGCGGCCACAGCAGCTCACAGACCTGAGTTTTCTGCCTCAGGGAATATTCCTAAAACAGAGTCAAATTCACCGCCTGTCCTGGATGAACCCTAATCTCACAGATGAGAAAACGGGTGCCCACAGACGAGGTCAAACCCTCCTTCCGGACAGACCCAGGTGGAAACCAATCGTTCCAGTTCCAAACTCTTTCCATGGTAACAATTATCTGGACCGTTCAGACCAAAACATACTTTGGCCTCAAGTTCATGGAGCTCTTCAGTTAGTCGAACTAAGCGTCTCCGTTCACTTTTATTAAACGGCAGGCAAGCTTCCCGAGCTGGAAAATGGTTATTCATTCCTGGGAACTTGGATCCCGGCCCCATCCCCCACAGCTGTCCGATGGACTCGCCCTAGACCAAGCCCCCCAGCATCCCTGCGGGGGGTGCCCCTCTTTTGCAGGGGGGCAGAAGGATCCCACCAGGCGGCACTCACCCCCCACACCTTGCCTGCTTCCCCAAACAACAAAAACAGCCTTCTCCCCACTGGGAAGGAAGAACAATAATTTGCCTTCCATTCTTAGCTTTGAAAGGGGCCAACAATGGAGTTCCCTTGTGGCATAGCGGGTTAAGGATCCGGTGTTGTCAAAACAGCGGCTCAGGGATGCTGCTGTGGCGGCACCAGTTCGAACCCTGGGCAGGGAACTTCCACAGGCTGTGGGCCAGAAAAGAAAAGAAAAGAAAGAAGGCCAACACAGTGCACCCACACGACTAACTTTCTTAGGTGTTAAGGGACTTTGGTGGCACCGAACACACAGCTATCAGTCCTCTGTTTTACCGTTTTTAATTCTTTAATTCTTTATAACGAGCTTTGCTTGGGTTCTAGAAATTAGACCCCAAAGAGCCCTTTGATAAATATTTCCTGCCCTCTAAGGCACCCTATTTCTCTCTTAAGTCACAGCTTTATAGTTCTTTAATGAAACCATTAAGCTATTGTTAGGCTTAATGACATAATTTGTTAATTCTTAATGTTGTCAACAAATGACCCTAATAGGGTCTTCTAAGAAGACAGTGATCAAAACTGTCACCCTGCACCCCCCCCCCAATTCGAGGGCCTCTTTCAAACCGGCAGAGGCTCTGCCACCTCCAAGTGCTGCTTCACGGTCCTCCGGGCCCTGCCACTGGGCGTGAGGATGGCGGGTGATGAGAAGCAAATGCGGCCTGTATTGGCGGCTCACACTCACTGGGCCAACTGCCCTCTCCCTCCTCCGGGGCAGAGTCCGGCCAAACCTAAACATTCACATCAAACCCCATTTCCCTCAGCACTCCTGGAGCCCCCAGCCCACCCCTGCTGCTCTTCTCCAGAAACGCTTAACTTAGAAGCTTTGCCGGAACGGAGCCTTTTGGTCACATCTCTCTGGGGCCCAAACTAACATACGTATTCAACGCCCACGGACGCCCACATCACACCCCTGTCCCATCCTGTCCCGTCCTGTCGAGGTAGAGCTCCGAGTGGACACGCAGAGAACACGAGTCTAAATTCTCGTCTCTCGCAGCTCGGGACCTGAGGGGAAGGGCCGCCTGCTGGCCTCCGGGGGACAAGAGGGCTGGGCCGGCCCCTCCCCCGGCGCCCCTCCCGGCGCGTGGGCGTCACAGGTGTCCCGCTGACGGATGCGTGCCTTTCCTTGCCCTTGAACTCAATCCACGAGGAAGCAAAGGTATGTTTTAGGGAAAGGCTTCCTTAGAGCGTTATTCAGCATAATGAAAGTTCTCACAGACACAGCGGGACATCTGAAGACCTGGGGCACAGGGACAAGGCTGCACGGCCTGTCTTCCCAGTGGATGTAACTCCAGTACCATCTCGCCAGGGCACGCTCTCAACAACTCATGTTCGGCTCAGCATCCCAGCTTTCCAAGTTAGTGAAACGCCAGCATGACTTTGCAGACAGGACGCCAAGGCTTGGAGAGGCTGGGCTGCTTTCCCGAGGACTCAGGATAAGCCCAGCCTCCGGGGCTGCCCTCCTGGCTGCAGGGATGGCTCCCAGGCCAGTGCTCAGACCCTGGGGGTGCTCAGACGCTGGGGCGAGGGGCCTGACCTGGCCTGCATGTGTTTATTTGAGAACAAACTCCAAAGATGTCAAAGGCAATTCTCGGGGTAGCAGAGTGGACGTGAGACCTGAAGACGCACTTGGCGCCAGGACTCTGCGGCCTGGACACGGCCGCGGGCACGTGTCAGCGGAGGACACACCCAGGGGCTGACATCAGACCCTGAAATCGGGTCGCGTGGGAACGGGAAGGGGTAGGAGGGCAAATCTGGAAACTAGAGAAGAGCCCTGAAAACACCTGAGTTACCTAACACAATCCATGCAGGCGGGTCTTCAGGCCCAGGACCCCGCAGAGACCCGCCCTTTCTGGGGGGAGGGAACCTTTGTCCTGCCTTGGGCTTCCTCAGGGGGGTTCCCTCCCGGGGGACAGCAGGCCGTCCCTTCTCAGGGCTCTGGCCCTGGACAGTGGGACTCAGGCCCAGACGGAGTGGGGCTGATTTGTCCCTGGGCCGGGGAGGGGGGAGGGCGAGGGGGAGGGGGGGTCCCTGGGGTTCTGCTACAGGACCCCAGCTCCCCCCTTTCAGGGAAGGACCGCCCCCCCCCCCAACATTCACCTGTGTTTCTTGTCGCCAGGGGAACAAGCAGCAGCGAAGGGGGCCTCGCACAAAGGCACAGAGGGCACTATGTGGTGACAAAGGTGGGGCCACCAAGCGCGGCGCCTGGGGCTCCAGGACGCCGGCCGAGTGAAAGGGCCAGTCCCCAGGGATCACCTCCAGATGACTCCACGTGTAAGACACCGACAAGGGCCGAGGGGCAGAAAGCAGGTCCTTGTTGAGGTTCTCGGGGCTCAGGCGGCTTTGGGGTGACGGGAATGATCGTCCTCGTGACGGCGACACGGTTTCAAGACCCCCGAGGTCGGTCTGGGCGCCGTGCTGCCCCCAGGCCGTGCTGCCGTGCGTGGCTCACACCTGGGTCCCCGACCCGAGCTTCACTCATTCTCACGGGGAGTGAGTCCGAGGCGCACCGACTGCGCCTCCCAAGCCCAGATGCTTCCCGGTCACAGCCGAAGTCAAGGGAAGGAAGGCTTTCCCTAAGGAACTCTGGCCACACCAGAAGAGGAGGGGGGACTTTCGAAGGAGAGACAAAGGCCCCCAGGCCTCGGGATCCACACGCCGCGCTGGGCGGCCCCTCCCTGCCTGGGGCAGGCAGCGCCCGGCCCTGGTCCCCCTGCACCAGCGCCCTCAACGGGGACACACCCAGGACACACGTTCAGACACACCGTTCTCTTCACACGGCCGGTGGGCCCAGAAAGGACCAAGGGGCCGAGAGGGAGAGGAACGGCCTTTGCTGCTGCCCCGCCTGCTGCCTGGCGCTGCACTGATCCCAGAACGACTCTAGGGTGTGACCAGCGTAAGGCCTGGCTCAGTGCCCCACACCCCTGCAAGGACAGGTCACCCAAGAGGGGCCCTGATGGAACCCCAGGATGCCGGGACGCAGGCCCAGCCTGTCCAACACGCCGGGCACCAGCACCCACTCCAGAAGGCGGCCGCAGCGGAAAGACACCCCTGCTCCCTGACCCTGGCCTGCACCCCACGTCCGTCCGTCATCACGAGGGTCAGGATGCTGGGGAGGTTGAGCAAACGAGCCACCTTTGACCCCTGATGGCAGTTACACAAGTCAGCAATCCGAAACGAGATAATTATTAGTTCTCACATTTATTAGCTGAACCCTTTTTGAGTAATCGCCTCTGGGGACATTTATAAACGCAATAAAAGCCCTCGTCATTGTAGAGGCAAGGTGACCTGGCTCTTTCTGGCGTTTGGCTGAAGCAAGCCCTCAGGCCTCTGCCCAGATTTGGGGAGGTGAGGGCCGCGCCCCAACCCTCTCCCTCCCTGCCCCTCAGGCCCGCCTGCCCGCCCAGCTCCCCACACGTCAGCAGGCACCCCTGCCAACCTGGATGCGGCAGAGGTCAACCCCGGGCCCAAACGCCAGCCACAAGTCCAGCAGGACTTGCGACCGAAGAGGGAGGTCTGGGGGCCCCGGCGCCCTCCGAGCCGTGCCCCTCGGAGCCAGAGGGCCGCGCTCGCAGACGGGGCTTGGGAACGGCCTGCCCGCGGAGCTCTCTTGATCGCCACAGGAAATTGAAACCAGCCCATCTTTTAGTCACAGTTGGTGCAACAGCTTCAGGGCCCGGCCCACATCGGCGGCAGCTGGCTGCCTGCAGAGTGACTCACGGAGGGACCCCAGGCTCTGCTGGACGGGGCCTCCCACCCCTCTCCTCCGGGGCCCCCGGCCACTGCTGCCTCAAATATCACCGCTTGAGTCATTCTGTTCATTCGTTCAGTAAACACGGGGCACAGACTGTCCAAAAGGCACAAAGAGAAACAGGCACAAGGACACGCAGGCGGTCACGTCGCATCACAAACCCCACGCCCCCACCCCACGGGGCAGCCGTGCCAAGGGCCGGCCCGCGGGCCTCAGAGGCCCCGCCGCCCACAGACAAAGGCACTGTCCACAGACAACACGAGCAGCAGAGTCTTCAGAAAAGTTCCTGGGGCCAGGCTTAAGCTTCCCCGCAGAGGTGTGGGGCGTGAAGGAGGCGCTCCGGTTAGCGGCAGCGAGTTCAGCCCTGACGGTGACGTGGGCATGTCTGCTGCCCACAGGCCACGGTCAGCTTCCCCCAGGTCGCCACTGCCCCTTTGTCCCAGGATGTGAAATAAGACACGTGGCACTAGAATAAATTTGCTTTGGAATTCCTTCCGCTATCGCGTTAGAAAGCAAACGCAGCACTTAACAAAACACACAGTCCACACGGAGCAGCAGGGCTCCGGGGAGGTGGGAGGGCAGAGCACCGTGACAGGGACCCCGGAGGGGGGCTGCGGCCCTGCTCGCCCCGCCAGCCTGGCTCTGGAGCCAGCCCTGCTCCGAGGCCCTGGCTGCCCTTTCGAAGAAAGAAGACATGGTGGCCTTCGCACCGAGCGCTCTGGAGGGGGGCAGGCACTGGTCCTGAGCCGGAGGGACACGGGACAGCACCTTGACCACCAGCATCGGCTCAGGATCCCTGCGGCTCGCAGACCCTATCGGAACAGAGCGGTTCAGACAGCCTGCGTCCCCCAGTGCCACCTGTGGTGTCTGTCCCTGTCACCCCCGAGCGCTGGTGAATCGCTGGGTTCCTCCAGCACAGCTCATGTTGTCCTGTGCATGGGGACCCAGGGGACACCTGCCCTGGGCTTAGCGGGAGCACCTCTCGGCTGGCGCCAGAAGGAGGACAACAGCCTCAGGGGACTCCTTCCACTGAGAGAAACTCACACAGACGCGGCAGCTCGCCCCTGGAGAGACGGACGCTCCCCGGGCGGCGGGCAGGTGGTCAGCCATGTTCCATCGTCCGGGGCCGGGGCGGCAGGGCCACGGCCGGAACTGAAAGCCGGCCCAGCAGAGTCTCTGAAGCACGGGGCAAGAGGCCAGCGTGCGTGTGGCGCTGCTCAGGCCTCGCCGCAGCGCAGGCGAGCCCTGCCACCACGGTTGTGACTCACGTGCCAAGGGCAGCACCACCTGCCCAGGGGAAGGAGCGTTTGGAGGAAAGGGCCCTTTCCTCACGTCCGAGCCCTGGGGTTCATGCCCTGGAGGTAGACTCGCGCTGACGTGGTGCCTGGGGGACGTCGGGTGCCTGAAGGTCGGAACAGACGCAGAAGGGAACCGCCCGGAGGCACACACAGCACAGGGGCCGCGCTGGAAGCAGGCGGTGGTGGACCCGGCGCACCTGGGTGTAAAGGGCTTTCTTCTGAAGAAATCAGGCGAAGGAGACACGCAAAAACACTGAGTTCAGGAATTCCCGTCGTGGCGCAGTGGTTACGAATCCGACTAGGAACCGTGAGGTTGTGGGTTTGATCCCTGGCCTTGCTCCGTGGGTTAAGGATCCGGTGTTGCCGTGAGCTGTGGTGTGGGTCACAGACGTGGCTCGGATCCCGAGTTGCTGTGGCTGTGGTGTAGGCCGGCGGCTACAGCTCCGATTCGACTCCTAGCCTGGGAACCTCCATATGCCGCGGGAGCAGCCCAAGAAATGGCAAAAAGACAAATAAATAAAAACACTGAGTTCAGCTTGTGTCAAAGTGGGTGTGTGGGGAGGACGGGGGGACAGTGCGGTCCCAGGGCCGAGCGTCCTGAGCAGCGAGGGAGAACAGATGTGAGACTCACACGGGGGACGGGGGTAAAGGGGCCTAAATGGGGGAACAGAACGGGGGGCCAACCGCGGATGACCGACGAGCGGCTGCCGTGGGGGCATCACTGCAGAGCTGGGGGGGGGGGGGCGTCACACACGCCTGGCCCGCAGGGGTAGGCCTGTCCCTGCTCACTGTCCAGCCTTCGGCCTGAAGCTGCAGGTGGCCACATGGGTGGGACCCCTGCTGGGGCCCATGGGTGAGGCTCTGTGGCAGAACCAGTGCAGGGGAGACACTGAGAGGGACCCGGGTTTCTCTGGCTGACGTGGGGTTCGCCCGCCCGAGAAAGCGCCTGCCTCTCACCACCTCCGCGCCTGTCGTCGGGAGGAGCAGAGCTGGGGCCCTTTGGTCCTGCAGGTCACTCGGGGCTGTGTGGCCCCAGGCCAGGCCCTCAGCTCAGCCCAGCCTCTGCCTCGGCATCTGCAGGGCCGGCCCAATGGGGCAGGTCTCAGGGGCTCACGGGGGCGCCGGGAGGGGGCAGAACTCACACCGACATCCACCTGCAGGGCACAGGGCACGCGTGGCGATCAGTACTAACGGTAAGTACCTTAGCCTTAGTGATGAAATCAAATCCTCATCAATCAGCTTGTAATTATTGTACAAATTACACACTTCGCCACGAGGGAGAGACGGGGCCGGGGCGGGGGCGGGGGGGTCCTTCAGTACCTTCTAACGAAATCACCTGGAATTTGATCTGCAGGATTATACTATTTATGTTGCAAATCAAAGTCTGTGGGTCTTTGCCAACACGCAGATCACATCACTCACACCGAGAAACAGGAACCTCTGCTGCTACTGATGGTGCAATTAGCATCCTGGCCTTTGAGCACAAAGACCTGGGTTTTTAGGAACCACGGGACGGATACTGGAAACCGGGCTATAACATGAGCCCTTGAACTTCCCACAAGAATGTTCATCTGTTCAAACAAGAGTATGCACGGCAGAAACACGGCTGAAACGAGAGTAGCCACAAAGTCGTGCTGCCCTTCCCTCTTTCTGAGCAGAAGTGGGCAAACAAAAGAGAAACAGAATTCGTCTGCTGAGTGGTTTCTTCAGCCCAGAGAGTCTGTCTTTGCTGCTGACACAGTTTAAGGAGAAACGGGCCGCTTAGCTCTGTGGCTTCAGTGATTCTGCCATTTGAAACGGGTGCCTTTCCCTTCCTGCCAGCAGCCTCTGTTCTGCCTTCTCCCTCAGCCTTCTTCCTGCCCTTACTCCCTGAGGCCCCCCGGACCACACAGGCCCAGGGCTCCCCGCAACGGGAAAGGGGCTGAGTGTTGAATCCCAGAAGAGAATGAGGCCACTTCCTGCCTGGATCCCACAAAAGCCTGTCTGAACCCATGTGTGTCCAGAGGAGCAGAGAGCACAAGGCCCAGGTGCAAAGGCCTAAGAGGCAGCAGAGGCCCCCCTGGGCTGAAGCCCCAGCTCACCCCACCCCCAGAGCAGGTCTGAGATGGCAGAGGCACGCACATGGAAAAGCAGCCCGGAGCCGCGCGGGAGAGAAGCAAGGAGAAGCAGGGCTCCCGGAGCCCGGCGGAAACCCCACGAGCTACCCAGGAAAAGCAGGTACATTCGACTCCACAAATATTGTAAGCTTCTATGTGCTTAAAAAATAAGCAGATATGGAATGTGTCCGTGACCTAGCTGACAAACAAACACTAATGATAAATAAAAGCTTTGATAAATCAATTTACCAAACTACTAAAAACCTAATAGAAACGGACGGGGATCAGGACCCACCGTAAAGAAGGCACATCCTTCATAACACAGATGCACAGGAAAAATAATGACCTGCCTTTCTTTTTTTTTTTTTTTTTTTCGTCTGTTGACACAGATTTAAGAGCCTGACAGAAGGTGGATTTGGTTTTGGACATTGACTGTTCATACAGTGCTAATGGGGCTGTAACTTGGTGCAATCTTTTGCAAGGCAATTGGACAGTGCCTATTAAAAGGCACAGAAACTCTGGTCCAGCAATTCCACTGCTAGGCATTTATGCCAAGGGTGCCCTCTCTCACCTGGGCACAAGTGCACGTGTGCAGGGGGCGGTGCAGCGTCCTCACCCCCGCACTGCAGACAACTTGTCTATACGGACCTATGGATCCGGTTTAGACCAGCTGGCATATACCACCTCGCTGTGGCTGCTCAGCAGCAGGAAGCGCGTGTAAAGGAGACGGGTGTGGCAGACACGGCGGGGGCCCCATCCTTGGCACAGACCCCCCGCGTGTCTCACACGCCAAAGCACTCATAGACAAAATGCTCAGAATGATTTCAACGAATGCTTGCATTGCGGCCTCACCTCTGGGTAGTAGCTGGGGCTGCAGAGTCGGGGTGTGGCGGAAAGTATTTCGTCTTTCATCTTGCGTGTTTTCTTCTGGTCGTGAGGACTATTTTTTACCATTATTGTTCACTGCGTCACAATTTAAATAAGCACAGTTTACCTAAAGGGAAAGAAAACAAAGGAAATGGGGGGGAGTGGGGGGGCAGAAACTCTCTCATTCTTTTGGGTAGTTGGGCCCTTTGCCTGTTTCCATGGAGACAGACACCAGCACATTTTATTTATTTATTGTCTTTTTAGAGCCGCACCCACGGCATATGGAGGTTCCCAGGCTAGGGGTCCAATCGGAGCTGTAGCCGCCGGCCTACACCACAGCCACGCCAGATCCGAGCCACGTCTTCAACCTACACCACAGCTCATGGCAATGCTGGATCCTTAACCCAGTGGGTGAGGCCAGGGATCGAACCCACGTCCTCATGGACGCTAGTCAGGTTCCTTTCCGCTGCGCCACCAAGAGAACTCCAACGCCAGCACATTTTAAACTCTAGCGATTTTACCAGACTTCGCAAGGACGACACCCTGTCACGTCGTCTATAAGTGAAACAGGGAAGCGCCTGGCGCCGGGTCTGTCCACGCGCCCCTGCTCCCTGCGGATCCCCTGGGGTAACGTCCTCACGGGAAGGAGGCCAAGAGAGACCCCAGGAGGCCATTCGGCAGGTCCTCCCAAGAAACACACGTTTCTGTCGTGCCCGACGCTCTGGCCCCTCGGAGCCAGGCCAAGGAGCACAGACGCAGGGAGCTCGCTGGTTCTGAAGAGAGGGGCCCCGGGGGCAGGAGACTGGCGGGCCTTCTGAGGCCCCGGCCCACCGGGAGGCAGGTGGAGAGCTTCCTGTCGGCAGCGGCGGCGTCTGGGCAGATCAGGCAGCGGCCTCTGCTGCAGGCGCCCGAGAGGTCTGACCTGACAGCACCGCTGTCCTGCCTCCCCTGCGGATCCTGGGAGCTGCCCGGAAGCGGGATGAATTCTTCCCACTTAGTTCTCACGGTTAAAACCATGTCTGAGATGTGCTTTAGAAAATAATGGATTGGTGCAGAGAATTACTTTCGAAGAACTGGTTTTTTAAAAATCCATTTGTACAGGGCTTTAAAAACAACTTTTCCTCGGAAAGGAGGGCGGCGTAGGCCGGCCACGGGGCCAGCATTTGCAGGGCAAAAACCCGGGAGGAACAGCAGTGGGCCTGCGCCTGCCCGGGTCCCAGCCCCGCACTCCGCAGCCTGACGGGCTGGCAGAGAACCGCCTGCCACGGGGTTCAAGCACTGCCGAGCCGGTGAAGGGGCTGGGCCTGGAGGCCAGCAAGCCTCGGCTGGGTCCCTAATTGCTTCTTGCGCAACGGCAGGCAGGGCCGGCTTTCCGAGGATCGCACGCTGCTCCCGGGCTCTGCCGCCCCAGGTTGCATAAGCCTCCTCATGGCAGAGTCATGAGTCACAAAGCAGCAGAACAAAGGGCCATTCTGACCAGGGCGGCACGAAGGTGGCACGGCTCTGCCCTCTGGAAAGGAGACAGCACCTGCATCTCCTCCCGCACGGTGCCCATGGGTCTGGGAGCAGCGCTGGAGACCCCCCCCGGGGGGTGGGAGCGGTCGGGGTCCGGCTGCCCAGCAGGCTCGGAGGCCACCCTGTCACACTGCGGCCGCCGTGGAGCTTTCCCGCCAAATCCAGCCATCCCGTCCCGACCCCTTGGCCTTGCTCATCAACTGGGACCGCGCCTCCTGTTGGGCCTCTGAGCTCCCGGCGTCCTGTCCTGCCCCAGCCCCTCCTCACGTCACGTGCTCCTCCTCTGTCGTGACAAGTTTCTGCGAAATCGGGGTCTAAGGTGTTGCTGCCCCGGTTGCCGCTAACAAAACCAATGCACAGCACCGGAATTTCAGGGGCGGAGAAGCAGCTCTGGAGAGAACCTGGCCCGGTCCACGGACTTTACAGATGAAGCAACTGGGCCAGAGAAGCCAAGAGGCGCTTTGCTTACTCGGGGCCTGACGCGGGCCCTGTGTGACCTTTATGCTCAGCGCGCACGGTCACCTCACACGCTCTGCCTCCCGTGTGAATTCGGCATCAGCCCGAAGCCTCTGCCAAGCCTGGCTGTTCACTCGGAGAGCCCAGCCCCGTGTGTGGATGAGAAGAGAGTCGTGGCAACACTGCAGCCTGCAGGTGAGTCTGAAGATAACAGCTGCTCACCTGGGCAGGGCCACCCCGCAGCCCCAACAGGCCTTGCACAGGCTCCGTCCTCCAGGAACCAAGCCCTGCAGAGAGGGGCGGATTTGGGTTTGGACTGAGATGGTGACCCCAGGGGAGGGTTTGTGCAGAGGGACCTCTGCCAAGCCTTCCCCAGGAAAATCCTGACTCTCCCGGAGTTTTGGTCTTTTCACCTGCAGTTTATAGCTGCAGCCCACGAGTCCTGTCCCCGACCCCCGCCACAGCAGCCGTCCCTGCTCAGTCATGGCCACAAGGGGAAAACTGCCTTTCACGCTGGCCTCATCTCCCTAAGGTCTGGCCAGCCGGCGCCAGAACGCGCTGGACGCCTAGCATCCAGGCTCCCATGGTCCTCAAACGTCTTTAAGAAGCAGAGGAGTTCCCGCTGTGGCTCGGCCGTAACGAACCCAACTGGTAACGATGGGGCCGCAGGTTTGATCCCTGGCCTCGCTCAGTGGGTGAAGAATCCAGCGTTGCCGTGAGCTGTGGTGTAGGTCACAAATGCGGCTTGGATCTGGTGTGGCTGTGGCTGTGGTGCCGGCAGCTGAAGCTCTGATTCGGCCCCTACCCTGGGAACTTCCATATGCCGCACACGCGGCCCTAAAAAGTAAAAAAACAAACAAACAAAAAAAAACCAAAAAAACAGAAGAGTGTGGAGAAATGCAGGTTAGACACTGAAGGTATAGAGTTTCAGTAGAAAGTCAGGTGAACCCCAAAGGTGCCAGTTACTGCATTAACGTCAACCTACAGAGAGGCTGAATCCCTCTTCACCGTGTTTTCCAAAGAACTGGATAGAAACACCCTCCAGTCTCCGCACGGACACTACCCTTCCGCACGGTTTTCTCTGGCTGCCCCCACCCCATCCGTTGTCCCCGCTTTCCTTTTCTCTGTGGCACCTGTCAGTACCATGCCGTCCCCGTAACCCGTGCATCTTGGTTTAGTGTCTGTCTTCTCTACCCAGTGAAAGCTCCAGGAGAACCCAGATTCCTTTCTGTTCTGCTCACCCCTGTACCCAGAGCTTAGCACAGAGGCTGCACACAGCAGGGTACACTATAGAAAGTCGCTGGACAGACAGAGGGACGGATGGGTGGACGGAGGGACAGAGATATCAAATATGAAGAGGACACAAACCCAGGAGAGCAGGGCGGAAGGGCAGATGACAAAGTCCACAACCACAATGACCGCGGCAGGTGAGAATGACAGTCTGAAGCTAGCAGATGGGGTTTACCAGGCTCAGTAAATCAATCCCACCCTGAGGCCTCAGGAAAACAACTGCGCTCGAACAGGACGGGAAGACAGTGGGGCTGAAGGACAGCACGTGCAAAGCTGACAGCACCTCGGAAGGCGGCCGCTCAACCTGAGTCAGAAGGACGGCGGCCGCGGGGCCGCATCCTCAGGACGCTCGTTAGCATAATCACCGTTCTCGGCGCACGGGTGTGCCCACGCACATTCCTTCACTTTGAACTCACTTCTCTTCCCACAGACGTGCAATAGTCCCGTGAGCAAGCCTGGCCTGTAACAAAAACGAGAAACCTCTGAAACGACTGCCAGTAGGAAGCGAGGCGGCTGGATACAGAACAGTGTTTAAAGAAGAATGAAGACGCCAGGGCACGCATGCGGAGCCGCGTCTCGGACACCCAGATGGGGGGGGGGGGTCCTGAGAAAAAGGATAAATGCCAGTGTTGGCTTAGTTTTCGGGAGAGCCTTGCCGTGAGGCTGGTCTCTGCCGTCAGCTCGTGTGAGCAGCATCCGAACTGTAAGAGAAGCAGAACGAAACAGCGTCTACCTGCTGATAAGATTCCCAAATGATTTCCGCACACCTTAACTTCTGAGAAGTGCTGTTGAGAGAAGGAAGGTCACCCGGCCTGTCCTGCCCCATCCACACCCAAGGAGGGCCTGGCCACCCTCTCCTGGGCCTCCCTTCTGCAGCCCTCGTCCCCCGAGGTAAATGGTAAACCATGGACTTTGTCATGATAATGTGCCAATAACCTGTTTCATCAGTCGTAGCAAAGGTACCTTCCACACTAATGCAAAATGTCACTATTAGGAGAAACTGGGAGGGAGTTGGGGTCAATCGGGAACTCTCCATACTTTTCTGTGAACCCAAAACTGTTTGAGAATAAAGCCTATTAAAGAATAATGAGTCCGGAGCTCCCGCTGTGGTGCAACAGGATCAGCAGCATCCTGGGAGCCACTGGGACATGGGTTTGACTCCTGACCCAGCACAGTGGGTTAAGGATCTGGCCTTGTCACAGCTCCGGCTCAGGTCGAGACTGTGGCGCAGATCTGATCCCTGGCCCAGGAGTTCCGTACGCCACAGGGCAGCCAAAAATGACACACACACACAGAAAACAAAAACAAAAAACAATCATTAAAAAACATGAGTCCTTAAAAACGAAACATAGAATTAACATATGATCTCACAATTCTACCTCCAGGAAAAACATACCACAAAGAACTAGAAGCAAGGACGCAAGCAGATACCTGCCAGCCCGCTTCACCCCGGGACGATGGTAAACACGGCGTGGTCCACGCACACAGCGGAGCCCGGCCCCGCCTCGAAAAGGAAGGGCCTCTCGCACAGGCTGCAGCCGGGCTGGGCCTCGGAGGCAGGATGCGCAGAGAGATAAGCCAGTGATGCAGAGACAAACGCTGTCTGACTCCGCTCGCCTGAGGTCTCTCTCGGGTCGTCAGCTTCACCGAGACAGAGGGCAGTGGGGGGGCGCCCGGGGCTGCGGGGGTGGGGGACGAGGCCCTGTCTGTTGTTGATTGGGGACAGGAGGCCGATTTTGCAAGACGGAACATGCTGTTGTTCGGGGCACACCTTGCGGATACACTTAGGACCACGCGTCTGTGTCCACAGGCGTGAGGAGGATGTCACTGTGGTCGTGCGGGCGTCTCACCACACATGAAACTGACAGCAATGAAAGACCAAGGAACCGCGTGGTGTGACTTTGCGCGGGCACAGGTTACTCCAGGAAGAAGGCGCCCCCGACAGTGCAGTCTCTGCGGGGGCAGGACCAGGGACGGGACCAGGGACTTTGCACACACTGTCAGCTTCCAGCACGTTTTTGGCGTCTGCCTTTCGCAGGTTTTCCGTTTAAGGTGCAAGGCTGGCCAACAAGCCCGCAGCCCTCTCAAACAGCAGCAGGCCGTTCAGAGCTAGAGGGTCAGGCTGGGGGCTCTCCCCTCACGCACGCGTCGGGTTTTCGGCAGAGACCCTCCACGTGCGGCCTCAGAGGCTTCGCACTTGCATCTCTAGAAGAGACACCGTCTCAAGCATCTGGGCAGCTGTTTATTCACGGGCGCCCAAAAGTGCAGCCTGGGGGGCATAAAAGGACAACGCGTGTCCGTCGATGGCATTGCTCCTGTCGCCCTTTACAACGGCAGCGGCGGGTTTCTGCAGGACCATCCCTTCCCCAGCGTCCAGGAACAAGCTGGCCCGCGTACCCGATACCCTGAGGGTTAGCGCAGGCCTGGCTCCTCCTATGTGCTCCCTGCTCACCAGCCTCCTGGTCGGCCTCAGCACTGCTCTGCTCCCGGGGGACCCTACACAGAGTGGCTGGACACCTCCCCCAGGCCTCGCAGCGTTAGGGACCGACTCTGCGCCAACTCTGCCCGATGACTCCAGAGCCAGTGTGTTGACCATGACGCCACATTGCCTGAGCCGGGAGCTCAGGCCGGTGCTGTGCACCCGCCGCAGGGCAGGAGGCTGCAGGCCAGCTTCCAGCCCCAGCACAGTGCACTGCCCTGGGCAGGAGACACTGGAAGGATTCCAGGCCCGAGCGCTCATTACCCGAAGGGCAAGGAAGGGGAAAGCTCCCAGGGACCTGAGTCCATAAACCCTCAGGCGTCGGATTACCAGACGGGACCGGGGAAAGCACACGGCCTGGGGAGGGCATCCCACGTCCCACCCCACCTCCTCGTCCTGAACAGCAGCATGTTCCGACGCCGGGGACCCTTGCATAATCCAACTGTCATCTGTACCAGGGACACCGTCGAGTAATTACTCCTCGCCAGCCCTCTCGTGACGCCAAGATGCTTCTTAAAGGAGACGCTAAAGATTCCAGCAAGTGCAGTCGCTGGTATAGGCAACTGGCTATAAGCAAAAGAAAGGGGACCTGTGACCGGGGAGGAAAGAGAGACGCAAGGAAGTGGCAAGAGACACAGCATCGGAGTGACAGCAAGGGTGGTGCCACGGAGGCTGCGGTGGCACCGGCGAGACGAATGCCACATGCGTGCCAGGGGCCCACACACCTGCTAAGTAATGAATCCGAGGAGGTGCTGCTGACCTGGGGGAGGCACTGCGCCGATATCCTGGGGACTTGGGAAGCCAGGGGAGGCCCCAGCCCGCTGGCTCTCCCCCGCCTCGCATGGCTCCTTGGGCCTGGCGGGCAGGGTCCCCCTGGTGGAGGGGGCCGGGGAGCGGGGGCTTGGGGCGTGTCCCGCGACCTCCTCTCCAGGGAAGCAGGCCTCTCAAAGGTCTTCACCGAGCACACGGGGCAGAGGACGTCCTGTGCGAGTCAACAGCCGCTCCTCAGGGCAGGCCCAGGCTGCGGAAAGAGCCCCAGCCTCTCAGCGCGTCCACGAGATTTCAGGTGGCTGGCCAGAAGCACCAGCCGCAGGGGGCCCACCAGGGGTCTGGGTGGTTTGGCTTGACTGGCAGCATAGCTGGGAGTCTGGCATCAACTGAAAGGCTCATCGCTCAAGTCTACAGCACAAACGTGGGAGTTCCCTTTGTAGCTCAGAGGGTTAAGGACCCAACACAGCATCCACGAGGATGCAGGTTTGATCCCTGGCCTCACTCAGTGGGTTAAGGATCCAGCGTTGCCATGAGCTGTAGGGTAGGTTGCAGGCGTGGCTTGGGTCCTGCATTACTGTGGCTGTGGTGTAGGCTGGCAGCTGCAGCTCTGATTTGACCCCGAGCCTGGGAACGTCCATATGCCGCAGGTGTGCCCCCCCCCAAAAAAACCCCCACAAACATGGAGAACCAGTGCAATATTTACTTTTTTAAGTATGCAGTCTTTTGGTGAACGTGTGAAAGAACAATACAAGTTTATCCAGGCTATGACTGTGCAAATGTATTGATACGGATAAAGAAATCAGAGAAAAAAGAGAAAAGTTCACGTAAAATCCTTGGGATGGTGGTTTTATTCTCATAGAATTTCCTAAGATAATATGACTTTCACTAAATGACACATGCTACTCATGCTCACCCCAATCTCTAAAAGAAGGTGAAATTTATAAAAAGCTGATGAGCTGTCCCCCACGTCCCTCCGCCTGCTGCTCCAAATCCCGCTGCAATCCATCTCGACATCTCAGCATCACCCTTGCACACCTGCCCCACACTCGAAGGAAAGCACAGCCACACACAGGGACTTGGAGTTGTCACCCTTTTAGAAAAATGGGAGACAAATATCAATAAAAAGAAATTATTTTTAAAAAGACCAAATGGCAAATCTGGAAAAAAAAAATGACAAAAACTGAAATGAAAGTTCACTAGAGGACTCAAGAGAGGATTTGAGTAGGTAGAAGAAAAAGTCTGAGCTTTGGAAGACAGGTTAATAGATGTTACCCTGTATGGGGAACAGAAGGAAAAAAGAATGAAGAAAAACAAACAGGGCCTCAGAAGCCCTTGGGACCCCATCAAGCAAGTGAGCACCCACATTGGAGATTCCAGAGGCAAAGGCGATAAAGGGACAAAAAGAACATTTGAAAAAATAACGGCCCAAGTCTTCCCAAATTTGACGAAAAACATTATTCTACACATCCAAGAAGATCAATGAACTCCTAGAAGGATAAACTCCAAGAAATCACAACTTAGACACATCCCCCTCGCACTTTCAAAAGACAGATCATCCTGAAGGCAGCAGCTCCCCGTGTACCTGGGCTCCTCAATACAGCTGATTTCTTTTTTCCTTTTTCTGTTTGTTTTCTGTTTTTTATTTTTTGGCTTTTTAGGGCCGCGCCTGAGGCACATGGTAAGTTCAGGTCAAACTAGGGGTCAAATCGGAGTTGCAGCTGCCGGCCCACGCCACAGCTACAGCAACGCCAGATCCAAGCTGCATCTGTGACCAACAGCACAGCTCACAGCAATGCCGGATCCTTAACCCACTGAGCAAGGCCGGGGATTGAACCCTCGCCCTCCTGGATACTAGTCACGTGCGTTACATCCGAGCCGCAATGGGACGTCCCAGCTCGTTTCTCATCAAAACCCTAAGCGTCACAAGGCAATGAGAGGACATGTCTGTAGTGCTGAATGAAAGACTGTCAACCATGAATTCTACATTCAGCAAAACTGGCCTTCAAACACAAAGGAGAAATCAAGACATTTTCAGATAAGCAAAAACTGAGAGAATCCACTGCTAGCAGACCTGCCCTGCAACAAATCACTGTGGAGACGCCTCCGGGCTGAAATAAAAAGACACTAAACAGTAACTCGAATCCACAGGAAAAACTAAAGACCCCCAGTAGAGGTCACTACACAGGCAAATATAAAAGGCAGCATGAGTATTTTTATCATAACTCTTTCTGTGCCTACGAAATTGAAAAGACACTCCGTGTATCAACAGTTACAAGTCTGTGTTGAAAAGGCATACAACGTGCAAAGACGTCATCAGAAGGAAAACAGCAGGACAAAGGGGGCGGGGGACGGACTACAAAGCCGCACAGGTTCTGACAACATGCGACGGAGTCCGTTTCAACCTGAACTAGAGCGTTAGCGCCTAAGCCGTGGAGCATAACCCCTGGAGCATCCTCTTAGAAGACAACTTTTAAAAACACAATTGAAGAAATGACAGGAGATATTTCAATGGTACAGTAAATATCTATGTAACATAGAGAAAATAACTCTATAGAATAAAGGAACAAAAAAGACAGGCTATAGAGAAAACAGTAAAATGACAGATATAGATCCTGCATTATCATTAATCAAAATTGTAACTGAGTTTTAAAGTATCTGTTTATTATTATTATTATTATTATTATTATTATTATTATTTTGTCTTTTTGCCTTTTCTAGGGCCGCTCCCACAGCGTATGGAGGTTCCCAGGCTAGGGGTCGAATGGGAGCTGTAGCCGCCGGCCTACACCAGAGCCACAGCCACGAAGGATCAGAGCCTCGTCTGCAACCTACACCACAGCTCACGGCAACGCCAAATCCTTAACCCACTGAGCAAGGCCAGGGATCGAACCCACAACCTCATGGTTCCTATTCGGATTTGTTAACCACTGAGCCACAACGGGAACTCCCCTGTTCATCAATTTTTAAAAATAACAACAATAAACCCATTACATGTTAGCCTAAATAAAGCATTTTATGAAAAGTAACCACTTTGTCCACAGCAAATAAGTGAGAAGGCTGGCATTATTTTTTCTTTTTCTTTTTTTTGTCTTTTGTTTTTTGTCATTTTTAGGGCTGCACCCCAGCATATGGAGGTTCACAGGCTAAGAGTCGAATCGAAGATGTAGCTGCCAGCCTACACCACAGCCACAGCCACATGGGATCCAAGCTGCGTCTGCGACCCACACCACAGCTCATGGCAACACCGGATCCCCAACCCACCAAGCGAGGCCAGGAATCGAACCCTCGTCCTCATGGATACTAGTCAGGTTCATTAACCACTGAGCCACGGTGGGAACTGCATGGCCTGTTTTCTATTTCTGCAAATCTCTTTTTTTTTTTTTTTTTTAGTCTCTTTGCCTTTTCTAGGGCTGCTCCCCAGGCATATGGAGGTTCCCAGGCTAGGGGTCTAATCGGAGCTGTAGCCGCCGGCCTACACCAGAGCCACAGCAACGTGGGATCTTGAGCCACATCTGTGAACCTACACCACAGCTCACGGCAACACCAGATCTTTAACCCACTGATCGAGGCCAGGGATCGAACTTGTGTCCTCACGGATGCTAGTTGGGTTTGTAACCCGCTGAGCCACAAAAGGAACTCCCCTTTTGTTTTTTTTGTTTTTTGTTTTTTTTTGGTCTAGTTCTAACTTGACACATTTCATTATACAAAATTTTTTTAATATTTGTTAATACTGCCACTGGTTTTAGCTGAAAATGCTTTAAGTTTTAGGAACTTTAAGCTCACAGTGGTGGAAACAAGTTTCCAAAACTCTAATTTTCACTAGAGAGCTCAAATTCTATTATTGATAACGAAAACTGTTGGCTATTTCCCTTGTTGGGACAGGCTCTTTTCATTCCTTTTTAAGGAAAGCTCTACCAAACACGTAAGTCAAGATAAGCTAAATTTGTCAGTTATTTATGTTCTGCGAAAAACAAAAGCAAAAACAAAAACAAAAAACAAAAACAAAACAAAAAAGCCCAGCTACTTGAGAGTTTTATCCATGCCTTTGTTCAAGACGACCGACCGACCGACCGACCGACCGACCGACCGCTGCAGCTCAGTCCGCCCTGGGAGGCAGCCCCCTTGTCACAAAGCGTTCAACAAGGTGTCCCCCAGCGTTGAGATTTACAAAATCCACGTCTTGCTTCTTCCCTTCTCGAGGAAGAGTCGTGGGCCGTCGCTGGCCGCCCCGGGGCAGCCCCGCTCCCCGTGCCGTCGATTGCGCTTAGACGCCGTCAGGGCACGTGGCAGCTCGGCTGTTCCAGAACACAGCCCCAGTTTCACAAAAGGCACCCGGGGCTTAGAGCGCGTGCCGGCCCGCCCTCGCTGAGGGAGGCCTCGTCTGTGCTCCCCGTGGACCCCGATGGAACAGCCGACCCGCAGCTGCCGCCTCAGGGAGAAAAGCACTCACTGCAGACGAGCCCCGCCTGCAGCTGCGGCTCCAACACGACCGGCGACAGTGGAGCGGGCAGGCAGCCGGGCCAGGACCCCGGAGAGGACCGGTCAGCCGAGGACGAGGACGTCCGCAGGGCCACCTGTCTGAGCTTCCCTGCGGGCCCCTGTCCAGCAACACCAGCGCTCACCCTGTAAGAGGCTCGGTGGCTTTTTCATTGCTCATGTGACAAGCACTAAGGAGCGAAGTTGGTTTTTAAAAGAACTCATCACACCTACATTGAAAATATTCTATTCCTTCGTCTTTAAACTCTGAATGACAGGTCCAAATGCAACGTCGCAAATTAACTGGCCCCTTGCTAGAACCTGAGTTTTTTCTGCAGCATTAAACACAGGAAGGTAAATTCTTAATCCACGGAGCTGAGAGGGAAAAGCTTTCATCACATTTTCGCTTCTTACCTGCAGTTCCAACCAGGTTCTCCCCCCATCAGACGTCTCCCTTTGTGAGTGAGCAACGCCGTGCTACAGCCGCTCACGTTTCTCGGTTCTTTGTTCGAAATCGGTGCAGCTGTGGCTCGAGAAAGCGGACCCTCCAAATCTCCCATCGTTAAGCCAATGAGTCAACCTTAAAGACAACAAAAGGCATTATAAATAAATGTCATTTTATTTTAGAGTAAGACGTCGAATTCTAAAATAGTATCGGTTTTACAAAAAGACAAAAAAAAAAAAGGAGTTCCCGTTGTGGTGCAGTGGTTAACGAATCCGACTAGGAACCATGAGGTTGCGGGTTCCATCCCTGCCCTTCTTCAGTGGGTTAACGATCCAGCGTTGCCGTGAGCTGTGGTGTAGGTTGCAGACGTGGCTCGGATCCCGCGTTGCTGTGGCTCTGGCGTAGGCTGGCGGCTACAGCTCCGATTCAACCCCTAGCCTGGGAACCTCCATATGCCGCGGGAGCGGCCCAAGAAATGGCAAAAAGACAAAAAAATAATAATAATAATAAAATAAAATAGTATCGGTTTTAGATAGAACTATAATATTTAGAAATGTCTTTCCCAAAAGTTGTTGAAACAAGACAAAAAAGTCTACATACGTTTTGCTGTATTTCTGCATAAGAATCTTGACTTTTTTTTGCCAAAGGTTGTTATTGTTCTCTATTAGTGACTTTGAACATCTTTTTTGTACATAGTTTTTCATATTTTCTCTTCAGTGAATTGTTTATTCATATAATTTGTTCACTGAAAAACAGGTTGCCGTTTTGTTTTTTTTTTGTCTTTTAAAAGCTTTTATTGATTTTTTTCTTACTCAAGGAATTTATCACACTTGTAGCTGTACAATGATCATCACAATCCAATTTCACAGGATTTCCATCCCACAACCCAAGCACATCCCCCCACCCCCCAAAGTGTCTCCTCTGGAGACCAAATGTTTTTCAAAGTCTGTGAGTCAGCATCTGTTCTGCAAAGAAGTTCAGTCTGTCCTTTTTTCAGATTCCACATGTCAGGGAAAGCACTGGATGTTGGTGTCTCATGGTATGGCTGACTTCACTTAGCGTGATAATTTCTAGGTCCATCCATGTTGCTAAAAATGCTAGTATTTCGTTCCTTTTAATGGCTGAGTAATATTCCATCGTTCCACGTCTTCTTGGTGCACTCCTCTGTCGATTATTTATTCATATAATTTGTTCACTGAAAAACAGGTTGCCTTTTCTTAATAACACACAGAATTTTACCCCATTGTAATTAATATTTTATCTTTCAACTTTGCTCAGGTCTCTTCCCTTCAAAAATGAAGCTTCTTAATACTTACATAACCAAATCTGTCAATTTTATCCTTTAGAGGTTTGCATTTCCTACACAGTTTGGACAGTCGTCTTTATCACAACATTACAGAACTACTCTCTAATATTTTCTCCTAGGATTTAAAAATACGTCCTTGAAGTACAGTTAATTTACAATGTTGTGTGGATTTCCGGTGTACAGCGAAGTGATTCAGTTACACATAAACGTCTACTTCTTTTCGGATTCTTTTCCGTCACCGAGTAGAGGTCCCTGGGCTCTGCAGAAGGTCCTGGCTGTTTACCTCGTTTCTATAGTGCGTGTGTGTTAACCCCAAACTCCCGGTTCACCCCCTTCCCCTGCTCGAAGTTCATCGTCTATGTCTGTGAGTCTGTTTCTGCTCTGTCAATGAGTTCAGCTGTGTGTTTGCGTAAGATTTCACACATAAGCAATGTCACACATTTGTCTTTCTGTCTGACTTCCTTCATTTGCTCATCTCTAGGTCCAGCCACGCTGCTGTACAGAAAATCCTCAGGGCACTCCGGGGACTACACAGCATCATGTCATCTGCAGGGACAGTTTCACTTCTTTTCCAACGTGGATTCCTTTCATTTCTTGTTCTTCTCTGGTTGCCATGGCTAGGATTTCCAGATGGAGGCCGGATAAACGCGGTGAAAGTGGGCATCCCTGTCTTGTTGCTGTTCTTAGGGGAAATGCCGTCAGCTTTTCACTGCCAAGTACGATGCTAACTGGCTGTTGGTCTGTCCTGTGTGGCCCTCATAACATTGAAGGTACCCTCTGTGCCCACTTTCTGAAGAGGTTCTTTTTTCAATCATAAATGGATGGTAAAGCTTCTAGCATTTTATTTTACTTTTGTACATTTAAACTGCCTGAAGCTCTTGATTATTTATGGTGTTATGTATGATGTTTTTTCTTCCACAGGGGCGGCCAATCTGTCTAGCACTATTTATCGATAATGTTTTCGCCCCGGATGAAATGACATGGCATCTTTAGCATAAAGGAAGCGTCTCCATGTTTCAATTTGTTCCACAAAAGCATCTGTCCATCCTATGCTCCCTCCGCGCCGTGGCTTCAAAGGCAGTCCTAAAACTACGTAAATGCAAACCCCTGGCCACTCATCTGCATTATCACAAATATCTTGTCAGACATCATGCCTTTACTTCTCCACACAAATGTTAGGCAAATTTGTCCAGCCAAAAAAAAAAAAAAGCTAATGGGATTTTTGCTTTGAATTGCATTAAAATTATACATTAATTTGAGAGGAATTACTGTTTTATTTATTCATTCATCCATGTATTTATTATTGCCTTACTAATCAGGCTCTACTTTTTGTTCTTCGGTAAAAATACTCTGATTTTGAGAAGAGAGGTCATTGTGAGGGTGCTTGTCCTTGGATGTCTTACAACGCCTGTCGCCGTGAGTACAAGTCCCTGCTTTTTACACCAAATGCCCTCTTCAGGGCCAGCTGGTTTGCTATCTGAGTCTCTCGGAGTTTCTGTGCACACAAGCACATTCCATTTGTGAAAAAAATTCTACTTTCTTTGGGAGTTCCCGTCGTGGTGCAGGGGTTAACGAATCCGACTAGGAACCATGAGGTTGCGGGGTCGATCCCTGGCCTCGCTCAGGGGGTTGAGGATCAGGCATTGCCGTGAGCTGTGGCGTAGGTCGCAGATGCGACTCGGATCCCGCGTGGCTGTGGCTGTGGCGCAGGCTGGTGGCTACAGCTCCGATTCGACCCCTAGCCTGGGAACCTCCATGTGCTGCGGGAGCGGCCCTAGAAGAGACAAAAAGAAAAAAAGAAGAAAAAAAATCTGCTTTCTTTTTTCATTATTATTCTTTTAAAATGCTAAATATTAGAAATTACAAAAGATCTATCTACTTTCTGAGTCTAGGGAGAGAGTCTTCATACTTCACAACATAACGTTAATGACAGCAAAGGGAATTTGAGATTTTGGAAAAAAAACAGTTTGGGGAGACTATAGCAGGTGTAACGGAAGATAACCAGTAGGCAAACAGAAGTACTGAAAGCTGAGTTAACCTCTGAAAATGCACATGCGTGCCCCTTAACCCTATTTACCTAGAACGCTCTGCAGAACATAAGAACAGCGAGCTGCATTCCACCGCATCTGAGCCAAGAGGTTGTCACGCGTCACGTGGCTTCTGGAAAATCCACTGTGGGAGGGTGAGAAGGAGAAAAGCATCAGCACTTGGTACAACAGGAAAGTAGTTTTGAACTTGCGGGCCCCTGAAAGGGTCCTAGAGACCCTAGGGGTCCTCAGACTGTGTTTCAAGAACCCCTTTTACAGCTGACTCCCCTCAACAGCCTCAGGGACGCTGGATTAAACCGGTCTTGAAAGTGGTTAAAGAAGAAAGATCACAGCAAGGCTTAGGAGGCGCAATCCTTCCAGGGGGAAAAGCCTCATAAACACGCACAGCCACCTCCCGTGGCTGCAGACTCCCCAAACAGAAAACACACCCGAAGGCAGGCACACCAGTCTCACCTCTCTGAAGCCTTCCCTCGGTTCCCAGGCACACGGTGAACGGCAGCGTCCGCTCCGCGCCCGTGCGCAGCACTCTGGACGTGGCCATGAACCCGCGGGTGCTACGGCCTCGGTAATGGGGACATTTTGGCTCCAGATGGTGCTGAACTTTGCCCATTCCAGAAATATCCCAGAAGACACTCCCAAGGCTCTGAGTGATGCAAACCACATTTACCCACTTACCAGAGACAAACAGGAGACGGAAAGCAGGACCTCAGCTCTTCCCAACAGGAGCCCTGCCTCCTCCCTGCACCCCGGACAGACCCCTCGGTCCTGAGAGCCCGTCTGCTCAGAGCGGACCCAAGCACTACCTGTGCGCCCGGAGATGAGGGGACAAGGCTGGGCCCCCCTCCCGTGCATCAGGGAGGACGCTGAGAGCAGGTCTTCCCGGCCCCCATTGGGGCAGGAGGGAGCATTCCCGCAGCTCCCGCTTGCAGCGCTCGTTGGACGAGGTGACCCACGGCCCTTTACCCTTCAGCCCCATGGCCTCCCCTCCCTGTCACGAGGGAGCTTTCGACTGCATTGCTCTGCTCCGGCTGCCACAACAAAGGGCCCCAGACGGGGCGGCTGAAACCACACGTGTTTACTCCCCTCACAGCCTGGAGGCTGGACGCCTAGGTCAAGGTGTCGGCAGCGCGGGTCTCCCGAGAGCCTCCCTCCTGGGCTGGCACGTGCACCTGCTGCTGGTGGCCTCATGTGGCCATCCCTCTGTGTGTGTGTCCTGATTGCCTCATCTCACAAGGACACAGTCCTTTGGTTTAGGGCCCATCCTCGGGACCTCAGTGTACTTTAATCACCTCTGTGAAGGCCCCCCCCCCTCCCCCGCTCCAAACTCAGCCCCATAGTCCTGGGGGGGGGGCGGGACTCAAATATAGGACCTGGGTGGGGGGTGGGGGTCAGGCCGGAACAGCCCCCTGCGCTCCCCTCGTGCGCCCTTCCGCGTTGTCACTGCACCTGGTTCACCTCTGAATCTACAGTCCCCGCAAAGCTCCTGGCGCGTGGCCGCCATTCCATATGTATTTGCCCAATGTGCGAAAGTTTTACAAGGATTCACTTGTAAATCCACCAGCCTCGCAAATAAGACAAATTAGGAAAAACAGAAACCCTATTTTGAAGAGGCTCCCCTCTAGCCTCATAATCACAAGTAAGCATGTGTTCGCACACAAAGCATTAGACCAAAGCATTAAACCCAAAAGGTTATGACGTGCTGGACTATGAATCCAATTATTTTCTTGGTGGTAACAAAATAATTCTATGGGTTTACTTAGCGGCTTCACTGGAGCGCAAAGACAAGAGAGCTAAATCAACTTTTAAACGTTTCATTTTCAGAACGAGGTTTACGACCGATTCATGAAGCCACTGGCCGAGCAGGTGCATTTTAAGCTGATCTTCCCACGGGGGGACCTCCCGCACAGCTAAGTCACTGCACTGTCACAAACCATAGCACCTGCACATTAAAGGCACATGGGTTTTGGTCAAAACTTCCCCACGTGTGCTGTCACAGGACTCAATTTCACATGTAAATGAACTTTCAAGCCTAGGGTTTAAAGCAGGAAATTAAGCAAATCTGGTGGAATTTTTTCCTTTCTCCCTCTTTCTAAATAGGAAAAAAAAAAAAAAAGTTGTTTCTCAAGGCACGAGGCAGGGCCAGGCCATTACGTGTCCCCAGAATCACATCTGCATCCGCATCTGGGTCACAAGGCTGGGGGCTCACGGAGGCCGTCCGCACGCTGCATCTGGAAACTGGTTCGGCGGGAGGAAAAGTGCAGCCACACGCGGCCAGCTTCTTGAAGCGCATGGATGAAAGATCTTTAGAAACAAAGTTTCCTGAACGCCACCAAACTGGCTGGAAGCTTCAGAAGTCTGGGGTTTTTCTCCCCTGGTTTTCAGCAGCTCAAGGACCAGGCCGCCTAAAATTCCCCGCGTGGGGAGCAGCAGAGAGACACAGAGACAGCAGCTCTGTGCGGGCCTCGGCGGGCCGTCCTATTTCACAGAGCTGCCTGCAAACAATCCTTGTGGCACATTGGGGAAAAAGCACAATTTTAGGAAATGCAAGCACCCTGAAGTCGCCCTGGCCTGCAGATAACCTAGCCCATAACAATGCAACCTGAAAAAGATGCTGCAAGAAACGTGTGAGAATAAAATGCTTCCCCGTTTCAGGAACTAGGTCAGCGCATCTCCGACGTGACTTCCCGGCTCTGGCTTTGAGGCCGGGTGAGGTGGTTTTCCCGCAGGAAACGAGCGGCTCTGGGGCTCAGGCCCCCCAGCACCACCCCAGCACCCGGGGAGCAGGCCTCGAACCCCACCTCCGAGGCCCACGGAGGGACCTGAGACGTGCTCTTAGAGGAAGAGAGCAGCGACACCCCAAACACGGGCGAGCGGGGAAGGGGATTCCAGCGCCACAGGTCGCCCCTCGCCCGTCCGCTGCAGGGACAGGCCCACGGCGAGGCGACCATGCATCTGAGTCTCGTTCAAACAAAAAGCATTTGAAAATCTTTTTTTCATGTTCAGAGGGTGATAACCTAGAAAAGCAGGAAAGCTTTGAATGTTGTGTTTGTTTGGATTTGTTTTTCTTTTCTCTTTGTCCCGGGACAAAGGAAATGCTTTTAAAAATAAGGAATTTAGCAAACTTTCATCGCGGTATAAAAAAACCACATGAGGAGGGCAGCCCTGGGCCTTGGGATAGCAGCCTTGAAGAGCCACTATTCTCTCAACATCAGAATATGGAAACCACAGGAGTCTTTAAGTGAGAGGAATGTGGAGTGAAAAGGCGGGGACAGGAGTTTCTGCTATGGCACAGAGGGTTGAGGACCTGACTGCAATGGCTCGGTGGTTGTGGAGGCGCAGATTCAATCTCTGGCCCCGAGCGCAGGTGAAAGGATCTGATGTCGCCACAGCCGTGGCGCGGAACCACCCCTGGCCTGTGACTTCAATATGCCGTGGGTGCGGCCCTAAAAAGGAAAATGGAAAGAGAAAAAGAAAGAAAATGGGGGACAGAGAAGGGGCTGCTGTGTCATCAGGAGCCGAGCACAGGGGGACGAGGCTGGAGAAGGCCAGCCGGCGGTGCTGTCCCCGTGTGTGACCCTCACCCCTGCCAGGAGCTTCCTCTGCAGGAACGACAAGGGGGCAGCCGCGGCCTCGCCCGGCAGCGAGGGCTCAGGGGCCCCATCGCCCGCTGCCCCATCGCCTCCGGGAGGGGCTGGAACCCGCCTCCCCACCCCCACCTCATAAAGGCGCGGCCTGGCGATTCTGCCACAAATCAACAAACCCGTTGCCCTTCTAGTCTAAGAGGCTGACTGGTACTTGCTGGGCATCAATAAGACTCAGGTTTATAAACTCCAGCCCCTCATCCCAACCCTCCCCTGTGCGCCAGAGGGTCCTGGGGACGGGAGAGCCAGGCTGGCAGCAGGAAACCCGTCACCTAAACCCCCTCTTCTCTTCGGAGATGGAGGTTCCCCCCCTCCGCCATGGGAAAAAGATCTGTTTTCAGTTCTGGTCTCTTAGAAAACTTTCTGACCTCACCTAAAAAAGCCCGGAGAAGGAGTTCCTGCTGTGGTGCAGTGGGTTAAGAATCCGACTCCAGCGGCTCTGGTTGCTGGAGAGGTGCAGGTTCAATCCCTGGGCCGGGGCAGCGGGTTAAAGGATCCGCCGTTGTCGCAGCTCCAGAGTAGCTCGCAGCTGCGGCTGGGATTCAGTCCCCGGCCTGGGAATTTCCACGGGCTGCAGGTGCTGCCGTTAACAGCAAAAAAGACCCACAAAGACAAAGAATGAAAACTTCACCCTAACTCCCAGCCCTTCCTCCATCACGGGTTTTCAAATCACACTCTCTTCGCCCACTCAAATGCAAGTTCCACAGCTTCACAGGTCCCAGGCTGGGGACAAGGCAGGAAGAGAGACGTCGCCAGAGTCCGCCACATGCCTGAGGGGCTGTCACCCTCTTAGCTTAGGGTCACGTGGCCAGGAAGGGAGCGTGCGTCTGTGTGTCCGCATCAAGCACTGGGATCAGGGCTGCATTCATTCCCACAGTCCCGGGGGCCGCGGCGCATGGAGGAAAAGACTTGCACCTCGAGTGAAAAGCGTGGCCTCCCAGGGACAGGTCCACAGCAGGATGGGGTGGCGGGCTGGCTGAGCAGCTCAGGGCGGGCTGCCAATGAAACCGCTGGCTTTCAGCACCCAGACCTGCCCCTGGCTATCCCCCAAGCTTGAAGACGGGAGATTATGGGGACAAATGGTCTCTGAGGCTGAGAGGCAGGTGCCCTGAGGCTCATCTCAAGTCGCCCCCAGCCAAAAGCCACGTTCCGTGGCCTACGTGGTCCAAGCCTTCCCGCCCTGGTGCCACTTCAACGTGACGCCACATCTGAGCCACGACGGAGTCAGCCTGTGCGTTTCTAGGGAACAGATGCTCCCTGAGTCCCAGAGCCTGCAGCCAAGGTTGGGGGGAGGGGGGAGCAGAGACGGGGGTCTGAGAGGAAAGGCCCCCGGCTGAGGTCCTCTGGGCGTGGAGGGGCCAGCAGAGGGCCCACTCTCCCCTCCAAGCTTAGAAGGACCGTATTTATCTGGCCGGCCACGTGCTAAACGCTGCGCCTCTGGAGATGCGGGGCCAAGCCGTGCCCGACCCACTTGCCGAGGAGCGAGATCACTGCCCTTCTCCAGCCTAGGGCGAAGGTGGCAGTCCCAAATGCTGCCTCCGGGAGAAAAGGCCCGTGCTCTCCCTAGCCCAGTGCAGGACTGCGCTACGCCAGGAACACCGGGACGCGGCCCCCGTCCAGCAAACTGCATTTCCCCCCTTTGTTTGGGAAACTGATTCGTTCACATTCAACATCCGTTTCTGTTCTTGAAGTCAGAACATAGGGTAACGAAGACTCTATCGAGCTTAAACTCATGGCCAACGTCATACATAGCGATGGAATTCTACCAGCAATCTCATTACCTCGAGGGGCAGGGTGGCACCAAGGTCATGGTCAGATGTCCCAGCCAGGGCAATAAAACAGGACACAGAAACAAGAGGGACAAGGCCTGGCAGCATTTCCCAAAACATGTTCCCGGGAACACGACTGGCTGAACTGTTAAACAGCGCTCCAGTTTCTCTGACGAAAGGCTTCCCGAAGCCTTAGCTACCCGGACATTGGCGATGAGTTTCCACGAGAGGACACAGCATCCGGCGCTTCCCGAAGTTTTCAATTTGAATTGGTCTCCCCCGAGCGTGTGAGAGGCCCGCGTTCCTTGGAACACTCTTTGGGAAACGCTGACTACCTTTCTGTCTAACCCGCAGATGTTTTCATTTACGTATTGAGTCAACGTGCCTATCTTCCATGAACTGAAGCAGCAGTGGAGAGTAAAGGCTTTGGAGGGAAATAATCTCGGGTTTGACTCCTACATCCCGGACGGACTGAGGGCGTAGGGTTTGCTCTTGCATCTCTCAAGCTTCTGTTTCCTCGTCGGTAAAAGAGAGATCACGGTGTTTCCCTTGCGAAATACCGCACGTACCAGCTTAGATAATGCATGTGAAGTTGCTTTCACCTTTTGGGATGATCAAACCAGGAAACACACAATTACTCGGGTCCTGTCCTGGCACAGCCGACGAGGCTGTAAATTGTAGCAAGGCTCAGAAAAAGTAAGAGGACAGTTTAATTGAAAGCCTTAAAGCTACTCAGACCTTCGGATCTAGTCGTTTCACTTCTGGGATAAAAAGAATGACAGCGACGTTTGCTGAAGCTTGTGTATAGTAATGAAGTTTTGTAAAGAAAATCAAAGCCGTCAGTGGGGCACCTCACATGACAGGAGCTAGATTTCTGCCACGCGCCTGCTGCCCCTCTGAGGTACCTTCACTGGGCACAGTCTTCCTGGGAGAAGAACCTGCCAGCCTGGAAATCAGGGGCCAGAGCCTCTCTTTGCTCCACACGCCCAGGCAGACAGCGGGGTCACACCTGTCCAGGGAGCAGCTCTCTCAGGACCTGGAAGCTGGAGCTGATGAAGCATTACTTGCTTATCAGTTACAAACCCTCGACCTCAGCTGCTTCCTGATGTGCATGTGTGCCTGTGTGTGTGTAAAACCGTGTTTTTCTAAGTCACGTCAGAGCTGTGTCCACCTCCTTATCCACTTCAGAGAAACACCTGTTGGTCTGTAAGTTGTCCGTATGCAGAGGCAGGTTGTGTGTTAAATGCTGTGTCCTTACGACTCCCTTCCTTCTTGAACACAGAAGATCTGCCACCCAGCCCCGCCTCCACGACTCTGGAATTTCTGTCTCCCGAGGTGCAGCCAGAGGCGTGCAGCCTGTACCGAGGTGTGGACTCTGCCCATCAGACCCTTCCGCGGGAGACATGGGTCTGAGACCCTCTCTGTGCCCAGGGGACTTCAGGGACACAGGTTCTGGAGGAGCTGAGGTCCAGCGGTCACGTTAGTGGTGCCCAGGGGTGTAGCAACTGCAGAGGGTCCATCAGCCACTGGTCTGGGGTGGGGGGTTCAACTGCTCTGGCAACGCAGTCTCCAAAAATGACCGCCACCAGCCCTCCCAAACCAGAGAGCCTTTGTTTGTCGGTTTTGGTTTTTCGGCTGCGCCTGTGGCATAGCAAAGTTTCCAAGCCAGGGATCAAACCCACACCACAGACAGCAGCGACCTGAGACACTGCAGTGACAATGCCGGATCCTTAACCACTGCGGCACCAGGGAAATCCCAGAGGGCCTTTGAATATCCTTTAATGCATGCATTTTTGCCTGACCCCAGCCCCATGGGTTCAGTGGTTTCTCAGAAAGAAGTCACAACGAAGGCATTGATCCTTTGGACTGGCTCTGCCACTTTATTCCAGCTTCTCAGGTTCAACTACGAGCTTCTTCACTCTTGACCTTTCTTAATTTCTGAGGATTGGTTTCAAAGCTATAAATTTGCCTTAAGGTAATGCTTTAGCTGCTCTCTGTCACGGAGCACCTTCTCCGTCATCAGCTCCCAGCATTTCATAATATCCTCTACGATGAGCTTTGTCACTCAATCATCACTTTGCACTGGGGAGGGGGGTGCCCCCAAACACGTTCTAGAGCTATCCTTTGTATGTCCTTGCTAGAGACGTCTAAATTTATTGCATTGTGGTAAGTGAATGTGGTTCATGTGATGTTAATTATTTGGAATTTATTGAGACTTCCTTTGTGGTCTAGGATGTGGTCATTTTTGTAAATGTTTCTTATGTGCTCAAAAAAAAAAAAAAAGAGTCTATTCCGCATCCATTACCAGTAGTTTCCAAACAGAGTTCAGCTGACAGGCTACATCAGAATCACAGGAACCACCATTTAAAAACAGAGCACCCGCGCCCTCGCCCTTCAAGTCTCTATCAAAATCTCTCCAGTCTGAGTTAATGGACACCTCAGGCAATGCTAATGGTCCCTGGAGGAAGCCCCCTGCCCTCCCCCAGCCCGCGGGCCCCAAGTGCACACGGGAACAGAGATTCAATTCCAGACCAAGAGACTCTTAGGGTTTTGAAGAAACAGACCCCCCATCTCCTTCCACACGACATTGGTGACATTCAGGTCATCTGTCAGGCTCTTCTCCCTTAAATCTGCCCAAATGCCTCCTAGAGGCTCCGCATCCTGCACGCACTTCCCCGACTTCCTACAGAACCCGGATTTCATGTCTCAATCCTGAGAGCTGTGAGGCCATGAGATCTGGAGGAGATGGACCCCATCCCAGCTCCAGGGAGCGGGGCTTGGTGGAGCAACCCCCTGCACGTGCCCATGACCGGCTGGCTCACCGGGGACAGACATGTCCTGGAGACGGCTGCTGACCCTGAAGGGGCCCCAAATGAGGAGGTGAACTTTCCCTCCAGCACTGGGGTCTCCCCATACACCCTTCCAAATGCAAGCAGCAAGACGCAGCCCCGGATGATGCTGCATTAGCGCCAGACACCCGCAAGGTGCAGGACAAAGTGGACTGTTGCCAGGGGAGTAGAAAAACAGAATTCGAGGTCTTGCTGACATCACTGAGCCACTAACACACAGCAGTTCCAGAACTCGTCCTGCACAAACTTCTGGTTCACGCGAGAAAACACTTACTGTATAAAGGAGGATGCCTATTGCAGCCCGGGTCAGCCTCTCCGGCTCTTGGTTCCCTTTCACTGGAGGTTAAAACCTCAACAGACCACTCTGGACTCCAAAGCACGGATCTTTCACCTACTTAACGATCACAGGAAGACCCCCCTTCACTGCCTTGAAGCCCCTGCTCTGCGACACTCATCTTCCATGCGACTGTCACCCTTCACCCCTTTAATCAGAGGGACGCCCCAGCGTCCGCTTCACCCCCACACGCGCTCCTACCACAGCGGGAAGGTCGCTGGACTTAGAAGGGTCCCCTACAGTCGGTCACCTACGCACAGCAGCCCACGGGCACCGGAGAGTTTTGGGGTCATGTGTCTCTGTGACCAAAACGTCTGCAAAATGCCATCCAAACGTGGGAAAGGGCAGAAAGATGCCAAAGCTGTGGGGGCCACTGGGCTGGTAATGGCAGGGGACCCCGGCGGGACAGTGGGTATGTGTGGGTGTGAGGGCCTGCAGAAAGGACGGGAAGGCAGACCCACCCACCGTCCGTCAGCACGGTCTCTCTCTGCCCCCTGGCACCCCAGGCCTCTCGGCCCCGAACCTCCAGAGGCCACTCCTCGGGGCCTTTGTCCTGTGCCCCATCCGCCCCATCTTCCCACAGCCCCTGCCTCTGAACCATCAAGCCCCAGGTGAAGGACGCCCCCAGGGCCTCCGAGACCCCGACACCCAGCCCGTGTCCAGGGCCGAACTACACCTGCACCAAGGGGGCCGGACACGCCGCCCCCACCTGCCTCAGCAGCACGGGGGTGACTTTTCAGCTGATTATCTTTCAGGAGAGGCAGACACAGGAGACGCTCCACAAACTGAGCAGAAGCCCCGCAGACAGGGCCTTCACCCGAGAAGCTCAGCGCCAGAACCGAGAGGCGGGCCTTCAAGCTGGGGGCAGCCCGTCCCCGCCTCGTGCCCTTCCTGATACCCACCACGGGCTTCCCTCCCCAGCATCTTCTCTGGGTTTTAGCTGAAGATGGTACTGAAGGTGATGGCTTGGCCACCCCAGGGAGTGGCCCAGTTACGCGGGTCTCTCCCGTGCATGCAGGGCGTATGCACCTTATTAAAAGTCCGTAGGTTCTCGCCGTGTTGATCCCTCCTTCACCGCAAGGGGAGGGGTCTCACCACAGAACCAAGAGAGACGCGGGCCCCTCATTCTTCCTCTCCTGCTTCATCGTCTCCCGTTTTCCTGTTCATCACTTTGCCTGCCATCTCTCTTCAGACGCTTTTCTCTGTCTGGAAGCGCCTTCTGAATCAGTGTTTGTTGTCCGTCTCTTCTGATTTCAGCTTTGGACACAGGCGCCTTGACTGTCCTCCGGAATGGCTCTCCAGCACCTGGCCTGGTGGCCGGCACAGCAGGGTCCCAGAGCTGCACCACAGGTCCAGTGACCTGTGGGACAAAAGAACAGAGTAAGAGCCCGGAGCTGGCCGGCCCGCCTCCCACCGCGAGGTCAGCGTGGCTCTGTCGCCTCTGCCTCCTTCCGTTCAGGGTGGGGCCGTCCTGTCTATTGTACGTGGGCTTCTGCCAAAGAGCTGGGGGAATGCAGAGCCGGTCGCAAGTTCCAAGGGTGTCCCTAGGCTCTGGCTCCAGGAGGGAAGGCAGCCGGCCTCTCCCCATCATCACCTTTCTTGACGAGCCCAGGGAGGACTTCCGGGGACAGGCTGACCCCACGCCAGCACTTGGCCAACCAGACAGGTCCGGCCGGTGGGACACAGAGAGGCTGTCATCAGCAGGTAGGAGGAGGGACCAGACGCCAGGCAAACAGACCCACGAAATGCCCCAGATGGTGAGCAAGCGCATATGGTTTAAAGTACATTTGCATCTCACTGGCCAAAGTACTGCTCTCTCTTCTGAAAGTCCCCGTTACTACTGAAAGTGGTCAAGTGTTTGAGCTCGGGGTGTACTCTGAGTCTTCCGACCCCTCCATTTTCCTAGTTTCCAAGAGTGAAGATGTGTTTACCTTCCCCTTAAAGGATCAACAGGAGGTTGACAGGCGCGTGGCAAACTGTTCAGCTTCTCTCGAAAAGACAATGGGTTGCAAATAAATACAATGCACGTTATCACACAAAGGGGACGTTTAAAATCTTTTCAGATCATTTAAACTTTCAACATTTAATCCTTTTCTTAAGGGAACATCTAAAGCTTTAAGAAGCAGTTTCCCGGAAGCAGAGGTCGATGCTGCGAATGCGAGTCTCCAAATCAGGAGGAACGCAACTGACTCCAGCACCCGAGAGGCTCCTCTGAAGGCGGCAAAGAGCACTCTGTCCTTCTGTCCGAAAAGGGGATGAAAAATAGAAAAGCGCAAAAAATACAGGCCCGGAGGCAAGTCGCAAGGAGGGTTACCTGCATTGCTCACCCCGATCCTCCCCCTGCGGTGACCTCCAGAGCCCAGACGGCAATCAAATCTTGGCCTCGAAACGATTTCCCAGCCAGAAAGGGATCAATCAGGAAGCCAGCTGAATGCCATCAAGTCAAGAGAGCCACCATAACCTACGATCTTCACACGACTACGGACTCACGCTCGCTGATGGTAGAAAATGAAAACCCCAAAAACCCCAAAACCCTTTTTCTGGTCCTACTCACCTGCTATCCGCATCTACATTTTTTTCTTTTCCTGTTTGTTAAATCCCCGTGTGATAAAATGCACACTGAAGCTTTCTCTGTAGCTGACTGACAGAGGCAAGATCTTCAGGCTCAGGCCTTTCCTGAGAGCCTCCACCTGCAGACACTTTCCCCAGGTAGAAACGCGAAAGGAAAAGGCCTTTATTACAGCCCCTCTTCGGGGCTCAGCAGGGCCCACTCCCTCGGCCAGAGGCCAAATGACCGGGGACATCAGTGCTTGACTGTGCAGCCCCTGGCAAGTGCTCCCTAAAGGGATCCACCCTGCTGTGCCCGCCCTGACCCCAGCCCCGACCCCGAGGGCATGCTGTCCCCTCACCCAGAGGAGCTCGTGTCCACAAGACCGGCAGAGGCCCGGCCTCCCAGCCTCCTCCCCAAATCCTTCTGCCCAGAGTCTATTTAACCCCTCACCCACTGTGTCCCAAGACCAGGGTTCTGGAGGTTTGGCTTATATTTTCACTTCCCAAAAGCATTTCCTTTCAACAGGGGTGGGGGGGGCATTAAGAGCCCCTTTTGCGGAATGAAAACAAGCACAGTTTTTCAGATTCTTAGCATATTTTAACTCCAGCGACTTGGAGATGGGTAGGTGGTCAAATGGGTCAGAGCCTTTCCAGGCCAGAACTGCTCTCAGCAGGGTCTCTCCTTGGGCTCGGTGCCCCCCCCCCCCATCCTCATTCACTAGCTGGTAGCCCAACAAAGGGTCATTTGCTTTTTCCAAAAATATACTCTCCCTCTAAGCCGGGAAGTAAAATTCTGACTTTATCCCAGCCAAGTTGGTGAAGGGAGTCACGTGAGCCTTACAAGAGAACAGACTGCAAAGTTTCATATGAAAACACTTTGCAAAGCCACTGACCTAGGGATGAAATTTTAGCACCAAATGCCAGTAATGAAAAGAAAGAAAAAGATGGGGGGGGGGTTTAGAGAAACGCTATTTTGTGTCAGGTCATTTTTAAGAATCAGAGTTTATGTGAATTATTTATTTAAAGGGCTGTTAAGCTGCGAAGGTGGTTAAATATGTAAAATACGAGTCTTGGAGGAAGTCGGCAGGTAGATTCACTCTCCTGAGGGGAAACTCCGAAGTTCACTCCCAGCCCTCGGGCTACCGCAGAGGGGGCTACCCTCTCGGGCCAGGGATGCTCAAAAGGCCATTCAAGCCTCAGGAGAGCCCTGCCTTTCTCCATTTCCCTGTCCTTCGGCTCTTCCTTCTTTAAAACGCGCCGCCTCACCCGGCCCGGCGCCTCCCCAAGTCGCCCAGAGGCTACGCTGGTCCCAAGCAAAGGCCAGCAGCCAAAAAACGGCCCTTCACTGCCGCGCGGCATGCGGAGCAGGACCTAGACCGAGACAAGCGCAGCCAAGGATCCCACAAGACACGAAAACGAAAACGCTGCCTCCGCTCCGCACCCGCAGTTTCCCGAGCCGTCGCCCTCGGCGCCGGCCATGCTGCTCCGCTCCCAGCCGTGGAGGCAGCCTCCAGCTCTGGGGACGCCGGGGCGCATCGCCGCTTCCAGCTCCCAGCTCCCGGCACCGCAAGCGGTCGAGCATTGGAGGGGTGACAGGGCAGCGGTGGGGACAGGCGACGCTCCTCCAGCGACCCGGGCCGCGGCCCCCGATGGATCGCAGAGCTGGGCCCGCCGCTCGCCCGTGCGCACCTGCTTCGCGCGCCCTGCCCCGGCTCCAGCGGCTCCCGCGCGCGGGCCTTTCCGTCCTTTCCCCCAGCTCGGTTCCTAACTCGTTCTTCTTACCCGAATTCTAAAACTAAAGCAAAGTACAGGGGTTGCGGTGGGGCTGGGACGCAGCAGCCCAAGTTTCCCAAGGCCTTCGGGCTGCAACCCGAGGTCACCCCAGCGAAACGGCGGGGCCCGCGCCCACACGGGTCCAAGGTCGGCGGGTCTGCGCCGCCAATCCCAGGCCGGACGCTTGCGGCGCACTCCGCGTGGGGCGCGCTGTTCTCCTAGGCGCTTGCCTGGATTAATTCGTTTTATCTTCCCAACAACCCTCTGGGGAGGCTATTATTGTGATCCCAGTTATAGAACTGACATAACTCAAAGCCATACAAATAAATAACTTCCTCAAGGTAACGCGTAAGTGCAAGGGGCGGGGGCGGGGTTCGCCGAAAAATCAAAAGAGCAAAATAGAACTTGCCATCTCCGTACGCATTTAATACTCGTTTTTCAGTTTGCAGGTTACATTTTCAGCCAGAGCTGCGAGAGCCTCGTGGAGCGGCGGGGCGTGACCCGGGCCACAGACCCACCCCAGGGGGCTCGGTCAGGGTGCACCGACCAGGAGGGTCTCCGCCTGCCACCCACGCGACGGCGCAGAGCCCGCGCCTCTTGCCATCGGAGAACAGGGCGGAATGGAGATTTCCGTCCAAACAACAAAGGCTGGAGGCTGCTTTGCGGGAGACCCGGGTCCGCGAGGAATCCTTGCTGCCGCCCACGCCGCGGCCCGCGGGTTCGTTTTCTTTCGGCGGGGCTTCCGCGATCCCCACGGGCTCTCGAACCCGAGGGCATTCAGATCGGCCGACTTCCGGTGAGGGCGCGGGGAGCCTACTCGAGGGAGCTTTGACAGAGCGCGCGCACAACCCCGCACCCTGGTCTTAGCGCCCTGCGGGACCCCCGCCACCCACCCACCGAGCGCGGGCCGGCCCGGAATCTGCGACCGAGTCAGACCCTTCCAGGAGCCGCTGATCTGGTCCAAGGGAATCATGCCCCTCCCCGGGGAGCTTTCGCCCTCGGCGGTGAAGGGACGCCGCGGAGCCCCACACACAGCCCGCGCGCACCCGGAGCTGGCCCCCAGCCTGCGGAGACCGGCTTCACCTTGTAGACAAAGGCCCCATCTTTTCCTTATTAAGGACGCAACCAGCCGTGCACGTAAGAAATTGCTCCGGAAGGAAGATCCCAAGCGCGCCTGCAACGTATGGAGCCCCTTGAAACTAAACAGACCTTTTGTCGGATTGGGCCAAAGATAACTGTATAAATGCGTATATTTCAAAATGTTAATAATTCTTACAACTTGTATTTCATCTTTACAGTCGCTGTGGGAGGAGGCGCTTGTAAAATTGTTTATGTTATTTTCATTTGACCAAAACAAAAGAAATTGAAGCTCAGAGACTTTCCTAAGGTTACTGGGAGCAGGTGCAATTGTCAAACGAAATCCAGGGCTAGGGACACCATCCCTTTTCGTCTGTTCCAATTGCACCGAGGGGGAGGGGGTGCTAAGGGTCGAAGTAACAGGTATTGTTTGGGGAAGCAGGAAAACAAATCGGACGAATCAACGCCAAATTAGTTGTGAAATGTGTGTAGGGTCCTGGTATTGACTGGCCCTTAGGGATATGGGCCAACCAGCGCCTCCTGGGGTCCCCCCACCCCCTGCTCCCATCCCTTCACCCCAGCAGCCGAGTCCAGAAATTCTCCACAGGCACTTCCAAACAACACAAAAAATTCTTTGCCGGCCAGCCATCGTCTGGGTAAGCGACCCAGAAGTACTGTAAGGTCCGCTGGGATAAACACACATGCACCACATGCAGACGAAGAGACAGAGTCAAAGGACACTGTGATCTCGCAGCAGATAAATTCCGGGTGTGTGGTCTGGTGCCCCGGGAAGGAGGCGGCATGGGGGTAGCTCTGGTTATGGCACAGAGCTCACCACTTGAGCACGCTGGCTGGCAGGGTTGGGGCTGGAAGTCAGGGGGCGGGCGGGCGGGCGGGGGTGGGGGGCAGGATAGTTCTGTTTGTAAAACACACACCCAACCCAATCTCAGCCTTCCCTAAGGAAGCGTGCTTGTCTGCACCAAAATACAGTTTTAGGTCTGAGAGAGCTAGAGCCAGCCAGAGGGCGTGGGAGGCATAATAGGTGCCCTTTTAAAACATGACGTCTGTATGTGCCCTGAAATACTTCGGCGAGAAATGAAAATAGACAGAGAAGAGGTAAAGAAAAGTCCGCCAGAATCTTGCTCAGTGGGGAGTCGAGGCGATGGGTATGCCCCCTCCACGTATGGGTACTAAGAAACTTTTAGTAATAAGAAATATTTAAAAAAGAGAAAATGCAACTTTCTCATTTAAATGGGTGTGTTTTATTGTATGCGAGTTACACCTCAATAAAGCTAATTTTAGGAGTTTTGAAAAGCAGGAGAGGATGCCTTGGCTCTGGAAAGATAAAGTGCGGCTCCCCTTGACGTGGTGGCAGGAAGATCAGGGGGACATCTGGGTCTTGGCTTCCAAATCCAGCACCCCTGGCCTTTCCAGTCCCAAGCCGCCACTCACCTGTCACCCAGCCGGGTACACAGCTTGTCTCCAAAGGACCCACAAAGTTCCCCTCTACCTTACAGGCTTTCACGGGGACCAGTATAGGGCACTTTCCTTAGTTAAAAGGAGTGAGAACCAGCAAAGCGAAAAGGTGTCTTCCTGTCCCTGTAGACTCAGAAGACAAGAGATGGTCTTGCAGCCTGGCCATCCCCACGTCCAGAGCAGAAAGCGCTGCCCGTGGGCTTCTCCAGGTGCTCGGCGCCCGTCCCTCCGTTTTCTGCTAGACCTCGGCTCCTAGAGTTCCAGGAGGGACTGCAACCTGCAGACACCACCCCTGCTCCTCGCTGGGTAGGACGCCTGAATGGCAGAGCTGAATCCTGAGTTTCCTTGCAAGACCCAAGCATGTCTGCAACAGACCCGCAGAGGCGGCCCACGCTTGTGACTGGCAATCTTCTTTCTATGTTAACGGCTAGACGGGTAGGCAAAGCAAAGCGTATCTTCGGGCTGCCGACCACCGAGCCCGTGATGAGCGAGAATATACGCAGAACTCGGTCTGCAGGGCCCGGCAGCGGGGCCGGCAGGTCGGGGGCAGCGGGAACCCGCGCTCAGGGCGGGTTAGGGACCCGCGGGGACTGCGATTCCCGAGGGCCTGTCGCCACCCAGCGGAAACGAGAGGAACTCCCGCTCCTTCCGCGCCGGCGCCCTGGAGGGGAGGCCCGGCGACCCTGCGAAGCCCCGGGGCTTTTCGGAGAGCAGGAGCGTGACCCTCACCGACGGCTCGAGAAAACCGCGCCTGGCCTTCCTCGCTCACCCCTCTCGCCAACAAGGACACCGTGACCGGCCAGGCCGAGGCTCTCCTTTCACCCCAACCTCAAGACGAAAAGCCTTCCCCTTAAAAGGCGACCCACCCCCACCCCACGCAGCCGCGCGCTGGTGGACGCGCAGCGTGGAGCCGGCTTGCGCCGGCCTCTCGCCCCGGGCACAGGGAAGAGCCGGCGTGGAGGGGAGGACGACCAGGGCCACGTAAATCATCTGGAGGGATTTTTGGCCAGAGGCCCTGTTTCCGAAAGGTTGCGGGATGACTGGGACGTTGATTACATAGCTGTTCCCTTTTCAAGTGCGCGCCCCTCCCCACCGAGGCCGTCTGGTGTGCGAGGATTGTTTGAAAGGGAGGAAGCATTCTTGAAGTGGCGGGTGATGGATCGTCTAAACCCTTATGGGGCGTTTTGAGTGAGAATTTTGAGGCAGCTCATCAATAAAGACCCCCCTAGAGAGAGGGTGGGGCTGGAGAACAGCCCCCACCACGCAGCCCGTCGGCCGCAGGACCGGGTGGGAACCTCGTGGATGAGTGAAGACACCTTGCCTGGACCCGCATGGCCGCAGCCCTTCAGGTGGCACCTCATGGGGTGGGGGTGACAGCCGAAAGGCTGGTGGGCTCCCATCAGCAGGGTGTCGGGGGCAGGAAGAAAAGTAGAGGTGCGGGGGGGGGGGGGGGGTGCGCCTGGCTGCGCCAGGATGTACTTTCACTCCTTGCAGCTCTTCCTCCAGCTCCTCAGCCGCCCTACCGCACGCGGCTTCCCTTAAAGTAGACTTCTTTTCAAAGCCCCAGCCAAAAATCTGTCACCTTTCCAGAAATGGAGGAGGGAGATCGGGAGGTGATGGCATAGGTGCCATAAAGATGACCTGCCCGCTCAAGCCATCCCGAGGTTTGATAGCGGGAAACCCTGAGGGCCAAAGCAGAGAGCCCCCCCCCCCCCCCGCAAAGGCCTCTTCCCCTCCCTGGAGCCAAAGCTCAGAGACGTGCCTTCGGGGTCCTCCGCGCAGCCTGGAAGAGGAGGCTGCCCTGGGATGAGGAACCGGGAGGCCCCCCCCCCTTCCTTGGGAAGACAAAAACCTGCAAGGCAAGGGTTAGGGTTAGGGTTAGAGTTAGACAAGCCCAGAGTGGCGAGTGGCGGGCTTGTCTAGGAGGCGCGGCCACAGCGCCTCCCTGACTTTTGCTGCCGGGCCGCGAACACTCCCTCCCCCTCCTGCGGCTTTCGCCAGCACCCAGGAGCCGGGTCAGGCTGCCCCCGCCTCCAGAATCGACCGGCCACCAGACTGGAGGGAGGGGGGTAAAGAGGATGGGCCGGCCGGAGGGCTCCCCAAAGGCAGCGCCTCCCAGGCCAAGGCGGCGCCTGGGCGCCCCGAAGTCCTGAGCCGGGCTCTGGGCGCCTAGCGCTTTTATTTATCCCTGCAGAGGATGCTGGAGGACAAAAGAAATATTTGGACGTCAGAGCTGATTTATATTTTTGGAAGAGCTACGTTTCCTTTTCTGAAGAGAAGCAAGCGCGCCCCATATCCTGAGCGCAGCGGGGAGACAGGAGTGGCGTTTTGATGCTTCAGGAAGTTCATCCATCTCGGCCGCAAGCGCAGCCCGGCGCCCCGCGGGGTCCGCTGCCCGGGGAGATATTTATTTATTGGGGGGAGGGGAGGCAGGAGGGGAGGAGGCGAGCCGGACGTCTGAAGAAAGCCCGACTCCTGGGCTGGGACCTCCAGGGCGCCTCCGGGCCTGCAGACCACAGCGGGCCTGCCTGCCTCTCTGCTGGCCTTGCGACCTCGGAGCCAGTCTGGGTGATGATGCAGCCCTGGGCACGCACCCTCCTTCCTCCTGGGCCTGCAGCCCGTCCTGCCACGACGCGGGGCCCAGCCACCTTCCGCCCGAGCCTGGGGTGGTGGAAGCAGAAGCCGGGTGCCTGCCCTCCCAAGGCTGCAGAGCAGGGGCCGGCAGGGTGGGCGCAGGGGAGGGAAGCCCCGAGCTCAGGCGCACTAGGGCCCGCTCTCAAGACACAGCCTGGCTCCCTTGGCTCCTGTTTTGTCTCACCAGCGGGGACTCCCTCCCAGCAAAGCCAAGCAGACGTGCCAGGGGCGCCAGCACCCGCACTCGCTTTTGCCTTTTTTTCTCTCAAGCCTGGGGGGTGGGACGGGCTCCCCCAGTTTTCCAATGGAAGCCCACTGTTCCTGCTTCCTTGGGAGACACACGGGCAGTCCCAGCGGTGCACACTTTCTCTCCTCCCTGAGGCATCAGAGCTGCCTTTGGGGAGGAAAGGCTGCCCCTGCCCGCCGAGGAAACCCTCCTCTCAAGTTCAGGCCTCCCACCCCGGCTGTGGGCGAGGCCTAAGGGCGTCCCCCTCGGGGCTGCAGGTCGGGGGCCTGGGGCCTGGGGGCGGATGGGCCGGCTCCCGGACTGTCCCAGGGCTGGGCCGCCCCGGGTCAGGGCGCTGGGCCTGCGAGCCGGGCAGGGCAGCGGGAAGGGGCGTGCTGTGGCCGGCGCTCTGGCCGGCGCTCGGGCGGCCTGGACCCCCACCCACCCCAAGCACCGCAGATCTGGCCAAGAGGGCGAGCGCCAGCGCGCCACCCCACCGCCGGGCCCGGGGAAAGTGGGGCCCGTCCGGGGATGGCTCAGGAAGGTGGCTGTAAAAAGATCCCTGCCTGGGGCGCAGGCCGTTGGAGAGCGGAAGAACCTATCTAAATAAACGTTTGCCGTTGGGTGGCTGGCTTTCCAGCCCGGAGGTCCGGGGCGCTGCACTAGGAAGGCGCTGACGCCACGCCGCCACCGCCGCCGCCGCCGGGTGTAAGGTTCCCTCTGTGGCCGCTCCGCTCCTGGACAAGGTGGCCTCCCCAACCCCAGCCTCGGCGCCACCTCCTGGCCTCCTGGCCGGACTGTCTACTGTAAATTCAAGTTCCCAGCAGCCGCCAAGTCTCACGGGCTCCTAGTCCTCCAGTCCTCGAGCCTGGCGTCAGCACCTCGCCCACCCGCCCCCCTGGAAAGGCCGCTGGGCACACCTAACTGGGTACCAGCACACAGGGTGACAGGGTGGTGGATTCCCGACTGAACTGAGAGGAGGCTTTGCTCCCGCTGCAGGGGAGAGGCCTAGGGTGGCCGCAAACGGTGGGTGCAGTGCGTCCCTGGGGTGGGTGACTGGTTTAGTCTAAGCCACTTCATGTAAAACCCACGAAGCAGAGGAAGCGCGCTGAGAGCATAAAATGCAAACCGCAATAATGAAGAGATTTCCTAGAATAAAACACCGATTACAGAACCGAATCAGAGAAGCCCAGGCTCCCCGAAGTTTACATTCCCTTTGTGCTGGAGCAGGGGCGGGACCCCAGGGCTTGGAGCCAGAAAGGAACCCGCAGCCCAGACGGAGTCGGGCTACCCCAGGGGTCAGAGCAGGGGATGAGGGACCGGGCTGGCCTGCGCTCATTTTAAGGAACCCTACCTTGCCTTCTCCTAAGAACAACGTCAGGGCTTCTGTCATTTACAGGACAGTGAAGGTCCATCAGGAAGAGCTCGGAAACAGGCAGCTTCTGCGCAAGACTGGTTCAGAGACAAACACAACTGCTTTTCACCGTGTGTGACACGGAGACGCAGGTGTGGCTGCCAGGACAGAGTTTGACATAACCTGTCATCATGTGCCTTCTTTCCCAGGAGACTTGTATTAATCAGTAATTCAAACAAAGTTCCAAGGAGTTTTGCTGCCATGGAGCGGCAGCAGCCCTACAGAGACGCCAGGCCTGAGCCACAGGCCCAGGTGCCGTTTCCTCTGCATCCTCTGACCTCGCTGAGCCTCGGCTTCCTGCCCCCTAACAGGGGACATACTGAGCCCACGTGGCAGGGACATGGTACAAGTGGAAAGGCTTATCTCCGTGAAGCCTGGGGTCTGGATTTCTAAACCTGGGCGGGGGGGTGGGGGGTCCTCCCAGAAAGAGTTCTGAAGAAGAGCCCATTCCTGCTCAGATAACACAGGTCACCAGCCTCTGGATCTTCCTGGGAGGAGAGAGGCTCTCAGCCGGCAGACCTGCTCTCCAAAGCCCACCACCTTCCAGGACCCGCCCGGCCTCCTGGAACAGTCACCCAACCAGAAAGAGGCCTTGCTTGCAAGTTTAGAGCGTTTAGGAAAATAGACACCACGGTCCCTGACTGGGGGACAAGGGAGGTTTTCAATATCCTTGAACATTTAAGCAGATACATTGGTAGAGACGAAAAATGCACAGAGTAGGCTTGTTTGTTCTTTTAAATGAGCATCTATGGTCCCCCCCCAAATTCCAGGCAGAATGAGAGCATTTTGGGGGGGGGTAGGCTCTAGAGCTTCCATCATTCTCAGAAAAGACCCATGACCCCCAAACTGGTAACTACATCCTGGTGCCTGGTACACATGCCATCCCCAGCCCAACTGGATTTTAGGGGTGGTGCTTTGTATCCTTCGTTCTCTGGGTCCTAAAACCTTTGAGGGCCTGAGATCCAATGGACCTGAAATCCCCAGTGCAGAAAAGCAGAGAGGGTCCAGGGACAGGGGTCTCTCTGTCCCCTCCCTGAATTTCTCGCTAATCCCCCCCCCACCCCATCCACAAATGAGGTGACTGCCCTTTTGGTCCCTGAGCGTCTCCGATGGGCCAGTTCTCTTGCCTTTGCCTGCCCAGCCACGCGGGCGGGTGCGGGCGCCCACGCGGGGAGCACCTGCACTGGAGGGTGCTTGCTCCCTTCACACACGCTGTTCTCCTCTCTCCGGGTTCTCTCGCATTTCATTATTTTTCAGACACTTAAAGCACTGGTTTCGTGAACACACTCTATCCACTTCCATTTTTAATTATAGTTATTGCATATAAAAGGACAAAAAGGGTAAGCGAAAAATACCATGAAATTAACAGGGACCTACCCAAAGGGAAATAACAACAACAGCAGCTCCCCAGTCACTCAGACAGGAATTCTCAGAAGTGGAAACAACTGCAAACCCCCTTCCCCAACCCAACCAAAACATCCCAGCCGGAAAAGAGCGGCTTGTTTCTTTTTTCTATTGGAAACGAGCGGTAAACTGAGTTCATTTTGGCCGTGTTTTCTTAGCTGACTCTCGGCTACAATCAAGCCATTTTCGGACACATTCCCATGTAGGTGCCAGGGGTGCTCTGGAGGAAGCTGTCGACGCCTGTTCAGCTAATTTAGGTTTTCTTTGTCTAATTACAGTGGAGCTTAGGGAAAAGGAGCCCGGCTCAGGGCAGTAAACTGACACTCGCTCTCCGTGTGTGGCATCCAGGCAGGGTTTGATGGAAAAAGCCTGCTTCCACTCAACTTCAGGTCACTGTCTGGGGCCAGCCCAGCCCCCAGCCTCCCCTCCCTCCCCTCCCTCCCCCTCGGCTCTATAGCCCCAGGCCCGCTCCGCCTGGGAGCAAAACGCCAGGCGCTCAAGGGCACAGGGAGCCAGGGCAGCTCCGCGAGCTGCCTGGGTGCGCGTCCACCTGGGCTCTGGCAGCCACCTTCTCTGCACCTACACAGCCTCCCCTCTCTCGGCCCCCACCGCACCCCAACTCCCAGGTCGCCCCCTCCCCCGCCAGCCCCTGCACAGGCACCTGGGTCCTTGGTGAGCAGAGGCAGAGCTGTGCCCCTGTGGGCCTGCTCCGCAGCACCCCGCTCTGGGCCGCCATCTGTGCAGCCAGGTCAGCTCCCAGACCCCCCACTCTTCCCCACCTCCAGCCGGTCCAGTCCTCGCACGTGTAATCCAGTAACTAACGGTCCGCCTCGCGGGAAGTGGTTCTCCAGAGGGCACCCTCTGGAGAACCACTTGGCTCCGACCGCTGGGGAGGGATGAGCCACGCTGGGGTGCAGGGCTCCCCACGCAGGGCACCTCCCCGGCAGCACACACGGAGACTGAGGATGCGAGTCTAAATCTGGTGACAGTGGCACGCATGCCTTCCGGCTGAGGGTAAATACACTGTCTCACTCTGGTCGCTCAGCCGGGCCTACTCTGGGCATTGCTTACAAAACATCAAGTGGAAAACAGAAAGGAAGTGGAAACTAGTGAAAACAGCAGTCCTGCTCGACCACGTTTCCAAAACTCTAAAATGACTCCTTAAGGAGCATGGCCTCTGCCCTCCGCGAAGAGCGGGCAGCGCCCGCAGGCCCTGTCCCAGGAGAGAGGACTGGCACGTTACCTTTGGGCGTCGGGCTCCCGGGCTCGTGGCAGAGGCCGCAGTGTCCCCTGAGGCTGACAGCAGGGTCATCGCGGGCGTGGGCTGCAGCGGCTAAGGAGGTCCGGCGGCGGCACCAGCGGCAGCACCACTCGGCCAAGGACGGCCTGGTGGGGGGGGAGGGGAGGAGGGGAGGGGAGGGGGAGGGGAGGAGGATGAGCGGGAGGCGAGGAGGAGGAGGGCGAAGGAGGGGGAGGAGAAGGGGTGGGTCCTGCCGCCGGGGGCGGCTGGCTCTGGGATGGGGGCAGGGGTGCCCTAAGCGCCAAAGAGAAAGAAGATTTCCCCCGATCCTAGGTGGTCGAGTTTGGCGGGGCGGGGCGGGCGGTGGGGTGGGGGGGGATCATTCCGGCCCAACTTGAGTCCGGCTCCCGATCCTCGGTTCGAAAGAGGGTGGGAGGGAGGAGAGCGTCAGAGTCCCAGAGAGGAGTTAAAGGGCCGAGGGGGACCCGGGCGAGCGCCGAGCGAGATAAGGGAGGGAGCGCCAGCTCGGGGGAGGAGTGAGCGCCGGCCGAGCGCGCCTCCCCGGGCGGCGGCGGCGGGGAGGGGGCAGGGCGGGGTGGGGGGAGGGCGGCGGGGGAGGGGGCAGGGCGGGGTGGGGGGAGGGCGCGGGCGGGAGGAAGTCCGAGAGACAGAGCGAGGAGCGCTCCTGAGCGGAGACGTCGGGCTCGTCCCCGGGGTCCCGGCCGCGGTCCCCGCTCGCGCGCGCAGCCTCCCGGCGCCCGGCCGCTCCGGCTCCGCGGCCCGGAGGCCGCCGCGCAGGCCGGGCCCGAGGCCCGGGGAGGGATGCGCTGGGCGTCGCCTCCGGCCCGCGGCCGCCGCCAGGAGCCCGGGCGGAGCTGAGCGAGGCGACGCCGAAGCGCTGGCTCGGAGCGGCCGCGGCTGCAGCCCGGGCGGCGGGCTAGGGCGCCCGCCCGGCCTCTGGGCCGACCGCGCTCCGGCACCCCCGCGCCCGGGCCCGCCCCCGCCGCCCGGCCCTGCTCCCGGGCCCCCGATGACCTCCGAGGGCGGGCCGCCGCCGCGCCCGCCGCCGGCCCCGCTCCGCCGCGCGTGCAGCCCGGCCCCCGGCGCGCTGCAGGCCGCCCTGATGAGCCCGCCGCCCGCCGCCGCCGCCGCGCTGGAGGCCGCCTCGTCCTCGGCGTCCGCGTCGGCATCCGCCTCCTGCGCCTCGGCCGCCGCCTCGGCCGGCGCGCCCCCGGCCGCCTGCAAGAGCGCGGGCGGCGGCGGCGCGGGCGCGGGCGGCGGGGGCGCCAAGAAGGCGAGCTCGGGGCTGCGGCGGCCCGAGAAGCCGCCCTACTCGTACATCGCGCTCATCGTCATGGCCATCCAGAGCTCGCCCGCCAAGCGCCTGACGCTCAGCGAGATCTACCAGTTCCTGCAGGCGCGCTTCCCCTTCTTCCGCGGCGCCTACCAGGGCTGGAAGAACTCCGTGCGCCACAACCTCTCGCTCAACGAGTGCTTCATCAAGCTGCCCAAGGGCCTGGGGCGGCCGGGCAAGGGCCACTACTGGACCATCGACCCGGCCAGCGAGTTCATGTTCGAGGAGGGCTCGTTCCGCCGCCGGCCGCGCGGCTTCAGGCGGAAGTGCCAGGCGCTCAAGCCCATGTACCACCGCGTGGTGAGCGGCCTGGGCTTCGGGGCTTCGCTGCTGCCGCAGGGCTTCGACTTCCAGGCGCCCCCGTCGGCGCCGCTCGGCTGCCACGCGCAGGGCGGCTACGGCGGCCTCGACATGATGCCCGCGGGCTATGACGCGGGCGCCGGCGCCCCGGGCCACGCGCACCCGCACCACCACCACCACCACGTCCCGCACATGTCGCCCAACCCGGGCTCCACCTACATGGCCAGCTGCCCTGTGCCCGCCGGGCCCGGGGGCGTGGGCGCGGCGGGCGGAGGCGGCGGCGGCGGGGACTACGGCCCGGACAGCAGCAGCAGCCCCGTGCCCTCGTCGCCGGCCATGGCGAGCGCCATCGAGTGCCACTCGCCCTACACGAGCCCCGCGGCGCACTGGAGCTCGCCCGGCGCCTCGCCTTACCTCAAGCAGCCGCCCGCCCTGACGCCGGGCAGCAACCCCGCGGCCTCGGCGGGCCTGCACACCAGCATGTCCTCGTACTCGCTGGAGCAGAGCTACTTGCACCAGAACGCCCGCGAGGATCTCCCAGGTACCCGGCCCGGCCCGCGCGGGCGTCCCCTCAGGCCTCCCGCTCCGATGGGCGCCGCGGCCCCGGGGGAGCTGACGCCCTGTTCACAGGGGGAGCCGGCTGCGGCCGCACCGCCCCACACCTCGGCCCCAGCTGGGCCTCCGGAATTTGCCTCCCTGGGAGGATGGTGCCAAGCCGCCAGCCTTTGTGGCATCTCTGGGTGTCCCCGTGGGCGCACGGAGGAGCACCCAGCTCAGGCCTGACTTAGCTTAGAGAGAGAGCTTGTGGGCTTAGGGGACCTTGGCCGAGGCGCCGTGACTGGTTTCTTCTGTCTTTGTTTTAAAGTTGGTTTTGCAGTGCTTTTGCTCCAAGGTAGATGTCAGAAGGGGGGCTGCTCTGTACCTGAGAGGTGGCTAGGGAGGGGGCCCACGGGGCACATGCTGAGAGGAGAGGAAAGGAGGGAGGGGCCCCTTCCTGGGTTCCTGCACGGGAGAGACTGGATGCCAGGCTGCTGGGGAGTCCGTCCCCTGCTGCCTCTCAGCGTGCCCAGGTTGCTGATCCGCGGGTCTGTCTGGCCTAGGCCAGCAGGACCTGGGGCCCACGGCGAGGCTCCCCGGAGAAACCCCTGCCCCTTGGGCGCCACTTGGAGTGCTGCCGGCGTAAATTGTGTTGGTTGCAGATCATGAAAATTTATTGACTTGCCAAAGGCGGTGAAAGGTGGGAGGGACGGATGGGGGTGGAAGAGGGAATTGGAGTCTTTGGCCAGGTTTATGGGGACAGTGGAGATAAACCGTTACATTAACCCCTCTAGGGCCAGCTCGTCTGGCCCCAAGTGGTGCTCTGGCTGCCACTCACCTTCCGCCCCAAGGAGAGCAGGGTTCACAGGAGGATGCATACATTGCAGGCTCCTCGGCTGTTGTGGGGCGAGAGCAGAGGGAGAGAGGAAGCCCAGAAATGGGCAAAAGATGTCTGTTCCCTGGACGGTGAAATTTCCCAAATAGGCCTTTAAATGCGGGTCTCAGAGGTTAACTAAACAAAGACAGTCTGTGCAGGACCACACCGGAGAGGGTTTTAGCTTGACTTAACCCACTGAGAGCAGAGTCTTGTTCCATTTTATGGGAATTTCAACAAGTAACCAACACAGACGACCCTCCCCTCCGATTTTTTTTATCCCCCTGGGACTGGCTGTCAATCACGGCCTGGAGGGGCCGCAGGCTCTGCACTCGCCCGCTCCGCTCCCCTCCAGGCCCTCGGGGCCTTCGGCGGGTCCTCGGCTGCCTTCGGCCCTCTCTGCTCCCGGCTCCCCGCTCCCGCTGCAACCCAGACTCCCAGGCTGCCCTGAAACGCTGCACTAAACGTTACAAAACACAGGAAAGAGGCTTCTGATCCCTCCGTGAGGCCGCCTTGCCCCACCCTCCACACCGGGCACAGGCGCTGGTTCCAGAAACACAGAGGCCTAGAGCACGACTCGGTCTGGGAGGGAAGGGCCCTGCCTCGCCACCGCCCTCAGAGCCGCGTCTCTGGGGTGGCCAGCCAGGCGCTTGGCCTCTTCCTCCCCCTGCCCTGGCTCCCGCTCCCCTCGAACATTCTTCCAGGGGACCTCGTTGTCGACTCCCAGGCCGAGGCCCGGCAGACTGAGAGCGGAGGGCCCCGTGAGGCCGGCCGGGAGGTACCCCTCTCCAGACCGTGCACTAGGGCTGGGAGGAAAGGGGCTCCCTCTCTGCATCCTAAGAGCCTTTTGAGGATGAGCCAGGGCTTTAGATCCCTCTGTGGGCACATCAGAGTGCTGTGTGAGCGCCATCTCAGGGCCTGGTGGGCCCATGGGTTAGAGAGGCGGGAACCGGCACCACGAGGGGCTTTAACCCACGCTAAAGGCACCTGCACGCAGCGACCGCACTCGTGGGGCGGCTCACGAGTGTGGCCTCTGGCCACAGGAGGTGCCTCGGGGCGCTGAACGGGGCCGAGGCGCTGCGGGCTGCCCGGTGGGGTCTGGTGCGGGGAAGGCTGAATCTGGCTGCCGCCAGCATGGGCTGGCCGGCCCCTCAGCCCACAGGGACCGGAGAAGACTCGGGCCGCCGGGCCTGGCACAGCCGGAGGTGCTGAGAAAGCAAAAGCAAAAGTCCGAGGCGGTCGGTCGGCGCTCAGCAGCCAGGCCCAGGCCCAGGCCTTGCGCATCCTCGGCCGGCCCGGCTGGGGGTGGCCCCGCAGCGGAGGGGCTGCAGCGGCACGCCTTCCGAGGGGCAGTTCCACCCCCCTGGGTCCTGCTTCTCCACAGGGGCCCAGGAAGATGCGAGTCCTCTCCCTCCTGGCCCTTCTCTGGCTTTAGGGTGGTTTTTGTTCGCCCCCCCACCTCCCCCATGGCCTGCCCCTCGGCCCTGCCGGCGGATGGGAAGCACGGCCAGAGGCTGGAGACCAGAGGCACGTCTATGGGGCAGGGGCTTGGCGGCGGTTGCACTGCCCGGAGCCCTGGGCCTGGGTCCAGTCGCTGTTCCAGCCCGGCCGGGCCTCCAGGAGTCACAGCAGCTCAGGCCCAGAGAAGCCGGCCCACAGGGGACGGTGCTTGTGCCTGGGCCCGCCGTGGCCCAAGGGAACCAAGCCGCGGTCCAGAGCCGTCCTCTGGCACACCGTTGGAAACAGAACCTCCTAAGGCTGCGTTTCCTCTACCAGTTTTATAGCAAAAGACAGAAAGACAGGCCACCTCCTTTGGCGTCCAAAGAAGACACGAGTTAAATGCAAGTTTGAACACGCAGGGGCGCGGGTTGCGGCGGAACACACGTTTCTGAAGCTCTCCCCTCTCTCCTTTCAGTGGGCCTGCCGCGGTACCAGCACCACCCGGCGCCGGTGTGCGACAGAAAAGACTTCGTCCTCAACTTCAACGGCATTTCTTCCTTCCACCCCTCCGCCAGCGGGGCCTACTACCACCACCACCACCACCAGAGCGTCTGCCAGGACATCAAGCCCTGTGTCATGTGAACGGAGCGAGGGGGCCGCGCAGGGGCCCGCCGTCCCCCTGGGGGCGCTGACTGAGGTGGGCTCCCCGGGCAGGCGGGCGGCAGGCGCAGCAGTAAGTAGCGCACCAGTCACCAGGCCGAGTCCCCGGGCCAGCCTTGTGCACTGATCTTCTTTGGCTGGTGGCAGAAGGACGGCCCCCCGCCCCCATACGCAGGCTCCCGGCCCCAGGAGAGGAGACGGGAGAGGAGGACTCAGAAACAGGCGTGAAACCCTGAGCTCTTCGCGGCCTTCGGGAACCAGGGTCTGCCGCCCGCAGGGGAGCTGAGTGCGTTTCTTTGTGGAGAATGCGAGTGCCTTTCTAAGTGGCCGTGCTGAGAAGGCCATCGACGGAGTGGCCTGGTTCTGTGGGAGCGTGGTCTTTTGCCAAACACTGCCTTGGGATACAGGTGCCAAAGAACACTGTCCAGAAAGTATTCAGCAACAGCGCGTCTCGTTGGAGAGCGTGGTCCTCAGTATGGTGACAACACAACGTCTTTGCACGGCCGTCCCCGCCACCGTATTTTAAAGATAGTTTTATGACCTTCGTGTATACCCACACTTTGCTTGTATTTTCAAAGGAGGATGTGTTTGCACGCACGTATACTTTTACAGTTTGCCAAACTATTTTGATGTAAAATTTTTTCAATAAAATGTACATAACCAAGCGTGGTGGGGAGCTTTCCTCCGAGGCACCGCCGCGCGGCTGGCTCTGCCCTGGGCGTTTTCTCCTTCTTCCAAGCTGTGTAATTGACGTGCTGTGGGGCCTCTGCCTTTCGTAGCACAGGCCGGGTTCTGATGGTGGGTCTTCTCGGGAGAGGAAGAGAAGCAGCAGCAAGCGTTTCTGTGACTTCTTTCCTTCAGCCTGGCTCTTCCTGGCTACACAGAAACCAGAAGGTGAGAGGCACTGAAAAGAAAACCAGGCAAGATCATGGCCCGAGGAAACCAAGTTTGGTGCCCCGTCTGCTGTCGTCCCTGCGCGCAGGGCCAGCGGGGGGCCAGTGGTCGCTGGGGCTCCTCCTTGGGTGGCCGAGCCTGGCAGATCCCCAGTGGGGAGTGGGGAGCCTGCGAGGGTGGGCAGCCTCCCGTCAGGGTGTTCAACGCTCCCTCCGGGTGACAGAAGCAGGGCGGGGCTCACAAGGTGTCTGTCCCACCCCGCGGGGCCCCTCGACCCCCAGTCTCTCCCCGTTAGTCCCCCCACCCTCTGCCGTGTCGCAGGGGAGCCGTGGTTTCCCTGGGAGCCTCTCCTTTCCTGCTTCCTGACCACAGAGCTGCTCTGCTCGGGGACGAAGAGCAGACACAGAGGCCTGCCCGTCCCGCGGGCTCTGGCAGGCTGGCCTGTCAGGGCTGTGCGGGAGCAGAGGGGTCTTGGCTCCTGCTTTTGCACCGAGAGCCCACCGGTTCCTCCTTTCCTGGCAGGCTGCCTCCCCTGCGGCCCGGCGCCCCTTCCCGGCGGGGTCTCACACGCGGGGATTCTGGATTCGGAGTGCATTTCAGTCCAAGGACATCTCAGCAAACCACCTTGTTTCGTAAAGTCCTAACCATCTGCCTAATCCGTAGGCTTCCTTTCTATATTTCCCGAAATTAAGCAGCGATTTAAACCTTTTTGTGTGTCTCCATTATCATATTTGCAGGCAAATAGGGCTTTTTTCTCCTTTTATTCTGAGCTCCTCGGAGGCCTGCTATAAATTATGAAGTCAGTTTCAGAGTTTGCTCCGACCACAGCGCTGTGTTTACATTCCTTCGGAGGCAGCCGGCATGGTCGTAATTTATATCCTAAACACTCGAACGTAACTTGTTTATACAGAGAATGACAGGACTCGGGGAACCGCGGCGCGGGGCCTCGGCGGGCCCAGTGCGCCCCCTCGTGGTGCAGGAGGCCCCGCGCACAGAGACGCAAGAACTTTCCAAAAATGACTCGGTTTTTTTGTGGCGCTTTTCCCCACCCCTCGGAGGGGGGAGGCGTGCCTCTGGAGGGAGGCGGCGACGGCAGACCTCGGAGACGCTGCGGCGGGGTGGTAGGCCCGCACGGTAAAGTAAATACTGCAGTAAAGCGAGTCACACACATCTTTCGGCTTCCCTGTGCCTTTGAAAGTTGTGTGTACACTGTCCGGGAGCCTGTTAAGGGAGCAGCAGCATTCTGTCCCAAACATGTAAATACCTCCACTTGAAAGTACTTTGCTAAAAATGCCAGCTGTCCTCTGTGCCTTCAGTGAAACCTCCTGGTGGCATCAACCCCTCATCACAGACTGCCACGACCAACGTCACCACCATAAATTTGGAATATTGCGAGAATTACCAAAATGGGACCGGGAGACTCGGACGGAGCCATACTGTTGGGAAATGACACTGAGAGACTCACTCCCTGCAGGGTCGTCATACATCTTCCCTTCCTTAAAAAAAAAAAAAAAAAAAAAAAAAAAAGGCAGAGAAAGAAAGAAACAGACAAACTAAAGCCCCCAATACCTGGGAAGCCTGATATGATGGGGCTCAATAAAGTGAGGTGGGCCCGCACTGTGGGCGTCCTGGCTGTCAGGGTTTTGAGCCACACCCCCTGATTCCCCTTCTTTCACGTGTCACACGCAACACCTTTGCATCTGAAGTCTCAGACACAGGTGAGGTGGGTCCTGAAGCAGCGCCCAGTGTGGCAAAATCGCAGCAGCACCCCCCCACCAGTCTGTGGTGGTAGGGGTGGGGCTCCAGAGCTTGCATCCTAATCAGCTCCCCCGGGGGTGCTCTGCTGCATGGTCCAGGAACTGCACTTTGAAAACCACAGGTCCAGAAGGGAGTGTGAATTATCGATATTTTACAGGTTCACATGGGTGGGTGTGAAGCCTCGCCCATTAATTATTCAGCAAAGATCTAAAAGGTTCTTCAAAAGTAATTCATCCACCGATAAATGTCATTTATTACTGGCTCCTCGGAAATGTAAGGCCTAATTCTGAGACCTGAGCCAGGAAGTAGAGAACCCCCGTTTTTATTCAAAGCAATAATACCTCTTGTTTTATTCTAGCAAACTTTGAAAAATCTACCCCCAGGCACCACGAGTCTGGGTACCTAGAGGGCATCGACGTCAGGTTCTCCAGACAGAAGGAGGAGGCGGCTGGCACAGGCAGGGACAGAAACTCCTCTCGGGGCTACAGAACCCTCTGAGGGTGGAAGAGAGCAGCAAAGGGAGACCCCCAGATGTAGACAGGTCAGGCAGGACCCCAGGGCGGGCGGGAGAGAGGGACGGGCCTCGACAGAGGAGAGGCTCAGGGGAGTCTGAACACATCTCAGGAGCACCGGTCCCCTCTGAAGCCAGGCCGCCAGGACCTCCCCAGGCCGCCAAGGCCAAGGGCCCAGCTGTACCGCTGTTTTCCTTGGCTTCTGCCTGGATTCTGGGGAGCTCAGTGAATTCTCGAGCCGTGCATCGTGCTTAAATTTTCTGAACGGCGGCAGCAACTCGTAGGGCGTTTGGGGAGAACCATCTCAACTTACATTTTAGAAAGTGGAAGTCTTATTTCTGGGGCAAATCTGCAGGTATTAGATGGAATTAGCACCTCCTTCCAGAAAGAAAGCCTCCCTCATAGCTTCCTATCTCTCTAATCACTGCCTCACGGTGATTAATTCAAAACAGGCACTGACTTATTTAGAATGGAAATATATTTTAATGTATTTTATCAGAGCGGAAATGCGTTTTAGCAAACCTGCTCTATGAAACCCTATCTGAGCCAGAAAAACCCCAGACGCAGACACAGGCCAGGGACGCCCTCGGCTCGCGGACGTCGAGCTCACAGGGAACAGAGCAAGTCCTGCGAGCCTGGAGGCAGGAGCATCCTGAGTGCACAGCCCTCCCACCGGCCGCATCCAGCCCTCCGGTCGCCGGACAGGTGGTACCAGGGCCGAATCTCCTGTCCTTTGGCATGAGAGTGGGCAGAAGGGGGGGTGGGGGCAGCAGGCAGACCCCCCCACACACACACCAGCCCCGGAGCTGCTGCCATGCGGATGAGAGATGGGGCCTCAGCCACGGCCAGGCAGGGCCTCTGTCCTCACAGCACTGAGCCCCAGAGAGGTGGTGGCCTCTCGGGAATCACCCGCTGCTCCGAGTTGGATGAGTGTGGGGGCACTGCAGGGGTGAGGGGTCGTGCCCCTCTCTCTGCCCCCAAAGCCAGCCCCCCACATCCCGTCTACAGAAACGATAAGGACCCCACCGCTGGGAGTTTGTCCAGGAACCCCCACCCCACAGTGCCTCCCACAGCCGGGGACGCAGTCCTTGTCACGCACGTGGTTGGTCACAGAGGAGGTTGGGGCAGCCGCCAGGACAGCCAGGGAGGGGCTGGAGAGCCAGTGGCGGCGTCCCCTGGGTGGGGACTGTCTGGGCCCCCCTCCCGAGTGGCCCATGTCATTCTGGTCCTCCCGCCACCCGCCCCAGCACGGAACAGGCTGAAGTGTCAGTGGCCATGTGGGTGGTGGCTGAGGCTCAGGAAGACCTTGGCTGGAGGGAGAGGGGGGAAAGGGACCTGGGAGGAGGAACCACTTGCAGGGGGTCCAGGCGAGCAGGTGGCCTGTGGTCCGAACAGGGACCTAGAGAGAGCAAGTCGGTGGCTGCTGCTTCTGATAAAAAGGCACCCACGGCGGCAGCTCACAGCGCGGGGCCCGGCAGAGGGACCCAGGAGCTCTGAAAACCCCCGTGTCACCCCGGCCAGCTTGCTGGTTCCTCAGAAGGTCCCCGGCGGCCTCCGCTGCTCAGGCAGGACTGGCAGCCGCTAAGAACGTCCTCTTGCTTCCGTCTCACAGGGACCTTGAGGGAAGGCCTTCTCCTCACAGGCTTGCTGCCGCCCAGCTGTGCTTAGCTGGGGCCACACACACACACACACACGCTCACAGATACACAGACGCGCATGCACGCACACAAGCTTCTCTTCGGCTGTAGCTCCAGCCCCAAGAACTGAAAGGCTGCGTTTCCTTACAGCCGCCGTCCTTCCGCTTCTCCAGGCTGCCTCGGCCGTTTGCTGACCTCGTCCAAGGGTTTCCTTTTCCAAAGGCGGGCAGCTGCCTCCTCTGATTCGAGGAGCACAACAACAGCCTCTTTGAAATTGCTGCTTTTGTCTGCAAAGGCTACACCGAGCAGCCCCTGGCCAAAGGCAAGGCCACCTCGCCCGCACGTGCTGTTCTCGGCCTTGCCCTTGGGGCCGGCTCCTCGGAGGGGCAGGGTCCGCCCCTCGCCTGGGCATCCCTGTGCCCCCGGGGGCAGCCGGTCTGGTGGGCAAGAGCTCTTCCTTCGGATGATTCCTTCCTCACAGCAGGTCCCAGGTCCCCAGAGAAACCGGGCAGGCGGCAGATCAGGGCATCTCAATCTAGGTCTGGATCAACCAAGCAAGTCTGACGCCAGCTCCAGAGCTGCCCCCGCCTCGGCGGCTCGTGGTGAGGGCACCTGCCTGCGGAGACGCGAAAGCCCACCCACAGCCTGTGTCCTCCTGCTGCCCTGGACCAGGGCCCCGGAGAAAAAGCTCCTCCGCTCAGGCCTTCAGAGGCCTCCCCCCGCCCCCACACCCCGGTGACCCCGGCTCCCTTCCGAGCAGCTGGCCCAGCAGAGCGGGGCTGACGATACCCGGCCCTGGAGGCGCGGCGGGACCCAGATGTTTGTGCCTCAGCTTCGTCCTGGGCGGCGCGGTCCTGGCACTGGCCCTGCGTGTTGCCGGGATGATGAGCAGACCACGGAGCAGCCGGTTCCTGGCACACCAGGGCAGTGGCAGGGGAGAGGGCTTCACTGCTGGGTGGGCAGCCCCAGCGTGCTGGGCACCTGCCATCCAGGAGACGCCAGGGCGCGTCAGGGCGTCTGATCAGGAAGCACACAGGTCTCCAGGGCACAGCCCAGCCTCATCCCACGTCACAGGGAAAAGACCCCCCGAGAGGCCGGCAAAGGCAGGGGCTTCCGGGCTCCCCCCACCCCCCAAGGTCCCATGAGAACCAGCTGCACTGACAGCCCCAGGCCTCCTCCGTTGGCCGGAGGCCGTGTGGGGTCCAAGCTGAGCAGGTTCTGACCCCTCAGGCCGCCCTGCCCAGGGCCAGGGTGGCAGCCACCACTTCCAGGAGGCCCAGACTCCCTGGCAAGGTCTCAAATCCTGCTCCCTATGCTTCTCCTCCAATTATGGAAACTTCCCCCACCCCAGGCTCAGGGACAAGACCTGCCCTTGGTGGGACCCCACCCCCTCCCCCGAGGCCCTGTGGCCCCCCGGTGCCCAGAAGCCAGGACTCTGGGTCTGTCAGCCCTGAGCGGAGGCTGAGTCATGGAAGGTTTTAATTGGGAAAACACAAGCACAAAAGCAAGAAAGAAACCACAATTCCATTAACAATTACACGCAGAACGAGGTCAAAGTTACAACTTTCCTTTTTCTTCCCCCAATTCAGTGCTTACATTAGATGAGGGTTTGGGGTCTTGTTGTTGTTTCTCATTATTTCCAACGGGCCCCACTCTGGGGGAGGGGTGACCACAGGGGAGGGAGGTCTGTTCTGGGACTTTGTTCCTTCGCCACCGAAGCCCAGATGAAAACGTTCAACCTGATGCGAGCGCTGGGGACAGGACAGGCTTCTACCAGGAGCCGGCGTCCAGGGCTGTGCGCTGAGGAGCGGGCATCAAGCCTGGAGGCGAGCGTGTCCCCGTGAAAAAGAGCTGAGGGCAGAGAACGCCAAGGCCCCTGGCGGCCCCGCTGCGCCCTAGGGGGAGGGGGGACCACCCGGTTCTCGCCGCTGCCGTGTTCAGCGGTGGCCCTGACTCTCAGCACGGGGCGGCCGCGGGCTTTGTTGTCCGGCCTTCCTGCCGTCCTCCTCCCATCTCGCTGTCACCGCAGTGGGACGCCTCAGATCCGGCCTGAGGCAGATGAGGCGGTCACAGGAGGACCCTTCAGGGTGTCTTGTTTGGTTTGGAAATATTTAAATGTCTGCTGCATTTCCTCTAGGAGGGGAAGAGTCAGGGCCTGTGGGAGAGCCCCGCACTCTGGCCGCAGCCCTGCGGGACCCCGGCTCCTCTGCTGCAGCCGGGCCTGCACCCCGCGTGCCCCCCCACCCCCCGGCACCCAGAGAAACTGCAGACACGCCCAGACGCCCCCACGCTCGTCACAGGCAAGTGACCTGCTTAAGCGGAGGCAGCGGTCGGGCACGACCACAGAAAGCGTCTCGGCTCCTGGAAAAGTCACCAGCACGTTACCGACCTGGGCGGTGAGACACATGTTCTCCATAGATTTAAGTGCTAGTGGCCGCCGCAGAGGAAGCCGGCCTTTCAGGAGAAGCGTGTAATTCAGACATAATCTCTTCTGCGCTGCAACACACGAAGCAGAAACTGTCTGCGAAGACGGGCTCCGCGCTTCAGCGTCCCCAGCCCGTCGGCATCCCACGTGCTCTAGGCCGAGGCGACCGTCACCACGTCACAGTCCACACCCCCCCGGGGTCTGGGGTTTGTGGCCGTGAGGCTGTGCTCAGCCTGGAGGAACCCAGCACGCAGGAAACCGTGCCGAGGAACGGATCGGAGCAGGATGTTGACGAGGCCGAGGCGCGGGTGCAGGCCGTGTGCGCCTGTGCCCGCCCGGGTCCCCGCGGCCTGCGTGCCCCCGGGGGCAGGCCTGCCTGGGGTGGGTTCACCTGGCATCTCACGCTCTGTTTCCCAAAACCCGCCTTTGACCAGGTGAGGCAGCCGGGTGCTGGTCACACTGGGCTCGTCCGTGTGGGGACACTCTGTCCCATGCACAGAGGGGCTGCACACGCTGTGGCCGCCCTCCCAGTCCTGGACGCGGCCCCACGACCCGCGGCGTCGGCGTCTGCACAGAGCCTGCTGCCAGCGGCGGGAACCTCCATCTCTGCCGCTCAAGTCTCAGCACACGCTCCTGCCTGAGAAGTAAGTCGGGGAGATTTACCCACGAGGTGCGGCCCCGAGCTGAGGGCTTGGGAAAGAGTGGTTCACACGCACGAAGCTGCCCTCAGGCTGTCTGTGGGCACTTGGCCGGGGCCCATGCCAAGGGACCCTGCGGGGAGAGCGGGCAGAGCCCCCGAGCCTCCTTGCAGTGGGAGGGCTGGAAGGGACCCGGCTCCTCCGTGGGCCTGGCTGGACTTGGAGCCACGAGTGGCGGGCACGTCTCAGTCCAGCTCCAGCCACGAGACCGGCCGCCCCCCGCCTGGGCCCCCCGCCCCCTCTCTCCTGTCCACTGATCTCCAAGCCGCCCCTCTCCCGGTCTCTTCTCCTCGTCTATGCAGGCGTCTGTGTTAAGCTTTAGTTTTCTGCTTTGTTACTTTATGTTTTAAATTGTGTCCAGTTTCTTCACGGACACACACACGGAAGACACGAGGTCCACGGGTACAGAGGGACACTAGACCCCTGCCGGTCCTGCCCCTCCCTGGCAGAAGGTCTCAGAGCCCCTCGGCACGTGTCCAACCCCAGCTGTAAGAACTTTCATAATTTCTCTAAGTACTAAAGCGAAGTAAAGGTTTTTCCAGCCCCCCGGCGGGTTACCTCCTTCTCCTGCATTGGCCGACAAGACCCTGGAGGTCTTGCTGAAAGGAGCTGTGCGTTAAAAGTGCGCACATGCTCACAAAACCACTTCCGGGGACACCATCTTTTCTGCCTGAACTGTCACCCAAACAGCTCAGACTCGACATCTGGAGAGAGAGGGGAGGCGTGGAGACGGGTGGCAGGGGCCGCCCACTCCCGAGGGCTCGGCCAGGCTCCCTGCGTGTCCCAGCGCCCCCCACCCTGCAAGAGCCTGTCCTCCCAGGTCCCACGGGGACGGCGCGGCCGCCGGTGTGCTGTGTGCGCGAGGGCCACGGGGAGAGCAACCACACTGCCTTGGTTTTGCAGCTTCAAACACGATCTTGTGGCTTTGGGTCTTCGTGTAAAAACCAGAAAGTGCATTTTCTGTCTCTGGGGAAAAGGCGCTCTCCCGGGAGATGCTGCTCTTGGCCAAGCAAACGTGTTCCTGATAAAATCCACGAAAGGAACACTTCCTGGTTTGCTGGGATTTATGTAACGAGGTGGTGAAGCTTCACGTGGACACAGAGGCCAAGGGCCAGGATGAGCCCCGCGGGACGAGAAGGATGCCTCCCACCCTACCCCCAAGGCAGGCGCTCCGAGCCCACAAAGCACTCGGCTCGGAAAACCTCATGTTCTCAAGTGACGGGGGCCGCTGGGGACTCCGGATGACATGGTTCTCTGCCGATCAAGGGTGTCAGCATCCCATCTCCATGGCAGCCAGGTTATCTTCGTCCTGCGGCTGCTGCAGGAGGTGCGGGTGCAGCCGCTGAGCAAGCCTGCGGGGCCTGGAGAGGAGGCCCCGCTCCAAGACGGCTCATCCTCCTGACGAAAAGGGAGAGGTTTCTGTCCTGGCCGCCTCGTCACCACTCCCCAGGGCATTCCTCCGTCTGCAGCGCCAGCACCACAAGGCCAAGGCTGGGTAACTCTGCGAGCTGACAGAGTTGCCATCAGGACAGCCTTGGGCGTCAGTCACCCTCGCCTCCTTTCTCTCCCTACTTTTCCCTCCTAAAATGTTCGCTGCTTCCGGAGGCACCACGGGACTGAGAAGGAGAGACAAAGACGAAGTCTGAGGCCCATAATTTAAGTTCCTCAAAAGCTATCGTTTCTGCTCATTACATCTTTTGAAACGTTATCTAAACTCTGAAAAAACGAAAACAAATCACTTACGACCCACACTTTCAGGGCTTTAAACCACAGACACAGAAGAAGCAAGAAGGACAAGGGACCCGGCAGAACCCCCTACCCCTGACGCAGCCACCAGGCCTGCACGCATCCGGATTATGATGTAAAATCTCCAGACTTTCAAATACATCGTGCCAGCTACCCTAAAACACACCTGCAGTTAAATTCACATCACAGGCCACCAGCCTGTAAACGCTGGTGTATAATTTTGTGTCCACACATAGGATGAACAGAAGACATCAGTGTGATTTCTACACATTTTTGCAATTTTAGCAATCAGAACATATTTGAAGAAATGTTTTCCGTAACATGAATGCATCTGAGGCGGCCAAACTTACCAAGAAGATACTGAAAGAATGACGTAGCCTGAGAGGAGATGTGGGCGAAACCACTCATTGCACATCTCCGCCAGGAAAACAGCAGATTCGCACACATATAAATCAGAGCTCATCCTTCCCATGAGGCATCTACGAGCCACACGTGTGCTCGTGCACCGAGAGTGCAGCCGAGACAGTGGTCGGACAAACAGGCCAGGGTCCCCACCGTGCCCTCCGCCCTGGAAGAACACCCTGGAAGGTTATTAAGTGATTAGGAATAGGGAAAAGTCCCTTTCCAATGCTGATGCCGGGGAATGAAGCTGCAGCTCCTGTCATAAGTGATGGCTGGAGTTCCCTGGTGGCTCATCAGGTCAAGGATCCAGTGTTCTCCCTGCTGTGGCACAGGTTCGGTCCTGCCTGGAACTTACATGTGCCACAGGCCAAAAAAAATTAAACGTTTTAAATTTTAAAAAATCTGAAAAGCGACTGTCACTGTGGAGTGACCCAAAGAGGTTTCTGTCCTCACGGTGAGGGGAGGAGGTAGCCGTCCCAGGCACAGACAGCAGGGACGTCGCCCAGTTTACCTGTTCACGTCGAGCTCCCTCAAGCGCTACAGTTTATCTGTTCTCTGCTCGGAGCACCTGAGACCCTGGGCACGTGGAGGCGAGCAGCACAGCCCGGCCCCGTCCTCGCAGTGCGCATGGCCTCACAGAGAGGGAGTGAAATAAACACAGCGTCCAAACACCTCAACGCTGCATGGGCGATGAGTGCCCTGCAGGCACCAGGCAGCCTCTGGAAACATGGTGGGTCTCGTCCAAAAACAAATGAGGACAAACAAGACACCCAGCTAAGGGGCTGGGATCTGCACCCAAACTTGCAGCCCAGGACTCTGGTCTGGGGCTGAGCATAAAAGTCCTTGGGGGAAAAGCCTGAAAGCTGCAGGTGGACGTGCTCTGGAGATACCGAGATGCCGTCACTGGAAGCAGGGACACCAGGGGAGAGAAGCAGCCCATCTGCTCCTGGAGACAGACTGCCGCCTCCTCATCTGCTCTCGCCAGGGAAGAACATTCTTCGCAGCAGCGGCCTTGCGTGTAAAGCCAAGCAGGGCTGGATCTCACTGGAGACCCCGGAGGCGCCCCCACCCCAGACGATTTATGAAGTACCTGCCCTTCCGTCCCGGCTCATGATCCACCGTCACAGAAATGACGTGCTGTTGAGACCGACAAGCAACCCTCGACTGTAAAACAGGAGCTGAATAACGATTTATTTTTGTTTCCTGCTGTGCAGGCTCTGAGTAACGGGCTGTGGATGAAGTGCTGCGGGGAGCGAGGCCAGCAGAGCGTCCTCGGGCCAACGCCCGGCTCGGAAACCAGCACCTTGAGGTTCTCTCTGTAAAGCCCTTTGCCTCCACTACGCACGGAGGTGAGAATCAGGCTGCCTGATTTTCACAGGCAGCCCCGATCCCAGACGACTCTCTGGAGCCACTTCCTCCTCGGCTGTTTCATTGCCAATCACAAGACCACTCCTGCGAAGCTGCCAGAAAATGTGCAGATTAGCGCTGGCTGGAGTTCCTTCTGGAGACCTGCAGCCCAGGGACAACGGAGCCGTGGGAAGGCTCAGGCGGAGACTGTGGCCCCTGGGGGTGGGCGGGTCCTCCACGAAGCCGGTCTCAGTGCTTTCTAAGCTGGGAGACGTCTCCAGCGCTCGGAGTGAGCGCGAAAAACCATCCCGGGCTTGGAGCAAGTGCTCAGTAAACTCAGCCCCCGGCTGACCTCCTGCTCACAGTGCACGGGCAAGCCAGGAACTTTCTGGCCCTTCCACATCTGAAGCTAAGGGACAGGTGACCTCTACACTTCTTCTTGGCTCTAAACTACAACTAGAGGACAAGAGCCTAGTTTAAGGGCTTTTGAGAGGACAAAGCTGGCACGTGCAGGCTGGAATGAGGCGTATGGCTTAGGGAGCCTCGCTGGACCCCAAGACCTGGCTCAACCCCCAGACGCAAGTGGGGCCATCCACCACTTTGGCTGATGCAAGTAACGGGAAGGACCCACCCGTCCTCCACTCACCAGGCAAGAAAAATGAATAACTCATAAGAGGTCCCACTGGCACAGAAAACAGGTTTTATCTTTATAGCCGTTACCATCAGACACCTGCGCGCACTGCACAGCAGACTGGACGTTTCACAGATGTTTTCTCTAGTCTCCCCGACAGCTCTTCGGTAGCCTTTTATAGGCAAGGAAAGAGGGCACAGAACAGGCAAGTAACTTCCCCGAGGGCACAGAGCTCAGTGGTGCGGCGGGAACAACCCCACCCTGTCGCTGAGGCCTTGATGGCCTCCCTCTATTCCAGGGCGTGCACGCCAGGCACTTGCTAAGTGTCTCACGGGGAACGGCCATTCATGTGCATAAAACAACAGCATCTCGACCCCTGTCCCGAGACCCCCCGGGGCGGGGGGCAAGCACTCCAGCAAGTGGGCGATGCTGCTGGCCGGCAGGGGCGGCCAGGGCGGCTCAGACCAGATGCGGGGTGGGGGAGCATCAGGGACACGCAGCTTCGGGGTTGGGCATGGCCCGCAGCGGTAAACAGAGAGGCCGGGGATGCTGACCAAACAGGGAAGAAAAGCCCGTCTCAAATTCCTCCCTCATGGGGCTTCTCACGGTTGCAAAGCCAGGGCTGCCAGTGTCATCGACCACAAGGAGAGAGGAGCCGGGGCCTGGAGCACGGACCACCCGAGGAGCTAATGAGGACCAGGCTTCCCGCACCAGGAGGACCGGCGCGCCCAGCCGAGAAAGTCTCCACCGTGAAATGCCTTCCAAACCCCCTCTGAGCAGAAGCCCCACCAACCACCGGAGCGGAGAGTCGGGGGCGTCCTGCCCGCAGGGCTGCGGGGCCCCCCACCCATCCTGGCCTGAGGCAGGCCTCGCCCTGGTCACACACAGGCCAGCTCCTCTTCCCCAAGCCCAGGTCCACCCCAAGTTGTCCCCCCCATCACCGGTCGCCACCCAGTCCTGTGCCTGCCAGCCCGGGTCACCACCCACTCAGGCCGCCGTGGCACACCGGCTATGTAGCCCACTCGGCTCCCACCCCGACGTGGTGCCAACAGCTGGTTTGCAGGGATGAGCTAAGGGAGGCCCAGGGGTCCCTGATTTGACCAAGACCACAGAGCAGGGAAGCGCAGAATCAGGCTTCCCAGCCCGGCGGCTCCACGCTGCTGTCTCGCTCTCACGCCAGGGGAGCGGCGGATGAACACACGCAAAGCTCGGTGATGAAAAGGCCCGTCCGAAGCCAAAGAGGTGCCCACGCTCAGCTGCTCTGACGTCCCGGGGAGGCGGGGCAGCCGCACCAGGCGGGATGTGGGGACCGCGGCAGGAGGGCCACTGACGGGCTTGCTTCAGGAAGAGGGTCTGAGCTCTGCCCACCACGTCACACTGGCCCCCAGTTACCTGGCTTCAAAATGCAGGTGATCACTGCTCCCTTGGGGCGTCTCTGTGTTCTGTGTGATTCACGTGAGGGTGTCTGTGGCAGAGCTGGTGGCTGGCGTGGCGCACATGCGAACTAAAGACGCCCCACTTACGAGCCCCACTGAGATGGTTCGTCTCCACTCAAAGCTCACAGCTCGGCAGCTCTGGGACCGTCACCGTGCGCAGCCACCACCGCAACTGATTTCAGAAGCTTGCTGTCACCCCAAACAGGTCCCTGGACCGTCAGCGGTCACCTCCCCCCATCTGCCCCAACACCCCACCCTGGCCCCAGGCAGCCTCCAGGCCACTTCCTGTCTCTGGATTTGCCTGCTCTAGGCCATTCTGTGAAAATGGAAGCAAGTAACACATGCCCTCTTTCACGTATATCATGATTTTGAGATGCATCCATTGCCACGTGTCCCAGTACTTTGTTGCTGAATACGATTTCATGGTATGACTATGTTTTACTTACCCATTCATCAGATTTTGACACGTGAGTGGTTTCCACTCATTAGCTATCACGCATAGTGCTGTTATGAATATTCGTGGACAAGAGTTTGCAGGACACGCCTTTTCCCTTCCCTTGGGCGCGCGCCCAGGAGTGGAAGTCCTGCATCACGTGGTTCTCTACCTGCAACCTTTTGAGGAGCCACCAAAAGGGTTTCAGAAGCGCCTGCTCCTCTGTGCGCTCTCACCAGCGCCGGACAAGTGTTCCCGTCTCTCCTCATCCTTGTCGACACTCGTTCCCGCTCATCTTTCCACGGATCCCCACGCTGGGAGGAGACGTGCTACCTCACTGTGCTTTTACCTGCACCTTCCCGGTGACTAACGGTCTGCAGCATATCTTCTCATGTGCTTATTGGCCAGGTGGGCTCTTCTCTGGAGAAATGTCCGTTTTGCTCCTTGGTCCATTTTAATGGGGTTATCTGTTTATTATCGCATTGTTCTTCATATTGGCTGCAAGACCTTATCAGATACAGGGCTTCGACGTATTTCCTCCTATTCTGCGGGTTCTTTTCACTTTCCTGAAGTTACCGTTTGCAACACAGATGTTTTTAACTTCAATGTAAGTCTAACTCGTCTCTTTTACCTTTTCTCACTTGTGTTCTGGGTGTTTCACCTAAAAAGGGCTTTCCTAACCCCCCAAACAAGATTCACAAGTTTTCTTCTAAGGCTTTTATGGTTTTAGGCTTACCTTTAGGTCTTTGGTTCGTTTTGAGTTTATGTGTCAGGTGGTATGAAGCACAGGGTCCAGCCTCACTCTTCTGCACGTTCTGATGACAAGGTCACCTTTCCCTCACTGAACTGCCCTGGCACCTTGTCAAAAAGCAACTGACCACAAACCCTGGCTGATTTCTGTATCTTCACGTCTGTCCCACTGGCCTCCCATCTGACTTTGTGTCAGCACCACCCTGTCTGATTACTGAAACTTTGCAGTAAATTCTGACATCAGAAAGCATGAATCCTCTGCCGCTGCCTTCTTTTCGAGAATACGTGACGGTCCTGAGTCAGTCCTTGCATTTCCCGATGAGTTTTAGGATCCGTCCCAATGAGAGCAGCCAGCCAGCCCTGCAGTTGGACACTGCACAAAGCGTCACTCCAGAAACGCTATTTCTCCTCCACAGAATTACTGTAATGGGGCGCGGGGGCGGGGGGACAAAATTCACAGCATGGTTTTTTTGAGAATACCGATGAACTATCTATCAATCTTCCATGATTCATGTCTGGTGCCGACCACAATTTAAGAAGTGGAAATGTGGGCTAGACCCCTGCCTCTTGAGCCCATGAACGCGGTGGGCGGAAGGGGATAGGAGCTGCCTCCCGCGCCTCCCACTCGGGGACCACATGCCCTGACTTCCCTGGCACCTCCTCCTCATCCCGAAGGGCAGAGTGCTGCCCCCACTCATCCTATGCCCCGGGGATCAACAACGAACGTTCTGGAGCGACTCCCTTCACGCACCCCCTCTGCTTTCAAGGATAAAGCTCACGGCTCTGCCGTGTGCCCAACAAGAAAAAGGTTAGTGTAGTTTTATTTTAAAGGACCATCTGGGGAAGAGGGAGGCGGAAGGAGAACTGGGAAGGGCACAATCAGCAAAGGGTCCGGCAAGCACAGGGCAGGTGTCCCACCAAGAAACAGCCGCCGCCACCTCCGAGAAAGGTGCCGCCGGGGAGCGGACCCTTCCCACTGCGTCGCATGTCCGAGCCCCGCAGCGCGTGAACGACCTGAGAAGTGCCGGTGAGCACGTGGTGCGATGGGGACCCTCGTGTGTTGCTGGTGAGGATGAGAAAAGGGGCAGCTGCTGCGGAGGAGCTGAGAACAGAACTGCCACGGGATCCAGAAACTCCCCCGCTGGGGATGACTCCAAAAGAACTGAAAGCAGAATCTTGCAAAGGTAGTTGCACACCTGTGACCACGGCAGCACTACTCCCAACAGCCAGAAGGTGGGCACGACCAAACGCCCATCATCAGACGATGGATAAACAGCAAGGGCCTCTCTGGACAGTGGAACGTTATCCAGTCTTCAGAAGAAGGGAATTCTGACGAGGCTACAATAGGGACAAGCCTTGAAGACACTGTGCCCAGCGAAATAAGCCAGACGCCAAAAGCATATGCTGTATGATTCTGCGCCCCCCCAATGTGGTCAAGTGCATAGAGACAGAGGGTGGGGGCTGGTTCTAGGGGGACAGAGCTTCAGTCTGGGAAGAGGGAGACATTCTATGAGTCACTAAACCCTCAGCACTGCAGATGCTAGGCGGCTAAGGCGTTCCACTTCATGTTGTGCATTTACCACAATAAGAGACAAGACGGGATTTGCTCCGAGGGGGGGAATGGGCCCCCTTCCCAGCCTGCAGCTCTCGCTCCCGCTTGGCCCCAAGGACGCCCTCTCTGCTGTCAGCGGGGCCTCGGCAAGGGGGCCGCGGGGCAGCTCCAGACCCAGGGCCCAGCCTCCGCCCTCCCCAGCCTGGGGTTACGTTCAGGAGGGCAGACAGACAAGCTTAGCCTCAGAAACAAAACAGATAAGACATTGAGAAAATGGCAGGAACACACACTTTGCAAACAACCGGATTCAAGAATGTGTGCAGTGTAAACCTGGGAAAAAAGCCAGCTGCCCGCTGAAACCCGGGGCTCAGAAGGCGGAGGACGCGGCCTCCCGGTTTCAGGGAAGAGCAGGGCCGGGCGGCACGGGAGACCTGACTGGCAGATGCAGTGTGTGGGCTGAGCGTCCAGGGCGTCCGTCTGATGCACTTGAGTGGGAAGCAGGTCCACGTGGCCCCAGCATGTCACATAATTGCCCTTTCTCCTCTGCAGTGAGAACATTTGCCGTCTGCGTGTCAGCAACATTCAAGTCTATGGCAAGGGTTATTAATGACAATCACCTCACCCGCTGAGGTTAGAGTCATCTCCCGCTTGGGACCGCGCTTCCTAAAATTGTTCTTAGGGGGTTTCAGGCCTTTTTCCTTTTGTGGCACAACAGCGCCACCTCATGGACAAAGCTCATATGACACCGTTCCCTACAAGCCTCGGCCAGGATCTTCTTGCCTCCACGCAGTCATCTGGACCCACCCTGAAGCTGCAGGTCCCCCCCTGGGGGCCCGGGAGGATGATTCTGCTTGCACCAGTCAGACACGCGGGCTGAAAATCAGCATCTCACGTTGCCTCCCCTTTGCTCTTAGGATGAAAACGTCTTTGGGGCACCTGAACTTGAGATGCAGGTCTGACGGCCGGTTTCGTTTCCCACTGAAAAGCTCCAGGGAAGAAGAGTCCACGGCAGCGGGCGATCCTGCTCCCAGGAAAAGGCGAAGGGCCACAGAACTGAGAGGATGGACGTCTGCAAAGACCCGCCCGCCCGCCCTCATCCCCTTGCAGGTCAGAGCGGAGCTGTCTCGTTCGCAAGGTTTCAACTGCACGAGCCTGTTTCCCATGGTTCCCGCTGTTGCTCTTGCTGTTCTGGGCTGTGTCTTTTAAAGGAATGTGTGACGATTTACTTTGGACGCGTGGGCCGTCCTGGATGGGTTTGTCCAAATCAAGGCTTGGGCGGGGCAAGTGGGTTCTAAAACCTGTACACACGGAAGGGGCGGGGTGGCAGTTAACAGATGTGTGCACGTGAGGTGCTTACTTGCCAAGCTAAGGGACAGGCCTCATGTGGCTGTGGGGTGTGTGTGTGTGGGGGGGTGCACGCTGAGAGCTCACGCGCACATTTTGGGGTTCAGGACTGCCCATTAAGACGTCATCATTCCACACGCGGGGTCTCCACTTACCTGTCCTGAGGCTGTAAGTCTGTGCTCTTGGCCCAGCATCTCCCCACTTCCTCCTCCTCCGTCCCTGGTCACCGCCACCCACAAACATGCTGCCTCGCCTCCCATTTAAAAAAAAGGCAGGTCTCTCTCTGCGCTTTTCCTCGTCACCCGCCCCAATTCTTGGCTCACCTCTGCAGCAGAATCCTCCGGCAGCTGTCCAGGCCGGGTCCCAAGCCTCCCGTCCATCTCCGCTCCTCAGCAGCACCCGCCCTCCCTCCCCAAACTCCCTCCTCTCGGCGTCCAGGACTCCACCTGCGGGTCTCCTCCACGGAGTCTCCTCTTCCTAGGGACACGGACCTGTGAGCAGCAGGGCTTCTGACCTCTCACCCAGCCCTGGTCTGTAAATGACGCCCTGTCGTCCTAAACGCACGCACCCCGCCCCCCCAGGTGTCATCCAAAGGACGTAGCCCACCCCAATCCCCCACAGAGCCTGCTGCTCCCACAGCTGCCCCCGGGCTCTCCGCGCATGAGGCCAACAGCTTTGGGGTCCACGTCTTCTCTCTCTCACCTGCTGCATCTAATCCATAGGGAAACCTTCCGACTTTATCTTCAAAGCAGATCCAGCACCCATAGCTCTTCACCAGGTCCACCTGGCCTGAGCCCCCGGGTCTCCCACCTGGGTTTTCACCACGACCCTCCTCCTGGTCCCTCCCTTTTTTGATTCTCAACACAGCAGCCAAATCACATCGCCTCCCCCAAACCCTCCAAATCCTGAGTCCCTGCTTTCCTATAAGGTCTGACATGAGACCTCCCCCCACCTCACCTCTCTGACCTCAGCCCCTCTGCTCAGCCTCTGTTTGCTCTGCCGCACCTGCCACACCAGCCACACCTGCCACGCCTGCTGCACCTGCCACATCAGCCACATTTGAGCCCTACTGTCCCCTGGTGGTTCTGGCTGGGACGCTGACCCCGCGCCTCCAGGCCTCCAGGGGGACCTTCCCCGACCTCCCCCTCCTCTGCTGTGATCCTCTTCTACAGAGCTTCCTGCCGTTTTCACTTCTGAGGCCGTCTCTCCCTCAAGGCAAAAGCTCCATCAGGGCAGAAGCTTTTGCTGTCACGTTTTTTGTTTTTTTTGTTTTGTTTTGTTTGCTCTTTTTTAGGGCCACATTTGCAGCATATGGAAGTCTCCAGGCTAGGGGTCGAATTAGAGCTGCAGCTGCTGGCCTACACCACAGCCACAGCAACGTGGGATCTGAGCCCCATCTGCGACCAACACCACAGCTCACAGCAACACTGGATCCTTAGCCCACTGTGCGGGGCCCGGGATCGAACCTGAGTCCCCATGGATACGAGTCGGGTTCGTAACCTCTGAGCCACAGCAGGAACTCCTGAAATCTGCAGTCTGCTCACCGCCATCCCCCCAGTGCCCAGGACAGCACGTGGCTCCTGGTGGAGACTCAGGCCAAGGAGGACCAGTGGAAACCAGGGCCAGACATGGGTGTCAGCCTGGCCATGACCTTGTCAATCAAAGATTTCCAAGATACAAGAGCAAAAACAGTCCATGAAAGAGCAAATTAGTAAACCGGGTTTTACCAAAGTTTAAAATTTCTGCTCTTCAACAAAGGACTACTATGAGAACAAAAAGACAAGCCACAGACCGCGAGGAAAGATTTGCAAAGCATACCTCTCATTAAGGACATGTACCCATCATATATAAAACATTCTCAAAACTCAGGAAACAAACAACCCAGTTACTTTTCATGAGTACAATATTTAAGCAGACATTTCGCAGAAGAGGATACAAGGATGGCAAGTACACAACGGAAGGCCTAAGTCACTGAGAAGTGCAAGCGGGCCCCCGGGAGGCAGCGCCGCAGCCCCACAGCCAAGCGGACCAGCCACAGGGCACATCCCGGGGACGATGGAGGACAGCACGGCCACTTGGGAAAAGACGCAGCGGTTCCTCCAAAATGCAGACATGCACCGATCACGCGCTCACCACCTCCCTGATGGTTCCGGGTTCATGTTCCCACGCGTGGCTCAGAAGTGGTCAAACATGCAGTTCCCTACATGTTGATCGTATCTCAAGAAGGCCGTTACAAGCAAAAGCATAACACTAACAAATAAGAAAATGTGGGTAAAAGCCAAGTAAGAAAATGAGAGAAAATCCTGGGTGAAGGAAAACGCGGAAACGCATCCTCACAACCCCACAAGCTGGCGATGCAGCTCCAAACCTAACCCCGGCTTCTACCAGCGAAGCACGGAAGGAAAAGGGTTCTCGACTCACAGGACCAGGCCGGCTGCGCTGAAGGCCCGCCTTTCCGAGGCTCTGAGGGAGCCGAGCACGTCCCCTGCAGGTCCTGTGGCGGGCGACGGTCTCGGGGACACGCTGACCTCGGCCTGCGCCATCCTCTCCCTGCGGCACGTCTCAGAGGAGCCAGCACAAGGGCATCGGACTGCGGCCCCACCTTGCGGAGCTGCTCCTGGCCGCCTGGCCTCCTCCAGGGGGCCTTCTGCGGGAGGAGGGACGAGCGAAGGAGGGCGGGGTGGGGGACGGGAGAGCAGCCCCCCCTAAATCTAAAGTGGAATGAGTCAGGCGGTTACTAGATGAGAAGGAAAGGTCTCCCAGGAAGCCCCACGGAGGCTGGACCTGGAGATTTGTGTAGAGGGACCACGCCCTCTTCCTTCAGGAGCAACCCCGGCCCCACCCCTGCTCCCTCCGCTGCCATAGCAACGCCCCCCCCATTTCCTGATCAATCATTTGAGTCCCGGACAGCTGGTCCAAGGCTCTGACCAATGGCGAGAGGAAAGGAGTGAATCTGAGGTTATCAGATTTAACGAGGCTCCCCAGAGCCCAGGGTGACACTGGGGTGACACCAGGGTCTGGTGTGGCTCTGTCCCCTTCCTCACAGCTCTTGATAACCTTGCAGAGCCCCCAGCAGGGCCTGCCAGCCTCTGGGCCTGACACCCGAACAGTCACTCAGGCACCCCGACTTACAAGGGCCACTGCTGTCACACTGGAAAATTCTTCTAAGTTTTGAACATGGGGGTCCATGTCTTCATTTTGCAGCTTCAAATTGTGCAGCTGGGCCAGCTTCGCAGTGTGCTCCCCAGAGCATCGGTTAATCCCTGCAAACTGGTGGCATGAAAAAGAAGCACAGCAGGAACACTGAGTTAACGAAGTTCAATTACTCCTTTTCTGAAGGACCACCTGTAGTGAGTTTAATCAGAAACTGGTATTTAGTCATCTTCCTGCCGACAGAAAAGCTCTCTCCGTTGTCACACAGATATATACGTGTGTCCAGACCTCAGAGAAGCCGCCTGCTGGCTTCCAGATGCCACAGGGAGTGAGTCTCACTGGACTCCAGTCTACTCAATGGGCAGCAGCACTGTGTCAAAGAAAGAACATACTTTAAATGAAAAAAGAATGTTGCTGGCGTTCCCGTCGTGGCTCAGTGGTTCGCGAACACGACTAGCATCCATAAGGACGCGGGTTCGATCCCTGGTCTCGCTCCATGGGTTAAGGATCTGGAATTGCCATGAGCTGTGGTGCAGGTCACAGATGCAGCTCGGATCCCATGTTGCTGTGGCTGTGGTGTAGGCTGGAAGCTACGGCTCCGACTTGCCCCCTCCCCTGGGCACCTCCATTTGCTGCAGGTGTGGCCAGACCCAAAAAAGAATGTTTGCTGAAAAACACTGCGGATTGACCAGCCCCAGGCAGGGTTGCCACAAACGTTCAATTTATAAACCACACGGTCGTTGCAAAGTGCGAGGATACCAGGCCGGCCTGCCACTGGATGAGACTCTGCCCCTCAGTGCTTCTCAGGCTTTGCTACGCAGAGACGCCCCAGGGGCAGGTTCCGGTGCCCTCCGTTCAGGCGGGACAAGCATTGCTCGGGCAGCTCCGCAGCCGCGGGTCCTCAGCCACCCTTTGGAAACAAGGTTCCCGGGTACACCTGCGGGCAGGTGCCTGGGTTCCCAGCTATACCTGCGGGCAGGTGCCCGGGCGTTGGCGGCCGTCCTGGCTCCAGTGCGCCGGCTGGGGCATCACTCGGGGACGGGGATTCAGGAGGAAGGGAGTCCCTTGGAGCCTGAGCTCTGTCACGGTGCTGGAGCGCTTCCTGCGCTGCCGTCAAGGACCCGTTCCCGCCCTCGCAGTCAAGCAAAGCAACGTCAAACCAAGCCCTCAGCGCCTCGTTTTCACAACTGGCTGTGAGTGAGACACAGCGAGGAGGAAACGGAGGCAGAGGAAGGCTGCAGCGCCATCCAGGGATGCAAGCCGGTGCCTGGACCGCCGAGCCTGGGCGCTGGGCACTGGCTCCTGGAATAGTCTAGCGTGGCTTCCGAACTGGGCTCCTGTCTCTACCACGTCCCGCTGACTTACAAAAAGGTTTGCTTTACAATGAGGTTTCAAGTTATGCTTCTTTTATAAACAGTGGATCCTCTGTCTTCCTTTTGAACAGTTTCATTATTTTTTATCATAATGATAAATGTTCATTGTTTAAAGATTTCAGGCAACACAGCAAAGTACAGGGAAGTGAGTAAAACGTCACCGTATCAGGTGCGACCTCTGTTACCATCTGAAGGACCATTCTTCCAGGCGCCTCCTTCTGACCTGAGGGTGGCCCACTGGGGGAAGGAAAAAGCAGAGGTTCCTCTGGTCAGGGTATTTCGAGACGCCTGTATATTGTATTCCCCACCTGAAGGTCACAGAGAACAGGAGCATTTTAAAGGGTCACGGAACTTCAGCAGCAAAAAATGTTGACTTTATAAACGATGCTGCAACAAATATCCTGAATTACATGGCTTTTTTTTTTTTTTTCAGTTGTGTTAGTATTTCCTGAAGAGAAATACGGAGCTGACATTGCCCTACCCAAAGGCTGGGGGAGTTTACACACCCACGACCTGCTCACGAAGCCCCCACTTTCCAAACCCTGCTCCTAGCAGATTTCATCCAGCCTTTTGCCCTTTGCTGATCTGACCTACAAACAAAACTAACTGCTGTTTTGATTTCCTCCTCTGATCCTTAAGGAGGCTGAACATCTTTCCTGCGTTCATTGGTCAGCTTGTATACGGCTTGTTCGTGTGCTTTTCAATTTTGTGTTTAGTTTTTCCTTTTTTTTCTTTTGAGTTGTTTCACAAGAAAATTAACCCATTACTATATTGGAAATAATTTAACCAATTTAGTTTTCAACACTTCCATTCTACTCATTTTACTATCCAGCAGCTTTAAATGAACACACCATCAAACACACAGGTTTGGGGATTTCTGACATGCTTATTTGAAAGACCTCATCAAACCAAGATTCTTAAAATATTCGCCTATGTTTTCTTGCAACATTTTATACTTTCTATATTTCGATTAAATCCTCAGTCCATCTGGACTTTATTTTCATGTGGGGATTGAGGGAAGCAGCTACCTCTATTTTTTTCTAAATCACTAGCTATAATCCCACCTCATATATTAGATAATTCATCTTTTACTCTAGGATGACATGACATGAAGTCCTTTAAAATCCTTTACATTTTAGTTTCTATCTAATATTTGGTTCATTCACTTTCGTGTATAACTGCCTGAGGTTTCTTTTTTTCTTGTCTTTTTAGGGCACCAGCGGCACATGGAGGTTGCCAGGCTAGAGGTCTCATTGGAGCTGTAGCTGCCGGCCTACGCCACAGCCACAGCAACAGCACATCTGAGCCACGTCTTCGACCTACACCACAGCTCACGGCAACACCGGATCCTTAACCCACGGAGCAAGGCCAGGGATCGAACCTGCAACCTCACGGCTCCCAGTCCTTTCCTTTCTGCTGCGCCCCGACGGGAACCCCTGCCTGTGTTTTGACCAGTGCGGAGGGTGTGTGAACAGCACCACAGGCGAGATACAGGACAGTCCTGACCCCCAGGGCCCTCTCACGGCCCTTGGTCGTCAAACCCCACCCACCCCTAACCTGTGGCAGCCCATGACCTCCTGACCCCAAAGGCCCTCCCCTCCCACGTCCTGTGGAAGGGGTGGCGGTGTCTCTGCGCGAGGCTCCCTCTCCATCTAGTGGTCCTGGGCCTCCGTCTGTCCCTCGTGTGCATCCGCTGAGCAGCTGAAGGACGGGGAGGGTCTCTGCTCTCAGTGGCTGTGAATGAAGTCGCTACTATGGACCAAGTGCTTGTGTGCCCCCCAAGCTCAAGTGCTGGGGTCCTACCGGAGTGCAGTGCAGTAAGGAAGGGGGGGCTCTGGAGGGGATCGGGGCAGGGTGGTAGGGCCCCCCCGATGGGATCCGTGCCCTAAAGGTAGACCGCAGAGGGCTCCCTTCTGCCACAGGAGGACACAGATGGTACCAGCCGCTTCTGAGGGCGAGGACACTCCAGACCCTGGGCCTGCCGGCACCTCGACCCTGGACGTCCAGACCTCCGGACCTCGGAGGAGCAAAGGCCTGTTGTCTAAGCCGCAGCCTGTGGCTTCCATCACGGCAGCCCAAGTGGCCCGAGACAGCCACCCACCCGTCACTGTGAATGCTACGTGTTCATTTCCTGGCTGAGAACCCAGAAGCGGGCGCACAGCAGCACGCGGCAGGTGTTCCTAACGGTGTAGGACACTGCCTCCCTGAACGCAGAGAGGCTGCAGTGTTTCTTACAAAGTTATGCGGAGCGGCTGCCCTGTTTTGCATCCCCCAGCGGGATGCGCGTTCCAGATGCCCTAACTCTCATCAGCACTGTGCGCTTTGGCGTCTGAACCTGTTCTAATAGGTGCGGGTGGCAACTCACCGTGGTCTGAGCGGCTCTCGCGGCCGAGCGTGTGTGTATTTCCACCTGGGTATCTTCTTGGGTGAGGTGCCTGTTCCATCCTTGGGGCGCGTTTTTATTAGGTGGTTTGTTTTCTTACGTCTGAGTTGACATAGCAACCGACTTCATATCTGTGTGAGCCTCCTGCTGGATCCCCTGTCCCAGTCCATCAATCTCCGGGTCTGTTCCCCGGCCAGGACCACACGGCTTTATTACGATACTGTTTTATTACGGTAACTATTTTATTTCTGCAAGAATGCATTTCATTCACGTAAGACAAGTCTTCCTTTAAGAGTCTTTTCAAAACAGTCTCAGTCATTTCCAGATGTTCGTCGCCAATTACCTTTAGAAAAATGTCCAAGTTCTCCCCAAAATCTGTTGAGGTGTTTCCTTAAAGGGATACTGCATTAAATGAAATAATTTCAGGAAAATGAGCCTCGTTAATAAGATCTTCAGTTGTGTCGGATGACTCGGTGTTTCTTTTTTCCCAGGTATTTGTGTTTCGTCTGTTTTCACATTCAGCACGACTGCAGTCAGAGACAAAGTCAGAAACGAAAACAGGACACAGGACACTTCTTGGCAGAGGGCTGCTTCAGTCCCAAACTGGACAGGCTTGAGGCCGGACGACAATGATGTTTTTACATCTGCCCTATTTCAGCTGTTTGTAAAATCTGCAGCATTAAATCTGAGGATTAGAAAAGCAAATAGCCGCAGTCACAGTCCAGACTCCATCTCTCCCTACAGCCCATAACTCTCCACAGCGCATGAAAACGCTCTCAGTTCGCGCTCCACCCGAGGGAGCGCCGGCCTTTCACGAGGCTTCCAGAAGGAATCCGCGCGGCCCCTGCAGATGGCGGCAACTCATACGTGGCTGCACTTTTGTGACACATGAAAAATGCCACTCTCTTCATTTTTGGTACAAACACGATCCCACGTGAACACTTCTCTTTTTCTCTTGAAAAGAGCTATTTAGCCTGACGTACAAAAGAATTCTTGTCAATGAGAATACGCACTTCACCTGCCCGTCTGCCAAGCGCCTGCACGCTCCCCGCTCGGTGAGCCGCCGGTGAAAGTGACCACCGCCAGCCCCAAACCCGGCCCATCGCGGCCGAGAGGCCGTGTCCACCATCCACAGCTCTGAAGGAAGCAGACGGCTCCCGTCCGGGCCCACGTCTCTCAGGAAACTTTCCATGACACGAGGGTCGCAGCTTCTGTGACGGGGTGTGGGCCCAGTCCAGAAAGGCGCTCTCCCACTCTGCAGGATTCAGGACACTTTCTCACGACGGAGGCTCGCTTCCTTAGGAGAGACTCTGCACGGCCGTGGCTGAAATAAGAAAGCTCATTTCTGTTTATGTCAAAGCACGAGCTGGCTGGACAGTGCAGCGCCATCAAGTCACCCAGCTCCGGCCGTGCCGCTCTGTGGGCTCCAGCTGCGCCCCTCTGCGTGCGGTCCTTGGCCCCCCACCACGAGGCCACCGGCGCAGGGGGCGGGGACCGGGAGGCCCTTCCCGCTGACAGCACGGCCAGAGCCTGCTCCTGCCCTCATGCGAGTCCCTCTGACCCGTGTGTTAGCTATATCTGTGGTCGCACAGCTACTGCCCCAAACGCAGTGGTTTAAAGCAACAAACGCTTTTTCTGCGGGTCAGGAATCTCGCGTCTCCACCTCCAGTCTCCCGTCAGGTTGCACTGAGCCATCCGCCGGGGCTGCGGCCGCATCTGAAGCTCTGGCCGGGGCAGGACCCAGCTCTCTCACGAGGTTGTGGGCAGGCCGGGGGCCTGGACTGTCCCTGCCGACATCAGCCGGTGGCTCACAGACGACACCTGCTTCCCTCGGACCAAGTGTGTGAGGGGACGAAGGCCGCGGGGACAGCAGGGTCTTCCCGGCCTGACCTTGGAAGGGAGGTCTCCCTTCTGTTCCGACAGAGGCAGAGCAATGACGGGGACACAGCCCAGTTAGGGTTTTGCTCAGATGAAACAATGAACACAAGAGACGGAGGCCAGCGTTACCGAGGACACGTGGCGGCCGCAGCGGCAGCGGGGCTCAGTGTGCAGCCACGTGCTGTGAGGGAGTCAGGTGACATCATCCTCATTTCTGGATCCAAACGCCCAGCTCAGAGCTCCCTCCACCCAAGAAAGCCCAGGGGGACAGATTTTGAGGGACGAGCAGCAGCCCTGCCCCTGTCGGCATCAGGAGACGTGTACAGGGCTCCCATTGGTGGGTGAGGACCTGCGGTGCCAAATGCCCCGAATCCCATGACTAACTGAATGAGGATGGGTGAGCGCCGGCAGAGGTCGGTGCGGGTCTGGGCACATGTTCAGACTTGGCTGCCCCAGGGCAGCTCAGCCCCCCACCATGTACCACACAGTCCCAGGGAGGGAGAAGGGGAAGCGGAGGACAGGCACTGCCTCCTAGCCTTCCCTCCAAGGGGCTCCCTGTCCGAGCGTGTCCGACCCGCTGCGCTTCAAGGGGGCAGGGAGGCTCAGCGGCCTCTGAGCGCAGAAGCGCACAGGGCTCAGGGAGTGGGCTTCGAGCTGGCCTCCAGCACAGGACAGTCCTCAGAGGCAGGGGACAGCTTGGTGGCCAGAGCAGCCCTGGACTGGGGCTCCCTCCCAGCCCTCAGGACGTGCCAGGGGTCCTGGGTTTGGATGGCAGACCCTGAACTTGTCTGTGGCCAAGAGCCTTTTCTGGCCGGAGTTCTGAGTGACTCGGGCCACGGAGCTCCTTCCAGCAGCAGGAACCACATGGACCACGAGAAAATCCTCCAGCTCAGTGACCAGCACAGGTCGCCCCCTCTCAGTCACCGGTGCCCTGATGACTTGTTAAGTACCTGGTCCCAAATGCTGTGCTCAGCACACCCATTGTGAAGGCCCCAACAGCCAGCCACCCGAGCACGCCACGTCCGCACTGCCCCTCCGCGGCTGGTGTAGCCGGGCCTTAGTCTGTCTCAGAGGAAGCCCTCGCGCTGGGTTTTTGGTCCCAGATCGTGGTATCTTGTGGCCACACGTGGCTTTGGCACAAGCTCCATCCCAGCCCCAGGACCACGGGGCAGTGGATGAGGGACCCCGGCGACCCCACCCATCTTTTCCAGGTGACACGGCTGTTCTCCCCAGGGCCGCCTGTGCCCCTGCAGCTGCTTTGAGGCATCTGCACTTGGGGGGGGGTAGTTCTACGGCTGTGAGAGAGAAACCTCGAAATCTCTATGCTTCACGTGACAACGTCGCCAGCAGCTGACTCCAATCCACAGACAGGTTAGTGGAGCGTCCAGCGCCCTCAACCACGCCTCCAGGTGTGCGGTCAGGCCCCGCGTGCCTCCTGCAGAGACAGGAAGCAAGCAAGCGGACAGAGCACAGGCAGTCTACAGCCTGCCCGGGGGCTGTAAGCAGGCATCCCAGGCGGGGGTCTCAAACAGCAGAAACTGCCTTTCCTGCTGCCTAGGGGCCGGACGCCCAAGTGCAGGGTGCTGGCAGGGCTGGCTCCTCTGAGGCCTCCCGCCTTGGTGCGTGGCCGCTGCCTGCTCCCTGTGTCCCCACACAGCTGTCCCTCTGGGTGTGTCCGTGCCCTAACTTCCCGGGTCCTGCTGGATCAGAATGCACCGCGGGACCTCGTTTAACCTCAGCCACCCCCCGAAGACCTTTTCCAAACAGGAGCACATTCTGAGATCCAGGCGTGAGGCCTTCATAGGAATTCGGGGTGTTACTGGCCAGGGTTCTTCCCAGTTAACTGAAATTAGTAAGAAGCCAGACAAGCAATTTAGGCTGCAGCAGGCACTGAAAACAAGCACCAGCTTCCCTCACCCTGAGAGGTTGGGGGCTGGCCTCCTATGTGGTAGGGGGGGTGTCCAGGGCAGAGCAGAGGGCTGGCTTGGGTGGTATGCCCCCCCTTTTGCTGTGCCGTGTGCAGGGGGCATGAGATGCCTTTGCTCCTGGCTCCTCCAAGCGGCGGTTGGGCTTTCGGTCTTTTGTGCATTTTTTTTGCTGTCCACGATTTGCCCCCACGTGCACGAGTGTCCCTTATGGTTCATCTGTGTTTTGTGTCTCGAGAGGACATTTGTGCAGGTGCAGGCACGGCAGCTAAGGTCCCAGCCTGTCTCAGGGGACACCATTCAGCCCATGACACATTCTGAATCACATCAGAATCAAAGTCACAGCCAAAGCCGCTGACCCGGCCCACCTAAGGCAGGGTGGCTGGGAGGCACCCCACCTGCAGCCTCCTCCACAGGCGTGGGGAGCAGGGTCACGGCTCAGCTCTGCACCAGGGATCCTTGCCATGGGCTCTCTTTCTCCTAATCGCCCTATCGTATCGGATGGTCCAGAGCAGCAAATTACAAGCCCCAGAGGATGCCCCGAGGGACTGAAGTCATCGGCTCCCTGCAGCATCTCTACCTTGAAGCGTGATGGAGACCAGACACTCGTCGCCAGCGCCTGGCATCTCACGCCTAATGCAGAAGGCACCTGCGGAACTTTCGCTGCACAGAACCACCGCCACGCTCTCATCACACACAAGAGTAAACAGTCCAGCTGAGAGCCCTGGGGGCGTGGGAAGCAGAGAGTGGCCCCCATGTCCCACACGGAGCGTTCCAAACACCTGCTGCAATCCCGATCCTTGCCCTCTGGCCCTGCAGAAACGTCAGCCCTCCCGAGCACTGGCGTTCCAGGTGTGTCTGCGAAACTCTAGCTGGTGCCGGGATCAGCCCTGACGAACCACAGCTTGAACCCCAGCGGGTGAGGCTCAGACGCACCTAAGCGCCCACTCCAGCCGCCGGCTGGTTCGTGGAGGACACGTCTCAGGAGACGGGTCCGAGCACGTTCGGGCTGTGGAACCAGCTTCCCAACCTGATCCCAGGTCGTGAGGGATTCCTGCCAGTACCGTGAGCTTCAACCCACCTGTCAACCAGAACAGTCTTGGCAAGAGAGGGTGTCAATCCAAACGAGAGATCGCCTGGCCCCTCAGGACCCTTCACGAGTGTCTAGCGGCTTTTTTACCTTCGGAGGTCAGGATCTCGGGGGTGGCCTTTGGGGCGGATGGTCAGACAGGGAGCAGAACCTTCCCACGTGCCTCAAAAGGCTCCCGGTCTGCTTCGGAGAGCAGAGGTGGAGGGAGGGAGCAGAGGCTGGTCCTGAAAACCTGACAAATGTGTGTCCACACTTCCGCCTCCTCAACAGACACGAATATCTGTACAACTAGAAAGACTTCGCTTCTGTGCACCAGACTCACTAGAGCGTGTGCACACCTCGCCCCCACGGCGGTCACTCCCGCTTCGCTGGCAGAGTCTCACTCATCTTTTTAGCGGTTGCAGGGTTCTCCGTGTTGCACATGGATTCCACTGATGGGACCTGCCATCTGCTGACCAGTATTTACTTTGTAGACCTCTTTGCCACGGGGAACAGGCTGCTACATTGTCTTTAGGCAGTTCTTTTCTTTTTTTTCTTTTTGCCTTTTTGCCTTTTCGCCTTTTCTAGGGCCACTCCTGCGGCATATGGAGGTTCCCAGGCTAGGGATCGAATCGGAGCTACAGCCGCCAGCCCATGCCACAGCCACAGCAATGCAGGATCCGAGCCACGTCTGCAACCTACACCACAGCTCACGGCAATGCCAGATCCTTAACCTACGCCACCTCGTGGTTCCTAGTTGGATTTGTTTCCACTGTGCCATGACGGGAACTCCTGCCCTTGCCTTTGAATGTCTTCAAGTTTGCCGAGCTCTGAGCTTCCCCAAGTGGAAGTAACTTCCCCAGCATTTCCCTTAGTGAATGTTAGCAAAGTTGCTGGGTTCCAAAGAGCACCTGGCCGGTGACGGGAGCAGTGCTTTTGGGGCCCTGGGAGTCTGCATCGGCCACGAAGTGGGCCCTGGGGATGGGGGCGGGGCGGGGGTGGTGCACGCTGGGGGGTGGGAGGGTGGGGGGGGGTTCCTGGAACTCGGCAGGGGACGTGGGCGGCAGGCTCAGGAAACGCTGATCTAATACACTGATGATACCTGACCACACACTGCCCTTTATGAAGCACCTGGCACAGCCAGGGCAGGTCCCGCTACTGGACCCAATGTCCCAAGGAGACCCTGAGATTCAGGAGACGGCACGGCTTCCGAAGGTCGCACTATTACTGGAGCCCCGGAGGTCAAGCTGGACCCAGGCTCCTCCACATGCTGAGCCCAACCCATGAGAGCTGTTAGGAGGGTGGGGGGATGGGAGGGACTCAGGGAACAGGCACTCTGCAGATCCCAGCCCGTAGCTGCCTGGCCCCACCTGCGTCCCTGTGAGGCCCCGCCCCCTGGTGCTCCACCCCCTGCAGCCCCGCCCACACCACGGCTCAGGGCAGCATGGGGTCCTTAACTCACTGAGCGAGTCCAGGATTGAACCTGCATCCTCATGGATGCTACGTCAGGATACTTCGCTGAGCCACACCGGGAAGGCTGGGTGAATCGTACTCCGTCACATCGCACACACCACATTCTGCTCATCTTTTCATCCATCAATGGACACTTGGTTGATGCTCTCTTCTTGCTGTGAAGAATGCTGCTGTGAACATGTGCAAACATCTGTGACAATTCCTCTCTCAGTTCTCTCTCAGTTGCATCATCATATGGAAATACTGTGATTAATTTTTGAATTCAAGAATCTTCTAGGAATTCCCTGGTGGCTCAGTGGCTTAAGGAACTGGCACTGTCACTGCTGCAGTGGCAGTTAGATCCCTGGCCTGGGAGGGTCTGCATTCCACAGGTGCAGCAAAAATAAAAAATAAATAAAAAAAGAATCTTCTAGTGACCTAGGGAGACAGAACCGGCATACGAGAAACCATCTGAGCCCAAGTCGCAGAAAGAGGTCCACTTAGACCCAGAACCTGGCGGCTGCAAAGCCCCACTGCCCCCCTCCCCTGGGAGGCCTTGCACACACACCTCAGACCTTGGAGCCTGCAACAGTGGGGTCCGCGTGGAAGGTCCTCTTTCTAGTCTAAGATGCAGATGGGCCTCACATCTTAGCATCTCTAAAACCAGCTGCGCTCGGTTTGATGGTGTGCTGAGTCCTCGCTGCAGCATTTTCTCCTCCTTCCTGGGACATCCTGCCGTAGCTGGGGTCTCAGGCTCCAGGCACCGGCACCACGAAGATGAAAGCAGTAGAGGAGCCGTCACCACGTTCATTTTCCTTCAGAGGTAGGGGGGCATAACTGTCAGTGGAGCCAAAGGCCAAGAAAAGAGATGCCTTGACCCCCTGGGAAGGAGCAGGGGTCTGAGCAGGATCATTCAGGATGGAGGGGACCTAGCAGATCAGAGTCCAGGGGACGGGGGGCCAACTCCTGACGGAGGCTGCAGGAGGGGGGCGCATTTTCGTGTGTGTTCCCCTGATCAAGTTTCAGAAGGGAATTAAGTCAGACAGAGAAAGGCAAACACCATGAGACTGCCACACACACATGTGGAGCCTAAAGCAACAGCAACAACAACAGCAGAAGCCAAGCTCGTGAATCGCTAGATAGTCAAGAATCTGTCAAGAACCCGCAGGACCCTCTGGGCGCAGGACCAGCACGTGAAGGGGCGACATCCCTGCCAGGATCCCAGAGGAGAGCTCGGCCCTCGCGGGCGCCCGTCAACGCCCCCTGAGCTGCGCTCACAGCGCCTCTCTGAGCGGGTCCAACGTCCTCCCAGTGGAAGCGGGGATGCTCTCGAGACCGATCCTGTATCGACAGCGGTCGTGGAGAACAGGCCTTGGAGGCTGGGGCCGAGGAAAGGCAGCGCCTGGACATCTGTGGATGGGCAGGTGGCCGTGTAAGTGTGTGCGCGTGTCCGCGTGTGCGCGTGCAGGGTTACGGGGGAGGGGCCGGCTGAGACAGGAGCCATCAGTTACCTACTTTCCCAGAACTGGCTCCAGGCAGACAATGGCACCATGTGGCCTGACCCAAGGCTCCAAGCTCAGTTGCCTGAGCTTAGTTCCAAGGCCGTGGAATGTCCTCGCAGCCGCTGGTCCCAAGGGGCCTAGAATAAGGGGCGGGAACGAGAGGGGTCCCTGCTAGTCCTCTGATAACCCCCAGTGTGGGTGTGAATGCTACTCTCGCAGGAATGTTGCTGGAGAGAAGGAAAGGTGGGCCTCGGGGTCCCCAGAACTGGCCTGAGGCCTCGCTGGCCGTGGCACCAGGCGCGTGTGACTTAACTTCTCCCGGCCGCAGCGCTGTGACTGTCACCCTCCACATTTCAGAGGTTCCTACACTTTCTCTGTGGCGGGTGCTGCACAAAGCACTCAGCCATCCCGCAGCTTTCCTGAATAATCAGATGAGCTTCAACCTGGCCAGAATACCTGTACCAAGAAAGCCACCGAGAAACTCTGCATTGAAAAAGGAGCATATTAGCATATAATTACCACATTAATCAAGAGGAGAAAGGAGGCACCGCATGCTGGATTGTAAATGGTAAACCGAGTCCAAAACTGATACACGGTGCCAGTTGTCGGGTGTGCTTGCAGGGCGAGGCTTGTTCTCAGACTTTCAGCACCGACAGCCCGTGTGTTCACTGTCGCGTGTCTTGACGTGGGATTTCTCCTTCGGATGCTCGAAGACGAAGCGCTGCCCATGGCGTCAGCGACTCAGAGACACAGAGCTCTTGCCTTTCTTCTCACTGTGCGACGACGCAGCAACGTAAACACAGAGAAGAGAGCTGGGAAAACCGCAGCGGGAAGGCCGACGAGACAGACCTGAAAGAAGTTAAACCTAAGTGGGGGCTTAGCTGAGCCGTGGGATAAAATGCCGAAGGACATCTGGCGTCGAGGCACAGTCTATGGCACAGGAAGAGGGCTGATCTAGAGAAATTCTGTCAGACGGCTGTTAGATTAGGATCTTAAGCCTCTCAGGCAGATTCGGTCAATGCAAATCCAGGGTGGACTGACCTCTGCATGCCAACGTCTTATCCTTGCTTTTTGCCTGGGGCAGCAACCTTCAAACATTGAGGGTGGTGTGGCGACGGCAGAGGAGATGGTGGCGGTGGCGGTGGTGGCAGTGGCGGTGGCGGTGGTGGCAGTGGCGGTGGTGATGATTTACAGTGAAGGTGGCTGTAGTGATGACGGTGGGGGAATGACAGTAGGGGATGGTGGCGTTAATGGTAGTGTGTGTGTGTGTGTGTGTGTGTGTGTGTTAGTTACAACCAGCTGCTTAGAGTAAGCAAAATGACACGCCCAATGCTCATTAGAAAGGATCCAGCAGACAACACCCAAAGTAAAACATCAAGTTAAACAGACCACACTGAGAGGTTTTAAGAAGGGTTTCCCTTTCAAGCGTCCCGTTCTCTCCCCACCTCTTCCCCTGCCTCTTCCTTGGGGTGTCCGTCAGCGCAACCTTCGCGTCTCCGAGTTTCCTCTTGCGCTTCAGTTTTCACGAAGGCCGGCGCGCTTTTGAAGGCCAGTTGCGACCCCTTGGCTTGCGCTCGCCCTTCTCCATCTGGAGGGAAATAAGACACGTGTGATCACACAGGGGCCCGCGTTCCACTTGACCGCGGGCCGCCCTGCCCTGCGGAGGAGCAGGCGTGGTCTTTGGGGAGGACGTTTGAAATCAAACCCATCTGTTTGAATTTATTGTGAACACGGAGGTTCCGAGCCCTAAGTAAAATGGAAAAACGATTTTGTGTGGTTTTCAGAGCAAGTCAAATGGCCCAAATCACACCTATCGCTTCACCCCAGCACAAACACGGTGTCCCCTCATCTCCCTGGGAGCCGTTCGCAAATCAGTTCCTTCCAGACTTGGGCTCTTTCATCTTCTTCCTCAGCTCCCCCTTCAGGGTAGTCGCAAATCTCTGATCCAAACGAAGTCTCCTGGCAAGTACATGCCGCCAATTTGTTTTTTAAATTACATTTTAGACCCTGAGGCCCAAAGAGAAAACACCTGGAAAGCAGGCAAGTCTTAGAAATGCACTGAGCAGCTTTAAAAATAATTCAAAGGAGCTGCATTCCTGAGCTGAGGGTTTTATTAGCCGATGTTAATTCTCAAAAAAATATATCCCAGCAGCTCAGAGTGCAAGCACACTGAGGTTTGCTATCAAATGCTCGAGAGAAACCTTGAAAACAAGGCTTTGCCCACTTGACTTTTAGGAGACCAAAAAAAAAAAAAATCAGAATAAATGAAATAATGTTGGCATTGTGGGGGGAATTAACAATAAATAATAAATGCCTTTCCGTGGAAGTTTCTAGAGACCATGGCCGAGAAGCCCCCTCTCCCGTACCTGCCACTGTTCCGGGAATAGGGTTTTTTTTCAAAGGGAGCTGCCCGAGGACCCTCCAACCAGCAAGCGGCCACCGGCAGCCCTGAGACAGGGCCACCCGCCCTCCTCAGCTGATGAGCAACAGTGGGACGGCGGCTACGCTGCACGCCAAGGGCCGGCTCAGGATGGGGACGCCTGTTCTTCGAGGACTGCCGCACGTGCCACCAAGGCCCCTCTGCCCCAACGCGGCCTGTTCCTGTTCAAGGCCGGAAGCGCGTCCCCCTGCGCCTCTGCCGCTGTCCTGCAGGGAGGAGAAGGGCACTGGAAGCAGACCCTGCTACCCCGGGGCCTGGAGGGACCCTGCGAGCTGGGGAACGACAAGCACGGTTGGGCCCGTGAGGGTCGGGAGCCAGGAGAGGATGTCGCGGGCAGCAGGATGGGGCCCCCCCGCCCCCACTTCTCCTGCTCCCTCTCCTCACCTCCCGGCTCCCCTGCCCCTGCCTCTCCTCCCACCCCTGTCTCTGGGTCTCTGTCTCTTTCTGTCTGTCTGTCTCTGTCTTTCAATCTCTGTGTGTCTCTTGTCTCTCTCTGTGTGTCTCTCTATCTCTCCATCTCTGTCTCTTTAATCTTCGTCTATCTCTGTCTTTCAATCTCTGTGTGTCTCTCTGTGTCTCTCTCTGTCTCTCCATCTCTCTCCATCTCTCTCTGTCTCTGCCATCTTTCTCTGTGTCTCTCTCAGTGATGGGGCAGAGATGGCTGCTCCCGCTTCCTAAAGCTTGGCCCTGTCCCAGCCCAGGTTCTGACTGGGTCTGTGTGGTGACTCTGGTTTCAATTCCCAGGTCCTGGGGCGAGCACCTTGCTGGAACCGTGAGGCTGTGAAGTTAAAGATAAACGTCTGACTCCTCGGGCGCCGTTTCCTGGACGCCTCTGGCAGTAAAGCGTCGGGGGGCCTGAGCAGTAACGAGTTGTAGGGCCTTGGTCAAGGTCCTTGCCTCTCTGCCTCTGTCTGTAAAATAGATTCAGGAACTGAACCTATCACACAGCTGCCGGGAGAGTAAACGCGACGGTGAGGGGAGCAGTTCATGGTGCTCTGGCACAGATGCCCACGCCATCCTAGGGCCACCGGGAGGCCACCGTCTGGCGGCTGCCTGAACGCGTTTGCTCCCGGAAACATTAACCACGGCTGCTGGGTCCCCATGAACTAGTCAAACCTTTGACACCCACCAGCCCAGTCATGTCACCTTGTGCCCAGCTCCGTGTCCCATCTGCACAACCGCAGGGTGCCACAGCCGTCATGTCCCCCACAGGCTCCTCCAGGGCCGTCCCTTGGAGTGTGCGGGAATCTGAAACACGCTCACCCGCATCCCTCTCTCCCTCGGCCTCTCAGGTCCCGCTTTGACACCCCCACGCTGCCAACACCCTGCTGGCCCAGTGGTGCCGGTCGCTGCCCGGCGCAAGAACCTGCCCTTGGAGAGGGACGTCTCTCCAGACCCCACAGGACCGACGCGCCTCCCGTCCCGGGGCACACGCTCCCACCCCGCCTCCGCCCCAGCGCTGGCTGCACCTTGCGGACACCACGGACAGACGCACAGGTGGCTGTGGCGCCTCCTCCCCATCTCGGAGCAGCTGATGACTGGCTGTGGGTTACGTCCCCTGCAGTCCCAGGGCTGCTTCTGCGAAATGGCTCTGAACCCCTTAGTGACGTGGTAAAGATCAAATGAGATCATGTCTTTAAAGTCCTAGAGATTTTCCAGCTTCTCAAAGTGTCAAAACTTCATACCAGACTCACCTCCCTGCCAGCGCCAGTTAGAAGCTTTGAATGGAAGACAGATGCAGCTACTCTGAGGCACACAGAGCGAGACCCGCCTTTACCCACTGTGTCCCCTTGGGCATCTCCTTACAGGCCCCCGGGGGATGCGAGCCGAGCGAAACAGCAGTCTCTGGGGCTAAAAAGGCAGAGGCCAGAGCCTGGGCCCGCACGGTGACTATGAATCAAAGGCAGGAAAGAACTCCAGAAGGAACGGACCCAGCCGGGGCTCGATGCCTGCTGGCATTTGTCATGCCAACGTTTTTCACAGGAATATCACCCGACCTGGAATTTCTATACCATGTCATCCATAGTGTCCAATACACCATAAAAGTTTCTTCACATGAAAAGAAGCAGGAAAATATGACCCAAATAGTCAAGAGAAAAAGCAGTCGGCAGTCAGTCAGATTCACAGATGACCCTAAATCAGCAAAAAGAGACATGGTAAGAAAGTTTCAGGGTGAGATGGATATACACATAAAGAGTGAGGATTTTAGGGGAGAAAAAGAAATTTTAGGAGTTCCTGTCGTGGCGCAATAGTTAACGAATCCGACTAGGAACCATGAGGTGGCGGGTTTGATCCCTGGCCTTGCTCAGTGGGTTAAGGATCCGGCGTTGCCGTGAGCTGTGGTGTAGGTCGCAGATGCGGCTCGGATCCCGCGTTGCTGTGGCTGTGGTGCAGGCCGGTGGCTACAGCTCCGATTAGACCCCTGGCCTGGGAACCTCCATACGCCGCGGGAGTGGCCCAAGAAATGGCAAAACAACAAAAAAAAAAAAAAAAAGAGAGAGAGAAATTCTAAATAAATAAATACATCTCCTAGAACTGAGTGTTAAATATCTGCAATTTTAAACAAATCTTGGCAATGCAGAATGGTTCAAATTGATGACTCTTGGAGTTCCCTGATGACCCTGCAGTTAAGGACGGGGTGTTGTCACTGCGCAGGCTGGGTCCCTGGCCCAGGAACCTCCACCGGCTGTGGGCGTGACCAGAAAATAGAGATGAATGACCTTGAAGACAGAAAACTTCAGAAATTATCCAAACCAAAGAACTGGAAAAAACGATGAGAAAACAATGAATAGAGCCAAACTGACGTGTAAGAAAGTCTCAGGTGGTGTAACCTGTATGTAGCTGGAGTCCAAGCAGGAAAGGAAAGAGAAAATGGGACAGAAAAAATACTCGAAAAAGGGCTGGCCCGAATTTTTCCTAATTTGACTAAAAACACGATCCCCAGATGTTTCAGGTGACGAAGTCCCAAGAGGGATAAACGCAGGTAAAACCTCACCTCGGCCCTTGATCCGCGAGTCGCCAAAAAGTCACGAGAAAGAAAAACACGGTTATAAAGAAGCCGGAGAAACAGGACACGTTAAGGTTGCCCATGTCTCCTCAGAAACCCTGGAGGCCAAATAAAGGGGACTGACACCGATAAAGGCTGCGAGGAAGTAAAACGCTGACGTCTCCGGCCCCAAAGACACCTTCAAAAACGAGGGCCACACAAGGAGCTCACCCGAGGGGCGTGGGAGCCGAGCCGCAGGCCGTGGAGACAGGCCTCCCAGGAGCAGCGTCGGGCGACGGACGGGGCTCCCGGGCGGGAGAGCCGGGGACAGCTGAGGGACGTCTGGCGCCGGAATGCGCCCAGCCTGACGGCCAGGGACAGGGCGGCCTGGAGCCGCCAGCAGGGCGCACAGGCTGCAGGAGAGAAGCGGGGTTTTGTCTGACTTCTTACTCCAGTGAGGCGGGCGGGCGGCACCGGGCTGCGCCTGTGCCCTGCGCCAAGGTCATGGTCCCGGCGACTTCTGACTCGGGACAGTGCTCTTGACAAGACTGTGCCGCCGAATTCCAGGGTCTTCAACGTCCCCTTCCCACCTCACGCATCCTCGCCCTCGGGAAGCCCCCGCGGCGTCTTAGAAAACGCCCATCACCAGTCAGGACACACGGGCCTGCGGGGTCACGGCCCAGAGCCACCTCTGCAGACATGAGCCCTCCCCCGTCCAGAGGGGGCGTTCACCTCCTACCCTCCGGCCCTGGGACCGGTTCAATGCAGTGGGAAGGGCACGTACGTGGGCACGGGCCTGGACCTTCAGAGGGCTTGGTCTTTAGGGTCGTGGGGTTAAGGAGTCTGATAATCCTGCCGGAGAGAACCCCAAGAGATAAAGGCTCAGCCAGCCCCCAGGCTGGGCCAGCTGTCCCTTCAGAGGAGGGAGGCCAGCTTGGGTCGTCCAGCCCCACCAGGCCTCCAGCTGCCGGCCGCTTTGGGAATGACCCTGGCGAGACCACAGAAGCTCTGCCCGGCGACCCTGGACCACCCAGCCGAACTGTCAGTAAGCAAGTGGTTGTGACCTTAAGCTACCAAGTTTGGGTGGGTTATTACTCGGTGATAAATAACGGATACAGGAACTACAGAAAATTGATTCTAAATGGATTAAAGCTAAAATTTTTAAGGACTGAATACAGATCTAGTCCCTTTTTCTTTTTCTAAAGAGAATCAGAAAGATTCTATTACAAATGAACTGCCCAGCAGGCAGCACCAGCCTATTTCACACCTACTGGACCGAAAACTGGAAGGCACAGAGCTTGCAACTTACTGAAGGAGCATCTTTACACGAGAAACTGCACTCGACGTGATCGCTGGCAATGGCGACAGGCGGGCCAGTCAGGGGGTGTGGTGAAGTCAAACCGGTATCCGAAGGCAGGACGAGAGAAGATTGAGGATGCTCCTGCTGTGACTCAGTGGCTTCCCAATGCGACTAGAGTCCCTGAGGATGCGGGTTCCAGCCCTGGCCTCCAGCAGTGGGTTAAGGATCTGGTGCTGCCATGAGCGTGGTATAGGTCGCACAGGCAGCTCCAATCAGACCTCTAGCCTGGGAACTTCCATACGCTGCAGGTGCAGCCCTAAAAAAAAAAAAAAAAAAAAAAAAAAAAAACAGAAAATTCCCCGTGTGTGTGTGAGTGTATGTGTGTGTTTGGGCCTCCTCCCTCCTACCCCCGATGGGCAGCGTGCATGTGCACAGCACATGAGCCAGAGCATGTGCACGGCACGTGGGCCAGAGCCCTCCAAGGTGGGACGCCTGGCGGGACGCCTGCTCGACTGCAAAGATCAGTTTTTGTCTTTCATCCGATGCTCGCACTGTAACTCCTTCAAAGCGTAACACTCTCCCCCAGCGCCGCAGAGCCTGGCGACTCGCTGGTCTTTGTCCGCGCTTCCCTGGATTGTGTATCCCTGGTGGACTCTGTAAAATACCAGCGCAGCATTTTGCTGTACGATCCTTTGTCTCAAAAATGAATGCCGTGTTCGTTTCACGTACACAGCAACGAGACTCCGTGACACATCCTTTCACGTGTGCACACGTGCAGCTGGGGTCTGGCGTTGCTGTGGCCGTGGTGTAGACGGGCAGCTGCAGTTCTGATTCAACCTCTGGCCCAGGAACTTCCATATACTGCAGGTGCAGCCGTAAAAAAAGAAAAAAATAAAATAAAAATTGCTTGTAAAAGAGCAGAGTTGACAGGTGGATCAATACCAAAGTCCCCGTGGGTCACCCTGCTCCCGAGTGGCAGAGCAGGAGACAGCAGGTCACTCTCTGGTCTCACCTGCACGGCACCTGCTCGGTGGGGCAGCCACCGTGGGCCCTGTTTGGGCTCAGCCTCCCTGTGACCCGGCGGACTGCATGCACGTAGCCTCGGCCTCAAGCCCTCAGAGGCACAGGGCGCCTCGAGCCTCACCATTGTCTCTAGGATTCAAGAGGCTTCCAGAACCACGGAGAGCCCCCATCAACACCCTCCTCGATTCGTGCCATAGGTTCCTGGGGCTTCTCTAACGAACGCCACAGGCTGGAGGCTCACAGCACCGGAATTTGCTTTCCTGACGTCCTGAAGGCTGGTGGCAGGTTGGTTTCCTCTCTCCGCGGCTTGTGGACACAGCCTTCTCCTCCCTGCGTCTGCCCCCCACCCCTCCCCCCCCGTGCTCATGTGTCACGAGGACACCAGCCACGTGTCCCAGACACCTTGGTCGCCTCTGTAAAGACCCTGTGCCAAAGGCAGTCACGCCCGCGACCTGGGGGCTAGGGCCTCCTCAGATGGAAGGTGGGGGCAGAGAAGGCCAGCTCAACCAAGACTCCGGAAAGTCTGCCCCCCAAAGCTCACACCGGCTCAGTCTTGCAAGGTCAAGGCTCTTGATCTTGCTCCCCAGACCTCTGCACAGTGGACTGGCCTCTTCGAAACTCACGGCATATTCAAAACGAAACTCCTTCTGGTTTTCCCAGCGAAACACTCGTCGTTCTAAGGCTGATCTTATCAAAAGGCTGTGTCAGCACAAAGCCTTCTGGATTTGCACACGGGACCCATGGTGTCAAGAAGAAGCTGGCCTGTAGCCTCCTCCTTCTGGAGCGAGTTGACACCCAATACCCTTCACAGTGCTCTTTTGCAGCTTAAACTGTATATTCCCCAAGCCCCCGGCTGAATGCATAAACTGAATCGGGGCCGGGGGTGCGCAACTTTGAATAACGCTGGCTCCGTCTGTGAAACCCTATACGGCTTTGTCTGTGACCCAGACAGTAGTTCTTGCCCCCAAATAATGGTTTGCTTCTCACATTAGGCTTATTAGCTTGACAGAGGGCCAAAGAGTGCAGACTCAAGAATCTGAAAGGACCCATCTTCCCAGCAAGGCCTTGGCAAAGCCACCAAGGCGTGGGAGACGGAAAGGGCCCGGCTCCGGTCCTGCGTTCCCCTGGGGAGCAGGCCAGGCGCGCGCATGCATTTGATGTGGAAATAGGAGCCCTGGAGTCCCGCTGTGGCTCAGTGGGTAACAAACCTGACCAGTATCCATGAGGCCGTGGGTTGGATCCCTGGCCCGCTCAGGGGCTTAAAGATCTGACGTTGCCACGAGCTGTGGTGTAGGTGGAAGATGCAGCTTGGATCCTACGTTGCTGGGGCTGTGGTGTAGGCTGGCAGCTGCTACTCTGACTCAACCCCTGGCCTGGGAACTTCCATGTGCGGTGAGTGAGGCCATTAAATAAGAAAAAGATAAAGAACAAGAAATGGGAGCCCTGATGCTTTCACACAGACATCCTACAGAGCCCTCTGCCTGGGTGTTCCCGGCCACGACGCCCGCGAGGTCCGCAATGCAGCAGAGTCTCAGACGGGGCCCCCGGTCCTGCCTTGTGGAGCACAGCGTCTGAGCAGATGCTCCAGGAAACAGGAAGGACGACCCTCCTGGAACCCCAGGCTGAGCCTCCTTCCTGTGAAAGGGGGGACCCTGGGGAAGGGATGGAAGAGCTGCTTAGTCCAAGGGCCCAGGGTAAGCGCCTTGCGTTTGCAAGAGAACAGCACTGGGGGCAGGCTGGCTGGTGCCCAGCTGGGGGACAGGGGGCAGCAGGAGGTGGTTGCAGGGCAGGGATGGGCAGGCCACCCCTCCTCCCAGCCATCCTGCTGCTCCCTTCTTGGGGAGCAGCCCCACCACAGGCAACAGCCCCTCCCCTCTGCCTCGCAGCCTGCAGGATGTGGGCAGCACCCATTCTGGTCACCCACCTCTAAAGCTGGCACATCCTCCTCCCCGTGGCCTTGCTATGCAGGTTACGTAGAGCAGGAAAGAGCCCGGCCTGGTGTCCCACGACTACGCCCAGGCTGCGGGTTCCATTCCCCATGCACACTGCCTGGGGACGGGCACTGTCGCTGCCAGCTCCCCAAATGGCCCCTGCGGGCACCCTGCCGGCCACGCCTCACACGGAGGCCCGCAGGCTCGGCCTCCTTCCCGGGGCAGCTCAGGACCCCCGGGGGGCCACGGGGCTCCATCCACCCTCGGGAGAAGGAGGACCTCGGCGATGCTTGCACCCCAGGGAGGGGGCTGGTGGCCCCACAACTAGAGGCTCTTTCTTGGTGAAAGTCCAGGCAAAACCCCTGACTTGCCGAAGACCATCCCCTGCTCTGCAAGCGACAGTCGTTTCCAAAGGAGGCTCCGGGAAGCCGGGGGACGAGCCGACCTTGAGCTGGGTCTGCGCCCCGCCCGCCTGCCAGCCCTTCGGGAGAGACCGTGGTCGCGGACCTCCGGACCCTCCGCTCCAGCAGCGTCTGGTCCGTAGTGACCATTGCATCGCACGTGCAACCACGTGTGCCGGAGGAAAGAAGGGGGACACAACGCAGACGCACACGTCGCCGCTTCTGCAGGCCCATTTCTGCAACAGCGTCGACAGGCTGGTAGCTCTCAGAGGCCAAAGCCCGAATTTCCTATAAAATGACACTAAAACCCGGGGCTCAATTTGAGGACTGACTCCAGAATTCAACCTACAAGAACAGCGTGTTTCAAACTAAGGGTCTCACCCCATTCATGGGTCATGACGTCCATTAGTGGCTGTGACCGGCGTTGTCCTGTAACAAAGAAAACGAAGGGACGGGGACAGACCAGGTGACAGGGAGGAAGAGGGGGTCAGGGTGGGGCAGAGACGTAAGCACGGTTCTGGGACCTTAGGCTGCGCACGGTTCTGATGGCAGGTGGCTCCAGACAGCCTTTGCCCCCACGGCTGCTTTCACCCCGGGGGAGCTGGGACGGACCCCAGGCCTTGCGGCGGCCCCCGTTGTATTGGCAAAACCCTCTGGGATGCTTTATTTCACCTCAGTGCAAAGGTTTCAACTAAAGCACAAGTTTCTGGGTGGAGTCCCCAGGCCCCCGGAGTCTGCCATTTGTTACCTGGAGGTAAGGAAGCCACACTGGGGCTAAACTGTCCTCTTCTCAGGCACCCGAGAGCATATACACCTGACCTTTCGGAAGGAGCAGCCGGCAGGGCCTGTGGTCCCCACACAAAGTCTTGGGTCCCAGGGCTTATTTCAGGACAAGGAAATCTGAGCTGGGAACTGCAGTCTCAGGAGCCCCAGAGTAAACAGGACCCAAGGCCAAGTGAGCAGCCCCCCCACGGGTCTCGGCCTGAGAGGGGGTCTCACTTCCGCTCAGAAAAGGTTTTTCCAGAACCTTAGCTGCTCTAATTGTCTCAAAGTTCCTGCTTTCACACCCCCCCCCCGCCGCAAGGCCTCCTGTTGCCTCCAACTACCGATCCTAAAAGCCAAAGGGAAGAGAATTCCGCTCCCCTCAAAGTTCCCGAATTGACCGCTTCAAGACGCACGGCCCGGGACCCCACCCGCCAGAAGCTCCGGAGGGCCTGGGTCAGGATTCAGGACCTCCTTCGGCCCAGCATGCTCTCGTCACTGGCTTGATCTCACACAAAACAAAACGAGCCACCGGGCCGGGCTATCAGAAGGAGGCCAGCAAACCCAGCGCCCTTTGAAAGAACTGGACCCCAGTATCACCGCCCGGCCTCCTACTGCCTTAGGATTGACCTCCTGGGGCGGGGGGGCTGCCACCAGAGACCACGTCTCCAGGTCGGGCGGGGGTGGGGGGCAGAGGAGCCCAGAGCGGGTGCCCTTCCCATGGGCTCCGTGCTGGCAGGTCTCCAGACAGACACCATGCCTCCCGCGGCCCCTCCCTCAAGGGTGCTGGACTTGGCAGCAGGAGGGTCCCCAGCGGGCACCCTTCTCTCCGGCCCTGCTGGAACCCTAACTAGGCCTCTGCATCCTGGGCCTCAGCTTCCCGCCCCAGCTCCTGACCTGCCGCCCCGCCTCCACGGGCGAGTCCACGCTGCAGCGTTCTCAGCCATGCAAGAAGGGGCCTCATCTGCTGGCGACCCCGGGGCCGCAGGGGCTGCCCAGCCCCGCGGCTCCACGTCAGACCCGTGGAAAGCAAAGGCGGCCTTCTCTGGGGCAAAGCGCCCGCACGGAGGGCATGGCAGGTGTACAGTGACTGTTCTCAGGAGACCTGGGTCCGTGAACGGCCCGATTCGCACCTCCGTGCTCGCCGGGGCCCCACCCTCAGCCTCGCCCCACCCCAACCTGGTGGCCTGAAGGTGCTCGGGTCTCCTCGGGAACTCAGTCTGACACCTGTGCTGGGTCTCGAGGGGGCAGGGACGGCTTGTCCTCTGTGCTTGCGGGGTCCCCCGCCACCTTGTCAACAGCACAGGCACCAGTGCCCAACAGGGCAGGACAGCAGGGCTCCCGCTCGGCCTTCAGCTCCATCCCTCATTCATCAAACACGCACATTCTGCACCGGGCGCCCGGGATCGCTTCCTGCCCGAGAGGCGACCAGGGCCTGCCTCCCCGACGAGACGAGAGGCCTCTGGGCCGGCGCTGGTCCAGGAGGCTGGAGTCCTCAGCAGCCCCCATGCTGGGTGACGCCAGGCCGGGTGCCGTGGGGGGAGCCAAGCCCGCACAGCTTTTCAGGCGCCCGGCCAGCTGGGCTCCAGGATGGGACCCAGTTCTGTCCCTGCCACTCTGCACCCCCGGGCACCCCTCATGTGTGCAGGGCTGTGCAGGTGGGGGGCACAGGCTGGTTCCCAACCCCTGTCCCTCCAGAGCCTGGGCTCGAGCCCCCACCCCCATGTGCACTTGGTGTGCGGAGCCCGCGTCGGTTAAAGTGGAGGAAGCGGCCACTGGCAGGAGCTCTCGCTGGGGCTGCAGGACGGGGGACGTGGTCCATCCCCAGGAGCAGGGGGTCTGTGGGCCTCCCCAGAGGAGGAGTGCAGACCAGGTTCCCAGCAATGGAACCGAACCCCCCGCCCCAGCTCTGCTCCCCCTGTCCGGCCCCTTGCCACGTCCTCCCTGCTTGCTGGCTGTGCTCAGGCGCTGGCCTTCACCAGGAGGGGCTCATGAGGGCCAGGCCCGCCCTCCACCCTGTCTCTGGGTCCCACCCGGCCCTCCTGTCATGTGGCTGGTCCCCCTACAGAGTCTGGAGGTTGAGTGGGGGCTGGGATGGCACCCCCAGGGCCCTCCCCTTCTAGTGGATGCAGTTGCCTACAGATCTCTGCCGTCCCTGGGCTGCGTCCCCGGGGAGCTGGGCAGGTGGGAGCAGCCACACTCTGGGTCACGCTGGGAGTCGGGGTGACAAGCACGGGCCCCACGGGAGGCTCGATCCTGCCCTTGTGCTCCCACTCTCGCTGGGACTTTGCAGCAGAGGGAGTCTCCTCCTTGCGTGGAAGTCAACTAGTTGGCTCCTCCAAGGTCACTGAACTGGGTGTGAGGAGGCCAACGGGGCCCTCACGACCCGCCCCCCAGGCAGCTGGCCTCATGCACCTTCCCCCTCGACCCCGGGGCCACAGTATTCACAGCCCCCACAACACAGCCTCAGCAGGAAGCAGAACCGCACAAACAGCAGGGACGTCTTTGTGGCAGGACATCAAGGCACCTGGGAGTCACCCCAGGCTGCAGCCTCCCTGCGAATCACCCGGAAGAGGGAGCTAGAAAGTGGTGCAAAGTCAGGCTCTGCCAGGAGAGGGCGCCGGAGAGACAGTCCTGAATGAAGGCTCCTGCCTGGACCAGTGCCCTCAGCCAGCACCCTGCACACTCACCGCCAGCCTCCTGCACACTCACCTCCAGCACCCGCACACTCACACTCCAACTTCCTGCACACTCATTCTCCAAGCTTCTAGGACAGTGGTTGGAGGAGGGACTCGGGCCCCTCGGCGGAGAACGATGGTGAGGCTGCTCCGGGATGTCTCCAGCTGTCCCACGGGTGGCTCTGCCGTCCAGGAAGTCAGGCCCACGAGCTTCCTGACAAGGCCAGCCCTCGGGCCAGGAGCCAGGACCCTCTCTCGAGCTCTGTCCCAGCCAGGGGACACCCTCCTCTTCCAGGCAGCAGGTCCTTCGAGGCCCACCGAGCTGTCAGCCACGCTCCACGTTCAGCCTTCCCGGCTCACAGCCCTGAGCATCTCCTGCCTCCTGACGGGATCCCAGCGGACACACGGCCCCAGTGGCTACCGTATTCCCTGAACACGGCACCGGCTCCCTGCACCCAAACGAGGGAGCCCATGCCAGCTAAGGACGTGGAAACGGGCCACGCGAGGACAGCTGTGTGGAATCGAGGGCACAGCAGGAAGTGGGACCTGCTGCCCACGTGTTCCCGACTTGCTGGCCCCGGAGACGGGCTTGGATCTGCTCGGCTGGACTCAGAAGACAGACAGACAGAGAAAAACAGGCAAAAGCTGTGGGGGCGGGGAGGGAGGATGCCAGGTCTACCTACGAAAGAACCCTGTAGGGCTGCAGCCCTGGGGATGCGCATTCTCTGCCTCCGCCGGCCTGAGGCTGCCCGGCACGGGCCCTGAGCGGGGGCCAGGCTGGACATCCGCCCGGGACGGAGCCACCGAGGGCCCGGGGGCACAACAGAGAGACGGTCTACGCAGTTCTGAGAGGTCCCAACCAACAGGATGGAGAGCTGCCCACTCCAAAGAGAAAACGACAAAAAAGCTGCATGTCAACAGCGGGGGCTTTGACCTACACCCGTCTCCACATCACTCTCACACGGGTGTCACCAGCGACGTCACCGAAAGGAAGTTTCTCACTGGTTTTTAGTATCTTGGTGCAGAAGGTCTGCCCGGCGAAAAGCAACGCAGCAACGACAGCGCCCAAAACACAGTTATGTTGGGCTCCATATACACTAAGGCTCATGAACCAAATACGCCTCAACCAAGGTAAAAACGAGTATTGCCAGCAGCCATATAGTGTATAGCTCTATAGTTAATTTTTAATTTGATCATAAAATCTCATTTGCTGTTTTTTTTAATCTTTGGGACCCAGGGCTACTTAACATAGACATTTATAATGTACTAAAGTTACTGGGAGACTATTTAAATAGTTAGCATTAAGCGCACATGAATTTATAGTTCTATAAATGTCCTCTTGAACTGCATAAGCTGTAGTCCTCCAGCAAACCGAGCCAGGAAACTCAAACCTCCTTTTATCATTATTTCCCAATCAAGAAGCAACGCTTTTATCTTCACTGACCGTTACATCGAAAAAGGTCTGACTAGTCAATAGGGTAATTTAATAACTATTTATTACTTGTCTTTTGCCTGGCACTCTGAATACAGCCGTGAGAAGGGAAAACGTAGCATCTGCCCTGACAAACTGAAGAAGTCCTGCTTCATTACAGAAAGTGCCACAGCCTCCGAAAGTGGCTGGGGTGCAAAGCAGCTGAGCTGAGGCTGGGGGGGAAGCTGAGTCAAGCAAGACTTCCTGGGAGAGGGGAGACATGCTGAGCCCTCAAGGCTGGGACAGGGAGTGGGGTGCAGGGAGGGGATGGTACTGGTCCAGGTGGAGAGGGTGTTACTGGTCCAGGTGGAGGGATGGTACTGGTCCAGGTGGAGAAGGTGGTACTGGTCCAGGTGGAGGGGGTGGTACTGGTCCAGGTGGAGGGGGTGGTACTGGTCCAGGTGGAGGGGGTGGTACTGGTCCAGGTGGAGGGGGTGGTACTGGTCCAGGTGGAGGGGGTGGTACTGGTCCAGGTGGAGGGATGGTACTGGTCCAGGTGGAGGGGGTGGTACTGGTCCAGGTGGAGGGAACCATGTTGGGTCACAGAAAAGCACAGCAGGTTCAAGACCCTGAAAACTCTGCAGACGGGTGGTGGCCAGGCTGGAAGGGGCACCAGAGCTGAGGAGAGACACGTGCAGGCCAGGCGGGGACCAGATACTGGGGCCTCAAAGCCACGTTACAAATCTGGGGCTTTATTCTTCACCTTACTTAACTTTATTCTATTTATCTTTATTTTTCCATCTCAGTGTTGCAATCCATTAACCCCTGTGTGTGTGTGTGCGTGTGTGTGTGTGTTTATTGGGTCTAGATGTAAGAAGTATTTCTTACTATTCATCCTAGTCCAAAAACACAGAAAATAGTGCTATTTGTCTGTAGACCGAGAAACCATTTAAGGCCTTTTGGTCACGATAGGACCAGAACACACTTCAAAGTTCTGTCCTGGTTGCGGAGAAGAAAGCAGGCTGGTGAGTGAGCCTGGGGCCGGAGAAGCACCTGCAGGGGAAGGGCTGCCTGGGGTCGGGGTGGTGCCCGTGGGGATGGGAGCAGACCGCTCTGGGAGACCCTCTGGGAAACATTGCGATGCGAGACGCGGCCACGGACGCGTGTGCAGTGAGGTGATGCAGGAGCGAGGTCGGCCTTCCCGGACCCCAGTCTGAAGGCCAGCTTTGCGGCGGGGCCATCATCCGCCAAAGGGGTCAGCAGAGGAAGCACGTGAGCCTGGGGAACCAGAGGCTCCCTTTGTGGCACGTCGGGCTGAGGTTCGGCCATTTGGAGATGCTGGGTAAGTGGCGGGAGCCCCGGCTGAGGAGCTGGGGAAGGTCAGGCTCAGAAACGAAGCCTGACGGAGACGTGATTCTGTGTGTTTTCTGAACACCCGGCACGTGGCAGGCGCTGCACCTTCCCTCCTGGACACGCAGTAGTGGACAGGCGTGACCACTGCCCCCTTGGACCTGGGAGCAAGTGCCATTTAAATGAAAACGTACATCATGGGAGTGGAGACGCTTGCAAAGGGGCAGTTTTAGACCAGATGAAACGGGCTTAGAACCGCAACATCCAGGGCTGAAACAGCACAGGTGGCAGAAGAAACCAAGAGACGGACCAGACCAACATCTTCCCTAAGGAGCCAAGAAGGAAACGGGCTGCGGGGCTCGGGGGTGGGGTGGGGGGCCAGCCGGACCGGCAGGACACATTCGTCTCCTGCTTGGCATCGAGGCTCGGTGCCCCGACTCCCCAGGCTCGCTCTTGGAATGAACCCGGGAGCAGACACGGAAGCTCTGCGTTCCAGCAACAGTGCCGCAGCCTCCACCATCAGCGTTACAGAGCAACGTCAAAGGCCAGGGCCAGAAACCACACTGAAAACGATACCGTGTCACCTTCCAGAACCAGGCTTGCTTTGGAGATTGGACACGGACCAGGGCTGTCGGAAAAGACGACACATTAAAGACAGGAGCATTTGAACAAAGAGGAAACTGAAAGATAAGGCTGGCGCACTTTCCTGGCGTCCCGGGCAGCTCCAGATGCTACCGGGGCGGTGCGTGCTTCCCCTCCAACCTCTGCACGGAGAGGTGCGGAACCACGCGTTCGGGGCTTTTCTGATATGGTGCAGCCTCCCAGCGGGAGAAACCCCACTCCCTCCAGACTGCTGGCAAGTCCCACTCACACGGAGAGGTGATCAGAGAGTTCGGCCAGAGGGGTCGCCTCCAGAGGTGAGCCTCCGCCGCGCAGCCCCAGCTCCCGGGACCGCGGGCTTCGAAGCCTCCTGGATGCGAAGCCTGCAGCAGCCCTGGTTATCAGCGTCTGCCGGGGGAACTGACGAGAATCAGGGGAAATGCAAAGAGCAAGGCAGGGCCCTGGACTGTGTCCTGGAGCCAAAAGGAAACGGACATCAGTAGAAAAACAAATAAGGCCTTTCCTTAACGGCATTGGACGCCGTTAATCCCGCTATTGTCCCATGTGTCCCAAGTGAACTCTGCAGGAAGCTGGATGGAGAATACACAGGCATTCTCGCTACTTCTTCTTCTTCTTCTTTTTTTTCCTTTTTTGGCCAACCCACAGCATATGCAGTTCCCGCTCCAGGAATTAGATCCGAACCGCAGTCGCCACTGAAGTCGCAGCTGCAGCAACACCGGTGATCCGTAACCCACGGTGCCAGGCCAGGGATTGAACCTGTATCCCAGCACTCCAGGGACACAGCGGATCCCACCGCACCACGGCAGGAACTCCTCTACTTTTTTTTTTTTTTTTTTTACAAATTTTCTCTAATTCTAAAATTATTTCCAAAAATGAGCAGTTTCTGCTCAACGAAACCACTAAATAAAACTCTAATTAACTGAGACTCTGAATCATCAAAGCAGGTCTCAGAGTCTCCACTGCTGATAATTTTTTCAAATAGACTTTGTTTTGGTTTGCGAGCCTAAGTTTAGATGAGGTAACATCACCTCAGGGACATCAGTGCAAATCTTTGAAACATTCTGACACTTTGTTTCCCCAAGTTTTTCTGCACTAAACATACCAAATCACCTGGCTTAGACCTGCCCCTCCGGGAGAAGCCTAGACATGCACGCTCGCATGTGACAGCCAGCAAAAGCACTTCGGTGGCTCCCCAAAACATGAGTCTATCTTTTTATTTTATTATTTTAAATTTACTGCCTATTCCTCCAATGAAATATTTTTTGCATACTTGATTTTTTGTAATTTTATGGCCACACCTGCAGCATATGGAGGTTCCCAGGCAAGGGATGGAGTCGGAGCTGCAGCTGGCGGCCTACCCCACAGCCACGGCAACACCAGATCTGAGCCACGTTTGCAACCTACACCACAGCTCACCGCAACACTGGATCCTTAACCCACTGTATCCTCACGGAGACTATGTTGGTTCTTAACCTGCTGAACCACAACGGCCAACTCCCTTAATCACGTTCGAATGGTGCGGTTGAGTCTACAGCCACGTCCACTCACAAAGCATCTATAAACGCACAGACCCACGCCCGCGTGCTACTGATTGGCTCAGCAGAAACATGTTACTGAAGCAAAGCATGGTATGCAAAACACCGGATTGTCCCACTGCGGTGACGCCTTGAGTGGCATCTGACTATATCATCAGGAAACACTTGTCTCCTGTCCCAGTTCACTCCATTATTTGTACGGGCACCAAGTGTTACTCGTGGAAGAGTTTGCCAAAATCAGCAAAGTCAGCCTAAAGAAAGCCTGGACGTTTGGCTCTGAAAAATCTTTCCTGGCTGGACCCTTGTGCCTCCCTCCCAGCCCTGGGCGGGATGCTGAGCACAGAGGCTCTGTGTGAAGCCTGTGCCTGGGGCCCCGCAGCGGGAGAGCCCTTTCATCTCGTCCCTCTTCATGTAAATGCAGGTCAGCGATGCATAATGACTTCAGCATCTCGCCGAGACGCAGGGAGATGAACTCCGCGGGAAACGCAGGATTCAGAACGGCCCTGATCCATCAAGAGTGGGCTCTCTGCAGGCGCGCTCGGGTCTCGCTGCTGCAGCCCCTGCCACTCAAGAGCCGCTCCAACCCAAACTCGGTCACACGAGAGAGCAGGCTGCCACGTGGGGCCACAGGTGTGCAGAGCCCGCCGATGCTGGGAGCCCCCCGTGTCAAAGCTGACAGACATGGCACTGCCGGGTGTGTCACAGATGCACCAGGTGGGCCAGTCCTGCCCACTCCCCCCTGGTTCCCTTCCCCTGAGACTTTGAGGAGAGTCATTCCGAGCAGAGGCTTTAATGCAGGCACCCTCCATGCACAGCAAAGTGCCGGCGACGCTGGGAAAAGCACCAGGCAAGGCAGCAGCGCAAACCGAGAGTAAGCTGCGTTGAAGCGAGTTGGGGAGAAGCATCAAAGCCGACGGCTCAGATCTGCATTCCTGAAAAGAGTCTTCCAGTCCTGCTGGCTGATAGAAGGGACGGTCCCTTCAGAGTACAAGTGTGTGGCACTTGACAGAAATAATGCCTATGGACGTGACCGTCAGAAAGGGACAAACAGCACTGATTCCATCACGCCCCCCCAGCCGTCCAGCCTGCAGAATGGAACGAAGGGAAGTGCCCCGGCCCCTAGGACCTGACTTGGGGCACAAGGACCAGAAGGTCTCAGCCGCGCTGGACAGCAGGGGGCGATGTTGGCACACGCTGGGGGACAGTGCCCAGACACCTGCTCAGGGAGAGACGACCAGAACTGAAGTGGGTGCCGTGTCCCCAAAGGGCAGGAAGGCAGGGGACAGACGGGACACAGCCACTGTCCCCGAGCTGTCTGGTCTGCTCAGACAAAGGGGCAGCTGGAGATCATGGTCATCCCAGACAGAAGCAGATGGCTCAGCTGTCCAGGGTCACAGCAGAAGCATCAGCACTCAGCCGAGTAGGATGTAGGGACAGAGAAGGGTCTGGGACAGGCTGCACCCCATGCACCTGCTCCAGCTCCCAATGCTGCCAGGATCCTAGCTTTTGTATTCTGCCTTTTTTCTTTTTTTTGAATGGACCTGGAATCCTGTTCTTTGGATGCAACTTTAGCGTCCGCGTCTCCCTCAGCCCACCCCAGAGGACCCACATCAGCCGAGTCTAACGGGAGGGGGCACGAGGAGAGCCTGCGTGCGCCAGGACGGCCCACCCCACCTCCTGTCTCTGGCTCCCAAGCCCAGTTCATCAGCAACCCCCTGACAGCCACGGCTCAGGCTCCACGGCCACTGCCCTGGACCGGCCAGCACCCTCTTCTCTCACCTGAGCCACCACTGAAGCCTCATCCCTTCAGCCTTGTCTCCGCCTAATAGCCAGAGCCAACCAGCCAAAGGTATGTCAGCCCACGCCACCCACACGGACGCCTCCTGGGGCTTCTCGTCTCACTCAGAGCAAAGGCAGGGCCTTCCCAGCCCCTGACCAGACGACTTGCTGCCCCTCTGATTACTGTCCCGCTTGCTCGACCCACCGCAGCCACTACGTCCCTGCTACCCTGGAACCACCTGGGCACAGCCTGCCGCAGGGCCTGGGCACTTGCCCCGTGCAGTTCCCGGGGCCCCACCCCCCAGACTTTTGCTCAGAGCCTCCTGCTCTGCCTTTATTTTACTTACAGCCGCCGACAGGCTGCACGTTGCACTCACCCAGCTTGCTCACCAGGCTGCGAGGACTAGGTGTCCCCTGGGCCCAAACCGTGCCTGGTATACAGCTGGTGCTCAACAAATCGCAGGCCCATTCTTTGACGGGTGAGGTGATCACCACTGCATGGACCACACGGCCTGACAGGAGAGGGAGAGGCAGGAGGCGTGAGAGCCCACGGAGGGGGCGGTAGCAGTGGCTGGGGGGTGTTCTCACCCAGCGGGCCACCCGTCGGGGGTCCGGGATCCGTCCAGTGGCTGTGGCCATCCATATTAAAACACTCGAGAGACAGGACTGCTCTGACGAGAGCAAGCAAACATGATAAGGTAAGGACCACGGACCCAGTTCCCGTTTCCAGGGCGCGTGTGCACGTCTGTGCTCGGTTCCTGCAGCGTAAGACACTCTGCCTCTCACCCGTCTCGGTCCGTCGGGGAGCCTGTCACAGACGAGCCCCTGGCGTGGCTAAGATGACCCCGTGTCACCAGCGCTGCAGAGACGGAGCCTCCCTCCCGACAGAAAAGCTGCGGGAGCCCGTTGCACGTGCCGCTGTGCTTGCGTCCAGCGCGTCTCTTTACTCCTCCTTCGGTCTTTCTGCTCTTCTGGTTGCACAATTTCTACCCGTCTGTCTTCAGAGTTTGTCTCCTTCTGCCAGCTCGAGCCTGCTGTTGACCCACTCGTGAATTTTTCACTTTTGCTCTCACGCTTCTCGAAGCCAGACTCCCCTTCAGGTCTCATTTTGCTCTTTCTGTCTCTTAAGTGACACTCTGTTCTCATGAGCCATTTTTTCACCCCTCCTTTAATTCTTTTTCTTATGGCTGCAGCCATGGCGTACAGAGTTTCCTGGGCTGGGGATCAAACCCATGCCTCCGCAGGAAGCCAAGCTGCTGCAGTCAGGTTCTTAACCCACCATGCCACAGCGGGAACTCCCTCCTTTAATTCCTCAGACACGGTCGTCCTAGTTCCCTGGACACAGGTATAAAACCTGCTCTGCATCTTCCTGGCTGCTAGGCCCCCAAGGCCATTTCTACGGCCTCTTTTCCCCTGCATAGCAACAGGCGGCTCTTTCCTTGTCTTTTGGTGGCTCATGATATTTGTTGGAAACGGGACGGGGACAGGAGACGGTCACGACTTTAGGCACCGACTCCCTTTGCGCCCCCACCTGGAAAGATCCCTGCAGGTGATCCAGGGAAGCTGCGTCGTTGTGCATCGGGCCATGTAAACTCTTAATTTAAACTGAATCGAGGCTTCGTTGAGTGGAAACAGGACTCAGCGTGTGCTCCAAGGCCGGCCCCTCTCAGGGCCCCACGCCCTCCTCTCATAACCACGGGTCCTGGACCCACCTCCTGGGTTTCCTCTGCTGCAGGTTTTAATCACGCAGCACCGCCTGTTGACAGATGCTCAACAGGACGCCTGAGGCAGCTGCCATTCATTATCGTTTAATACTGCCGCTAGTTACGCTACCACCAGCTCAACTACCAGGTAGTATGGTAATACCATCACCAGTTAAACCATCAGAGTAGTACTATCATTAGCAGCAGCAGCAGCAGTTAACTATCAGCAGTAATGCTATCATTGGTTAAACTAACAGCAGTAATACCACTGCTGGTAATGGAATCGTTAGTAGCGCTAGCACTAGGTACACTAGAAATACCATCACTGAGAATGCCATCACCAGTTAAACTATCACTAGAAAAGTTGGCAGCTACTGTCTTTCGCTCCGATGATGCTTGGGACCGAATCGTCAGGCCCCCTTTGCTCAAAGCTCCCTGAAGCAGAGGTCCTGTGAAGAGTGCTTCTAAGTGACCCTTGACCTGGCCATTTCCCATCAAAGACGGATCTTTTGCTCTCTATTTTTAAATTATTTCCATATCCATGAAACACAATTTGCCAAAGCCCAGCCCCTTGGAGGCTTCGGAGGGCTGAGTGCTGGCTGGCAGGAAGGCATTTTAACAACTGGGCGTGTCTTTTTTGTCTGATTGATTTTTGTTGGTTTTGAGTTTTGCTTTTGGTGGCATGAAATTACCTTAATCCTTCTGCATCAAGCCTAGTTCTGAGAGGCTGACTCAGGTGCATTTACCTGCAGACAGTCGTGCCCTAAACTACACTGGCTGCATCTCATCTTAGTCCGAGACCATTTCCAATCCGTCCTAGTTTCCAAAAAGTGAAGGCCTTCCACGTTTACCGTGCCTGTGTCATCACCTCTCAGGGTTGTAAGGCATAGAATACACATTCTTCCATTAGAGAAACATGGCATTCTAGAACTGCCTCTTACTAACTCATGTCCCTGAATGAGTGACAATCCCCAAACCATCAGCTTTCTTATCTACAAAACGAAGGGGGCAGTAGTACTTTCCTCCTGGACTGCTGCGTGAGTTAAATGAGGTAGCCCAGGAGCCGACGAAATAACTGCTCACTAAATATAACTACCATTCCAATCAGAAAATCATGCCCTGGAGTTCCCATTGTGGCTCAGATGAGGAAGCGGGTTCGACCCCTGGCCTCGCTTAGTGGGTTAAGGATCCGGTGTTGCCGTGAGCTGTGGTGTAGGTCACAGACGTGGCTTGGATCTGGTGTTGCTGTGACCTTGCTGTGACCGTGCCATAGGCCGGTAGCTACAGCTCTGATGAGACCCCTGGCCTGGGAACCTCCATATACCGTGTGTACAGCCCTAAAAAGCAAAAACAAAAAAGGCAAAAAAAGAGAGAAAATCACGCCTTTTCTAAGACCCAACAAGAATGAAGACTGTAAACATTACAGCCAGACTGGGGTCGATCAGAAACTGTCACAGGGTATGTATGCCCCCCGTCCCCTGTCACCCCCCCCCCCAACTGTGCTGAGCCCCAAGGCCTCTGGGCTTGAGAGGGAGGAGGGCTCAGCCCAGCAGCCCGCCCGCAGCCACTCAAGGGCCTCCAGCCTCCCGCAAAGATGCAGTGGGACATACTGAGTGCTCGGGTCTGGTGCTCGGCCGGCAGCAGAGGTTCCCTGTTGCACGGCACCGACTTAATTAAGCAGGAGTTTTATGAGGTGGCTGGCAAGTCCCCAAGGCCTGGCTCAAGGTCCCGGATTTATTGAGCTCTGACTGCAAGCTGACAGCTCCAGCACGCACGCAACAGGGCCCACATTACAAGCCAAGGTTGCAGGAGAGTCCTTCCAGGCAAAGCGAGGCTCCCAGTCTCTCGTGGGGGCTGTCGCTTTGTGGCAACACCCACCCTCCCAGAAGGAGACACGTGGAAGGAAAGACGGGGAAGGTGACCCCGAAGCACAGTCAGGGCCACTGCCCAGCAGCCGAGGCCACAGGGAGTGGAGTTTCAAAGCAGGAACACCTGAAAGGAGGGGCTTTTCCTTCCAGCGTCTTCTAGGACGTGGCAGGCTGAGGGCTGTGATAGCTGAGACTGGTTTCAAGAACAGGAGGACCAGGCCCGTCCCCCGTCTCGGAGCCTCAGGAAGTTCAGCCTCCATCGGCCCGAGAAACGGAGGGAGTGGGGACGACAGACGAAAGGCCGGCACACCCCACCACTCACATCTGCCTCGGGACATCTGGGGACGTGGATTTTAATACACACTAAGTGCTTTGTGGAAAACCCAGAGAAAGGCACTTGCAGACGTGCAAGTTCAGGCTCAGCCCACGACGGAGTCAGAAGCTCACCAGGGTCTAGAAGCAGCTGCCTCTGGAGACTTCCGACGCCAACACGCCCCGCGCCCCCTGCGAGACTGGGGAGCAAGACGGAAGCCGAAAGACGCGGCGGCTCCTTGGAACTTGCGGTAAAACACGAAGGGCACGTGTGTTCTCTCTCTGAAGCCACGGCGCTTCGACCTGACTCAAGGCAAGCGCACGACCCCCGGGCCAGGCCGTCTCGAGGTCCTGCGAGACGCGCGGGTGCTGCGGCCAGTGGTCGGGCGGGGCTCTCGAGGCCCCGTTGGGGACTGGGGACCGGCCGCTGTAGAGAAGGTGGCTGTCCTTCCTCACCGTCCCACGGCGACATCCCTTCACCCCCCGTCCCCTGGGAACCGTCCACATTACCCTCTCACTCTGAAAGGCGTCTGGACCCAGAGGTGGCGCTCAGCCATGGACCCATGCCGCTCCTCCTCCTTCAGACGCAAGTTCCAACAACGGGCACAGCCCTCCAGCCCTCCACGGGCCCTGGTTCCAAAGTGACCCACAGCCCAGGACACTTGCGCTCTGTCCCACCCCGGTAGCAGGGTCAGCCTTGTGGCCTCTCTGGCCGCCCGCCCCAGGCCCATCTCTTCGGGACGGTGGCATCACGCTGACTGCAGGAAGCGATTCCCCGGCGCGGTGGCGCAAAGGTCAGGCCTCTGCTCTTTCCAGCCCAGCCCAGGAGGCCCATCTACAGTAGGGGCAGTTTCCAGCCTCCTCACTCGGTTGCCATGGGAGCAAAAACCCAAGGTCCTCTTTCTCGTGACACTTACAGAGGCTCCCGGAACACCCCAGACGTCCTGAGGCGAGATCTGGGAAGTCAAGGGAGCGGCTCGGATGGAAGATGAAAGAGCTCGGTGCCCGCGGCCCTCAGGGCGCCCCCCGTGCTCTCTGCGCTGACCAGCAAAACCTGAAGCTCTTCTGCACGGCCTCTGGGACCTGGCCGTACAGACCACACACCTCAACTGTCTCCACCAAACGGGAAGAGGTCCTGGTCACTGCGCTCACGGACGGCCAGGCCAGCTCTGCGTGGGGGACCACGTGTCCCCAAGCTGCAGGGTCCTTCTCAGGCTTTACTGGTCTGAGGCAATGAATCGGTCAAAGGTGTTGGAATTAGATCAACAGGACTTAGATCCAAGCTCTGTGACCCTGAGTATTTTAACTTCTCCAAACACAGCAATACCGGCCAAGCAGAACAAACGGAGCACAAGTGGACAGCAACACACCTGAGGCGCTCAGAGATCGAGGAGCTTCCTGCTCCCACACACGCAGGGGCTCAGGGGCCTAGGCTGGGAGCACCTGGCCCTCTCGGGCCCGCAGCGTCCAGGGCAGCTGCGGCCACGGCCACGCCTTCTGTGTGGAGCAGGCGGAGAGACCCCCCAGCCCGGAAGCGGCTCTCACATCTCGGCTCAGCTCAGCTCCGTGGGAGGAACTTAACGGCCTTGACCCAAGTACTGCAAGGGGGGTGGGAGAGGTGGCGCCTGCCGGGGGCCACGTTTCAGCCAACATTTACTTCCAGGACCGAAGGGATGCGTGGCTCTGGCTCAGGACCCGCGTCTCCCACCCCGGGGGTGACACTGCCTCTCCCAGGGTCACTGCCACAGGAAGTCAGGCTGAGTGGGCCCAGGACCAGTCAGCCCTTGAGAAATGGGAACCCTTCCTACTTCGAATGCTTTCTTGTCTGCTCTCACACCTGTAAATGCCATCCTAGGCGGGTCCTTTCCAAAACAACGCCACTAGCTCCACACACACCCACGCCTGAGCCCCACAGCAAAACCCCCAACCGGCCTTTGGTCAGTCCGCGTGAGTATCAGCAAACACCTCAGGATTCTGACGGCCACACAGGTGCCCCTTCCAGGGTGCAGGCGCAGAAGTTGCCACGTTAGGGATTGAACACGTGCCACAGCAGCAAGCTGAGCCCCTGCAGCGACAATGCCAGGTCCTTAACCCACTGCCCCACCAGGGAACTCCCGTGTTCAGTACTTCAAGTTCATTCGTAGCCTCGGAAACCTAAACCCAGGCGTCGGCACACGTAGTCCACAGAGGAGACCAGTGTCTCCAGTTAGAAAGGAGTGAGCCCACGGTCGGCCGCAGAAGGGAGCAGGCGGGACTGAACTTCAGAGGCCCCGGCCTTTCCCGCCCCGCAGCTCAGACCCGCCTTCCCGCTGATCCGTGGGAAAAGGAAACTGGCCCGTGAGCAGAAGGGTGGCCTATGAGCCGCTTGCTTCACAGCACTGGCTCGTGGCTCACAAGGACAGCCTGGTGCCTGCCCATGGCCGCTCCGCCTTGTCCCCCCACCCCCTCCTGCCTAGACCCCTCCCAACCCCCTCCTCTAGCCCAAGCCCCTGCCCAGCCTGCCTGGCATCACCCCGTCCCGCAGACCTGCCACACAGGTCAGCTCGGTCCCCAGCCGGGCTGCGGTCCTGAGAGCAGGAGAAAGCTCTGGGTACTGAGTGAGGACAGACCGAGGACACGAGGCACCGAGACGAGACGCGCCTGGAAAGGTCCACCACGGACCACGGCTAAAGCTGCCTCGGGGGTAGCTAGGCCGCCAAGCGCCGGGGCCCGAAAGGGAGGAAACTGGGACACAGGCCGCAGCCGGACACCCCGCAGGCAGGATGCTCAGAAACAGGAGCCAGTCCCAGAAGGACAGGAGCCGTGTGGCTGCAGGTGGGTGGGGCCCCTGGAGTCCCCAGTTCACAGAGATGCAGGGGGCTACGGGGGGGCCATCGGGCTGAACCGGGACGGTTTGGGTCTGGGAGGATGAGGAGGCTGCGGAGCGGATGGGGTGATGCTGCTCAGCAGTGTGAATGTGGCCAATACCCCTGAACGGTGCGCCCGGAAATGGTTAAAACGGCTCATTTCATGTTCTGTATCTTTTACCACGAACGCACACATAAAAAAACAAATGGTCAAGGAGTTCCCGTCATGGCGCAGTGGTTAACGAATCCGACTAGGAACCATGAGGGTGCAGGTTCGCTCCCTGGCCTCGCTCAGTGGGTTGAGGATCTGGCATTGCCATGAGCTGTGGTGTAGGTTGCAGACGCGGCTCGGATCCCGCGTTGCTGTGGCTGTGGCGTAGGCCGGTGGCTACAGCTCCAATTAGACCCCTAGCCTGGGAACCTCCATATACCGCGGGAGCGGCCCTAGAAAAAGGCAAAAAGATTAAATAAATAAATAAGAAAATAAATGGTCAAGACAGCTTCCCTCTGCGTGTCATGACCACAGGTCTGAGAAGGGAGCTGGGAGGCCAGACCTCCACTGGGCCCCTCACCCTGGAGGCCTTTAGGTAAAGAGCAGGCTGCTGGCCTGGGCCCCATGGAGACCCTGCAGCCCCCATGCCCCCTCCTCATCACTCAGGCTTCGCACAGGAACGCAGGAGGTGGGACTGCCATGGCCTCTCCTTCGGGAGGGGCGTCAGAAAAGAAATGTGCTCTTTCCTAGGGTAGGAGTCACCTCCCCTGCCTTGGTTCCTCCCGTGGACAGGAGGCTCATCCCCAGGCCGAGGGTCTGAGCCTGCAGCTGGGGTGGTCGGACCGTCCATCTTTCTGGCCCCACATCCACCCCAGGCCCATTTCTCTGCACTTTCACTCAGTTATTTCTGGGAATCTCAAGGGGTGTCCTATGTGAAAAAGAGAAGAACCTTCTGGACAGCCAGGTGGGGGCCCCCCAGGACTCACTGCAGCCCCTTTGCAGACACCACCCGTGGGCTGAGCTGCGCTGGGCTGGAATAGTGGGCTCCCCAGGAAAGTCCAGAAGACAGGCATTGTCAAGGCGTGCCCTTAAAACTTTTTTCTCAAATAGGTCATGTTCACCCAAGAAAAACCCTGAAATGCCGCACCAGCTTTCTGAATCTTACAAGAGGGTGTGAAAATCCCCCCGCCCCCAGCCTCCTCCTTCACTTGCCGGCTCTAGCTTCTCCTTCCTTCATGAACTGAGCAAAGCGGGACGCGTCCCAGCAACGCCCAGCACCAGCTCTGAGCTGCGCTGTGAGAAAGACAAGGGCCGCCCAAGCGTGCGGAGTCTAAACTCGAAGGCAGCCCCTCTCCAACCGGCTGGGCCTTCAAGTCACCATGCTGATGACACGAGCCGGTCACAGAAGGACAGATGCCAGGTGACTCCACTCACAGGCGTCTCTGGGGCGTCGGGTTCATGGACAGAAGGCAGAAGAGAGGCTCCCAGGGCGGGAGGAGCAGGGGTTGGTGTCCGACGCGGACAAGCGTTTTGGTGGGAGGGCAGGAGGGGTGCTGAGACGGTGAAGGGGATGCTTGCTCATCGGCATGAACTGGCATTGAAAATGGTAAGATGGCAGGTCCTACAGGACCTGTATTTGCCACCATCAAAAAGCTGGAAGGTGCCCAACTGCAAACGTCCCCTGCCGACTCCAGAGAAACCTGAGGGCAGAGACGGGGCGGGGGTGGCTGCCCTGGCGCTGCTGCCCACGGTCATTCAGCCCCGTGCTCTTCTCAGCCCCACGTGGTGACTTTCTGGGCCCATCTGGATGGCACCGGGGGGGTGGTGGGGAGAGCTGTGGGGCAGGGGTGTGGGCACACGCGGGGGAGGGGGGGCCTCCTCGTGTTCCCCCAGGCTGCCCCTCTCACTGGAGCCAGCACAGGACTACTGAACACACACGTCGAGCACAGGAGCCCCGACGGCCGGGCCCAGTGAGAAGCAGTAGGATAACTCCACGCCTGGGACACAGTGCTCCTGGGCCCGGCTCCCAGGTCCCTGCATCCCCCCGGGCCAGTCCCGCAGCCTCTGAGCCTCAGTTTCCCAGTGGGGAAAGTGAGAGGGTCAGACAAGGTGACCCTGAAGAGGCCCTGGATCAAGGCCAGGCTGAGACATGGCCCATCCAGCACCGACGGGACCATGGACCCGAGCAGCGAAGGCGGGGCTGGCCCAGCACAGGCTCCTTCGAGAAGAACGTGGCGAAAGCCTGACCTGCCCACATGCACAAGGGCACACAGGATCCAGAGCCTCCTCCTCTCAGGACGCCTCACTCTCCGCCCTCCAGGGAGAAGGCGCGAGAGTGAGGGCTATGCCCCCCTCAAGCTGACAGCAGACTCTGCAGCAGCCCTGGCCCTGCGCCGCCCCTGGGCCCACAGCCCCTCCATGTCCTCAGCCCAGCCTCCTGCGCTCCTGAGCCCCCAGGCTCCCTCCTTGTACCGTCTCTGCCTCCCTAGCCTGGCCTTGGGTGCGTGCCTGGAACTGCGCTGACCTCATTCCGCAGCACTTTAGGAGGCGCGCCTGGCGCTGGCTTTCCAGAGCCTCCCCTGCCCGTGGCCCCGGATGCTCAGCTCTCCTCGTCTCTGACAGCAAGGAAGCAGCTCGCAGGGCAGAAAAGAGAACTTGGGGATGGGCGCCCGGGGCCTGGAAGCCGCCGACTCTGCCTCTGGGCCCTTTGCTCCGTCAGGCAGCACGACTTAGATGCTGGAAGCTGGGGAGAAGGACGACCTGGGGTAAGACCCTCGGGACCGGGCCAGGCTGCGTCCCACGCTCAGCCAGCAGATGCTGGTCCATTCCCCACCTGGCTAAAAAGCTTAATTCCTTTTCTTAGAATGCAAGCCTGGCGCCCTGCTCAGAACCAGCCCAGGCAGCCGTTCTGAGGGCCACCGTCAACCCCCACCAAGCTCAGAGCCAGAGGCTCCTCGCCGCCCAGGGGGACAAGGGAGCCGTGTGCATGGGAAGTGCACACAGGGACACATGCAGGCTTGTCTGTGCCCCCGGCCCAGGTTCTCCAAGGTCACAGGATGGAAAAACCATCAGGCTTCTGGTCTGGCCTCGTGCAGTGTGTAAAATCCAACTTTGAACCTGTGCAGAGTTTTCAATGTTATTGGGCCACTTGGGTTTCGTAACCGGCTGACTCCGAGCCAGGCTGCATCTGCTGCCACGGTGAAAGGGACCATTCTTTGTGTGCGCGGCGCCCAGCCCGGCCCCCTCCCCACGTCTTCCCGGAAGGCTGGCCCAGCCCCATCTCCAGAAGCCCTGCAGGCTCAGGGCCCACCCTGCGGCCCAGGCAGGCCATGTGACTCCTGACCCATGACCCCGAGTCCCAGGGTGGGAACCGTGTGTCAGCAGCCCTGTATTTATGAGCGCGAGGCAGGCCAGGCTGCGAGGCTGTCACTCAAGTCGCCCGTCCCGACCAGGAGCTCCCAGAGCCCCAGCTCCCCTCCCCAGAGCTCCTCAGCTCCCCCCCCACCCCCTGTCCCCTGTCTGACGACCACTCTGATTTGGGGACCAGGGAGGAGGGCCAGGGCCAGGTTTTCTCCACTGGAAAAGGTGCCCCAGGGAACCCAAGGAGGCTCCGTCTTCGCCCCGTGACCTCACCTGGATGCAGCCCTCTGGTCCACAGGCGCGTCCCTAGATTGCCCCACGACACCACAGGCCGCACGTCCCAAGGCACCGTTTCTCCATCTTTGTTTCACTGTAAAACCATCCAGCATCGCATGTGATGCAAGATACGACGTTGCGACCCCACCATTTTCACGTGTTGATATCTTCCAATTCTGACTCTATGAATGTGCCTGTTACCGAGTTTCAAGTGGCATCCCATGTCTTGGGTAATATTGTTTAGAGCCACCTCTGCGAGTGACAGAGTCGGCAAAGTCGTGACCCTGTGCCATTCAGAGGGGGCACGGGGTCCATTCCCGTCACTGGACACTCGGGCGCAGCCTGCTTCTTCCATGGAATTACTTCCTGGAGATGAATTTCCATCAGGGACGCGAGCTCCCTGCTGCTACCATCATTTCCAGGGCTCACTGATTCCAACGTGCTTTCGGAAAAGCTTTGAACAGCTTACAAGGACCAGAGTGAGCACTTTTTTTTTTTTTTTTTACTGAAATCTTGCCAGGAATTAAATTAGTTTTTGCTGACTTAGTAGCTTAAAAAAAAAAAAAGATACTCAAACGGCTGTTTTAATTTACATTTCTTTGAGGATCAGTAAAGTTTTTGTTTCCCTTAAACTCCATGCATTTTTAAAGCAGCCCATGGCTACACCTTCACCCACTTTCTCTAGATTCTGCTTCAAAGCAAAGAATGCAAACGAGGCCCAAGGGGAAAGGGGGAGCTGAGATCACTGAAGGGCCTGTGAACCGACTTTCCAGAAAGAGGCACGCACTTGAGCTCCCCCCAGGCAACGGAGGTCAGCCTGGCTCAGAGCCAGCACCTCCCGCGAGGAAGATGGTACGAGCCATGCCCCGCCCTTTCCCGGTGCTGACACCTGCTCCTTCCCCGGGCCCGGCCCGCTCAGGATCACCACGCCAGGCCAGGTTAGGACTCGAGGTTACCCGTCCGTACTGCGGGCTCACTCTCGCAGCTCCTCTGTACTCCGAGGCCCCAGCTGGGGCGCACGCTCTGGGTCCGCGCCAGGAGTGGCTGGGCTGGCGGCCTTTGCTTTTCTCCAGCTTTACTGAGACACAAGTGACATACGACATTCTGTGAGGCCGAGGCGGGCAACATCAGGCCTTGACGCACTTGCACATGGCCCGTGATCAGCACCGCCGCTGCTTCTGCAGGAAGCTCCATCTGGAGCCCGTGGGGACGCTGGTGCCTGACTGCAGGCCAGCAGGGGCTTGCGAGAGTGGAAAAAGAGACACTTCCAGCTTAAGAGAGACTTTGACGCCAGCCGAGTCCAAGATGCGGGACTTACTTGGATCCTGATTCCGCAAACAAGCTTCCAAAGGATTAGACACTCAAGAGACAAGGAGAAATGCGAGCATTTGCTGGATGTTTGAGGACGCTGGGAGAGAACCGCTCATGGTTTGGTGTGATGATGGCATTAGGGTTGTCTGTTTAATCCTCATCTTTAAGGCATAAGTACTAAATGCTAACGGATGACGTGATATAAGGTCGGGGGTTTGGCTCAAAATAACGTAAGAGAGAGGGAAGCGGTTGGGCCGGAGATGTAACAAGAGTGGCCAGCGTTGGCACACACTATACATACACACCTCTTGTCAATCATACCTCAGTCGAGCTTAAAAGAAGAAAAGAGGGACCACAGGCAAAGGTAGGAATTAGAGCAGATTCATACAGTATATTGTTCACGATACCATTCTTTCTACTGTTGCATTTGCTTTTAAACAAAGTTTTTTAAAAATGAATGATGCATTTGAATACCTTTTAAGAATCCGTGGATGACTAAATTATTTTTCTCTTGTGTTCCGTCAATATGTTGCATATTATCAATTTCGCATTATTGAGCCAACCTTGCCTTCCTGGGGTCCCCCGTTCTCCTGAAAGGCTTTGTAAAAATTATGTATAATTTGTGAAAAAAGAAAAGACTAGAGAAGAAAACTACCAAAATATGAACAGTAGGTATACCCGGGTGGTGAATTATGGGTGATTTGCTTGTTTGTTTTGGGCAAGTATTTGTCAATAAACACACCCTAATTTTAAAAACCATTATGTAAAATAGACGACACAGTGGTATCCCACAGACAGTCATGGGACTGCGGCTAATCCTGTTCTCCCTGAATTGTACCCCATTTACTTAAATTCCAGAAACATGATCGGTTGGCCATTAACAGACGCAAGTGGCCATCAAGCTGCCATGTTATTTTTTAAAGCTTTGTTCAGTTCTGGATCCGGACAGTTGCCCACAGAGCCAGTATTTTCTGTCTTCATTCTTCTCACTGCTCGCCCTGTGATCTGATTAAGACGTCTTTAGAATTAGAAAAGCAAAACTACTCAGGAAAATTGATTGCGGCTGGGACCAGGGGCCTGTTAGCTCCCCCACCTCTCACTTCTACCCTCGCCCAGCATTTCCAGCCCGCACACGCCAAAAGCAGGCGCACACACCCGAATGCTATTCTGAAAGATAGAAAGTAGGTCAGCCCGCGAGCAGCCGCCGTCCCCAGCAGTGCAGTCACGAGTGTCAGGAACAACTGCCATAGGAGCACCCGCCTTCCAGAGGCCTCCCGAGAACCCAACTCTCTTCCACCTTCAACAGCCCCACAGCAGTGCTTCATGACTCTGAGAAAGGGGCCGGTGGCTTCCTTCCCGAAGGTGTGTTTACTACCCAACCTGGGCGCTGCTCCCCAAAGGCGCATCGAAGCCATCTGACCTCTGTTGTTTCAAAAACGGTGATGCCAAGGGCGAGTCCAGAGCCCCCTTCAGCTCTAAAGAGAGCCCGACCTTCCAGGCCGTGGAGACGGGCCTTCACAAGCCACTGCACACGCGTAAAATACAGCAGACACTGCCAGGTAAGCAACCCTTTAAAGAAAGGCTTTCGGCGGCCCGAAGGCATGAAGGTTCTCGCTCTAGAAGAGAACGATGGGGCTCTGCTCCCTGTCGCGGCTCTGAGTGTGACCCCCAACTGTCCAGAGTCCACTCCTCTGGCCACAGAGGCAGGATGCTGGGGACCTGGGTGGCCAGCGTGCCACGGGGGGCGGGGAGTGAACCAAGGGAAACCGGGGGAGAAGGCACGCGGCCCAGACCGCACCGGACCACTGCGCAGGCTATTAGGGGTCACGTCACGACAGAAGGCCGCCTCTAAACCAGGTCACGTTTCTGAGGAAGTTCAAGTATCCTCTGAAGAAGCTGGTGAATTTTAAGATACAGCAAATAAATACTTTTGGATCCACTTCAGAGCAGAAGCAATGGATTCTCCCACTGTCTGTGGAGCACAGGAGAGCTCTGGCCGTCGCCTGCTCTCCGTCTTCTGTCGGCACCAGGCTGTTCACTTGGACAAAACGGACGTGTCTTCCTAATGCATCCAAGTCATGCGTGGATCTCCGCCAAGGTGAGAGAAGAACGCTGGGCCCACGCCTGCCATGGGGGGTGGACACTGGAGCCACACGTGTCACTGGGGGATGGACACCGAGACCCCCCTTGCCCAGGGCACCTTAACCTGCAAGAGCAGGTCAGAGACTGTGCTCCACGGAGGAGAATCTTGAGAAGGCCCAGGCAGACGACCTGGGGAAGCACTGTTTCTCAGAGTCATGAAGCATGTGTGCCTAACGTCCTGGGAAAATCAGTTTAAAATGTATTTGTTGCTGAAAATGTTTTTCACATTGTATCTGTGACAGCTATGGACAGCCCATGAAACCCGTGGTTGTGAAAACACGTTCAGGAAACACCAGCCTACAGCAAATAGCTACTTAAGAACCATTTCTCAATTAAATGACATAAGAAACTCCAGAATTTAGGGTCAATACGCCATTTTCTCAACTGACAGGTTAGTAGGTTTTATTATTTCTGCATATATAATGGAGTCCAATAACTGTCTCACAGACAAAAGTCGGAAAAACAGTGTGACAGAAGCTGCTATCTGCCTCACAACATCCCTTCTCTCCTGCTTTAGTCGCAAGCCCCAAGTTCTCGTGGGCATGACAACAGGCCCACCTGACAGATGCCCTGCCTCCCCGACGGGTGTCACCACATAACTCGTACTGCCAAGGAGGCAGTGCTGCTGGAGTTCCGGGCAGATCTCTTAAAGAGAAAATTCAGTTGGAGAGGGAGCCATTTTGCCCATCCACGGCTTTTTTCCTGCTGGAATATAGGTGTGATGGCAGGAGCCCCACTGATTATTCTGGACCATGAGGTTTCCCTGAAAACGGAAGCAATGCACGGAGGACATGGAAGCAGAAAGACAGAGGGTCCCTGCTGACACTGTGAAGCGGCTGCATCAGCCCAGGGGTGCTTGTCTGTGCACCTGCCTTACTCCAGAGTAACTCCTGTGAGTTTAAGTCACTGCCATCTGAGCTTGTCCTCCACGTGGAATGGAACCAAATCTTAACCAAAGGAAAGCCAGGAACCACTTGGGAGAGTTTACTGCTATTTCCAGTGCGGGAGTTTATTGGCCAAAGGTCCACCTTCCCAGCTGCTGCTCCTGGAGAAACATGACAGCCAGCGGCCAAATTCCCTTTCCGCCTGGGAGTGCTCCTCACCCCAGAAGCCCAGCCGGGGCCCTCGGTCCTTCCTGCAGGCGGCAGCGATGCTTTCCTCGCCAGATCCCTTACAGACGCACACAGCTTGACTTTCCAGAGGGCCACTGTCGCCTGGAACTTAGGCTCCTCGTCTCCCTGTGGCTGGAGCCTCTGGCCACACGGTTGCCAGGTCACTGCCACCCCTTCCCTCCAGCTGCCAGGACGTGGGTCTCCAGGACGAGGACTTCTGTTTGAGTCGGCAAACTGATGGAAGACGGAGAGCAGAGCTGTCTTGATTGGGATGTGTCTGCTTGGACACCTTTTCCAGCTGTGTGACCCAAACTCAAGAGGTCCCCTTTAAACCCTCTCCACGCGAGGCCCGCCGAAGAAACAAAAAGCTATTCAAAGCAAAAACGCTTGATTCTTCTTTAGCTCGGAGACAATGCCGTCCAAAGGAAAATCGGTGACAGGGTTTGCTTTCCCCTTTGAAGCCTGCGTTTTCGCTCCCAGGTTTGGCTGTCCCTGCGGCATACGGGCCAGGGTTCGGATCAGAGCGAAGCTGTGACTTATGCCGAAGCTGAGACCTACACGGCAGGTGAGACCCACACCACAGCTGTGGCAATGCCAGATCCTTACCCCACTGCACCAGGCCGGGGACGGAACCTCTGTCCAGGCCTCCAGCGACACCGCCAATCCCACTGTGCACAGCGGGAACTCCTAAGCTTGGTCTCACACGGAATGGTAAATGGAATTTAAGATTTGAATTTTGTGAAAACTGTCTTGGTCCTTCTGATCGGCTGGAACAAAATGCCATAGACTGAGAGGCTTATAAGCATTTATTCCTCACAGTTCTGGAGGCTGGAAGGCCAAGTGCAGGGTGCCAGCATGGTCAGGCTCATGCGAGGGGCTTGTCTGAGACTCAGACAGATGGCTTCTCGCCAGGGCCCCAGGCGAGGTCTCTTGCATCAGAGCACTAACCCCTTTGACGAGGGCCCCACCCTCGGGCCTAATCACCTCCCAGGGGCCTGGCTTCCTACCACCATCCCACTGGGAATTAGGGTTTCGGCACAGGAACTTTGTGTGGCATAAACATTCAGACCCAAGCAAAAATATTATGGTCTATTTAGTTATTGACTTGAGTCCCTAGATAAGGATGGACAGATGGACAGGTATAGATAAATAGGTAACAGGTGACAGACAGTAGATAATAGATGGCAGATAGATGACAGATGATAGACAGACAGAGACAGTGAGACAGACAGGAGACACAGAGAGACGACTACTGGAATCACAGTGGCTCGGAGAAAACTCTAGTTCAAGTTCCCTCCTTTACTGATGAGGGAACTAAAACCCAGAGGAAGTGAGCCTGGGTTCCCTGTAAGCCCTGGAAGGCAAGGCTCCCGGCCCCCAGCTCAGAGCCCTTGTGGTCGCCGTGCCCCACCCCCAGGGGCATCAGGTCACGGGCTAAGTGGCGCTGCGGGAGGAGGCGCCCTGACCCCCACGCCGCAGGCAGGGAAGCGCCACTGCTCCCTCCCACCTCGCGGTCCGCAGGGTCCACCGGCTGAGCCAGGCAGGGCGCCACCCCTGGGCGAGGGCACCTCGCGCATCCGGAAGGACGCCTGCCTCTCACGCCCGCAGGGACGGTCCCTGTGCTTTGCTGTGTGTTACAGAGAGGGGGTGGGGCGAAGGAAGAGTCACCCGCAAACCTCTCTCACGAGGACACAGAACTCACCTCTGATGGAGGCTTGGGAACCGCACCCCAAGTACAAGGAGCTCCTGGCAGCTCTAATTCTGGCTCCTTATCGGCAAATCTGGGAACGGAAGGGTCAAGACATTAGCATCGTAAACACTTCAGCGCTGGCACCCAGAAAACTCAATTCTGGACACGCCATGTCATCTGCTCGGTGCTCCTTGGTGACGTGAGGCCTGGCAGGCACCCATAGTCTCCTTATCAGCCCCCTCGGCCGTCTGAGGATGTTACCCCACCTCACAGGTGATAAAACTGAGGCTCAGAGGATTAAAGCCCATGGACCAAGTGCATCGGTCGGACTGAGCCGGCCGGTCCAGCAGTAAAGGCCCACCCTAAAACCCCAGTGTCCTAACACACGAGGGCTGGCCCCTGGGTGTGCCTGGTGGGGCTGTGGCGGGCCCTGCTCCACACAGTCCTCGCATTGGGAGCACACGCCCTTCTCAGGCATGACGGCAGAGAAGAGACCAGCCACCAATACGCCTCTGCCCACCCCGGCCACGGTCACTTCCACTGACCGCCTGCTGGCCACACGGCCCTACCCTACCGGCCCCACAGGGGAGGCAGGTGTCTGAGCGTGGGACAGGAGTCAGGCAGAACCCATGCTGTCCACACCCCTGCCCTGGTCCTACAATTGGTTCAGGACATGTGCAAATGCCACTTTGCAACAGAAGCCATGGCATTCAGACCCCCAGCCTGACTCAGAGGCTGCGACCCTGGGTGGTAAAGGCCGTTCCTTTGGAGATGGAATTCAGAAGGAACTGGGGATGGAATTCAGAGGGAACCGGGGATGGAATTCAGGGGGAACTGGGGAGAAGAATTCAGAGGGAACCGTGGATGGAACTCAGAAGGAACTGGGGGAGTTCCCGTCGTGGCGCAGTGGTTAACGAATCCGACTAGGAAACATGAGGTGGCGGGTTCGGTCCCTGCCCTTGCTCAGTGGGTTAATGATCCGGCGTTGCTGTGAGCTGTGGTGTAGGTTGCAGACGCAGCTCGGATCCAGCGTTGCTGTGGCTCTGGCGTAGGCCGGTGGCTGCAGCTCCGATTCAACCACTAGCCTAGGAACTTCCATATGCCGTGGGAGCGGCCCAAGAAATAGCAAAAAAAAAAAAAAAAAAAAAAAAAGACAAAAAAAGGCAAAAAAAAAAGAAGGAACTGGGGAGAAGAATTCAGAAGGACCTGGGGATGGAATTCAGAAGGAACTGGGGATGGAATTCAGAAGGAACGGAGATGGAATTCAGAGGGAACCGGGGAGAAGAATTCAGAAGGAATTGGGGATGGAATTGGAAGAACTGTCTGACATTTCTGGAATAAGACCCCTCCCTTTCCTTTCAGTTTGATTTAGTGACTGAGGTTTTCCTAGCAGGAACCTCCACAAAGCACAGGAGGTTGGAAGAGAATGGATGCAGAGAGCAGATCTTAAGGGTTTCACCACAAAAAAGAAAAAGAAAAAAGAATCAATTCTGTGAGGTGATGACTCTCACTTATCTTGATCTTGATAACCATTCCACAAGGCACATGCGTACCAAGCCACCACGCTGGACACTTTAAAGTTATCATTATATTTATCAATTATGCCGCAATAAAGTGAAAAAAGGAACTGATGCAAAACTATGCCGCATTCTGGCAATGGCACATTCATTCCACCGCATAAAAACGAGAATCATTCAACACGGAAGTGGTGCGTTCTAATAGCATCTTGTTCCTTGTGTTTAGTAATGTTTGATCATATTTATAACAGATTTATGTTGTTTTCATCAGCTGTACATGAATGCAATAACTGTAATGATGACTCAACCTAGGAAATATTCCAAACTCCAAAAGTCTCTTGGTCCTAGGAAATAGAGAAATTTAAAAACTTTAGTTCACATGCATTGTTCACGAAAAAGGTAATCAATGAGATTTTCAAGCATACAAATATATTTCAGGCACAGCATGGATGAACCGGAAAACATTATGCCAAGTGAAGGAAGCCAGTCACGAAGGAGCACGGACTGTGTGATTCCATTTTTTGGGGAGTGTCCAGAACAGTCAACGCCAAAGAGACAGAAGGTAAGTCCGTGAGTGCCTAGAGCAGGGATGGGGGGCGGGGGGCGGGGACTGGGGGTGACAGCTAAGAGGCTCAAGACTTCTTTGAAAAGAAAATTTCTAAAAGCCTAAGAGCCACTGACGTATGCACTTGAAAGGGCAGGAACTTAACAACTTATGACTTACATCTCAATAAAGCTGTAAAAATATATATAAATATATTTTACAAAAACACTATGATAGAGTTCCAAGGACGAAGTGGCATGCAATATGTGCTCGAAGAGTAAAGGAAAAAAAGAAAATTTTCAGATGTCAAAGAAGAGACTGCCCAACTAATGGCCCACGACAAGTGCTCAGGGTCCACAGACACCAGCTCTAAAGCCACGCGGAGGTTTCATCCCCACCGGCCACTACTTGGAGTCCAGAGGCCGATTTACCATGAAGCTAGTCAGTCCTTCAGCAGTTCCGGCCACTGCCAAGGCCAAAAATGGCCCTTCTGGTCACATATTTTAGTAAAACTTATGGTGAACAAACAAAAAGTCAGCCCTTCTAGCCATATGGGGTAATATTTGCATTTCCACAAATCTTTCATCTATTTCCCCTCGTGTGACCTGCCACTGGAAGGGCCACAGGCGTTTCTGAGGTTCCACTGATGGAACCGGGATAAACCGAGTGCTGCTTTAACAGGATGTCCAGACTGCGGCCCTTCCATAGGTACCGGCAGGGCCCAGCAAGCCCCCCGGTGTAGGAACGACCCCTAGAAGTACTCGCTGCTGACAGCCAGAAGCCACGGCGCGGTGCTGACTTGCTGCGGTGCCGCGTCATCCGTGTTTGAAGGGTGGAGAAGAAGTGAGGTTTGAAACGTACAAACCAGAGGCCAGTCCGTGGGAAAACACCCTCACCTTTCTTGGACGTTGTCCTGCCCGTGTAATAAAAGTTAGAGTGGTCTACACTCGTTTTTTTTAAAACTCTCTAAATCAGGAAAAGGTGAGCTGTCAGTTAAATGTGCGAAATGTCAACTGTCTTTCCAAGTTTCTTTGGGACTCGAACTGTGCGCACACCACTGAGTTCCCTGGGTCTGAAGCACGAACGCTCCCGTTAGTGTCAGATGGGCCCCCGACGCCCTGGAGCCAAGCGGCAGGACAGGTGCCCAGCAGGGGCCACGGGGCCGAGGGGTACATGCTCCGGCGCTGGCGCTTCTCGCCGCGGACGCTGTGGAGCAGTAAGCCTCCCTTCCGGTCCTGCTCTGAGCTCAGAGACGGGACAGGGCACCCTCGGGCGCAGGGTCCCCGCGCCCCTCCTCACCCGGGCACGAGGACTCGTCAGCTCAAGCCCTGGGCTGCTTCTTCCCAGTGGGAGCCCATCACGGCCCCGGGCAAACTGCCCAAGACCTGGAGACGCAGGGAGGCCCCGCGACCCCACCTGACTCCAGGGCGGGCAGGCTGACAATCCCCTGCGGATTTCATCAGCCACGGCCCCGGGGGCACCTGCCAGCCTACCGTAGTCTCACCCCAGCGCGGGGCAGCACAGCCCCAGGCACCCGACACACAGCTATCAATTTGGGAAAGGCTTTCCTCGGTTTCCCAGGAAAGCCACCAGAAGCAGCAGCCTCCTACCTGCCAGGGACAGCAGTGCAGCTTCGATCTGACCCTGAGCCAGCTCCCCTGCAGGGACCATGTTGACTTGCCTGTCCCAAGGACCTCGCACTGGCCCATCTCCTGGGTGCTCCCATTCATCCCAAGCCTAGTGAGAAGAAACGGGACATCAGACGCCCAGGTGTGTGCCAGAGCTGAATGCTGCCCCACAGGGACTGAGCAGCCTAGTTCCTCGGCACAATGGCTGTGCCTGGTGGTCTGGGTGTGACAAGCATTTCTCTCGAGCAGAGCCAGAGGCCAGAGAGCAGGGGCACCCCTGCTGCCACCCATGAGCCATGGCCCTTGACCTTGATGGGACTCTGGGTTTGGGGACCAATATGGACTCCTTGTGACCCCCATTACCTGCCGGCTGTGAGAGGAGGCCAGGGCACATGACTCAGGCCACACACAAGAACCTCGTCCACTTGGGGCTTCAAGGGGTCTGATAGGGCCAGAAGTGTCTCTGGCAGATCAGGAAGTGTCTCTGCAGGACAGGTGCCTGCAGTGGCCCAGGAAACCACAGCTGAGGCCCAGTGACCATCACGGAGGCCAGCGGGAGGCCACGGCCTCTCTACAAGGAGGATCACCAAGAAACAGGAGCTGGCGGATCAAAGACTGAGATGGCTAAGAGAGAGAGTTCTAACCAGCAGAGGCCCCAGGTGAGCAGGGGGACCACAGGACATCAGGATAAAGAAAGGCTGAGAGAGTCCGACTTCAGACTCCACAGCCTTGCGAAAATGAGAGCTACAGTAACGCTTTTTCCCTCTTGTCTCTGCCTCCTCCCACCCCTGCCCACTGCATGTAAGATGAGTGTTATAATTCGGCCTATGGGTTATGAGATACCGAGACAGCAACGCCACTGAGCTAGAATAGAACACAGAGACTACGAGATGAATACGAGAAAAGAATACAGCGGAAGAAAATTACTTCTCTCATTTTTCTGGCTTTATCAACATGTAACTGACACACGACACAGTCTAAGTTCGGGGTGCGTGATGGTATCTGATGCCCTTCTTACTGCAAAGCGGTGTCAGCCAACACCGGCATCACAGAACCCACTTCTCCTCTGTGCCGAGAGCCTTACCATCTTCTCTCCCAGCAGCTCAGGTAAGTAAGAGCATCACCAACCCCAACCGCTACGTGCCGGACGTTAAGTTCCCAGCACGCACTCGTCTAACGGGAAACGCTTCGGGGCTTCACTGCCGAGTGTGACGTCAGCTGGCGAGTGTCTTGTTGAGGAGTTTGCACCTACGCTCGTCAGGGATATTGGCCTGTAATGTTCTTTTCTTACAGTATCCCTGTCTGGTTCTGCGATCAGAGTAACGCTGGCCTCATAACAGGAGTTTCCTCATAACATGAGTCTTCCATCCATTTATTTTTTTGGAAGAGTCTGAGGATTATTAATTTTCATTGTATGTTGGGGAGAATTCACCTTCTGGTCCCGGACTTTTATTTGTTGGGAGGTTTTGATCACTATTCAATCTCCTTACGAGGCATTGGTCTGCTCCTATTTTCTATTTTATGATTCAGTCTTAGCAGGCTGTATGTTTTAGGAATTTATCCAATTTTCCTAGGTTGTCCAATTTGTTGGCACATAATTACTCATCACAGTCTCTTATGATCCTTTGTATCTGTATGATATCAGTTGTAATGTCTCCTTTTTTCATTTCAAATTTTATATACTTGAGTCCTCTTGGTAAATTTAGCTAAAGGTTTGTCTATTTTCTGTATCTTTTTAAAAATAGCTCTTAGTTTCATCGATCTTTTCTATTGTCTTTTCAGTCTCTGTTTCAATTATTTCCTCTCTGATCTCTGTTATTTTCTTCCCTCTGCTATCACTGGGCTTAGTTTGTTCTTTTTCTGGTTCCTTGGGCTATAAAGTTAGGTTGTTTGAGATTTTTCTTTTTTCTTAATGTAGGCATTTATCTCTATAAACTTATCTTCTGGAACTGCTTTTGCCACATCCCATAAGTTTTGATATATTGTATTTTCATTTAAGATAGTTTTTTATTTCTCTCTTGATTTCTTTTTTGAGACACTGGATGTTCAGGAACTTGTGGTTTCAGCTCCACGCATCTGTGAACCTGCCATATTTCTTCTTGTAATTGAGTTCTAGTTTCACATCATTAAAGTTAGAAAAGATGCTTCACTTGACTTCCATCTTCTTAAATGTATTGATTTGTTTTGTGGCCTAATATATGATCTATCCTGGAGAATATCTCATGTGTACTTGAGAAGAATGTATAATCTGCCGCTCTTGAATAGAATGCTAAGTAAATATCTATTAGGTCCATCTGGTCTAATGTGTATTTTATGTCCTGTTTCCCTATTGATTTCCTGTCTGAATGGTCTATTCATTGTTGAAACTGGGGGGCACTGAAGTCCCTTACCCTTATTGTATTGCTGTTTATTTCTCTCTTCAGGTCTATTAATACCTGTTAATAGTTGTGTTTTATATACATATACTTCTATGTTGGATGCATAAGTATTTAAAAATGTTATATCCTCATGAGGAATTACCTCTTTATCATAGATAAGAACCTTCTTTGTCTCTTGTTACAGTCTCTGGCTTAAAATCCATTTTGTCTGATGTAAGTATAGCTACTTCTTTCTTTTGGTTTCTATGTGCATGCAATATTTTTTCCATTTTTTTTTTTTCAATTTCAGTCCACTTCTGTCCTTAAAGCTAAAGTGAATCTCTTGCAGGCATCATATAAATGGGTCTTTTTATTTTTTTATTCCGCTACTCTATGTCTTTAATTGGAGAATTTAGTCCACTTACATTTAAAGTAATCACTGATCGGCATGGACTAACTATTGCCTATTTGTCAACAGTTTTCTGGTTGTTTTATGATCCCTTTCTTCTTCTCTCATTCTCTTCCTTTGTGAACTGGTAATGTTCTGTAGTGGTATTCTTAGTTTCTTTCTCCTTCTCTTTTGTGTGTCCACTACAGGTTTCCATTCTGTAGTTACCATGGGACTTTTATAAAACATCTTTCATTTGTAACAATTTTGAGCTGCTAATAACTTAATTTCAAACATAGAAGCCCAGAGTGCCCATTGTGGCGCAGTGGCTTACAAATCTGACTAGGAACCATGAGGTTGTGGGTTCGATCCCTGCCCTTGCTCAGTGGGTTGAGGATCTGGCGTTGCCATGAGCTGTGGTATAGGTCGCAGACATGGCTCAGATCCCACGTTGCTGTGGCTATGGTGTAGGCCGGCAGCTACAGCTCTGATTCAACCCCTGGCCTGGGAACCTCCATATGCCACGGGAGCGGCCCAAGAAATGGCAAAAAGACAAAAAATAATAAATAAATAAAAGCCCTATGTTTATACACTCTCCCTCCCCAACGCTTTATATTTTTGGTGTCACAGTTTACATTTTTTAAAATTATGTGTCCATTAACAAGTTATAATAGTTAGTTATTTTAATACTTTTATCTTTTTATATTAGAAATACAAGGTGATTTACTTACCACCGTTAAAACACTAGTGTTACGAATTTAACTCGATATTTACCTTTACCAGAGAGTTTTATCCTTTGATAGGTTTCACTGCTACTAACCAGCATATTTCCATGTCACCTTGAAGAACTCCCTAAACATTTCTTTGAGGCTGGTCTAACAGTAATGAAATCCTTCCTCATCCGGAAAACTCTTCACCTCTCCTTCAATTCTGATGAACAACTTTGCCATGTAGAGTATTCTTCACTGGCAGGTTATTTTTCTCCTTTCAGTGCCTTGAATATATCCTGAGACTCCCTCCTGTCCTGCAAAGTTTCTCCTAGAAAATCCACTAATGATCTGTCTGTATATATTATATATTAAGTCACTTTTCTCTTGCTGATTTTAAAATTGTCTTAAACTTTTGACAATCTAATTATAATGTCTCAGTGTGATTCCCTTTGAATTTATCTTGTTTGGAACTCTCTAGGATGCCTGTTTCTCTCCCTAGGCTTGTCTTGTGTGTGTGTGGGGGGGGGTTGCTATAGTCTGTGGGTCCCATGGACATAAGCCCCATTGGCTTTCAGAGCTGGATGTTTGGGGGGCTAAACCTCACTTGAGAGTCTTAAAAGTTGATTAGTTTGTTGTTGGAACAAGCATTTTGCTCCTTGTGGAGAAGCTGGGAGTTGGGCTCCCCAGTGGACAGTGATGTGCCAGGGGTAGGGTTCATGGTGAGAGTGTGTCTCGGCATTTCCACCAGTCAGGGTTCTCCTTCCCCCAATGTGTAGGAGCCACTCAGCTAGCTCCTGGATATCCTTCCAACGGAACTGCTCCGAGGGTGGCCGGAACAGTGCGTCCATGGCAGGAGGGCGTTCAGGAGCCCCCAGCGTCATCATCTTGGACTAGAACCCAAGGAGTTCTGTCTTTTATTGCATGATGAGCTGATGACATTTAGAAGGTTAAATACGGGAGGAAAGGAGAGGATGAGTGTTGAGTAACCAAAGTTGGGGACTGTGGTGTGTGCTACAGACTGAGCCAGCCAGTGTCCCCGCCAACCTCCTACTGTGCTGCCATGGAGCTCAGGAACTGGAAAACTAGAGTTTTCACTGCATTCCCCCAATTCTCCCCTCTCTGGGGTTCGAACGCACTTTAGGTTCCACTATTTAGAAACATTACTGCAAGTCTGTAGCATCTGTTTGTAACATTTCTGCTGGCAACACCATCACATGAGGGCCTGATCTCTTTCGGGAAGAGGTGTCTACTTACCGGCTTCAGAACCACCGAAGACCACCACCCAGGGCACGTGTTTTGCCCTCTGGATTGCACCAGGCCCAGCATGGTTCTGAATCCAGCAGCATGAGCAGGATCTATGCAAGGGCGTCTCCTGACTGGTGCTGACTACCTGTCAGGGTAGCTTCCCAATCACAGATCATGGCACATGGGATGGCGCTGGGGCTTGGCACCATGGCCACCATTTTCCAGCAAGGTTGAGGTCTGAGGAATCAAAGAGGCAGTCGTTTCCTTAGTTTTGCAGGGTAGCTTTGGGCAGTGCTCTTAAAAGACCAATCTGGAATCTGCTTCTTCCGTCTTCCCAAAGAGTCTGTAAACCACGTAATGTCCTATAATAAATCCCTTTCTGCTTCAACTAACTCGACTGAATCCTGCTGTCTCAAGCGAACCTGGGTCACACACCATGTAGCCCTCTTTCCTATGCCTTTTTTCTATGTACCCTTCTTTTCACTAGACCAAGTCGCTACACGTGGATCTAGAATATATCATTCGTTCTCCTCGGCCAAACCACAGGCTTCCCTTTTAAAAAATTCCCTTCATGGATTTACCCTCCATGAAGCCATTTTAGATGAGTTCAAAAGCACATCCCATTTCCTCTGAAACTGTAACTTAGACACTTGGTAACGGCTCTTTGGGGACCTAAGAACATCAATCAGTTTCAGAACCGGAGTCAGAATCCGTCCCCTGGGAAGCATTTTTCACATGAAGTAAAAAGCACTTTGACCCTAGCAGGGCAGAGGAGGACTTAAAAGCTGGAGCTGAACGCTGGGATGGCGCAAGATGTGAAAACTCACTCCTCTCGTCTGCCCTTATCTCTCCGCTTCCCACAAGTCTTGGCAATTGGCAGAAAAATGAGAGGAGAGTTAATCACACCAGTGACTGTGCTTGTCCAGAAGAAAAGGCCCAACTCGGTCGGCAAAGCATCTTCCCCTTTCAGGAGGCCCTGGAGCCCCGGGCCACCTCCAGCATGCCTGCGTGTTCTCCAGGTGGCAGGTCTGGGTGCTGAAGGGGGCGGGCAGCTCCCGGGCTGGCATCCCCCCACCCCCGGCGCTGCTGCCTGCTTTCCCAGCGGGTCTCTGTCATTCCTCAGCTGCAGGCTTCGCGCTTGGCCCGAGCAGTGGCAGATAAGGACACAGCAGCAAACTCGCTGGGGGTTTGAAAAGATAACCCACCAACTGAGGAGTGGTCACGCCTATAAAACTGTGAGAAACAATTTAAAATGCATCAACTGGACTCCTCTTGAACAGCGGTTCCCAAAACCACTGCTTTTCTCTTTTAACCTGTAAGTGCCACACGCGGAAGTGGTGCCACGACGCCTCCATCAACCGCAGCACTGCACTTTGGCAGCAGCGCCAATGATTTTGAAACTCCAAAGAGACAATAACTGGCAGTTAACAACGGCATCGACATTTTGATATATTTTATAAAAGAAAAATGCAAAGCAAACTGGGCAGCTAATCCTATGTGTTTATGAGTCATTCCCCAAACTCAACATTCTTTAAATAATAAAGACACTTTCTCTAGCAACGCAAGAAATAATGGTGTGACGTGTCACTGAGTCAACATTTGGGATTCAGAACTAAAACGCAATCTGTAGCGGTTCCTTAAGTGGCAGGGTGGCTCCCTTGCTGAGGACGCCAACCTGTTCCTTCTTCAATTATTCTTTCCTTTAACCAGTGGGTTGTGGCACATGCCCTTTTGTTCATGTACGAAATGCTTGCCTGACCAGGAATCAACTAGATAGTAAAAGAATTTAAACATTTTTCTTGCCAAAAATTATAAAAATGCATTTTTGGATATTCATTTATTTTAATTTAACTTTATTTATTTATTCGGTCTTTTTTTTAGGGGCGTACCTGCGGCATATGGAGGTTCCCAGGCTAGGGGTTGAATTGGAGCTGCAGCCACCAGCCTACACCACAGCCACAGCAACTCGGGACCCGAGCCGTGTCTGGGATCTACACCACAGTTCCTGGCAACGCCGGATCCTTAACCCACTGAGCAGAGCCAGGGCTCAAACCTGCGTCCTCATGGATACTAGTTGGGGTTGTTACTACTGAGTCACCATGGGAACACCTCTCTTATTTTCTCATGTGTATATATGAATACATCTTATATAAAATAGTTTATATAAAGCACTTTCACTATTTTCTACCTGTAATGGGATAAACATTCAGAAGCAGAAAAGTGCTCAAGCACTTTGGCTTTTGATAATTCCCAGGAAAGTCCCCACAACGAGGAAAAGCTGATGGGCCTCGCAATTTGGCACATCGCTGGGCTCCGCCCTCCTGAGGCACCTGCTCTTGCGGCACCTGCTCTTGCAGGACGCTGCAGAAACAAAGGGTGAGTGGGCAAACAGATAGCTTCCCACTCCTGCAACTTCATCTTTAAAATAAAAAAGGCAATCCTGAGACAGCTTTAAAAGGAATGTGCAACCTTATGCAAATGTCACGTGGGAGCAGCCAGAGAAGCCCCTTATTCCGTTTACTTACAGGCAAAGATGCGCATGTTTTTGCATCCTCTTTTTAAAAACCTGTAGTCCTCTTTATTGAAAATAAAGTGTGGGGGAGTTTCCACATGGCTCAGTGGGAACAAATCTGACTAGGATCCACGAGGACACAGGTTCCAGCCCTGGATCTGCTCAGCGAGTCAAGGATCCGGCGTTGCCGTGAGCTGTGGTGTAGGTCCCAGACGTGACTCGGATCCTGCGTTACTGTGGCTGTGGTGTAGGCCGGCAGCGGCAGCTCCAATTCGACCCCTAGCCTGGGAATATCCATATGCTGTGGGTGCAGCTCTAAGAAAAAATTTTTAAATAAAAAATAAATAAAATAAAATAAAATTTGGTAACAAACACAGCCATGTGTTACCAAAAGCTTCAAAATTGTCTCGGAAAACGTGTGAACACAGGCAGTCTGCACTCCCTTTGTTCCCTCATTTTCAGAGACAGATCTGATTTCCTGCTCTGGAACATGCGGAGTGTCATTCTAAACCAGCGTCCGCTGATGCGCTTTCAGGCTCCGTGCGGCTGGTCGGTACCAGGAACGTGTGGGACGAGGGTTTCTCACTCTGCCCAGCAGACAGGACGCCGAGCATCACATGCAGAAATCGCTCCCTCTTCAACCAGGCGATGGACCCGGGGACAGTGGCCGCATCCTCCATGGCCACTGTCCCCATCCCCCGAGCCCGCATCGGCTTTCCTACACGCCCGAGGATCCAGGGATTAACCACGAGCTGGTCCTGCAGGGCTCACCCCACCCGCCAGGCCTGCATCATTGGGCGGAACCGCTCACCCTGCTCCTGGGAGGCAGGGCGGCCAGCACCTCCACGGCCCGCCGCACACGCTGGGGCTCACGGTCCGTTAACCTGCCCAAAGGCCGACCCAGGCCTTCTGCGCTGGCCCCGGTGCTCAGCTGCCAGATTGCTGCCTTTCAATAACCGCCTTCGCTTCACGAGTCGGCCTCGTTACTCTTGCATCAGGCCCAGACGCGGTCGGCACTCAGAACTGAGGTCAGAAGGACGGTTCCAGAGCCAAGTAACACCCCGTGCAGAGTAAGAGGTCCCAGCGTGCGGCTCACAGTGGAGAATTTTCTCGGGCGCATTTTCCCCAAAAGCTCCACAGTCACTCGCACAGCTCTGTCCCCGCCCTCCTTTCCGTGACACTGTCGTTACCTACGTGACATCAACGCGGATCACGAAGCAAACAATACCTGCTGTAAGCATTGCACGGTATGATTTTATGCCTTTTAAAGAAGGTGAGAGAAGAAAAGAGAGCAACTTCCTACGTCAGGTGTGTGACAGTAAAGCCTCTCATCTCCCGTCTCCGCCCTTCGTGAGGCCCCGGGGACCCCAGTTACTGCCTGATGGAATTTCCTTTTTACACTAATACAATTTTTCTCACAAACACCTCCTTTGTGTGCTCTTGACAAACACACTTCCAGGGATTTCCCGTCGTGCGCAGCGGAAACAAATCTGACTAGGAACCATGAGGTTGCGGGTTTGATCCCTGGCCTCACTCAGCGGGTTAAGGATCCGGCGTTGCCATGAGCTGTGGGGTAGGTCGCAGACATGGCTCGGGTCCCGCGTTGCTGTGGCCATGGCTGTGGCGTAGGCCAGCAGCTGCAGCTCCAATTAGACCCCCAGCCTGAGAACCTCCATATGCTGAAGGTGCCGCCCTGAAAAAAAAAACACACAAAAAACAAAAACATACATTTCTACATGTTATTAGTTCAACAATACAATTATAGATATACTGTTTTATAAAAACAATTTTTTTTTTTTTTTGCTTTTTAGGGCCAAACCCACAGCCTATAGAGGTTCCCAGGCTAGGGGTCGAATCGGAGCTACAGCTGTCGGCCTCCACCACAGCCACAGCCACTCTGGATCCTTAACCCACTGAGCAAGGCCAGGGATTGAACTCGTGTCCTCACGGATACTAGTCGGGTTCGTTACCTGCTGAGCCATGGAGGGGACTCCCTACCACCTCTTTTTAAAGAAACTGAGAGAAGAATGGAGAATATTGTGCGTTATTAGTGTCTTCTCTAGCGACATAGTTACCTTTACAAGTGCTTTTTAATTTCGCATGGAAATTCAAAATTCCGACTGGGGTCACACGCTCTCCATCTGGAAAATGTCCCTTTAGCATCACTTGCGAGGAGTTCAGCGAGCAAGGAAATCTCTTTTGTTTTGTTTACCTGTGACTATTTTTACCTTATCTTCTTTTTGAAAGATGATTTTGCTGGCTCTAAGATTCATTGACTGTTTTATTGTAGCGTTTTGAATATGCCATCCCACTGCCTTCCGGCTACCCCTGTTTCTCATGAGAAGCCCACCGCTCGGTATTCTGGTCTCACCATTTTCAGGGGAAAGTGTCTAGACGTGGCTCTGGTCACACTTCGCCGGCGTGGAGGCTCCGGAGGCCCTCGGGCATGTGGATTAGGGTGTTTTGCGGCGCCTCTGCGGCCTCTCTGCTGCGCGCTCTTCCCCTCGGAAGACCACTGCGTGCTTGGTGCTGCACTCTGAGATGCGCCACGTTCTTCTGTTCATCCTGACTCATTTTTTGTCCGTTTTTCAGGTAGCAGGGTCTTTACCCTCAGGTTTTCTGTTCAAATCTACCATCAAGCTCCCCTGGCGGTGTTTTTCATTTCCGTTCACGTCTCAATGCCAGAATCTCCTTTGGGGCCCTTGGGACCGTCTCTGTCTCTTTGCTGATGCGGTTGGAGGAGACACGACCCTGCCACCTTCCCTTGCTTCGCCTGGCCTCCCTCAGTTCTGTGAACGGATTCGTCGCGGGCACGGAGGTCACCGTCCGCTACATCTCGAGCCTGGGCGGTCGCACAGGCACTTTCTGTCGTCTGCTTCCTGCCCCCAACCCCAGGCCTGTCTGAGTCACATCGGCTCACTTACCTGACCAGCTCGTGGGGTTGTTGAAAACTGGACAACTGAGACCACCTATCGCAGCAACTCAGGACACTGACTTCCCGCGCTCTGGGGACTGCTGCTGTGTGGGTCGCTGTCATTTGCTCGTTTGCGGAGTGACTCGGTGGCCAGTTTGGGTGACGTCTGTTTCCCCTGCAGCCCCCAAAGCTGCTCCTCGGGAAGCAAGGTCCCAGTGCGTGCCCGCCTCCCTGCTGTGACACTGGGTCTGAGCAGGGCACCCTTCGCTGCTTCCTGGTCTGACCGCCTAGTACGCTGTCTGCTTCGGCTGCCGCCACACGCCACCAGCCGCCTGCTGACTGTGCCTGCCTGGCTCCTTGGTCCCTACCAGTTGATTCGGACCCCTTTCCAGGGAGGTTTCCGAGGTCTGTCTTAACCCTCCGCCCCCGCAAAGGTGCTTATACTCAGTTGTCTTTTTCACCGGTTCTCTCTGACGAAACGACTGACCCACAACGTCTATAGTTGCTCTTGTGGTGCTACCGGTGTCTCTGAATTGCTGGCCATCAGAATCCCCTTGGTTTTGAGAGCTCTCTTAGGCTTGAACTTCCCGCAGTCTGTTCTAGATAAAGCCAGGTCACTTGGGAGAACTCTGGAGCTCTCCGTCCTCACAGCTCCTGGGAGCCAGCAGCTCTGTGCCACTGCTGGGCCAGGGCAGCGGCCTGCTTCTCACCAAACACCCCCTTGCTTCACGAGCAGCATGTGGGTCAGGACCATCCAGGCCCCTGGATGTCTGACCTTGCTTCTCCCAGCACAGGGCCTCCAGCCCGTGAGGAGCAGAGCGAGGCCACTGGGGCCCCAGGACTCTCAGGCTGCCGCCCGGAGTGAGGAAAGGAGCCCCTGACCTCAGCTGCACGTCCCTGGAACTCAGCTCATTTAGGGCAGACCGGGCACAGGAGAAATGCGGGTGGGCTGCCCCTTCCAGAGGCACCACCACCCTGGGCTGGGGGGTCGGGGGTGGGGGCTGGAGTGTGGCTTCTGTCCGGCTGCGAGGACAAGGAAGCAGACGCCTTGAGTCAGACGCATCCTCTCTCACCAAGACTTAGCAGAGCTTCTTGAATAAGGATTTCTTCATCCACTGTATGCTCGCAGGACAGTTTCCAGAGATCTCGAATGGTTGGGGACCATGGAAAATCGTTTTCACTAATTTTTTTTTTTCTCTTTAGGGCCGCACTCGAGGCACATGGAGGTTCCCAGGCAAGGGGTCCAATTGGAGCTGCAGCTACCGGCCTCCACCACAGCCACAGCCACGCCAGATCCGAGCCGCATCTGCGACCTACACCCCAGCTCAGGGCAACACCGGGTCCTTAACCCACTGAGCGAGGCCAGGGATCGAACCTGTGTCTGCGTGGATCCTAGGTGGGTTCATTACTGCTGCGCCGCGACAGGAGCTCCCTGTTAACGGTTTCCGTGCTGAGGAAGAGGCCCCGTCGTTTCTCACAGCACCGTGTTCCGAAAGGAAGTCGACCACATGTGCCCGTTTCGGCATCATGATTCTCAGGGAGGATTGCTCAGGAAGGGCACAACAGAGTGACGAGAAATTCAAAGTTACCTCCCCGTAGCCGCAGTCTATGTTGGAAAAGTTCTTTTTCTTTAAAAATAAAAACAAGCAACTTCAAAGCTAAATCATAAAACACCAAGCAGATTCTGCCTTGTTCACGACAGACTTGCTCCAGGATTCCCAAGCCATCTTGTAGGAACCTGTCGACCCCAAAGCTGCCACGCTGTGAGGAGGCCCACACTACGTGGGGGGGCGGGGTGGCCCAGGTCCAGCCCCCAAGTCACCCCAGCTGCTCAATCTTCCCAACGGGGGCACCAGAGACCGTGCGGCAAACACCAGCTGACTGTGACCGTGCTGGGGTCCGTCCAAAACCTGGGGGGGCCCCTCGGCCCCAGGCCACCCCCACGTCCTGACATTGCAGACCCCAAAAAGCAGGGGTCTGAGGGCCTGGGGCCGAGGGTTCCTGGGTAGAGTTTACCTGGCTGACTTCACTGCAGTCCAGAGACCCCCATGTCCAGCTCCACAGCCACGCAAACCGGACCTGTCACACCTACTGGGCCTTGGGAGACAGAGGACAGAATGACGGCAATTCACAGACCTACAGGGAGCAGGTGCCCGCCTCTCTCGGGCCGGGGGTGTGTGTGGAAGCAGGAGAGTGACCAGAGGCCTGTCTGGTGACTAAAGGGTCAACCAGGGCCATTTTATAGGATTAGATTTGCACAGGCTGGCAGGCCCGGCTGCGCCCGGAGGCAGAGGTGACCCGGGCAGATGCTAGCCCCTTCTGAGGGCGTGTGGCTACCTGTTCTTGGCTGAGGCGGCTCCCCACCCGCCAGTAGTGCCAAACGCAGGTGCAGAATCTCACCTTCTGCCTTTTGGGGGAGAAGCTAGAAAGCCGGGTTTTAATTTCTAAATTCTTAATTTTGCAAAATGATGACTCAGAACATCTGGAAACAGCCTGTGGAATCTGCAGAATGAAGCTGACCTGCAGGCGCCAGGCTGCTGCCTCTGGGTGAAAAGGCAGGAGTCCCTAGGGTGTGTGATGGCCAGCCCGCTGCCAGGGGGCCCCGCGCAGACGGAGGGGCTCTGGGCTGCACCCCACGTGGCACCCCTGTGCCTGGTCCCCAGCACAGGGCACACGCTCCCCGAGGAGCTGGGCTGCTGGCTTCCAGGGTCCTGTCGGCCGTTTCTGGTGCTGATGAGCTGGAACCAGAGAAGGTGGTGAGCACACAGCTCGGCGTCCCCCAGGCTGGCGGCCGACCCCCGAGCTGGTGGCTGATCCCCGAGCTGGCAACCGAGGTGGGAACTCACAGGAAAGCCGCTGGCCGGGGGCGCCCCGTTTCTGTTCTTTCCCCGGCTTTCTGCCTCCTTCAAGAATGAGGTACAGTGAAGGGAGCTTGGCCTCAGCCTGGTCCCTACTCCTGCGCCTCTCAAGCCGGGGCCGGATGTGACGTCTGCATCAGGGCAGGTGACCGAGTGATCCCATTGGGCTGCACCCCCCTCAGCCCGAGAGGCTGCCTCAGGCACAGCAAGGGCCTGGGCCCTGTCCCTTTCCCGTGACCGGCTGAGCACCTGCCCAGAGCCTGGAGCAGCCTCGGGGACGAGTCAGCAGCCAGGCATCCCATCGCATTGGCTTTTTGTTCAGAAGATGCCCTCACGGGATGGAGGGGGCGGCTCCCACGGCCGAGGTGGCAGGGCCTCCATGTCCCAGGCCATGCTCCTCCGGCCGGGCGCTCAGCCTGCGGGAAGACACAGCCATCCCTCCCGGGGCCTAGGCAGCTGGCAACGTGGCCGGGGGCACACTTCACCTCTGAGCCCAGCCTCACCCCGGCCCCAAAGCGCGAAGAGCGGCCCAAGGCTGAGCGCCAACAGAGCCCCCCCACCCCACCCCCCACCAAGTCCCACCAGCAGCTTCCCCTCCACAGGGCCCACCAGCTGCTGGGCCGGCGCTGTGTCCCTGCACTTGCTCTGTGATATGGGGTGACACTGCCTGCCACCACGGGAGGGGCCAGGTCCCCGCCGGCTGGGGGCTCCCCCACCCGGGCCCCTCCCTGTGGGTGTGGGAACGAGGCCCTGAATAGCCAGGGTCTCTGAGCAGAGCTGGGACCATAAAACTCCGGGCCGCCGCCTTCCCAGGCCTGTGTCAGCCATCGCGCCGTGTCACCTTGCAACTCATGCAGACGCGGCCGCCGCTCCCCGGGGAGAGGTTTAAGTGCAAGTCTGGTTTTTAGAAAACACAAGAAGCTGACAGCCCCCAGTCCCCCCCCCAACCCCAGCCTGGGGCCTGAGCAGCTCGGGGAGGCGGCGGTGGGGGGGTCTTGGGACGATGCTCTCATGGGGGCAGCGCCTGAACCTGGGAAGAGGAGCCAGACCAGCGCTGCCCACACCCCGCAGGCCTCTACTTGCTGGTCTAGAAAGGAAGAGGTTCGGGGAAGAGCCCCAACCTGCAGAGAGGGCCGCGCCACCCGCCAAGCTGGGACCCAGGGCTGTGGTCCGGGTGGGGCCAGCCGTGCCCCCCCTGGGGGGGGGTGTCAGGGAGAGGCTGCCAGCTCTCCGGCCGGGTTTCCTCAACTCCACTTCATTTTTTTTTTGTCTTTTTGACTTTTCTAGGGCCACTCCTGCGGCATATGGAGGTTCCCGGGCTAGGGGCCAAATCGGAGCTGTAGCCGCTGGCCTCCACCACAGCCACAGCAACGTGGGATCCGAGCCTTGTCTGCAACCTACACCAGAGCTCACGACAACGCTAGATCCTTAACCCACTGAGCAAGGGCAGGGACCGAACCCGCAACCTCATGGTTCCTAGTCGGATTCGTTAACCACTGCGCCACTGCAGGAGCTCCTCCACTTCATTTCTAATTTGCACATGATCCACACGCTGAAGGGTCCCGGCCTGGGGTCTGGTTGTGAAAAGGATCCGAAACGCTAGATCCCAGGCTGGTCTGCCAGCCTAGGAACCCTTCTGCGACAGAAGCGCCGCAGGCACAATCAGGGACCTGGCAGCCAGGGAACCCTGTTCAAGCCCTACAGTCGCCAGCCTGTGCCAGGGTTTCCATCTGCGAGTTGCCAGCTGGTTTCTGCAGTTTCCTACTGGCCTCGCTGGACCCTCGGCCTCACAATTTCCCACGCTGTCATCTCAAGAGCCCGGTGCCTGACTTGTGTTTTTTGGGCCAGTTTACAAAATGCTGCGTGGAACAACCCATCGTGGAAATAACGGAAAGCTGGCGAGAGAGCCCGCCAGGCTCAGAATCCACCGCGGCTCAGTGGCCGACTAATGGCAGCAACTTAAGTAAACAGAGCCCGTTGACAGCCACCAGCTAGGGTCCCTGACCAGCTAGGGTCCCTGACCAGCTAGTGTCCCTGACCAGCCAGTGGTGTCCCTGACCAGCTAGTGGTGTCCCTGACCAGCTGGGGTCCCTGACCAGCACCATGGAGACCCTCCAGGGAAACTGATGACCACGGGAAAGTAACCAGATCCCAGGGGTCTTGCTCAGCTCTCAGTGATTTTCTTGTTTTAAGGTTCAGTTATGAGGGCCCCTGAGCTGTCAGATCCCAAGACAGAAAGCAGAACAGGGGCTGCGGGGAGGGAGGAGTTAGTGAGGAGGGGGAGCACGGCGCTTCTGCAAGATGAAAGGTCCTGGAGCTCCTCGCCCAGCAAAGTGAAAATACTCGACACCCGAACTGCGCACTTGCAGTGAAGATGCTCATTTCACACCCCATGTATTTTGTCATTCTCCCCCCCACCAAAAAAAAGAGGAAAAATGAAGAACTGAGGAGTTCCCGTCGTGGCTCAACAGAAACAAACCCAAACAATATCCACGAGGAGGCAGGGCGATCCCTGGCCTCACTCAGTGGGTTAAGGATCCGGCATTGCCATGAGCTGTGGTGTAGGTTGCAGACGCGGCTCAGATCCCATCTTTCTGTGGCTGTGGTGGAGGCTGGCAGCTGTAGCTCTGATTCAACCCCTAGCCTGGGAACTTTTACATGCCGAAGGTGTGGCCCTAAAAAGACAAAAAAAAAAGAAAGAAAAAGGAAAAGAAAAAAAAAAGAGTTAAATTAGTTGCTAAAATTTATTTCATTTCATGTATTTGTTTTTTTTTTTTTGCTTTTTTGGGCCACACCGTGGCATACTACACCACAGCCGCATCAATTCGGGATCACATCCGCGTCTGCAACCTACACCACAGCTCACAGCAACGCTGCCGGATCCCTAATCCACTGAGTGAGGCCAGGGATTGAACCCACGTCCTCATGGACACTAGTCAGGTTCATTCACCACTGAACCATAACATGAACTCCTAAAATTTAGAAGTTAAGACATCATGCTTATAAATCTAGGTTTTCCTCCCAGAACAGGAAGACTGGCTGCCCCAGCACTTGAGCCCAAAGGCCTCTGCCCATCACAGTGCCGCGCCTGCCCAGCCGAAGCATCTGGGTTTCAGAACTTTGTTGGAGCAGATGGAATGTACTCTACACACTTGACCCAGAGCAATTAAGATGCACAGTTTTAAATACACTTCAGACTCCCATGAGAAACAGCTTTAAAATCACTCTTAGCTTTGCTTAACAAACACGCTGGGCAAAAAGCAGACACAGTCCAGTGGGGGCTGCACCAGACAGCCGCACTCTCAGCCAGGCTCCTGCGTTACCGCTGCGGCCCAGGCCGGGTGCCCTTCCTGCTTCTGCAGACCCAGGAGGGACAGGGCCCTGTACTCCTTCCAGGACACAGCCTCCCGGAATGGGGACAGGGGGCCACCTCAGAGGGCCCTTTGGAGGGCCAGCCCACCGGGGCCACCTTTGGGGAAGTCCTGGGGGTGGGCCTGTCCCTGGGCTCGTCGCCCCATCAATCACACGCTACTGGGCTGCCGCGCAGGGTGACAGCCGACTGGGGCCACCAGCCCTGTCCCCACCGGGAGTAGCTGCGCACAGTCACCCGTCTCGGGGGTCCAGTGGGACGGCTGCCCCGGACAGTGCAGCACGTGCAGGGCCCAGGGACAGTCACGAGTCCCGCATGAGGAAGAACATCCGAGAACGGGCTCCTAAGGGAGGGCTACGCGGTGGTGACACTGCTGCCATCAAGGCGCTTGGCAGGCCCCGAACCCGGGGTTATTCTTCCGCGTCGTGGTCCTTGAAGTATAAGAAGGACACGGGACACACAGCCTCGGGCGCCGTCTGCATCAGGACAGCTGGGGAGACACAGCAGTGACTCCTGAGGCAAAGCAGGGAACATCCCGGAGCCGAGGGGCGGGGTCTGGACGGCCGCCATCGACAGTGACACCAACTCCAGAGGAGAAGCCACGCGTGGGCGCAGAGCGACCCGACTTTAAAGCCACCCTGCGGAGTGCCCATCGTGGCGCAGCAGAAACGAATCCAACCAGGAACCACGAGGTTGCAGGGTCGATCCCTGGCCTCGCTCAGTGGGTTAAGCATCCAGCGTTGCCGGGAGCTGTGGTGGAGGCCGGCGGCTGCAGCTCCGATTCGACCCCTGGCCTGGGAACCTCCGTGTGCCGCGGGTGTGGCCCTAGAAAGAAAATAAATAAATAAATAAATGCCACCCTGGGATGCCTTTCCTCATTTATATCCTACCACTTTCCTGGAAAGTCCTGCTTTTAGGGAGCTCGGGGGAAGCACGAGAGGAGAAGGGTGAGCCGTGCAGGGGGCGGGAGGCTGGCAAGCCCCACTCTACGTTCTCAAGGAGGAGACCCAGCACCCAGTTTCCTGCATTTCTTTGCTGGAATTTACTACTCACCCAAGCACAGCAGATAACTGAGTGGGCAGTCCACCGTCTCTCCGAAAACAAGAGGCCATGTGTCCAAAATTCCGCCCTTTCAAAAGCCGCCCATCCAGCAAATTGTGACGAGTTCCTCCAACCTCGGCAACTGTCTCGGACCCAGTAAATCCTGCTGTTGTCACAGAAGATCAGGGTTCTTCCCCCTTCTGCTGTGCGCTTCCCCAGACCATACTTGCAGGGACGAATTAGCCAGACTCTGACCACAGCTCTTTCCACAAAGCCTCGGCCTGACGAATTTAAGCCACGTGGCCTTTGCAGGGCAAACATCGTGCAGATCCCCGGCAGGACGGTGAGACCCCTGGGGGTGTGCCCGCGGCGTTCTCGCTGATACTCGGCCTCACTGACCGTTTATGAGCTGTTTGCACAGGTGGCTGGGGAAGCTCCCCATCCCCCAGGTTCTGGTGGAATCTTCCAGCAACTCCCCACGGCTGCGGCCAAGTCACGACCCTCCCAGGTTCTGAAAATGAGTCCCTCTAGGGTTTCTGCTCTAAGACTTTAATTTGCAGGAGGCACGGAAAGGAGATCAGACAATATCTTGGAAGAAAAGGCACAAGAGAAACGACCGCTAGGGACAGCAGGCAGCTCTGCCCCCGCGACCTGAGGGAGAGGCACCCTCTTTGCTCTGACATCAGAAGTCAGCTTTCCGGTTCCCAGGGAGAGGCTACAGCGGGACCTGGCGCCCACGGTGGGCAAAGGGAACCTGCCCTGAACTGCGTCTCCCCCGTGCCAGGCATGCCCTCCCCTGGGAAGAGGGCACCTCCTCACCACATGAAAGGCCCCGGGAGAGGCCGCACTCCTCTTACTTAACTTCTGCTGCTGGGACAGGTACAGAGACACAACGGGAGGCGACGTGGGAAAGCAAAGACTCTGCGGAAGGCCCAGGTACCCCGCCGGACAGCCGCGGCCTTGTGAACACATGAGGTAACAGTCACAGAAAGGGTTTTTGAAACCTGATGATACACCGGGTGTGGACAGCGGCCAGACACCGCGCTGAACAAGGCCGTCTTTATTCTGCAATCGGTTGCAGCCCTTCGTCCTGGCTCTAAGGCGACCGCAGACACCTGGGGCACCCCGAGTTCAGAGGGACCTCGGGACGTCGGACGGCAGCCAGGAAGGAGCCGCGGGCTGCGTTACAGGCTGCGATGGGCCGGTCTGCAGCAGGAAGCCCGGTGTCAGCACAGGGGCGGTGGGGCCGAGGCCAGGGCGACGGGAAAAGAGCCCTGTGCCCCCGTGAGGGCTTCCGTTCTCCCCAGAGCAGACCACACCCCAGCTCTCGGCCAAGAAGCCAACAACCGACGCAAAACCTGCAGATCCAGGGACCGCGGCCGCTGGCCTGTGGGGCCGGGGTTAGCATCCACAGTCAGAGACGCAGTCCCCCTGAGGTCACGGACGGTGACGAGCCAGGTGGAGTGGAGCCCAGGGTCTGCACGGGCCTCTGCCCCTCCTCCCGCCCAGCCCCTCCCCTACAGATCCCGTGTCTGTCCTCTGAACCCGTCCTTCCCGGAAGGGCACGTCCTCTAAATCTAATTTTTAAAAATCCCAGAGGCAAGAAGAAACGGGAGAGCTACAGGCCCTTTTGTATCGTGGAAACCGGTGGCGGAAGCTCCTGGGCCAGGGACTGAATCTGCGCCACAGCGCCAACCTACACCGTAACCACAACAATGCCAGATCCTTAACTCCCTGTGCTGGGCGAGGGATCAAGCCCAAGCCTCAGCAGCAACCCAAGCCACTACAGACAACGCTGGGTCCTTAACCCATGGTGCAACAGCGGGAACTCCCATTTCAATTCTTAAAAGGGGATTTTTCTGGAACTAGGCAAGAAATTCTAAAGTCCATATAAAAAAAAAAAAAAAGGAAAGAAAGCCAAGAAAATTCTGAGACCAAAAATGAGGGAATTATCGGTAGTTTTCTTGGATGTGACAATGACATGATGCTCCTGTGAGAAAACATCCTCCTTCCAGGAGGTGCATGCAGACACACGGCGGGCACCGTGCACGTGTACACACAGGCTCACACACATCTCTGCCTGTGCCAACACACGCGCACACACACACAGCCAGGGCAAAGGCGGCAACTGCAGTCAACCGTTGAATTTAGGGGCAGATATGCAGGTGATCACTGCACTTTTCTTCTGATTATTTGTTCGTAATAAAAAGTTGAAAAACGTGTACCATAAACAAAGTCAAAAGACAAATAACAAGCTGGGAAAAACCACTTGCAACTCATCTCCTCGACAGGGTTAGTCTTCTTCATAAACAACGTCTATAAACCAAGGTGAAAACGCCTAATCATCAGACGGAAACGTGGGCAGAGACAGAAACTGCTCATGAAGAAAGAGGAAACGTGAAAAAAGGTTCAATATCCTTCAAAAGAAATTTAAACTAAAACTGCACTGAGGGGTTCCCATTGTGGGGCAGTGGAGACGAATCCAACTAGGAACCATGAGGTTGCGGGTTCGATCCCTGGCCTCGCTAAGTGGGTTAAGGATCTGGCAGCGTCACCGTGAGCTGTGCGCGCGCAGCTCGGATCCCGTGTCGCTGTGGCTGTGGTGTAGGCCAGCAGGTGTAGCTGCGACTGGATCCCGAGCTTGGGAACCTCCATACGCCGTGGGTGCAGCCCTAAAAAGACAAAAAAAAAAAGAAAGAAAAAAAGCTGCACTGAGATAGCACATCTCACTTATTATCACGCGGGCAACACCCCTGCGGCCCGGCAGGTTCCAAGTCGACCCACTGACTCGATCTGTACAGAAGCAGTAACAACACGAGTGCCCTCTGCGTGGGGTTAAGCAGCCTCTGCGCGCTGCCCCCGTGGAACAGCAGGCAGCCCTGGAAGAGCAGCTCCCTGGGCACTAAGCAGAGACGGGCAGGACACGATACCCAGTGAAGGACGGACGGGTTTGTTTACAGGCCCGCAATGTGGAGGGACAGGCCGGGAGTTCCCATCATGGTGCAGTGTAAACAAATCCAACAAGTATCCGCGAGGATGCGGGTTCGATCCCCGGCCTCGCTCAGTGGGGTAAGGATCTGGCATTGCCAAGGGCTGTGGTGTAGGTGGCAGACGCGGCTCGGATCCCGCGTTGCTATGGCTCTGGCGTAGGCCGGTGGTTACAGCTCCAATTCAATCCCTAGCCTGGGAACCTCCATACGCCGCGGGTGTGGCCCTAAAAGGCAAACAAAAGAAAAAAAAAAAAAGAGAGCAGGCCTTTCGCATCTCCCCTGCTCCGCACACACAACCAAACCAGTCAAAGGAGTCACCCTGGGGCTGGGCTGGGGACAGGCGCCCACAGCCTGGGTGGAGGGAGACTCAGCCTTGGCCTTTTCATGTTTTCCTTCTACTTAAACCACCCCGTGGATTCCCACTCAAACCACACATTTAATTTAAAAGAAAAAAGCCCCCAAACCTCGAGAACTTCTGATTTTTGGATGAAGGTTTCCTAACTGTTGGTGAGAATATTTATGTCTAGTTTTTGCTTTTCGTTTTCTTCTTAGGGCCACACCCACAGCATATGGAGGTTCCCAGGCGAGGGGTCAAATCAGAGCTACAGCTATCGGCCTCCACCACAGGCACAGCCACAGCCACAGCCACGCGGGATCCGAGCCGCCTCTGCGACCTACACCACAGCTCACGGCAACGATGCCAGATCCTTACCCCACGGAGCGAGGCCAGGGATCGAACCTGCAACCTAATGGATTGAGCCACGATGGAAACTCCTGGTGAGATTATTTCGAAGATGATTCTATGAACTGTCTGCTGAGCACCTGACACACACCCAACCTTCTTGGTGGCCTGTGTCAACTCCTCTGAGCTGTGCTCACCTGGGGAGCCTGGCCCATGTGGAGAACGAACCTCAACAATTAAAATAAGACCAAACACCCCTTTCTTCAGTGACTAGAAACATGGAACTGCCCTAAATTACCGTTCGCCCTGCCCTCAGCTCGGCCTGTGCAGACATGGCCAGCCTTGCCAGGGCCTCCGGGCACTGAGCATGATGGCAAGTGCCAGTCCCCTTCCAGGCTGGCCGCCGTTCAGGAAGGGCGGGGAGAGGCTGCTCTCGGCAGCTCCAGCCCAAACACCAGCCCGGAACACGTCCCCACCCTCCGGAGCCACCCAGGTGCCAGGAGGCCACACAGACTGTTCCCTTGTCGCTGCGCCAGGGAGCAGTGGCGGGTGAGATGCCCGCACTCCATGCAGGGAACCAGGCCCGAGCGAAGCCCCCTCGCCCAGCAGCCACCTGTTCGGCGGGAAGCCCGCGTGTTCGCAGCCCATTGCTCGGCGGCTCCTAGGCTGCCCCGAGGCCCGGGGGACGGGCTCAGGCGGCCCCGCCCGGCACCCCCGCGGCTCCCCTGCCGGGAAGGCAGCTGTCACGAGAAGCACACACAGCCTGTGGGGCCCAGACGGGGGAGGAGGTGCTTCTCCGGGCCGCCTGCAGGAGGGCCCCCGCTCGGGCCACCAGGAAAGCAGACCCTCACCCGGCGGCCGCGGACAGTCGGCGTCGCCCTGCTCGGGCCAGCAGACCAGGCCCCCGCCCGATCGGCGCCCCCAGGGCCGGGCCTACTGGGCAGACGCCCGCGGGCACAGCCTGGCGCCCCAGGAACAAGGCCTCCTTCATCTTTCTTCCTGAGAGCTTTGGCCTCCCATCCGCTACGGGAGCTTCTCCCTTCCTTTTTCCAGCCGAGGATGGACACCCGTCCAGGTACAAGAGCCCCTGAGCCCGGGAGGCCGACACCACGTGGCCACACAGCCACGCACCAACGGAGAATGAAAACGTTCACGTCAATAAAGGAACGTAAGATCTCAACAATTGTAAAATACTATAAAAAAGCATCCAGAGTGGCAACGTACTTAAACACCAAAAATCAGAGACGGGTGTCGGCCAAGTCAGGCGATGTCTGGGTACCAGACGGCGCCTCTCGGGCGGGAGCTGAGCTGCAGGAAGCGCCCTCCCAGGCCAGCGCCCACATTGCCGGGGCTCGCGGGGTCCGGCCAGGCCAGCCTATTTTTTCCAGAAAACGGGAGAGCAGCTGCTGCTGCCTCAAGCTACCGACCCGCAGCTTCAGACCCAAAGAAGCCAGGCCGCCAGCTTCGCTCCGGCCACGGCGTCGGCCCCTGCGTGACCGTGGTCGCCCCGGGACGGAAACAGATAAAGGGCTGCCAAGGTCAGGACAGGGAGAGACCCCCGCCCCGCGCCCTGGAGGAAGCGCAGGCCTCGGAGACGGACGCGGGGACCCCGTCCACCCCACGCGATGGCGCAGCCAAGGCCCTTTCTGCCTCGCCTTTCACACGCCTCGTCTGGAGGCAGCGAGCGAGTCTGGGCTTCAAAATCTCCAAGTCCTGACGCCCGGACCAAGCAGGGGCCTCGGGTGACCTGGTGGTTCCAGGTTCTCGTCGGCCAGACCGAGCGGGTGGGTGTGGGGACTGTGCAGCCTGTGTCAGGGGGTGGTGTGTGCATGTGTGTGTGTGGTCTGTGAATGCGTGTAATATTGTGTGTGTGTGTGAGTATGCGTTCGTGTCGGGCGTGTGGTGTGTGTGTGTGTAGTATTTGTGTGTGCGTGTGTGACGTGTGAGTGTGCGCTCATGTCAGGTGTGTGGGTGTGAGAGGGAGACAGAGGGAGCAGCTCCTGTGTGCCTGGCTCACATTCTGAGTTACTGGGGAATTGAAGCCAAAGGATTCAGAGGAAGAATTTCTTTTTTCATTGACTCAATCGAGGCTTAATAGCTCTGGCAGAAACTTTGCAAAAAATTTACCTTTGGGCAGACATGGCCCAGCCCCAGACCAGAGGTTTCAGCCCCAAAGAATTTGGCAGAAAGTCACGAGCAAGTGAGTCAAGTAGCTGAGATGTGGCCGCCCTTCGATCCGACCAGCCGTCCTGCTCCTGTGGGCGCTGGAGGCCACGCCCGCAGCCTCTCTGGGCACGGTCCCCACGCTGGGCAGCGGTGGCCAAGGGGCACAACTCACCTGGCATCGGGGGGTTCAGGAATGAGTCCTTGGAAAGTACTTGGGAGCTGGTATCAACCAAGTTTATGGAACCAGCACGCAGCGCAGACATCACAGAAAAGTCCACCCACCTGCTCTAAAGCCTCCTTCACGGGGAACTGTCCACACTCAGAACACGTGAAATCTTTCCCATGAAACTCATCCACACAGGAGCTCCCGCTGTGGCGCAGTGGGTTCAGAATCTGACTTCAGCGGCTCGGGTCACTGCAGAGGCGCAGGCTTGATCCACAGCTGAGGGCAGTGGGTTAAGGATCAGGCGTTGCCACAGCTGCAGCTTGGCTCCAATCCCGCCCAGCAACTTCCAAGTGCTGCAGGTACGGCAATAAACACACACACGCACACACACAAGTGCATCTGTCGTTAGACTCTCAGTACAAGTGTGTCATGTTCCAGAACACCTGAGAATACACAACGCGAAACGGAGAAGTGCAGCCCCCTTCCAGACTCGTGGCCCCCAAATCCTGTGCCTGATCCTCCAGATAAAGCCCCAAAACACCTGCCACTTGACACATCTGACAACGGACTCGTCACCACCCACTTTGCCTGTGTCATTAGATTCCCAAATGACGAGGAAAAACCCTTCTGAAAACTGAGTGTATAAGCATGAGCTCAGACCTACTGTTTGCTGGGTCACCAAGTCACTTCTTTACAGAGCATCGGATGGGAGCCAGGCTCTGAGGACACAGGCGAACACCAGGCCAAAGCTGCCTGTGACAGTGACAACGGGAAACAGAAGCCACTTTTCCTCCACTCCTGCCACGTGCCAGATGCTGGCCTTTCACATACTCCCCAACAGTTACAGTCAATTCCATCCAAAAACTCTGTCCCAGACACTGCCGGCAATATCAGCCGCTGTTCAGGGCACACCTGGGCTCAGACGACGCAGCTGGGAGCCGGGGACCTGTTACTGTTTCATCCTAAGTGCAGGAGCCTCTTTCCCTGGGACAGGAACTAATCTCACTCACACTGTGCCCCGTACCTGCCACAGCGCCTGGCCTGTGACAGGTGTTGAATGAGAACGTTGGGTGCTTTTCTTCTGTGCAGAGGGGACGGATGCCAAGCCTTGAGGGGAAGAGGGGGCAGTCTCCCCGGAAAGCCCACTTCGGGGCAACGCTTTAGAGCCTCGGTCGTCATCTGGTTACCCAAGTGACACGGGCTCATGAGAAATGCAGAGCGGAAGAAAGCCACAGCATCTCAACACCCGAGGTGCCATCAGTCACCTGTGCTCTGTGGGGTTCAGAGAGCAGGAGCGGCCAGGGCCCCAAATCCCTGGGTTTGGAAACTGAGGTTGGCCTGGCCATTGATCCCTTGGCAGCAAGACCAAAGGGAGCCCCTGCGGCCGCTCTCCTCTCCTGGCAGGTCCAGGCCCTTCCTCTCCATGCTGGCGCCCATCTGTGGTGCTCAACAAATGTGCCTGCAAAACCAGGGCACCTCCATCCCACTGCCCAAGCAGCAGGAACCACCATCCCCAACTGGGGAGGGGGCACCCTGTCCAGCCTCCACTGCAGTGTCTCCCAAGAGGGAACCCAGAGAACAGCGGTCTGGAAGAGAATTCCATGGTCGGCTCTGTGTGGGACACACGACGCACCTCATGGGATTTCAAAATGTGCGTTAGCAGCTAAAGGCTCTGAGAAGGCCTGCAGAGGAGACTCGAGCTTGACTCTGCTCAGAATTGCCCACGTGGACCCAGCTGCATAACCAGATGACTAGTGTTCTGTGCGATCCACGGGGGGCTGGTATCCATGGGGGACAGTTCCAGCATCTCACTCTGGAGAAGCGACCTACACGCCATCCTCATGGTGAGAGCGTGGAAGAAAGATACCGGAAAGGGATCCTTCACTGGAAGCGCTTGTTTCCCAGCACAGCTCCAAGACCCAAAAGGAGAGAACTCGCTGCTCCTGCTGCACCGAGGGCCTCACATGCAACAGCCGCACGCCAGCCCCCCTGGTTCTTTGGGACTCGCCAACACCCCGCCCCTGGTGACGGCAGACATGGCTACGCCAGGGCCAGTCACAGCCGGAAATGCAAGGGCTTGAGAAGCAACTTCCTGACCGAGCAGAAACAAGACGGGAAAGGGGGTGACACCTTCGGGGGAGGAGAGTGAAGAGCTGGGTTCAAAATCCGGGCCTGCACAGAGGCAGCTAAGTCTAAACGCGAAGCATCTCTGCTTTGACATATGAGTTACGACCCCAAGTTAAATCACGAAATACTAATCACCCAGAAGCAGCAGATTTTAAAAATGCACGTTGTGTGTGTCTGTGTAACAATTTTTTAAACATTTTTGCTTTGTCTTCATCAAAAAAAGCACAAAAAGCCAGATGAGGGCACGAAAATGACTGTCTGCCAAGAAAGAAACTGCTGGCAGCGCGGGATGACCCGCCCCTGGGTTCCTCGCAGCTGCTTGGTGGCCCCTAAACCCTCGTCCCAGAGGAGAAGCGCTCGCTGGGGACCCGCCCGTCCGAGTCGCCCGCCCGGTCGCCTGGCGCTCCTGCTGCGGGTCCCCGGCCATCGTCCCAGAGGGCGGGGCCGAGAAAGGGCCGCGTGCGAAGCGGCCACTCGAAGGTGACCCAACACTCCTGCTGAAAAACGCACCCGGGTCCCGAGCTCCACGCACTTCGAGGCGCCCGGAGGCTTGGCGGCGTCGGGCCTTCATGGACCCCCTGAGAAGCGGGCGGACGCCCTTCCTGGCTCCGTTCGGGAGGACGAGGGTCCGTGGCCCAAGAGCCGGTGGAGACGAGAGCAAGAAGCGCGGGTCCCAGCAGACGGAGGGAGCCGCAGCCGAGGACGACAATGACCTTTGTGTTCTCCTTCCAGAACCAACGAGGCACTTGCCTGGGCTCATAAAAGGCCTTTTACGTAACGCCCCTCAGGCAAGGCCCGGGCGGGAGCGTCTGCGGGGAGGCAAGCACGTTCCCGGGGCGCGGATACCCTCGTGCCACGGCCTCCTGCCCCACAGACGCGCCCGCGCCCCGCCCCGCCCGGGATCAGGCCTGCGGCCGCCGCGAGGTGGCCCTGCGCGGGCCCAGCGGGGCGCCTCCTGAGCGGCCGACCCTCCGTGTGCCCTGGTCATCGCGTCACTCAGGCCACTGCGCCTCTGTCCTCGCCACCTCGGATACGGAAGGCAGCGCGGGACTTAGAAATGAAAACTCAGCGCGTCCTGAAGCCCTCCTCTCACGGGAGACAGCGAGGCCGTCGCATCCTCCTCCGTCCAGGGAGCTGCTCCCCCTGACCCCTGGCCGCCCAGCAGGAGGAAAGCACCCCCACCAGAGCCCTTTCCAGGGGCAAAGCAGTGGGGGGGGGGGCAGGGCGGGAGCAGAGAAGCACCACCGCCCGTGCTGTGCCCGGGGAACCGGTGTCCAGCAAAGACGGAACTCCCGTCCCCAGAGCAGTCCTTCTGACGGTCGTGAACAGGGCAGCTGCTCAGATCCGTCCTCACTCATGTTAACACCATGAATGAGCATCAGCATTAATCACCATGTTAGGGAGTCCCCGTCGTGGCGCAGCGAAAAGGAACCCGACTAGGAACCATGAGGTTGCGGGTTCGATCCCTGGCCCCCCTTAGAGGGTTAAGGATCCCGCGTTGCCGTGAGCTGTGGTGTAGGTTGCAGATGTGGCTCGGATCTGGCGTTACTATGGTCGTGGTGTAGGCCGGTGGCAACAGCTCCGATTAGACCCCTAGCCTGGGAACCTCTATATGCCGCAGGTGCGGCCCCCAAAGACAAATAAATAAATAAGTAAACAAGTAAATAAAAATCACTAAACGTGTTACTTACATTAGCTGACATGGCCACGCACAGCTCCTTGTAGGTGCGGTTTCTCCAAGGAAGGCCTGGGCTTTTAGGGGACACATCCAAGTCCTCAGCTGCCCAGATGGCGAGAAAATATCAGCCCCTGGGTTGGAGGGACCCCCCGAGGAAGACCCACCAGCTCGTTCCCGGGCTGGCCTGGGGGGGGGCCCTTGCTGGCCCGTGGCCCCCCGGGCTGGGTCGTTTGCTGGTGCCCCAGACCCACCCTGAACGAGAAGGGCAGCACGGCACGGGTGCGACGATGACCGCCCCCTGCCCTCTCTGATGCCCAGTGTGGTGAGGCCTTACCTGGGCAAAGGTCCCTGCCATTAGATGCCTGGGCTCGGGCAGGTGTGGGGGGCTCATGTGCAGCTCTTCACTTGCCACACACACCTTTCTCTAACACAAGTGGACCCAGGTCTGTCCCCAGGGCCACCTGCCCCTCCCCATCTCCTGCCCCCTCCGCCCACGACACAGACCAGCCGGTTTGAGCGAGGGGCTTCTTCAAGGAGCGGCCCAGGGCTTTTGACACCCGTCTAGGAAAAGGGGAGCAGAAGGGCGGGAGGCAGTGCTGGGTGGCTCGCCACACACTTTGAACCCTTCCCTCCTTGGCTGCTTCTCACAGGTACTTTTGGATTCGTAGGAGCACGGACCAAAGCAGAAAGCGGGGGGATTCCAGCCCATGTGCGGCTTTTCTGCGCACCCTACGGAAACAGACCCACCAAAACAGACCGACTTGAATTCAGGTGCTCCTTCTCCCGGCGAGCTGGAGTCGGGGTAAGGACCCAGCAATAACGATGCCTAGAGGTTCAGGCCCTTGACCCACAAAGACTGAGCTTGACACCTGGCCCTGCCCCATGGGGAGTCCCTGCTGCACTCTCCCCTCTCGCCGCGCGATGGCGCCAGAGCTCCACCTGGCCCGGCGGCCGCTGGGCGGGGGGGCGGGGGGAGGCCCGCCTGGAACGCGATCCTCCGCCGCCAGGAAGGAGTTAAGACCCTGGGCCCCGGCCTCGATCCTTGAAAACCCTTACCAACTAAATTTGCACCAAGTCAGTACAAAACAGGGAACCAACCTTTAATTTTTAACGGCAGACCAAGCACCAGTTATTGAACTGCGTGTCTAAACCAAGCGGACTCGGGGCTCTTTAAGGATCCCTCTTCCCTCGATGCCGAAGGGGCAGCAGAGCCGGGGGCTGCCGTGGGGCAAGCTTCTGGGTCCTCGGCTCCCCTGGCCTCCGAACCTCTCTCTGTCTCAGGCTGACATCATGCAGACCCCTGGCTCTTCTTCCCCTGGAAACAGCAGCGGGGACGCTCTAAGCTCCCCCAGCCCCAGCCCCGAGTCTTCCCAAACCCCCTCTCCCTGGGAATCCAGAGCCATTTGCCCTGGAGCCTCCCAGGCAGGGACACACACACACACACACACCCCAGCCCAGAAAAACCAGAACAGCCCACAAGCTGTCCGCCCTCCCCCCAGCCCCTCTCCCTGCTGGGCACCCAGCACCCCTTCCCACACGCCCCCCACAAGCTCAGAGAGAAGTCGAGGGAATCAATGCTGCCGACGCCACCTCTCCACCCCGCCTGTCTTCACGGGAACTCGCAGCCCCTTCCATCGTGAATCAGCAAATGTTATATAATCGCTCTCCCATTTTAAAGGTGAGATAACATCAGGGCAGAGGGAGATAAGGAGCTTTCCTGAAACCTGATGCCCCTGCGGTGCCGGAGCAGCTGGCCCCCCCCCCCCAGGGCTCTGCCCGTGTTCCTCTCTTCCTCTCACCAAATCACTCGGCCATTCACACCTCTCCTTCCCCGGGGACGCCCATCCCCTCTCCCCACACCTCCCAGGAGGCCCCACACTGGTTCCGGGGCCTTTCTAGGCGGGCGGTCGCCAGCGGGAGGACTTTCTGAGAAGCTCCTCTCCGTGTGGTTGTATTTAGCTCAAGTCCCAAACAATGCTTTTTCCAGACTGCATTTCCCCACTTCCTAATTTAAAACCCTATGTGATCACACCTCAAAGAAATGTTTAGATGGAAGGAAACAGCCCCCGCCCTGCCCACCACGTCCGTTCTGCAGGTTCTCTGCAGGGTCCATCCGTGGCTTGGCTGCTTCATGGCGGCACGGCCCACCTGGCAGGACCTTCCGCGATCCCAAGAAGGGGACGGCCTCCCTCACCGGCATGCAGGTGACGCTTCCAAAGGTTTTGCTCTTGCACTGTTGACACCATCCTCGCGCTGGACGGCCCACACCCACGGCACAGACGGTGTCACTGACGTGTGCTTTCTGCCGGATATCTACTGCCAGACAGAAAGGGCTTTCCCTAACTTCCCAGCTCTCCCGGGGCCCCAGGGTAGCGCACCCCCTCCAGAGCTCAGGGAGACAATCCACTCACGACCCTCCAGCCAGACGGCCCTCGGGGTGCTCTTCACGCACAGCCTCGGCCTGGAACCCACATCAGCGTGTGCAGCAGTTGGGGCCGAACCCTGCAAGCCCAGCGGCGTGAACTGCAAGTTCAGAAACCCAGGGGCTCTTTCCTTTGCGATTTATAGTCATAAGAACCACCACTCTTTCGCTTCCTGTATTTACAGCTGACTTTTTCAAAGACATTCCAAAGGCTCTCCACTGAGATCATTTTATAAAAATCTCTCTTTTAAGTTAAAAGAGACACGCATTCTCGCCTTTGAAAACAGAGTACACTGAGGCACAGGTCAGCACGGGCACCGGCCCTCGCCCGGCTGGAGCTGCTGGGCCCTGCAGCGAGAGGCCGCCAGGCCAGCGGGTCCCTTGGGTCCACTCCACGGCGAGGCCTGCACTTCAGGCCGGGAAGGCTCAGCCCTCCGGCAGACGCTGCTCGCCGCCGCTTTGTTCCATTGAAGCAACTGGGAGACGTTACTTTTTCCCACAGGCATCCTGCCTGCACTGCATCATGTATATTATTCTGGATCCACTTCAAAAAGAAAAATGGCCTTTCATGGTGTGTGCCCAATGCGGGCAGAAAGTGGACCGGGCGGACACACGATTCCACACTGAGATGGAAACTATTCACGGAGCAGGCCCACGCCCGACGCGGGAGAGGGCGAGGGCGCAGCCAGCAGAGCGCGCTGGGGCAACCCTCCCCAGCCCCTGCCCCACCCAGTGGACCCCCGTCCGCCAGGCAGGCCGCAGGCACCTGCCCTCAGCAGATGGCCCGCCTTTCACAGGGCAGGAAGCCTCCAGGAGCTTCCCAGGGTCGGTGCCCACCACCTCTGTCAGGCGTGAACACCGACTCCCAGCCCGCGTCTGGCCGGGCGGCTGCGTGGCGAGCCCCCTGCCCTGGGGATTCTATTCTGCTCCAGAAAGAGGCTGGTTCTTCACTGCACTCGGCTCCCCAACATCCGGTTCCCGGGGGCCTCCCCCCTCCATCCGGGCCTCCCATCACCTCCGCTCCCCCCCCACACACCCCGGCCCCTTCCCACAATCCCCTTGCTGGAGAAAAATGGATGCTATAGAAGCGATTTGCACTGAATTGTTAGCGTTCACGTATCTTTTAAAGAGGCAACAGGAGGAGGCATGCTTGGACAAAAATGCCCTACCCCTCCCACAAAAGAAAAAATTCCAGCCCCCCCCCCACCCCCCCGCATCTCCAGCACAGCCGGCTCCCTCCGCACCGCAGCCCTCCTGCTCCTGACAGAGGCGCCATCACCCGCTCCTCAAAACGCGGGGCCTCCGAGTCTCTTTTACGACCACACTTCCATTCTCTCCTGCCACGCCCCACCTCCAACAAATCTCAAATTTTATTTTATTTTATTTGGTCTTTTTGCTATTTCTTTGGGCCGCTTCTGCGGCATATGGAGGTTCCCAGGCCAGGGGTCGAATCGGAGCTGCAGCCACCGGCCTACGCCAGAGCCACAGCAACGCGGGATCCGAGCCGCGTCTGCAACCTACACCACAGCTCACGGCAACGCCGGATCCTTCACCCACTGAGCAAGGGCAGGGACCGAACCCGCAACCTCATGGTTCCCAGTCGGATTCGTTAACCACTGCGCCACGACGGGAACTCCTCAAATTTTAAACATAATATTTTTTATGGGCACGCCCTCGGCTTATGGAAGTTCCTGGGCCAGGGACAGAATCCCAGCTGCCACCGCCACCTACGCCACAGCTGTGGCAATGCCAGATGATCCTTTAACAGACTGCACTGGGCTGGGAACTGAACCCACACTTCCCCATTGGCCTGAGCCCCTAGGGTCAGGTTCTTAACCCACTGTGCCACAGTGGGAACTGCCTAAATAGAATATTAAGTGGCCAGAAATGGGAACGTCTTCTGAGGAATTCAATCCATCGAGACACATACGTGAGTGAACTCTTCAAAATTCAAACTTTTCCTAAGAGAAAGAACAAGCTGTACATCCATTATCTTCTTTTTCTGCCTCACGTGGTTTAATTGAATAGCCGTGCCACTGCTGGACAAGCAGATCCAGGCACAGCAGAGAAATCTGTTTCTAAAGGGACGTTACCAAGAGCTTCGCATCTGGCACTTGGCCTGTATTTAACATCACCCGGATTGCTTGGGGATGCGTTCTGGGTTCGAAACACCTAAGAGGAAAATGTTTGGCACCATTGGGAAATAGGGCACAATGGTCCCCGTATGAGATTTACAACAGGCTGTCAACACCATGCGATAACCGAATCTCCCTGACACCGGCGAAGCCACAGCAGTGTCGTCAGGAGAGCCGACGTACCCACAGCGAAAGGAGGAGAGAGAGAGAAAACCTTGCTTGTCGTCCTTCATCTGATGCACAGTCGAGGAAGGTTCAAATCGTGCCAAGCGAAGGAGAAACGCGAGAGATTTTTCAAAAGTCACGTTAAAGCAAAAGGAAATGGGGTGGCCACCCCCGGCCCCGTCTCCACGGACACCCCAAGAGGCCTCGAGAACAAAGCTCCGCCGTCCAGGTGGGCGCCCATTCCAGAAAAAACAGGTGACGCCGCTGACGACAGTGACGTGTGCTAGAAAACGAGCCTCTTCCCGTGGACGGTGGCCCCCATGAACGACGCTGGACAACACGTGTGGCTCTGCTGGCCTGAAAGGGAGGCGGGTGGGGCCCGTCTGTTTCCCTCTTATGTAAAGGCCCTGGCAGCTTCTGCCAAGGCGTTTTCCCAGTGACAAGTCGGCCTGCCTTTGGATGGGTCCTTCCTAAAACAAATACACCAAACAAATCACCTTTGAGAGCAAGTACTCACGCAGGCAAACAATGGAAACGACTGTGGGGTGTTTCTTGTGGCGGCACCAGGCACCGCCGAGAATTCCCACACCGGGCAACGCGGCTCGGCCTGTGTAACTGGCTCGGCTCCCAGGGGCCAGCGACTCTTCCCTGGCAAGTAACCAACATCCCCCCTCTGGGCCGTGAGAGGGCCTCTCCCCAACCCAGCACGGGGTGGGTGTGTGTGTGTGTCTGTGTGTGTGTGTGTGTCGTCTGCTCTAGAGAAGACCTAAGCAGAAAAACAAACGACGGTGACGAGCACACTCAAATAAAAGCAGGACGTGTCCCGGGCCCATCCTGGCCCCTTATAAAGCGTAACTTAACCTTATCTAATCTGGGCCTGTTTCACCATCCGAATACCTGATAATGTAAACCTTTGTGCTACGGGAGCGGGAGAGGCCCGGGCAGGCGGCGGTGCGGCCCCTCCGGGCCTGGCTGCTGCTGCTGCGGGCGGAGGACCCGCCGGCCGGCGGGTGGCAGGTGAGAAAGTGATGGGCGGCCGGGGCCAGCGGGGCAGCGTGGCTGCGGGCGCGCTTCCTCTCCCATCTGTTCAGGAAGGGCGTCAGCGAGACAGACTAAACACAGGCCCTGGTGCGGGCTATGTGGGAGCCTGTGCGGACGCGGCGGCCCGGCCTTTAAAAGGACCTTCCTCCACACAGCAGGGGCAGGCAGGGCGGCCAGACGCCCACGCTGGCTGGTCTTGAAGAGACGCGGGACGGGCCCAGACGGTCGCCACCGCCACCGGCGGGGCTGGGGTCCCCAGGGAGTCTGGCCCACCGCACCCACGGCCTGCGGTGGCCCCCAGCCGAGGGGCCGCACCCCCAGGGCCCGAGCCTCCTGACCCTTCCTGGAGACACAGGAAGTCCTGGGCACCAGCTCGCTGCTGCCCTGTTCCCTGGCCCACCAGGGCCCCTGCTGGGAGAGGCCCAAGCAAGGCCGTGCCCCGCCCCCGCCCCCAGGCCCAGCTGAGGTCCGGGCCTCCGGCTCCATCTCCCTCCCTCGCAGCCTTGGGTCAGTCAGTCTCGGGCCCAGGCCTAGTCGCAGCCGGGCAGAGGAGGGCCTCCTTCCCGCCCCTCCATTCATCGCCCCCCTCCCCAGCTCTCCTCCCCCCGCGCCCACTCCACCTGCTTCGCCAAAGGTCACGGTGGACACCAGCTCCGAGGCGGGACTGAGGCCGAGCAGCCAAGGAGACAGCGAGGCACTGCGACTCCTGACTTCTGGGCGGGAGCGCGGGCTCAGCCACCTCAGAAGCAGGTGGTCTGAGCCTCGGTGTCCCTCTCTGGGACACGACAGCCAGCCAGTGCCCTCCCAGGTCCCTGAGGCAGCCAGGCCTGAAACCCCGGTGCTCTGTCCCTCCCCGGCCCCTTCCCCTGAGCCTGGGAGGCCTGAGGTGGAAGTGCTATGGGTCCCAGCAGCCCCTAAGCTGTCCTAGCCTGCAAGGCCCAAGGGCAGGTCACGGAGGGAGGGGCCGGGCAGGCATCTTGGCCTCCATTTGCGTGGTTCTAGAACCTCCCTGGGGACGGCCAAAGGGAGGGCAGGAGAGCAGTGAGACGGCGCTCGGGGCCAGAGCAAATGCACGGACAGGCCTCCATCGGAGCCCAGGACGGGGCGTGGACACGCCAGCCCCGCACACGGCCTTGACATTGAGGCGGATGGCCGTTCTCCCCGCGGTCGTCAGTAATGACCGTCCCAGGCATGTCCAGCCCGGGGTGAGGCGCCAGCTGCTGGAATAACACGGAGCAACGAGACCTCCACCTACTTGCTAAGTGGCTTAGTCCACGGATCATCCGTCTGAAACGCACTTTAACATCCGAAACCATCGAGAGGAGGCTGGCCGCCCGTGGCATTCAGTCGTTTCAGGTCTTCTTCTGGGGGCTCGGGAGCACCGCACCCCAAAGGGCATCTCAGAGGGACGCTGCAAGGGACGCGTGTGTGATCTCGGCAAGGTGCTCTCTCTAGGCGCAGCTTCCTCCTGTGTGAGAGGCAGAAAGCAGCCCCCACGTCAGGGGCCGGCCAGAACTACGTGGAAAGATGACTCTCAGCCCTGGGCAGGGTGACCGTCCCTCAGGGCCCTCCTTCCAGACAGGCCCACGTTCCGCGTTGTCCGCGCGAGGCCTGCGGGAGGAGGAGGCAAGCGTGGGGACTGGAGAGCCCTGCTCGGTCCAGCCAGGGTCTGTGACCCCAAGCAAAGGGGACCTGGCAAGGGAAGGTTCAGGGTTTGTCGGCGGCCCTAACTGAGAGTTTAACGGAGTCAACGACCGGCCTTAGAAAATAGAGCATGTGTCTCTTTTCCGTTCATATTTATTTCTACTTACGACTCTGCGGGAACGTCCCTCTGTTCACCACAGTCTATCTTTTCATACGTCGTTGCTTCCAAACTAAAGAGCTCGAACCCGAACGCGTTCCCCTCCCGCGCCAGAGTCCCGCCCACGCGTGTCTGCGTCGGGAGGGGCCGGAGAGGCTGCGCATGCGCGCCGTGAGGGTCTGGGGGGCACGCACGGGGGCGGGGGGGGGGGACCGCGCGCCCTTCTCGCCGTTTTCCAGACCAGCTCTTTGGACGTTCAGTTTTTCATAGTTAAGACTAAGGAGCGGTTGAAAAACAGAGTCCTTTTTCCGGGAAACCAGTGGTCTTCTTTTGCGACTTGTATTGGCAAACCTGGCTGCCCGGGAATATATTCCTTGGCATCTCCCAGGATGTAATTCACTTGGTGAGGCGGCCCTGCTTCTTCTGAAACGTGCACATCAATTAAAGGAGCCGCTAGGAAGGAATGGAGCGGTGGCTGCAAGCCTCGTGCCAGGTCACCTGGGGTCCCAGGAACAAAAGCGCCCAGGCCTGTGCCTGGGAGACTGGGCCAGTCCCTCCAAGGGGCCTCCCCACCGACTCTTCCCGCCGGGGCCCTGGGTAGGTTGCGAAAGCCCGAAGCCAGGCGGGGGCCTCCCGTGGCGTGGCCTTCGGGGTCCCCTTCCTCCCAGGGCGCTCCCGGCGGGCGGTGGGGCGTAGGGCGCCCAGTGAAGGCTGCCGACGGCAGGGGGCGCTCGGGGCGCGCGCAGGGCCGGAATCGGAGCTGCTGCCCGAGCCAGAGCCTGAGCCCTGCGCGGCAGGCGGGTTGGTCGGGGACCTGCGCTCGGGAGCGGCCCCGGTGTCCTCCCCCACTTCCCAGCCAGGAGCTCGCGGGGGCTAGCGGGAAGCCTGGGGAGGGGGTGCGGAGGGGGCACCCGGCCGCGCTTCCGGGTGCAGACGCACGCGAGGACGCGGGGCGGGGCGGGGTGGGGTCGGCCACACGGAGCCAGGTGCCAACCGGGTCCCTGCCCGAAGGCGCGGGCAGCAGCCCGGACCGAGGGCTCCGCGGCCTGAGAGCGGGATGGCGGCGCCCTTTGCGCTCCTGGCCGGGTGGGTGGCGTCAGGGGCGCATCCCAGGGCCCGCAGCGCCGGTGCGCGGAGGGGCCAGAGCGTTGGGACTCCGACTCTGCAGGCTGCCCTCGGGCAGGAGGGGACGCCGTCCCGCGCATGGGGCTCCTTGCCAGGCTGGCAATCAGGGAAGCCCGCCGCCCGTAGGGCCAGGCCCGACTTCCGCAAGGTGCGGCCGACCCTCCCCCCTCCCGGCCCGTGGGGCCTGCTGATCTGCGGAGTGCCCACGCACCAAGGCGCTTCCTGCGACGCCCGTAGCCCACCACGGGTGCTGGAGGAGCCCTCGCGCCGCTTCTGGTGATGCCCGCATCGCGCTGCAGCCTCGGGGGCGTGAGTCTAGGATGACCCCCAGCCGCGAAGCTGGAAAGGTCGGGCCTCCCCTCTTCCAGGCTTGGGCTGGCGGCTGCGTCCCCAGTCGAATGAGGACTTGGGTGCGGAGGAACCGAGGCCCGCCGGCCAGTCCTTCCGGCTCATCCCCCCGCCACCCCAACACAAGTGCTGTTTTGGTCCCGGGTGGTTAACGAAAGGAGACAGTTTTCTCAGCTCCCTCTCCCTCTCCCTGGACAAAGAAGCCCCCAGCGCGGAGCCAGGCACTGAGATGAACGCTTCCCGCACGTCGCGTGGCCCTTTCTTGGTATTCAGCTCGTTCTGGGCCCCAGAAAGGCTCTGGGAGACCAGGCTTTCCTGCAGAAGGGCAGCAGGTGCTGGCACACGCCCTCGGTTGGAGTAATGAGCGGGCCGGCCTGTCTTGGGGACTGGGGGCATTAAGTTACCCCATCCTAGAAACTTCCTGTGGAGCGCTTAGGCGAGCAGTGTTACAATTCGTTCCTGCACGGAGGTCACTTGGTTTTTCGAACAATCGAAAAACAAACGGTCTTTTCATTTATCACAGGAGTTGTTTTTCTATGGAGGGGGCTGAATTTCGAAGACCGAGTTCACAGAATCTGTACTCAGACGCCCCCCCCCCAACTAAGAAGTTGAACCATGGGGAGTCTTGGCACATTGCCGGTGGGTGCCTGCCCTCTCCGAGGATGACCAGTGCTCCCTGCCGGGCACATGGTTTGATAACGAATAAGGGTCACTGACACCCGCGTACCCCCCCCCACCCCTGGCCTCCTGCCCTTCATAAACGAGGCCATTTGGAGAACGTCCCCAAACAGCTAAATTGCCCAAAGACAACCCGAGAGGGACTGGGCTACAATTGCTTGTGACGTCAGTCTAGTGGGGAGTTTTCAGGTTGTGCAGTCGGACACATGCCTCCAGCCCCCACAGAGGCAGTGGCAAGGCTGCAGGCATGCAGCCCCCCAGTTTGCAGAGCCCCAGTGCTTGCTCGCTGCACCCTCTGAAAGCCCGTCTTTCCTGACTCCCGAAGCTCCTGGACAGAGCGGCCCCCAGCCAGTACTAGCTCTCCCCCCCGCCCCATTCCAGAAGATCACCTCCCATGGCTGGGGGCCCGCTGGAAAGTTCCTGAGGCGTCTCTGACCACAGACAATACCTGCACCTTGGGCCAGGCTCATGCCCCTCGGGGTCCTTTTCTGGACTCGGGGGTTCCAGCTCTGACCCCTATTCTCTTTTTTTTGACTTGGAAAAAAAAGAAGCTCCTTTGGCTCCTGGTGACCTGCGTTAGGACACCACCCCTCCCCCTCTTCCTGCGGTGTCGCCACGTCCGAATCTGGCATTTCCTCTCTTTCCTGGTGGTTTTCCAGCCTAGGGCCCGGGAGGCCTGTTTGGGGTGTGCTGTGACGTTACCCCCCTCCCCAGATCTAAGACCCCTCGTGGGCCCCAGGAACTGTGACCCTGGCTGGTGGGTCAGAGAGGGGATGCGGTGGGGAGGGCCAGCGACAGGGCCACCAAACATCCATTACGGCTGTCGCCCGCGGGACCCTCAGGCCTCAGCTCGAGGTGTCAGAAAAGCAGAAGGCGGCTTCCTGCGGGGGAGCATTTCGGCTAGTCAAGGGCTGTGGGGGAGGCAGTGATTGAACTGCCCATGGAGCCGCAAAAGGGGCATCAGAAGCTCTAACCTGAACAGAAAAACTTAAACTCGTTCCCCAAAGTCTTCATTTCTGAGCCTCGCTGTTAAGGTAACACCACCACCAACAATAATAAGTCAAGCACTTGAAATACAATCGAGCCGTTTAGTAGAGGTTTGCTTCCGAGGAAGCTTATAAAACACAAATGCAAATATCTTTTCCTGGCAAATATCCAGAGCTCGACCAGGAGAAAGCCGATGCTTCCTCAACGGCACCCTCCTTTTTTTTCCCGCCAGATACTAATTTCACAGCCGCAACTTTTATACTCCAAAGAAGCTGGGGTCCAGCACAGCCCCCCTGTCGGATTTGCAGTGTGCGTAATGAGCTGTTTCCACCTCTCCGGCCGAGGGGCGGGGTGGGGGGTGGCAGGCAAGGCCGCTGGGGACTGGGGGCAGCTGGGCGGCACCACGGTGCCCCGCACAACCACGCCGGGAAAGCGGCCGAGGGGTCCCGTGCCCTGTGTGCAGTGGAAACTCGGCTTAGAGGCCAGAGCCACCAAATGCCTAGGTCTTCGAGGCAACCAGAGGCTTCCTTGGCCTCCAGGCTGAACCCGGGCGCCTGTAAAGCCTCTGCCGAAGGCACCACTTACATCCGGGAGTGGAGCAGGCGCTCGACACGAATTGGCCTTTCCTGTGGTGGGGCTTCCCCCTTCCTTTCCCGCACAAGTGTTCAGAAACACTGAGTCTCCGGCCGGCGAATCCAGGGTTTCCTCCAGCCGTGGAGACGCGGCCTTGCAGACGCCCAGGAATGGAGTCAGGAGCTGCCGGGGAGCTCGGCAGGCAGGCCGGGGAGGCCCGGCAGTGCCGGGAGCCAGACTTCCGGGCACCAGGCTAGTTCAGAAGGAGCAAGAAGGGGCCCCTCCGCCGTACATCTAAAAACTTCGCCGGCCTGCGCCCTGACACCTAAACCGCAGCTGCAGCTCCAATTATGCGGAGTGAGGAAGCCGGATTCCAGCCGGGAAGCCAAAAGGGTTCCCAACACGTCCTCACAGTTAAAGATTGTCAGGAATTGGGGGATGGAGGTGTGAGATGCGACACGCTGCTCGCCTCCGCACCCCCTAGACGCGCCCGTTCCTCCAACTTCCAGTAAAGGGCCGGGAGGGGCTGTTTCGGAGCTTCCCAGGTGCAGAGGCCGCTGCCCGCGGGAGGAGGCCACCTCCTGCGCGGCCTGGGGTCTCTCTCCCGCTCATTCCTCTTCTCTCCATTCCGGGCCCAGTCGCCCGGAAACTGCAAATCTCAGGCGCCGGCACAAAGATTCGCCTCTGTGCTCATCCCGAAGAACCTCCAGCCGCCCTGCAGGTGCGGTTCCGAACGTCCCCCCCCGGTCACGCCCATCATCTCTGCGAGCGGGCAGCCACGCGTGCGTGGAGAGGGAGCTGGGACAGATTTATTTGCTTCTTGTCATCACACCTGCTATGGTCACTGAGCCCGCCGCCGGACCCCTCCTTTGAGCCGAAAGGTGCTGGGCCCGACAAGAGGGGGCGGTCGCGGTGAAGCCCGAAGATGCGCTGGGAAGCCTCCAGGCTCCAGCAGCGCGCGCCGCAGGCACCCTCGCCGCCAACCCCGGCCCCGAGCTCCTGGCGAGGCCCCGTTTCCACCTCCCTTATTTCCACGGGGGAGCGGTCGCGGGGACGGCGAGGTGGGGGCACCAACTCCTCCCCCACCGCGAACAGAGCTCGGCTGTGACTGAGCCCTTAAAGCCCTGCCCTTTGTAACCCAGCTCAGCCCTGGAGAACCTCCAGGTGGGGGAAAACCGGAGACCTGTGGGAGCCGGGGAGGCCGGCGACCGGGAGGGAGGGAGGGAGGGAGGGAAGGGGTGGAAGGGGAGGGGAGGGGAGGGGAGAGGAGGGGGAGAGGAGAAGGGGCGGAGCGGCCCGGGAAACCCTGGCGCTGGGGTCGGCCAGATCCGCCAAGGAGCGGGAGAGGGCCAGCGCGAGTCGGGACCTGGGGACTCGGTGACATCCGGGGGCGGCGGCCGGAGGAAGGGTCTGCGCGGGGCCCGGAGGACCCGGGAAGTCTGGGGGAACAATGGACGTCCAGCCTAGGGCCCGGGGTTGGGGGCAGGGCCTGGCGCGGACCGCGGGCGGCCGGGCGCGGGAGCGCACGGCTGCGGGAGGGGGGCCAGGCGCGGGCCGGGCGCCGGCGGGGGCTTGGGCAGGGGCGCGGGCCGGGCGCGGGAGCAGGGCAGCCGGGCCGGCGCGCGTGTGGTCAGCCCCGCGGTCCTCCGCGGCGGGGCGCGGGCCGGCGCGGCTCGGCCTCCGGCTCCCTCGGAGGCGTTCCCGCCTCCCATTGGCTGCGGCCGCCGCGGTGGGGCGGGGCTCCGCTGCCCGGAAAAAATGTAACTGCGTAAAAAAGTCCTCGCCTCGGTGACGGATGCTCAAAAGTTCAGAAGTTTTTCCAATGCTTCCTTAGGCGGCCGGCGCGCGCGAGACTGAAAAAAAGGTGACGCGGGCCCGGGCAGGCGGCCGGCGCGCTGCCCCCCGCCCTGGTTATCTGGCCGCCTTCGCCGGCGGCTGGGGCAGAGCCTCCTGGAAGGCGCAGGCGGTGCGGCGAGCCGGGCGGCTTCTTGTTTTCCATTTGGGGCTCTTCTTTCCCGTTCCCGCCTGGAAGCTGCTGCGCGCGTTCAAGGCCGTCGGCCGCGTCCGCGTCCGGCCCTCTCCGCCGCCTCGATCCTCCTCGGCGGCCGGAGGCGCCCCGGAGCCGGGCCAGCGCAGGGGAGGCGGCGGCGGCGGCGGCGGCGGCCCGGCGACCAGCCCTCGGGCCCGGACTCGGACTGGGCGGCCGGCCCGAGAGAGGGCGGGGGGCGGCGGCGGCGGCGGCGGCGGCGAGCGGGGCCATGCAGGCGCGCTACTCCGTGTCCAGCCCCAACTCCCTGGGAGTGGTGCCCTACCTCGGCGGCGAGCAGAGCTACTACCGCGCGGCGGCGGCGGCGGCCGGGGGCGGCTACAGCGCCATGCCGGCCCCCATGAGCGTGTACTCGCACCCGGCGCACGCCGAGCAGTACCCGGGCGGCATGGCCCGCGCCTACGGGCCCTACACGCCGCAGCCCCAGCCCAAGGACATGGTGAAGCCGCCCTACAGCTACATCGCGCTCATCACCATGGCGATCCAGAACGCGCCCGACAAGAAAATCACCCTGAACGGCATCTACCAGTTCATCATGGACCGCTTCCCCTTCTACCGGGACAACAAGCAGGGCTGGCAGAACAGCATCCGCCACAACCTCTCGCTCAACGAGTGCTTCGTCAAGGTGCCGCGCGACGACAAGAAGCCGGGGAAGGGCAGCTACTGGACGCTGGACCCGGACTCCTACAACATGTTCGAGAACGGCAGCTTCCTGCGGCGGCGGCGGCGCTTCAAGAAGAAGGACGCCGTGAAGGACAAGGAGGAGAAGGACCGGCTGCACCTCAAGGAGCCGCCGCCGCCGCCGCCGCCGCCGCCCGGCCGTCCGGCCGCGCCCGCGCCGCCGGAGCAGGCCGACGGCGCCGCGTCCGGAGCGCAGCCGCCGCCCGTGCGCATCCAGGACATCAAAACCGAGAACGGTACGTGCCCCTCGCCGCCCCAGCCCCTGTCCCCGGCCTCCGCCCTGGGCAGCGGCAGCGCCGGCGCCGCCGCGGTGCCCAAAATCGAAAGCCCCGACAGCAGCAGCAGCAGCCTGTCCAGCGGGGGCAGCCCCCCGGGCGGCCTGCCGGCGGCGCGGCCGCTGAGCCTGGACGGCGCGGAGCCCGGCCCGCCGCCCGCGCCCGCGCCGCCGCACAGCCAGGGCTTCAGCGTGGACAACATCATGACGTCCCTGCGGGGGTCGCCGCAGGGCGCGGCCGCCGAGTTGGGCTCGGGCCTCCTGGCCCCGGCCGCCGCGTCCTCGCGCGCCGGCCTCGCGCCCCCGCTGGCGCTCGGCGCCTACTCTCCGGGCCAGAGCTCCCTGTACGGCTCCCCCTGCAGCCAGAGCCCGGGCGCGGGCAGCTCGGGCGGGGGTGGGGGCGGAGGGGCGGGGGGCGCCGGGACCTACCACTGCAACCTGCAGGCCATGAGCCTGTACGCGGCCGGGGAGCGCGGCGGCCACGTGCAGGGCGCGCCCGCGGGCTCCGGCGGCTCCTCGGTGGACGACCCCCTGCCCGACTACTCCCTGCCCCCGGCCACCAGCAGCAGCTCCTCGTCCCTGGGCCACGGCGCCGGCGGCGGCCAGGAGGCCGGCCACCACCCTGCGGCCCACCAAGGCCGCCTGGCCTCGTGGTACCTGAACCAGGCGGGCGGGGACCTGGGCCACCTGGCCAGCGCGGCGGCGGCGGCGGCGGCCGCGGGCTACCCGGGCCAGCAGCAGAACTTCCACTCGGTGCGGGAGATGTTCGAGTCGCAGAGGATCGGCCTGAACAACTCCCCGGTGAACGGGAACAGCAGCTGTCAGATGGCCTTCCCCTCGGGCCAGTCCCTGTACCGCACGTCTGGGGCCTTCGTCTACGACTGCAGCAAGTTCTGACCCCCCCGCCCCGCCCCCCCCCAGCCCGCCTCCCAGCCCCACTGAACCGGACCCCGGCGCAGGAGCAGCCCAGAGAACCCTCGAGGCAAAACCGAAACCAAAAAACCCCACTTTGAAAAGCAAACGCTCACCACACAGGAGAACAGAATCCCTCCCAACTTCCAACCCACCAGCACGAAGAAAAGTCTTTTCTTAAAAGATGGATTGGGAGCCACCTCCACGTCGCCTTGTCTGAATAAACAAAACCTAAACTGTTTTGTACAGAGACAGCAGAGTCGGGCTTTGCTAGAGGACAGTGTTAACTCCAGACAGCACGTAAGTTTCTTCTTCTTCCCAGAGAGCACGCTTTCCTCCTCCCTGCATCCCTGCCGCCTCCTGCTTCGCCTCTCACCTGTAAGATACTATTTTATCCCCTGTGGAAAGGAGGGGGGAGTCCCTGTTTATGAACGTGGCTTTCTTTTTATTCATGGACTTGTTTTAAAATGTAAATTGCAACATAGTAATTTATTTTTAATTTGTAGTTGGATGTCGTGGACCAAACGCCAGAAAGTGTTTCCAAAACCTGACGTTAAATTGCCTGAAAGCTTAAATTGTGCTTTTTTTCATTATAAAAGGGAAACTGTACTCACCTTATTCTATCTTTCCTTTTGTCGAACATATTCATTGTTTGTTTATTAATAAATTACCCTTCCGTTTGAATGAGACCTATATGTCTGGATACTTTAATGCAGCCTTAATTATTATAAGAAAAAAACTCCAGAGATTAAAACACTATAATTTTACTGATTCTCCTGCTAAATCTATGAAAGAGTGGAGAAACCCTCTGACGATTCCTTGTCAAATTTCACATGAAAGTCTTTTTGTTCAGATTTTTTTTTCCTGCAGCGTTTTCTGCACCGTGTCCTGTATAGTTCGCTTGCTTCGTGGCTAGGGAAAAGATATTTCCCAAAACAGACCTGAGTTGGCATTTACACAAGCACATTTTCTCAGTCAGGGAGGACATGGTCTGGAAATTTAAAGCCCAGGAATCCGCGGCGGCCTTAGTGCAGTGGTACCTGTGTGTGGAGAGGTGACGGTGACTCCGGCTCCACACAGATGAATATTTGGCTTGTGCATCACACAAAACACAGCGAGGTGTACTAGACACCCCTGTGAGGCCAATGCTGGATGCATGTTTGTTGTTGTTGTTTTTTTCCCTGTTAAATTCCCTCTTTTTTTAAGAGGAAAAATAAAGCAGCTTTTAAATGCATGTATATAACTCACCCACATCGGCGATCCTTCATGTCTTCCGAAGATGGATTGATTTTTAAAAAATCAAGTGTACCGAGGGGTGGAAAGGGATACTTCATCTTTGGGAAGCTATTTTAGAAGATATGTTTGTAGCACAATTTATTTTTTGAAAAAGACAGAAAGCGCCTAATGAGAAGGAAGGGGCACAGAGCAGAGCCTTGCGGTCCAGGTGGTTTCTTTTCAATCCAGTTTTTCGTGTTAATTTACAGTTAAACCTAGGGGGCAATGCGGATCGGCCCTCCCCCTTTGTAAATAACCCAGGAAATGTAATAAATTCATTATCTTAGGGTGATCTGCCCTGTCAATCAGACTTTGGGGAGATGGCGATTTGATTACAGACATTCAGGGCCTTTCCGTTTGTGTTCCAGATAATACGGTTCCCTGCTATCTGCCGCTCGGATCTAGAGGCAACACTTAGCAGTAATTGCTGTTGCTTGTTGTCAAAATTTGATCATTGTTAAAGGATTGCTGCAAATAAATACACTCGACTTCCAGTCAAAAACTGCTTTACGTGGCCTCTGATTTGCCGGGTCCCGGCTCGGCGTCGCGGCCGAGCAGCCGGGGAGGCGCGCAGGGCGCAGGGCGCGGCGTCCCCCGGGGCCCGCGGCGGAGACCGGCCTTCCCGCGGCGTGACCCGCCGGGAGTCGCACGCGGCCTTGGGCCCGGGCGGCCTCGCTCTTCCCCGGGGCACCCTTTGTGCGTTAGGGAAAGAAGCCACTGCCGAAGGTCGTTGTTCCTGCGTCGGCCCACTTTGGGGAGCCGAGCTGGCGGACAAAGGGCCCGTGGCCGGAGCCGGCCGCGCCGGGCCGGGAAGCGGAGGCAGGTGACCAGCGGCCCTGTTCCTGCACACGGTGAGCGACCCCGAGGCGGGCAGCGCGAGCCGGCTCCTTCCGGCGTGGCTGTCCCACTTCGGCGCGTGGGGGACGGCGGTGGGGACCCGGGCCCGCCCGGGCTTTCCGGCCGGGGCGCGTCTCCGCGGCCCCGACGCCGGCCTCCGGACCGGACGCTCCTCGGCTAATTAGGGTAATTACGCGCCGCGGCCCGGCCGCCCTGGGCGTCCCGGCAGCTCGCTGCCCGCGCCCGCGCCCCTCTCCGCGCCGGGCTCCCCCCGCCCGGCTGAGTCCTGGCGCCGGGACGGGGACGAGGGCCCAAGGGGCGCCGCCAGCCGGCCTCCCCGCGCGCCTCCGCCCGGCGCGGGGCTCTGGCTGCGCGCCGCGCTCGCCGCCTTTGTTTTGGAGACGCACGTGTGTTCGGGAGCGGGAGCGCGGCTGGCCGCGGGGTCACGGGCGGGCACCGCTCCCGGCGCCCGCGCGCCCTCGCCGGCCGCAGAGCCGCGGCCCGGCCGGGCGGCGCGGGGCCCGGGCGGCCTCCCGGGCGGGCTGCGTCCTCGCGCGGTGCGCGCGGTCGGTTGGCGGAGACCACGGGTCACCGGGGTGGCTGCGCGGGTGGCGGGGTCGGAGCCTCTGGCCCGCGCCCTCCTGCGTCCCCGCGGCCCGGGCGGCCCGGCCCGGCCCTGGGAGCGCGGGCGCCGCTGGGAGGGTGGGCTGCGGCTCGGCCCCGGGGCCGGCGCTGGGGGACAAGGGGACTGGGGTCGGCCGGGCCCGAAGGCGCTTCCGACCCGGGCTCTTCCTTCCTGGCCCGGGCCCGGCGGCCCGAGAGGGAGACGGACCGAGCAGGGCGCTTGGCTTCTCGAGAAGGCCGGCGAGGAGCCCTTGCCGCAGCCCGAGAGGGTCTCTGCGCGGCTCGGGAAGCCTCTTAGCAATCCTGTTTGCCGCCTTCGATTCCAGCGTTTGAAAGGCCTTCAAGACCTGCGTGACACGGACGCAGAGGTTATTTCTGCGCGAGTTGCCCACAGAATTGTTCAGAATCCGTGTTTGAGTGGCAGGTCAGAAGTTCTCCTCGTGACGCTGATTCTTAGAGCTGCTCATGGGATGTTTGCTCCCATCAGAACATTTGCCGGATTCTCACATCCAGCTTAAGAAACACCAACTCCTGCCAGCCTGAGCCCTGGGGAGGCTGGAGCCGCCTTATTCCGTGGGGAGAAGTACTTACTCCTTAGTGCTCTGCACGTTTGATTCGTACCTTTTTTAGCAGCAGGAGTATTTTGCTGTAAACTATTCTAGTTTAACAAATAGCACAGTTTGAAGTTCGTCTGGGACAGCAGGCAGGACCCAGTGGGGGGACCTGGCTAATTTTGAAGTCAGCCTTGGTCAGTCGGGAGCTTTAGCAGAGTGTTTTGTCCTGTATGTGGCAGTGGGCACTTCTTAGCAGTTTCGCGGGTCAATGGCAGCTTGGAGCATGCCACCTACACGCTTGCCTTTGGTGTGTCGCATGCGTGGTGGGTGCTGTCTCCAGGGTTCTGTAGTTAGCAGGCCCTTCCCACCAGACTGCATGCAAACAAGCGTGCATTTTACAATTTATCATGCCACGCAGCTTGTGTCATTAATAATTGAAGTTTGCAGGGGAATAAGGCTCAGTTGTGCTGGTGGCCGGGGAGCTCTTGGCTGTTTCCTGTGGGGTCAGAAACCAAGAGTGCCTTGCAGCCCTGTGGCCCCGAACTTGGGTAGGTGAAACCTAGGACTTTTCTCTCCCGCCCTGGTCCCTTCAGTGAGGGCTCAGTCTCTAAGGGGGAGAGCCATTAATTCTGTCGCTCATGGTACAAAACCCCAGAGAGGCCCTGAACACTGCCCTGGTCTGGGCTGCCTGGCCGAGCTGCCCAGGCGGGACATGAGGCAACCACAGCGGAGCCCGGCCCTGACCCCCCCGAGCAGGGTTCTCTCTCCCTCGCTGTTAGTAGCCGCTGGAGGGACAGTTTCTCTCTAGCCCCTGCCCCCCCATCTTGGAGCTTCTGAAGAGGGGCCCCATCTGCTTCTGAGCCCAGTTCCCACCCTGAGGGCCTGCCTGGTATCTCGGCCTTGTCTTTAGACGCCCGGTTGACTCGTTTTGCAGAGCCAGTCCTGAAGCCATTAGCCCTTCCCACCCGGTCATAAACAAATGTCGCTTTAGGGGCAAGATTGATGGTGACCATGTCGTAAAGCTGGCGGGGCCCAGACGGAATCTGACTCTGTGTGGGCAGTTCTTCAGCAGCTGGGGGGGGGGGTTTGGAGCGTTCACCCCTGGAGATGCAGAGGTAGAGGGAGCAGAGGGCCAGGGATCCCTGGGCTCAGGAGGCTCCCAGCAGCAAAGCCTGATTCCTACAGGGGCCACGGCAAAAAAGCCTGCTGACATCTGCTAGGGGCCTACGTTTCAAACCCCCCGCTTTTCTGAAAGCTCCTATTTCAGTTTATAAGGAGGCCAAGAGGTTGCTCGCAAAGAGGTTTTTATTAATGGCTTTTCGGTCGCACCTAAACACGCAGTCTCCCTTTGCCGCGGGCTCTGTGCTGCTCGCTGGGACACTCGGCCCCTTGGCTGCTGCGCCCCCTGCGCACGAACCCAGCCCGGCAGGCAGGCATCCCCTGCGTCTCTAGCTCCCTCCCCCTCCCTTCTGACTGCTTTCTTCTCCCACCTTCTTCCTCCCAGGAAAGCCAGGGAGCCCAAGCCTCTCCCAGATGTCCCTGCGCCAGCTTGGGCCACCTCCTGGGGGCGTGCGCGCCCACCCTGCACTGGGCCTGGGCCTGAGGCAGTGACCAGAGCCCTCGGTCCAGCCTTGGACAGACTGGGCCACACGGGGGGCCTGGCGGGTTCCAGGTCCAAGCCCAGTTGGGAAAGGAGTGATCCTTAATCCAAGAGAGTCCAGCTCCGGGATCCGCTCAGGAGGAGGAGGGCCGCCTCTCCACGACGTCCTCAACAGGATTAGGAGTGGAAAATTGAGCAAAATGTACCATGTCCGCCTTATTGGAAACCAAAATACGGCGTGGGGAGCGTAAGGCCAGCCTCAGCCGTTGCTGCGCCCTTTCCCGTCTGACTCTGGCTCCAGAGATGCCTCTGCTTCACATTATTATTGTTGTTGACCTGATTTTTCCCCGGCTGACTTCAAATTGGCAGCATATTGAGCGTATTATGGGGGTGCCATAGGACCTGGCGTTTTCTCGCAGACGGGGGGCGGGGGGGGGCCAGAGACCCAGGAGCGGGGAGGCAGGTGGCCTGGTCCTGCCCAGGGCCTGGCATCACCTCCTGCTCAGAGTCTTCCCACCTGTGGTCTCCAGGCGGCCCCACAGTTTCCGGGGCGCTTCCCCAGGCCTCTCTCTCTTCCAGACGGCACCTCCCTCCTCCTCCGGAGTCTCTTCTTTCTCTGTTGGCCTTTGGGCTCCTCCATGCCCCCTGCTCATCATCCCCCCCTCGCTGTCCCTAAGGTAGCGTCCAGGGAGGACACTGGGTGGGCTGCTCCTTTGCCCCCCGAAGTCAACACAGCCTGGTGCTACTTGGGTGGCCCTGGGAGCGCAGTTTGTGAACCCAGGGAGCGAGCAGTGGGCAGGCAGCCAAAGCCAGGCAGTGTGGCCTCTCCACTGACCTGGGTGGTGGGACCCCAGCCACGGCCAAGGGAGCAGAGGAGGCCCTGGCCAGGGCGCCGCCAGGACTCAGAGCTAGACGTTGGGGAATGAAGGGGTTTGCTGTACAGCCTTGGGGACAGTTTGGATCCCAGACGAGAGAGGCCAGAGAGAGAGAGAGAGGAGACAGACCCTTTCCCTCCCCCATCACCCACCCGGGGGGGGGGGGGGGAAGCAGGAAAACACTTTTAGCACCATTCACCCTCAAGGCCTCTGCATTTCCTTCGGTAGAAAAGCAGGTCACTGCGCCCAGAGGCTGTGGTGATGTCTGTCTACAGGTGAGCCAACCAGACAGGAGTGGGGAGCGCAGGTTTAGGCAGCGATCAGAGTCTAAAAATCTGCCAGGAGAGGAAAAAAGCGAGAACTCTGTCCTCGCGGTTGAGGGACGTCGGCTTTCCTGACATCGTATGGGGTCCCTGAGACCTCCGAGGCCCGACTGGAGCTGGCGCCGCCTGGGTGCAGCGCCAGGGCTCAGGCCCGGCGGGAGCCGCCTGGGGCCGTTTGGGAGCCCGCGCGCACCCGACGGCAGCGGCTGCAGGGCCTTCCGTGCGTCCCGGGAGAACGCCTATTACGATCACCCGGGGGATTTGCGCGGGCCGAGGCCGGGCCTCGCAGCTGGCAGTTCCGGTCCTGTCAGGAGGAGGCCCAGCGGCCCGGGGAGAACTCAGGCGGCCCCTTCGTGACTGGCCGGTGCGAGGCGTTCCCGGAGGGAACTCGAGGGCCGTCCTCCCGGCTCAGCCCCGACGCCTCGCCGGGGCTTCCTGCGCACCGGGAGCCGCAGGGCCGTGGCTTCCAGTGTGTTTGAAGAATCAACCCGACGCAGCTCGGCTGTGCGGGCCGGGTCTCCGGGTGAGGGTCGGTGGAGCCAGGGCCCGTCGGGGAGAAGCGGCGCGGCAGGAAGGCCTCGCCAGTCGGTCTTTGCCAGGCTCGCCCTGAAAAACCAAACTCCAGCCGAGGTCCCGGCCCCTCCGACTATAGTCCAGAGCCCGAGGCCGGCGCTCCCGCTCCAGGCAGGCTTCGGGCTGCGCGGCTGCCTCCCCGGCTGGCTCGGGCCCCGCGCCTCTCCTCGGAGCGGCTTTCTCGGGAGCCTCCCCGTCCCCGCCCCCGGCCGCGGGCTCCCGGGGCCACCTGAGTCGCGGGCCTTGGCCTTCGGAGCACACGGGCATCGGGCCGGAGGCGGGAGCTGCACAGCGCGGGATTTCCTCCTTCTTAACCAAATTCACCACCACGTCCTCGGCTCCCGCCTGCGCTCGGGCCGTGGGGACACGTGCCCGGGGAGGGGCACCCGCCCGGGTTCCCGCCTCCGCGTGGGGGGCTTCTACGCGCAGCAGCAAGGCGGGCTCAGCGCAGTGGCTTCCGCGCGGGGCGTCCCGGTCGGTCCCCAAATCCAGTGATCAAAGACGGCACCTGAGAGCGGGGCGTCCTCTGCGTGCGACCCCTGACCCTGGAGGAAGGGCGGGAGCCGGGTCCTGGGGTCAGGCTGCGGTCCTGGGCCACCCAGTGGGGCCGCTCCGTCGGAGGAAGCCGTGAGGGTGGGTGGGGCCCTGCCTTCGTGTTCCGGACCGGCGGGGCCGGCAGGACACCCCGCGGCGGGCCTGGGGAGCAGTGGCGGCCGGGGCCCGGGCTGGAGGGGCCCTCGCGGGCTAATCGCGATGGCCCAGCCTCGCTGTGCCTGCAGCGCCTGCGGGTGCGCGGGCGGCCTGGTCTAGTGCTCAGGGCAGGGCAGCAGCGCCAGGCCCTGGGGAGGGGGACGCCCGATGGGGGGGCCAGCGCACGGAGCGGCTTTTCGGCCCAGGGGTCGCGGCCGAGTGTCAAAACCTTGGGCACCCTGGTGATTAAAAGCTGGCACTTTGAGAGAGGTGCCGGTGGCATGTTGGGACGTGTAGAGCCGTCTGAAAGTCCCGTGTGCACCCCCGCCTCCCACCCCCACAGAATCTTGTGCTAAAACTGGCAGCCTCCCGCCGCCCCCCCCCCCCCCCCAGGCTCTGCAGGGAGGAGAGGCCTTGGGTTGTGGAAACAGATGCCTTGTGAACTGGGACACACTGGGACCCAGCTCACAACTGAGAAGGCCCTGCAGGAATTCCCAGGGCAAACAAGGTGCCTGGGGTCCTTGCTTAGAAAGCCTTTTGTAGCCAATGAATGTATGGTTATTTTGACACGAAATGTTGAGGTGTTGCCTCTTGCAGGGAGCTTTAATGACAGGGGAAGGTCTCATTAGCCAGAAGCTGACCCGCCGGGATTTCGGTGCCTTTTGGAGGTTTGGTGTTGGCACGGAGGTTCCAGGAGCCCCAGAGGAGCCTGCAGCAGCAGCTACCCTGGTTTCCCAGCGCAATCATAGACCTGGAACCCAGGTCCCCAAGGAGCCTTCTCGGCGGAGGTTGGCCTCAGAGCACTTTAGCCCTCCCTCAGCAGGAGGCGGGCAGCCTGTCCTTCCCCCTTTTGCCCCTCAACAGCCGCAGAGGTGTGGCAGGTTTACAGGGCAGCCCGAACTCCCCCTCCAGCCTCCACCAAAAGGCGGCCTCAGCCCACCCCCGTCGCAGGCAGGTGTGATGCAAGCTGAGGCCCCGCTCCGCTGGGGCAGGAACCTGGGTCCCTCTGCTTTGCTCTCGTATTTGAGGGCACCGAGGGTTTACCCTTCTTAGTCTGTGCTTAGAAAATCGAGGAGGAGGAAGATGTTTTATCACATCTTAAATGAACAGTCGGCGCTGGCAGAGCAGGATAAAGGGGGAAAGCAAGTTCCCGGAAATCGAGTTGAGATTTGGGGTAGAAGAAAGGCGTTCATGAGAGGGTCTTAAGCGTGTCCGGACGAAGTGCACACCCAGAAAGCAAGCCCAGAAATACTCAAGCCAGGGTGCGCCCTTCCCCGCCTTTTACGCACACTCAGGGAGGCCGGGAGGCAGAATCTCCCCCCACCCCACCCCCGCCGCCATGGAAGGGGCAGGAATTGAGAGCCCTGCGACCAAAATGCTTCCGGGGGCTTCCAACCTGATGCTCCTGGCCGTTCTGAGACTCTTTTAACACCGGGGCATCCCTGGCTCCCCACGAAGCCCCTGCCGGACCCTCTCTTGTCCCGAGGAGCCTCTGGGTAAGAAGACGCAGAGCACGGGAGCCCCTGGCCGGCGGTGAGGTGGTGGGGTCAGGGGGTCAGAGGAAGAGGAGGGGCGCCTGTCCATCAGGTTGAGGCTACGGGGAAGGTGTGCGAGCATGTTTATTAGTGAGACTTTTGGGACAGTGGGTTTGTGTGGTGTCTGTCAGCTTCTGAGTCACACTGTGTGAGGTGGCACGTTTGTAGGTGTTTATTTGTATTCGTGAGCCTTCACACTTATACACTGGAGTCTGTGTGTGACCGTGTGTGTATGTGACTCCGGGTGTGTGTGTGACTGTGCGCGTGTGTCTTTGGGAGTGTTTGCATGTATGTACTGGAGTCTGTGTGTGCGCGTGCGCCCACCAGCCTGCCTAGGCCTGGAGGCCCAGCCTTCCAGGGACCATCTGTTTCCAATTAGCAGCATCTCGACTGGGAGAAGGCCCGGTCCTGGGGCAGCTCCTGAGAACCGGGTGGGCCAGCTCAGGCCCCCAGTTCTGCGCCATCGGAGCCCGGGCCTCGGCCAGCAGGCTTCCGCAGCAACTGGGCAGCCACACAAAGAGCCCTCTTTCCTGCCACCCGCCGCCGGGCCGGGTCCTCCCCCAGACCATAAACCTGCCGTGGAGACATTCCGAAATAGTTCGGCTGCGCTCACACGAGCATGTGCGAAGGCTGGAATTCCATTTGCTGTAAAGTTTTATTTTCCTTGGAGGGGGAGTGGGGGGGGGGAAGAGTCCTGACCTAATTTGTTCTGGGGCGAAATACCGTATTTCACGCAGAGGTCTCCACCTGCGCACAAACCCTCGCTTGATGCTGGTGGATTCCACAAGCCGGGCGGCTCGGGAGGACACGCGAGGGTAAAGCCAGGCCCCTCAACGATGCGTTCAGTCAAACCCAAGCCGGGTTTCTAATTAACCTGAGGTGGGTCACACGCACGCTGTCGGGCATACATTAGGCACTTCGTATGAACTGGTTGAATGCCTAAGTCAAAATTAGGCTGAAAGAGTGATCTAGCACCGAGAAGAGGTTGGAAGCAGGCAGTGTGCGTCTAGACCACAGCAGAGGCGCGGGCTCAGAGACCTCCGGGTAACCCGGGGCCTGGCATGGGCGGTCCAGCAACATTCGCCCTCCTGCAAGCTGCTTCTGCGAACTCCTGTTTCTCAAGGCTTCTTCTGAGAGGGTGGGAGCCCTGTGGGTTCTAGTTATAGTCGCCGAGACCAGAGCTGGTGTGAATGCCGCCTTTCTGCAGGAGCTGGGTTTCCAGATGGGCTGCAGAGAGTGGCTTGCTGTCACGGGGGGGGGGGGGGGGCAAAAGCCGAACCCCAGGCAGAGGCTCGGGAGGCTGCTGCCGCTGCGGCAAGGCCAGGCTCAGCCAGGCGGGGCTCTCAGAAGGAAGCGGCTTCATTCCAGGCCAGGACTTGGGTAGTTTTGTCTGGGGGTCCTTATAGCTGTTTTTATAACTAGGAGACAACACGGACATGGGCTGTGCTGATGCTGGTTAACAGAGAAAGGCCGTTTTTAATAAGAAAAATCATGTGAAAGCCCTACAATTTTAGTTGTCTCAGCGACATAATTTCAAGAACAGTGAATCTGTGATTAAAACATCTTGATTTCTAAAACTGATCAGAGACGACCCGGACAAAAGGGAAGTGGGCAGAGCCGGGCTCTTCCCCTGCTGCTGCAAGCCTCGCGGCGGTGGCAGGTCTGCTCGGCGGCGCTCAGGCGTTGGGATTGGTTCGCATCAGCTCCACGTCGGCGTCCACCATCTCCCTCACCAGCTCCTGCGGGGACAGTGCAGGCGGCGATGACACAGGGGGCCCGTCCCCCTCCCCCCGAGCAGCCTGCGCAGCCTCCCCGGCCCTCCTCGCCCCGGGGGCCCAGCCACCCGTTCGCCGCGTCCCTCCCTCCCCGGACCGCCGGCAGGGACCTGGGACCTAGGAGGCTTGGAGAAGCACTTACATCAAAATCGACCCGGGGCTTCCAGTTGAGCTTCTGCTTGGCTTTGGTGCAGTCTCCCTGCAGAAAGTCCTGCGGGGCGGGGACAGAGCACACGGGTTGGGTGGCAGTCCCAGGGCCGCCCCCCCCCCGCCAGGGCAGAGGCTCCAGGAGTCCCTCCAGCGGGCGGGCGGGCGGGGGAGGGTCTAAGGACGGCCTGCTCCTCGCCAGGACCCCGGAGGCCGCTGGGCCCCGGCCGCCACTGCGTCCTCCCGCTGGCCTTAGTGACTTTCTTTTATGCAACAAGTTGTCAGGGACGCCGCTCTGAGAGCTGTTTGGGATTCGTGCTCAACTCCGCTCCCCTCCCCTCCGGTCCCGGAGCTTCCGGCGGTGGGCGGGGGGGGGGGGGGTGGGGGGGGGTGGCTCCCGGCCCCTCCAACCCACTGGGGCGCAGCCCTGGCCCCGTGGGGGCCTCCTTGCCGACCTGCCAATGCTACACATGCCATCCCTCTGTGCCACCATCACCTCCCCGCTACCCACTGAGGAGCAGGGACCCCCGCCTGGGCAGCCGCGTGCTCCTCTGCGCCGCCGGCGGCCCCCTTCCCCATTTATTTGCTCCACTTGTGCGTTTCTCATCCCAGCTGACGGGGCTTTATCCAGAGACAAGCTCACAAGGGAGGCGGGTGACTCAGGCAGAAGGGCCGCCACAGCCTCCAGCACAGGGAGGGAGCTGCAAACCGCCAGGGCCCCAGCTTCCCTCCATTTAAGAGACTTCCTGGGAAGGAAGGTGGAGGGCGGGAGGGAGGCGGCCCTGCAGCCCCAGCCCCTTGCTGGGCTCCTGGGGAGCCCGTGGGAAGGGGAGACCTAAAGAGAGGGAGGAAGGGAGAGAAGGAAGAAAAAGATGGGAAAGCGGCCCCTGTCGGGGGGAGATAAACAGTTCGCGTGTCCGGGTTCAGCCCTGCTCCTCAAACTGCCCTGAGACCTGAGCCCTCCAACCCCGGAAAACAGGCCCAACAGGCCCAACTCTGGACGCCCGAACCCCGTGAGGACGGCAGCCTAAAGCCACAGGAGGAAGGCGACAGACACTCAGGCTGCAAGTGAAAGCCTCCAGGGCGGTGGACTCCCCGGGGCAAGACGCAGGACCTGCCGTGCCCACCCTGGCCCCGGCCTGGCCCGAGCTGGTGCTCAGCTGGAATCCATGACCAGGCCCAGCGCCCAGCGCCTCAGCGCACGGCTCCTCGGCCACCAGCCCTGCATTTTGGGCTGGGCCAAGTGAAGCTCCCAAAGGCCCTGCCTCCTCACTCAAGTCCTCACCGACTCCTCCCGGTTAATAACAGCTAAGCAAGTTACTCTGCTGGCCTCAGGTCCCTGTGCGGAGTCTCCAGGGAAATCAGAAGCAAATATCTGTACTGATTTGCAATTTAACACAGTGCGACACGGAGCTGGAAATGTAAGTGGAAAAACACATGCATTTATTTCTCTCCTTTCCCAAATCAACTTGTACCTACTTCTACAACGCTTCTGGTTCTATCCTAAGAGTCCTACAGAGACTGGCCTGCCTCTTCCCCAGAGGGAGCTGGGAAACGCGGCCCCTCAATTCTCAATTCCACAGCCGGAAGGAGCAGGGCGTCCTCCGTCCGCACATCTTCTGAAAGTGGGGGGGTTCTGCAGAGGGTGGGAGCCAGGCCCTATGACGCTGCCTGCCCTGTGACTTCAGATGGCCCCAGCAGGCGTGGAGGGGGTGCTTTGTATTGTAACTGTTTCCTGCAGTTTTCGACAAGCACCTCGTAATATAAAAACAAGGAGGGAACTACAATTAAGGAAAAAGAAAAATGGCTTTCAAAAGCTCAGAAACAGACATCGCTACCGTGCAGGGGTTTCATTGAAACCAGAGACGCACCCTTGAAGCGTCCCAATTTAGTGTCGAGCTCGGCGGCGCGGCTACCTTTCCTCTTCTGCCAAGGCTCTGTCTCCCTGAAATTTAATTAGTCCGAGAGATCTCGTGAAGGCAAAGGATGAGGTTCCATTAAAACAAAACAGCGGCTCTGGACGCCAGCTGCCCGGAGCTGACATCTAGACCCGCCCCGGTGCCTGTGCCCCCGCCGACGTCCAGGGGACACGAGGGAAAGGCCAGCTCACACGTAACCCTCCTGAGGGGATTCTTACTCCCCCGTGTGTCCCGGAGGGAAAAGGGACAGTCGTGGGCTTGGTCACATCTCAAAGTCACATCCCACAGGAGGGGCCCGTCACGCCTCACAAACCACAGGGCCCACCAGGGTGTGCGCAGCTCCGAGGCCGGGTCGGGGATGAGTTCGTCTGTTTTGCTCTTTTCTTCTTTCCTGACGGTTTGGTTCCTTCTTTATTTATAGGCTTCAAGCCACAGAATGACAATGGGGGGGGGTGAATGCAAGTGATGAGTTTATGTAGTTTCCAAGACGCGTGGTGCACACTGGGGGGCCTGCGAATTTTCTCCACAAGAGAGCTGGCCAAGCGCTGGGCAGCGGAGCGTCTCCGAGGTTTGGCTGCCGGGGTCCTGCGTTCCCGCGCCTACGCCTTAGGTGAGCTCTGCGCCTGCGGCCTGTGATGTGCTCTGGTCGGATTCGGTCCCGCGTAGCGACAACTTCCGAGCGGCCAGGAGGCGGGTGTCCGGACGCCGGAGCCCCTTCAGTGTCTGCAGGCCCTGGGACGCGCGTGCCTCCTTTGTCCCCGAGGGCTTGTCCTCCAGCGGCTTTGGCCAGCCACGACCCTCGAAGCCCGGGCACCGGGGGCAGAATCGCCCGCAGCAGCAGCTGGGGAGGGCGTGTTTGGCTGCAGTGATTTTTCAGGCCTTCCTGGCTCACGCTGTTGGTATAGTGAACAGATAAAGGGCCAGACCAGATCCTGGAGAAGTCATCAGGCCGCTCCCTGAGCCCACGGTAGTTAACAGGAAATCCAGAAAAGGGGGCACTGTGCCGGCCGCCCTCCACCCTGGCTCCCCTCGCCTCTGCTCCGGGCACCGGGCACCGGCCCTCTCGCGGTGGTGAGGGCACACCTGCGACGCGCCACTCAGACTCCCTCCTCCCCCCAGTCCCATTTCGTCATGGTCATTATTCAGCACATTAAAGCCTCTGAGGCCCCCGCCCGCCTTCCTCAAAGCCACGGCGGTGAAGCTGTCGAGCAGATTCGGTCACACAGGTTTCCAGAGTTCGTGGTCGCCCCTCTCTCGCCCTCCGTCACCAAGGCTACGTTAGGAAAGTGTCACATCAGTATTTCTTCCAAGCGTTGTGCTGCCTGCTCGTCTGTTTTGTGACGGCATCTGAGCAGGTGAGAGACGTGCCAGAGGTGGAGGATGCTGTTTAGTGCCCGGCGCGCCCGCGGAGAGAGCGGGTCGCAGAGCTGGAAGCGGGGGCGGGGGGCGGGGGGGAAGGCGCCCAGAGCCCAGAGGCGCTGGGCAAAGGCCCTCGAGGACTGGGGCCCGTGGGGCGGGCGCTCGGCCTTCGCGCTGCTTCCATCTGATTCCCCGAGGAAGACCTGAGGTGCCCAGGGACCAGAGGGCTTGCTCTTGGCCCGACACTACGCTGCTGGAGAGGGAGCAGCAAAGCTGCACCCTGGGAGGAGGCTCCTTTTCAGAAAGACAGAACCGCTAACAGCAGCAACACTACCCTCGGTCCGTGGGAAGAGCTGTCGAGCCGCACAGCCGGTCCTGGGCACGGCTGGAGATGTGCGGCTGAGTGTCAGGAAGGAGGAAGGCAAAAGCTGAAGACCCGCAGTGCCGCCCGCAGCTTCCCGCTCCTCCCGTGGGCAGCCTCTGAGTCACGGGCTCCAGAGGAGGCAGCGGTCGCGCCCACAGCCTGAGCCCCGCGGCGCCAGCAGCCCCTGTTTCGGCTGAACGTGAGCACAGGTGGCAGCTGAGGCTGGCCCCTCCTTCAGTGACAAGGGTGATGGGCCACGAGAAGCCAACGGTTGCCTTCTGGCTCCAACAGCGCGGGGCCGGTCGTGGGGGGAGCCCAGCCGGCAGCCCCGGCTCCACTGCCCGCTGCCCACAGCGATGAAGGGGCAAAGCCAACAGGGCGAAGAGGGCGGCCCGTCCGGGCTTCGAGGAAGGGGCCAAGCAGGCCACGCGGGGCCCTGGCGCTGCCCCTCGGCGCCTCTGCCCGTGGCCTCTAGGACCGGTGCGCCCTGGCCGAGCCTGTTTCTCGGCTGGAGGAACGCGTCCCTGGGAATCCGCCGCTGTGAAGAGCCACCAAACCGAGGGGAGGGGATCACCCACCCCAAGGGGTCCAGAAAGGACGGAGGTCGCCTCAGCACAGCACAGCCTTCTGGGAAAGGGACTGAGAGCTTGACTTCCTTGCGTGCCCACGTGCGGATGGCGCTGAAGGGGTTACAACGAGCGGCTCCTGTGACAAAGGGGCGGCCGCTGGCAGGCGTGGGCAGCCTCCAGGGAGACGCACCTTCTATCATCTGTATTTCGAAAACAGGGCCAGCGTAAAAGAGAAGAGGATGGGGCTCCCTCGTGGGCTAGGATCCATGAGGTCGCGGGTTTGACCCCTGGCCTTGCTCAGTGGGTTGAGGACCCAGGGTGGCTGTGGCCGTGGTGCAGGCTGGCAGCTGCAGCTCCAATTCAACCCCTAGCCTGGGGATCTCCATATGCCACGGGCTAGGCCCTAAAAAGCAAAAAACAAACAAACAAAAAAAACAAAAGCAACAGGAAACAGAGAGAGAGAGAGAGATGTAATTAGAAACAAGGGAAGAAAGAGAGAAGAGATACAATTATATAAGGAGACACAGGACTAAACACCAATTTCCTTCTACAGTTTTGTTTTTGTTTTTTTTGCTTTTTAGGGCTGCACCTGTGGCATGGGGAGGTTCCCAGGCAGGGGAGTTGAAGCAAATCTGCAGCTGCCGGCCAACACCACAGCCACAGCAACTCGGAATCCAAGCCGAGTCTGCGACCTACACCACAGCCCATAATGCCAGATCCCTGACCCACTGAGAGAGGCTAGGGATCAAACCCACATCCTCATGGACACTGGTCAGATTCGTTTCCACTGTGCCAAAAGGGAACTCATCAATTTCCTTTTAAAGAGAGCTTCAACAATGTCCTGAAGACAGTTCTTTCAGGCAGACAGCAGAGGCAAAGGACCCTGTGCTCTCCCAGCCCAGCGGACGCACACTGCCCCACGCCGAGGCCAGCCTCTCCCCATGTCACCAGTCTGGGGACGCCCTGGCCCTCTGCGCCGGCCAGCCTGCAAGCCTCTGGAGCCCAGCCAGCTCACCCAGGCTCTGGCCTGAGCAGACTGGGCGGCGGGAAGCTCTGAGAAGCTGAGCCTGGGAGCCCTGGGGCTGTGTACACACAGCTGCTTCCAGAAAAACACGCAGCTGCGGTTCGGGCCGCACCTCGCGGGGAGCCCACTCCCGGGGCTGCACCTGCCCCGCGTGGCCGAGCTAAGGCCGAGCTCACTGCTTTGTCAGCTTTATTCCTCCACCCCGGTGCTCACGGGCATCCCAGCCCAGGGAGGGTGGGATTAGGTCCGTAACTGGAGTTTCCTGACTCTGATTCTGCCCCGATCTTCCCTCCCACCTGCTGATAGGGGCTGACTTGCAGTGCAGCCCAGGGCCACTTAATGAAAGGCAGATAAGATTGCCGGTGACCTCAGCGTTCCCGGCTTCAAAGCCACACCATCTTGGTCGGAAATTACTGGTTCCTGTTAAGAACTGGACTAGGGTGTGAAGATTTTACCCCTGCTGGTAGGAGGTGACACGAAGCCGGCGGAGAGGAGATAAAGCACCTCTAAGTGGAAGGGCTGAGCCCCACTGGCCAGCGGCCCTCTGGAGCGCGAGGCAGGCTGCCGCTTGGTGCTTGTCACCCTCCAAGCACCGCGCCCACATCAGACAGTCGGGCACAACCCAGAGATCCTGCCTCTGCTTTAGGTGGCCTCTGCCCTGGGCCTGAGAGCACCTGCAACGCGCCTGTGGGTGAAGGCCCAGCCCTGAGCCCCCGCACCCCGAGGCCCGCTCAGGGCACCCATGACCCCTCCTGGCACCAGGGAAGGCAACTCTTCTCCAGCGTGTTCCTCCCCGGTTCTCAGGGTCTACACCGCCCCCCAGGAACACACCCACCCTGAACACTGGCGCTGAAGAGCGCGGCAGAGAACACGAACGCTTCTGTCACGAGACGGGACACTCTGCCAACACGCACGTCTGGGGTTCAAGACACTCGGCTTCAGCGATCCTCCCTCCCCCAGCCCAGTCCGAAATGACACGACCCGGTCACGCAGACATACAGCCCCTCCGCAGCTTCTCAGGAAATGCTGAGCTGAGCAGGCCTCAGAGCACGTCCAAATTCTGGCTTTTTGGTTATTTCTCCAGGGAGTTTCATCTGAGGAGCAGTGAAGGCCTCTGCTGTGACGTGTGACAGCAAGGGTCCGAGAGGCAGCAGAAGGCTGAGCACCAAGACGAACCTTTATGTTCTGTGCGTCCACCCGCCGGTCCACCCGCCTCCCTCGATGGAGGGTCTGCCAGGCTGCCGGGCGTCCACATGACACGGCCCTCCGGCGTCCTCCTCGGCCGGCTCTGTCGGGGCAACGCAGACCTGTACCTGAACACACCTGTGGTTAAACCACACGGCCCGACCGTGTCACAAAGCCATCTAGTGGTGGGTGTCCGACCAGAAGCCGGTGCTCACAAGGCGGGGGTCCCCCCCCCCCCCGCCGCCCACGTTATCTGAGTGGGCAAGCCCAGCAAGGAGCTGGGCTCGGGGGCTGCGTGATGACGAGAGCACCCGTGCGCACGCAGGAAGTCCTGGGACAGGCAGGCGAACGGGTGTTACTCGGGAAGAGACCCTTGGCCTGGACGGCCCTGGACCGCGGGAGGGCGCGGCACGCAGCTGTGTGCCGTGGACACGGGTCAGACCGGACCATGCAGACCTGTGGCCGGGGAAGTTTCTTTTTCTTTCTTTCTTTCTTTTGGTCACACCTGAGACGATGCAAGTAAGTTCCCCAGGCTAGGGACTGAAGCCCCCCCACAGCGGTGACCTGGGCTGCTGCAGTGACCATGCCAGGTCCTTCCCCCACTGTGCCGCAGGAAAGCTCTCGTTCGGGGGAGTTTCCCAACACTTCTGAGCCTCAGGTTTTATTTTATTTTATTTATTTATTTTTTTTGTCTTTTTGCCTTTTCTAGGGCCACTCTCGTGGCATATGGAGGTTCCCAGGCTAGGGGTCAAATCGGAGCTGTAGCCACCGGCCTACTCCACAGCCACAGCAACACGGGATCTGAGCCACGTCTGCGACCTACACCACAGCTCATGGCAACGCTAGATCGTTAACCCTCTGAGCAAGGGCAGGGACCGAACCCGCAACCTCATGGTTCCTCGTCGGATTCGTTAACCACTGCGCCACGACGGGAACTCCCCTGAGCCTCAGGTTTTAAATCCGTGAAGGTGGACCACGGCCTTCCCGGCGAGGCTGCGGGAGGGTTCCCGGTCGTGGACGGAAAGCAGCCCCATGAACCACTGCGTGACCCTTTCTGAATCCCAGTGCCCCTTCCGACGTCTGTGTGACATCAAGGAGACGCAAGCTCCTCAGGTGGCTTGTCTTCCGGTTTTCCTTTAAAGCTCCGTCACCCTGAGGATGCGCCCAACCCAACTTGTCTTCTGAGATTGTCATCCTTTGGCTGATGGGGACAGACTGCACTGGGCTTTCCCAGTTCTCGTGATCACTTCACTGCTGGCAAACCTTCACTGCTTGAGGCGCTGGGAAGGCCGTGCTGGACACGACGTGGCCGCTGTCCTGAGCTTCTGTCCAGGAGGAGACAGGCAGGGGCCCCTTTCGGTCGCGGGGAGTGGGCCAGAAGGCCGAGGGGAGGTGAGCCTGAAACGGTGGCAGGCCCTTCCAGAAGCAGTGACATCTGTCAGAGGCTCCGAGTCACTGAAGCCTGGGCAGCCTGGTCTTTCGGGGGTGAGGAGAAGGCCACCACTGCGTCTGGACGGGTGGCAAGGGACCAGGGCCCAAGAGGAGCTTGGCCATCTTGCTGGCCCCCTGGGGAAAGTGCTCGTCAGCCCAGCAAGGCCATGCTGTCACGCGGCTTCACTCTGTGGTCCCTGATTGTTCCTAGAGGATCTCAGCCCAAAGGCCACAGCAGTCACCTGCCACTGCGGCCTCATGCTGTCTAGCATCTGACTTTCTGAGGCCTGTGTGACCTCTGCAGGTTAGGATGGGCTTGGCCTGACCCACTCTGGGGGCAGAGCGAGCAGAGGAACAGCGAGGGCTGGGTGGGGGGTCAGGGGACACCTGTGCCTCCACGGGGGCCAGCGAGGCGGGCAGAGCATGTGACACCTTCGCCCAACCCACCGGCACACTGTCGTCTCCTTCTCAGGAAACCTCGTTTTCATGATTAGGAAACAGACTCTCAAAAGATTGCTTTCGTAGAATCACGTAGGATCTCCCCAAGCGTTCCATGGAACGTCCTGTCTTTTTTTTTTAAGTGTTTAGAATTTTTATTTTTATTAAAGTTGACTTCCAGCGTTGTGCCGATTTCTGCTGTACAGCCGGGTGACCCCGTCACACATGTAAGCACATTCTTCTTCTCTCTTGTTTTGAGTCTTGGTTTGGTGCCAGACCTCCTTGTGGAGGAAGCCTGAGAAGCTCCGAGAAAGGGCCGGTTGCCACCGCCCCGCTGCGGGCCTTCCTGGGGGGAGGAAGGCCCCTCCCCCAGGACCCGAGGCCTGTCCAGGAAAGGGTTAAGCCAGGCGGCGGCCACTGTGCCCTGCTGACACGTCCCTTCCTTTCAGGCTGTGGCTGCAGCTCGGCAGGAGGAAGCACCGGGGGGGGGGGGGGGGGGGGGGGGGCTTTCACATGACATCATAAAAGCCTGATTTATCGCAGCCACCAAACATCTAGAAAATCATAACATCCTTTCAGGAAAATGCAGTGGAAAATAATCGGCTGACTTTGATGGAAGCCTGGGGGGGACTCCAAGCAGGACAGGCTGCCCGGCCGCCCTCGGCAGGTGCAGTGCGGCCAGCGGGCCTTCGCCGACGGAACGGGCCTGAGCTGTGCGCTGCCTGTGGCCCGGCGGGGCTTTCACGCCCGCAGATGAAACGAGGGGTCCCAATCTGCCAGCTCGTGGAGCAGCGCTCCAGGGCGTGTGAGCGTGTCCTGGGAGGGCCAGCTCTGCCCATGTGGGAGGACCTCCCCCCACGCGTGACTGTCCACACCCAGGATGCTGCCCCCCAGGACCTGCTGTCAGCCTCAGGACCACGCGGCTGAGATGAGCCAGAGAGAGGCTGGAAAGCATCTGAGGGCTAGCGGGGTAGGGGACGGCCATGCAGACGCTCCCAGGAGTGGTTGCTCATGCCCAGCAAGGCCTTGTCTTCTTTGATGTGTGTGCCAGGCTCTGCAGACACACCAGAAAGAGGGCAGATGAGAGCCTGGCCTGTCACCCCAGCAGTGGCCTAGCTTTGCCAAGCACCCCGACTCAGGAGGCTGGTCTTGGGTCCTGGGGAGAGGGGCCGAGCCTACAGGGCCAGTCTGGGTGGGAGGCCGCCCTCACTGACACACGTGGTAGTGGGTCCAGGTGCCACGATTTTGCGTCAACAGAGAGCCCGAGGCACGTTTCCTCTTGGGGCTCTCATCAGACTGTCTGCCTGAGGGGCCTCGGGGGTCCCCTTGGAGAGCCTTTCGGCCACCAGAGGCTGGCGGTTGGATTGGACTCCCTGTGGGATGTCCTGGGAATGGGCTGGAGGCCAGGGCAGCACGGACACCCAGCAGGCGCCCCTGGGTCCGTGCAGAGAGGGACCTCCGGGAGCAGAGGCTGGCCTTCTTCCTGCCCGAGGGAGACAGCTCGGCGATGGCCAACGAGGGCCGCTTTGATCTCCATCAGGGGGCTGAGCCCCTGGCACCACGGCCTCGATCGAGGCCCGGGAAGGGGGAGGGTGGAGACCCGCTGCCCGTCTCGCGGCCCACACCCGTGTGTGTTGCCCGGGACGCAGACGCCCCGGTGCCAGCAGCCCTCTGCTCCCAGCTCCTCCTGAACAGCCTGTCTCCTTCCTTTCTCGCTCTTTCCCTTCCAGAGGATTCCTTTATTCTAAAGCAAAGGCTCTTAGATACTGGTCCACCTGCCACCTCCTGGTTCTGCCTGTGTCCCGGGGCTCCTTGTATCTCACGGTCACGAGAAAGGCCGCCGGCACTTGTCCCATGTTATCTCCAGAAACGCAGTCACGGCCAGTCCCGCGTCGGAGGGGAGGCTTGATGTCAGCCTGGAGACCCCCTGTCCTCACGGCTCCGTCCCCTCTGCTCGCAAGTCAGGTTCCTGGGCCGGGGGGCGGCAGCAGCTTCATTCCTGTTGAAATCTGGCCCCTTCCAGCAGTTCAACCGACCCCAAAGCCGTCAGTTCTGCACCTTATCCTGGCTTTTTTGGTTTTGGGGGAGAGGAGGAAGACGTTCCCCCTTTACACCTTCAAAACTCTCCCCTCTCCTAAGGTTAAGGCTGGAGAACCCGGTTTCCTGGTGACTGGGGCCCCCTAGATAGAAACCCTGCAGTGTCGCGGCTTTAAAACCTGCTCGGTGACCTGCCTGCAGTGCCTACGTGAAGCACAGGGCCAGCTGCACTGGTGCCGTCGGGGGCGAGGACTGGGCCCACGGGGACGGTCGCTCAGGTCTGGTGGACCCGTCAGCGCTCCCCGGGAACAGCACGTGCACCTGCATGACAAGAGCTCCCCCCAACACCCCTGCCCCCAGGGCCCCTTCTCTTTCTGGGTGCTGCTCACTCCCCCAGAAAGAAATCTCTAGTATTTGCCAAATAAAATCCAAACTCTCGTTCTGTCAAATCTTTGACAATTTGATCCCAACCCACTTCTCCAGGCTTATTTCCCGTTTCTAGAAACTCAGTGATTAATCGAATGCCCGCCCCATCCTGGGGCCTAGGCTCGGATGGACAGCTAAGCATCCTGGCGCCAGAGAGGAGGTCAGTTCACAGCTGAAGCCAAGAGCTGCAGCTCACCAACAGGGTCGATGGTGGGGCTGGAGAGGTGAAGGGAGGGGGGCTGGTACCCTCTCTTCTGTGGGACAGACAGGGCTCTGCAGTCATGGAAACCTTCTCAGGCCAGGGTGGGGACAGGCCGTGCCATCCTAGAAGGTCCCTCTCTCCATCTGGACCCCCCTCCCCAGCCCAACCTGAGTGAGCCCTGAAATCACTGACTCAGCCCCATCCCTGCATCCCTGCAACCTAAGGGTGCAGGACCTCTGTCCAGTTTGCTCCCCCATCACAGCCCGGAGGACGCTTAGTGACCCTACTCCTTGTCTTAAGCCCCTTCCCCTGATTTGATGAGAAGAGGCCTGCATTCTGTAAAAGAGGCTTCTCCCACGACTGCTGTAGAAGTACCAGCTTAAGCAGTGTGGTTGTTCCTTAGGGAGGGTCAGAGGGCGTGGACTCAGGGGAGTGCTCCCCGTCAGCGCCCACCCAGACCCGAGTCGGCCCTTTCTGAGTTGCCTACACATTTCGGTCTGCACGGAGCAGCCTCAGCAACACAGGCCGGCCTGTGGGTCCCTCCGCCGCAGAGGCTGAGGGTGTGGCTTCACTTCTCAACTTGCAACTGATTGTCACCCATTTTACATGAGAAACATGCAGAACAGGCATCACTTCTGCCAAATCCATCGTCCTGGCTCTTAGAGTCGAGCACACTTCTGAACACACGTTAAGAATGTGCAGTTGCGTTTCCCTCTATTCCTGTGTTTGTCTCAATAAAGACGCAGAGCTGTCTTGCTCAGAGAATGATCGGATCTCTTAGTTTCGCAATCCTGTAATTCATGGGTAGCTGAGCTAATTACCACTCCCGAATAATGAAACATTGTAGCTGTTAGCAATTTTCAATGAAAGCAGTTTTGTCAAATAGCCACATTTAGAGGTCTGAGTGTGAAAAGAATGTGGAAATCCCTGCTGCCGCCTCTGTGTTTGATTTTTCCTGCTGTCTGTGGCAGAGACCTTGCTGATAAAGGACCTAAAGCACAAACGGTCTTCTTGGAGCTCCTCTTTGCACTCACCGCTTTGAATACCCAGATAAAATGGCCATAAAGGCAACACTATGAAATCAGAAATAAAGAGATCGTGAGCTTAATGTTAAGGCACCCTTTTAAAAACACAGAAATGTAGTCATAATTCCTATTTTGTTGAAGTGTGGACTTACACTGTTTTAGGCTACCCTCTGCAGGATAGGTTTTGGTTTTTTGGGGGGTTTTTTTGGTGTTTTTTTGCTTTTTAGGGCCACACCCTCGGCATATGAAGGCTCCCAGGCTAGGGGTCTAATTGGAGCTGCAGCCACCGGCCTACGCCAGATCTGAACCGCGTCTGCAACCTACACCACAGCTCACAGCAACGCCGGATCCTTAACGTACTGAGCAAGGCCAGGGATTGAACCTGCAACCTCATGGTTCCTAGTCAGATTCGTCTCCGCTCTGCCCCAGGAACTCCCCAGGTTTTGGGTTTTGCTAGACATCACTAACCACAGGTTGGGCTCCTGGTGTGGGGGCTGAGTGGACACTTCCGGCCCCCAGGGTCCGGTCAGTCTGGACTCTGGAGGCCCCTCAGGAGCCGGTGCCAGGGAAGGAGCCCGGCTCTCAGGGCTTGTGCGCCTGGCGATGAGCGACCAGGGCCTGGGTGTCAAGTCCAGGCCACTTGCTAGTTAACAGATGGGAGAGCTCGGGTTCAGAGGCCGGCGTAGGCAGGACACCTGACAACTTCTCAGTCTCTAATGCCGCACCTTCTGCCGGCAGCGTCAAACGACCGAGCGCTGTGCATGCAGCCTGCTGTGTGCCCCTCAGTTTTCCTGATAATGGGCCCATAAACCTGCATCCCCAGCGGCCTGGAACCCCGCCGCGGCACCTGTAACACGGAGGCGCATCACACGAGGTTTGGACGCGAGGGACCAGGTGTCCCTGCCTTCATGACTGTCTCGCTGATGTCACCACCTTCCAGCTTGGTCTCAGACAAAGGCCACCTCACCTCTCTTTCAACTGAAGGCGAGTTTACTGTGTCCTCTACAGTGACAGTTCTGTGTCGCGTCGAGGCTACCCCTCGGCGTCAGGTCCTGACAGATAATAGTTGCAACCTGTCCCGGCTTCCTAGGTTTTCCAGACCCATCTCTCAGGAGCCCTAGAAAGAGCAAAGGGGACTTTGCAGCATGCGCCTCGTCAGACTTCCTGGGCCTCACCTTACAGGGATGGTGGCGAGGACAGCCCAGCTACCTGGCCGACAGCTCCTGTGGCCCCAGCATCTGTGGTGGGCGGCTCTGCCCCCCAGGACCCCCTGGCTTGGCGGAGACTGTGTCAACCGCATGGGGCCACACTCGCAGCGCGGCCCTAACTATGGGGCCGCCCCACACATAGCAAAGGCGGAAGGAAGCCTTGGACTCTGTCCTGGCCGGTCTGCTCCCCCGGCTTTTCAGGGTCTGGCCCGAGCTGAGAACACAACTGGTGACACACTTTTGTCTCCTTCTTTAAATGGAAGAGGCTCCTGGAAGCACTGGCCCATCTGAGTGTTCCCCCCAGATGGCTCCATCGGTGGCACCCGGGACGAGTGGTGACCAGGCATAGCCAGGGACCCTCCGGGGCTTCTGACGCTTTTCACTTCACTTGATGCCAGTCCAGAGGGACCCTCAAAACCCCGACTGTCTTGCTAGACTGGAAAACAAAAGGACGCCTGAACTCAGAAAAAACCCAAGGCTGGGCCTAGGGGCAGGACCGCTGGCTGCCTGGGGCGGAGGCCAGGTCAGCCGGAGGCCGGGCCTTGGTGGGGGGGGGGACCAGGACTGCGCTCAGCTGGCTTCTGCCTCTCCTGCGAGGGGGCCCCACCTTGGATCAGGCTGGCAGGGAGCCAGCTGGGGCTGGCTGCCCTGGGCCTGCCCCAGCACGTAGGCAGCGGCCCACACTCACCCCTGGCTTGTTCTCCTGCGTCTTAGCTCACACCTGTCCTGCAGGTTAGGGAACAATGACAGGTTCAGAAGGTCGGGCTGATCGAGGGCCCTGGAGCGCAGGGCCTCCCCACACACCCCCTACGCATGTGGGCCTCTGCAGCCACTTCCGGTCCTTGCAGGCGAGGGCCCTGGACTCCCTTCCGAGGTGCTCCAGGAACCTGGGTTTCTGGGTCCCAGGCACCACGTCTCAGACTCTGCTGTGTCCACAGCCTCGTGGTGATATCTGGGGTTGGGGTGACAACATGGCAGGGTCCCTCCCCCGAGGTCACTCAACCCCATCTCAAATCTCGCACGACTTGGGCGCAGATGTGGGTCTTCGGTTAGTGTCATGCAGGTGCGGCTGTCCGTGCCCATGTTTCCAGGGATGGGGGGTGGAGGTAGGGTGGCATCTGCAGCCCCCGTCACCTCAGAATAGCATCCACTCTTCTTCCTGTCCCCCCGCCCTCCCCACCACCCCACACACGTGTCCTTTCTCCCAGGCAGCAAAGGCAGAACCCTGGGCTCTGATGCCTGGAGCTCACCTGTGTCCCCTGTCCTGGACTTGTCACCTTCTCCTCACGGACAGTGACACACTCTCCCTCAGTGACTTTCTTTGGAGCCCGGTTTGCTAGACCCGGTGGGTCTGCCGTCACGAGAAAAAGCATCCTGAGAAGTCTGCCCTTGAGAACCCAGTTGTCTTGCTCAGACACGGTGGGCGGCCTCCTCCTGTCCACGTCCCGCCGCGGCCCTGCCCTGCGTGTTGATGCGCGGGCGTGCTTGCACCTACACACACACACACGCACGCTGCCCCGCCTTCCCCCACACTCGGCCAGGTTGCCCACTTCTGTCGCAGTGTCCCGTCCCGCTGGCAGGTTTGCTGTGACCGACTCTAGCCTCCAGTCCCCCTGGGGTCACCCAGATTCCCAGCCCCGGGTTCCTGCCTCCCCGTCTCCCCACTTGGCTCCGTTCCTCGGCCTCTGAGGGCATCACCCTTGACACCCTCAGCTGGCGTCATTTCTCACCTTTGTTCTGACTCCTGCTATACTCTGGCTATTATTCCAATTGGACTAGAGTCCACTCTAGGCAAAAAGATGACTCTTCCCTTTTCCCCACGAGTAAAGATGGGGCTGTACTTACGACGGGACTTGAGAAACCAGACAGAGTAGATGGAGAGACATCCCAAGTTCACGGAGTCGAACGCTCGATGTGTTAAGAGGACCACACTATTCAAAGACAGCTGCCCATCCAGAGCAATCCTATCCAAACCCCAGTAGACACTTTCTGCAGAAATAAACCTCCATCCGCAAACTCCTATGGACTCTCAAGGGCCTGGGATTAGTTTTTTTTGAATCTTGAAAAAGAAGAGCAAAGTTGGAGGGCTCACACTTCCTGATGTCAGAGCCGTCTGGCTCTGGCAGGAAGATGAACAGCCCAGCGGAATAGATCCCAGATCCCAGAAATCAACCCTTGCATATATGGGCAACCGCGAAAACGGCTAGAAGAAAACATAAAGGAAACGTTTTATGACCCTGGGTCTGGCAATGACTTCTTGGATGGGACACCAAAAGCACAAGCAGTGAGAGTCAATAAACTGGACTACATCAAAATTTAAAACTTCTATGCATCAAAGGACACGTGAACAGGGTGAAAAAACAGCCTACTGGTTTGGAGAAAATACCTGAAAATCACTTATCTGATAAGGGATTACTAGCCAGAATAAATAAAGAACTCCCAACAGCTCAACCACAACAAAACAAACATCCTGATTAAAAAAATGGACAAAGGACTTGAATAGGTGTTTCCTCAAAGAAGATACACAGATAGGCAAAAAGCCAATGAGAGAACGCTCACCACTGCCAATACGCATGGAAACACAAATCGAGCCCACAAGACGCGCCTTCACGACCATGAGAATGGTTACTTTAAAGCCCAAGCAGAAAAGGACAAGTGTCCGTGAGGAGGTGGGAACCTGGACCCTGCGCTCCCGGAGGAAAGCAAAACGGTGCCGCCGCCGCCGGTGAAGACAGCATGGAGCCTCCTCAAAATCACAGCGTTAACCTTCGACCCAGCACCCCCACTCCTGGGTACGGATCAGAACTGAGAGCAGGGTCTTGCATGGATATTTGAAGGCCGCGTTCATGGCACATTCATTCACAACAGGCAAAGGCGAAAGCAACCCAGTGTCCATCCACAGACGGTGGACACACACGATGTGGTCCATCCACACAGCGGGATACTGTTCAGCCTTGGAAAGGAAGGGAATTCTGACACGGGCTACAAGAGCTGTGAGGACATGACACCCAGCGAAAGCACGTCGGTCACAAAAAGCCACGTGTTGCAGGATTCCACGCACATGAGGTCCCCAGAGGAATCAGACTCACCGAGGCAGGGGTCGGAGAGTGGGTGCCAGGGGCTGGGGGAGGGGATGACGGGTCAGAGGCTCCTGGGGACAGGGCTTCAGTTTGGGGAGATGAAAGACGCTCTGGAGAGGTTGGCTGCGTGTACGTACACTCAGACTTACATACAGACTCTGCATCTGTGACACACACACACACAATGTATTTCACTACCACCAGACCGCACCCTTGAAAATGCTTAACATGGTAAATTCTCTGCACATGTTACCACAATAGAAAAAAACCACCAACACTTAGAAATCAATAAGCCGCCTCTCTCCCGAGCCACTAACTCTGCCTCTGGGGCGGCAGCGCGGCGCTCCTTCGGATGGCGTCTGAGCCTGACCTTGCGTCAGCGTCCAGCGGGCCCCGTGCCGGCCAGAGACGCGGCCCAGCGATGTAAACGAGGAGCAGGGCGGGCTGCGTGGACCACGGCTACGCTCGCCGTCTCTACGGCGACCCACGCGATGGTTCTTGTGCAACGGACACGCGGGATGGGCATCTTTTCAGTGAGGAATTTTCCCCACTTAAGTGGAATGTTTACATTAGCTCTTTTTTTTTAAAAGGTTGAAAGCCTTTAGCGTTTTTAACCCCAAACTAGAACGAAGAGTTTAGTGACTGTCCCTGCACACACGGCCCCCGAGCTCCTCATGGAGGCATCACGGTGAGGGATGATTTGTGGGGGGGGCTGATCTCATGCCGGAAAGACGCCCGGGGGGCGGGGGGACCGGGGCTGTGTGGTGGGAAACGTAGGGCTAGGCGGGGGTGGGGTTCGGTTGGAAAGAAGGAATTAGCTTTCTAAGGACAGCAGCTTTCTCGGCGTGGACAGGCCGCCTCGTGAGCTGTGACTGAGTCTTCGAGTCTTCATCTCGGGGAAGACGGCTGGGCCCCTGTGTGGGGCGGCCTGGGACCCTGCGTGCTGAGTCCCAGTTTCTTCGTGCGGGTTTTGCACCTGGTGCTCGTCACCCTGCTTTGGAGAGGCCTCCGGTTTCCCCACCAGCCGTGCAAGTGTCACCCCACGTCAGTGTCAGAGCCCTGCCCCGTCAGACCTCACGTCCACCGACTCCTGAGGGCTGCGGGCATCAGATGCCCCCCAACGTCGGGGCGAAGGGAGGCTGGGTGCAGGGGGTGGGGAGCGAGTTCCACGGGCGTCCTCGGCCCGTGTGGGCTCTGCTGTGAGAAAGCTTTGTGGGGCTGGACGCCCCACCCCATGTTTGCAGGGTGCACTTGAGGGGGCCTTCGGGGAAGCTCAGCCACCGCACAACGCTTGGCAAGTGAAGCAAAAGCTGATGGCAACGCCCATTGCGGCGTCCGCTTTGTGGAAACAGGAACGGGACTGTTGCTGTTACAGTAACAGTTTTCCAACACACCTGACTCGTCTACACGTTAACACGCGTTCACCAGCAAACTGGAGCCTTCACACCGGGGGCGTGTGGGCTTCGCGGAGGAGCCGTGAGGGCGGAGGGCACTGTCCCCGGCCCGAGGCCGGGTCCCAGGTGGCGTCAGAGCACACGCGTGTCTGCGGTGCTCACTCTGCTCCGCGCAGGGCTGGACGGTGGCGGGAAGCCCGCGGCAGAGCCTCTAGCCCACGTGCCCACAGGCCCAAGGGGCCCCGCCGGACCCAGCAGGGTTTTGGTAAAACGCCAAAGCAAGACTTGCGCTACAGGAGTCCGAAAATCTTCACACCCACCTTGAGAGAGCGGGGCTCACAAGCCTTCCGACTCCTAGAATGGGAAACGCAGCCCACGGCCCGGGGGAGGGAAGGGGCCGTCGCAGCCAGTGGTCCCCGAACCGCACACGTTGCCTGCATCTCGCCAGGAAGGCAGAGGAGGGCCTGCAGAGAACACGGAGGCCTGGGGAATCGCCCCCTTCCCCGGTGAGAGCCGCCCTGCTGACCTCCCACCCCTCCTGTGACGGGCGCCTGCTGGTACCTGAGTCCCAGCCCCCGCTGGGTGGCGAGGCTCAGGCAGAGCCCTTCATGGAAGCGAGGACAGGCTGCAGCTCCACATCCGCCTCAATTCTCCCTAAAATGACACCGCCACCACCGCATGGTGGGCAGGGCACCCGCGCCTCTCAGAGCGGCCTGGGCACAGCCCGGGCCCCTCCTTGCCACCCCGACTCCTCAGTCACCAGTGCTGGTCCCACCGCATGGCCTCCATTTTCTCCTGTTTTGACCTGGACACGAGGCCCAAGGGACCAAAAGCCCCAGCATCTGGGCATCGCCGAGGCCCCGCGACACACCCCGCCGTCCGAGCAGCTTCTGGAAAACCGCCGGGAAGCCATGGGACGGCTGACATTGGCACAGGTCTCACTGACGTCCGTTCAGACTCTCAGACCCCTGGTGGACTGCGCAGCGGGGCTGTCAGAACCCCGTGTCCCCAGCGAGGGACGGCTGGGAACCCGGGCGGGTCTGGTAACAGGTGAGGCGGCCCCAGGGCCTTAGACACTTGAAGCTTTGCACCTTCCCAGCTCTTCGCTGTAATTAACCCGTGCGCACAACACCCTGTGCAGAGCTGCGTCATCGTCTCCACTCGACGCTGAGGGAGACGGAGCGGCCCAGTGGCTTCCCAGAGGCCCCACGCCAGCCCGAGTGGGTCTGGGGCATGAATGACGTGAGCCGCACGGGTGTGCTGGCGGGGCCCTCAGGGGTGAGCCCCGTCTGGACGGCCCATCCAGCTCCGGGGTGACCTCCCGAGCCAGGTCACCAGGAAGAGTCTGACGGCGGACCCAGCGCACGTGCTGGCTCTGGCCTGTCCGGTGGGGCCCGGCCGCAGCCCTCTCCACGTGGAAGTGCCTGGCATCCAGCTGGAGGAGGAGCTCGGGCAGGCAGGTGACCGAGGGACAAGGGACGAGGAAAAGAGGAAGCATGGGGTCATCGGAACAGCAGCAGCAACAGGGTCAGCCCCAGGCTGGGGGAACGAGGAGACCCTGAGGCCCGGAGCCTGGCTGGAGCTGGAGCTCGGGGATGGTGGCCGGCAGGCTGCGGAGAGGCCGGGGCACACAGACGCCTCCTGGGCACCTTCTGTGGGTGGACACCACTCAGCTCAGCTCCAGCAGGCCCACATCCCAGGTTTCAGGGACCAGAAAGTGAGGTCAGGTCTCAGGCGGACTTGGAAGGGAAGGTAGGGCGTAAGGATGGCCGCCTGCTCCATCCACAGGGACGGGAGAAGGTGACAAAGATGTCAGCGGCACAGGGCTGTGCCGGGAGTGCTCAGGGCTGGGCAGGGACAGGAGGGCCCGCCCCAGGTGGGTCTCCGGCGGCAGGTCCTGGGGCAGCTGGAATATCCGAGGAGTCACATCCCAGCGGATCACAACCATCACCTCACCGGCCACCAGAACAGGGTGCTGTCACGAGAGCCCAGAAAGATGCCTCAACGTCAAAAAAAAAAAAAAAAAAAGGTGAACAAAACTGTCCCAGCATTTTCCTGCTTGTCTGATGAAAATGCAGGTTTGGAGATCACTCCTGAGAACGTTTCGTGCTGTCCTGCCAGGATGCTGACGGCAGTCGGCTGGAGGAATGGATGTTTGTTGAACGACTAACTGATAGCGAGGTTTACAGATGCTCAGAAGGGACCGACAGAACAAGGGTGTATTTGCCTTTGTCTATTTTACAACCCTTTCCTTTCACGTATGAGCGACGTTTCCTTGTAGGATCTTTGGGAAGAAAACCTGCAGTGAATTGTGTCACAGAGCTCACTGCTCAGAGATGGTGTTTAAGACCAGGTGGCAGCTGTTCCAGTGCCTTCCCTGGAGAAGAGGGGACTCCCCTTGGTGCCTCTGACACCTCCTGGGGACCCCAGGGGGTTCGGGGACCTGCAGGCAGGATGCAGGGAGGGGTGGGGGCCAGAGAGCACCCCAATAGGCCCCTGGTTCCACCCTATCTGAACCCCCAGAGTTTCCTGAAACGGCTGCACCCAAGCTGCTCCCCTGCGCACTCCTGCTCTCCTCCGTGTTCCCCTCGGTAGGGACGCATCTCCGGTGGGGACAGGACAGTTTCGTGGTTGTTGGGGTCCTGGCAGGCTCTCCTCTTCCCCTGGGACCAGTGCACAGGGCCTCCCTCTGCGGCGGGCCGCAGACACCTGCTTCATGCTTTGTCCAGGTCGGATTTTGTGGATGGCCACTGAGTGGAGATGGCGGAGCAAAGTGACAGGTGACGAGGGGGGCGGGGTCTGCACGGGTGTCTGCTCGGCCTTAGAAAGACCAGAACTTTTGTGCATTTGCTGCTGTCTCTGTGAGGAGGAAGCGTGCTGTCTGAGGATCCCATGAGCTCCCATAAGAGCCACTGGGCAGCCACCACTCCCACCCTGGCCGTCCGGCTGTGCTGGGCTGGGTTATAGCAGGGGTACAACATTTCCTTCTGGGACCTTATTTCAAATTTCACTGATCTAGAGCAGTCACACTTGACTCTTGGTCACGTTAACAGGTGCCGCCAAATGGACCATCAATGGGGAGGGGACAGCGGCCCTTCTGTTCAGGCAGGCTTGGGCTACAGAAGCACTTCTGCCTGGATGCCTGCCTGCTCTCCTAAGACCCAGCAGACCAGCAGGTCAGCACCTGTGCCCACGAGGGGCGAAGGAGCAGAGGGCCTGGGAGCCCCCAGGCCAGGCCGCTCTGGGTCCTCCCCCCGCACCACAAGCCTGAGTCCCTTCCTATACCGGCTGGATTTTGCGCCGGGCCCCTCCTGGGTCCGCAGAGGCACCGAGACCTGGAACCCCACCCACGCGTGTGGAGAAATGGCCGAAAGTGCGGAGAGCTGCCCATTGTGATGTCGCGAGGGGACCGCCACGGCGCCCCTTGGTCCTGCCCGCCGCCCTGTGCACCCTTAGACAGCGTTCTTGCAAATTTAAGAAGTTACAGAAAATCAACTCTTCTTTCATTTTGAAAGAGTATATGCATATACAAAAAAGAAGGTGCACGGATACTCAACGGCCCAAATCGCGGACAACTTTAAGGCCTCGAGCAGAGGCCCTTGCACTCCACACCCAGCTGTGCGAGTGCTGGTGCCCACGGCCAAGGGGCCTCCCGCCACGTCCGCTCGGGGTACGTTTCTGGCCCCCAAGGTCACAGCGTCCTTGACCCCTGGCATGAAGTGAGCTGACTGGAAGGATGGGAGACAGGCCCACCTTCCCCTTGGCTCACCTGCCTTGGGGGCGTGTGGGGGCAGGGCTGGGGGAAGCCAGGCCGCCCCACAGGCCGCCTGGTGGCCCGACGACCGCTGACCCGCTGATCGGCCGCCCCTGGCCTGGCTGGTCTGCAGCCCTACCTCAACAGTGAGCTTGCCCCGGGCCCCTCCTCCCACCATTAAATTCCATTCAATCACACCTGGCGGTGCCGTCTGCAGGCCCCAGATGTTATCGCCACAGACCTTCCTTATAAACCGACGGTGAAACCCGAGTGGTCGATGGGCCCGGCTAAGCAGCTGGTCCTCTGACCTGACTGCATTAAACGGGCCTATCAACGTGGGTTTAGTATAAACACCATTTCCCAGAGCCCCTCGTGAAGTCAGGGGCGAGGAGCAGCTGATGAGGCCGAAGCGTTTTTAACAGCAACTCTTGTCCTACAACACCAAGGGGATTTGCCGGGTATCGGGGGCTTTATAGACCACAAGAACATGCTGAAAGAATTAAAATCCTTTAAGAAGGAGAAACTGATGGTGACAGTCCTTTCGGAGGACGGGTGCTGGGGGTGGCAGCACAGGAGCCGGGCAGAGGGCTGGCCTGAAACGCTGTCTCCTCAGGTGGCAGATTTCAGCGGCTTCTCTTGTTCTTCCTCCGCCGTCTGCGCTCAGGGCCACGCCGGTAGAAAGGGGAAAAATGGCCCCGCTCACGGGTGGTGGACCCTTTAGGAGAACCGGACATGCTCCTTGTCCTGGTATGGCTTCGAACTGCCGAAGGCTGGGCCCCCAGGCGACGTTCTCGAAACTCCCTCTCGGAAGGGGGTCCGCACGCGTGCCCGGGGTGGGTGAGGCAGCCACCGCGACCCTGTCCTTATTTACTGAGGTGACCCGTGGGTGAAACTTGGGCCTTCTATAAAATGTAAGAATCCCCTCATGATTTGTAAGCAAATATGCCTCAACCTAAGGTTATTTCGCAAGAGAAGACCAACCTTGGAAATATCTGTTTAATTTTTTTTTTAACTTTGTGTAAAAAAAGAATTCACTTTGCGGCTTAGCTTCCAAACAAGGAGGCAACTGTCGCTTTCTCCTAAAGCGCTCACTGGTCCTATTCTAAATAAATGTACAGTCGTCCGATCTATAAGCCCTAAGAGATTGCTTTGAAAAATAAGTTACCAAAGAGATTTTTAAAAATCTTCAAACTGTAAATAACAGGCAGACACTCTGAACAGTTTCAGAAACATGGCGAAGGAAAGCAACCCAAACATCAAACAGAACATCCGGCGTGAAGGGACAAACACGAGCAACTTAGAAACAAGTTTTTGGAACATATGCTGCTTCTAGCGACATGTCACAGAGTTCTGCCGAGTCACACGAGCACAGGGCTGTCAGCTCAGGACACCAGGCCGGGGAGGAAACGGGGATTTTCACGCCGAACCTCTCACATCCCCTGGGTTTAGTGATGAGCCAGCCATGTCCACCTGCACCTGATACACCAGGGCCCGAGGATGCGGCAGGACGGAAAGAACTGCACGCCTTTTCGTTCCTGCAGGAGGGGGACTGAGAGCATGTGCGCCTGGGGGTGAGGGCCTGGCTGGCGCCCCCAGGCCCTAGGCCCCGCTGCTTCCCAGACCCTCGCTGTCCGGGACCGTCAGACCCCAGGGTCTTCGCGGCGCTTCCCGCCCTCGGGACTCAGCATCTGTTTAGAGAAAGATGATTTCACGACTGATACCGCCCTCTGTCCCTCAAACAAGAAGAAAGAGCCTGTGCTGTGGGACTGGGGGTGTTGAGATGACACGGTCACCTCTGCAGCGGGCTTGGTGGCCTCCACGTAGGAAGCCGGCCGGCCCCCAAGAGCAGCCATGGCCCATCCGGGGACTGGGGGGGGGGAGTTTTCCAGGACCCCAGCCCCCAAAGAGCCTCCTCAGGCCCACCGAGCTGGGGAGGACCACGGGCACTGCCCGCCCGGGTGAGGAGCTGGCCTTCCGGGCTGGGGGCCGAGGGCCGATCCGAGCTGCCTGGAGGCCCAGACGCAGAGGCCGCCATGGACTCAGCTTCCAAGAGCAACACTCTTCCTGCTCTGACTTGAAAAGCTGCCCAGAACGAAGGGTCTCAGTGGGCTCTCCCACCTGTCCTGAGGCCCGGGGGACACACCGGCCACCAGATGTGCCTTTCCCCGTCGACGTGACAGGCTTGGGCGCTGGGGGACCCTCAGCCCTCTCGGTGCCCAGGCACCACGACTGGAAACACTGCTCAATGTCCCTCACTCAAGTGGAACAGGCTTATCCGTGCGGGGTGAGGCCGAGAAAAAGCGCATCCATATGAAAAAAAGCTAGACTTGTCCCCAAATTGGTTTTATAATTGAAAGGACATTTACACGGAGGTCGATTAAACAAGTTCGATTCTCAAAACACAAATCTTCCTCCGGTACCAACAGCTCAGCCGTCCCACATTGATAACCATCGCAGCAGCGCCTTCTGTCTTCAGCTGTATTTTTAGTTTTCACTCTGCATTCCATGTTTCCAAAAGCTGAAGTCATCCGCAGGTCACCCCGTGGCCTGGGGCGAGTACCTCACACTTAACGAAACGCACCTTCTTCTGAAACACGGAAACTCTGGCTCGGAGGCTGGATTCGGGGAGCCACGCCTCTGACAAGCTCTTCACCTGCCCTCCTGGGTGGCGGGCGGCGGGCTTTGCTCCGTTTTGCTGTCACCGTGGAGCTGCAGGGCTCTTCGAAATTCTAGACAATGGAGCTCATTTCCATGCTGCTCTGCGGCTCTCCTGCTCTCTGCTCCCAACCGCGGGGCCGCAGGCGGGGGCCCAGACCTGACAGCTCCGCCTGCGAACCCCGGGCCCGCAGGCGGAGCTCTGAGCTGTCATCAGTGCCCTGTGCTGACCCCTCCCCAGCGACCGGCCGATGGGGACGCCTGCCTGCGGAGGGCTCACCCGCCCTCCTGCAATGCCAACGCGGTCGTGCTGGGGCTTGTGTGCAAGGCTGCCGCTCCCTTGACGCCTGAAACCCAAGGGCCTTCCTGCCTGCCGGCTGCTCTTCCGAGAGCCCCGGGTGACCAGGAGCCCAGGCTCCTGCTGTGATCCAGCCAAAATCACACCTGACACCCTCGCCGCCCCCAGAGCTTGGCGTCCAGCGTGAGCCACTTGGAAGGGAAATTGAAACACGGAGTGAACACACTCAACGCCCCTAAATGTGCACGGGTCAAAACCAGGCCTCTGTGCCAGCTCGCACCCCTGTGTCCCTGCTGCCAGGACACCCATACCTGGCGGGCGCTGCCCTCGGGAAGGACGGTGGCCAAGGGGCCAGCCGATCTACAGAGACTCTGCACCACGTTTTCCCACAAGATAAAGGTGGTCTGGTGCCCACGACATGATGCTCGGATGAGAGACGGGAAGGGCAGGGAGTGGGGGGGCGGGGGTGGGGGCATCAACGGGAGGGTGGCCGCACTAGGGGGAGGCCTGCGAGTGTGTGCACATGCGCCTGTGTGCGTATGTGCCTGTGTGGGTGTACATGTGCGTGTGCCTGTGTCTGCGTGCACGTTGTCTGCACGCACGTGTGCCCGTGTCTGTGTGCACGTGTGTGTGCCGGTGTCTGTGTGCACGTGTGTGCCTGTGCATATGTGCACGTGTGCATGTGCTTGTGTCTATGTGCATGTGCCCCCCCCCTTCTGGGCTCCTTGAAGCCCCAGGCTTTGGCGAGGTGGTCAAAAGTAGACTTTATTTTTGAGAGCAGGTTAGACTTGCAGAAACACCACACGTCCTGCCCCGGGCAGGACGCCCTCGCCGTTAGCACCTGGCGTCAGGGCAGCATCTCTATTGCAATGGCTGAGCCCACGCTGGTGCACTGACCACAGTCCGCACTTGACCCCGGGGGCCACTCTCCACGGCGCAGGACCCTCTGGGTTCCGACAGGTGTACCACGTTGCCCATCGCATCACGGGTTGTACGGAATCATTCTGCTGCCTTATCGACCTCCCACCCCTTTGATCCCCAGGAACCAGTCGACTTTCCACGGTCTCCACAGTTTTGCCTTTTCTAGGATGTCACAGAGTTGGAATCACATGGCGTGTCGCTTTTGCCGGGTGGCTTTTTCATTTGATGATATGCCTTCAAGCATCCCCCTTAACAGCGCCTTGGGACTTGACGGCTCATTTCTCTCAGAACATCAACTGGAGGAGCTCTTGCTTCCAGGGTTTGGGGATACAAGCACGTTCACGGCAAACCGTCACATGCAGCTGTTACGTGGATCTAAGTTGGACAAATACCAAACAGTGTGATTGCTGGATCCTACGCTAAGCTTATGTTTTGCTTTTTTAGAAACGCCAAACAATCCTTTCCCACCAGCAATGAAGGAGGGTTCCTGCGGCTCCACGGCTCTGCCAACGTGCGGTGTTCTGGATTTTCAATATTCTACTGGGTGTGTAGGTTTCTCACTTTGGTTTGAATTTCCATCCCCTAATGACACATGCTGCGCAGGCAGCATCTTTTCATGTGCTTATTTGCCATCTGCATGTCTTTGGTCAGGTGTCTGTTTAGATCTTTTAACCACTTTAAAATTGGGTCGTTCATTTTCTTTTTGTCTTTTTTTGGAGGCGGGGGGCCAGGCACGCAGCATATGGAGGTTCCCAGGCTAGGGGTCCAGTCAGAGCTACAGCTGCCAGCCTACACCACAGCCACAACCACAGCCACGGAGGATCTGAGCTGTGTCTGCAACCTACACCACAGCTCACAGCAACACCGGATCCTTAACCCACTGAGCGAGGCCAGGGATCGAACCAGCAGCCTCATGGTTCCTAGTTGGATTCATTTCCGCTGCGCCATGATGGGAACTCTGGTCATTCATTTTTTTTTAATTGTTGAATTTTAAGAGTTCTTTGTATATTTTGGATACAGGGCCTTTATCAGATACAAACTTTGCAATGATTCTTCTCCAAGTCGGTAGTTTTTTGGTTTGTTTTTTTCCTTAATCTGCTTCACAAAGCTGAGGTTTTGATTTTAATGACGTCTCACTTAGGAACTTCTTCTTTCGTGACTATGCTCTTGGCGTTTTACCTAAAAACTCCCAGGCCACTGGATCATCTAGAGTTTCTCCTATGTTATCTTCTAGAAGTTCCTTCCTTTTGCGTGTTACATTTAGGCCTGTGATCCATGTTGGCCTAATTTTTGTGAAGGGTGTGAGGTCTCTGTCCAGGTTCTCTTTTTCGTTTCTTGGGGGAAACATGTGCATGTCCAGTTGCTGCAGTGCCACTCGTTGAGAAGGCTGCCCTCTCTCCCTGAAGGGCCTTTGCTCCTTGGTCAAAGACCAGCTGACTGTGTGCGAGAGGGTCTGTTCCCGGATCTGTGTGGCCGCCCTTCTGCCAAGGCTGCAGCGGCCGCAGCAGGGCCACCCCCCACTCCTTTTCCAGGTTGGGTGGCTTTCCTGGCGGGCTTGTCTTTCCAAGTAAACACGACCACCACATCGTCAGTGTCCACAGATGCAGCCTGTGTCGCTTCCCTTCTTTACGAAGGGCTCGTTTTAGCTTCGTTTCTTTGGCAAGGTAAAGCCTACTGGTGTTACATGCCCTTAATTTCTATTCGTTTGAGGAAATCTTCATCTCTCCTTTGCTCTTGAAGGGTGACTTCACTCCATACGCAATTATAGGTGGAAAAACTTATTTTTGTCTTTTTTTTTTTCGGTCTTTTTAGGGCCGCCCTGCGGCATGTGGAGGTTCCCAGGCTGGGGGTCGAATCAGAGCTACAGCTGCCTCATGGTTCCTAGTCGGATTCCTTTCCACTGCACCATGACAGGCACTCCCATTTCAACACGTTAAATATTTCACTCTACTCTCTTATTGCCTGCGTGGTTTCTGAAGAGAAGTCTGATATAATTCTTCCCCCCGTTCCTCTGCAGATATGGTGGTTTTCTCCCCACCTCTGGCTTCTTTCAAGATGTTCTGTCTTTCATTTTCTGCACTTTGACTGTGACACACCCGGCCACGGTTTTTGGTATTTACTTTGCTGGGAGTTCTCTGAGCTTCCTGGATCTGTGGCCGGGTGTCTGTCATTAACCTGGAAACATCTCAGTCACTTTGCTTCAATGGTTCTTCTGTTCTCTCTCTTCCTCTTCCTCCTGCTAGTTCCATCATGTGAATGTTACACCTTTCGTCAGTGTCCCACACTTTGTGGATATTCTGCTCCAGCGTTTTGCATTCCTTTTCCTCATTGCTTTTCCGTCTCAGAAGTTTCTACTGACATGTCTTCGAGCGGGTTCTCTCCTCAGCCTCGCCCTGATAAACCCATCAAAGGCAGGCTTCCTTTCTGTTACACCTGCTGTCCACCTTCCCACAAGGGCACTTGGCGTGTGAACCTAAAGTCTGATAACCCCACATCTCTCCCATATCTGAGTCTGGCTCTGACGCGGGCTTTGTCTCTGCAGACTGTGGTGGTGGTTTTTTGGTTTACACTCTTTTTTTCTGTTGATTTGCACTGTTCCGTCAATTTCTGCTGTACAACCGTGCTTTCTGCCTTTAGCACGTCTCACGGCTGTGAGCTGGGCTCACGTTCTGGAGGCAGGGACCTTCAGCGTGTGGTCTTGGGTCCAGGTGGTGAGGACCTGGCCGTGTTTATTGGCTGATGTAGCAGCAGGTGCCAGAGGCCAACATTTCCTCCCGTGCCCTCGTTTTTGTTTCCTTGTGTGTTTTTGGACTTCCCTAGAGACTCCTTCTTAAGCAGCGTCTGAATCTTGCAGTTGTAGCTCTCCCCGTGTTGTTACACAGGAGCCCGTTGGCGAGGCCTTGGTGTGGGGGAAGGATGCTCCGTAACCACTTGGCGAACCTCGTGCTGTCACTGGGCCCGTGTCCCTGTCTGTGGCCATCTCGGTCTCCCTCTCCATCTGCAGGGAGACGGAGGCTCATGGGGCTGGCAGTGCGTATCTGCCTCCCTGCGGCGTCAGGCTCTGGGGAGACATTTTCCCAGGAGGAACGTGAGCAGAGAGCTCTGGACACACACTTCAAGGCGGTGACGCTCCTCCTCCCCCCAGCAAAGTGCCAGGTGGCTTTCTCCCGCCCTCGTACTGCGAGCCAGGAGGCGGAGTGGCTTCTGGCCTGTTCAGCTCGTTTTATTCCTGTGAAGATGTCCCCGCTGTCCACGGCAGGGTGGAAGCTGGGAGTGAGTTCAATGGACCTTTAATGTACTTTTGTCTTCAACTAAGAGCAACTCAGACCCACACGGGAAGGTCACCCACAGGCAGGAGCAGAGCTGAAACCAGACAGGCACAACACTTGAGCTCGGGACTCAGAGATTTTGTAACTATTTATAAATTCCTATACTAAGGGATTTCCCTGTGCCAAAATCTATTTTCAGGCATTTCTTTTGGTTATTTAAACTTATCGTAAAAGATCACTTAAAATATTTTCATTTACACGAGCAGCAGAACACAGCCCAGTCAGTGGAGTCACTAAACACTACACGGGTTTCATTATTTGTTTAAAACAAGCACCCATCACAGCACCTTGTAACACCTGGAGTACGGCTCTGACAGCCAAGTAACACACTGTCTAAGTGAGAGCTGCTTTTACCAAAATAACCCGAGACGAGACTGCTTTCAAGAGGTGTACACAGCCCCCGGGTGTGCATGTGCACACCCGCGCACACGCACTGCACAAATGGAGCAGGGCACCACCGGCCAGCGCCTCTGCCCTGAGGCCAGGATGCTGGGCCCCCGGACCTGAGCGAGGCTCCCTTTGCACTGGGTCCCAACCCTGGCTGGGAGGGAGCTCAGGGTCTCTCCTCCAGGGAGGCGCCAGGACTGTTCCTGGCCCTGGCGTGGGCAGGGAAGAGCTTTAAAGTATAAATAGAGCCGGGGACAATGACTGTCTATACTTAGAGGTGACAACAGCACGAAACAATTTAGGTCAGCTGATGCAAGAGCTGAGAGGCTGAACCTTGGCAGCAGCTGGCCAGGGCCGCATCCATCACCAGGCCAGACCAGAGCGCCCTCTTTACAGCCGCTGGTCTGTTCAGGTCTGCTCTGAGCTCCCCGTGCGCGCTGATATTGGCCCTGCGGGGAGTTTAAGCCCACGAATGGCCCTCGGAGGTGGAGGAAGGCTCCCACATGCTGCAGGCCAAGGGCGAGTGGGCCGCCGCCTGCTGCTGCAGCTCCGCGCGTGTGCCGTCTGTGAAAACGCACGGAGAGCATTTCATTGCAGGCAAATCATATCTTGCACTCTCACAACAGCAAAACTGCAGGAACTTCAAAGGGATTCCAGTCCAACTGGACCTATCACTACAAAACAAATTTTAACTTTATTGTTAGCCAGACCACAAAGGGGCAGAAGCTGTGCCAAAGTAAATGCTCTTGAAATTGCCTCTCTCCATTACCTTTGAACAATTAATTGGTCTCCTGGAGACAAGGGGGGGAGAAAAGAAAAGAAAACAAAATAAAAGATTGACAATGGAATATATTGTTCTTGGATGCTGTAGCACGGATAAACCATGTTCACGCGGCACAAATACCTGCCAGCTTGATCATTAGTTTCAACGAGTCTGTAGCTGCACACAGGAGCCTGGGTGCTGTAAACCGAAACAAGGCTCCTCGGCAGATGACACTTTCAGCAGCTCGCAGAGAGGCTTCTACCGTATTTACGGCAGGCCCTTCAATGGACCGTCCTCGTGGTCCCCAGACTGCACGGGTGAAGCGCGTCTCCGTGGCTGATGCCAGGTCCCAGGTCCCAGGGCCCCGTGCCCAGGCGACCTCTTCCCAAGGCCTCCAAAGAGATAGGACACGGCCCTGGGCAGTTGGGAAAGCCAACAGGACGGGGAGGAGGGGCTGCAGGGACCGAATGGGGCCCAGCCCACATCCGTCCCAGAGATCAGAACGCCCCTGGCGGTGACAGGCGACAGGCATCCTCTTCCAAAGCACCGTCCAGCCTGCGGCCCCAGCAGATGTTCCGTCTGATTCTTGACCGAGGCTCCATTTCTTAGGTCGGGAGTGACACCTGTCTTCTGGCCCCTGCCCCCGCGTCCTGGGAACTGAGCCTGGGCGCAGAATGTCACAGCGATAAGGCCCGCTGAGGCCATCATATTCAGGGCCAAGTGTACTCGGGGCCACACCTGGGCTGGCAGAACCACCAACAGTTTCCCTAACTGCCCTCGCTCGGAGGGCACCCGGCGACTCCAGCCCGGTGTCACTCTGACAGTGATGCAGGTGGCCTGAGGCGGCCTCTCGTGACAAAGCACCGAGTGACACTTCCTGAAGAAAAGGCGCACGGCTGGCCGGGGAGCACCGCACGCTTGGTCTGCTCTTGCCGAAGGTCTGCACCCACCGCGGCTCCCAGGGAGAGGGCGGGAAAGGAAAGGGGCAGCACACACGCGTGCTCATGTACACTCGCACACGTTCTCACGCACACACGTGCACACACACATTCTCGCTCTCACACACACACAAGCCCACCCACACACGCACCCCGAGAGGCGATGGGCACAGGGCGTGTCAACGCAGGAAGGAATGTGAGCACCTGCCTCGGGGCGGTGTCCTGCCAGCCGGACAGGCCAGCGCTTGTCGAATGTGACGCGGCTTCTGCTTGACTGATGCGCGTGACATCACACTGCAGAGTCTGTCACATTCTTGGAAGAGTCGCTTGCTTTCAGTCGCGGGTCCCATGGGCCCGCAGGCCCGGCCGGCCGGCGCTCGGAGGCTGGGCCTGGTGTCCAGGGCCGCACAGCAGCCTCCCCGCACAGCACTGCACGGGGCTGGAAGGGAAGCAGCAATGCCGTGCACCCCATTTCCAAAAACCCACGGGGCCTAGTCACGTGGAAACGTCTCCTTCCGATTCTGCTAGAAAGGCTGTGTCCGAGGCACAGAGCTGGGGGCACGTGGCCTCCCAAGTGCCCCAGCCGCTCGCTCTGCTCCAGGCTGCGGGGCCCTCTTCTCTTCCCAAACACGAAGCTTCCTCAACGCCGACGCTTTTTCCCCGCTCGTGCAGTTGTGAGAAATTTGATGGGATTCATTCATTTCATTCTATGATTTATTCTGAGACAAACTCAAAGAAAAGAGGAAGAGGGGACGACCAGAGGAGCCTGGCGCACTCTGTAAGGTCACCCGCTGGGAGAAGGCCGGCACCGTCTCAGGGCCTGGCAGGGTCCCCTCCCGGCCCTGCCCCCACATCGAGGTCAGTGGCGGCCAGGCTGCTGGCCTTTCTGGTCAGGCTCACGAAGACCTGCCACCAGGACGGGCCCGGCCTCCCCACTGGCAGCTCTGGGCCCCGGCCGACTAGGGCCTGGCAAGCAGGCAGACACGCCAGCCGGGAGGGCACCCCCCCACACCGAAGCTCTTCCGAGAGCGTGGCCTCTTCGCCAGACCTCCTGAAATTTCAGCTCATTGAAGAAGCGTCTCTCTCGGCCCAGCTGGCCCGGGAGGCCCCAGTCTGAGGCGTCTGCACCTCCACGTGCAGGAGGACCGGCAACCTCACCGTGGCTCTCGTCGAGCGCCTCGCTCGGGGGAGCTGTTCCTCTCACGTCTTTCGGTATCACTGATGGCTCCAGTTTGGGGTCCTAGGATGTCAGTTTTAAGTCTTGTCATGGGGCACATTATCTTAACCCCAGAAACTGGCCGGAAGGCTGGTGTCCGAGGCCCAAGAACGCCGGCTCCAGAGCTGGTTCTGCTCTTCGAGTCAGCCACCAGCATGTGTGTTCTTTTGTTGCAGGGGTTTCAAGGACGGAGGTGACTGCACATAAAATACGGTAAGCTGGCGCTGGGGAATGAAAGCTTTAGACGTAAGAGGTGTTTTCATCTCACTTGCGTTTTCTCTAAATTTGTCTTCATTTAACTGTAAAAAGTCACTTTGCGTCCTTCCAACTGCATTTACAATCCACAAGATGAGGTCACAGGCCCCCGGCTTCTCAAGCGTAACTAGCCATACTTCACCTGTGCTAAAATCCCCCAGATCATCAACAGAGGTTTTTCTACCCCTAAGTCCAGTATGTTTTAGAACAGCAAAGAGTGGACTTGGGGCTCCGCAGACCGGGTCTGTCTAAATGGAACTGCCGTCTCCGAGCTCTGTGCTGCGATGCAACGAGCCTCAGCGCCCTCGTTTGTAAAGTGAGAAGAGAGGCGAAAGCACCCAATTTACAGCGTTGCTGTGAGGAGCCCCTGGGTCTCTCAGGTGCGCCCCTGGAGAGCAGAAGGGCCGAGCAGTTTTGGAAAACAGTTCTGCTGAGTCTGAGGCAGATGAAAACGCACTTCCCATGATGAACCAGGAATCCTGTTTGCCAGAATCAACCCCACAGAAACCGACCACGAGTCCACGTGAGCCCAGAACCCGCAACACGCACGCCTCCCCCCAGCGGGGCGCCGGGGCCTTCAGCTCTGATGCGCACGGGGGGGCAGGGAATATGAGGCAGCGACACAGGGACGGACGCGGAGAGCCACTGTCACGAAGAAAAGGCGACACCAGACTCCGAGCGAGTGACCCCCTTTCTGTGACACCCAGGAGCGAAGAGGCCAGAGTGGGGAGGGATGCTGCGAGGGGCAGGAGAGGACCCTGGACGGTGGCCCCAAAACACATCAACCCCAAAGAAGGTTCGCCTCCTTAAAGCTGGGGTTGGCCAACTGCTGCCCCCTTCGGCTGCCACCCGGAATTACAACCTGCCAGGTCTGCTCACCTGCGGGCCGGAGCCCCACTGACCTGACCTCAGACTCCAGTGCTGCTTTTCCAACACGTCCTCCTCACGCGACACCACTCGCTGCAAACCCACTTACCCGCCCCCAGGAGGCGGGAGGCTTAAAAGGCGGCACAGGCGTCACGGGCACCGTGGCGCTGCGGGAACACCCCTCCGTCCGCGGAGACCGGTCCATGAATGCAGCACCTCGGGTCCTGCGACCGAGAACTTGGACCTGAGCCCTAAAGTAAGTCAAAACCCTGTTTAATCTTCAGAAGGAACGAAGAGGCCACGGCGCCAAGTCCTGCTCTCTCCTGCGCTCTCAGAGGACGGACCCCGCACCTCCAGACCGGGGCTCCCTTGCCGGGGCCTCTTCGCCTGCTCAAGCCTCCCCATCGGCGCCGAGGGGCAGGTGCTGGCCCCAGCGTCCCGTAGGAGGCACCGACCGGACAGCGCGGGAAGGGGCCCAGGGCACGGAAGTGGGCACTTTAGGCTCAGGGCGAAGGAAAAATCATGGCTCTTTCACTCAATATTTCTTAGGGTTCCTTTTTTTTTTTTTGGTCTTTTGTCTTTTTAGGGCCACACCCGTGGCATCATATGGAGGTTCCCAGGCTAGGGGTCTAATAGGAGCTACAGCTGCCAGCCTATGCCAGAGCCACAGCAGCGCCAGATCCAAGCCGCATCTGCCACCTACACCGCAGTGCACGGCAACGCCGGATTGTTAGCCCACTGAGCGAGGCCAGGGATGGAACCCACAACCTCATCGTTCCTCGTTGGATTCGTTTCCGCTGTGCCACGATGGGAATCTGAGGTTGCTGATTAATAATGACTTTTTTTCTTTTTTCAGCTGTGCCCATGGCGTATAGACGTTCCTGGGCCAGGGACCAAATCCAAGTCGTAGCTGCCCCAATGCCCGGCCCTTAAGCCACTGAGCCCCAGCAGGAACTCCATTGATAATGATTCAACTATCACACTCTGAAGCCCTCTTTTTCCTTCGCCCGAACCCTCCATCTCTTTCTTCTTCTGGGGGATCGTGCCCTCGGGCAGAGGACAGGGCCATGCTCTGGGACAAAGCGGGGCTGCAGGCTGGGGACGTGGGGCCGTCTGGGCGGCAGCAGGGTGGGGGCCTGCCGCCCTGACCCCTCGCTGCCGTCTCTGGCCGTGGCTGCGCGGGGGAGCAGAGCCGGCGTTTCCCAGGCTCTGGTCCCTGAAACCCAAGAGGACGCTGCTCCTTCCTGCAGCCCGAGCGGGCCTTCAGTTGGTGTTGGGACTTGTCTGGTTCTCCCTCCAGAGAAGGACGCCTGCCAAGTATCTGCCATTCGCGCTCAAGTCGCCAGGCAGCAGGAAGCCGCACCCGCGGCCAGCGCCAGGCTGCCGTCACCGCTCCGCCTCCAGAGCAGCGGCAGGCGGCTCCAGGGCCCCGCGGGCCACGCGGACGCCCGGCCTCCGTCTCTGCAAAACATCCCCTCAGCCGGGCGAGGACGCGCGCTCTCCCCTCTGATGCACCAGCGCTCTCCTCCCAGGATGCTGTTTCCAGCCGGTTGAGGCCTCGCTCGGCATGGATGCCCCAACGGCCACCCTGGGAAGCACGTGCGCTCCTCGCTCCCTCGGGGCAGGCCTCTGGCCGTCGTCTAAGGCTGGCTGCATGCGGTGTAGATGCAGCAGGGCGGCGCTGCTCTGGCTGGCAGGCCCGGCCTCAGCCTCGCTCTACAGGAGGTGAAGGCCACTTGCCACCCGAGGGGTCAGTGAGCGAGGGGACTAAACCAGTCACTGCACCCGCCGGACATGGTGACTCAGTTTTGACCAGATTTTGAAAGTGAGTGAAGCTGAAATTCGGTTTTTTATAGTCAGATAATGGCGCCATCTGTTGAAACACGGCAAAACTTGACTTCCTCCAGCCCAAAGAAGAGCTCCTCGGAGGAAAGGCAGGCAGCTGGGACTCCCGGGGAGAACTGGAGCCGGTGGGGGTTCGGTCCATCCCTGTTTCGGGCTGAATCGCAAGAGAAGAGGTGAGCTGCCAGCGCCCTCCCAGTGCCGCCGGCCTCGGGTTTCCGAGGCTTTACGGCCGGGAGACGCGCAGCAGTGGCAAGCACAGGCCTGGCGTCAGGGCCCGGGGGCGCGGCTCCCGCCCCACAGGCACAGAGGCTGCCCGCATTCCGGAGCGAGATGGGCCCAAGGTCAGCCAGGTGGCGAGGATGGAGCTCAGGACCCGCGCTCAGTCCCCAGACGCTCGGAGTCTTGCTGCGTGGGGTGTGGGGCTGGCGTTCAGGTGGACACCTGGCAGGCGGGCAGGGGGCGGCTGTACTGGGTGCTGGCAGGGCACTCGGGAGACAGAGGTGGGCAAGGCTGGGCTGTGCTGGGGGCGGCTCCTCAGCGGAGGCTCCACGGACAGAGGCACAGACACAGGGACCAAGGGAGTGAGGGGCCGCCCTGACCTCCAGCTTCCTGCAACCCCGTCCACATACCCGGGGCAGCAGACGGGCCAGGAGGCTGCGGAGAGGTGAGGGCACTGGGGAGGAGGGCGGAGGGCCGATCATGGAGGGGGCCGGAGGGGAGGTTGTGGGCGACCCGGGGTTCTGTGTGGAGGGAGGGCGGGGGGAGGGCCTGGGGGGCAGTAACCACGAGCCCAGAGCTCTGAAGCATCGCTCTGGCTGCTGTCCCGGGGCTGAGCTAAGGGGCAGGGAGGAGGAGGTGGCGGTGCTGGATCCTGGGCACCTGCTTCCTTATAAAGGAGAGGGGCTGATGGGGGAGACGTGGGTGCGAGAGAAAGAGAGACTCCGCAGAAATAATCAGCATGAGGACTGTGCAGATTTGCGATAGTGACTTTTCCAACTTTGGTTTCTCTTCAAGGGCCATGAATTTATAAAAAAAAAAATCGACTCTCCATATACACACCTAAGCTTTGACGGGAAATCCACAACAGGGCTGTGACACGCGTCGTTTGCTCTGGAATCACTAAAGCCCACGTCGGAGAAGGCGTATTTTCCCGGTTGCTGCTGTCAGACGACTTTCCCAGAAAACCGTCCCGCAAGGAGGCTGCTGAGAAGGAGGCTCTGAACCACCGTCAGCGCCAGGGGCTGCTCCGGCCTGAGCCGTCTTGCAGGCCAGAGACACGTCTCTAAGCCCTGAGGAGACCCGGAGGCCTCTGCAAACGTGAGCTGAGAGCCCATAAAATTGCTTGAGCGCAGGCCTCTGCAACGACTCTGCCACGAGCCGTCCACGCTGTCACTACCTATTACGAAGTGACTTATTCTCTGAACACACCGTCTCGTGACTCATGCCAGCTGGGCACTGGGCGAGCTGGGGACACCCCGAGTCACGGCTGGTGTGGGGCTGAGTAGAGCTGTGACTGAAAATCACACCCACGTGGTGCACTGGACACACTGGCCCGTCGTGCTAGGCTCCTGGCTCTCAGGGGAGCACGTTTCTGGCGAGCTGGGCAGGCACACTTGTGGCTCCAGCAGCCATGCCATCCTTGCTGATGTGCAAACCTCCTTCCTCTTTTCGATTTCATCCCTAGGTTTCTGCGCCAGTTGCCTTTCCACGGCCTGCAAGGGACTGGAACACAGGTCTAGAGCAGTGCCCGCTGCAGAGGCAAGACCTTCTGACACTCCGGCCAAGGCCTGTGGATTCTGTGCTCTGTAGCTTGGCTCTGTTCCCAGCCACACGTGAAAGTCTGGGCCTCTAACCCTTCTGGGGGGTTCTTCCCGGCCTCAGTGAGTCTCCACACACGTGTGGGGCTCAGTTCTCTCCTGCACATGCTGGGGGCCTGGCACAGCTCTGCCCTGCATCCTCCTGCTGCTTGCCCTCCTGGACTGTCACCTCTGTCCCCTCAATGTGGGCGTCCCCGCCTCTCCCGACTCTTGTCCCTGTGCTGTGTCTTGGAAATGGGCAGGGCGGTGAGCCGGGCCGTCAAGGGCCCACGTCACTTTGTTCCTGTTTCTTGCTGCCGGACGTCGTGAGCACCGAGGACCAGTCTCCCACGTGTTCCGTACTTTCTGTTTCGCTTGCTCTGGACAGGACGGCGAGTTGGGTCCCTGTCCCTCCCGCTCAGCTGGGTGTGGGCACCCTGTACGCTCAGCTCTGTTATCACCTGGCACGGCCACCAGCGCCTGCCTCCTTCAGAGAAAAGCACGTCAAGCGGCAAAGGATGCAGTGTCACAGCAGGAGTGCTTGTGTGTCTGTCTCCCCTTCGTCGTGGGCTGGCGGGGACATGCCCCCAATGAGCTGCGCTTCCGCCCATCCCCCCACGCAGTCGCTGCCCCCACTTTCAATGTGAGACTCGCCCGAGGTCGTGACGCTGCTCAGCGTCAGGCCGCGGGCTGCAGCGAGCCCGTCTGGTTCCCAGGCCTGAGCCCTGAACACACTCAAGAGGAGCCCACGGGCCTCCAGGGGCATCCGGGAGCAAAGGCCGCACCGGGAGGGCCCCTCCCGGGAACCTGGAAACGAGCCGAGGAGCCACCCCGCCCGAGGAAGAAAGCGCCAGGATGCGCGGCTGTCAGCGTCCGAGTAACTTTTAAATGTCAGGAACATCCATTTTAAGATGCTGAAAAGGTTTTAACAAAACATTTGATTTCAATGAAATCTAAAGACTCGGATTTAATGCTCTTTAGGGTCACACAGATAGAGTCGCCTGGACCCCAGTTTCAGAGCTGCTCACATTTCCTAACGCGCAGGTTAAAGTCAGCCCATTCGTGCGGCGTCCTTAGCGGCATCTGCTCCGGGCCGTTACTGCACTGACCTGACCCGAAAAGGGCGGCTTTGCAGGGACTGCGGCTCAGAGAGGCCAGTGGCCCGTGCAAGGTCGCACGGTGGTGAAGGTGGTGCTGGGGGTTTGCTACGTCTTCCACGCTTGCTGAAAATCCATCAGACTTAGTTCACTAGGTGTTTGCCACTGGCACGTCAGTCCTGTGTGTGCGTGTGTATTCCGCCATGTGTTTACTGCTGACACGTCCCGAGTGTGCGTGTGTGCGCGCGTGCGTATGCGGGTTCCCAGAGGGCCACAGGTCAGCTGTTGACGGAGAGCAGTGGGAACAGGGGCAGCGGGCGCTGCCAGGACGACCTCTCACCTACCGGGACGTCGTGCGTGTTATGCCGCGAATGTTACAGAAACTTGGAAGAAGCCTGAAGATCATGTACTGTGGCGATAAACTAATTTCTGTTGAAATGAAAATCACCTATTGTTTTGCAGATTCCTACTTGGCTTGAGTTAAGGACTCAAGGCAAACGCTGTGTCGTGAGCACAGCTGTCGAAGCTGCTAGATGAAGAGGCCTCGTGACGCGGCTGCACAGGGAGAAGCCGCTGCGGGCAGGACTCCTCTGGGCGTTCTTGTTTCCTCCTGCTCACTTGTGTCAAAAACAAGATTCATGTTTCTTTCTATGACTCAACTAAAAACCCGGACTTTCCAGAAGGTGACACCAAGGGGTTGGCCATTCGCTGTGAAGGACAGCAACGCCGTCCACGTCCCCATGGAGAGCAGGCCACGCGGAGAGAAGCGAGGAGGTGGGCTTGTGTGGGGGCCTCAGTTCTGGAACAGCTGTCGACCTCCGCAGGGAGCCCACCTCCGTCATAAATAACGTTGGAGGCTCCTGCAGAACCGCTGAGCCAAAGGTGGGCTTTGCAATAGGACAAGTCCTCACTCCCTCCGGAGGTCACAGCAGTACCGCTGGCCACACAGTCACAGCTGTGTTAACGCGGAGGTGGCGGCGACCCCGCCCTGCCGGGCAACGTTCTCACTACGAGCGGGTCAGTAACATTTCCTGCTGCAGCAGGAGGGGCGACAGTGACGCCCAGGGAGTGGTTTTCCAGACGCGGGCCCAGGGGTGCTGGAGGCTCTCACGCAGCAGCAGGGGTGTCGGAGGTCAGCTCTTCCAAGTCGGCCCTCGGCTGCGACGGAGCCTGGAGGTGGCCGTCCCCAAAGTCGTGAGCAGGATGTGTGCTCCCTGGGGGTCTGCCCTCGGCTCTGAGATTCCGGCACCTGCTCCTTCGAGCCCACGTGCTCCCTCCTGCCTCCACTGCCTGGAGCCCAGTGACCCGACCCGAGAACAGGCCGAACCGGAGCCGAGAGCCGTCTCGCACCTGTGCGGCTGTTTTGAGGTGAAGACTGGTGAGAAGACGGTGCCGGGGGAAATGAGAGGACAGGTCCACCCTCATCCACTTAGACAGTGAGGCCACCGGCCCACGGCAGAGAGGAAAAGGAAAGAAACGCTGGAGAGGCAGACACGCACACCTGCCGAGGGCTGGGTCCAAGAAGAAGGAAGTGACTGGGACGCAAGGTGACTCGACGCTTTGACACGAGGAAGGGACGGCTGGGCGGCTTCGGCACACCTGCCACCCGTGTCCCAGAGCCAGAGCGAGCAGCCACCCCTCCGTCCTGGCCACAGGCACGCAAGGTGCCAATCCTGGTAAAAACAGCTGAAGAATTTTCTCCTGAGCTTTCCTGACGACGCTACGTCGGCAAATGCTCCGCAAGCTGATGCACCAGACCCTCCGACAGCCCCCGGCTCGCAGGTGGGGGGAAGCTCGGGGCGCAGGGATGCGGTCCCTTCGCAGCAGCCGGAGAGCAGGGCCGAGGCCCAGCCGCCCTGACACCGAGTCCGCTGCCCTCTGCTCCACCCGGGAGGTAACGGGAACTGCCGCAAACAGACCCAGATTCGAGGCGTTTCAGGGCCACGAGGTGAAGAAGGAGGGTGTGGCCTGTGGCTTGGCCACCTACGAGATCGGTGACCCTGGGGGGAACGACAGTCCCTCATGGCGTCCACTTCTGAAGGTGGAACTAGTGACGAGGACCTGGTCAGGCCGAGTGAGGACCAGAGAAGCCAGCTCTGGGGACAAGCCTGTCACACGGGCGGTGCCGACCACACGCGTCCAGCTGGGCTATTCACAGCACTGGCCCCTGGATGCGCCCAATAGGTTCATCTCCAGAGACCACAGCCATGCTCAGCGGTAAGTGCCACTTGGGTCCCAAGGCCCTATTCCCGCCATGTGGCCTAGAGACACAGGTAGCATGTTCACAGCCCTTTCTGCAGAGCAGGGAGCCACCGGACTGGCCCGTCCGTGGAAGGGCCTTGCCAGAGCCAGTCTGGGAAGCTGGTTGGAAAACCGAGGTGGCAGCTCCCGCCAGCAGGCCCAGAACCTTCCCTGCCTCAGCATCACTGGGATGGCTGGTCACTCCATCGACAAGAGACCGAGCGCGTAGTAAAACCCAAGACCCCACCAGACTCCACAGAGGATATTCCTAAACGCAAAACAGCGCGGCGACCGACCACGGGCCTCTGCACTCCCCACGCCAGGGGGCCCCGAAGAGCGGCCCCACGAACACGTTAGAGAAACAAACTGGGGGCCCCAGGCCAGGCCGAGTGAGTCACGCTGCAGGGACGAGGTGGGAACCTGGGTTCTCACCAGCCTCTGGGTGATCCTGATGCTCCAGCGCGTTCGAGGACCTCTGGTCTAGACAGGAAGCTCACCTCAGACTTTCCCAAGTGACATGAAAGCCTCGAAAGCTCACAAGAGGGCTTCTCCCTGGAACGCTGTCATTCATTCCACTTCTGGTGACTCACGGTGACCTGGGAAAGCGCCACGCCCCATGGCTCCAAAAGTAACACGCATCCACCGGCCGTGGCCTCCCATGCAAGCGATGTTGCTGGAGAGAGAGGCGGGTGCTCGAGGCTCCTCCCTGGCACGCACGCCAGCCCGCTGCCTCTGCAGCTGCTGTGCCGGGCCTGGCTCCAGCCTGCAGCCTTGGGGGGACAGTGCGTGGCTGGAGCCTGGTCCTGGGTCCTGCGCTCTGTGCACTCGGGCCCTGCGGGCACCGCAGCGTCTGCACGCTGGGCAGGCGCCCAGGACAGGAGCACTCAGATCTGGATGCAAACTCGCGTCCCTGAGATGCCCCCGCCTGTGCATGCAGTCGGGATTGAAGGGGTGTCCCCAGCGGGAGCAGGGCCTGGTGGCAGAAGGGCAGGGCGAGGCCTGTGGCCCACGGGGAAGGGTCCTGGTTTCCTCTTCCGCGGTGGGGGTGCTATTTCCTCAGGAGGGAGCAGAGGTTACTCCTCAGGGCTGTGCGAGCTTTTTGTCACCTGGCCAAATGGAAATTCCATGAGCCCCTAGCTTCTCACACTCAGACCAGCCTGCCACCACGGAGGGGTGACAGCCCCCAGCCCCCATTCTCATGCAAAACTGCCTGGGCTGCCTGGAGGGTTGGGAGAGGGAGGGTGCTTTAAAAACTGTGAATCCCTCGTGCTCTCCAGGCCCCGCAGCATCATCGGCATCGGGTCAGGAAGAAGCACAGACCCAGCTGCGCTGCCAGAGGGGAGCCTGCCGAGCCTCAGGAGTGTGGCTTCCACGGAGGCTGGGCCGGGTAAGGAACCAGAGACTGGGTGTCAGGCTGGAAGAATGAGCCTAAGAGTTTCGAGACTGGAAAGAAGAGTCAAGAAGATGGGAGAAGGAAAAGGATGAGGAGCTGGAGGTGAGGTCGGAGGAGACCGGCCTGGGCGGCTGGGAGGGACCGCGGGAAGGGCTGGGGCCGGGCCGGGAGCTGCGGGCCGCGAGGGAAACACTGGAGCCCGGTTCCTGGACTTGCGGCTTGGGCGCGGTGGGCGGGCTGCCCCTCCCGAGGTTTCGGGAACTCGTCCCCCGGCCTCTCCTGGATCCTGGAGGGGAGGCATCCTTGGACGGGGCCCCCTCCTTGCCTCCCTCTCAAAGGCCCCCGGTGAACAGGGAGGGCACCAGCCGACTGGACGTCCCGAGATGGATCGCAGAGCCCTCTGCAGCCACGGGCCCCAGGGCTCGGACAGGGCCCTTGGGGAGACCTGCCACCCAGAGCTGGTCCAGCGGCCCCTCCTTCGGCAGCCGCCACAGGGCGCAGCTCCCCCGAAGAGGCGCGTGGTCCTCTGCTTGCGGGGAAGTCAGGGCTCGGGCACTGTTTTCTACGGGAGGCCCGCAAATGCACAAACCGCCACAGAAATCGGACCGCCTGGCTGATCCATTTGGTCCATTGGTTCAAAGACTCATGGGGAAGCTTGCGCTTCACTTGAAACACGTGGTATTTAATGATGAGGCCGCGATGCTCGACGGCAGAGGAGTGCAGGAAAAGGAAAAAAATCTTCACGCTCCTCCTAACTTATCTGAGCATGAGTCTTTCATCAGCTGCTTTCGTTCTCAGCTGCTTCCCAGAGGTTCTGTTTCTATTCTGAATGTAAGTACTATGTTTGCTGGGGAAAAAATCAGCCATGCTTTCATTTCATTTTCCTATATGCAGAAAAGTCATCAGAAGAAAACTGGAGAAGATGTGATATTCACATCAAGAGGAGCTCCCAGCGCTACTCAGAGCGGGGGGCGGGGGAGGGGGAGGGTCAGAGGAAGTGCCATCAACCGCAGGTTCCTGGCCCCCCCTTGGAGCAGATGCGCCGTCGTTTGGCTTCCACGCCCTCCAAACAGGGGCAGAAACCGTGCACGTTTTTAACACTTGTGACTGGCTCAAAGGGGTGCCTTAAAGGCCCTCTGTGTGTCAGGGACACTGAGCTGGGAGGAAGCCGGCCACATCACAGGACAGCAGCGCCTGCGTTCGGTGCTGTGCAGCCTGGAAGCTGCTCTGTGAGACGGACGTTCTGCAGGACCCAGAGGTGCTGCCACGCACGGCACCGAGGCCTCTCCCGTCCACCTGCGGCCACTGGAGCCCCAGCACAGCCGTGCCCCAGACGCAGACATCCACCCCAGCCCCGATCTTGAAGCCCAAGGCCACTTCTGCACTTCAGAAGATAACTGACCAACAGCGGCAGGAGTCAAGCAGTCACGACTCAGAATAGCGCGGGACAGCGCCAGGGAGCCTGGCCTCGAGCCTCTAAAGTCAGGGTGTGCGGGGTCGGGGCACAGAGGAGTCTGGTCGGGAAGTGGCAGGGGACCAAGTGCGGTGACGGCGACACCCTCCCACACGCGCAGTCTGTCTCCGTGGGCCTGTGTGCCCGCCCCCCCACCCGACAGCAGGTGAAGGTGCCAGGCTGTGGGCTCTACCTGCCCGCCTTCTTCATGAAACTGGCGTTTATTATCCCACAGCACACACACCCCGCCCCCCGCCATCTCGAACGTCTTGGGTGCTTTCTTCCCACGGAGGAGGAAAGACACGTGAGGGTCGCCCGTCCTCGGCTTGACAGGTGCCACTGGCAGAGGGACAGACCCTCACGTCCCACGTGACCACGGAGCACGGGCGGCTTTACCCGCGGAGGCGAGGCCCGGGCACGGGCGGGACACGCGGTCAGAGCACACCTGTGAGGGAGGCAGGCGTGGAGGCCTCTGGTTCTAGAAGCACACGTGCAGCACACGCTGGCACAGCTCTGCCCCGCCCACCCGGACCGGCCCGTGCACACGGGCTGCTGTGGCTCCCGCCCGCCTGTGTTCCCCACGAAAGCCGGGAGGCGACGGAGGCGCCCGCCCCATCGGTCCTAAGAGCCTGCTCCCCCCTCGCAAACGCCCCCGCGTTTCTTCCTCAGGGTCTGACGTTATGAACATCCAACCAAATGACGTAAAGACAGACACCAAACAGGCTCGGGTCCGTCCAGGCCAGACTTTGCTGCCAGGTGGGTGAGGAGGAAATGACAACGTCTCCAGAGCTTTCTGGATTTGGGGGTCCCGGTTGGGGCCGTGGACGGCGTGGGCTGGCAAGTGCTCCTGTGTGACGTGCGGGGTCACAGAAGCAGGAGAGGGCGCTCACTGGGCGTCGGGGAGGGTCGGGAGCTGGGGGCACGGCGGTGACATCAAGTCCCGGGAGGAAGCAGCGCCCCTGTCCCCCAGGGTCGGAGCAGCCAGCCACAGAGGGTGGGCGCCAGGCAGGGCGTCTGGGGGGCTGCCTGCTGACCCCACTGCTGAGGACGCTGAGGGCCGGGGCTGAATAGCCCCTCCCACCCTGTTCTCCCACCTGCTCCGGGTGGTCGTCTTGGTTGCATCTTTTTTTTTTTTTTTTAATTTTATGGCCGCACCCACAGCATAAGGAAGTTTCTAGGCCAGGGACCGAATCTGAGCCAAAGCTGTGCCACATGCTAGATCCTTGAACCAGTGTACCCGGCTGGGGATCGAACACTGCCCTCCATAATGACCTGGGATACTGCGGCTGGATTCTTAACCCACTGCTCCAAAGCGGGACCTCCTGGCTGCATGGTTTCAATACCTCTTTTTTCACTCAGCATTCAGCGCAAGCCTTCCCCTCGGTTATTCCATGCTCTGAATGGAGGCAGCTCTAGGTCTCTAAGCCCCAAGGTCACTACTTTTCAGGCGAAGCCTCGAGCCAGGCTGTCAGGGGAGGCGAGGAGGTGGGGGCACCTCTTACCGTCCCTGGCTTATGACTTTCCAGTCTCTTGCTGTCAACTGAACTGGGCCTGGGAACGCTGAGAACTGGCGGTTTGCGGGTAAGAGGGTAGTAGTTTAGCAGTTGAGTCTCAAGTTTCGGCACCTCTGAAATGTTGCTTACCCAAGATTTCGGTATTATTACTGGTTGGGAGGAGAAGGAATTAAAATTGCATCTCCTGCGCCACTAGAACCGCGTCTCTGCTAACCAGGCTTCTATGTGACACGAACACAGTGAGGCCCAGGCGTGAGGTTTCGAGGCCAGAACATGGGCTGAAAAGCCTGTGATCTTAAAAGCCTTTGCACCCATGCACCCGCGTGCTGCATGGACACGACCGGCCCTCCGATGGGGGGGAGGATGCTCGGGGGACAGACTGGAGGCCCCGTGGCTGGGGCGTCAGGAGGCGCCCTGCTCCAGGACCCCCGCCCCGTCCAGGGGGGCACTGCTGAGTTGACCACCTGCCCTGCTCAGGAAGCACCGGGACCTGGAGTCAGAAGCGTGCCCCACAGTAAACAGCTTGACCTCCCCGATGGGGTGCTCTTGTTTATTTCGTGTCTCAGATACATTACTGGGGAAAGAGGCTTTGGCCCTCATGTCACTCAAAACGCGCTCTTGGGGAGGAAAAAAGCTCCAGCACCGATCCGTGACTGCGCTGCCGACCTCACAGAACAGGCCACCCCCCGCCGCTCACACAGGCAATTAACCGTCCCGACCGTTTCCCAGAATGAGGAAAGGCGTATATACAAGATCGGAATGAGGACAAAGACGTGCATCCGCGTCCACTTTTCTTGTGGCCACACCCTCGGCGTGTGGGAGTCCCTGGGCCAGGGGTGGAATCCGAGCCTCAACTATGGCAACTCTGGATCCTCAACCCGCTGAGCCGCACGGCAACCCCATTCACAACCCCATTCACATCCGCTTTTAACGGCACAGAGAGGAGCCGTCCAGAAGCACAGAGAGGAGGCCCTGTGCTCACCGGCCAGGCCAGGGTGGAGGCCGCGGCCACCAGCCAGTAGCCCACGTGCCCCGGACACGTGAACAGAGGGGCGTCTCCGGGGGGGAGGCTGTAAGTGCAGATGCGGGGCCCTGCTGGGGCTCTCGAGGGAGGGCGGGTGAGGGGGTCTGAGGCGGGGCCTGCAAGGGAACCCGCGGTCAGCACGGTGACAGGGCGCAGGGGGCAAAGCCGACGTGCTCAGGGACAGATGGGCAGTGGTCTCCAGCGTGTGACGTGAGCAGCGGCAGTTGAGGCATAAGAAGAAGTCCCGCTGCGCCAGACAAGTGGGGCAGGGCTCCGATGGTGGGAAGGCACCTGGATCCTCCCTCAAACTCCGGCAGAACGTTCTCTGCACGTCAAACAAAGCCAGGGGCCGGAGCGTTCCGGGGACACACAGGAGGAGGGTCGGGGATGGCCAGCTGGGCCTTGGGGCTGTGAGAACACGCCCTCGAGCCCCAGAGACGCCCGTTACCGAGAAGGCAGAGCCCCGCGTTTGCATCCTACTGGGCTGCAGCTCAGAGCTTCCATCCTTTTAAACCCAACCAGGAGCCCTGCTTTTTCACAAGGTGGGGGACAGTGTGCCCCACACAAAAGGGACAGGTGACACAGCGGGCTGAGCGCTGGTGGGCGGGGTCGGCAGGAGCCCTGGGCGGGGCAGTGAGTGGCTCAGCATCTGCAGGAAGGTGGGGGGGGGCACTCTGTAAGCTGCTCTCACGGTCTCCAGATGCCCCCCCTCCAAAATCAGGAAAAAGGGAGAAAAGGCAGTGCCAGGGGCCCAGGCGGAGCCAGGCCTCAGCAGGGACTGCGGGTTTGGAGTCTGGGGAAGGACGAGCCTCGCCTTCCAGGGAGATGGTCTTTCAGCCCTAAACCCGCCTGCTCGACGGGGCCGGAGCCCCAGGACTGAAGAGTCTGCACCTCACGCCACAGCTTGTGGCTTAACTGCAGAGCTATTTCTGGAGACAGTAAAACTTACATATGCGTATAAAACGATAGCATAAACCCCCGACCTGCACACGCTCGCTTAATGTAAACGACTCCACATCTTAAAAAATCGTTTTTATGTTGCCTAAATCCCTGAAGTCCGAGCCTGCGATCAGCTGGAGCCTCCCCAAGAATCACTGCTTGTCAACACGGCCCGCGGAAGCCAGGCTGTTTACCTCGCCGTGCCTGTCAAGTCGGCTCGGCCTCCAGCGCCGCCCATGTCCCCAGACGGGGAGAGACATCTGTGTGCCGACAAGGCTGAGCCCCGTCGGGCGGGGCCCAGGCAGGTCCCGGGGAGGCGATCAATCAAGCTGATGGACGCGAGCCTCAGAAGGCGAGCTGACTCCTGGCTGCTTTTCCACGTCTGCCCCGGGCTCTCTCCTCCGTCACAAAGCGCTCCAGGCCACGTGCACGGAACCGAGGCACAAAGTCAAGGTCCCCAGCCCCTCAGAGGACCGCGTCGAGGCGGCTCTAGCACGAGCATCGGGACACACGACCTTGCGACACGGCGAAGGGGAGCGCAGGCGCGGTTCAGGTTGACACCCAGCCTCCTGAAGATGCGGGGGTCGCCCAAGCCGGGTGGACACAGACCCTTGACTGCTGAACTTCTACTGTCACCTTGACTCTAACCCCTGACGTCTCGGAAGCTGCAGTTCCGTGTGCAGGACCTAAGACCCTGCCCCGGGCGGGAAACCTGTCCACGTTCTGTTGGCAGGGAGGCCGCCACGCTCTCCCCAAGGGGGACGATTGTGTGTGTCATGGGCCGCTGTGCTGTACAGCAGGAACTGGCACAGCCCCGTACGTCAACTACACGCTCATACTGATGATAGTAAGAGGACTCGAAATGCCCAGGGAATTGGTGCAGGGACGGCTACCTGTCATCCGACGGAGCCAAGCTGGGGTCACGCAGAGCGAGCATTTAGGACGCTGGGCTGTGCCACAGCTGGGAGCAGGGGGGAGGGCAGACGGGTCCTGCCTGCAGTTTGACTTCCTCAGCGTGGAGGCTGGAAGGGAATGCCGAGTCCCTGCAATTACATAGGACCCGGGGTAGTCCCAGAGCCCTTCCCCTGGGGGCGGTCAGCTTTCAGCTGATTCTCCACAAGGTGAATGAGGCTGGGAAGTAGGGACACCCGAGCTGGTGCTTCTGCCTGCGTGCTGCCTGGACGTGGGCCCCGCCCGCTCATTCCGGTCGAACGCCCAGACCACCATCCACCCGCTTGGAGGATGAGCCCTAGAGAACCACCCAGAACCGCAGGCCAGGTGGCCGCCCCGACACAACACACCTGCAGCACTGCTTCTGGCCTGCAACGTGACTTTCACGCGGTCCCCAGCCTCTTCTTCAAAGACGCATGGGAACTCACATACCTGTCGGGCTTGGACCTTTACAGCCAGGAAGAAACAGTGCTGGGGAGTCCCTGGAGAAAACCCTTCTGCCGCAGTCTGCATGGGGAGCCCCTGCCCCGTACATGGCCTGCACAGTTGGGGTTATTCCTGGCAGTTTCCACACATTTGGTGCCTCTTGTCTGTCTCTGTGCCGTCCACCTGAGACCCCCGTCCACCCCTCAGTGACCTGGGGAAGCGGTGGAAAGCCGTCTTTACTGCCGGGTCCTGGGAGGTGTGCTGGCCACACAGCATCACAGGCACCACAGTGGATGTCAGGGCGACATGACGTGACAGCCACGGAGGCTCTGCTGGGGAGTTGCCACCAGGACGTGCCCACACAGCTCCCGTTCCCTCGCCTGAGGGTCCCTCACCTCCATCTAAACCTCCATGACCGTGACTGCTCTGACACCCTCCACCTAGAAACAGATGCTCGGCAGACCCACCTCCGAGGGGACGCGTGGGCTCCGGGGCAGCTGCACAGGGTGCTGACCGGTGCGGGCGGATAATCTGGAGTCCCGTCGGAGGAGTTTCCTTGATGGCAATCACATCAATTTAGGCTAATCTGGTACCTTTGATCGTGAGGCCTCAGCATGCTTCCTAAGCATGAATTTCACCCGCCGGCACTTCCGTGCAGTTGGTACATCACCCGTCCTTTGCAAGATGGGGAGCAGGTGTGAATCCGGTGGAGATGAAGACCAGCGCGAGGCTTTCGAACGCTGCCTCCCGTCCTGACTCCCCATCATCGACACAGCTGCTCTCCCTTCCGGTTTCCTTCAGGTGAACAAGCCGGAACCACGGCCAGGGTTTAGGGGACAACAGCCGCGATGCCGCACCCTGCCCTGCGGTCCGCGTGTGGGTCGGGGCGCCCCAGGTAGACGAGGTGGGAGGAACAGCAGCTCAAGGTCAACAGCAAGTACTCGCTGACTTCTACGCCTGTGACACAGACCCTGAGTCTGAGGGCGTCGGAAGTGAAGTTCAGCTGCCTGGAAAAATCACACAGACGGAAGAAGGAAGACGGGAAAGAGGTGGAATTACTTAAAAAAAAAAAAACAAAAAAAGCAACATCGTGAAAGATGCAGACGGGGGAGAGTATTTCCGGCAAGAACAGGTCGCTTGGTGTGGGGTCAGCAGAGGTTGGGAGCAGACCCACCTAAAGGATACTTGCCGGGGAGCAGACCCCCGAGCCGGAGAGATGGACAGAGGGACAGACGGACCCCCTGTGCGCTGATGTGTCAAGGTCCTTCTGCTGAGGAAAGCTGGCAGCGACGGCCACAGTAGCTGTGAGAAAACTGAACACAAGACGGCGAAGGGCCCAGGGTCGGAGGTGACCCTGCTGGAAGGGAAGGAGGGCCACCACGGTGGACAGGTCACTGGTTTAACCTGACAAACGCAATGACGGGGGACATGCCAGCCCTGCGGTAAATACATTAAAGGAAACCACTCCCTTGCCACCGCTGTCCCGTTGGGATGGATGGGCCTTCCACTCACCGACCCTGTGGGTGCCTGGCTGTCCTGTCACTCCCTCTGGAGTGGCCGGGAGGCTCGACATCAGGCGGTGACCCAGCCAGGCTCCCCTGCTCTGCCTGCTCAAGCCTTCCTCCCTGGGTGCTCAGCCCCGCACACCCTCCCGAGCTTCCAGATAGGGAGGTGACACCTTGGTCTCAGCAGCGTCTCACCTGCAGGGCAGCTGGGAGGTGCTGACTTTGAGGAGAGCACTTCATGTCACTGTCCAGAAAAAGGCTCAGGTCCATGGACATGTACCACCTGCCACAGACGAGCCAGCCTGCGTGACCACGGCTCCTCTCTCATCTTGGTGGGCAGCACGTGGCACAAGGCCCTCCTAGGAAAATCCCTGCCCTTCTGACCCCCACTCTCTGTTCTCTCCCTTTCCCCCGACCCACGGACCCGTTGGAATTCTGATGTCTTCCCATCACCACTTAACTTCAGCAAAAGAGCCACGTTCAGGCCACTCCCCCTCATCTCGGAAACACGACTTTAACGGAAACTCATTTCTAGACGCCTGTTTTAGAAAGTGCGTCCCAGCCTATTCCAGCGCATTTGACTGAAATTTTCACCAAAACAGGTGCACAAAGAGGACATCGAAAGCCTTCCAGGAAAACCTCTGGAATCCTAATGCTTGACTTAGAAATTTAAAAAAGCCCTGTTGCAAATGACTATCGTTTATCTTACCCAACCACAAATTCACATTTCAGTCCGCCGTTAAAAACGACGACGACAAAACCGAAGAAAACACTGACGCTTCTACACGAGGGCAGGGAGCAAGGACTTCGGCTCCGAAGTGAAGCCATTCCCGGACCCGCGCTTGCAGCCCTTCTGTTCAGAAAGCGTTGCAGGGACGAGCAGAGGAACGAGGTCCCAGGGTCACTGTGTGTCTCCTGCTGGGTGAGCCTCGGCCCGCCATGCGCTCCCGGGGTCTGGTGGGGGCAGGGAGGCAGCGATCTTGTCCCCCCTCGGCCTGGGAAGGCGGTTCGTTCGGTTCGTTCGGCAGAGGAGCACTGGGCTCTGCGTGTGGGATGCTGTGGGGGAGGCTCTCACCCGGGGCCCCCTGAACGTGCCACGTGGGCACGGAGGGTACCGGACGCCGCCACCTCGGCTCTTCCTGCCGAGGGGCTCTGGGAGGGAACTCCGCAAACTCGGCTTGGGTGCGACGGCGGGAAGAGGTTTAAAAGGCGGCTGCGGGGGGCGGGTAAGAATCGGGGCCCAGACGAGCATTTCGGAGACGATGGAGAAACAGAAGAGAACGTGAACAGAAACAGGAGAAGACGACCAGGGCGGGAAATGAAGGGCCGGTGAACAGCGCCACAGAGCCTGGGGCACGCGGACGAGGGACTCTCTGTCCAGCTGGGGTGCTCGCTACGGCCGCGAAGGAGCCAGCACTCATCCTGCTGGAACGCTGCACAGGGGTCCGAGCAGTTCGGTTCACAGCACAGCTGCAGCCAAGCGTGAGGGGGCCTCCTCGAGTCCACCCCCTACTCTATGCCAGGCCGTCCAAAGCCACAGACGCCAACCTGCCCCAAGCCCTGGGGGAAATGACGCACCACAGGACAGCATGGCACATGGCGGAGACGGGGGTGTGGGGGGGGGAGGGCTTCCCCTTGGGGTTGGCATTTGTCCTCAGCTCTTCCACGTGCCCACTGAGACGGGTGGGAAAGAACAGAAATACAGAGAGGTCAGAAGCTTTAAGAAGATCAATTAAAAAAAAAAAAGAGTTCCCTGGTGGCCCAGTGGGTTAAGGACTTGGCAAGCTTCTGCATGGTTTATAAAAGCTCGAGGCCTGGGGCTAAAAAGTGTTGACACTTATACCTTTTCAATTTATAATTCAGGCCATTCGAATAAGCTTAGGTTATCTCTATATTTTCTTTTACATTTTTAAAAAGATTTTTACTTAATTAATTAATTTTCTTTTTAGGACCACACCTATGGCATCTGGAAGTTCCCAGGCCAGGGGTGGAACTGGAGCTGCAGCCACCAGCCTATGCCACAGCCACAGCAACGCCAGAACAAACCAGCACATGAGACCTGCACCACAGTTTGCTGCAACGCCAGATCCTGAACCACTGAGTGAGGCCAGGGATCAAACCGGCATCCTCATGGATACTAGCTGGGTTCTTAACCTGCTGAACCACAGCAGGAGCTCCTATGCTTTCTTTTAAATTTTAGAGTTTCAAGAAGGGAATACAGAACTTCTAATATTCTGAAACTAAAACCAAAACAACTCTTTTTCACAGTATCTTCAGGTGCCTTAGAGAAAAGTTGACACACTCCTGAGAGGATAGTCAACGGTGGTCTTCAAGGTTTGGAACATTTCCTCTGCTGAATTACTTTCCAAAAATAATCTGAATTTTTTTTTTTTTGTCTTTTTGCTATTTCTTTGGGCCGCTCCTGTGGCACATGGAGGTTCCCAGGCCAGGGGTCGAATCGGAGCTGTAGCCGCCGGCCTACGCCAGAGCCACAGCAACGCGGGATCCGAGCCGCGTCTGCGACCTACACCACAGCTCACGGCAACGCCAGATCCTTAACCCACTGAGCGAGGGCAGGGACTGAACCCGCAACCTCATGGTTCCTAGTCGGATTCGTTAACCACTGCGCCACGACAGGAACTCCAAAAATAATCCAAATGTAAAAGATTCTATCTCTTGGGAGTTCCCGTTGTGGCTCAGCAGAAACAAAAACAAACAAAAAGGGTACAAGGAGTTCCCGTCGTGTCTCAGTGGAAACGAATCTGACTAGTATCCATGAGGATGCAGGCTCGATCCCTGGCCTCGCTCAGTGGTTTAAGGATCCGGCATTGCCGTGAGCTGTGGTGTAGGTCGCAAGTGAAGCTTAGACCCCGTTGCTGTGGCTGTGGTGTAGGCCAGTGAACCTCCATATGCCACAGGTACAGCCCTGAAAAGGAAAAAAAAAAAAAATTCTGTCTTAAAATCATAAAAAATAATTGATTGAAGAAAAAAGATTATGTCTTAATATCCCTCTGCACACAATTAATTTCATTCTCAACAAAATCGCTGTTGAGGGATAGGAGAGTGTGTAAAAGGAGTAAAAGTGAATTTAGAGCCTTCCTGGAACGCTCCCTCGTGTGAGAGGAAGGGCCTGGCTGCCCTTTATCCACGGAAGCAGCTCTAGCCTCAACCACAGAACTCCTGCAACTAACCTGATGGAGCAGGTGAGGGGCCGCCCCACACGTGACAGGTAAGCAGCCGGAGGACACGTGTCAGGGGACAGGCTGGTGGTCTCAGAAGGGGGAGTGCGTCCGTGGGGCTTAAGGAGGACACGTGACGAAAGGCCAGGGGGGGAAAGAGGTCACATCCAGGGGAGGGGCTGTGCTGGGGGCAGGGAGGAGCCAGCACTCCCCCCACCCCCCCAGCAAGACAGGCCGCGTCTCTGCGAGGCGTCGAGGGGCTGCGCCCCCTCCCAGCCTGGCAGGTGCTCTCGAGTCTCCTTCCTGAGCCACCCCCGCTCCCTTCTCTCAGGACCCTGGTCTGGTCCCTGCCCGGTGCTCCCTCGACTCGGAAACAGCCCGGCCCACGCGCGTTGGCTGCGTTTTGAGTGTGAGCACCATGATGCTGGACACTGACAATTGACTGGATCTTCCACTTCTGCTTTCTCCTCAAAGGGGCCAGGGATGTGTATTCCCAACAACAGAAAACACCACGGCCCAGCAATGGGGCAAGGTGACGAGCCCCGCATTTTGCTCCCGTGGACACCCTATGGTCCAGGGACCCTGGGCCGCCTGGAGAAACAGCCTTGACCACACCTGGACTTTGGTCCAGTGGCAGTCGGTTCAGCCGTCCACCTCTGGGACCGTCGGATAATAAGCTTGTGCAGCTCTAAGCTGCTAAGCCTGTGACTGTTTGTTGGAGCAGCAATGGGAAAGCAACATGGGTTTGGGCTGCAAAAGTGATGGGCGTTTGCAGGGAGATTTGGGGGGGCAGGAGTCGGCAGGTAAGTGGCCCTCTGGTGGCTAATGCTCAGCCCACCAGGGATGCCCTGTTGCAGGGTAGCTGTGGACTAGGCTGGATCTCAGAGCCTGGTGTCAGCGCCAGGAGCTCAGAGCCCGGCAGAAGCAGAGGGACTCCACCCCCTCCCTTCACCGTGACCGGGGTTTCTTCCATCAGATCAGGAAGTAGAGCCGTCATTCAAACGACCTTTCCTGCGTGAAGCTGTTGGGGCGCAGAACCAAATGCACACGGAATGAAAGAAAACCCCCGGAGCTGAAGAGCTCGTTCCTCCCAGACGCCTTTGATGACTGCTGATTCCACAGGGGCAGATGATGATGACACGAGGAAAATGAAAACGCAGCACAAGCAGCTTATACTTAGACCAGCCTTTCATCTTTAGGAGCCGGAATGCCTGCATCCTGACTTCCGGGGCGGGTCTCTGTCTCCTCCAAGGCTCAGTCACCTGGACTCAGATAGGCATCACCTGCCAGTTGATATCAGCGCTTTGGTGTCAAATCCCCGAGGAGCCTCGAAGGCAGGGGTCAAGTGTCAAGGGTGGAAGGCACTTTAGTCCGGCCTGCGGCTCCTGATACAGATGCTTAGTATGTGAATCCTTAACCCGCGTGCTCACCCGAGTCTCTGAGACTGACCTCCTGCACCCAAACTTGCTGGCCTGAGACCAGCTCCTCTGCGCCCACCCTCACCCCATGCCCCTCCGGGGCTTCATCTCAGCTCGTGCACATCGAGCCTGACTCTGGCCTTCTGCCTCCGCCGGCTCCAACTCAAGGCCCTGACGACGCAACAGAACTCAACCTGCAGGCAGGGTCACAGCATCTGCCCCCCCTTCCTGCCTGGCCCCCCCATCACCATCGATCGGCTCCCTAACCCTGTGCTCGCCATCTCTGCAACGTCCTGGCCTCTGTCACTGCTCTCGCCTCTGATGCCCAGGCCCACGGAGCTCCTCGCTGTTCCTGCCCGGCCCAGCCCACGGCTTCTGAGTGCTCCCTCCTCTGGGGGAGGGGCACTGCGGGGCAAGGGTCCTACCTCATCCACCTGCTCCCCACAGTGGTACCCACAGTGCTACTAGGGCTCACTGCCCTCCTGAACTAAATCCCCAGGACCTCAGTCATATAGGGATACCGTGGCATTCTGAGCAGCTGCAGGTAAATGTTACATTATAAACATACATGACGAACCAATTATAAACATACATGACGAACCACTGGGGAACGCTGAGTCTCTTCTGCACACCGCCCTCCCCCCACAAGCCAGGCTTCGTGAGGCAGTGCCCAGCAGACTTGCCCAGGGACCAGCATCACAAAATACACAAAGCAGCTCGTGCTCTAAAGCCCAGCGCCTGCTGTCAGGGGGACGGAACAGGTACCAGCAGGCCAAGCACATGGGGCATAAGTGTTAGGAGGCGGATCAGAGCTACTGAGTTAGGAAATGGGACCATCAGCTGTGGACCAACCGGGAGGCTTCCAACTCTGAGTCAGACAACTGCTCAACTTTGCCCATCGGCCCTGAGTCAAGGGTGGGGGAGTGAGGCGGGAGGGGGTGGCCTTGGGGGGCAAGAGAAAGCAGAGGGTGCCAAGCAGACGGGCACGGCATGTGGGTAGACCCAGAGTAGTCACTATCCACAATGAACACTGTGCTGGGAAGAGCAAGTGGTAAGGAACCATTAGCCTCGTTGGGAACATAAAGCCACCGGGTGGAAGAAGGAAACGCAGTGTCATCCAGGCAGTCTCCACGGATGAAGACTTTCAAATTATACTTCTTTTGGAAGATAAAAAAGTCTTTTTTTTTTTCTTTTTCGGCCGCCTCGTGTCATACAGACGTTCCCAGGCCGGGGATTGAATCTGAGAGGCAGCTGCAGCAACACCAGACCCTTAAGAGTCCACTGTGCTGGGTCGGGGACTGAACCCACATCCCACAGAGACAAGCCAGATCCTTAACCTACTGCACCACAGCGGGAACTCCTTTTTTTTTTTTTTTTTAAATAAGTCTTAATAGAACAGGAAGAGCACTGTCGATTTGTTTAAAGAACAAACAGCAAATACGGGTTTCCGAAACTCTGGAACACAGATCTCAGTGGTCGGAAATGCAAGTGAAGAGGCCAGAGCCGGTCCTGACTCCTGAAGGAAGGGACCAGAGCTCCCGCAGGTGGAGGCCGAGCTCAGGCAGAGGCTGAGCTTCCCGGGAAAGCAGTGGCAGGGGCTAAACGCAGCTTCCGAGACGTTGGAGCCTATGTTGTTGACGTCAAGCGGTCACTGCTGAGGCTCTAAATGAGGGTGGCCACTGCCCGGCCAGCCTTCGGGGGAAAGGCACGGATTCAGTGAGAGTTCCCTCTCGGTACGAGGAATGCTGGCATCTATACTAAGGATACCAACGAGGTGTTAGGATGCAAAGCAAAACCGTTTAGAAGCTGAGGGAGGCGCATGGCTGCGACTATTCAGAGAGACGTGAGTGGTATCGCTTCTAATCCGGATCTGATCATAAAACCTTCAAGGAAAAACAGGAGGGAGCTGGGGGCATCTCAGTCGGGACCCAATTATTATTTCATTAGGTCTGAGACGCTCGGAGGCGACGTGGCCGAGGGAAGGGCCGGCCTGGGGAGGAATGCCACCGCCCTGGGGTTCCCGTATGGGGTCCCGCGAAGCATGGAAGTAAAAGGGGGGGGCGGAATCGAGAACCAACTGGAGGGGCCGAAACAAAGCTTTCTTGCTTAGGTCCAAGGAAGGAACAGGGCAGGAAGGGCCAGCGTGATTAAGGAAGGGATAAAGATGAGTATGAGGAGCCTAAGCGGGGGCTTAAAACACATAAACAGTGACTTAGAGACATAAACTATTTATCAAATACAAGTGGTCAAAAGTCCAGAGAATAATTACACCAGAGGAAGCATTAAGACGGGGCATTAGCAGCAGCGTATTCCACAGCCCGCGGCTGCACACTCCACCGTGGGGGTCGCGGGCACGCGGGTCGAACTGCGGGGAACAAGGGGCCCGGCCTCTGTGGCTACAGCTCCAGGATCGCAGAGAGAGGGGCTGGCCCTTAATCCGCTCTGTCTGTGTCCTCCCGGGGGGCTCCCACCGCGCAGACGAGAACAAAGGAGCACGGGGGCCGAGGGGGCTTAGAGCCTGGGGTCAGGAGCAGCAGGACAGGGACACATCAGCCGCTGCCCGCTCCCCCAGCCTGAGAAGATGAGGGCAGGGAGGGGGGTGAGAAGGTGGTGAGAGCAGCTCAGGACAAGAAAGGACAGTTCCAAGCCCCCCGGGACCTAGAGATGGTGCTGGGGGAAGCTCGAACTGGTATTTAGACGCGTCCTCTGATGACAGATCAGATTCCTGAGGTCTGGAAAGTGTTACCCAGCATTACTCTAAACAGGGCTACGAGGTAGAACAAGCAATTATGGGCCATTTAACTTAACATCATTTACAGAAAAATATTAGGCGACGTTTGCGGAGGGGACAGGTCGACAAGCATATGGTAATTTGATTAGAAACAGGCCACATGGTTTCACTGAAAGAAGGTGTTGTTTTAACTAGCTTGCTGCCTTCTTTGAAGTTGCTGCTTCTCCCAGTTCTAGATTTTAACTCAGGATTTTTTTTTCTAGTATCTATAAAGAATGGAGAGAAACATTAAGTATCTAAGTAAATAAGACAAAAACCAGTCAAAAATGCAGACATTAGAGGTACAATGGCAAGAAAAATGAATGTTAAAGACACAAAATACAGGGAGGAAAATTCGAACTCCATCACCTAGTAGAGTTTAAACTGAAATATTTCTCACGAAACATAGATGATTTCAATTTTGGTCTGGGAATGTGTTTTCCAGGCCATTTTCTAAAATGCTCTGCAGGAAAAAAATGTTGTTTGGTTGGTTTGTTTTCCTGAGAAAAAAAATCTTAGCTTTTTTTTTTTTTTTTTCAAAGTAAGTTGACCACTTGGTGTGGTTTAAAATTTGGCACACTAGGAGGAATACTTCTTAACCCAACCTTTCTGAATTTTCCAAGTTGAAAATTCTCAAGCAAAAAGCAGATATCTTTGTTATTATTTTAAATTAAGTAATAAATCGATATCAATTTTCTTGTATTTACACGATGATTCCACACCACGGAACAGCTACTGCATCTTGGGAAAGAGGATCGGAAAGAGTAAAAATCAAAGTACATGTAAACGTCCGCTAGAAGCCTGGATTAGCCGTGCTACTTGCTTCTCCGTGGTTAACACGCACGATTCGCTGTGATGTCAGACTCTACTTTCAGAGGTGCTGGATCGAGATTGGCAGGTTCCTCCCATCTACAAGCTCCACGAGGGCGCAGTGGGTCTGCCTTGTGCACGCTGAAGTCTGACGCAGGGTTTGGGAAATACCTGCTGCATGAATGAATAAATGACAACAACAGCACCCATGCTGGGTATGTGACTGTGGGCCAGACCGGGTCTAATGAAGCATCTTGCAACTGGCTGCAAATTCTGAAAACAGCTCTTTGAAATTTCTATCATTCATCCCACTCTTAAAGGCAGGCAAACAAAGGCACTGACAAGGGACGCGCCTGAGATCACAGACGGAGCTTCGGAACTCGGGTGATGGTGCCTGAAACGCAACACGGCTCCTTCTCTGCACTGGACACACAGCGCCCAGGCTCTGGGCACACGTGCACACGCACACACGCAGGCCCACTCTCCGTGAGGCGGGAGCTTTCAGAGGCACGGGGCTCCGGTGTTAACAGGGACATCCTGCACCGAATGCCGGGCTGCAGAGGCAGAGGGGGCTTTGCGGTCTAACTGCCAGGGCCAAGCTCTCCAAGTGGCAGAACTCCTAAGCCTTCAAGGGAAACCCAGGGGTTTATAGGGCGAGACCCGAAAAACAGGACTCTGTTCTGCTCCAGTTGGACATGAGAGTCCTTCGCCCCAAACCCAAACGTTCTGGGCTCGCCAGGCTGAGCAGGAGCAGGAGTGCGGGTCCTGTGCGGGGCAGACCCACGAGGGAAAGCATCCGGGGAGGGCGGCCCTCGCCCTGCTCACTGCCCGTGGCCTCCTTCCCTCAGAGCTGCGTGTCCTCGGTTGGAACTTGACCCCCCCAACCACGTAAATCTCCATCCCCCTTTAGTCTGGATCTGGGACACTGGTGCTCTGAGAGCCGATATGTCTGTCCTTTCCCCCTTTCCCCCCCAAAGTTTCCTTCCTTCCTTTCTTTCTGTCCTTTTAGGGCTACTCCCACAGCATACGGACGTTCCCAGGCTAGGGGTCGAATCAGAGCTGTAGTCGCCAGCCCACACCACAGCCACAGCCACATGGGATCCAAGCCGTGTCTGCGACCCGCCCCCCAGCTCATGGCAACGCCGGATCCTCAACCCACTGAGCGAGGCCAGGGACGGAACGGCATCCTCGTGGACACCAGTTGGGCTCATTACCACGGAGCCACAACAGGAACTCCCCCCCAAATTTTCTTAATGGTGTTTTTCTTTCTTTCAGTCCTTCCGGAACCATTTGACCCCAAGATCCAGTTTACGTGCTTGGCCTCAGAGGCCCCATGTGCCAAAGACACAGGGCCCGAGCTGGCCGGGAGAACCAGCTTTCTAGCCCCCGAGGAAGGGAGGGCAGAGTCCGCAGCACCTGCAGACGCACTTGCAGACAGAGAGGGGCGGACACTGCTCAGGCACAGAGTGTCCGTGTCCGCCCACTCCGAGTGCTGCTCGACTCCTGGACGTGGCGGCCCCTAGGGCCCCAGCCCTGAGCAAAAGCTCACGGGTTGACGGGCAGCCTCCAGTCGGGCCACCTTTTCCTGGGGAGCACTGTCCCTGCCGAGGCCAGAAGGAGCCGGGGAAAAAGCTGCTGTTCTGAGGAACGAGGGCCCAGTTTAGTCTCCTGACACCAGGAGCGCTGAGCTGAGAGGGGGACAGGCTTCACGCCACTCAGAGGCCAGGAAGGTCCAGCTCGGTGACCCTGCAAGCCCAGCGGCAGGTGAGGAGGGAGGCGGGAGGTGCGGCCCGGTGGCCGCGGGGACGCCTGCCTGCTCGAGAGGCGCAGGGCCTGGCGGGAAAGGGACCTGGCCGGGCTCCGAGGCCCGGCCGCTGGTCCGAGGGTCCTTTCCCTGCGCAGCCGTTTCTTTCCTTCTGCGTCCTTCTCCACCGCCCGCGCCCCAGAGAGAATGCCGGCCGAGCGGGCCTTCCTCCCTCCCAAGCTTCGAGACTGTGCTGGTGTCAGAGGGGGAACGGGCACGTCTGCGCTGCGACCGGTCGAGCTTTCTGAGAGGACGGGTTGCGGGTGGGCGCAGAGACCCATCTGCCCACTCGCGGTGCGGAAAAGCGACGGTCCTCCCACGGGCCTCGGGGCCGGACAGGCGGCCGCCCGCTTCGGCGGGACAGTGCTGGGCCCCCGCCCGGGACCTCGCAGGCGTCGCCTGCCGCGCGCACGCCCTCCCTGCCGCACGGGCACCGCTGGTGTGGGAGGCGGGCCCAGGGCAGACCCGGCCGGACTGGCTCCCTCCTCTGTGTGTGTAGGACGCGCCGAGTGAAGCGTCCGTCCGTGTGAAACAAGCCGTTTAGTGCCCAGGGGGTGGGGGGCACGTTCACGTCCTTCCCGGGCTTCCCACCTCGGGAGGCGCCACCAGAGACACGGAGAAGGCGGGTCTGTCCCCGCAGTCGGGCCACACGGCATCCGGGAGCCACTGCGGGAACATCGGTCTCTGGAGACGCTGCTCCATCGGCTCAGGTGCGCTGAAAGCGCTGAGCTGTCGCCACGCGAAGGCGGCCCCCGTTCACGTGACAACACCGAGCTAGAAGCCTTTTTAGCTCGAGGAGAGGAAGAGGCTGTGTTCTCACAGCCCAGAGGTCACCTCTCAACCCGGACCCTCTGGCGATCACCGGCCAGCCGGCCGTCAACGTTCCCAGGCACCAAGTCCCTTAGCGCCTCGCCGCAGAGCTCCCGCTTGGGAGACACCACCTCGGCAAAGCAGCCCAGCAGAGGGTCAGGCGTTACAGTCGACAGGTGCATAGGGCACACAGCGTGCGCAGAAAGGGAACGTGTACAGGTGCGTGGGTGTGCTGTGTGTCTGTGTGTGTGAGTCTATGTGCGTGTGAGCCTCTGAGTGTGTGTGTCTGTGTGTTGAGTGTCTGAGAGTGTCTGTGTATTGAGTGTGTGTTGTGTGTATCTGGATGTTGTGTGTGTGGGGGGTGTGTGTGTGTGTGAGAGAGAGAGATAGAGAGAGGCAGTGGCCTTGGGTTCTCGACCCCACAGGCCGTGGACAGCCCTGTGTGGCAGGGCTCCTGCGGGTCCGGGCTCAGTCAGCCCCCCAGACGAACTTGCGGGGACCCGCGCCTCCCGTCCGAGGCCCAGCCCCGCCCGGGGTGGGTCTCGCGCTGCTTCCCCCCCCACGGCCGCAGAGCCCGTGGGGAGGAGAGGAGCACCTCGAATTCAGTTTCCTGGGCTCGGTTTGGAGACACGCAGGCGCGCGGGCGCGGCCGGGCGGGGCGCTTACCACTTCGGTGGGGCGGTAGTACTTGAGGTCCACCCTCACGTGCACCCTGCCGCTCTCCTTGCACCTGCCCACTTCGTGCTCGTCCTTTCCTTCCCACCTGCGGAGAAGAGAAGACACGTCAGCCCGGAGTGCTGGGCCCCCGGCAGGCCCAGTCCCCGACGGGCCTCTCCCCGCAGCGGTGCGCGGCGTGGGGACGCGGAGGACCCGGGAGGCTTTCGGGGACTTCAGAGATTGCGTACTTCTCCAGACCGGTCTTGATGACGTCAGTGACTACAAATTAATCTCTTCTGTCTGTCCCTTCCTTTTTAAAACACGTTGGGGGCAGTTTTCAGAGAATTCACTATAAATTCAGCGCACTCCACTTAGTAAGTTGCGTGCCCTTGTTACCGTCGCGTCACGATTCCCGGCGGCTCCTCGCTTTGTCCCGCAGCCGGGCCACTGGGAGACCGACGGTGATTAATGACGGTGATTAATCCCACAAAATGCAACGACAAACGCTCCCGTCCTGCTCCGCCTCTGACGCAGCTCGAGGCCACGCGGGCTCAGGCTTCCCTCCCTCAACACGCAAGGCCGACAACAGCTAAGGACCCCGAGCCCAGCCCGACGGGTCATAGGCCGAAGGGGCGCATTCACCAGTTTCGAGAGGAGCCTCGGCCGGAGCTCCATCGTCCCTCTTGTTTGGAAAAGGAGCGAGGCCACTGCCTCTCAGCTGACCTCTGGCTTTCTACAAACTGATACCCCAGCAACGAAAAATACAATCTCATTTGAATTGTTTTTACAAATGGAACTTTTTGGCAAAGAAAGAAAATGACAAAGTAATGCCTGACTTCAGGGCCTGCTCCCCGAGCGGGCCGGCTGAACCGGCCTGAGAGCCCCCGTGACAGAGGGGTAGTTCTAGGCCCCCCGCCCCCTAGTCCCAGAGGGCATCTGAAGAAAAGGGCACTGCGCTAGTGCTGGCTTGTCCACCGCAGGTGCCACTGCCAAGGGGCACTGAGTGTTGATGGCGGTTGTGGATGGACACAGATGCGGCAGCAGAGACGGAACCTGACCTCCTGGGCTTTCCCGCTGACCCGTCACCTGGAGTCCGACCTTGATCCACTTCCGACAGCACAGCGTGGGAGAGCGCCCCCTCTTGTCTTTCTCAACATCCTCCCATGTCCGCAGGGAAACACCCTCTGAGGAAAGTGAAGGGCGCGCCGTGGTGGGGCCTGACCTGCTGGGTACCGCGCCCACCTGCTTCGCTCAGGGGAGCGGTCCTGCCCACACCCGCAGGCCGGCTGCCGGCTCAGCGCGGTCCGTTCCAACCACCGAGGCCTCTCGGGGCCGCTTTGCAGTTTTGCCGAGAAGGGGCAAAGTCGGGAGGGACCTGTACCTGAGAAGTGACCTGATGCCCGCAGGCCTCCCCTGCCTTCTCCTGATGCTGGTGGCTGAGCCCCCGGCTGCAGATGCGTCCACCAGCCCGGCCGCCCCTCCCAGGATGGCAAATCGTGGCCTCGCCCTATAACTGATATGGTCTCCCCGACAAGCAACGACCGCCAAGGAAAGGGCTGGAAAGCAGCACTGAGTTGGCAGAATCCACTTTCTAACTTGCACTTGGTCTGCAAGAGGGCAGTGAGCAGCCGTCTCAGCCAAGGGCCCGAAACGCTGAGCTACAGCCATACAGACACTCCTGTGTTAACAAGTCAAAGGTAACAGCTGACCTGTCCTAACAAGTCAAGTCATGCTGTGGCCGGAAGCAGAGCTGCGATGTTCATGAGATGACAGTGGCCAACAGGGAGCAGACGGACAGCTCAGCTCATTAACCGCAACTAATGCCCATTAATTTAGACTAATAGCTCCTCAGCAGGGGTCCTGGGTCATCCAACTTTTCAAATAAGTTGTGGGCTCCAAATGGGCATTAAATAGCAGTAGGAGGCAGCCTGAGGGCGACGGCACCCAGCAGTCAGGCAAGAAGAGGTGCTTTTCAACCGTACCCGCCCGGGAGCCCTCCCAGGAACAAGCAGAGCAAAGCGAGCAGCTGCTCTCGAGTCTGGGCTGGGACGGCGCTCTGGGGGCCGTTTCCAGAGCACAGCTCCAACAGGGTACACGTGTGCAAACAGGAGCCGCCAGCAGCTACGACTTCCCGGCCAAGGACATGGGCCACATGGGAGGAACGGCAGGTCCCGGATGAGGTCGGTGGTGGCACACACGTGGCCTCCTTCCCTGGACCCCTGCAAAAGGAGCAGCCTCACAAGGCTAAAGGACAAAGACAGGTGAGCGGCACCCAGGTCTGGGGCTGTGGAGCAGGTGAGCGAGCGCTGCAGGACGAGCAGAAGCCCGAGAGGCAGACGCGCGAGCCGGCCGCAGCAACACGGACCCTGGACCCACCTGGCCCTCGGGGAGCCCCCGCACGCTCAGGGCGGGAGGTGGGTGAAACCCCCCCAGAGCAGTCTGACGCCCCACCCCTCCCGGGTCCCCATCACAGGGCAGCGGCCTCGCCCTCCCTGCGGAAGAAGGGGGCGGATTGAAGGTCATTGGGCCCCGGGTGGGGGTGGGGCCACCAAGTAGAGAACAGCAAAGGTAGGCGGACTGCCTGCTGGGCCCCAGGGCTCCTCAGCCCCGACCTTGGGGTGAGGCTGCTTCTCCTGGTGGGGGGATGGAGTGAGACTGGTCCTCCTCCAGGGAGGTTGGGGGGCTGGGGTGAGGCTGGTCCCCCTCTGGGGGTGCTGGGGACTGACTCTCCTCTGGACTCAGATTCTCCAACTAAAGGGCCCTTGCGGGCACCCAGGGTGACCAGGACCCCCCAAGCTCTGATTATGTCCTCAAAATCTCCAATCAGCTTTTAGGGTCCTCTTTCAAACATAAGCAGAAAACCAAGGATGACCAGACAGACAGACCTGTAAGGAAAAACCCATGTACGAAGACAGACGCCACCACAGACCATTCAAAAGACAGCAACTTGGAGGCAACAGAACCAATGGGGAAGAACAAACCCAAACCCTCGTATGTACTTGTGCTGGTGTCTTCAGAGAGACAGGGAATGCTATCACAGAAGCAAAAGCAAGACACTCTATTAAAAAGGACAATTTGGGGGAAAAAAAGATTTAGAAATTGAAACAAGTTCAGAAATTAAGAATTCAAGAGAAGATTCTGAAGATAAAATTGAGGAAATCTCCCAGGAAGCAGAGCAGAGAGACGGAAATCTGACAAAGGAAGAGAGGACAGCAGGAGGTGGTCCTGAGAGGCCAGTGTAGCAGCATTTCCAGAAAGAGAACAGAGAACAAGTATCTTACAAACGCATCTAGAAAAGTGATCAGAGCGGAACGTGCACTTCCAGACTGAGAGGGCCCCTGAAGGCGTTTCAGAACGTGGGGACAGGGAGAAGGTCCCAGGGCCAGCGGGAGGGGAGGTGGCGTGGCCCCGCCCCCACAGGGACACACACATCAAAGCCCCAGTGCAAGGCCTCATGGTTCTGCAGGGAAGAGACTTCCACCCGGAAGTGTGCGCCAGCTCGCCTGGTCCTTCTGAGGACAGAGGGGGACATTTTCAGATGTGCTTGGTCAAAAAATATCTGCGTCGTGTGCACCATTCTCAGGAAACCTGTCAAGATTTTGCTTCAAACCTCGGAGTCTTAAGAAGGCGCTGGAAAATGGGATGCCAACGGTGGAGGGACGGCCGCCTTCACGCTGCCCTTCCACACCCACGTCCCCGTAAAGTCCACCGCGGAGTCCACACCGAGCCTCGGATAGCGTGGCCCGGGAGGGGCCCCGGGGGCCGGGTCTGCGGAAGGGCCCGCAGGCCGCCTCCAGCGCATCCTGGGCCACAGAGCGGGGCGTCCTCGCGGGGCCTCGCAGACGCCGCTGCCAGCACGCCGTGGCCCCTGGCCCGCATCTCCCTTGCTTTCTGCTTCCTTGCCAGGGTCCCTGGGCACGGTGAAGTAGAGAAGCCCCACTTTCCAGCCATCTCGTCTCAGGTGTCATCCTCGGGACAGCTGACGGCGTCACTGGCAGCGCCCAGCAGGGGCGGCCCCACGATCCACCCGGAGGCCCCGAGGGCTGTGCCGACCGGTGCGCCGGGGGCGCCTCCGGGCCTTCGCTCATGCCATTCCACCCACTTGGAATGCAAACCGACTCTCAACTCCACCCACGTCCGCTTCACCCGCGGCCCTCGGACGTCAGCCCTCCCGCCAGCCACGCTGCTGTGACTCCTGTGCTGATCCAGGGACGGGCCCAGCACCCTCGTCCTTTGTGACATCTGCACAGCACGTGTTCTGTTGTCACCTAGGAGCCTCTACTTGCCCAGGGCAGCCTGGCCCTGAGACGAAGAAAGTGGGAGAGGGCCCACCATCCCCTTGGCCTCAGGCTCAGTCCCCCCGCCCCCCCACTCAAGGGGCGACTTCAGGGGCTGCAGTAGCTCCGAGGACCTGACGGACCCTAGTCCAAGAGCTGGGTGCACATCTAACCCGGACGTGTCACCAACTCACACACCTGCCGCTTCAGCTCGGGTCCACGTGCCGTTAGGCTGCTCTGGCTGGGCTGTAAGGAACGGGGCAGCCCCCCTGGTGTCTCAGAAGTGCATCAGCATGAAGTGGCTGGACTTCCCAGTGGGCAGACTGTCTCAACGGTGAGGTGACCCCGTCTCTGCGCCACGACTGACGTCTGGCCGAGGCCTCAAAGGCCGGGTCGGCGGAGCTGTCGCCGTGGAGTTCTCAGGGCGCCCACACCCAGGGTGGACTTTCCAGGCAAGCTTCTCTCGGGGACAGTCTCGGGCCCCACGCAGATGCCCAGTGTCCCGGACCGGATTCAACTTGGATAGAGGGTGTGGACATCGGGCGGGGGGCAGGGAGCGGGTGGGTGGCCTCGGGGGCTGGTCTGAGACGCAGCGGGCACCGTGCGCGCGGGTACAGGTATGAAATCCTCCCAGAGGAAGAGGCCGAGGGGGCTTCCCTCCTCCGATGTCCCCCAAACGTTGCCCTTAAAGTACACCCGTCACAAATGCCTGACTGCGAGGATGTGAGGATGTGCGTTTCCCCAAGAGCAGCCGGCGCAGCGCTTCTGCAGGAGGCGTATCGGGGCGCGGCTATGGCCCGAGCCCAGCCCGGCCCTGCGGCCGCCCCCCGCCCCCGCCAGGCCCTGGGCCAGGACGCCCACCCACCAGGACACACGCCCCAATTAGGGGCGAGGTGCGCGAACACAGACGCTTGTTGTCTCAGCCAGGAGGCTCTTAGAAACGCGTTTCTTTGAAACGCTGTAATAATGTTTGCCTTTGTTGTTTGACGGAAAATGAAGATAGGGCACCGCAAACCATGATACGTATCTCCACCGGCTGAACGCGCCCCCAGCAGCAGTGGTGCTGGCAGGCTAGTCCTGCAACCTCTTCCCCAAATGGAACACGACTAATGACAGAAAATTAGTCGGGACACGCACTGGCCTGTCTGCTTCATGCCATCACTTTAGCCGCAGGCGAAAGCACTTCCTGCACGTGACGTGGTGATAAGGTGACAGCGAGCGAGGGGCACAGCCTGACTCTGACAACAACTCACAACACGACCCCTGCAAACACGCAGACACATGTGCATGTGCAGACACTTACCTACATACATACACATAACACACACACACACACACACGCAGCCACACAACACACACATACACACACAGACACACGTGCATACACACACACACAGCCACACAATACATACACATGTACGCACACACAGACACACACAGACACACGTGCACATACAGACACATAGGTATACACACACCACCACACACATTCACACATGCATATACATATGTACATATACACACAGACACACACTCTCACACACACACCCTCACACAGACACATACATAATACACACTCACACATAAACACACACACACACTCTGGGCTCAGGCTGATGACCACGAGTGCCATGGGGACGAGCTTCTGCCTGCCTCGCCCACTTCTCACCTTTCTTCCTGAAACACCACCTGCTGAGGGAGGCCATCCCCTAAAATGGTGGGTCCCCTGGGCTGCACAGAAGCGCCTCCCCTGCACAGCAGGACGGCTGCAGTGATGTCTCCAAGTGACCCGCTACCGATAAAGGGTCTATTTCTGCATTAGGCTACATCCCCAGAAATGCCACCAACCCTGCTCCCTGCCCGAGGTCCACACAGAGGGGACGAGGGGGGCAACGCAGTGGTGGGGGCAGTGACAGAGCTGCAGGCCCTGGATCGCATGTCTTGGGGGCCGCGCGGGGTTCACTTTTAGTCCCTTAAAGACAGAAGAACTCTGATCTAGAAACGCTCCCTCCCTGTCCCCGCGCCCGCCCCCCCCACACAAAGCCAGCGTCCTTACGCTAAGGCTGTGCCTTCTTGCACGGAAACTTCACACGCACTTAAAAATCAGAATTTATACACATCATCCCTCACAACTTTGGGAGCTAATGTCACTCTTTATTCCCTAAGAAAACACAAAAAGCCTACTTATTTTTGGAAAGTAAGATGTGAGTTGTGAATCGTGTAGCATTCTTTCTAACAGAAACTTTGGAGGGTTATCTGAAAGCAACACGAACTCTCTACTTAAAAGATACTTTTAAAAACCTCAATTCCAACACAAGTGATCCACAATACATTTGCAAACCCACAAAAGGATATGAATAACCTTCTTGAAACACGAAATGGTTTCCTTAAAAAATGAAACAGAGGGTGTAAAGATAATCTAGACGACAAACTGCCTCGAAAAGATTATTTTACACCCTCCTGCTTTTTGTTTACTTAGGGTTTCAACTCCCAGGATTGTACTTAAAATTAAAAAGTCCCTACGCTTCATCTTCTCTAAGGAGTATAATTATTCTCCTGCACGATGTGTTCATGCAAAACAAACTTGTAAGTCGGGCAGTGACGCAAGGAGGAAAACGCAGGAGAATGAGAAGCGACAAGAAGGGGACCGTGACGGAAACTTCCGCTCCTCATGTTGCAACTCGGAAGCAAAGTTACCTGAAGCCGCTGCAAACAAGGACGTCGGTCACGGGTTTACAACGTTCACTTCTTCTTGAGATTAAACAGCATCAAATGTTTCAAGATGCCAAACGCTCTAGGAAAGCATGTGAAATGCTCCCTGAAAGACGAGCTCTTGGACCTTCCTGTTTCCAGGGCTACTTTGGACAGGCGGCTGCCGCAGTCTCCGCCCGAAGCACAGTAGCTTCTAAGTTCAATTAAGTTGCTGGGGAGCTCCTGCGAGCTGGGGGGTTGAGCCCCTGAGGATTCCCAGAGGGCCCGCAAACTCCTTCCGCGGCCCTGGGGCGGCTTCTGTCCTCGAAGCCGAGGGTCTCGTCTCCTGCCGAGACACCCTGGCTTTGCACCAAAGGACCCTGTCATCTCTCAGCTGGCCACTTTCAAACTGGAGCAAAGAAGCGAAGCAGGTGCGCCTCCAGCTTTCGGTCCCTCGTGTCCCTCGAGCACCCCACGTTATGCTGCCGGAACGTGACCCCAGAGGACACCGTCCAGGCAGTGCCTTCTGCCCGACGCCCAGTAAAGTCAACCGCACAGAAGTGACCCCCGGGGGGGCAAACCTGCCCGGGGCCCACGGGACAGGCCTCCCGGGGAAACCTGCAGGGTATAGCTTTTGCCGTTTCAGGCAACCCGCCCCCACCCCCATCCCACGTGCCACACACGCAAACCCTGAAACCCAGCTCCCGACTCGCAAACCTTCTCTTTCCGTTCCTGACGCGCGCAAACCTGGACGGACTCAGCCCGTCTGCCTTGGGCCGGGCAGAAGGCGAGGTCAGAAAGGGCCCGGCCCAGATCCTGCTGCGAGAGCGGACGGCCGGGCCCAGCAGGGAAGGCTGACTAACCGCCACGTCGAAGGGCCGAGGGCTTGGACGTGGTGACTGTGTCGAGGGAGGTTCAATTCGACCCGCGCGTCCATGACGCCACGGGCTTTGCGACCGAGCGGCCCAGGGACCCGCAGCTTGGATGGGCGCCCCTGAGCGTCCAGCTGGACACTTGGAACTTCAGGCTCGGCCCCGGCCTACTGATCCCAAAGCTGCCTCTTGGCGGGGTGCCCGGGAGGCTCGCAGAACACCAGCAGGTGAGGGCTTGGGCTCCATGGGGTGGGGGCAGCAGCCAGGACCTCCCTCCGGCTGAGCCGGGCGCTGAGCCGGCCTCCTGAAACTGCGTTTCCGCCGAGCGTTGCTGCTAAGTCCCTTCTGGTCCAGAAGCAGCAACCTTGGTGTTATTTAATTCTGCCCCATGCCCGCCTCCTTCCCTCGGACCCAGTTCCGCACGTGGGGCTCTCTGACACTGGCCCACAGGTAACTCAGACGCCGTCGGGTTCTGTTTTTCCTTCAGACGTTCATCTTCTGTGCTTCACCTTGCATCATCTCAGGAACTAGTTAGGTCTGTGAGTTTACGAGTTTTTCTTTTCCCCGCAGTACGTGCTCTCTTCTTGGTGCCAACAGGAGCTCCTCTCAGCTCTCTAACCTATCACCTCTGCAAGTTCCGTCGGGCTCTTTTAAAAACAGCGTGCTCTGTTCTTCTTCAGGGACTTGGATGCCTTATCGTAGCTGTTTCAACGACCTCGCGTCTCATCTTTATTATCCCTCAGCCTGCGTTTATTGATGGATTTTGCCCTTGATCCCAGGTCACCGTCTCCTGCTTCGGGACACGCTTCCCAAGTTCTGGTTGACAGCTGAATGCTACGAATTTTATGCTGCCGAGTCTCAGTTGTACCGTCCTCCTGGGAAGAAGAGCAGGCTTCGCAGGGCAGGAGGCTGAGCTCCTCGTGTCCGGCATGTGTGAAGCTTTGCTGGCCGGGGCCTAGAGCAGCCATGACTCAGGGAGCAGTGCCCCCTTGCTGGGCGGCCCCTCTGGAACCTGTGCCGCGTCCTCTGCTTGACACATGAGGTCGCTGCGTGACGGCTGAAACCCCCGAGCTTGGGCGCCCTCACTCCATCACTCCTGGCTCCCGGGGAGTCCCTTCTCCAGGCTTGGGGAATTTCTTCTTCTCATGCCACAAAGCCGTGGTGGGCTCCTTACGCGTATTTCTGGAGCTCTTTTCCTTCGGAGATTCCCGCCGTTCTAGAACTTGGCCCCACAACATCCAGTTGCCGCACGTGCTTGCTCTCTGTTGGAGTTCCTCCTCGGGGCTCCAAGGTCACGGCTGGCCTCTGGGAAGAAGGCCACGTGCTTGCAGGCTCACCTATGAGTCTCTTTTCTACCAGGGATCATGGCCTGTTGTCCAATGGTTGTTTTATGTATTTTATAAAACATATATATTTTATACTTATATAAAAATCTATATATGTTTTATAAAACAACCTAGTTTTTCAAGATAGGAGGTTTAATCTGATTTCTGTTGCTCCACCATAGCTAGAAGCAGAAAGTCTTTCTTCTATTTTTTTTTTTCTCTTTGTCTTTTTTGCCATTTCTAGGGCCGCCCCCATGGCATGTGGAGGTTCCCAGGCGAGGGGTCTAATCGGAGCTGTAGCTGCTGGCCCACACCAGAGCCACAGCAACACAGGATCCGAGCCGCGTCTGCGACCCACACCACAGCTCATGGCAACACTGGATCCTTAACCCACTGAGCAAGGCCAGGGATTGAACCCGAAACCTCATCGCTCCTAGTGGGATTCGTTAACCACTGAGCCACAATGGGAACTCCCTTTCTTCTATTTTCAAAGTGAATCTTGGGAAAAAGTTTGGCAACTCCTCAAAAAGTTACACATAGAATTGCCATAAGACCAGGGATTCCACTGCGAAGTCCAGACCCCAGAAGAACTGAAGGCAGGGATGGAAATAGGTGTCTGTTGTGTGTGCACTGCAGCTGCAAGGCGGGAGGAGCCAGGTGTTAACAGCAGATGATGGTTAAGCAACACGTGATCCAGCCACATAATGGAATATTACTCAGCCTTGAAGAGTGAGATACCAACATGGCCATGACACAGAGGGACCTTGGGGACACTCAGCCTCGGAGGAACAAATGCCAGGTGATTCTACTTATGTGAGGTGCCAAGAGCGCTCAGGTTCACAGGGATGGAAAGTAGGAGGCTGGGGCCCGGGGCTGGGGGAGGAGGGTGGGGAATCAGCGAACAGTGGGGACGGAGTTTCAGTGGAGGAGGACGACCGGGTTCTGGAGACGTGGTGACGGTTGTTCCGCACTGTGACCACGTCCCACGCTCCACAGGGAGCAGAGCAGCGAGAAGGAAAGCTCTGCAGGGCCCAGCCGAGACCAGCCCCCAGCCACACTCACACGATGGTCTTGCCGATGTGCAAAAACGACTTCTCGACAAATTCCCGGACGCTGTGCACCTCCCCCGTGGCTATGACGAAGTCCTCGGGCTCGTCACTCTGCAGCATCAGCCACATGGCCTGCAAAGAGAGAGGCAGGAAGGCGTGAGACGTCGCCCAGCTGCCAGCAGGAAACGCCGCCCCCAACGCCCATCCCAGGGCACGAGGCACAGAGAGGCCTCAGGGTCGGTCTGAGCGCACATGGTGCCAGCAGGGCAGCTGGAGACGAGAGGGGTCGGGGCCAGGAGGGGCCAGGCTCCCACAGAGCGGAATCAATTGGTTATGATAAGGGTACGCAGCTGCCTTATCTGGAGGCCGGGTCGGCTGCTGGTGAACTTTCCTCTCCTTGGATCCAGGGCAGCAACTCTACCATGGAGCCCTGCTTCTGGACCAGTCTGGGGACCCCAGTCTGGGCCTTGGCCTGGCCTGTGTCCCCAGGTTCCCTGTGGTGACGGTTCAGAACCACTGGCCTCACTGGGGCCCAGCTGGCCTTCGGCCACCTCCCCAGCAGAGCTGGCCCTCCAGCCTCCCACACCCTGTGCAAGTGCGCGAGTGCTCTCACGTGCACACACACACACGTGCACATGTACACACACGCACACGTACACGCACACACATGCAGGCACACACACGTTTCTGGCTTTCTTCAAAGTACTTTGAAAGTTTTTCAGGAAAAATTAAATTATCCTCTGGCTAGAATTTCTATTTGAACATTTTTCTGAGGGATTAGTGTATAAATTTCAATGTGTTTTACTCGAATTTCCATTCTAAAAATAACATTCTGAATAGGTCTCCCAGGACCACTCAGCTTCTTTTACTTCTTTTGCGACACTATGTTGGGCTGGAATGGATCTGAACAAAATGAAATTTTCAGCCATGCGCGAGAAAGCCAGGGCTCACTACAAATAAGAGGAGAAACTGGTCGCCGGTGCCCGGTGGGTCGCTTTGAACACGTGGCGCGAGCGGGACCCGGGATCCCGCAGCCTCTCCCTTCCCGAGAGCGGGTGCCCGGAATCCGTCCCCTCCCAGCAGACTCTCTGCGGCCCCTGACCTGCCAGCTTCCAGGCGTTTCCTGGAAAGGGCATGCTGCACCAGCCTCCGGGCGGGATGAGGCGGGAAAGGGACCTCAGCTCCTGGTTTACTCGTGGTTTTATCGGATGGTTCTCGGGATTTAACGGGGGAGGGTTTTGTTTAAATTTCCACCAAACGTGATGAATGGTTATGCTGGCGGGGGCAGGGCAGGTGACACACCAGGGCAGAGGAGTGACAGCAGGTTAGTCATTGGCCACAGCGCTGAGGCCAGGCAGCCCAGCGCGCCGCTGGGTCACGGCCGGGACACGAAAGCCCCTGCGGCTGCACCCGGGGTCTGGTCCCTTTCTTCTCTGATGGACGCACAACTGAGGCAATCGCTCCCCTCCTCTCTCCTTCCTGCTCACACGCCGGACCCCTAACCCGTGACCCGGCCAGGCCCACGCTGCGCTCCCACGGCCGCCAGCCCCGCGGCCGGTGCAGAAACGCTCCCGAGGCTGCACGCGCTTCAGACGGTCCCTCCCCGCGTCCCTGGCTCGAGGGACCCCGGGAGGGTCTGGCCGGCTTTCCCGGCCACGGACGCTCTCCACCCCCGCCCCGCGGGCAGAGACCGACTGCTCAGAGGGCCCTGGGTTGGGATCCCTCGACACAGGCGTGTCCCGTGACGCAAAGAGGGTCGGTGCGGCTTCGCGCCCCGTCTCACTGGGCTGTCGGGGCACAGGGCCAGGTGAAATCCGATTCCAGGTCACCGACGTTTGGGGCCACGTCTGGGTGCTTACAGACACTCGCTCGGTTCAGACGGGCGCTCTCTTGCAGCTACACGACTGACCGATCTGCTTCACGTTCTGATTCATGGATGTCGAAATAAAACCTGAAAAATTTTCCAGAAAACCACCCTCTGGCTGTACAGACGGCGAAGTGGCAGTCGCAGGAAAGGGCTTCTCTCCTGGATTCGGTGTCCCGAGCGGCTCACGCTGGACCAGCCAGGAGAACAGCCAACGTGCTTCGGCCCAGCTGACTGGCCACACCTGATTCCACGCATGCCTTTTGGGCTGCGATGTGTGTTTGTCTTGAAAACCTGGATTCTACCATCACTGCCACCTCGCCATCAAGCCCCGGTTCAGCACCCAAGCCACAGACACTTATTAACCGAGCTGTCACCCATGAATAACAAGATTTGTTAATCGAGGTTATGTTTAACTGCGTTCATTGCCCTGCTGCCTTTTCAGCCCCGTGCGTTTGTGCTTTACGAACTGACGTTGTAAAAACATTCTAAACGCACAGCTGCACACACGTGTAAACACACATACATATGTAATGGGGAGAAGGTCTACAGAGGAGTTCTCATAAAAATCATAGGCATTGGAACACACGGAAATTAAAATTCCCAACGCAGGGTGTGGATCTGCTCACATACATTCTCTTGCTTCAGTAGCTGCTTTCCTGACCGCAGCCTGGCGTTTTTAGTTTGAGTCAGGACATCAAGCAGCCCTGGGCGAGGCCAGGCCTTGTGCTTTTTGGGGGACCCTCACAGGTCAGTGGGAAAGAAGGTTCGCCCCAGACAGGGCCCTAACGCTGAAAGAGCTGGGAAACAGGTGCTAAGTGGCTAGCAAACAGGACCACACTGAGAAAATCATCCAGCACAAAACCAAAAACTCAGTCCAGTAACTTCTCCCCAGGCGAAAATCCTGAGTTCTGTGGATTCCTTTGTTAGGGGTTTTTCCGACGTTTTAAAGATACAAGGTTAATGGACAGGGAAAAAAATCATTCGATAGTAATTTAATAAAAACACCTCCAAGAATAAAACAATTTTGACAGAGATCTCACATATCCTGGACACTGAGGAGGCCGGGCAGCCCCGAGGGCCTCGTCCTTCTCCCGCAGGCACGAGGTCCAAGGCTGGGGCAGCACACGCCAAAGGCCCCTGGCCTGTGCCAGTCATCCCCAGTCGGTCTCTCTGGGCACCACCTGTTCCCAGCACGCAGTCTCCGGTCGGGCACTTCCCTCTGGCTCCCGAACAGCCCAGCTCTCCCACGGGCTCGGTTTCTGGCTCAGGCCTCAGCCGGGCACTAGCTGTGCCTCTTTCTGCCGCCCTCTCTGCCACGCCTGCTGTTGCAGAGACGCCTGGCCTGTCTTCCTCTGTGTGATGTTCTGGCTCCTCCCTGCTCTCCCGCATCCGGTGGCGTCAACGGCTTCTTGCTAATGGGGCCTCGATCCCTGCGGTGATTTTCCTTCTTGTGTCCACGTCTTTCCTGATTACTTCTTGCTTAACTCCTCAACTCATTTCGAGTCGGGGTCTTCCTTAAAGGGTCGGAGAGCACATGCTTGAGACGTGTGAGTCCGAGGCGTCCACCACAACCACTCAGTCCAGCTGCTGGAGCACAGAGACGGCCTCGGACAGCACAGAAATAAGCGGGGTGGCCGTGTTGTGGACTCTGTCCACCTCGGCTTTTAGCGGACAGAACAAAATTGCGTCGCCTGTGATTTCTCGGGATCCGTGCTACTTTTCTGTGAGCGCTCTGGCTCACACTTCGAGCCATTCCTCTGTTTCGTCCTCCTCGTCTCCCTGCAGCCCTCACCCCGCCCACACGCCCTTCCGGTACCATCGCCTTCTGAACAAGGCTGCGAATTTGCTGCAGAATCGACTGAGGAGGAACGGGCACGTGCAGGACGGGCGGCCTGCGCCCAGGTCAGAGTTCTCTCAAAACCTTCCGACCAAGCTCAGGACATTCTCCGACCCAGGACACGGCTGCCCTCGCTTCCCAGCCCGAAGTCCCCCCCAGATCCGCCCCGGCTCCCCCTCTGGCAACACCTGCCAGCCGTCTGCAGGGACCTGGGCCTCTGGACAGTCCCCGCTGCCGTGTCATTTTGTGGGGCTTTTAGGCTGAAGATTAATTTGAGCTGCTTCTCCAGCCACACACGCAGGCTCGGCTCATATATTCTGCGTGGGGCGCGTGGACCCCAAGTCCGGTGGCCACGTGAGTGGTGTCCTGGAGAACCATGGCGAGAAAGGCACCCACAAAGCACGTCTCACTCGTCCACTGCTGCTTAAGAAGCAGCTGAACCTTCTTCCCACTCAGGACTTTGTGTTCAGCGTCCAGGAGGGTTGGGCTGGTGGCCGAGGAGATCTGATGGGACTGGAGGACGAAGAAAGCCTCGCTCCTGGGCTCTGTTCAGCTTCTTTGTAGCACGAGCTGCAAGGCCTCCTACGGGCTCACAAGGCCACGGCTGGATGTGACCAGGTCCCCGTGCCCATCCTGCTGTGGCAGGAGGCATCTCCCCTGGGGGAAGCGTGGTGAGCTCATCTTGGGTGAGGGTGGTCGGGGCTGGGGCTGCCCCGTCTTGACTGTAGCATCAGCTGATTGCTTCAAACGAGCACTGAATCCTTCTCTGCTTTGCCGTGAGCACTTCGGCCGCAGCCTGCAGCTCCAGGTACCACCAGAGCAGCCCGACTCAGGCACTACCACCTGCAGGCGGAAGGCGCTCCCAGCCCCTGAGCTGGAACAAAGCTCAGACTTGGCCTGACCCCAGGACTGTCACAACACAGTTCCCAGAAGAGGGTTTCCTGGAACGTGCCCAGCCGCCTCCCGCACCAGGTGCTTCCAATTACCTGCGCTCACTCGCAGCCCCAGGGGAGCCACCCAGAGCCCCACGGCCCGGCAGGAAGCCTGCAGAAGCTTCGGGCGCTCGTAGGAAGCAGGTCCACGCTCGTGACCGCCCGCCCCCGGCTCCCCAGAGGCTCCGGAGTGGCTGCCTCGACGGCCGCGGGCAGAGGCGGCTCTGCCCTTCCCCTGTCCTCCCCCCTCGTCCTAACCACCGGGCTGTGCCCCCTGGTCTGACTCTGACCCTGGAACCCGACGTCTGGGCAGGTTCTGGGCCTGGGCCGGGGCAGGGCCGGCCACACCGCACACGTCTGGGTTCCAGGGTTGATGAGCATCGCTACCCGCAACCGCTCGTGCACACGCACCCCCCCCCCCCATTATGAGCGTAAGAAAGTCGCAGGCAGGACTTTACAAACTAGGTCTCACTACAACAGGGCTGCTCCAGAGCCACATACATAACATAAAATCTTCTACGAGCCACACTGAAAAAGGAAACAGAAACGTGAGGCTAATTTCAACACTTTCTGGAACCGTCCGCAGCCATCTCAGTGCGGAACATAACCAAGGCCTTGACACTGTTTTTCCACCCGCTGGCCCTCAGGGTCCAGCGACCATCTCATGTGTCGAGCCCACCTCTGTTCAAACCGGGCGCCTGCGAGGACTCAGGAACACGTATGGCTCGTGGGACAGTGGGGGCCACGAAGTGGCCTCATGGAAGGATGGAGAGCTGACCCCCGCAAGTGCAGGGCCCCAGCCCGCGCTGTTCAGCCTGCGGGGGGGGAGGGGGGGCCCTGGAGGCGGCCTCCTGGCCCCGCCCAGCTGGGGGGATAGCCCCTCTCCCCTCCCCCTCCAGGGGCGTCTCTGCCTCCTGCCCTTTCCTGGAGTGACGTCGTTGGTGGTGCCAACTCTAGAGCCCGAGAAGCAGTAAAACCAGCTCCAACTTAGGCCCACCTGACATGGGGATGCCAGCCTCACTCACTGCAGCTGGTGCAGCGGGGCGATGCCAGGACAGAGCCTGACAGCCGAGTCTACGCAGCACTCAGGGAGGAGGTGGCATGTTAGAATCCTCTGGATGGCCGGCCTCATCTGGCCCCAGAGAGGCTGACGCAATAGGCCTGGGGGAGGCCTGAGAACCTGCATTTCTCACAAGTTCCAGGTGAAGCCGAAGCTGCTGGTTTAGGGACCTGCTGAGAACCAGGGCTGGCTGTGGGCTGAGCCAGGTGTGAGCTCAGACCCCAGCTCTGGGGTCACTGGGTAACTCCTGGGAAGTCCCTTAATCCTCCAGAGGCTCAAAACCAGACGAGGAATACGGTACGACCTCCAGGGCTGTTTTGGGGATGCAAGTGTCTGGGACAGCGCCCGGGACAGAGGGCGCCAAGGGCTGTAGACCACGAGGACTGCGATGACGTAGCTGGAGAGCCCCGCGTTCGGGACCAAACGGCACTGGGCCGGCTTGGGAGCCAGGCCGAAAGGGCGGAGTGGACCAGACCCCGAGTCTGTTAGTCAGAGCCACAGACTATAGCTGGAAGGGACCTCGGAGACGCTGTCATTCGATTCAGCCCATTTCAAGGCAGGTAAGCGGCTACCACCAGAGAGGCTATGTGCTTCGCCTCGTGTGGCCAGAGGGGACCAGTGCCTTGACCCCGCTTTGTCCTCTTTTCACTGCATTGCGGGAGCACCTGCTGTGGAAACCTGCCCCACAGTGGGTAGGAACCACTGACGATTCTGTCGGCCACCTGGGGACCCAAGCAGCCAGGCAGTATTTTCAGAACCTGCGAGGTGCCAGGCGCTGTCAGGTGCTGCCTGGGGACCGAGGACGCCAGGTGGGACCACCACGGGTGCACTGCGCCTGGCTTACGGGCTTTCAATGTACACGGGGGAAGGCTTTCAAAGCCCTGCATCTGAGACACACTGGAGGAGCATCCCCGAGAGGTCAGGCGTGGGAGCTGTAAAACCTTCGCCCTGAGGGAGAACCGCCCCCCTACCCCGCAAGGCTCCTGCCTCCCAGCTCCCCAGCCAAGGATACAGACGGACAGATTCTGGGCCACCCAGAGTCTCCACAGTCCGTCAGATGTGGTGCAGCGACTGGACGAGCAGGATGCCTCTGGGCACTGGAGCTGCCTGACTGCATGGTGGTGCCCGGGGAGGGTGGGAACTGCAGGGTGGAGAGGCAGGCGGTGGCAGAGGGGACGGCAGCCGGGCGGGGGCAGGGGGGGGAGCACAGGGTGCCCGATGCCCCTGGGATGAACCCGCTTTGCTGGGCTTCCACGCCTTGTGCCCCAGGCTGGGGTGGGGACAGCTGGGGACCAAACTGGACCTCCCAAGGCCTCATCTGCCTGCGTGGGTGGGACAAGCCATGCATCAGGCTCTGTGCTCAGCCCGGGGACGCAGAACAGGGGCCTCCAAACCCACAGGAGGACGGCAGGAGGGTGGGGCAGGGACACAGCCTGGGGCAGGGGCTCAGGGCCCACGGGGCGGGGGTTGGGGGTGGGGAATGGCCGGCAGGAGGGAGGGGACAGGGATGGGGGACGGCACAGGCCAAGAGGGTTCTGGAGACTTCTCACCCGTCGGCTTCTCAACCCGAGAGCGAGCGAGCAAAGTGTCTGCCCGCCTGGCGCCCCGATGACCTCGCCCCCCCCCCCCCGCCCCCCGCCCCCCGCCCCGCCATCCCTGTCATGGAGATTGCTGTCCATTCAACTCCTTCATTTAAACTCATTTCAAATGTGTTTCCCCAAAGCCCTCATTCACAGAAATCAGGATTCCTGTTGCAAACTGTCTCCCACCCGGTACCCTTAAAACGAGGCTTGAACTGATTCAGATTTAATCATTCTGCCTTTAATTTCTGGTTGCTACGTATGAAAGTAACCCGACAGAAACCCAGCAGCTCAGTATATGAGCTTTGTTCTCCTGGGTTCGGCTGCTCCTGCTGACTGTCCTGCCCACGGACATGAGGCCTTCCTAGATGCCGACCCAGCGACGGCCTGGATGGAAAGACGTGGGAAGGGGAGCTGGGAAGATTTCTGAAAACATTTCTTGGGACAGTGATATTTGAGCCTAGTGATTCCACTACATATAAAAAAAATAATAATTTAGAGACACGGCCCTCCACACCACTGAAGATTAAACAAAAATCTTTACGGCCTCAAAAAAAAAAAAATCAAGAGAAAAAAGTTTGATTATTTTAAAAAAAGATAATGACAGGAGATTTGTGTGTGTGTATATAATTTAGATGAAATCTAAAAAAGCAAGCTTTTGATAAACTGAAAGACCACTGTCAAAACTTTAACATATCAAGTACTTAAAAATTGTAAAACGACACCCCCCCTAACAAACACCTTAGAGAAGCTTAACTCAAACTGCCAGACTCTGGAGAATAAAGCTTCATTTCTGGTGACTAAGGATTTTCGCAGTCTGACTAGCGCCAAGGACTGTTCAAGACCCACGACTCAGTGAAACGCTGTCTGTTGCAGCAAAAGCCCAGCAGCCGCCTCCCGGCAAAGGCTGCCCGTCGAGAGCGCGGCCATCTTTTCCGCTACCACAACGCAGCGTTTTCACAACCTCTTCTCGTGAATGAACAATGTGCTCACTGTGTTCCTGAACACTGACTTAGTGTGGTGGTTTTCTGCTGTGTCAACGAGCGTCAAAATATTGTTCTTCCAATATATGAAAGTATGCGCACAGAGCTTTATGACTGAGCGTTCGACGTGAGCCAGAGGCGAAGTAAACCGGAGAAGCTCCAGTTGGGAAAGCCCACCAGCAATGAAAAGCGAGAGCCTTTAACACACTCCGCCCTTCTGCCCATTTTCTCCCCAGGCGCACGGTGGTTTATTTACCCTGCGGTGGGTGAACTGAAGAGCAGCGGCGGACACAACAAGACAGTACTTCAGCCGCAGGCCGGCTACCATTTCCCTTGAAATGAAACGGGAAAGCTTCCAGGGAGAGAGGCAAGAACTCCGGGAGGAACCAAGACAATCCCACCTGGGCCGGTCACAGAGGAGCCCAGAAAGGCGGTGCTTCAACGACGGCCTGGGGACAGATGGACGATTTTTCCTAAGCCCTGCCTTTCTGTATCATGTCTTCATTCAATGCTCAACTGCCTGTAACTGTCTGCATTTGTCCCAGTGATTGAGGCAAACAGGGCCACCAGGGGTTCTGGCTCTCAGGCGGGGATCTGCCGGGTTCTTGCCCCACCTCGCGCGGCTCATCCCGCCCCGAGGGTCTGACCCGACACACAGAGCGCCAGCCCCACCGATGGGTTACTCAGCACGAAACTGAAGGGCCCGGCCTGGCTGCGGTTGGGAAGCTTGGGGACTGGGTGCCAGGCCAGGCCAGCAGAGGCCACGCTCGCCAGGAGAGCAACCCAACCAGCCTTTCAAGTCAAGTGCTGGCTTGCAGACGAGTAAGTCAATCAGCTATGAAATCACCACCACAATGTCCTTATTGATCACGGAGGCTCATGACGCAAGACTTGGCTGCGAGCGGATCTGTGTCTCGCTCCCTCTGCCGCCAAGTTTCCGAGAAGGAGGGCACTTTGGGTGGTGGTTACGAAAGGCAGATGGTGACTCCGTGGGGCGAACCTTTCTGGGTCTTAGGAATGGGCCGGGCCGGCAGTCCCACACGGGACAGGCTAGTGCACTCAGCGCACCTGTCACACGTAAAGCGAGCCTGGAAAACCGACGACGGATGACAACCCAAAACGAAGTTTTAAACAACCCCCTCCCCCCGATGTTTTCCTTCCTGGTCAGATACTAGGTGATGCTGATAATTTTGCTTTTAAAACCATAGTATTGATTCAAGAACACCTACCGCTCACTTGCTCCAAAACTCATACATTCATCTAGGAAGCTGGTGCTTTCAGGCACTAACACGCATGCGGGCGGAACGTTCAGTGGCCCCTTGCCGCTCTTGCCAACGAGCCAGTGAGACAACCACACTTTCCGCTCAGACAAGACCACGTCTGCAGGCCCATTTGTCCCAAACGCCTCCTAGAATCACAGAGGGAGGGACCACGTGGCCAGGGCGCCACGTTGTCAGAGCTTAGGGCACTCGGAGGTGCACATGGACCAGACGTGGACGGGGTCCTTCCTGTGGGACCCCTCCCCTGCCAGGAGGCACCTGCTAGAACGAAGCCTCTGGAGCAAAAACAGAAAAGGATACATTTGGTTTGGAGTCCAGAGAGGACCACGCGAGAGGGCTGAAGATTCAGTGAGTTTTCCACGGAAGCCGGTTCTCCCAGGGCCTGGCACAGCTGGGGGGACCCCGTGTCCCCCACGGCAGCCCCCACCCCATGGAGAGCCTGGAAGGTGACCAGGCTGCGGCTCCTGCCCCTACCCCTGCCTCTGTAGGACCAACTCAGAGCAAACAGGGCTGGAAACAGAAACCCGCCACGTGCCTCTCACGGGGAGACGGAGGTAGGTCTGCACTGGGGACCTGCAGCAAGCCAGTTGTGACAGAAAGGGACTGCCACCTACCAAGGCATCAGATCCGGCATCTCTGGCACTGGTCACCTTCGCCTTCAACTCAGGGTTAGTTAGGGCTGCTGAGAAAGGGAAGCGTTTGGGGCATTTGCTCCCATGAGCGAAGAGTGTGCCCAGCCAAGGCACTGATGTCCCCACTCCCTGGGGGGTGTCTGCTGAGACCCTGCCCTCCAGAGGGCCTGGGGGGGGGGGCAGGGCCGTACTCAGGATGCTGCCGCGGCTGCTGGGGGAGGAGAGCATCGGTCCCGCCCAGCAGCGCCGAGCACCAGCAGCGCCGGGCACCAGCAGCGAGGAGCCTTTCTGTGGTCGGCTTCACCTTGACGAGGTGGAGCTGGGGTCGCGGGCAGGCGTGAAGGCCTCGCACAGGGCTGCATCTTCCCAAGTGAGGGGTCTGTACGGCAAAGCGTGAGGTCTTGAGGGCAGTCCCAGGCTACCTAGTGAAAAGCACTGGGACAGAAGCCCTAAGACCAGCCCACTCACCGCACTGGTGCTGATTACTGAAGGTCTCTGCTGTCAGAAATAACATTTTTGGAGAAAACTCCTGGCTTAATGGGATCCAATCACTGTGACACAGGTGCTAATTCCACAGACCGTTACCGTGCTGTTAAAACAGCAGTCAGAGCACTGACTCTGTTTAAAAGGGTGTTTGAGAACGGAATCTGCGATCTCAACATTTCTGCCCCTGAGAATTTCTGATTCCTTGCCCAAAGCAGGTCTGTTCCTGAAGGAGCCTAAAAATCCGGCTATTTTATGCATTTGTCTTAGAAGTGGGTTTCCGCTGTTTCAGGAAAATAACTGTGCCCGTGGGCAGATGGTTCGGCGCCTGAGCTCTTTTCTAGGTACTTGGCCTCCTCGACCACCGTCAGGTGGTACTGCTTTGTGTCCTGCTGTGCCGGGAAGGCCAACCGTCCTAGGTAGAAAAGTAGGTATTTCCCCGCACTTCTCCAGGACGCAGAAAAGCCCACAAACAGAGCCTAAACCGAGGTGCCATCAGAGGATTTCAACAAGCGAAATCTTCCAACCAACCAACCAAACCTCTTAAAGCGGATCCACTAACCTCGAGGGTGCCTTTTGGAACTGGACTCCCACCTAAGCACAGCAACGCGTCTAATGCCATCTTCTATTCGGCAGCATTGTCCCAGTTGCTTTGGTTCAAATGTTGCCAAACTTTACGGTTTATTTTGGCATAAAGCGCTCCCATCCCCACCTCCTCTCCTACGGGGGGAGGGGAGGGGGGGGTCACGCGGGATCAGTGCCATGAGCAGGCGGCCAGGAGGCTTTGTTCTGAGAACCCCCCAAGGAAAGACACAGGCTCTGGAGGGAACCACAGACTATGGATCAAGGCGAGAAGTGTGCCTTTGCGTAGCTTTGATTAAAATAATCAGAAGGATTTCCCTAACATTTCTTACAAAGAACATTAATTTCATCTCTTATTTTACAGATGGAGAAACAGAGACGTGTTGGGGGAATGACCTTCAAGAGGTCGCGGGGCAGCAGAATGAGGAAGAGAAGGCAGGTTTCCTGATTCCGGGGCCAGTTTTCCAACCGGTCCGCCCCGGCTGATGAAACGGCAGAAGCTGAGTCCTGATAAGCGGCTCCATGAAAACACACCCCGTGCCAGCCTCTGTCCGGTGCCCAAGATGCCCCCGGGGGTGGGGGAAGCACAGGCGGCTTCAGGAGCCGGAGAAGCCATGAGGCCTCCTCCCCTGTTTCCCAGGCTTAGAAGCTCTCCTGGGTCCCCTTGGTGACGACTCTGCTTCAGGGTCCCAGGCAGACGAAGACATGGAATGGGGGGATTATCTGAATGAGCTTTGTCTTGACAAAGGGAAACACTCAGAACACGGAGCGTGGGTCACCTGCAACGCCCTCTGAATGCATGGACAGGCCCAATCTCATGAGTGATTTTTTTTTTTTTTTTTGGTGGCGCCCAGGGCACATGAAAGTTCCCAGGCCAGGGATCGAACCCGTGTCTCAGCAGCAACCCAAGAGACAGCCGTGCCAATGCCAGATCCTCAATCTGCTGCACTGCCAGGGAGCTCCAGTGATTACTTTTTTTGACAGAGAAGCTTGGTACGCCAGGAAGCCTGTGTGCATGAGCCGCTGAGACCACGCGGTGGCCGAGATCACACGCCTTGGAGAGCAGTGGAGCTGGTTTTGGGGAAGAGGAAACTGGGGGCCACAGAGGCATCCCCGACGCTGGCGATGAGCCTGGCATCGGGGCCACTTCCAACTTCCAGGCCACCCGGCCTTCTAGCTCACCAAGCAGGCGATAAAGGCATCTCGAGAATCACAATGTGAGAAGAAATGAGCGGAGTGTTTATACATCTGCTTTTTCAGAAAAACCAGGAAGGACTTGCCAGTGAACAAAGCCCTTTCCTTTGAAAAGTGATTTTTCTTTTCTGACAGCACTGGAGAAAGCCAGGGCCGCGGCCCCGTGTCCTCAGGAGGGCCGGGCGCTTCCGGGCAGGGCAGGGTTCCACACCGGGCTGGGAACCAGTCTCACCAGAACTGCTGGTTCTAGAAGAGAAGCCGTGCCCCTGAAATGCTAAAGGCTGAGTTACGTTCAAAACAAAAACAAAACCTCTCAAATTTGAACTGTTAGCCACAAAAGCTGAAAACACTGCCGGGCTGAACGAGGCGCCCAGCAGCCCGGCAGGCGGGCAGATGGGGAGGCCCCAGGGAGCACTGCCCGAGGAACCCGGCTCCAGGGTCACGTCGGCCGGGGCTCCAGACTCTTCCCCGTGGTCACCGCAGGACACTCGGAGCCCCACCCCGGTCACACAGGCAGCCAGGAGAGGGGCTTCCCGGTTTGGTTACAGCCCAGGAGCCTCCTGTTTCCCGCTTTTCTGACGTCCGCTGCGCGGGAAATGGAAACCGCAAGCGGACATCATCTTAACGCCAGAAACTGTCCTCCCCCCGCTCCTGCCTCCCGTTTCAGCAAACGCCCCAGAAAGAGCACCTCTGTACAGCAGCTGATACCATCACAAAAGAATCAGCCTGTCTGAAACCCCCTCCCACCAGCAGCAGCCCTCACACCGCAGTCGTCAAACACCGGGCAATGCTGTTTGCGGGATGAAGACACCCGCCCCCACGGCACATCCGGGCTAAGAAAGAAGGGACGGGCGAGCGCAGGGCGGCGCGGGTGCCAGGCTCTCCCCGCCTCTGCGAAGTGCCGGCCGCGGCCCCCTGGGCTTCTGGGAGCTGCCACCAATCCCGGTCCCCAGGCTGACCCCGGGAGCAGCCCAACGGGCTGACAGAGACGTCAGGCAAGTGCTGAAAAGGGGACTCGCGCATCTGGCGGCCGGTCTGGAGCCAGGTCCCCCCACGCTCTCTGGGGGCTGCTGGTCTCCGGTTTCTCTGGAATGTGTCCTGCTCCCCAGCCTCCCGCGAGGTCGCGAGGCTGTGACATCTCCAGGGGGCACCGCTACATCAGCGTCAGCGACAGAGCACCGCCGGCTCCGGGCTGCGGCAGACACCTGTCTCACCCCCTCCCACTTCCCCGGACAGAGGGCACCGGGGACCACGCCGGCCACGCCGCGCCCACCTTGACCTCCACTGAGCAAGCCTGAGTTTCACAAGGAAGGTAAAAGGTGGGCCTGTCTGTGTGAGACGCTATGAAGCAGGAAGGTCTCGAGGCCAAAAATAAACATTTCAGGACTTCGGCCTTTAAATATCCCTTAAATAGGGAAACAGGAAACTTTAATAAGGTGACGAGTCATCAGCCACATGTGTGTGTGTGAGCAGGGGAGCATCACTGTCACTTCGACAAGCCACACAGTGTCAGAGAGACACCCTCCTATTACACCTGCAAATATTTGAAAGGACACAATGTAAATATTTAGAATGACAGTACAATTCAGGAGATATGCTGAAAAAGTGCAAGGGTGACATTTCATCATTTGCTTCTAAAAATTTCTGATTGGAAGGACAACTCTAAAAAAGGCATTAATGTAGCCTGTCTATAAAATACGGCCAAGAAAATATTAAAGAATTCAAACCTGGATGCAAAGCTTGGAGCTGCTCCGCTCCAGCCCAGGAAGTGCTATGCTTATTAATTCTTTGATGAATAAATGTTTCTCATTAGCTACGACGCCATGATGTACTGTGTTTGCTTTGATTTGAAAAATCTTTTGTTTCTCTCTCATTTCCATAACTTGTGACACCTGGCAGTTTATTGCAAACTATTACTCATCTACTGACCTCTTGCCGACCAGAAGTTGTGCCGTGCGCTTGTTCGCATTGCTCTGCCCTTCAGACGTTTCTTGCGCTGCGTTCTTTGTTGTTATTCCCCGACTTACGTAACAGACAAAGGTCGCAGACTGCCGCATCCGGCTCCTTCGGTTCCACCACGTTCCACCACGTGACAGCAAAGCGCGGGGTGGTAACGATGACCCGCTGGCATATTCTGCTTGGCATCAGGCTCTCTACCGACGTGACCGGGTCCCAGAAAGTCCTCTGTTTTGATGGACACTAAGAGGACACAGGCTCCAGGGCAGCGCTGTGTTCAGAGAAGAGGGCAAACGCTCTGCCTGGCAGAGGCCTGGGGCATCGTTTGTGCAGAAATCAAATCCCTGAATGTCAAAAAATGCTGGGCAAACAACATCTCTTACCCTGCGAAGCAGAAGCTGAGTTCCGCCCGAAGTCTGAAGCGCAAACAGCCCAGGAAGCGCCACCACGGCCGGGTCTGGGGGGTGCCGGTCCCCTGCCCTTTCTCCACCATCATGGCCGGGGCTTGGTGACACCTGCAGCCCCTGGCTGGAGCCGTGAAGTGGCCCCGCGGGAGGACTGAAACCCAAGGTCAGCCTCGTTCGTTTGAAGCTCTAACAACCATATTCGATTAGCTCTAACTTTCTTGCGACGGCTAACTTCTGTTGTGAACGCTAAACAAAACCTTAGAATGTGGGGCTGTTTAGCTTTTTAAAGCAGAGATTATTAACTTGACTGGGGCCACAAACCCCCGGAGGACCCGATGGAAAATGAGGCGGTGCCTCCCCTCCTGCAAAGCGTACATGGCATGTTTTTGCCCAAGATTCTCCGAGGTTCACAGATGTCCCCAAAGGCCCCTCTGGACACCAGGCTAGAAACTGCTGATTCCAGACGGGGGAATCCTCGCATCCTTCACTGGTTGGAGCCTCCACCTGGTACGCGGCTACCTCGGGCCGAGGGAAGGCCTGATGGGAGCAGAGCGGGACTCAGGACGTGAAGGGCCTGTCCCACGGTGCGGAGTCTGAGGGAGGTGACGGCCCAGGGCCAGCGCACCTGCCCGGAGCCACCAAGGACCGGCCTCGGAGCCTCAACAGGGACAGTGGATGGACACTGTCCCCTGAGTCACGGGCAACTCTGGACACGTGTCAGGGGTTGGCTTGAAGGAGTCAAACTTGCCTTGCTGTTTCGAGAGACGTCCACTGAGCAGGAAAGCAAAAATTACACCAGGAAAACGAAAGCAAGAAGGAAAATTATTAATCAGAAGCGTCCATGACGGTCTTCTTAATGAGGACAGACGATCATTCAACCAGAAGCTCCAATCAACTGTTTTGAAGTTTTTTGTTTTTGTTTTTTTGGTCCTTCTGTCTTTTCTAGGGCCACACTCAGGGCATGTGGAGGTTCCCAGGCTAGGGGTCGAATTGGAGCTGTAGCCGCCGGCCTACGCCAGAGCCACAGCAATGCGGGATCTGAGCTGCGTCTGCGACCTACACCACAGCTCATGGCAATGCCAGATCCTTAACCCACCGAGCAAGGCCAGGGAACGAACCCACAACCTCATGGTTCCTAGTCAGATTCATTATCCACTGAGCCACGATGGGAACTCGCAATGTTTTGAAGTTTTTAAAGTGAGGATCCTTTAAAAACCAAAGCTGCCAAGATAATAAATGAAGCAGTGTTTGGTGGAGCGTGTAGCATGGGGCTTTGACTCGCCTAATGCATTCTTCATTTGGTTCACAAGATACATAAATACAATAAACGGAAATCAACTAGAGATAGCGAGTCCAGGGTTTATGAGACAGAATCACCTTTGAAACCCATGCTTTCTGACACAGTAGGTGCCAAACACCTGCCTGTCTGGCATGCAGACACTCTACGCTTTGGGACCTAAGGTGTCTAAGCTTGAAAACTGACTCAGGCAGAGCCTGTCAGCTGCAAGACAGCAGGTTCCGAGTCCCCGGGAGGGCCCCTCGTCCTCCCGACAAAGGACACGGAGACCCTAAGGGAAGCCTGGGCGTTGGTCAGACCACGCAAGTCACTTGCCCTGCAGGGAGGAAGGTGCCTCTTCGACGGGCTTGACGCACAGGCATGAATGAGAAAGCGTGCAAAGCGCCTGTTACGACAGTCAGCACGTAGCAGAGGGCCAATAAGACCGTAGCTGCCGTGGATCCCCGCTACTGATGCCGGCTTCCGAGTAAATGAGGTGCCACCGTGCCGCAGCTAGAGCCGCTGTGTAAAGCCCCACAGCCAGTCGCTCAACCCTCACCGTAAACTCCGAGCTAAGTCGGCTGCACCATGGCTGTCCTTTCTCCCAGGACCAAAGATGTGAACTGATTTGCTGAAGTCACACAGCGGACACAGAACTGGCTCCACGGGAGGCGGACTGGCCCGCGACACCTGCTGTGTGCCCAGCAGGGCGGCCTGCGCCAGCGGCCCTGTGAGCTTTCATCCTGCAGATCGTCACGGAAAGGGAAGGGGAGCACCGTCTGGGGGCCGGGAACACACACGAAGGAGAAGGGACGGCGCGGGGAGGGAGGCCCGCGGTGCTCAGGGCGGCCACGCGGCCCAGTGGGGGCATCTGTGAAAAGAGCAGGGCAGCGCGGACGTGCTCGGCCGCGCCGGGCTCTCAGCTATTTTCCGTGACGGCTACGAGGAGGGTAAAGCGGGCAGACAAGGGGCTGGGTGGGACCGCACGTCTCACCCAAGGGTGAGGCGAGGCTGGGAAGGAGGGAAAGGCCTGCCTCACGCGGGGGAGCAGCTGCGTGTACAGGGGAGGGGGTGACGGACCCCCCCCCCAGGCCCTTCACCCCCTCCACTGAAGGACGGGGTGACGGACGCCCCCCCCAGGCCTTTCACCCCCTCCACTGAAGGTCGGGGTGATGGACGCCCCCCCCCAGCCTTTCAACCCCTCCACTGAAGGACGGGGTGACGGACCCCCCCCCCAGGCCTTTCACCCCCTCCACTGAAGGACGGGGTGATGGAACCTCCCCAGGCCTTTCACCCCCTCCACTGAAGGACGGGGTGACGGACCCCCCCAGGCCTTTCACCCCCTCCACTGAAGGTCAGGGTGATGGACGCCCCCCCCCAGGCCCTTCACCCCCTCCACTGAAGGTCGGGGTGATGGACGCCCCCCCCCAGCCTTTCACCCCCTCCACTGAAGGTCGGGGTGATGGACTCCCCCCATCCCCAGCCTTTCACCCCCTCCACTGAAGGTCGGGGTGATGGACGCCCCCCCCCCCCAGCCTTTCACCCCCTCCACTGAAGGTCGGGGTGATGGACTCTCCCCCCACCCCCGGCCTTTCATTCCCCTCCACTGAAAACGAGGCCTTCGCCTTCACCTTCGGCATCTGCGTGTGGCTGAAGGGAAGTACTGCTCACACACAGAGGCGCCTTCCAAGAGTTTAGGGCCCCCCTGTACGGGGACTGCAGCCTCAGGGCAGCTAAACACTTTACAAATCCTATGCCGCTCTTACAACGGAAACAGCTGGCGTGGAGGTCCCACGACGGAGACCCTTGCGGGGGCAGCGGGGCCCTCGAGCTGGTCCCCCAGCACCAGGGTTCGTTGATAAGAACCGTGAGCGCGGCCGGTGACTGTGGGCCGGTGCCGGGGGCGGAGCGGGTCGAGGTCTACCCGCGACTGAAGCGAAAACCCAGAATGAACAGACGCAGGTATTCTTGACGTCCTCGCAGCTTCTCTGCAGGGGGCGGCTTCTGGAAGCGAGGCTGATTGAAAGCATCGCCTCTGTGTTCCTGCTGGTATCCTCACGTTTAAGCCGGGAGCTGAGTTGCTCAGCAAAACCCCGCAGGGAAGCCTTGACGGTCAGTCGCCGGGACCAAGACCGACCAGCGGTGACCTCCCTTCTCTGTGCGCAGCGGTGCCTGCGAACCCTCGCGGCAAACGTCAGGCTCAACGCGTGGGTTCCCACTGACAGTGGGGAGGACGTGGCTTGATGCTTCACGGCCATCAGAGCCGTCGGAAGACGCCGAGGGTCCACTACTCCAGCTTCAGGACAGGTGTGCTCTTTGAGAAAAAGCTGAGTCCCTGGGTTAACTAAGGACTTTCTCAGCAGCCCTGGCGGCTCCCGGGAAGGGTCAGCACATGCTCCCGGGGTAATTCCCCGGACAGACGCTGCTCCTCTAACGGGGCGATAGCGAGAGGCCCGCCCTGGCTCAGAGCACCCGGGGCCCTGCAGCGTCAGACGTGGGGCATCAAGTCCTTGTTTGTGCTGTGACCGCTTTTTTCACAGAATGTCCTTGTGGCATCAGGACCACAAGAAGCAGAGTCACAGATGAAGACAGAGGCCACCGCTCAGACGGAGGCCTGGCGGTAGGTGTGAGCACAGCTGGCGTGAGAGCTTCGCGGGGGCCTGGGCCACCCAGGAGAGCGGGTGCCCTGGAGGCGGCTGGCTGCGGACTGAGGACGCGTGGTGGGCAGTGCGGCGGCTGATGGCGTGCGTGGGCCCCGGTCTCAGGTGGCCGGGTCCAACTCTGAGGTCCAAGGGGCCAATTCCCTCGAGAGAGTGCGGGAAGGGAGGCCACGGAGGCATCAGATCGCCTTCCGAAAGTGAGCCCATCGAGGCTTTGCCTCCTGGGAGTGCATTTAGGAGATTTTAACACAAAAGGGTGCAGCTCGTTCTTAAGAAATGGCAAATCCATTCACAGTTATCTGTACCTCAGATTTATCTTAGAGTGTTGCGATTAGGGCAAAAGTTAAAACCGCTATACACGATGCATTTTTGAAAAATAGGAAGTCGTTGGACTTTTTGAATAGTTGCTTCAAATTAAAGCACAGAAATGGGAAGAGGGATGGACGGGGGCTTGGGGTTGGCAGATGCAAACTGTTCCATTGAGAATGGACAAGCAGCAAGGCCTACCGTACAGCCCGGGAACCCTGTCCAATCTCCTGGGACAGACTGTGATGAAAAAGAATATCAAAATAATGTAAATACATGTATAAGGGGAGTCATTTTGCTGTACAGTAGAAATTGGCACAATAATGTAGTTCAATTAAGCTTTAATAAAAAAAAAATTTCCTTAAAAAGCACAGAAATGCCTACGACCATTCAAAATCAACATAACATGAAAACTAATAAAAGGAGGAGTTCCCTTGTGGTGCTGTGGGCTAAGGATCTGGCATTGTCACTGCTGCAGCTCAGGTCCCTGCTGTGGCTTGGATTCGATCTCTGGCCCAGGAACTTCCACATGCCATGGGTGTGGCAAAACAAAAACAAAAGCAGTGAAAGGAAATACCGAGAGAAGAAAGTCTCGGCCTTTGCTGATTCTTACCAAACTCTCAAAGGGCGTGGACATGGCCGAGGCAAGGCCTTATAAATGCATGATCAAAACCCTCAGAATTCTCTGAGCTGCGTGGGTCGTGTCCACAGGGCTGCAAGACGAAGACGCGTGTCATCTGGTGTGGACACCGCTGTCCTGACTCACTCTCGCCTCATCACTCTTGTGTCACCGGGCAAGCCCCTCCCCCCGCCCCCCAGCCGAGAAATCCCAGCATCTACCGCATCACCAGGGGTTCTGTGCTCCGGGAGGAGACGGTCAGGAGCTGAGGGGAGGCACCCCAGCAGGAGAGGCCGCGGAGGAGTGACGACGGCGATCCCTTCAGAGCCTCAGAGCTTTCCTCTTCGTAAAACAAAACACGATGCTGCCTCTCGCTGGGCTGCTGAAGCGGATGCGGGCCCGTCAGCACCCCGGAGTGAGGACTGTGCATAGACGCGCAGACAGACAAACACGAGCACAGAGACACACACCAAAAAGCTGCAAAGATGCTTCAAACCACGGCTCATCTGGGAAACGCACGCGCGCCAAGTTACCGTTCAGAAAAGCCCGGCAACTCACGTGAGGGCAGACGCCCCTGGACCCACGCTGAAGAAGGAAGAGCTTCCAGCGCCTCCCTCCCTTGGCGCTGACAAGGAAGCCCGTCTTCCCAGCGCTTTGCTGTGGCCGCCTTCACCAGCCACGCCGGCGAGTCCCGAGGAGGAGCACTTCAGCGGCAGCAAACCCTGACCTTTGACGCCGGGAAGGCCGCTGAGTTTCGGGGAGTGGAAGGCAGAGCCCTGAGCTGGGCACAGCGGGGACCTCACCAGGGAGGATTTCCTTGGGGCCAGGCAGGTGACAGCCCGTCCCTGGAAGCGGTGGCAGGAAGCTGGGGACGTCCACACGGAGGCCGCTCAGTGGCCTCTCGTTTAGCATCTTCCAAAGGACACCTCCTCCAGGGGCGACCACTGAATAAACCGCATGACACCTGACACGACCAGGAAAACAAACCGAGCAGCTCGGGACCCGGGACCCAAGCCTTCTGCGGGCAGGCAGACGCCTCTCTGGTGGGGGCCGCACCGGAGGACCTCCAGCTCCTGCTGGCACCAGGGCCCCTGGCCACCCGCAGTCTCCGGAGACCCGCCAAAGCCCGAGATGGCGCGAGTGTCACCCACACGCCACTGCCACGCGCTGAAGCGGCTGCCGGCCCAGAGGGGAGGCGACGCTGGCCCTTCCCCCGCTCCCGCGGGGGACTCTTCCGGCGCGTCGACTGTGGCAGCGCGGCCTCTCCGGCCACCGTCCAGAAGCCCCCACCACACGGATGCGCGTCGGAGCGTGTGCGAGCCGGCGCCCAGGCGGGAAGGGAGGACGTGGGCCAGCGCACTCGGACGCCGCCCCGGTCTTACGCTTGGCCCCAAACACACCTCTTCTTCAAAGGCCACACATATGGAGCGGCCCACTGACCAGCCTGCTGCCCGTCCAGGGGACTGAAGGGGCAGCGTCTCTTCCCCGAGAAGCTTGTGCTCTTACAAGTCAGAGCCCTCATCTCCAGAACTCGATGTCAGGTCACAAGCTTCAAAGAGACGGTTGTTTCTAAGTGCTGGGCGTTTGGGGGTTTGGTGGTTGTTTTTCTGTCTTTTCGGGCTGCATCTGCGGCATATATGGAGATTCCCAGGCTGGGGGTCAAACCAGAGCTGCAGCTGCCGGCCTACACCACAGCCACAGCAACGCGGGATCCGAGCCTCGTCTGCGGCCTACACCACAGCCACAGCAACGCCGGATCTTTAACCCACTGAATGAGGCCAGGGAGCGAACCCATGTCCTCATGGATACTAGTCGGGTTCTTAACTCACTGAGCCACAAGGCGACTCCCTCAATTTTCTAAAGCGAATGTTTAGTCTTTTCTGGCTTTACAGTGAAATAAAGCCGGGGGCCCGGGAGGCCTGAGGGGGTCTCGGCTCCCTCTGGCGTCTGCTTTCCGCCTCCCACGCCAGGCCAGCTCAGGCCTTGGTGCTGCTGCCATCCTGGAGCCACAAGGGCACCCAGGTTAGGAAACACCTGGACTCAGAACCTCCATCGGTCTGTGAACGGACAGCCAGGCACAATGGGGACGTGAGGACACATGGCCGGGAAGCAGGGTCCTGGGCGGGCAGCGGACGAGCCCCGCCTCTGCTCCCCGGGAGTCTGCAGAGCCCTGGGGCGGCTGCCGTCCGTCCTCTGAGCCTGTTTTGTTAGGATGTGTGTGTTCCCACTTACACCTAAGCTGCTCCCACGGTTACAGAGCCTCCCCTCCCACGGCCCGAGCGGTCTGTGGCCGCAGTGTCACCCGAGCCGCCTGGCTCCCAGGCTCCAGCTCAGACTCCCGGATCGCAGCCTCGAGCGCGCCGTAAGTGCTCTTCCATCCGCGCACTCGGCTTCCCACCTGTTCCCCAGGGAGTGACCCAGGAGATGCCGCAGAGGGACCCTCCTCTCCACCACGGGCCACGCGGCAGGGGCTTCGCTTGAGCTCAGCAGCCGAGGGAGCAGCAACACGGGAGGACAGCTGCAGGGGCCAGGGGGCCGGGGTCGCGACAGCAGGTGTCAGACAACCACCAGCGTGAAGCGAGGTGTAGACACAGGTCCTGTCACCCTTAACCGGGTTGGTCTGGTAAGAGAGCCCATCACTAGCGAGCCCCAGTGGGTGCCAGGCCCGGGGTTCGCACCCCACAAGCGCCCAGCCCTCCCTCTGCCTTCACCCAGACTGCGTCACTCCTGTTTGAGCGCAGATGTGAGGTCAGATGCATCCTTGTGCTAACACGACTCCCGATAAGCCTGGGAAGCTGGCAACTGCCCGCCCGTTTCAAAGGTGACATTCCTTTCACTGCTGCAGACTGCCTCCTCAAAGCGCAGGCTGCTGGGGACATGCGTGCAATTTACACACACATGCACACAACGCACATGTCAACACGCACTCACGGGAACATGACACACACGCACGCACACACACACAGCATGTATGCACACGTGCACACATATATGCACACAACACACATGCACATGCACATCTATGCAATGCACACATGCACACAGGGCAACCCCGCCTGGGAGACCTCGCTTCAGCAGTGGGTATTACACCCTTGGCCTCTGGAGTTTTCTACGACCCCACGGGCATCCGCGCTCCTAGGAGAGGGCGCCCGGCGAGCAAGCATGCGCCCCAGAAATGCAGCCCTGAGGGCCTGCAGCCGGGTGGAGGGGGCTTCTCTGGGTGAAGGTTACAGCGTGGAAACGGCCTCCTTGGGGGCGCGGGGCGGACGGCGAGGAGGGGAAAGCGCCCTCCTCGTTTCAAACACAAACTGGTCTCTTCAGGCTGCTCACCCTGCATAATGAACCAGGGAAGCAAAAGCTTTAAACCTGTTAAAGGAGCAATATTAAGTTTGGTATAAATATAGCTGAAATAATCCAGACAGTTTTATGACCTTACACCCCAAATAAAGGTGAAATGCTGAATTCTTTCCCTAGAAATAGTGGTAAACACAGCTAACAGATGGAAGAGCTGAATGGAAATTTCAATAAAGAAGGCCACAAAGAAGCATTTGTAAGCTCAGGGGTGCACGCTTTAAAAAAAGAAGTTGAAAAATGGAACTTTGTTTTATTTTGATAGGGTGCCAAAACAGTACTGCATTCCTTAAAACACGAATAAAGGATCGAGTTAGACTGGCCTTCTCAACACCTCTCCAAAAGCCCCCCTGGGTCTCATTTTGCTAGGATGACTATTTCTATGACAGGTGAGGGAATAATTTCGCTGGGTTCGGTTACACCCGGGCCCCTGTGACCCCCGGGTCAAGAGAGCACGGGCTAAAGTGACAGCGTAGCTCACTGCCTGCTCGGGACCAGGGGACACGGGCTGGAGCCAATGATTCTGACACCTGAAAGGTCAGGGCGACGGCAGAGAGCGCACGAGGCCTGCGCCCCGCGGCTGGAGCCCCGCGGCGGGAGGGAGGGGCCCGTTTCCTGACCCGGAGCCTGGGCGGCCCGCGCGGCCCAGCATCTCCAACAGGCCCGTTTGCAAAACACGCCATAAAGCAGACATCCCGCCAGCGCCCCGGCCGCAGGACGAGAGGAGCAAGAGCGAGTGCGGGGGCCTCCGTTCACTCTGCTGCAGCCTCGCGAGGCCCAGGCTTCTGCCCCGGCTCCATGGTTCCTGCTGTCCCCGGAGGGAACGCTCCCTTCCTGCCAGCCAGGAAGAGGCCTGCTGACGTCCGCAGTTCAGACCTCGGCGAGGCAGCGACCGGAGGCCCGACCGGCGTGCGCCAGGCCTGCACCAGCTCCACCAACAGAACTTGGCCCCTTCGATTTTTTTTCCTTTAAGGCAGAAAAATGCTTGAAAATGTTTTTCCAAGCCCAACACGCTGGGCCCTCCCGGTTCAGGTTTCCTCCTGCTGTGCCTGGCTTTTCAGGAGGCTGCCCTGCCCGGTGCCGCAGCTGCCACGGCCTCCCAGGCTGTCCCTGGACCCACCGCCCAGCGCACACGCCAGGCTGGCCCTTCTCTGGCAGGTCTCCCTGGTGGCTACTTTCCAGCCCGGACCCACGGTGCCACCCACTGGGAAACTTCAGGATGGGTGCCTCCTGCCCTGGGCCCCCTCCGACCCAGAGTCCCCCCCAGGCCCTGGCCCCCCCCCGACCCTGAGACCCCTCTGACCCAGAGCCCCCCTTCCGACCTGCCCCCCCGCCCCCGACCCAGGGCCCCCCTCTGACCTGGCTGCCCTCTGACCCAGGGCTCCCCTCTGACTCTAAGCCACCCTCCAGCCCTGGCCCTGCTGCCGCAGACCCGGTGTGGTCTCCTGACTGCTGCTCTGGAGCTGGACAGCTGCCTCTGGGGGTCAGAGCCCAGGAGCCTTCTGCCCCAGGCTCTTTCCAGACTCGACGGAAGAACCAGGAGCAACCTGAGAAGCTTCCAGAGATGACGGCCTGGCTGCGGTTTTCCAGGACACAGTGGACTAGATGCTGTGGGGACGTCCGTCCGTGGGAGGCCGTCCCGGGACAGGAGGTGTCCTGGACGCGCTCCTTGGTTGCCCCCGCCCCCAGGCCCATGAGCCACCCTGTCCCTCTGACCCAGAGAGGACAATAACACCACCGACAAAGTTCACACCTCTGAGGGTCATGGATGAACCAGGCCACCAGGCAGCTGGCCTGGACCTGCCACACAGCACAGGGTGGTCACCCAAACAGGTTTAGCACCTGCTCTACGTGCAGCCAGTGCTGCCCCAGATGAGAAGATATTTTGAGGATAAGTAAAAACTCTGTTTTCTAAATAATAATTTCTGATCTCTGGAAATGTGTGACACGGGCAAATCGGTCCCCTGTGGGGAGGGTGACGACATGAGTGGCCCGGAGGTCCTGTTGGGACCAGCCAGTCCCAGCACGGGGGACACAGAGATCCCATAACTGCAACACCTGCTACCAACCAAACGACTTCCAGGGGATCCACTGCACTGGCGGGGTCTGGGGGACATAGAAGGGCCTGTGTCCCTGTCTCCAGCCCCTGGGACACTCAGCCCGTCCGAGGAGCCTGGGCCATCAGACAGAAACATCCTGCCTTCCTCCCCGCCCCCAGCCCGAGCCGCTCCATCCGCCTGCCCGGCAACGTGGGCGGCCCTCTGCTGTCCCCTGCCATCTTCCTCCCTGCCCAGTCACCTCATGTGGATCCGGCGGCCACTGGCCCCCAGGGGCTGGACCCTGCTACACCGTCATTTCGGGAAGCAAAACCTGCCGTGGTCCCTGGGTTCCAACGAGCCCAGTGGTTTTGGAGACTTTCGCAGTTTTATGGTATCACAGCAGGAAGGATTTGGGAGCATGATCTTCTAAACCAGCAATTTTTTTTTTCCCCCCTTTGGTAAAGGTTGATTTTCAGCGAATCCCAGCTGTCCTGCAATACTGATGAGCAGGGTGGAACAGGCTAACTTCAAACACAAATCCTGTCCCACCACCCGCGCCAAGGCCAACAGGCTGAGCAGCCCTGGCTGTTGTGCTTGGATCAAAGCACTTGAGAGCTGCAGGCTTGAAATAGAGCCGATTTCATTACGAGTGAAATTAATTCAATGGAATTCTACTGAAACTGCACAGGAGGAAAGGGGACTTGGCCTGGTGGAGTCCAGGCTCACAGAATTGGGGCCAACTCTTTCATTGATTTCCTTACTCCAACTCAGCCCAAAGACATCTCTAGCAAAAGACCTAGTTCCATGTATGAAAAAGCAAGAAGGAACAACAAAACGCCCAAACCGAACTTCTAAGAGTCACCACTTCTAGATGCGCAGACCCGGACACAGTAATCTCCACACTTTGCCAACATGCGTTTTCGAGGTTATCCTGAGCAAGGACAATTATCATTATTTTTTATCTCTGTGGAGGCCGTGAAATGCCCCCAAACCTTAATCTTCTAATACCCGCTTTGAAAGTCTCGGTTATCAGGACCAGTAAAACTCTGGAGCCAGTGGGAATATCACGAAACACCGACGTGGTACCACCCACAGCAGGGGGGCCAAGAGCCAGAGGTGCCTCAGACCCAACATCGAACTCTGAAAGTTGCTGATTTTAACTCCATCTTGGCAAGGAGAAGGTGGCTAGGACGGAGGCGATGCAGGGAAGTCGCATGCCCGTCAAAGCGAAGTGAAACCTTTTCCAGAGCAAGGTTATTATGCGCTCGCAGGGCGCCTGCCAGGCCCTGCCGCACCCCTACTCCCGCCTTCCTCCCTAACCCCCAGCCGGCAGCCCCGGGCCCTGGCCAGGGTGTCTCTACCGCCTGCCTGGCCAGCGTGGGCAGCCTCCGGCCGCTCAGGTTTGGGTTTGAGTTCATTTAACTCCCAGATCCACGCTGAGAGAGGCCCTGCTGTTTCCATCAGAAAGCGGGGTCGGCGGGGAGAGAACTGGCTTGACGGGCACAGCCTGGGCCTGAGGGCACAGCTCCAAGACTCTGGGACGCTGTCCCCACAGTAGGACGGTGCGGCCTCGCTGGACTCTGGCTCTGGAGCTGGGGCCCCTGAGGGGCAGGGGGCCCCCGCGCCCACACCCTGGGCCTGACCTGATAAACATCAGAGGAACATGAAACGCACAGGTCTCGAGCCGCTTGACTGAAAGGATCCAAACGGCAGGCACAGACTCTGGAACACGCGCTCTGACACCAGGTGTGAGCCGAAACGAAACGCACACGGCACCAAGCCAAGGTCGCCTTGTTCCCTAAGAAGTGCCATCTGTGTCACCCAGGAGAGACAGTGATGGCGTCACAACGGAAAATGCACGGAAGTCATCCGTGCAGCCGCCTGACCACGCAGCTCAGCCGGGGCGCTGGCGGGAACATGCGCCTCAGACACACGCGCTCGGACACCAGGCGCCTTGGCTTTAGCGGCAGAAAATGTTAACCTGCCAAGGTCACCACCTGGGACTTACAAAGTCTTGCCCCTTTCTGGGGGTCGACGGCCAGCCCTGGATTTGTGATCATTAGGCAGGTGGTCAGGCTGGATGGGCCAGTCTTAAAAAAACAAAACCCTGAAAACGTCTCACCCTGACTCAGGGCCCTGACACCAGCAAAATACTGGGAAGTTCAAGTGGCTGTAATAAAAGTGATACTTTGCATCCTACAGGTGGGCTATTTACGACTGCCGACTTTAAAAAAAGGACCCTCTAAGCAGGAATGATGTGAAACGGAGTCCAGCAAAGGTCCCTTTCGAGTCCCCACAATCCTCCTTTCCCACCCCCGGCCCGAGCATGTCCAGTGTCTGTCCAGCGCTGGGGGGACCCTGGCGGGACGACGGCGAGCGGCCCAGGCGGGAGGTCAGGGCTCAGGGAGGTGGACCTTTGGCGGAGAGGCTGGGAGGCCGGCGGGATCGGCACCCCCCACGCCCACCACCGCCGCTGCCCCTTCGAGGGGCCACAGAGAAGAAAGCAAGCCGGTGCAGTGCCCACGAGGGGCTGGACTTTTGCTTCTTGGATGTGAATGAGCACAGGGCAGCTGCGTCTCCCTCGCGTCACGGGTAAAACAAGCTGCTCCATCCCAGAAATGCCTTTCAGGTCCAGAGAGCGGATCACTGCTACACGCGGACAAAACCGGGCAACTCGGTCTGAAACGTGACCATCAGAAAACACGCAGACAGAAAAAGAGTTGACCGGAGCTGTTTTGATATAGAAATAACCTGTGTTACAGCATGCATTTTATTCTCATAAACATTGACTTTTTAGTGTAGCAAGGCAAGGATCAAAATAAAAGCATGCTGGCTGAAGCCTCCAGAAAACCCCACAGGCTTAAGAGCTGAGCCATTAGTTTCCAGCAGAGACGTACATGAGCCAAACAGGGTTAGGAAAGCAATTCATGACCGTCGCTGGCCGTAACGAATCCAGACGGCTTATGACTGAAAAACAGGACTAAAAACATGGTTTTATTTGTACTCTTAATAAGCCTTCAGCATGAAGTACAAATGAATAAAAACAGAGCTGTGGAGATGGTGGCTTACGAAGCGTTCTGACGAGTAGGAAGAAGAACAGCTTTATCAGCTGGAAGCCTGACGTCAAGCACGGTTGGAACAGGTTGCGTCACAGCCTCACTGCCTTGAGGAGCCCAACCGACCAGGGGTCCCGGCCACTGAGGCCTGCGATGGGCTCTCGAGCTTTCTGATGCCTCGACGACAGGCAGGAGATCCAGTCAAGGATGCGTAGCGAAGTCCTGACCTGAGGACGGCCCACTCTGTGCTCGTGGAGGACAAGGCCAGGTACCCTGTGATGGCACCGGGCCTGGGCGGGGGGATGTGTGCTGGGGGACAAGCCTGCATCTCAAAGTCTCATCACAGCCCTGTCACCACACACCCTCTGTCACCACTGAGCTGCCATTAAAAACAAAACAAAACAAAACACACAAGTAAAGTGAATTTTAATGATGTTATTTAATCTAATATACCCAAAGGCTTATTATTATTCACAGAAACCATTGCTGAGATATCTATCTGAAGTTCTTTTTTGTACTTTAAAAAAAGCAAATCTTTCTAGGGCTGCACCCACGGCATGTGGAGGTTCCCAGGCTAAGAGGCTGAATGGGAACTGTAGCTGCCGGCCTACACCACAGCCACAGCAATGCAGGATTCTAGCCCCTTCTGTGACGTACACCATAGCTCACGGCAACGCCGTGGAGCAAGACCTGGGATCGAACCTGCATCCGTGGAGCAAGGCCAGGGATCGAACCTGCATCCTCATGGATCCTAGTCAGATTCGTTTCCACTGAGACAAGACGGGAACTCCTTGTACCCTTTTTGTTTGTTTTTGGTCTTCTTTTTTTTTTTAGGGCCACACCTGCAGCATATGGAGGTTCCCAGGCCAGGGGGTGGGTGGGGGCTGCAGCTGCCAGATCTGAGCCCGCATCTGTGACCTATACAGCAGCTTGGGGGCAACGCCAGGTCCTTAACCCACTCACCCTCATGGATCCTAGTCAGACTGGTTACCGCTGAGCCACGATGGGAACTCCTTTTCCGGACTCTTTGAAATCTAGTGTCCAGCTTACATTTATCGCGATCTCAGGCGGAACCGGCCCCGTTTCAGGTGCTCAGTAGCCCTGAGGCCGGCGGCCACAGCCCTGGACGGCGGGGAACACACAGAAGCGTGGGGTCCCTGCGGCCTCTGCTCACCAGGTGTTACTGGCGGCCCCGGTGCTGACTCAGGGACCGTAGGTTCTCCATCCCCAGTGGCTCAGGACCTCGGCCTCCAGCTTGAGGATGGATGGGTCACTCTGCTCCGGAGCAGGCCCTGGGTCCCAGGGAAGCACGGGCACCGGGAGCCATCGTCCGGGAGCAAGCTGCTGCGACCCAGGGACAAGTCTGGGGGATCCGGCCCTGCAGAGGGCAGCCGGGCCCCACCTCCGTTTCTTCTCACCAGAAAGCAAAGCATGAGCTCTCGCCTTCCCAGCGGCTGCTCCCCGTCGGAGGGAGGGGGCGGTCACAAGTGGAGCGTGATGCTGTGGTCGTGTGACCAGGTGCGACTCTGTGCAGCCGGGGTGTCTGGGTTGGTCCCCCTGTCACTGTTAGGGTCGCTGTGCCTGCAACACACTCCCGCAAACCTTAGTCCTAAAAGTACTTTCTTCGTTCCTGGATGCTTTGGGTCGGCAGTGTGGACAGGGCTGTTGTCTGGGCCTGAGGTGGACGACGCTCAGGCTGGTGGCTGGACTCCCGTGTCCAGAGGTGTGTGTTGACTGCGGCTGCGAGCTCAGCTTCCGAGACGCGCGCGGGTGGCAACTGTGACTGCGGCCATCCAAGGGCTGTGACCTGGCACACTGGGTGACGTGCTCAGACCTCTGAGCTCCGGCAGGGCCTGCTCTCCGCTCAAGCCTAGTCCCTCCTGCCAGGAGGTAAAACACGTTCCCAGGAATGAAGCCAGGACAGTGGTGAAGGAGCTGAAGGGCCCGCAGAGGCGTTCTCAGCCAGGAAGTGGAAAGACTGGACAAGCGTGAGATGTTGGACACGCCAGTGGGTACGGGGAAAAGGCACCCAGCAAGCATGCCAACGTCCAGGGCTGTCTTGGAAAGTCCGCCCAAGGGCACTCAAGGTCGCACCGCCTAGCCCGCACGCACAACGGCATTTTAGTAACTCCACGGGAGTGGCAAAACAATGAAGCCACAGACAGTTCAACTCAGTTCACCAAAGTTCATGGAATCACAACCATCGACGAGGCTGAAAACTATGATTCAGAAAAAGGGAAGCAGTGCAGGTGGTGGAGAACCGGGCAAGGCCTGCAGGAAGTGGAGCCCGCGGGGGAGGCACCAGTGAGACCTGGGGAGAGAGGGCGGGGCTGGGCTCGGGCCCAAGAAGCACTCGGAGGCCAGGCCGGCACTTGGCAGCGTCCAGAGGAAGGCTGAGGCGTGGGGGCAGGAGGGGGAGCTGGGCACCGCAGTCTCAGGGTCCACGCCCAGATTTCACCAGCAAACGCAGCTCGGCCCCGCCTGCTGGTGGGTGTGTGGGCCCAGGTGCTGCCACTTGAGCGTGGAGGCTGACAGCCCTCAGGGCAGCGCCACCTACCCTCCCGGGACACTGGCTTTTGCAATGAGTGCAGGAGGTCTGGCGCCTCCCAAACAAGACAGTTACTTGTGGAAATTACTACCATCAAGGAAACTTGTCCATAATTCGTGGCATTTTCCTCATAATTTTCTGAAAATTATAATGACTTCAGAGAGGAAGAAGGAAAGAAGGACTACAAATCACAAAAGAAAAGAAAAAAGAAAAAGACAGATAGAAATTGAGTAAACTGGTGGTGTGCGTGATGGCCAGCCCAGACAGCGTGAGAGGTCCCCAGCTCTCGGCCCATGGCCCCGCGCCCTGCAAACACCATCCCGCAGCTAACGAGTAACCCTCCAAACCCATGTGTGTCGGAACGAGAGTCTCCCACTTAATGAAAAGGAAAGGCTGACAGACCTGAGCATTTACAGCGTGCTTTTGGGGTATGCCTTAATCTCCCCCTTGGCTAAGCTGCCATCCTATAAATCAGGCCCTTAAGTTATCATTGTTATAGAAGCAATAAAAATAATAATAAAAGTACTGTGAGGTCAGAAAATGTCAAGAACAGTCAGAAAAATGAGAGAGACATAAAACAAAGTATAAAAGACCAGCTAGAATTGGAAAAACTCAGGTACTGTACCTCCAAGTGTATTCCAGCAGGAGGTGGCTGCACTGCTGTTTTATTTAACGAGGCTCCACATAAATCCCAGCTGCTAACCATGTGATAAGTCCATCTCCGCAAACAGGAGGCTCCATCCCTGGTCCCCTAGGCGGTTCAGTCCTGGCTGCCACTAACGGGAACCTCACCCACCAGAAGGGAGAAACAGACCCTGAGACGCTCCTCGGGTTCACTTTCAACATTTAAACGTCAACTGGCTTTCCTGTTTTTCACAACAAAATTAACCGTAAGTCTCTAGACCCAAACACATGAAAACGGTGGGCAAGGAAGCCCCAGGTGCCTGACAGGTCTTTAATGTGAGGAAGGTAGAAGGACACTTTCTCCAATTACCAAAAAGAGAATTCAGCTCTAAAGAAGAAATAAAGTCAGCTTCACAAGTCGTCTGTAACGGGTGGTGAGACAAAAAGAGGGGCTTTGTGTGGCGCATCTTTTGCGGGACTCGCACCTCTGCAGGCTTGGTGACTGAGGTTTCCGTCCCCACCCACCCCAGAAAAGCAGGTGTGCACAGGCCCCTTGGGGGTGGAGCCTAGAGGGGTGGGGCCGGCTGGGTGGGTGGAGTCTTGTGGGGCAAGGCCTGTAGGGGTGGAGCCTGCTGGGCGGGGCCTGGTGGGGGCAGACTTGATGGGCGGGGTCTGGTGGGGGCAGAGCTCATAGGGGGTTGGGCCTGGTGGGGGCGGGGGGCTGCTGAGTGGAGCCTTGTGGGTTGGGGCCTGATGCGGTCAGATCCTGGTGGGGGGGGGGGGCCTGGTGTGGCGGATCCTGAAGGGGCGGAGCCAGTGGGGGCAGCAGGCAAACTTGGCAGGTCCCTACACTCTCAAGTCCCAGTGGCGCAGATGTCAAATTGGAATTCTAATACCCAGAGGTTAGAACTGGCAATGAGAACAGGCTTGGCAGACCAGCCAAACGCAGGCAGAGAGGAAACCGTGAGTCATGAGGCAGGGCCCAGGCGGCCCCCACCAGGGCGCAGTCGGGGTGTGGGGGCGCCCAGTGTGCAGATGGGTGGGGTGGGGGCGGGGGCGGGGGCGGGGGCGGGCTGAAGGACCCAGAGGGAGGGGCACAGGTGCAGCGTGTATCCAAAGCGGGCGGGGGCGGGGGCGGGGCGCACACAGGGATTCCGGTTTGGGGCTTTTGTGTTGGTTCCTGAGAGGCGTGGGTGACTGAGATGCTGTCTCTGGCAGAAACGCCTGAGAAGATCTGAGGAAACTGGAGAAGAGGCCATTTCTGATAGGGAACCAGCCAGGAGGGCGGATAACAGGTCTGCGGGGGAGGGCAGCATGGCTCCAAGGAAGAGAAGAGCAGCCAGACTCTAGGCCCGCCCTCTCTGGGCCAGAGGGCAGGAGTCTCCCCTGGTGCAAAGGCCTCTGATGCAACTCCGTGTTTTAGGTCAAATAATGTCCAAAAACCCTATGCTCGACTTAATCAACCGTCCCGGGTCTCTGGCCTTTCCTTCACCCCCTCCATCTGGCGGCGCATGATTGCTGCAGCTTTCTGGCACTGCCCGCCCGGAACCAGCGCACAGATTAAAGGGCACGGCTCCCAAGGAGACTGCCCTCCGTTTAAGGTCAGCCACGGGCAGTCCAGCCACTGTGATCCTGACCGGTCAGCAACCAACCGGGCTTCCCACGACCCCCTGCAGGTTTGCTGTTCCTCGGCAGGACCCAGAACTCAGCAAAGAACCCCAGGTATGTGAAGGACACGAACCAGGACCAGGCAATGGGGACACACAAGGGACAGGCCGGGAGGGTCCAGTTTGGAGCTTCCGTGTCCTCAGGACACAAAACCCTCCCACACATCGACGTGGTGACCAACCAGGGAGCCCCGCTGAGCTGTGGTGCCCGGTGTTATTCCTGGGGGCTCGGCAGGCACCTGACGGGTTGAATTCTTGGCTATGTGGTCAGCTTTGGTCTCCAGCGCTCTTGTCCCCTGAGGCTGAGAGGCGGGTGACCTCCCCTGGCTCAGAGCCCCAGCCCTCTGATCCTGAGGGTGGGCCGCCCAGCACGGCGGGGCCCCACCCTTGCGCTCTCCAGCAGCCCCCCCGGGAGTCAGGAAGGAGCTCCTGCTGATGCCCAGGACGCGGCGCCTCCGTCCAGGACAGAGGGACGCGGGCCAGCTCAATTCTTTAGCGCCCTGGTTAACGAGACTGGACAGCGAAGTGCTCTCGGGACACCTCGCTGTCGGTGGCGCAGCTCAGTTACGGCTGCGTTCAAAAGAGTGCCCTGCGATCTCAGGCCTTCTTATGTCACACTCACATGCACTAGCTCCTATAATTAAAATGCCTTCGACGCACGCTGATACCTTTTATTATTTCCACCCACCTCGGATCTGTGAAGAGACATTTTTCTCCGACTTCAGCACAGGACGTTGCATCTTCGAAACGTTCCCTCAGTCTCTCCATCAACACCCTCACCCACCCCGCTGCCTGCTGACGAAACCTAAACAGCACGGCTCAGCACGTGGCTTGGGAATCGTCTCTAGGGGCTTAGGAGCTGTTAAGCTCCTCTGTCCAGAAGATGAGCCGTCAATAACTAACAACAGTAAGAGCGCGAACCCACCGAATGTCCTCCCAGGCACCCTCACAACCCCCCCCGAGGCCGAGGCCGGGGGTCTCTCGTTTCACAAAGGAGAAGGTGCAGATGCAGGGCATCCGAAGCTCCTCCAAAGCGGCAGGAGGCGGGCGGGGGTCTTCGCCTCTGCCCTCTGACGCAAGGAGCTGACGCTTAACTGCCGTTGACTTATTGCGCGTCTTAACGGAGAGAAGGTAAATTATCTATAAAATTTCCCAATTTTTCTGAAATATCAAGGTTTTCAACAGTTATAACTGAAATTAGAATTTTCTTCTGTACCTGAATATCACCGGGAACACGTGGTTTTGAGCAAACGTCACTGCAGTGACGGCCGTCCTGACACCCGGGGGTGAGGTGGAGCAGTTCTGTTTGCTCACAGAGGGGTGCGGGCTCCCTTTTACCTCCAGAGGCTGAGCGATGGTCCCCACAGATGCCCACGTGCTACCCCCTCCCCTGAGAAGCTGGGGCTTTACCCGGCACATGCGGCTGCAGATGTGACGAAGGGTCTAGGGTGGGGGGCCGTCCTGGCCTCATCACAGGGTCCTTCTGAGGGAATCGGGGGGATGGGAGAGGGCAGGGGACAGAGGAGGGCCGCGGTGACGCGATGTGACGCGGAAGGCGGCCCGAGGCCCAGAGTGTGGACCTCTGGGGGCTGGAAGAGGCGGGGAGCAGGTCCCCCTGGAGTCCCCAGACCCAAGACAGTCAACTCGCGTTTGTCTTTCTCGGCCGGCTCGCGCTGCCTCTGCGCAGTACCGTAGACCCGGCGTCCCTCTCTGGACAGTGGCTTCGTGATGCTCCTTAGGGCAGAGGGCAGAGGCCACGGCCCTCCTCCTGGTTTGGAGCAGGTCATCTTCTCACCGTCTTCCTGCACTAACCCCAAGGGGCATCCCCACGGCCGCCCCCTCATCTAAGTCCAGCTCTCTCCCCAAGGCCCACCTCCCAAGGTCACTGCCTGGGGCCCTGGCTCGGGCCACGGTGGGGGGGGGGGGCTGTTCCCAGCCGCTGAGGGTGCTCACCGGTGTCGACAGCAACAAGAGCTTCACGAGCTTCCTTCCCGGGCAGGTGGAATTCCCATCTTACTAGACTCGCGATAGTCAGTGACGCGGTCCTGGACGTTAAAGTGGTTGAGATTTCAAACGTTATCACCCCACAGAGAACAGACTCGGCTGCCAAGGGGGGGAGGGCTGGGAGCTTGGGGTTAGCAGATGCAAACTATTATACAGAGGGTGGATTCACAATGAGAAAGTGCAGTCAGATCTTGTAGTAAACCGAACGGAAAGGAAGAGAAAGAACATATATATACATATATAGAGAGAGAGAGAAAGAGAGAGAGAGAGAGAGAACGAATGACGGCATCACTGTGCTGTACAGCAGAGACCAACACGACACTCTAAGTCTACTGTGCTTCCATAAAGTTAAAAAAGCTCTGAAACTAATGTATGCTTATTTGTCAATTAGCTCTTAAGTAAAACAATAAAACCAACAAAAACCTTACTTCCTGTTTTTGGAATATAGGGTGCATTCTGGTATGTCTAGTGAAGATAAAAACTGAATACATTTTTAAAATTTAATGCTGTGTACAACATAGAGCCAAATTATACTGGTTTTTTAATTAATTTTTAAACTAAGCAAAATATTCCATGTAAATGATGTCAGAAATTAAAAAGTGCTAAAAGACCTGTAATGAAAAACAAACGTCCTTGTTCTCCGCTCCTCCCAACTTGCCAGACACTCCAGGGCCCCTTTCAACACTTCTAACCGTTTGCTAACTGTCGTTATGTTTACTCTTCTATCGCCTGATGAATCCATTCTAGGCATTAACCACTGACGTCCTATTATACAGCACGAGGGAATTTGGAGCATATTTTTTACACCTTTTAAGAATTTAACCCCCCCTTTCCCTCTACAGTTACTTTCCGAGTTTTGGTGAAATGCAGATTCCTAGGAGCCGTTGTTCACTTCTACGTCGGTACTATTCACTCCTGACTCAGCTGGTGCATCCTGACCTCAGCCCTTCGAAACCCCTTCCCTTTCTGTGCCGCCCTCGATCACGTCGAGGTTCTCCTTCGGATGAGTTTTGCTCGTACCTTTCCTCATACCCTTCGACCCTCTGTAAAGATGCTGTCCTCAGAGTTCCCGTCGTGGCGCAGTGGTTAACGAATCCGACGAGGAACCGTGAGGTTGCGGGTTTGATCCCTGCTCTTGCTCCGTGGGTTAAGGATCCGGCGTTGCCGTGAGCTGTGGTGTAGGTTGCAGACGCGGCTCGGATCCCGCGTTGCTGTGGCTCTGGCGTAGGCCGGCGGCTACAGCTCCGATTCGACCCCTAGCCTGGGAACCTCCATACTCCGTGGGTGCAGCCCTAGAAAAGGCAAAAAGCCAAAAAAAGACCAAAAAAAAAGATGCCATTCTCCCGCCCTGAGACCCGTCCGAACACTTACTGTTCCTTTAGCTTTTCTGCTAGAGACGGAGCTCCGGAAGCCTCGACCTTCAGTGCCTGGCTGTGTGCTCTCGACCTGCAGCCGGACTCTTCCGGCTTCCTCTGCTGTCGCCCCGAGAGCGAGTGCCCTTCTCCTCCTTTTGTGTCAGGTCCCCACCTCCTGAGTCCTCTGCCTCCTCTTCCTTGGTTTACCCCCTTGTCTCGGTGGGGTACATTCTCCAGCAGCTTGCTCAGAAAAGCGCGGGGAGGACAATTTAAAAATGATGCATGCTTGGGAGTTCCCATGTGGCTCAGCACTAGTGACCCCGACCAGCATCCATGAGGGCACGGGTTCGCTCCCTGGCCTCACTCAGTGGGTTAAGGATCCAGTGTTGCCGTGAGCTGGCGTGAAGGTCGCAGACATGGGTCAGATCCCACGTTGCTGTGGCTGTGGTGCAGGCTGACGGCTGCAGCTCCAATTCAACCCTAGCCTGGGAACCTCCACATGCTGCAGGTGTGGCCCTAAAAAGACACACACACACAGCAGATGCAGGCTTGAAAATGTCCCTTACGCCTTGAATAGGCTTAGAACCGCAGAGGACAAATCACTTCCAGAGTGTAGAGGGCTTTGCTCCACGGGCTCCTGTCTTAGCGCTGGTGCGACAACGCCGCTTTCACCCCTGATCTTTGCACTGCCGGACGTGTCAGGAGCTTTTCTTTAATCCTGATGTCGAAGCTGCACAGTCATGGTCATGGGTGAGGTCTCTGTTCACCCACAGAGCTGGGCGCTCGTAAAGCTTTGCAGCCTCGAGAGCCTCGAGCTTCTGTGCTGGGAGGTGGTCCTCGGGGGTCATTCGAGAACATCCCGCTCTGGCCCCGAAATCCCCGCCGTGCGCTTTCACTCTTCGCTCCATCCTCGGGCCGGGGTCCTGTTTGCTCCTCAGGCGGGCGTGCCCCAGGGCTTGCTCCTTGACCCCCTTTCTCTGTCTACACTCGCCCCGACAGTGAGCTTTTCCAGTCTCAACAAAAGCCTTCCTACGTGTCCTCGGGGGACGCACTGTCCTGGGTGGTGAGAAAGTCCACATTTCTGTCCCCGGCGCTCCGGCCGTCTCAGACCCCACGGTCACACGCGCGTGTATGTGCGTGGGCTTCTCTACTCCACAAAGTTTGGGGAGGTATGAGGCTGTTCTGGGCGTGGGGACATGGATTAAGGAGTGCCTGAGAGTTCCAGCTGTCTTCGGGGCAGTTACGAATCTCAGATGAACATAAATTCCCACAGCCCTTTAAAGCAGCATGGGAAATTACCAATGGCCCCTTCCCAGAAGTCCGTGAAGTGGGGACCTGGTGTGTGCCCTCAGAATGCCCGGACTTGCGGTCTGCCTTGGGTTAAGTGAACGTAGTCAGGACCAGGTGATGTGGATGCTTCTGAGGCCCCCCGGGGGACAGTGGGGGTCACCGTGGAGAACGCTGTGAACGAGGCTCATCTTCCCACCTTCAAAAGCCACAGGGAGAGCCCCGGGTGATGACCAGCCCTGCCTCCAGCTCCGCGCTGTTAGGGTCCCCTGCAACGCCAGGTCTCCCGCTCTGCTTAGTGCACCCGAAGGACACAAACTCTCTGTCCCCAAAGCTCAGAGCTTCTCCCAAATACTCAGGACGCAAGAGAACAGAGTGGGATGGTCCAGGGCACAGACAAGGAGATGCCTGTACTCAGCTCCTGGGAGAACAGGCCTGGGTCTGGCGGGACGAGGGGGGCCAGAGGACGGCGCGCAGACGACTTAGTTGCAAAGGGACGGGGCTGGAGGCGGACACTTCGAAACAGCAGTGTTCAAGAGAGCGGGTGTTAACTGGAAGAAAGTGAAACACAACAACAAACCCACAAGACACGGCACGTAGATCGACATGAGGAGTTTATCTTAACCTTTTCTCCTTTGGCCACGCCCCCGGCACGTGAAAGCTCCTGGGCCCAGCATCGGACTCATGCCACAGCAGCGCCCGGAGCCTCGGCAGTGACAACGCAGGATCCTTAACCCGCTGAGCCACAAGGGGACACCTGTCCTAACTTCTGAAGTGAATTTACCAGCCGCTTTTTCACAAGGTAACCAACACCTACCGAGCTCTGTTTTTGTTTATGATAAATCCACGGAGATTCCCACAGTAATTACATTCCAGATCCCATTTCTTCACATTTATTTCAACTCTACCTTGAGTATTTCTCAATCCATGGCCTTCTCTAAGATACCAGTTCACTGAGAAATGACTTGGAAAAGTGCAACACTGCATAGACTGCTGAGGTGGTGCCGACAAGGGGAAAACACACATACACCTGTGTCGGCAAAATCAGGGAAAGGAAGCCGGGGCAGTTTTGGGGTTGAAACCGCGCAGTGGCCAAGTGCGACGGCTCCAGAGCCAAGGACAGCCGTGCGGTGGTCAACGGTGACGGCTCCAGAGCTAAGGACCAAGCAGAGGAAAGTTCCCAGAAGTGCACTAGCCTTGGAGGGGCCTGGCCTCAGTCTGACTTCATAAAAGAACAGGGCTGACCTGCTGCCACGCAGGCTCCGGAAGTCCACCCAGCCTCTGGATTTCTCCCTGAGGCTTACAGGGAACTGGGGTGTCTGGTCATTTTATCTCAAGTAGGAAAAGATGCAGGACAAAATACATAGCCTTTGTTACTTCTCGTTAAGCCAGTGCTCCCAAGACACGATGAGAAAGTGAAACTGGTCTAGGTTCCAAACCACACTTCTCCCAGAAGGGTGCCCTCGGGGTCACCTGGGCGCAGGCGCAGCACCCAGCTTCTCACTGAGGGCTGCAGGCAGGCAGGCTGGGGGCAGCCTGGGAGCTCCGAGCTTTGCAAAGCTCCCCAGTGCGCCTAACGATCAAGCCACGTTTAGGTTTTCAAATTTGATGCTCTTTCGGAAACTCCCCTTGGGATCCTAACTTCTCAAATCATAACCTTCGAATCTCATGGAAATTTGGAAAACTGAACTCCTGTGTGTATTTTCTCTCCTAGCAACATAGGAACCCACTGATTTGCCTCATTTCAATTAAAAATTAACAAACACAAAATACTCATTTGCTGTGTTTTCCATCCAAATGCTCACTTTGTTTTCGTCGTAGCAAAGGGCTTGAGGAGGCAGCGACGAGCGCTATTCCTTCCTCGGCACCTAGGAAAGCCCTCCTTCCACAAAACGCCCCCATTTTCACTCCATCGACATGTTTGCAGGGGCCCTCTGCCCACTCTAATGAAAAGTCAGGGAAATGCTTTCGCTCGCTTCTGATGAAATAGGTTTATTCAAAAGGCTCAAGAAAGCAGGACGGATGGTGCTACCACACCCACGTCAAAGGTCATGGGCTCATCATTGTGCTGAGGGTACTCTGACTCTTAGGGTCGGGGTGGCAGAGGCACAGGCGGGCCTGGCAGGAAGAACCCTCTCACCGCCCTCTTCAGGTAATGCATGTCGTGACGGACCTGTTTCTACGATGCGACTTGTTTTTAGTTAGGGTAGAGCTGATTTACAGTGTGGAGTCAATTTCTGCTGTACAGCAAAGTGACCCCGTCACACCAAGACACACGTTCCCTTCCTGCAGCCTCTCCCGTCACGGTCTATCCCGAGAGACTGGACGGGGCTCCCTGTGCCGGACGGCAGGACCTTGCTGCTCGTCATTCTAAACGTCCGTTGTGCTGCTCTCCTTCGCAGTGATTCTGGATGCTCTGCTTTGGGAGACGATGCAGCAAGTACCTCTCAAAACCAGCACCACCGTCACAGCTGCCAAGGTTCAGACACATTCACGGTCTCGAGAGTCTTGTGTTCATCGTGCTGCTCCCCCTGGAGCCCAGGGAGGTGTTCCCGGCACGAGCGGAGACACGGAAGCACGAAGACGTTGAGAGACAGCGGGAAGCGGCAGTGCCGGCTCTGACCTGGGGCCCTGGCTCCGAATGGACACCACATGCACCACCGACTGGCCCACACGGACCCGGAGGAAAGCGGCGCCCCAGCCTCCGAGGGACCAGGACAGGTCTGGTCACCTGTCGGACTCTGGCTCTTTGATGGCTGGCAGGGCACCCTAGCTTTGTCTCTGACTCGCTGGGTATTAGTGCGAGAAGGTCATGGAGCCATTTCCTGGTGTGCACACACACTCGAAGGCGCTCCTGGAAAACGCCCTCCTGCAGGTCTCTCACAGAGTCGCAAAGGACCTGCACTTTTCGCACCTAACCAGTTTGGGTTTCAATCTGCTCCGGTTATAAAAAACAGGGTCACTTTCAAATGCCTGGTTTTGGAGTTCCCACTGTGGCTCAGTGGGTTAAGAACCCGACCAGCATCCATGAGGACACAGGTTCCATCCCTGGCCTCGCTCCGTGGGTTAAGGTTCTGGCATTGCTGTGGCTGTGGTGTAGGTTGCAGATGAAGCTCCAATTTGACCCTTGGCCTGGGAACTTCCATATGCTACAGGAGTGGCCCTAAAAAGCAAAAAAAAAAAAAAAAAAAAAAAAAAAAACCAAAAAAAAACCAAAAAAAAGAAAGAACAATATAAGATGCCCAGTTTCTCAGGATGAAGCCCCCGTGATAAGGCGAGGGGCTGTGGGGCCATGGGTCAGGTGCATGTGCCGACAAGGCCCACGCTCCAGCCGGGCGGTATCTCTTCTCCCAGGATGGGTTGTGACGTGTGACTCAGCCCTGATGGACTCACGCTTGCTTTCTCTGGCTTTCATTCTCAAATCTGAGACCCCAAATGGGGGTATTTCTAAACAGGAAAACAGTAATCAGGATACACCTTTATTTTAAGTCAGAGGGGCTTCATTATCTTCAAAACAGGCTAAGGAGGCAAGAGAAGAGGCCTCTGGCTCAGGCTCCTCCATCCTGTTCTAGAAGGGAGAGACGTCGCAGCCCCTCCCGCACAGACACAAAGGGGAGTGAAGAGAAACTGCGGGGGCGCTGTAACTGCCTGTGTGCTGCCCCTTCACCGCTCTCTCTCTCGGGTGTCAGGACGCTCTCGAGGGCCGCAGGGGCCAGCCCTGGCCTGGGGACTCCCCCGCTCCAAACAGCCCCTCCACATTCCTGTCCATTAGAGATTAATCTGAACTAATTCTCCGAGGGTCCCACCTGGGTGTCAGTCGCACCTGGTGTCGATGTACCTTAATAATAAAAGTCACGACTGTCCACAGCTGTCTGTGCGGACAGAGCACCTGCCCTGGCCCCTCCCCACGAGGCTGCTCCATGGCCCCTCGGAACCACTCCTGCCGAATGACTAGCTTTCCAAAGTAAAAAGGTTCAGGGAGTTCCCGTCGTGGCGCAGTGGTTAGCGAATCCGACTAGGAACCATGAGGTTGCGGGTTCGTTCCCTGGCCTTGCCCAGTGGGTTGGGGATCCGGCATTGCCGTGAGCTGTGGTGTAGGTGGCAGACGAGGCTCGGATCCCGAGTTGCTGTGGCTGTGGCGTAGGTCGGCGGCTACAGCTCAGATTCCACCCCTAACCTGGGAACCTCCATATGCCGTGGGCGCGGCCCTAGAAATGGCAAAAAAAAAAAAAAAAAAGACAAAGTAAAAAGGTCCAGCTGGTCTACGTGCCTGACGCTCCGAAAGAGGCTCCTGGTCCCCGAGCTCCTGGCTGCAGACCTGGGGCTTCCCTAACCGCCCGGGGTTTCCGCGCCCTCCTCCGGGACAGCGGGAATGTGGCGCCTGTTGCCGTGGGCTCAGCGGGGCCTGAAGCAGAGGACACCCCGGGGCTGCGCCCAGGGCGAGGGCGGGCCTGCCGCACATCCTGGTGCCCAGCCTTCGCCCCCGGGCCCGGGCACAGTGGCCACAGGGGAGCCCGGCAGAGGGCACAGGGCAGCCTGGGCCCCGAGAACAGTCACAAGGAGGCGCTGAGGCGCCGAGAGGACTTCGGGGAGAGCTTCTACAGGAGGGGCTCTGCAGCCTGGGGCTCCCGAAGGGCTGTGTCCCGTTCTGGGCCGTGGAGGCCACAGATCTTGGCGTCAGGCAGGCGCCCCGTCCCTGCTCAGAGCCCAGTCCACTTCCGGGCACTCGCTGGAACACTTGCCCCTGAGCTTGAGGGCCGGCGGCCAGCACAGCCTGCCTGCGGCGTGGAAGCCCATTTTCCGAGGCCCGTGTTGGAAGGAGCTTTCCGGGAGGACGCTCAGCACGTGGCCTTTGTGGGGACACAGGTATGCATGGCTCCTCCTTCGAGTTTGAACGCAGCCGTGCGATTTACATGGACAAGAGCCTTCCCTCGCTGGAGAGGGACCACATCCGCGGATGAGCGCACTCGGCCTGCTGGCCGGGCAGCTGCTCCGTATGCGAGTCACTAGCAGCAGTTCGGTCGGCCTGCGACCCTCCGCGATTCACACCCTTTGACCGGAACCTTAATACAGCAGTAAAGCCGTCCAGCTGGCGACATGTTCCATGCAAACCCACCCCCACGACGGAGTCCCCACCCCAGCTCCCCTCACCCCCTTCAGAGGCAGCCAAAGCGAAGCAGATGTGTGCACGGGAACACTCCCAGGGCTTAATGCAGGAGCCCACGAGGCCGCCCCACCACCCAGAACGGACGGGAGGAACACGGGAGCCTCGAGCGGAGCGGCCCGGCCCGTCCAGCCCGCGAAGCTGGAATTCCATTTGCTGCAATGAGACACGACGTTTCCAGCTTTCAAGAGGGGATGGTGGAGAGCTATCCTATTTTGAGCTTGCTGGAGCTTTCAGTGTGTTTATTTATATCTCAGAGAAAATTCGGCATCCACGGCTACCCGCCCCCATAAGTAAGTGACGTCGGAGGCGACCGTGAAATAGGCGCTGACCTTAAAAAGCAAAGTCTCAGGCATCGCTAGTAACTAACTTCGCACTTGGATCTTGAAGCAAATTGTGTTCCACGAAGCCCCACAGTTGCCTGAACAGAAAACCTGAGCTACCACGTGCAGAAGGTGAAAACTAACAACGCTGCAAGTTTCCCCGGAACATGACAACGCACAATCAACTCCTTTCTGAGAAGACTTTAACCAGCCAGCACGGTCTTCTCTGAGAATCTGCATCCTGCACGTGCCAGCACTGCCTTAAGACACACATAAGGGCCAGCGGCTCCGGCTGCGGGGAGAGGGGCGTGTGTTCCGTGGGCCCTCAATACACGTTCCTTGAACTGGAGACCAGACGGAATTCCGTGAGCGTAGAAAGAAGAAAGGTTTCTACAAAGCAAGCATTTTCTGTAATAGGCATATCTCAACCTAATAGGCAGGAAGCATATTTTAAAAAATGTTTTTGCTTTAGGTCTGGAAGATTTTCCTTCCCAACTAGAAAACAGCTGAAATCATGGATCCTCAGCCCAACGTAATTTCACGCCTAATTTATGGAAATGGAATACCAAAGGACTCTGGGCGGGAGAGGGCAGGCAGCAGGGACAGGGTGTGACATTAGCCGGGACCTGCCACCCCGCTTGGGGCAGGAGGCAGGTCTGAGCAGCGGCGGGGCGGGGGAGGGAGCTGCTGAATGAACTTACTGTTACCTTCTTCCTCCCATCCTCCTCCTCCTGATACTGTCTGAATTTGAAACATCTAATTTAATCCGTTGGAGGGCCAGTCTTCCTTTTATTTCCTGTCTGTGCCGAGGCCGTCGCCTGTTTCAATTACGACTTTCCCCAGCTCCTGCCTCTCGTGCTCCAGCTGGCTCCAGCACACTTCCTTGGAAGGTAAAAGGCACTAACTGTGCTGCTGATCGGAGACTGATAGCACGAGAGCCACAATATTTAATAGCTGCGCTGATAAGGAGGTTTGAAAAAATCCATTTCTGAGCCTAAACAAAAGGATATTATGTAGCTGGACGTTCAATTAAGATCCAGTTAAACGCCTTCCCCATCAGGTGGGACTCCGTGAGGGCACCGACCTAATTCATACGGGGTTGTGGCAAATTTCATCAGCACCGCACGCTTGAGAAATGGTCCCCTCCCGCCTCCCCGTTCGTCCCTGGGGATTTGGGACCAGCCTGGCGCAATTATTTCAAAGAACAGAACTGTGGCTGATATGGCATCTTGCAAAACCTTGGCTGGCTAAAAATAAGACTGTTTTGTAGTCGGGGAGATGGCAAAAAAAAAAAGTCTCTGGGCTGTAAACACCAGTCAATGTATTTCTTTTCTGCTTTATGAAACCACAATCTTTTTTTTTTTTTTTTTCGTCCCTCCTTACTCACAGCGAAGTTTAATTACAGTTTAATCTCCTCCAGCCAGCAGCCCCGGGCCTTCCCGCTCAAGCCGAGTATTATCAAGGCTGCGGCGACGATTTATGGCCAAAGGTAGAGGTTCCCCTTAGGAGACCCCGGAGCCCCAAATAAATAAATAAATAAACAAACAAACAGTGACTTTATTACTAACTCGCACGGCAGGTTTTTATGAGGCCCGAGAGATGCCAGAGCAATAATTAAAGAAATACCTGCGAGGCGTTGATCAACACTCACCCCACTCAACTCCGCTGGGCTAATAAATCTGGAGGAAAACTTCAAGTTAACAAGACTATTTGGGCCTCCAGTTGCCCAAAGTGTTGGGTTACAGTGAGGGGAGATGAGGGGCAGCGGGGGAGGCTCCCCAGCTCCAGGCGCCGGAAGCCTGGGGGACCCCGAGGGAAGGCCCGGAGGCCGTGCCCGATGGTCTTTGCCGCCTTCGGCTGCCGGGTTCAGCGAGGGTCCGCGTTGCAGCACGGGTCTCGAGGGAGAGTTGCCGCGACCCCGGGCCCAAGGAAGGGAAAGGAGAGCCGAACCGTCCACCAGCAGGGCGAGGCAGATGACAAGCCAAGGCCAGGGCGCGAGGTCCAGACGGGATGTTCGCCGCTGCTCGCTCGGTCCCCTCTGGGCCCTCATCCCCTTAAGCGCCTCACGGCCGGCTGCGTCGCTGAGCTCCCCTGCGCCGAGGGTCAGGAGAGCCTCCTCTCGGGCCTGCGCTGCGAGCTGCCCACCTGGAGGGTTTGCTTCCGCACGTGAACTTGGTTTCTCACGGAAGCTGCCCGCAGCCCGCTTCGTACACCTCGGGAAGGTCAGATGCGTCCAGCGGGGGCCAGGGAGGCCTTGGGCGCTGCACCGGGACCCTCGGCCAGCCCGAGGCTGGTCCCCCCCCCCACCCCCCCAGGAACCACACCCTGCCGGCGACACTTCTGAAGCCAGTCAGCTTTCCTCTCTGTTACCTCTGGGGTTTGGGGTAAAAAGCGCCTCTTTATGCTATGACGCTGCCAGTGAGTCAGAGCTTCAGGGCTGGCTGGTCCGCTCAGCTGGGTACGGTTCCCCTTCCAGCTCCGCTGCTCCCAGAACACATCACGCTCTTACCGATGATGAATTCTGCACCTTCATTTGAAAGTACAGAAATTCACAAATACGCTAAAGCAGAAAACAAACCCAGCCAATAGAAAATTCTAACAACTAACTTCTAATCCTTACCAAGAGACATTTCCGCATAAGAGAAATGTGTTTGTGTTTTTCCAAAGCTCTTGAATATCATATGGTCGTTTTCGCTGGCAACAGAAATGCATCGCTCTTGATATTTTCTAGGCGAAGCTCGTCTCTGCCAGGCTGTACGGTCTCAGGGGAAGAGGCTTCCAGCGTTTCAGCCAAGGTCATGCTTGTGTTTGAGGCGGAGGAGGTCTCCGAGCCGCCCTCGAAGGAAGCGCGAAGCCGTGCGGACGTGTTCCGCTCACGCTCAGGTGCCGCACGCGCGTCCGTCCCCATCTCCCTCGAGAAGCCGACAGGTCTCTTCCCGTCACAGGCGCCTGCAGCTCTCTCGCCACAAGATGCCACGTGGTACCTGAGGGGCTCAGCCCCTTGAGATGGTCCCTGTCTCGACGTGGGATTTCCTGAAGTGCGGGTGCAGGGAGCAGTCTGGAACATAAGCTTTCTCCCGCTTCTCCCTGCTGTGTTCTAGTCCCACCAGAAGGTTCCGAGATCCTCTGTTTTCTACGTGGGGGAGCACATGTGATTAGACGCACACTCTGCGCACTGTAAGGACACACGTCCCCGCCCTCGGCAGGCCGTGCTGCCCTGCTGCCCTGCTCTAGTGCAGCCCTGGGCACGTCAGCAGCTCAGGCCACAGTTCTCCAGGTGTCATCCTGGGAGCCAGGGGGCCCATGCCTGAGACCCTGCAATTGGGTCTCAAGGGCAGGCTTCTTTTTCTTTTATCTTTTGGTCTCTTTAGGGTCACACCCACGGCATTCGGAGGTTCCCAGGCTAGGGGTCAAATCAGAGCTGCAGCTGCCGGCCTACACCACAGCCACAGGCACAGCCACGCAGGGCCCAAGCCACGTCTGCGACCTACACCACAGCTCACGGCAACGCTGGATCCTTAACTGAGCGTGGCTGGGGATGGACCCCGCATCCTCAGGGATACCGGTCAGATCCGTTTCCGCTGCGCCAGGACAGGAGCTCCCGCGCTTATTTCTCCAACAACAGGAGGACGTCTGCTTTGCTCTCTCCTTGTCTCTCTGCCCCTCGTGTGAGGCTGCAGATCAGAGAGTCCAGTCTTCTACTGACCCAGACCTCAGTGAGATTTTAAAAAGGGGAAACGATGCCGCTCCTCTGACTACAGGCTTTTGTTTTTACATCGATTATTATTTGTATTTTAGTGTTATTTATTTTATTTTATTTATTATTATTTTTCAGAAAAATGTATTCTTTAGGTTACCATGTTATTTTTCAAAGAATCAGCAGATATCTCTGAAGGACCACAGCGTTATTTTCCAGTATGGTAAATACCGACAGCCACAAGCCTCGAGGGCAGAAGCGGCTTGAGATCCTCAGTAATTGTGAAGCGTGTAAAGGGGGAGGAGGGGCTCTGAGATGAGGGTAATTTGCACTCAGACGGTTTCCAGTTTGGGGTGACTCTACCGCAGTTTCGATTCACGTGAAAACGTGGATATTTGTCACTGTGGTCTGTGTGTAAAACGCCCCTGGATAACCAACTCTGTTCCGAGTCCAGATTAGTGCCTTAACACTTTTTGAAGAAGTTCTAGCCACTCAGAAAATCAACTTGGGCGCGTGGAGCGTTGCTCCCGCTTGTAAAGTAGTCCTAGTGTTTGCTTATTATGGGCTACCTGAAAGTTCGTATAAGTTGAGACCTGAGTTGTGGTTCAAGAGGCAGATTCCTTCGGATGAGGGCAACTCGAGCCGGAACAAGCCTCTGAGGCTGCGCACGGCCCCTCCGCTGTCCAAAGCGACCGCGCAGGCATGGGGGCGGGGGTCCCGGGCCCATCTGCACCCTAACAAACAGGCCTGTGGAAATACCATTTCGACCCTCTCCATTTGGGGTTTTGGCATGGAAGCCTTCTGCTACTGCAGCCGTTAGTATGTGTCGTGACACAAAATGGATGTGAACTCGCCCGGGTTAGAACCTCAGATTCCTACGTTCCAAAACAGGAAGAAGGCGCACTGATGTTTTCACCTCCTGAGCGCCGCGATCGAAGCAGAGACTTCATTTAAGCCAGAGTTGTCTTTCAAACAGAGATGCACAGATACCACTCGAAGTCACGGCTCCCCTCAGAGCTGAAGCCACCGAGAGCCCACGGACCTGTCGCTGTGCAGCCTTCGAGCTTGTCCACCTAACATCCTCTGTACACCTGCGTGTCACTTAGGCCAGAGTCTCGGTACTGGGGACGGCAAAGTAGCCGGTGAGCTTTGAAAGAGCAGGTTCTCTGTGCTAATTGCCTTGTTTTAGGCCTCATATTTGTTTTTATCATGCAAAGGACAGGTTAGAGAAAGTGAGACAGGAGTTCCCGCTGTGACACAGTGAAGTAGGAACCCGACTGCAGTGGCTTCGGTTGCTGTGGAGGCCCAGGTTTGAGCCCCAGCCCAGCGCAGTGGGTTAGAGGGTCCGGCACTGCTGCAGCTCTGGTGTGGGTCACCGCTGTGGCTTGGATTCAGTCCCTGGCCCGGGAACTTCCATATGCCAAGGACGTGGCAAAAAAGGAAAAAAGGAAAGTGAGACTTACTGACAGGAGTCTCGTGCTTGCAGTGGCAGATGCCACTCGCCTGTGAGGCCACCCACTCCAACCCCGGGGGTCTAAACCCGAGGGTAGAAGCGGGGCTGGAAACCCCATGAAAGCAGGAACCATGCCTACTTTTCACGCTGTTTTGACAATGGCTGTTAACATGAACTCGGCTGAAATTCCCTGGAAGAATTAGGGGTGGAAGAATAAATTTCAAAAGCTCATGTAGCATTCCTCTTTTTTTTTTTTTGTCTTTTGTCTTTTGATGGCTGCACCCGAGGCACATGGAGGTTCCCAGGCTAGGGGTCTCGTTGGAGCTGTAGCCACCGGCCTATGCCACAGCCACAGCCACAGCAACGCGGGGATCCGAGCCGCGTCTGCAGTCTCCACCACAGCTCGCAGCAACGCCGGATTCTTAACCCACTGAGCGAGGCTAGGGATCAAACCCGAAACCTCATCGTTCCTAGCTGGATTCATTAACCATTGAGCCACCACAGGAACTCCAGCATTCTAACTGTTTAATGAGTGAATGAATGGATTTTTCATTTTTTGGCTGACCCGAGGCATACGGCGTTTCCGGGTCAGGGGTCAGATCTGACCCACAGTGGTGACGTCCGCTGCAGCCGAGGCAGTGCGGGATCCCGGACCCTCCGTGCTGAGCCGAGGATCAAACCTGCATCCTGGTGCTGCAGAGACCCTGCTGTTCCCGTTGTGCCACAGAGGGAACTCCCCATTCTAATTTTTAGCAAAGACACCAAAGCAATTCGGCACAGGAAGGGAGGTGTTTCAGTGGAGCCTCTGGGGCTCGTGCCAAAATCGGTACGCCGGCAGCCCACCTCACACCAGGCACAGGCTTGCAGGTGGACCACAGGCCTTGGTCTGAACCCTAACACTCCAAAGCTCTTTGGAGAAACAGGACCACAGAGACAAGCAGATTCCCGGGGAAGACACAAAGGCATTCACCTGGAAAGGAAAAAAGACCACCTCGACTTGATGACACGCAAAACCTGCTCACGGAGGAGTCCGCCAGGGACCTGACAAGGCGACCAGAGACCAGGAGAAAGCGCTCGCGCTGCCCTGGCCGACGTAAAGAACCCTACGGACCAGCCAAGGACAGCCAGGAGCCGGAGACCTTTCCGACGGACGGACCCCCCATCATCTGTCCTGGGAGGAGATCAGAACAGCCAGCAGGGAGGCAGCTTGGGGCTCACCCGAGCCCTCCTGCCCCCGACCCTCTCTGGGAGCTGCGCGCAGCGGGCAGAGGAAGTGGCGAGACGCTTCCAGGTCAACCGGGGAGGCGGAGAAGTCAGTGGGACAGCGCGACAGGGCCAAACGGCGGGGAGCGCCTCGGGGGCTGGGCTCCACTCGCGGGAAGCCCTGAGCCACAGAACTGGGTCCACCTCCTTCCGGAGTGTTGCCAGGAGTGCCCCCTGCATGCACCCCTAAGTCTTATCTGCCACCCCTCCTGCAGACGGGCAGGAGGCAGTGACCGCGGGGAGCTCTGGCCAAGTCCGTGCACAAGGGCGAGGCGGACCGAACAGCCAGAACTTCGAGTGGACGCAACATTCTCGGAATTTTCTTGTCCGTCAGTGTCAGGAGTCTGGCTTTTGAGAGAACTTCTAGAGCGGGTTTCGTGCTGTTCGGCATGTAGCTGAACGTCTCTAACATGGAGTCTGCCGGGTACACACGTGTGATAAGTGCACCCAAAGAGGCACATCTCCAGCTAAAAAGAAAGTATCGCAAAATAAGTACCGCTTACCGCAGCTGTCAGGAAAAAGATCACCGTGCTTTGTTGAGTTCGAAAATTACCTTTCTTGCGAACACATTAAAAGGTAAGGATGGCTGGAATTAACTGAAATCAACATTTTTACAAAATACTACTGATATTAACGACAAATCGGAAAAAAAGAAATCCTGAATTCGCTCATTCCGACCGTTTGCACCAGTGTCCACTGTGTGACTGCGTGTCTGTGTGTGTGGGTGTGGGTGTGGGTGTCTGTCTATGCACCCCCCCCCCACACACACAGACCCATCTAACCTCTGTATGGACATCTAGCCTCTCCCTCGGGGACATTTAATTAAGTTTTCGGTCCTTGCCTTTTCCTTTTTCAAAGATGACTTTACATCAGCTATTTTCCATGAACACGTCTGGTGTTTCCTTACCGCCCGAGGTTGCTAAATGTCGTATCCAGTGAAGGATGGATTGATGCTTTTTGAACATAAATTCATTCTCTTTTCGCCAGGCTCCTCCCTCTCTGCTCAAAGCTGATGACTTCTTAAACCGAAATGGTTGGTCAGAATCCAATCAAGAATAGAAAGGCAACTGAACAAATAAAACCATGAAGTAAGTGTAAAATATTAGTGTCCAGACATCTAAGATGTGTGTGGCTACCATGAAACCTGCACAGCTGTACCGGCCTGCAGCCCACGTGGTCCCCAGATTTAACAGGACCCGTTACCAGTAAGAGTTTTATTTGCTTAATAAATTACATTCTAAAGCACAATAGCCCAGGTTCATAGCTGTAAAATTGCCAAATATTGTCAATGACCACTCTCTGGTCGTAAATAACAAAATAATCTATGACTCATTGGATTTTTGATTCCCAGGGCAGTTCTTTCTCACCATTACTCAAAAATGTAAAAAAGCGTCTCTCCGTGGCATTTTATGGGGGTTATAAATTACTCAAAGGAGACGACACAGGACAGATTTGTAGGCCAAGTAACAGGAACCAGCCAACCCGACGTGTAAATTACAGAACTAGTGACAAAGGAGAGGGTAGTGAAAGAACTCTGAAATCTAAGAACAGATCAGGATTAACCGCGGAGAGAGAGGAGCGCGGAGGGAGAGCCATGCACAGACCCCGGGGGAGTCACGCCGACCGCTGGGCGGGCAGCAAGAGGGTCGGATCATCGCCGGTGGCTCCAGGGGACACGACGCAGGGAACCACGTCCAGTCTCACTGGGCACCTCAGGGCATCAGACACCAGTGCCCAGCAGGTGAAAGTGGGAAGGTGCTTTTCAAACTAACATCAATTTTCAAATTGATCCGAATTGACAGTGAACAGGTGCTGTCTGCTCAGCCCGAGAGGCCAGGGGCTGGGGCGCTGACCTCGATCTGTGGTCTGGAGACGAGGAGACACGGGGAGGCCCCAGTGGGACGGGGTGGGGGGGGCCAAGACGCCTGACTCCGCTGGGGGTGGGGACGTGGGGGAGGAAGGGCTGGACAGAGGACAGGTTTTCCCGTGATGGAAGAGAGTGGACAAAGCCCGCCTCGAGAGCCTGGCTGTCCAGGGAACCGACGGGGAGATAAGCGGGGAGGTGCAGGGCCCTCGGGGGCATCCTCCCCAGAGTGGGGGTGGGCACCCCAGGGAGGTGAGCAGAGGGCGGACTGGCGAAGCTCACACGACAGGGATGATGAAAGCCAAGGGTTTTCATTTTCAACAGAACATGCTTAGAAGTGAAGACATTATGTCTGCAATAAACTAGGAAACTAGAGCAGGAGAGACTTGTTTGCCTTCTTCTGCGCATGGGATACGTGAGAGACCAAAGCTTTTCTGTGGAAACGGAGGTGTAGGCTGCACCTGGTGGCTCAGGCTGGCGCTGCCATGGCCGCTTGTCCCATGTGGCTCCGTCCCTCCAGTATCCTATGGAATGACTCACAGTGGGAGCCAGAATCTGCCTGGTTCGTTTGTCCGATGCTAAGAGGACAGATGCTAAAATCTCCTTTGGGGACCCTCTTGCACTGTTGCTGGGAACATAAATTGGTACAAGCACTACGGAAAACAGTGTGGAGGTTCCTCAGAAAACCAAATATAGAACTCCCATGTGACCAGCAATCCCACTCCTGGGCATATATCTAGAGAAAACTGTAATTCGAAAAGATACATGCACCCACATGTTCACTGCAGCACTGTTCATGGTAGCCATGACACGGAAACAACCTGAATGTCCATCGACAGATGAATGGACTAAGAAGATGTGGTACAGATACGCAATGGAATACTACTCAGCCATGAAAAAGAATGAAATAATGCCATTTGCAGCAGCATGGACACAACTAGGGATTCTCATACCCAATGAAGTAAGGCAGAAAGAGAAAGACAAATACCATGTGGTATCACTTCTACGTGGAATCTAAAATATGGCAAAACGAACCTACATACAAATAGAAACAGACTTGTGGCTGACAAGAGGGAGGGGGAGGGAGGGGGATGGACAGAGAGTTTGGGGTCAGGAGATGCAACCTATCACATTCAGAAAGGACAAAGAATAAGGTCCTACTGTACAGCGCAGGGAACTACATCCAATCTCCCGGTTTAGAACACCATGGAAAATGGTATTAATAAAAAGACTATATGATCACTTATATCTGGAGTCTAACATAAGGCACAAATGAACCTTTCCACAGGAAAGAAAATCATGGACTTGCAGAATAGACTTGTGGTTGCCAAGGGGGAGGGGAGGGAATAGGGTGGTTGGGGAGCTTGGGGTTAACAGACACAAACTATTGCCTTTGGAACGGATTAGCAATGAGATCCTGCTGGGTAGCACTGGGAACTATGTCTGGTCACTTATGACGGAGCAGGATCATGTGCGAAAATAGAATGTGTGCATGTAAGTGTAACTGGGTCACCGTGCTGTTACAGTAGAAAAAAAAGCGGTACTGGGGAAATAACTATTAACATAATGATAACAATAAAGAATATACAACTGAGTCACTTTTCTGTTCCTCAGAAATTGGCACAAGATTGTAATGCAACTGCACTTTAATAAATAATGCAATAAAATCTCCTTTCGTTCTCAGAGGCGCTGCTGTGCTGGGTAAACTCCCAGGCCCACGGGGGTTGAAATGATGCAATAATTCTTTAAAAACCTTCGCCCTTTGCCCTGGAGACGCATCCTCCCGCAGAAGCCACCTGCGTGGTCACCATCTCCTCTGGTCCTCAGTCTGCTGCTACGAAGTCTGAGCCGCTCTGGGCAGCAAGTGACGCAAATTTATCATCAGCTAAGCTTATGCACCCTTATGCCCCGCAATTCCGGCTGGCATTCTGCATTTGGTATGCGATTAAATACATCTCGAATAAAGGAAGGGCTGCTTTTAACTTACAGGAGATCATTACGTTTTACTACATCTGCAACGCACATAAAATTTTATACGTACAATCACTACCAATATTTTGATTGTTCCTCAATTTGTTTGTAACCGAAGACCTCCGCAAGGCTCTGGGGCACTTGACGGACGGAAGACGGGGATGTTACAAGGAGCGGAGCGGGCCCCACCCACAGGGCCACCTTTGTGCCAGAGCTGAAAGATGCGACACTGCTCTCGGGACCTGGAGGGGCTCCCGGTCTGGTAACAGTGACTCTCTGGCTTAGGCTCCCATTCTGCTGTCTGCCATCCTCCAAATAAGCATGACTGTCCTTTAAAGTAACCACTGCGTCCGGACAATTCTCTTTCGGTATCGAACACGAACCCACTGAAATTAAGGACCCGATTTAAAACCGCCCGGCTTCCATCACTTCGGGATTAGAAGCCCTGGTGTCCATTCGTCTTATTCCTCCGGCACGTTTACTGCGCCCCGCACGGTCCTGGTCCAGCGCTGGGTCCACCTTCCCGCTGTCGCCGACATCAGAGTCACGGGGAGCAAGGATGCGCGTGGGGTAACGGGGGGCTGGAGTGACGCTCACCGAGGTAAGACTGTAGTGAGGCCCCAGGAGAGTGAGGGGTCCGTGGCCCGAGGGGGGCCGTGGCGCCCAGCCAGGGGCCCCAGGGCGCCCAGCTCTCCAGCCACTCTCGTGAAAGCGAGGCTGGAGGCGGTAAACTGGGGCCACGTGATCCCCACTGGGGGCTCCGGGCTGGCGCTCGGAGTGAGAGGAGAAAGGCAGAGAGAACCAGAAGCTCCCAGCCGAGCAGCTGTAGACTCTTCCAGGACATGAGGAGGGGGTGGGCGGGAGGCAAGAGGCAAGAGAGGAGGCGAGCAAGCCAGAGGCACCAGGGAGGGGCGATCGCAGGGCCCCGACCCGACCCGACCCGACCCGACCCGAGAGCGCCGGCCCCGGCCCTGCGGCTCCAGGGCGGGCGGCAGCGGGCTGGGGCCTCGGGGTGAATTTCTCAGGCTCGCAGACTCGGTTTTTTACCTGTTTTCAAACAGGAAAAGTTCCAGTTTGATGCAAACCTCTTCGACGCCAGCACGGACAGAATGGGAGCAGAGCTGCTTCTGCCCCAGCCGCCCCGCTTTTACCGCCGCCAACGCCCAGTAACTACATGCCTCTCCACTGAGCACCAATGCACGTTTTTAAGACTCTTGGAAAATAAAAACGAAGCACCAAACCAAACATATAAAGGGTTTGTTAGATGGAAGTTCAGAAGGAAAACCCAGAGCTCGGCCGCCAAAGTGAAGTTATTTAGGCGCTACTTTTCCTAAGCCCTTCCTGTTTTCAACTGCCCGAAGAAGAAGAAGGCATTCTGATGGGCTTCCCGACTCATCTGAAAACTTTACATGATGTCCCAGGAGACCGAGAGAATCATAAAATCCCGAACGAGGGGCCTCAGAGTACTTGGGTCTAGAAAGCTGGCAGAGTGGAGAGAACAGAGAGCTCGGGAGCTTTTAGGAGCGTCCCCCAGGGGTCACGGGTCCCCGGGAGACCCTCGGGTCTTCAAGTGTGAGAAAGGAAGCGATTCGCTGGCGTTCCTTTAGGAACGAAGTCTCTGGCAACTTGTGCTCTTCAAGAGTGATTCAGAGCCAAGGCTTTTTAAATGTTTCTGCGCACAGGTCAACGAAACACTGAATTGTTCCGTCCTGTTGTTGTCTAGCTGGAATCCGGCTACGGGCGGAGAGGCACGGGAGAAATCCCATGCCCGGTTTAATGCCGACCGTCGTACTTGGCTTTTCCTATAAAGATTATAAAACACAGTGGCCTCTTGTGAGCAAATCTCAGAACCGCAGCGTCACCGCGGGCCTGGGGCGTGGGTGCAGCTCTGGGGGCCTGAAGCTGCCCCCCTTCTCTTCCCATTTTCATTTCAGCAGCTCGCACATGCTGCGAAGAACTACCTCTGACCCCGCGCTTTTCAAGCCATCAGAGTGTCCGCTGCAGCGGGAGCGTCTGCGGGGCTGCCCGAGGGTTTTCGGCCCTGGAGGTGGATGCAGCCCCACAAAGGAGAAGCACCCCCCTTCCAGAGGCTGGAGGGCTTTTGCTTCCTTCTAAAAGAAGGGTACGGGGGACCAGAGAGACTATCGGGACGTTAGGACGAGCCCTGTAATGTTTTCAACATCAACACCCCAGAGGAGGGTCCCCGGAGAAGCAAGCACAGCAGCCTCTGGGCCATCGGGACCACCCAGGCTGCCTCCGCGAGCGGGCCTGTCCCTGTGACCTGGGAGGAGCAACAGCAGTTTAAACGCGTGGAGCAGCACGAAGACTTAACCAGCTAAGACTTAATCGCAGAAAAGCCACTTAACGTCTAGAGCTTAAAAAAACTCCAAGTGGAAGATGAGCAGATTTAACTGGAAGGCATTTCAGGTTTTTACCAAAAAGTCAGTGCTTGTGTGTGTGTGTGTGTGTGTGTTCAAAGCTCACACAATGAAAGCAGCTCTGCTTTAAACTTTGTTATACAACACCAATTAAACTACTGGCATTTGTTTTGTGATTTTGTAAAATTTCTGGATATTTCGGTTTCTGGATATTTCAGAGCCCAACTAACTGAAAAGGACAGGACGAATAGTTCTGTAGGTAGTTGATTTGAACTAAGAAAAGGGAAGGTGTTTATTTTAAATCAAAGGTGAAAAAAACGGGTCACATTCGGGGACAACAGGAGGCCTGCAATAAAATGTCATGAATTCTAAGACAAAACCCACGTGATGGCGTCATGAAACACCCTGCTTTACGATGAAATAAATTCCGCTGCGGGTCAGGTCCCCCACGTGCGAGGAATGCCTCTCAGTGCAGAAAGCTGGGACCGTCTGTGTCCCCGACATGCTTTAGGATCAGCGAAGACATTTTCTTTCCCCAGGGCCTATGTCACCTGCGGTAAAAAAGCTACTCGTCTAATTGAAACTTCGGCAATTCACCTCAGTGGGAGGCCGGAGTAGCATGTCAGTCAACCCCATAAATAGCATTTTTAAGCCAGCAGGTTATCACGTGCAAATACAGAGAACAGTGATATGTTTACAAAGCAAACATTAGATAACTTCTCTATTTTTGGAAGAAAAGTTATATGCAAACTCTCAGTGCCTTTGCTTTGCTGCCCAACTCTAAGAGAAGGTACTTGTGACCTGACCTTACTGATCACACGTGACACGGTGCCTGGGCAGAGGCACCAGCCCCACACGTAGGCTTGGAAGGGGGCATTCACTCCTCTGGTGAGTAAGACCATGGCACGATCACCTCTTAAAAAAACGAAGAGAAAATTAGCCGAATCTTTGTCTCTTTTCCTCCTTTGTAATGATCCACACACCTTGAACCACCTCTTGTTGAGGAGAATCCATAAGCTGTTCAAGGGAGATTTAAAAATTCAGACGACGAAAGGAACAAGGTTTTCAATTCCTTCCTTCCTTCCTTCCTTTTTTAATGGAAAAGAACAGGAGTAGTAAAAGGCCGATGTGAGATCTGCGACGACTTGTCATGCAACTGCTCGGCGGCTCTGGATGGCCCTCAGTCCAGGGTCCAGCCCTCTTTTCACTCTTGCAGATTTCATTCACCAGAAAACCCGCTCTTCTAGAGCGGCGCCCAGAAGAGAGGAAAAGAAGGAACTTCAGCTGGTGAAAGCAGTCTGTGCATGGCACCGGTCCATTTCCCTTCTCTGAGACCTGGGGCTGGCCAGTAACCCCACCGTTTGCCAGAAGTCACTGAGCAGGGGCCGCTGTCCCATGGGTGGCGCGAGCTGAGCCGCCCGGCCTCGACCAGGCAGTGAGATGGCCGGGTGGGGGGACAGGTGGAAAAGTAGTCCCTGACCCATGGCCCACTGGTGCCGGGGGTGAGCGCCTCCTGCGCGATGCGGCGGGAGGCCTTGGGGGGTTCTGCCCTGGACTGGCGTCTTCGCCGTCTCCGTCACCTCGGGACCTTCCGGGAGACGGCGCGAGACTTGCTCGGGAGCTCACTGCCCGGCCTCCGCCCACAGCAGCGAGGGCCCCAGCTGTGGCTGCAGCCCCGTGTCCCCTCGTTTCAAAGCCCAGGGGCTCCGGGTGGCTACGTCGAGGTGACGCCACAAACCACCCTGGCTTTATGCTCGCACGAGTACAGCGCCCTCTTCTAAGATCTCCTCGCAGGACAGGGTGTCAGGCTGCTCCCCGTGGAGCACAGCGACTGGAGACCGTTTCGCCTTTTTTCCACTTTTTTACAACTTTAACACAGAAGTCATACGTGCTCACTGTAAGAGAGCAAAGAACACGGGCGCGCATGAGGGCGAGACGGGCTTTCTCTGCCTCTCGCAGAGCAGGTTGAGTTCACCCAGCAGACCGAGGTCCAAGTCGGGCGTCCGTCGGTTTAGGCCGCGGTCTCTGTGCTCACTGACGACAGCAGACAGATGCATGCGGACACGGTTTTTTGAAAGTCGCAAAAATTGTTCTTTTTGTCCTCTGACCAGGGGACGCTGCTTCAGTGGGGTGTCAACAGGAGTGGCCTTCGTGTTGCAGGGAGACTGGGAAACGGCCAGAGGACCGGGGCTGGGAGAGATGCGCAGAGCCGATGCTTCCTCCAGCGAACGCATCTGTCCTTTCTCCAGAGCAGGAGCTAGAAAGTTCGTCTCTGGCCAATGAGCAGAGACGCACGCATGGACAGCAGCACGTGCGGGTGTCCACACGCAGGTGTGTCGCACACGGCTCCCCGCCACACGCACGCACACGCGCACATCCCGAGCTGCCGGCGGGCTGCAAGCTACTGCCTGCCTTCCTGTCCCAGCACAAATGGGTCTGCATTTTCCTTTAACTTGGCAAGGTCAAAAAACAGGCTCGTCACAAGTGTGTAATGTCTTGAACCAAAATAGACTTCCTTAATGATTTGTTTTCTCCAATTTCACCACAAAATGTAATGCAGCCAACAAAAGAACTATTCTTCCCCGCGTATAATAACATGTTATTCAACAACCATGTAAGGAAGCCTATACATCAGGCTGCCAAGGGTCTGAAGTGGGGTTTCTAACTGAAATGTTTGGGAAGAAATCTTTTTTTTTCTTTTTAAAGTTTCACTCCAAGCTTGGAGGGAAACGATATAAATATCTAGGAGTATATACAGTTTTCTTTCATTGCTGTCACATGTTTACAGAAGTCGCTACGGCTTTACTTTATCACACGGGTCACTGAAAACATTAACCATAAAAACATATAAAAATACAAACATGTTCTCAGCAGGGCATTTACTTTGTAGCAGAACAAACAAATCACTTGCTTCTGTCCTTGTGCAGACAGACAGCTCCTGGGCAGGCCGGCTCAGGAGCGCCCCTCAGCTCTCGGGGGCTCACGGCCTCCGAGCTCTTCACGGAGGTCACCCCTGGGCCGGGGGGCGAGGGCCGGGGGGGCTGGGTCTTTCCTAGAGCAGGTTATAAGAAAACGAAGCCGCAGCTTTGTTCTTCCTTTTCCGAAGGAGAATGCAAAAGGAAGAAAAATTGTAATGCGGCAGAGCGCTGACAAACGGGGAGACCTGAACCTACTATTCAGTTCCCTGAAATACAGAGCCGGTCTTTTTAAGCATTTTTTTATTATAGTTGATTTGCAACGCTCCGTTCGTTTCTGCTACCCAGCATCGCAACCCAGGTACACACCTACACACACGCTTTTTCTCACGTCATCTTCTACCATGTCTGTCACAAGTGACTGGATAGAGGTCCCTGTGCGGCACGGCCGGGGAGCTGGTCTCCAGACACACTCCGTGGTCACTGGCCTGACGGAAAACTACAGAACCGACAGAAGACGGGGAAGGTAAAGCCCTCGCCGGAACGCCCATCCGCGCATGGTCCCGGCCTAAACCTGACCGTGGGCAACGCACTGTTACACGGATCCCCCGGAGCTGTGACGCGTCCGGGAAACGAGATGGGGTAAAGAAGCTGTATGAGCCAAGAGAAGGCAGAGCTGAAGTTTTAAAAACTAGAACATCAAGGACAGATTATCGCAATGACTCACCTCCGAAATGACTCAACGCTAGGGTTTCTCTAAATAAGAGTTTTCTCCTGAGAGAGAGAGAGCTGCTGTCTGAGGGGGAGGGGACTAGGACGGGACATACACATGTGTGCATACGCCCGCGTACACGCACGTACACAGACACACACCCCCGTGTACATGTGGGGACAAGGCACACACGCCTACATACACACATGTACACATGCAACGCACACACACGCTCATGTACATGCATGTACACACACGCCTACTTACATGTACGTAAACGTGCATATGTTTTCTATGTACTAATACACAGGTAAGCACACATACTCACATACGTACATGCATACATATACACATGCACATATAAACATGTATGCACACACATACACACAGGGACCCATGATATACACGTGCATATGTACATGCACACGTGTATCACATGTATAAACACACCTATACACACATACATACGTAGGCATATACACAGGTAAACACACATAATACACATTATCAGTACCCCTATGCATACAGGTAAATGCGCACCGAGTCACACACCTAGAAACCCACATACGTCCCCATGTACATACAGCACATGTAAACACACATAGATACACACACATCCACACGCCTATATGCATCCGCATTCAGACCATGCATGGCGCACTCGAATACACATACCCTAGACGCTAAAGTCAGTGCACCCTGCGTTTGGGATTCTGTTTGGGAGCCTGGGTTTAAATCCCAGACCCGCTGTTTACGCCAGGAGGCCTGGGCAGGTCGTTTCCCCCACTGCTGAGACTCAGGAGGGCACCACTGACACGCAGGTTAACACACGTAAGGCCCCTGTGTCCCATCTGCACTTAGTAGGTGCTTATTCTAGAAAACTCAAGAAGGAGCTGATCAACTTCAGCCTTTCCTGTGGAAACCGCTGGCTGTAACTTGTCGCATCACGGAAGAGGCCCGTTCCTCGCAAGACCTTTCTTTCACCCGTTTAAAAAACCCGTCCTTGGGGCTCGGGGTGTCCGTGGAGACAAGCACATGACAGGCAGAGGCCGCGGAGTTCATGCCGACCTCATCGCCCCGCTGCGATAATGAGGACCTTCGACGAAGCCGAATCACGCGGCGCACAGTAGGAATCTTCATGCTAAGCAGAATCCACGGCTGCAATTCTGAGTGTTCCCTTTGGCCACGTGCACAACAGTCACTACACACATGGCACGAAAACTCCCGTCGGGAACTAGGACAAAAGCTCTCTGATGACAGAACGTCACGAGGGAATCTGTGCGCCCCACCCTCCTGCTGCAGTGAGCGAGCCGGGGGTCTCTGCTTCGGCGGTGGTGAAATGAAACTCACGGGCTTGGAAACATAGTCGGCATTTAAACTTGAACTGAGGAGGAAGAGCCCAGGGTGGTATTTGCTATTTATGCGTTACTGAAAGAAGAGCTATGACCTTTATTATGAAAAAATAAAACGTGGATAAAGAATCCCTTGGCAATAAAAACACATACATAAAAAGTATTGGATTTCACCATCGAAACCCAATGAGAACTTTCCCCCTTTGGCAGTCAAACAAAAATTCCAGGAAAATAGTTTAAATTCCCTTTACAAAGTTCAAATGTAGCTATTGGTTGTTAACTTGCAAATGTAAGAAATAATCTTTTGATATGGCTATCTGACCCATATTTGCTTCTGCACCCTATGAATGTTTTGCACATTAAATATATTTAATATGCAATTATTATTACAGCCGTCCAGCATCAACTTACTTCATGTAATCCCAAACAGATGCATTATGAGCTCCTAGAATTCTACTTAAATTGTAACGGAAACAACTCACCTAGACGGAGAAGCTGTGCTCCTGATTATTTTGAAGAGAGAAGAATGCTTTAACGGCGACTTAGGTGCGCACTGAAGAATAAGCCCACCTATTTCTAAAATTCTGATGAGCGCTGTAGTATAAAGGCACAGCTTTTTAAAAATACCACGCATGCCCCTACCCTCGTGGTTTACAGACACAAACAATCGCTGAGAACGTCAGGCCTGAGTCTGAGGAACGCTCGGGCTGGTCACCAGGTCACTCGGCACGGCCGCTGAGGGTCTCTGCGGGGACGCTGGCCGTGGGGTCCCGGCTCAGACCTCCCCGTTGTTAACCTGCTTTTGATTTCAGCGACGTCTCAGGGCCGACGGGTTCCACACAGGAATTTACCGAGACAGTTCTGGAAGTCCCGGCAGACGTGGACCCTCGGTCTGGACACTGGCTCCACCCGATCATGGCTCCCCCAGAGTGAAAGGCCGTCTAGGGGAGGCAGTTACTACAGCAAACGAGACAGGAAACCTGCTTTCTCATCGCCCGAGGAGGCAGACATTGGCTTCTTGTCTCCCAGATACACGGGGACAACGCTAGCATCTCAGAAGTTAGGGGGTTCTGAGAAGAGGTCCCGTCAAACCCTCCTGAGCCGGGCATCCCTCCTGGCCCCGTCCTAGTGGGGGCTGCCCGGCCCCGCTGCAGAGGGACGGGGTCAGGGACGGGGACAGTGGCAGGCCAGCTGCGGGCCGCGGGCTTCCCGGAGCGCGCCTGGCAAGGGCGGCACGGGCGGGGGTGAGGAGGGGGAGCCTGGCGTTTCTCTGGTAATAAAAATGCAATTTACATAAACTATCGGTGACTTGGTGAGAAAGTAAAAGAGGTAATTGTTCGCATTCCAAACGTTTTAATATATAAGCTGTGTAACCATCACCCAAGAGCAGCGCAGCTGCTAACAATTTCTTCCTTTCCTCTCTTCTTTTCCCCAGGATAAAATGCACGCTGGAGCCAGGAGATGTTGCTCCAGTGAATGACATTTGGGAACCGGGGTCAAAACAGAACTGTGACGTAATACATTTTTAAGAAGTCAGGGAAGCTTGGAGTGTGACATTTGAAAGGAGCCCCCGTTGGAAGGACCTGCTCCAGGGCTCAGGACGGCGCTGGCCCCGTGTGTGCGTGTGTTTCCAGCGCCAGGCTGGTATGCAAACTATTGTCTATTGGAAGTGTGTGGTGGGAACGTTTGCCAGGGTTAAAGGCTGGGTCAATCTGATCAAGAAGCTAAAATTAGCTTCTGTGTGTTTTCCTGAAAAGAAAAAAAAAAAGAACTGTAAAGCTCTTTGTTTTCCTTCAAATGCCGTTCTCGGATTTCGGTTTCTGGTGTGTAAACTACCAGGAAACAGACGGCTGACAAGTGACTTCTTGTTTGCTGCGTCCTGCGTTATGAAACCGTGCGACAGGTAACCTGAGCTGGGGGACGCCTGCGAAAAGCAAGCATTCCGACCCAATTCACATGTTCCCATTTACAAGTATTAGCTTTATAAAATTATTCAAAGTGAATGCATTTGGAAATTCAACACCAGAGCTGTATTTTAAAGTATGTGATGGTTTGGCAAAGCCCAAACACATTAAGAAACTCGTCATTCTGAGAAGTATTGGGGTGACTTCGAGGTCACATGTTACTGGTAGTCTTGACAGCACACTGATTATTTTCATAGGAAGTGAGTTCCTTAAGACGAAAAAGAGGGAGAAACACGCACACCAGAGCTGGAAGCCAGGAATAACTCGACAAATTCAAGGAGCAGAGGAGAATCATCAAAACAAAACAGGCAGCCATGCGATAATGCAAGAAAAACATCAGCCTGCCTTCAGGCTGAACCGCTCATGTGCGGATGCGCGGGAGAGAGGGAAGGAGGACAGAGGACTCGCTCTCAGGCTCAAGACGCTGAGAGGAGAAGACAGAGCCGCAGCAGACGCAGGTCCGAGACCTGCTCACGCCGCAGAGACTTGCTCTTTTTCACGCTGGATAAGTGAAATCACAATGATCCATCTTTATGTCAGCAACACACCTCTCGAGTGTTATCGCCACTTAAATATTGCTAACTTTTAGAAAGCGACCTATGACACGGTGAAACGTGCTTTAAAAGGACCTACGGTGTAACAGCTATTTGGGGGTGTAAGTGTCTCCCTGCTAAGGAGGAGTCAGAGAGAAGAAATCAACAATTTTCCCTCAAGCACAAAATGCTATCCCATAAATTCGACCGACGTGGAAACACTGCATACTGGGGCCATGTTGGCCACAGGAGCTCCTGGTTTCTCCACACCCTCTCAATGTCAGCGACTTCCTGTACTTTTAAAATTTGAGCTCATTAAAAAGGTTTCACAGTCATACAAGAATAACATTTTTGGCAAAACTCACGTAATTATAAAATTTTATTTGTAAAATACACATACGATTACTAATTTTCATATTTAAATGCCCTCTGGAACTCTACGGAGACTAGTGGGTACCTGTGTGTGTTCAATTATTTTTTCCTTTGGTCAGAAATGACTGGGGAAAAAACCCATATTTTTTCACATAAATTTAACAAAATTCCATATTATTTCTATTTTCTGACCACGTGTTTCACATTCGGTTTAAAAACCCTCTTTTCGTGCAGCTCTTTTTTAAAAACGGGAATAATAATACTAAACAGCAGAGCTGTCTGCCTGTCCACGTCTCCAGTTTTCCAGCCACCACTTTCCCAACTTACCCTTTTTTTCCCACTTTCCTGGCTGCACCCATGGCGTATGAAAGTTCCCGGGCCAGGGATCCTGAGCCACAGCCGCGGCAGCACTGCATCCTGAACCTACTGCGCCAGCCAGGGGTTTGACCCTGTCCTGCTGCAGAGACAATGCCAGGTGCTTAACCTACTTGCCACAGCGGGAACTCCTGACTGTATCATCTTAAACGCAGCCGACCGCCCACTGCTCGCTGGCCAGTTTCTCACGCTCCACCCCTGCCACCCTGGAGGGTTTCCCACCCTCTCAGATCCTGAAGCTGTCACCCGATTGTCCTTTCTTTTTCTTGTACTTACTGTTTTCAGTAAATTCATCCAAAACATAGCCTCAAGTATCTGTTCTGGCGTGGGCATCTTTAACCAAGGCCCGAGCTGGACTTGGGGGGTGTGGGAGACCCCTAAAATCAGCTTGGGGGGTGTGAACACAGACGTGCCTTTCTGTTGAGAATCCACAGTTTTCACTGAGCACGCTCCGCCGCACGGCCGAACCCCGTCCTGTTCTCCCAGCATGTGTCCATTTCCACCAGCCCGGCATCACCTCTGCTGCGAGCCCATCCAGCACCTGCCACCCCAGAAGCTGCTCCTCCCACGAGCCCCGTCTGGAGAAGATGCTGCTGGGTTCCGCCCTCTCCCGCAACAACTGCAATCAGCTGCCCAGCCAAGGTCACCCTCCTTCCACTGCCTCTCACCATATGACCGTGACCTTGAACTCTGGGATGGTTCTGCTCCTGCCCCGTCCAGCCCCGTGCTACTCCACAGGCAGGCCGTGCTGTGCCACCTCCACGTGCCCTCAGCTGCTCCCCACTTCCCTCCACAGGCTTGTCAGGCCACCCAGCTCCCGCGCGGCCCCCCCACTTGCTGCAACCTCCACCTCACCGCCCTCGTCCTAAAGTGGGGGTGGCGGTAACAGCGGGATGTGAGAATTAAATGGAACCGTGTGTGCGACATGCCTGGTACATTTCAGTGCTCAGTCCTGGCCCTGGGTTCTGGGGCGTCTGTGTCTTCTCACCACTGAACACGACTGGAGGGGCTGGGGGCAGGTGGTGCTCATTTAAACCACCCCAGCGTCCAGCACAGGCCTTACCGAGCGTGGGTGCTCCCTAGGTAGCCTGTTGTTTCTCTGAAGTCACTTTTTCTTGGCCCAGGCGTTACAGAGGTGGAGGGAAGGGAGAGAGGGGAGCCACACAGGGGGTCTGGAAACTTTTTTTTAGACACTGAAATCCTTTACTTGCAAATGAACAAATCCCCTGTAGGGTCGGTCACCTTCAAAGTCGCACTGGGACACAGTGCCTGAGGCTTTCACGGACCAAAGCGAGAAAACCCCTGACAAAGCTTACTGTGTGGAGCACCCTTCAAGACACCCACGTCTGGCGAGAATACGTCCATAGGAGACACAGAAAACCTAAAAATGTCGCAAAACATACATTTTCTCAACTTTAAAAACTGTCCTGGACCAAAGGTACTACGGAACTTCAGATCTGCAAAGCAGTGGACGAATAATTAAAAAGTGGCCCAATTAAGTTGCTGAATAAGAAAAGCCAGTCTTGTCTGAAAAACTAGTTCAGACATCTGTGCTAAGAGGACCACAGAGGCGTCTAATCAGAGAACTTACGAGGTCTAACGTACACGCAGGCTCGACATGGGCATTAGCAAGCAGCTCTTATACAATGAGAGGCTCCAAACCTTGTACCAAATCCTTAGAAGCCTGGCACAGGCAGGCACCATTTTCACTTTGTTCAAGCTACTAACACACTGAGTAAACCCTTCCTACGGCTCTTGTTAAGGGGTACTTACAGACCCAAGCTAACGAGGCAGAGACCGAAGTTGAGAGAGCCTGACTTTGACTTTACACACCCGGGTGGTTTCCAATCCTGAAATCCTATCAAGGAGGACCCAAGGCCAGGTCTAAATTTTAAACAGCTATAAAATTATTTCATGTTGGTAACCAAATACGGTTGACCCTGAACAACGGCTGGAGTTAGGGGCGCTGACCCCTGTGCAGTCAAAAATCCACGTATAACTTTACAGTTGGCCTGCTGTATCCACAGACACTTTGCCTGTGGTTCCTCCTCCAAGGATTCAACCAACCTTGGATGGTGCAGTACTTACCACAAACAAATCGTCATACATGGACCTGCATGGTTCAGCCCTATGCTGCTCGAGGGTCAACTGCATGTATAAAATGAGGAATTCTTACACACTGTGGGAGTCGCAGAAGAAGTGGGGAGAAAAAAGGGCCAGAAAGAATATTTGAAGAAATGATGGCTGAAAATGCATAAATTTAACAAAAGACAGGATTCTACGGATCAAAGACGCCAGATAAACAGAAGGATAAACTCAAAGTGGTCTACACAGAAACATGACCAAAAGTGTCAAAAGATGAAGACGAGGAGACTCCTGGAAGCAGAAGAGAGAAGAACTTCGTCAGATACAGGGGGTCCCCGAAAGATCGTCAATTTCTCACCAGGAATCTTAGAGGCCAGAAGGGCCATTGGTGGGTGCATTTAAAGAGCTGAAAGAAAAACACTGTTAAATAGAATTCTATATCCAGCAAAACTATCTTTCAAAAATAAGGAGAAAATATAGTTCCCATCCTGGCTCAGTGGTTAACGAATCCAACCAGGAACCATGAGGTTTTGAGCTCAGTCCCTGGCTTCGCTCAGTGGGTTAAGGATCTGGCACTGCTATGAGCTGTGGCGTAGGTTGAAGACGTGGCTCGGATCCCACATTGCTGTGGCTGTGGTGTAGGCCAGCAGCTATAGCTCCAATTAGATCCCTAGCCCGGGAACCTCCATATGCCACGGGTTCGGCCCTAGAAAAGACAAAGAGACCAAAAAAGCGGGGGAGGGAATGAAGACTTCTCAGATAAACAAAAGCTTAGGAAGGTAAAGGAAGCTAGACGGTAACTCAAAGCCCTCTGAAGACAGGAAGATCCTGGGAAAGGTGGCCACAGAGGCACTGTAAAGCTGGAGTTACCATAATTTGGGTTGGTGACTCTACCTTTCATTTCCTACATTATTTCAAAGCAAGTGTGTGAGAAACTACTTATTAACCTATGTTATTGGGCACGGAACGTGTAAAGATGTCACCTGTGACACTGACAACAGAACCAACTACACTGAAGTTAAATCGGTATAAGTCCCATTAGATCATGGCAACTCTAGGACGTCAAGTGTAATCCACGTGGTAGCCACGGGGCAAGTGTCTACAGAATGTACACAAAAGGGTGAGGAGGGACAAGGCAAGGACCTGGGTCCAGCTCTGCCAGCCCTCGGCGGGCCACTGGACCTTTCGGAACCTTCTTTCTCTCTCGATAATTAGGGTTAATACCTACGGCAGAGTCAGAGTGAGGAACACACAATCGAATACAATTGAAAATGCTTAGTAAACTGGAACTTTCTCTAGAGAATCTGGATGACTGCTAAGAACACACACCATGCGAACTGCATTCTGATGCCTACGACACCTATGGCCACGCCCCTTCGTTGTAACTACGTACGTAAAAGGGGGTAACACGTAAGCCGCACCGTTTTCTGCTCAATGCTACAAACAGCACAAACAGCAGCATTTCCTGGGTTCTTGTTCTCAGTGAGCAAAGACATTAATTTTCGGTTCTGGTTCCCTGCTGGCTTATGGACCAGGATTGGGTGTTTTCATCGCTGTGGCCCATGGTTCAGTCCCTGGTGAGGGAACTTTCACACTTGATCAAGAATAATCACGACAAAAGTCTAAGACTAAAAAAAAAAATTCAGTTCTGTGGATCTTGCGGCAGCAGCCCCAGAATGTGCACATCATTAGACGATACTTCTTAAAAGAAGATCGAGCATTGCCCTGCCTCCTGTCCCAAGCCCTGGCACAGCGGGTGGTGACAGAGGGCCCCCTCAGAGCCGTCCTTTCAACCGAGGAGTTGCAGCGGCTGCGGTCAGTTCTCAGCTGACTCACTGGAAATGCGTTCCATTAATGCTGCTAATGCTTGCAAATGATTAAAACCCCAAACCTGTGCATATTCAGTGCCATCCCCACAGCGGAGCCGAATGTCTGAGTACAGGAGGACACGGACGTGCCCTGACCTCTGCGTGCCCATGGGGGGCCCTTCACGAGGTGCATTTAGGCACCTCGCAGGACCTGCACACCACAACCTGGTGAATAAAGGTGTCAATGTGACTGGCGAAGCCTCCAAGCATAATTAAAACAGCCATAAGCGACCCAGGGACTGGCAGCAAAACAAATCCATTTTAGTGACACCGATTTCATGACACGAACAACTGAGCTTCCCCCCGAGGGGGGGGGGCACTCCATGCAGAGGTCCCTGCTGAGAGGCAGGGACCAAAACCTTCCCCAGGGAGGGGGAGTAGTGGCTTCGGCACCAGTAACAAAGGACATGGGCTCCCCTTTTGCCCTCTTGCCCCTGCGGACGCTCGCTGTCAAGGGAGGGACACGGTGCCCTGTTCGGCCGGCGCTCATCACTGAGCAGCCCATGGCTGTCACAGGTTCACTCTAAACTCAGAGGCCCAGTGGCAGGTTCACATGCCCACAGCCACCTGCAGGAGGAATGAAAAAGAGAAGGGACAGCAGAGAGGCTGCGGAAGGAGCGCATCACCTTTCCTCCCCAGTGCAGACAACTCAAGGACCCTCTGATCCGGGGACTCTGCCTGAGAGACAAGTGTGTTCAGCCCTTTCTGGCACGTTCAGAAACTCGACTGCTGTCGACCCGGCCTTCCCCTCATCTGATGTGGATTACAGTGGAATCCCTGCACTGCACGCAGGGCATCTCAGAGACAAGGACACAGGGTTCCAAGCGCGCTGGGCACCCGGCACACGCCCATCTGCCCGCCACTCCTGAACATGAAGCCCCTGCACTCACAGCTAGAAAATCATGTGCCAAAAGACTGGCAAGTTTCAGATTCTTCTTCAGAAGCAATTCCACACCCAGAAACGTGCTGCTTTCTTTGGCTGACAGGGAGGCAGTTTACCTCTTCCAGGTCAGGATGAGCCGGCAGCTGCTCTATGGGGCTTGTGGAACGGCTTCCTGGCGGGCTGCACAGGTGGGCCCGCCCTGGAGGGTTAGTGGGCATCTCACGGCCCCTTCCCTCTAAACCACCGCAGGGGCCACAGCGCCCTCCCCGACCTATGGGCAAATCCCCCTTCTGAGCCCAGAGGCCCCTCCCGTGTGATCCAGGGGGGCTCTGTGGCCTGCTCTAAGGGGTGGGGTGGGGGGGGGGGTCCACCAAACTGCGAGGCCCTGAACAGATGCTGGTTTCCTTTCACGTCGGTATTTCTGATGGGGACACAAAGCTCTCTGCACAGAGAAGGACAAGTCCCAGAGGCAGGTGCCGGAGAGTGTGGAGCCCTGGCATCCGAGCCCCGGCCCTGGCTTTGGGAGCCCTTTTTGGATGGAATCCAGAAAGCCTGGCCTGCACCTGTGGCTGACTTATTTGAAGAGCGGCAGCTGCTTCGAGGGGCATCTCCGGGGCAAACGACACACGGGAAACGGCCCAGGTCCCACCACGGGGTCTCCATGCCCTGGGGCTGGGGCCATGGCCAGGGTGCTGGCTGCCACCATCCCAGCACCTTCTCCGCACGCCGGCGTTCACGTAAACGGTTAATTCTAAGGTCAAGCTGCATTGTGGTCACAGGTGGTCTGTTCTAGAACAAATAACCAGGGGTGGTTCTGAAAATACCTGCAGAAATGTACTAAGTCTGTGAAAACGACAGTGTCACTGCCTTGGCTGGAGCGCAGAAGGACAGGGTGCCGAGGAGAAACTCCTCAGAGGGGACCGTCCTTTGCAGCATCGGCCCCTGGGGCTGCCGTGATGGATCGTTCTGTCCCGACGGGCGTGCAAGTGCTACCAGGCCTCTCAGGCAAGTAAGACCAGCGATCCGTGGCCCGGGGGTCGAGGGGCCGAGGTGGGAAGGGAGGCCCCAGTGGAAGCTCGTCTCAGAGGCCTCGGCAGCAAAGAGGAGGCACGGGGCCGCTCCCTGCACAGGAGGGTGGGCGTCGTCGTGAAGGCACTGCAAGGGGAGCTCTAACTCCCGGAGGCCCCACGGAGACGACTCCCTTTGCGGAGTTTTCTTCCTCACCCCCTTCCTGGGGGGACACGTCGCAACGTAATTAAACAGCAACTGACCTGAGAGAAAAACGTTTACACTCCTGACCCATCTGTGCACCCCACACATATGCGGGCTGAGCCGGCTCTGCCAGCGAAGTAGAAAACCATGACCCGGGTTGTCTGAGAAACAGTTTTCAGATGGAAGGGCAGGAGAATCTTCATTATTCAAGAGGAAGGTATTTACGGAGGCAGACGTTAGTTAACGCGAGCCCGGGTTGCTCATTAAGTAAAAGTAAGTGAGAAGCGGCTGGTTAGCTTTCTGTACTTCTAGTCGCCGTCTAAAGGGGACAGATGCTCTCCTTAAAATCCCAGCACGCGCGTTCCCTCGGCCCCAGGACTCCCGTCCGCGGAAAAACGGGGACATGTGTGTGTACAAAGACAGCCGCTGAGCAAGGCGGGGCTGTGGGCTCAGCTGAAACGTATTCAAAACGTAAAGCCATTACTGAGAGTTAATGTTTTAAAATCTAGGAGTTAAAATTGAAAAGGGAAAGTTACTGATTGGCAGGTTAAAATGTCTGGCATGCTCTGAAATCGAATGAGTTGCCATTTCATTTCATCGCGCCCAAGACAGCGGAAGGTCCTGGGTGGTTTCCTGAAGGTCCGTGACGGCCAACGGACGGTCCCGTTTAAATGAGATGCCGTTTAAAACGCTCGCGGTCGTGGGAAAAAAGCTGGGCTATTTCAGGATCCTCCTTTTCCATCGGGCGGAGGGGCTGGGGCCGGGCGCTGCCCTTCCCGAGCGCTGCCCTTCCCGAGCGCGGGCTGAGGGCGCAGCTGGGCACCACATCTTCTGCCCGTGGCTCAGGTGTGACCCGTCCTCTCCTGGAGCGGGACCCTGTGTGGACGGCCAGCAACCCCTTCCCTCGCTAGAGGACAAGGCCCCATGAACCCTCTGTCTCCCGGGCTTGCGTGAGGGCCGGTTTTTCCAAGGCCCCTGACTTGAGCAGAGCGGCCCAGCCTTCCAGAGAGCGGCCCGAGGGCCACTTCCCCGCCAGCTGCGGCGCCCGCGGGCCTCCTGAATGACCCTTATCTTCTGCGGACACTGTGCGCACCTGGTTGAAATCTCCGAACCCCACAAGGCGCATCCTGAGCCCTCCGTGTCCAGTCCTGACACCGGCCCCCCAGCCAGGCAGCCGCAGGCACATCCTTGTCACCCACCTGCCTTGTCGCGGCGACACCGTGCGCTGTTCTGCTCCCGCCCTCTCATCTGGACGTCGCTTGGAGCCGTTTCCACCTCACGGCCAACATCCTTGCCCTCCTCCTCAGCTGCAGCCAACCCCACAACAGAAGCATCGTAATCCACTCAGCAGTTTTAATTTAGATACTAATTAGTTCTCCGTAGATGGGCATGTGGGCTTCTCCCACCCCACCCCTTGCTCCCGAAAAAAAGAAAAATTGGGAAGTGGTTTTGGATTTTTGAATCTTGCATTACTTGTTTTGTGGCTCTAACGAGGTATATCTGATCGCTTGTGTTTAATTTTCTGGTCCTTGAATTCGATCCCCAAATCAAAGTAAACAATGCCATATATTCTATTTTTAATTTTAATATTTTCAGCAAGTATTTGTTAAGTATCTCCTGCTATAGGTCTAACTCTCGGTATCCAGGCGGTGCAAGGCGGAGGCGGGGGTGGGGACAAGGGGGCGTGACTTTAAAACACCCCCAGTGTACCTCAGGGGCTCATCGTGTCGTCGAGAAGAGAGGCCCTCGAGCTGCTCCGAAAGGGGGCAAAGCCGTATACGACCACGTGTCAAAAGAAGTCGCATGAGTTTAGCTGTTTCTATGTTAAGTCGGTAAAACATCTTTTAAAACTGTTTCGGGCAGCAGGTGTTTCAGTCAGAAACCCCGGGTTCAAATGCAGACTGTCACTCGCCCTCTGCAGGATCTGGGGCAACTTCTCTCTAGCTTGTCTGGGCCTGTTTCTATGCAAACAGGAGGGAGTCTTCCACCTGCTGTGGGGGACCAGGGCCACGCACAGGGGCTCCCCACGAGATGACACCCTCCCCCTCAGAACAGAGCCCTTCCTGGCCTCTGGGGGAAGGATGGCCCGCACTGGACAGAGGAGGAGGTGGAGGGGACGAGGGCAAGAGGGCACAGAAGCTGGTCTCTCCTGGGTAGGGACGTGGTCAGGAAGGGCTGCTGGTGCCAGGACACGGGGGCCGGAGCAGCACCATGGCCACCGTCCTGGCCGCAGGGGCTTTATTTTTTAAAATATGTTTTTTGATTCCCTAGTGTCTTATCTCTAACAGATACAAGTCTTTCTTCCTAGCGGTTCTGCTGCATCACCCAAAAGAAAAACAGAAGCAGCGCCTAACCCCGAACTCAGATTTTGACACAATAAACCCTGCAGAGACCAAGGTGAAGGCTCAGACTGGGGAAAGTGCGTCCCCGCCTCGCCGGCGACCGGACAGCCATGCTGCCGTTTGACTCGACTCAGAGAGGCATCCGCTCTGCTGCTTCCAACGCGCACCGGCGGCCAATCCGTGTCAGTGTTTCCGCTACCGAGTGAGGACAGTTTAACGTTTCGCAGGATCTGAAAGCATCTGGAGAGCGCTGCTGGGTCTTTCAGGATAAAGTGGCTAACAGCCTTGCGTGAGTGGCATAAAGCCTTCCGGCTGCCTCCGTGTGCACCAAAACCTCCTTCATATGAAAAGAGCCTATAAAAGGGAGATTCGGGTAAAAGCGGTTGACGCAGAGGTCACGGGACCCTGCGTTTCCTTTCGAATTTTGTCCAGTTCTCCCTCCTCTTATAACATTCTGTGGACGCTTGCAAACCCCTTTCTTCTGCAGCCAAGCGCTCACTCAGCAAAGAGGACACCTGAATTACATAAATCTCTATCATAAAGTTACATTTCTGTGCAGAGAGAGGCTTGTCAGGAAAAAAGTAATGAAGAAGAATAGCCGAGACAGAGGGATTTAATGATATCCAGCTGCTACTCTATGCTGCTGGCTGATAAGACTTTGTTTTAAGGTTACAACAGAGAAAGTTTGGGAAAAGGCTAAAAATTCATACACAGGAAGTGCAAGTCTTTATATTTCATTTGTTCAATTTCCGCTAACCCGCGCCGTTATGTTCATACGAGGCTTAACTTTCAGAATGTTCAAACGTGTCACCAAAAGACTTTAAAAATGAAATTTAAATTGCATCCAAAGTGTAGAAATACTGTACCTTAGGGAAAAGACACTTAACCTATCTGGGCTCGCCACATGTTTGGACGATAAGATAAACCAGAGAAAGCGCAGATTGTTCAGTGTTTACGGCGTATGTCTCACTGTGGCGATTTTCCTGCACTTGCAGTGGGGCGGGGGGGGGGGTGGGAGATGAGAGATTGCCCTTTCCTAAGCGGGGGGTACAGCCACTTCCTCTTCACACGGGGAGGGCCGTCCAGTTCGACCTGCATCTCTGGAGGATGCTGACACCTAAGCAGAGTCTGCTTTGCGGAGGTCCCAGTTCCAACACAGCGCACGCCCTGGCGTCCCGACCTGTCGGGAGGGCGCTGACGGGTCAGGTGCCGAGCCCAGCACCGCAGCCGGAGCCCCCGGGGGCATCGGGACGAAGCCTTGCCTACGGGGGGCGGGGGGTGGGGTGGGGAATGGAGTCCTCCGTGGGAGCAAAGCAATTAGAACTCTGAAGAAAGAGCCTCGTATCGGCGATGCCTCCTGGATTTCCTGCGAGGGAGCCAAAGCGGGAGAGGAAGGCGGGATGTTCTTTCAGGCTAATGAGACCTTCCTGCCGGCCCTCCCCGCGGTGGGGGAGGCCTGGAAACAGCGGGCGCTCTGGGCACTTTCCCACAGGTCTGGGCAGGATCTGCAGCCCGGGTCCAGCGCCCAGAGGAAGCGGGGCGTGGAGGCCCAGGGACCAGGCCCCGGGCAGAGACAGCACAGAGCCAGCGTCGCGGGGCAGAGGTGCAGGAAGGCAGCGGCAGGCAGCTGTCTGGAGGTATTTCTGCTGTGGCTGCAAACCTCCCAGAAGCTAAGTCACAGGAACGCTCCCTCCAAGGGAGCGAGCCAGAGAGCAGGAAGCCTCCAGATACAGGAAAAGCCAATAAGACGCAGGGGAGGGGCTCTGCTCGCGTCCCAAGCTCAGCTCGCCAACATCTCACATTACAGATTCGCAAGCTAATTACTGCGAGCCAGACATATTAAAAAAGTCCCCCTACGACTAAGTGAACTCAGAGTCCAGAGAGAACCTGGCTCCAGGCTGAGATGGGGCTCCGCATTTAAAAGTCTAATTACGGCGAATCCTGTTTGCGTGTCATTCTCTCAAGCACTAGCATTATTGAAATTACTCCTAACGACTTAATTGATTTAACCAATACCTCAAGTAAAGATTAGCCAGTAATTAGCTCAGCCTGCAGAAGCCGGAGTCTTAGGAATGATGCGGCTGTCCGCGATGGCTTGGGTTCGTTTTGTTCTCTATGTGCATTTATTTATCTCTGTGAAATTGTGGGTTAGACCACTTTAAGCGGCCCTATCAGTGTATAGTCGACCCTGAAAAGAGGGGGCGGTGAGCAGTGGTTTCTCGATGAGCACCAGGCCTGGCGTGGGCGAGGCTCCCTCCACGCTCCTTCCCTGGGCTCCGTCCCGGAAGGAGAGGGTGGCCGTGTCTGTGACTCACCCGGGGAGCAGCACCCCAAGTGTGATGTACTTAATGTGGCCTCTAAACCGTCTAAGGCAGCATAATCTCCAGATCGGCATGTACACACAGCTATGAAAGCCCTGCCAGCACGCCGTCTGCTCAGCGCTCAGGAGCGCATCTCCAGGCCAACATCTTCTCCCCGAGGTGTGGCCTTGAAAGTGGCGTCCGCAGGACCCGCCCGTGGAAGAAGCTGAACGGAAGGAAAAACCTCCCATTATCTCAGCGCCGCCAGCGCGTGGGGAGGAGGGGGTTGCCCGTTCTTCTGCTTTCGGTCTGTGGTGCTGGTTTGGAAGTAAGTTCATCCAGTTTCACAGCTGGCTATCGCGCTCGCTGGCGATGAATAATCACAGAGAGAGCGTGTCAGCCCAGGGAAAAGAACGGGCGTGTCCTTGGAGTACATTTGCTTTATTTCCAAACCCAAAGTGAGCCAGGGACCCAGGGACACACGCCTTTTTAATCCTGACCCTTGACTCCAGACCCGACGCCGCTTCTGCGGGCCTCTGGGACCGCGGGCAGCCACCCTCAGCGACTAGGGGGTGAGCCCTGCTCCGTCGACAACAGCACGGTCCCTAACCTCTGCCAGGTGGTAATCCAGGATCGGCTGTTAGCTGTCAAATGGACTTCCCCCTGCTGAAATACACCCTGGATTTAATTAGCCGTCATTCTTGATACTTTATGGAGCCGAGCCCAAGCGCCGTGGCTTTGACATTTAACCCCTGACCCTTACATATTCACCAGCTTTAAACTCCTCGGGGACGATGGTCCCGTGGAGTATATCTCAGATCCATCATCTTGGCCACGGGAGTCAACGCCAAGTCAGGGGCGCCAGGCCCACGGCCGCTGTCGCTTTCACCCCGACACGGGAGAGAAAACCACATTCCACCACGAGGTCCGTGGGGGGGGGGGGGGCGCAGCGGAAAGCACTCGTGCGTGCAAGAAGCTACCTCTGCAGAGAGGGGGGGAGGGGGGGCTGGCTACCGGCCCCCTGACCGCTGGGCCCGCGGCCTTGGGTGTGGACGTCTCGTCTGGGAACCCGCTTCGCTTTAGCTCGCAGTCACGAACAGGGTGCTCTGGGAGCTGCTCGCTGGCCTGGCGTCACCGTCACTGAGGCATGACATGCGTGGGAAGCGTCCTTTCAAACCCCTCCCACGTTCCCAGGCGGCGACCTCCGAGGATGGAGGCCCTCCTTTGAGAGTCCCAACAGCAGCCCATCACAGAACAGGGCTCTCCGGACGTCAGACCTTCCGAAACTGAGGAGGAAAAGGCCCCGGGTGGCGGGCGCTGTTCGCCGAGCCGTCTCAGGACCTCAGGGTGGGAATATGCAGCCAGGCCGCGCCTTGGGGAGTGACAGCCCCAGCCTCTCTCCCTGCCCTGGTACCCACGGGCCTGGCACCTAGCAGGTCCCCAGGGACCTTCCGAGTGGGCAGCAAATCCAGCCTCAGCAGGCAAACGCGCTGATGTCAACCAGGTCTGTGACAAAAACAGGAGCATGGGGCACAGACCTTGGCCCATGCCCATCGGGGCCAGAGAAGTGGGTACAGCCAGTGGGGAGCCCGCCCGCCGAGTCTCAGTTAGGGCCAGACGCCAGGTTCTAGCCTCTTTTAAGAAACCAGAGCCTGGGTCAGCTGCTCGGAGGACACTGCACAGAGACCCTGGGCGCCGACGTCTGGCTGCCCCCGAGCCTGTTCTCCGAGGGGCTGATGCAGGCAGATGACCGCAACCCTACTGTGTGGCCGTGAGCATCGCCCCAACGGCGTGATGGGCGGGGGGCAGACGCCTCAGTGGCACTTTGGTGCTTCGGGGTCTGGCAGCCACCTCGCCGGGTGGGCTGACCGTGGTGCAGTCACGCCGCCCCACAGGCATGTTCCGAATCAGGTAAGTACCCGCAGCCTGAGATCCACGAGCCCCACAGCTGCCCCTCCCAGGCGACACGTGACCACGGCAGACACTCCCGGCATCAGAGGTGAACAAGGCCTCTGTTTCCAATTCTCTGGAATTTTGTTCCGGTTTTGCTAACTGAGGTTTTGGTAACGGAAGTTCCCAGGTGGTAAAAAATCAGGGCCGGCGCCTGGAGGCTGGTCTTGGGGATCCCGAGAGCTCCAGGCTCAGCATCAGGCCCCCAGCCCGGCTCTGGAGCATCCTCAGCATTTCATGGCCTTCCTGGTTCTCAGGCTGGTCTTAGGTCAAAGGCGAACGCCACCCGGGGAGGAGGCTGAAGATTCCAGTCGTTCGTAAGAATCGTGACGCTGGAAAACAGCACGTTTTCCCTCCAAACTCTCAGCAAAATGAAACTGGGCGCCGACGAGACCAACTTGCCGGCTTTTGAAACTTGTCTAAAGACCAGTGTCACGGCTGATTAGAAATCACCAAATCTTCTTTAAAAGAGCCACTTTCTTGCAAAACCTCGGACATACAAACTTGTTCATTTAAAGCATTTCTGGCGGTCGGGAAGGAAGAAGTGGTTGACAGTTCAGCAGGGAGAGAACAAATGGGGCATTCTGCACACACGCCCCAATTCTGGCATGACGTCCCTGCGTGGAAGTGCATGTGTGAGCGTATGTGTGTGTGCAGGTGTGCTTGTGTGCACGAGTGCTCTAGTGTGTATATGGGGTTGTGTGTGTGCATGCATGTGTGCGTTTGGGTGCATGAGGCTCACGCTACAAGGAGTGACACTGACCCGAGGGGTCACGGAGGCTGGGGACCCAGGACCTGCCCCCTTTCTCCTCCCTCTCACCCCCACTGGCCCCGCAGCCCCGCAGCCCCCACCGCCGCCCCGCCTCGGAAGTCCTCCTCCAAAGTCACGTCCTCCCCAGTCCCCCACTATGGTCTCGGCCTGGAACTTCCCTCGGGGCGTGGGGACCCCCTGGGTTCGGAGTGGCACTCAGGTCGGGGGGACTCCCAAGTCCGTCCTCAGTCACCTCACGACGCTCCCCCTCCGCTGCAGGCCTGTCAGGTTTCCTAACTCTGTCCCGCAACCTCTGACTCTGCTTACTCTGCAGACTCAGCCCGAAGGACCCCCTCCTCCAGGAAGTCTTCAGGGCGCGAGGTCCCGCCTCCTCCCTTCCCGAGGAGCCCAGTGCAGACCGAGTGCTCACCGCAGCACGTGCCCAGGGAGCTGCCCCTCGTCACCGACCAGCAAAGGCCCCGGAGCAGCCGGCCTGACTACGGAGCCAGTGGGAGGGGAGCGGTTGTGGGGCCGCTGGGAAAGCTGGAGGCACCCTGCCTCTCTGCTGGGCACCTGGCCCACGGCGACATGGGGAGAGAGAGGGGCAGCCGGGGCCCTGACACCTCGGACGCCAGGTTGTGCAGGACAACGTTTTTCCAGATTCACCTTTTCTGTCCCTCGAAGCTAAAAATATCCTAATTTGGGGACGGAGTCAGGGCGGGAGATGACAAGCTGCCTGAGGTCCTGGCCTCCAAGGCTTCCAGGAACCCTGGGCTCAGGCAGAGGGTCTGCAGCAAGGACGCCCCACTCTACACGGCCTGCTCTGCCTGGGAGGCAACTGACGGGTGGCGTAGATCAGAGCCACAGGCCAGTGTGACAGCACCACTGCCCGACCCAGTGGGTGGCCCTCGGGGTGACCGGGTGTGGCCCTGGCCAGCAGGTCTGATCATGCGAAGCAGGCCGTGACCATCTGCGGTGGGACCACCCTGGGCCCTCCTGCGTCTCCCGACCCCACAAAAGAGCCCGCATCACAGGACAGGTCAAGCCACAGTGACCAGGACCCTCCAACTCAAGGACTCTGCGTGAAGCCCACAAGCACAGCCCCCTGACCTGGCACTGGGCAGGTGGGGTGCTCTGTCCTCTGCCGTCTAGGCGCTGGTGAGCGGCAAAGCCAGCATTCTGCTCAGAGAGCACATCGGATCTGTCTTGCCTGCTCACAGGACCCCTGCAGCCTTGACTGACCATTACTGGGCCTGGACACCCGCAGCCTGGACACTCACGGCTGCGGGCCAGACACCTGCTGCGCACTGGGCAGTAAGGCCTCAGGATGGTGCAGCTCCAGGCCACTCGGGTGAGGGCAGAACTGGGCTCCGGTTTCAAGTTTGTCTGTAAACCTTATATTTCCCCAAGGGTGCAGGTGGGGGCAAAAGAAAAAGAAAAAAGCTAAAACCAAAACACCCAGCAAAACAACCAGGCAAACAAACCACCACCGACGACCAACTCCACGCGGAGTCAGTTACCCTCCTTGCGTTTGCGGGAGGACGAGAGCACCTCGCCTCCCTCCTTTGCCGTCTCGACCCTAGGATGAGTCACCCTCAAATCAGACGCTGGGCGTGTCGTGCTGAGGCCTGGGCGGACGGTGCGTCCGGCAGTCCCGCCACCGTGGTGGGCCTTAAACACACTCCTCGTGACGACAAACCGCCTCAAATGCTTTTTACCTGTTTCAGGATTCAACATAAAATGCTTACCGTACCACGCCTTTTGCTTTTACCTTGAATTTTAAACTTTAAAATACTTGCCATTTTTTTTTTTTTACATTTAGTTTGGCATTTCCTAGAGTCACTGACAAATAATCTTCCTTATCAGACGAAATCTTTCAAACTTTGTACCAAGAAATATAACCGCCTACACCACTCTCTCTCTCTCTCTTTTTGGAGAGATCTGAAAAAATCAGGTATCGGCCGTGTTGCTTTTGCTGTTGTTTAGAATATTCTGGTTGGCAACATAGCAAAGACAGTGCAGGCACACGCGGCCCCAACTGTATGTGCCCAGCAGGTTTTAGGAGAACGACTATGTGAACGCACATTTCAAAATAACTCTGGGTCTAAGTCCAAGCACACACTTTTTAAGAAGTGGGGTAACGTCCCTCTCAGACAATTTTGTGCAAGCGGAAGAAACGAATGGCAGAGGACTACATCTGTCATCCTAAGGTGGCATTTCTTAGTTCATGTTGCACGGCGCTTTCCATCTGCGATGGAGGTAATCGGTCAATGCCATCGTCTGACTCCGTGACTTCTCTTTCACGCACAAGCTCCTTCCACCCAGCGTGGCTTTATTGCGGTTCACAGACATTGCGTTTTTACCCATGGAAGGTTTATGGTGACGTGCGTTGTCAGATGACGGTGAGCAGTTTTGAGCAATAACGTGTGTTTTTCTGAAGGCATGAACTTTTTTTAGAAGTACTGCTACCGCACGCAGAGCGCAGCTCGGGGCAAACACAACCCCAGACGCCCTGGGAAACCGAAACAGTCACATGATTCATTCGCTTTCTTGCAGCGTTTGCCTTCCCGCGGTGGCCTGGGACGGACCCGCCAGGTCTCGGAGGTTTGCCCGGGCTAAAAACAAACGACGTGGCTTCTGTCAGGTCACAGGCTGAGTTAATAGCCCCAAGCCTGATAAGCCTCATACTCACCGGGCACGATCCACAGTCAAGACTGAACTGACGCCGTAAGCAGAAGAGACGTGTGTCCCTGGGACAGGTCTCAGTGGTGAACACGGACACACTCAAAGACACGGCGCCTACACCCGTGTAAGCCCGGCTCACAGAAGACGCACAGGGACTCCGGCCGTGCAGGACGGGGGCCACCTCGCTGCTCACAAACGTGGGCTGAATGTTCCAGCTCGGCTCAGACCCCAGACGACTCTCCTGACGCGAGTCTGTCCCCAGAGGCCCTGCGAAGCCCTCGCCGGGCCCTGGGGCGGGACATGCCGTGGGCCCCGTGAGCCCTGGGGGACACGAGGAGTGCAGCCTGACTCCAGGACTTTCGGTGGGTTTTAGCTCTGAAATTCTCTAAACCAACAAAGGGAAACGCAACTAACTGCTTCCACAGAAAGTAAACCGCAGCTTATTCCAGAGGTGCGAGGAGGAAGGCTCTCTCCAAAGGGAGCGGGAGAGATGGGAAGAGAGACCTCTGGAGGAGGCAGGGCGGGGAAGGCACCGGGTCCGGAGCCCCAGGAGCCCCCACAACTTGCGATGTCCAGGGTGACACACCTCAGTCTCCCCCAGGGAACTCTTTCAACTGCGCCCTGTGTTCTGGAAAACTCGGCCGAAGGGCAGGGCGGGAGCTGAGAGCTGGGCAGCGTCCGGGGAAGTCTGTCCAGATCGTCCTAAATTTAGAGCGTGTACAACTGCTATCTTGCAGGAGGCAGCAGAGCTAGCTGTGACCCCAGGAGGCAAGAGCTCCGGCAAAACAAATGATTACGGGGGAAAGACTCTTCCTGGGGAAAGACGCGGCCGACATCACTCCTGACTCTCCAGACATGTTTAACAGGCGTCACCGGGGCCTTTTACTGGCGGGAGAGCAAATGTTCCCGAAAAACTAAGATGACGGTGGCAGGGAGGACGCGTCACTTCCCAGCAACGTTCACCCATCCAGTCTGTCTTGGGTCCCCCCCCCGCCCCGCCTCCTTTTTAGGGCTGCATCTGCAGCATGTGGAGGTTCCCAGAGCTGCAGTTCAGAGCTACCCCACAGCCACAGCAATTCAGGATCTAAGCCGCATCTGCAACCCACACCACAGCCACAGCAACTCAGGATCCTTAACCCACTGAGGGAGGCCAGGGATTGAACCTGTGTCCTCAAGGAGACTAGTTGGGTTCGTTATGGCTGAGCCGCAACAGAACTCCCTGTCTTGGGGTTTTAATGCCTCGCCTGTGATGGGCTCTGGGGCCAAGTCGCACCCCTGGTTCTCCCCGCATCCCAGGCCGGGGACAGGGCTCTGCACTAAACTCGCCGGAGCGCCACGCTGTGCCTGAGCCGCCTTGAGAGGCCAGCGTGGACGGACGACGCAGGCTGGACAGGCCCCGGCGGGAGGGGAGGCCCGGGCTGGGGACAGTGGGGATGGAGAAAGCACGTGGCTGCTGAGCCAGAGCCTCGGCGGGGCTGGCGGGGCGTTGTGGCAGTGGCCTCACCACCATCCAGGCTGGACGGCGCCTCGAGGGGGCTGTCCTGAGCCCGAGGGTGTGGAGTGGCACCCCCGACCAGGACGGGGTCCAGACTCTGCCAAATGACCCTGGGGCATGGTCACCCCTGCCGAGGGCCACCACCTGGACCCGAGGATGGAGGTCTTCCAGTGAGTGAGTCGCTCGCTGGTTACTGCTCCGCGAATTCCTGGGGTGCGTCTTGGATGGACAAGGCCTCCTGCCAGCACTGGAGGCCATGCCGGAGGCTGAACACAAGGCTGGAAAACGAATGGAGCAGAGGCTGCCTTTGAGGGACACAGTCGGGTCCTCAGTGCTGGGGAGGGAAGCGCACAGTCGGGGCGTCGTGCAGGCACCACAGCCCCGCGCTGGGGAGCGCACAGCTCAGGGTGGCGGCGGCCGTGAGGACGTCCTTCCTTGGAGCAGATGAGCAGGTGGAGAGGTGAGTAACTGTCACTTCTTTCCCTCTCAGATGCAGACGGGTTTGCTGCTTTGCAACTGAGCATGAAATGTGAAGCCTCTGATTTGGGAGGAGCTTGTGAACACAAGGTAAATGCTCTCAGGTTACAGGCAGCGAGGGCATTTCGTCACTGAAAAAACAAATCCTAGAACTGCTGTGGCCGTGGACTCCCCCGAATTGGACTTTCTGAAATCTCTGGGACAACCTCCTTGCTCTGAACAGTTAGCGCCCAGCGGGGAAGACCCTCTCAGCCCCGAGGGCCACGGCGGGGGCGGAGGCTCCTCGCCTTGAAGCAGCGACAGGCAGGACTGGCACGACGGTTGTGCCGTCCCTTCTCTCGCCCTAACAAAGAACTTTTAAAAATCCTTTCATGGAGCCAGAAGTGCTCAGAAAAAGGGGGTGTTCTTTGCAAAACATGTAGTTGGGCTTTCACCACAAGGAAGTTGGACCCTAAAGAGCTTCTGCAGCTGAAGACCCCTGAGTGCGTGGAACACCGCCTGTTTCCCTGCGAACAGTCCCCAGGCCATCCCACCTCCCCCAGTGTATTTTCCTCCGAATTGCCTCCACTCCGGTGCACACAGGCCCCAGGGCCTTCTGCACGCAAGGAAGGCCTAAACTGGCAGCAAACCTCTGGCAAGCTTCTGGGGGATTCCGTCCCCATACACCCCAGACGGGGCTACAAGCAGGGCTCTTGCAGGTTTCTGTCTTGCGAGCGCGGGTCCGAGAATGCAGGCAAGGAGGCCCCTCCACAGGGACGCAGGCCCCCAAGCTCCGCCCTTCAACCTTCCGTCGGTTTTCAATTAAGCCACAGTGCACCCGGGCCGGGGCTCAGCGCGTCGGAGGAGTCGCCCAGTAACCCCCAATGCACCTGTTAATTTTGCCTCTGGGTAAACAGTTGAAAACTCCTCAGCTATTTCCTCAAATTGGGTGGAAACAAAGAAACACGAGATTAAAAAAAATGTCTAGATTAGGGAATTGGAGATGCATTAATTTAAAAAGGGAACAGGGTCAAACCAGGGGCTACAAGGCTAATAAGTACAGAGCGCCCAGCAGGTTAAGAGTTCACTTAATTTACCCCTCGATCTATTCCAGACGCGGCCAATGATGCCTTATTGGATCCAGACCCGCCGTGGCTTCCCAGGACCAGCCTCCGCCCGCGCCCCCGCCCCCCTTAGACCCGCCGCTGCCCCGACCCACTGGCGGGGAGGGCTTCCTCTGCTGGCAGCCCCTGACTTTTGTTCTCAGAGCTGCGGCCTCGCCTCCCCACTCTGCTGTGGGAATCAGGCAGAACTGCCGCCATGCAGCCCGCAGGACACCCAAGTCGACCCTCCTGGAGGAGGGCTGAGCGCTTTATTACACAGGAGGCCAACCCCGGGTAAGAGACCCCACCCAACAGCAAGCGCGCCGGGCGGGCGGGTGGGCCGAGGTTAAGGGCTCAGAGATTTACGGGAAGGGCTGGGCGGGGAGGTGCCCGTCCATCAAACACGCTTTCTGACACCTTCGGTCTCGGGGGAGGAAGAGGAATCGGAACACAAGAAGCCACTTGGTGAGGACATTCAGAAAACACGGCTTTGACCCCAGTATGGGGGCGGCGGGGGGGGGCGGCCTGAGCCCCTCGCTGGAGTCGAGACATCGTCTCACCTTTTAATTATTGTCAATGTGGAGAGTTATAAGACGGAGAAAAATGCATGTATTCTACTGCAGAAGGAAATCAGTTTGAGGTGTTTGCTGATGTCATGTGAACACTTAAATGCGGTTGGTGAACAATAACATAAACACTATACTCATATTAAAGGGGTTTACTGGAAATAACAGACTTTATTAACGTTAGGGGCTTCAAGGTAGGAATTCGCTTCTCGCCTGTGGAGTCCAACTGCGGGAAAACAGGCATGCGGGGCGGCTGGCCCGCAGGCAGGGCGGGACCCAGGCTTAACGGGGAAGACGCTGGTGGGGCTACGGCCCAGCCAACGGCAGGACTCGCTCAGGAAACCGCCAGGGGCTCCCCCGCGCCAGCGTGTACCCCTAAACAGCACGCCTTTAAAGATAACCATCCACGAGGAGAAGGGCGGGGCAGGGCGGGGGCGCTCCCCCCGGAACACGGGAGGCTTGAGTGACAGCCCGTGGGACGGGGACAGTCAAGTCTGTACGCACGCATCTCCCAACCTCAGGGCCTCTTCTGTTCCTCACTCAGAACAAGCACCTCCTATCTGGAGAGACGAATGCTGTCATATGAGGAAAAAGCACCGGGCCACTGGCAACGCCACTGAGCACGCAGCCACACACATGTGCCACGCGGCCTCGTGGACAGCGGCACTGACTGTGCCACGTGGAGGAGCCCTGGGGCCACGGCTCCCGCTGTTCCGAGGTCCAAGGACCGCCGGGTCACAGCAGCAGCAGCAGCAGCTCGTGAAGACTGGGGGGGCCTCTGCCCACCCCCAGGGGGAGGCCCGGACCCAACAGGCTGTGCGCCCAGAACTTCAGGGGAGGCAACAGGTTCAACTTGCCAGGCTTCCTTTAGGTCAAATCCTCTAAGAAGGTGTTGTATAACAAACTCTTTTTCTACAATGAGGTACCACCTCACACCAGCCAGAATGGCCATCAGGAAAAAGCCTACAAATAGCAAGTGCTGGAGAGGGTGTGGAGAAAACCCCTGGTACACTGTTGGTGGGAATGTAAACCCCTGCAGCTACTCGAGAACAGTGTGGGGGTTCCTCGGAAAACGGAAAACAGAGGTGCCAGACGATCCAGCCACCCCCTCCTGGGCATTTATCCTGAAAAAAAATCACAGCTCCAAAAGATCCAGGCAGCCCTGTGTTCACAGCAGCACTATTCACAGCAGCCGGGCCATGGAAACAACGTGACAGTCCATGGACAGAGGAGTGGGTGAAGAGGATGTGGTGCCCACACACACACGCCGGCATACTCCTCAGCCATAAAAAGAACAGAGATGCCGTTCGCAGCAGCGTGGATGGAACTAGAGACTCTCATGCCAAGTGAAGTAAGTCAGAGAGAGAAAGACGAACACCATTTGCCCTCACTTCTACGTGGAATCTAAACTTTGGCACAAATGAACCTACTTACAAAACAGAAACAGACTCACAGACATAGAGAACAGACTTGTGGTTGCCAAGCGGGGGCAGGGGAGGGAAGGACTGGGAGTTTGGGGGAGCGGATGCAAGCTAGCACCTGTAGGATGGATAAACCAGATCCCCCTGTGCAGCACAGGGAGCTCTATTCAGTATCCTGAGACAAACCAGAAGCGAAAAAGAAGATATATGTATAATTGAATCACTTTGCTGTATAGCAGAAATTAACACAATACTGTAAATTGACTATATTCCAATAAACTTTTTTTAAAGTTTCTGCCTGAAGAGCAGAAACTCAGACACAGAAGTCGAGAAGCCTGCTCGAGACCCAGGATGCATCTGCTGTGTCACGGTCTGCAGGAAACCAGCTCGAAAGCAGTAGTTCGCTGCTCACCTCCACAAGCTTTAGAGGGTGCTTTTCCTTGTAATTCATATTTTGATGACGTCGCATTTTCACTTTTCTCCCCTGACGTGCATTATCTGCCACCCTCGACCCTCCCCCTTTCTCCTGTCCCCGGGGATGGCAGAAGGAGGGGCCGCAGCCTCGCAGGCTGCCCACCGCCTGGCGAACGTGCTCACTTCCGTCCTGGTGGGCGGGGGAGACGCGGGCGTGCCTCGCTGGGCCCTCCCCATCTCCAAGTGCGCACAGGAGCTTCTGAGAAGTGCTCGAGACGCGTGACGTCGCCACACCAAGCGCAGCGCCGTGTCTGTCTGTGGAAGGTGGCCTGGAGATCCCACAGGCGGGGACGGGGTGGTGCGGGGCCAGGAGGCCGTCCATCCCTGCCCGCTCAGAGCTGGAGGCCAGGCCGCCAGCAGACGGGGATGCGAGGGGGGCCCCAGGGAGCGGATCAGCTCCCCGAAGAGCATGCTCATCACCGCGCCACCGCTGCAGCGGTTCAAGACTCGCTGGGCCAGCCTGGGAGACGTAACCAGATGGCACGACCATCGGCGTGATTTACACGGGGGTGAGACGCACAAATCGCACGTGGATCGGGCCGAGTTAGTCATCCTAGGAAGCCCCCGGAGCTGAATGAATGAGTCATGCACGTAAGGTGTGCGTAGTGTTTTCTCTCCCCAGCTCTGATATCGGTGCCAACCCCCGCCCCCGCCCCCGCCCCCGGGCCGCAGCACCATCCAGAGGCAGACAACGTCCCCTCTGTTGCAGCGCAGAGGCACGGTCAAGGCGGGCACGACAGAGGATGCCACTGGAAGCAGGGCAGCTAAGGCTGTGTCAGCATTTCCATCATAAAAACCGCTTTGCAAACATTCATATCTCAGTTGTAAAAATTCACACCCGAGTGAAATTCGGTAGCAGAAACAATTTCACTCCGTAAAACTGGGAAAGGTACATGTTCCAAAGTCACATGCGTCAAGTGCACGGATCTCTCCTGCACAGACACGGGCGAGAGAACCTGGGGGGGGGGGGGTGTCTGCACGGGGCGAGGCTTCTGCCACGGAGAGACAAGCACCTCGGCGGCTCTACCTCCCCCAAACCCAGGATATAGAGGCCACGTGCCAACTGGGATTTCAGTCTTCAAAACTCAGGCTCTGTCGCTGTAAAAACCGCGACAGGACTCGTGACACCTTCCCTCTGGCAACACCATCCACCCTTGTCCTGCGGTGACACGGGGACATCCGTGGGCGAGGCCCCTGGGGTGTGTGTGCGCCTGGACAGGAACGGGTGCTGCTGCACAGGACGGGCTGAGCGACGGCCCAGACGTTGGGGGGGTGGGGGGCAGGTGACCGGGGACCGCAAACCCCCTTTCCTGGATCCTGAAACACCCGTGTGTCTTTTCATCCATTTAGTGGCGAGGAGAAACTTCGAGACCCCAGGCCGATTATGGGGACGCATTCCTTTATCATACTTCCTTATGAAGGGGGATTTTTTCGAAGCACAGAGACAATCAGAGGAAAGAAAGATAAGGAAGGAGGGGGCCCTGCGCTCGGCCCCGACACCCGTCAGAGTCTTCGCTGGGGGGGCTGGGGCTGGACCTCCAGAGTGTCCCTCTGCAGGAAATCCCTCCCTCTCACACCCGCGACACACACACCAGCCAGCCCCTCCCCTGGGGTCAGGGAAGGCGCGCGGGGTCCTCGTGGGACCCGGGCGAGGATGGCACCAACCAAGCCCCTCACGGGGGAGCTCCCGAGGCCACCCGTCGGCAGCCACAGGCCCCGTGTCTCCTCCAGGCGCTGTGACCGCACTCAGGTGATGCACTTCGGGGATTCAAAGGCCGAGTCCTTTTCTTTCCTATTCCTGCCATTGAGGGAGGACCCCACATAGAAGGGGATGAGGCGGGGGCTGGGCAGAGCTGGCATCGGCGCCGACAGAACTGGGTCCCCTCTAGGACGGGCACAGGCCCCCAGGAGCGCAGACAGCAGCCCAAACGCCACCGTTCTCAGAGCATGCAGCCTCTGCACCTGCTGCCCGGAGCCGGCCCCAGGGGGGACAAAAACCAGGGGTGGAACAGAAGAGGACAAGTTAAGCAAAGACTCCTGCTGCGCCAGGCAGGCAAGGCATTACTCTGTCACCAGAACAGAGTGACAGCGGGAGGTCAACCTGCAGAGTGACAGGGAAATCACATCTCTCAGGAAAAAACAAACACAAAGCCATCCTTCCGAGTTTGGAAGGTCAAAATTTACGTTGCGACCCACTTTGGGTGGTGTGGCCTACGTTCTCCTCCCACCGCTGACACTGCTGCTCCTTTCACCATGGTAACACCCACCCCCCCCACCCCCTGCACGTGTGAGGACGCGCGCGCACGCGCGCGCACACACACACACATTCCAGGGAGCGTCTGGAGCTGTGAGATCCTGCGTGTCTGTGTCCAACTCCCACTCCAAACCTCCCCAAAGCCCCGCATCCCCAGAACCTGAGGGCCCCCGGGGACCCCAGACCCCGGCCCACGTGGGAAATCTGCACCCCCAGCCCCGCGGGGCACAGACCACCCCGGGGGAAGGCCTGCCTCGCGGGGCGGGCCAGTGAGGTCACATCTGGGAGCTGCCGGTGGTGACAGCAGCAACGGTGGTGTCCGTGTGTTTAAAATGCCTCTGCTATTTCCAACTCCTGATTCTGGGGAATAAAGCTGAACCTGAGGCCCCACTCTGCGATCCACCTGGACCCAGACACCCGCCTCCACCACCTGGAGCGGCGGCCCTGTCCAGTCCCACGGACCACTCAGCCCCACCCTCTCTCCTTCCTGGCCTCCAGTCAAAGCTCCAGGCCCCAAAACATGCTTAGCTACCAGGTTTGCACCAGACTCTGCCTCCACCAGCACCGCAGATGCAGCAGGAGCTTTTCCTGGCTGGGAGCTCACCTCACAGCACAAGGTCCGCAGCGGCACCACAGGGACGCCCGGCTTTGCTCAAGACCGTCTACACTGCCAGCTGCAGCCCGAATGTACAAAACGCAACCGAGTCCCGGGAGCCGAGGTTCCCATCAGGGTACCACACGCAGACGCCCACCCTGCCCCCGCCAGCCTGGCTTCACAGAGCTGGACTCAGAAGGGCTCCCAGTTCTGAGGGTTTGGAGGCTCGGACCTGAAACCAGCCGCTTCCCTGCCGGCCCCTTGCTGCACCTGCCCTGAGGTGAGGGGCAGCAGGTAAATTCGATGGAGCGAGAGCTAGGGACCATGCGGAGGCTCCCGAGCAGCAGAGCCACTCCCAGTGCTGTGCCAACTCCACCCGTAGCCAAGCACCACAGTTATGCCCTGTCCCCCCAGGAGCACATGGTCAAGGGAACACAGACGCCAAGGCCACATGCGTGGGCTCCGTCCTCGGCAGATATGCCCGAGATCTCTGATTTGGAAGATACTGACCCCTCCGTCACCAGGTTCCCAAGAGGAGGACCAGGACCCAGAGGGATCGGGTACCACGGCCAGGGCGCTGGCTGCAGAGCCGGGCCTGGGCCTTGCTGCTCTGCATGCTCAGGAAATGCCAGCCCTCGGGACACGACCACGGGTCCCCAGGGGCAGACAAGGCCTGTGGGCACAGGGGCCGCGTGCTCTGCATCCGCTCCTACCGGCCCGGGGCTGGGGAGGCACCGCTGGTCCCAAATCGTGGCTCCTGACCCTCTGGAAGCTGCGCTTCAGCTCCGGCTAACGGTTGGTTGACTCAGGGCCACAGCAGGGGCTCACCGGAAAGTGTCCCCAAGCTCCTTTTTTATCAGGAATGGCCTCCTGACCGTGCAGCAGAGTGATGTCCCCGAGCCTGGGAGACGGACGGCCCTGCCTGTGGCCTCCCTGAGAGTAAGACGACGACACGCAGCTGTGCCGTTCACAACATCCTGCAGCAGGACGGAGCCCGGTCCCGGGTGTAGACTTGGCTTTGCGTATTAGCTAAGTTGTAAATATTCTGACTGTCTAGAGGCGGCTGCTGCTGGAAACTGCACTTCTGCCATTATGAGCAAAGGACCCAGAGGTCACCATCCTGCAAAATTCGCCGACCAATTTTGGGAGAAATTCTCGCCACGTCCACCCGCAGCGTGTGTTACTTCATGAGCATCTCAGGGGTCAGACCCAGTGTGTTTTCCGTGGATGAAAGGTCCCAGGGCTGAGAGCTGGGAGCCTGAGGTTTAACTGGACTCTGATGCCAATATCTCAGCACGTGCATAACACATATAAAATCAGACAACAAGGATCCATAATGTAAAATCTTCAAACGATAAAACCTGGAGAAAGGTGCCTAGACGTTACCCTCGTTTCTTGCAAAGTAAGCTCATATTTAAGTTCAGATGGGCCGGGTTAACAATCACTATTTTTACTGTTAAAATGCCCCAGGGAAGTTATAAACGCACCAAATATGCCATTAACCTTCCTTTATATTGTGCAGCTGTGTGGCTCTGGACCAGGGACCAAACTCCCCAACCAGGCCAGCAACGTGAAAGAGGCTTTTCTAAAACCTTTCAGTAACAATGCTTTGCTTGTCACTAGATTTCCATTTCTTTTTCTACTACTTCACACCACTATTTGGTTTAGATTTTACTTATTCCAATTACTTTTCCCCGAGGAGTGTGTTATATTTTACGGAATAGGAGTAAAACCGGCAAGGAAACGTCACGGAGAGAGATGAGTAAATTCAGATGTTTATTTCTGACCCGAGTCTGCGCTCTCTGAACTCCCGTAAAATCACTCTCACCGACAAGTGAGAGGTGTTTTTAAGGAGCTCCCCCCGTGGCTCAGCAGTAACAAACCCAACTAGGATCCAGGAGAATGTGGGTTCGATCCCTGGCCTCGCTCAGTGGGTTAAGAATCCGGCGTTGCCGTGAGCTGTGGTGTGGGTCCCAGACGCGGCTCGGATCTGGCATGGCTGTGACTGGGGCGTGGACGGGCAACTGTAGACCCAATTGGACCTCTAGCCTGGGAACCTCCATATGCTGCGTATGCGGCGCTAAGAAGCCAGGGAAAAAAGAGAGAGAGAGACACCTGGGACATTTCTCTAGCTGTTCCAACACTGTTGACATGAAGGATCGTCCACTGATCTCAGGAGAGCTCGGCGAGGACGGTGGTTTTCATTCCGCTTCTGTCTACACGGGAGCTTAAAATCGCTGCCGCCGCAAAGAGAATGTCAGCGGTTTAGACCACTCACTAGAGGTGGCCGCGTGAAAGGAGAGCCGGCAGCCACGGCTCAGAGCCTTTTATTTTCTAGGACGAAGACGGATGCAGAGACACTGGGCGCGGCGTCTCGGCCCGAGGACACACACTCTGCCCCGCTGGTCATGCTTCGCGAACTCTGCACTCAGACCCCCGCAGAAACGGCGACTCAGCCCAGGCTGTCAACTGACTAGCAGATCGTCGCGGGAATGTTTTGGCCCCACACCAGCACTTCCCACGGAGATGAACAGTCGTGACGCTTCATCAGAAAACAAATGCCACGAGGGCGCTCGTGCTGTTCCTGCTTTGTCAGTGGAAGTGCCTTCTTTCCCCAGATGCCCTGCTTTTTACAGAAAGGCCCTGGACAAAGCAGCTGCTGGACTGGGTCTCATGAGAGAGACTAAGTCACAAAGTTTCTTAGGCAGATCAAACTAGGCGCAACCACACTACACTGGGTGAAAAAGTTTAATACAAAACATTAACTCAAATTTGGCCCCAAATCGCAAGGTTTTAGCAGTAAAGGCCACCAAGAGCCCAGTGAAACGGGTCTAATTGCCTTAAGAAGCCCCCTCCCTCGAGACCAGACTCCAAGCTCTGTCCCTTGTCACGGGCTGGGACTTCCTAACTGCCCTCTGCTCTTGCCTCGTGAGGAGGAAAGTGACAGGAAAGGCCTCGTTTCTGAATCATCTGTCCTGAGACCACAGGCCATGGGGTCCAGCAGCCCTGCCAATGTCGCATGGACACGGGGGGCCCAGCCCTTCTGGGAGAGCCCTGGGCAGGGGCAGGGGCTGCTCAGAGGATGCTTCAGCCCCGTGACCGCCCATTTGGACCATCCACCGTTAACATTCAAAGAGCAAGCACCTAATTCTTCAAAACACCTTCAAACATGGTCATCCCTAATCTCAGGAAATAGTACCAAGGCCAAATGTTACAAAACTAGACTATCTCGTCTAGTGCGTTGGACTAGACTGACCTGCACTGACCAGAAGACGGCTCTCCGCCGGTCTTCCAGACTCCACATCCTAGCGAGGAAGAGACTAAGCAGGTAACAGCTTAAGGACCACAAAACATCCACATAATAATGTTTTTCAAAAGGATGAGATAGTATCTTGTAATAACCTATAATGGAAAACAACCTGAAAAAGAATAGATCTATAAATGCATACACACCCACACACACATCTGTGATGCACTTTGCTGGACACCTGAGACTAACACAACATCATACATGAACTATAATTTTTTTTTTTTGGTCTTTCTGCCTTTTCTAGGGCCACTCCCGCAGCATATGGAGGTTCCCAGGCTAGGGGTCTGATCAGAGCTGTAGCCGCCGGCCTACGCCACAGCCATAGCAACACGGGATCCGAGCCGCGTCTGCGACCTACACCACAGCTCATGGCAACACCGGATCCTTAACCCACTGAGCAAGGGCAGGGACCGAACCCGCAACCTCATGGTTCCTAGTCGGATTCGTTAACCACTGCGCCACGACGGGAACTCCTACTTGAATTTTTTTTAAAAAAGATAACCAAGAGTTCCCGTGGTGGCACAGTGGTTAACGAATCCGACTGGGAACCATGAGGTTGAGGGTTCGGTCCCTGCCCTTGCTCCGTGGGTTAAGGATCCGGCATCGCCGTGAGCTGTGGTGTAGGTTGCAGACGCAGCTCGGATCCCGTGTTGCTGTGGCTCTGGCATAGGCCGGCAGCTACAGCTCCGATTCGACCCCTTGCCTGGGAACCTCCATATGCTGCAGGAGCTGCCCAAGAAATGGCAAAAAGACAAAAAACAAAAAACAAACAAACCAAAAAAAAGATAACCAATGAGAAAAAAAAGGAAGAGATAAATTCAAAATAAATCGTTGGCCCGACTTTAATGATACATATTTTAAAATATTGGGAACACACACAATACATATTAGATATTTAATTAAAGTGTTATAAGGAAGTTCTGTCATCTTTTTTTTTTTTTTTCCAGTTAAAAATCAGCTGGTCCATAGAATGGGCTACTACTCAGCACTAAAGAAGACACACATGCAGAGGTGACTCTCAAACGCATAAGCTAAGTGAAAGAGAGCAGATTTCAAAGGCTGCTGCTGTGTGATGGCATTTATACCTTATTCTGTAAAAGGAGAAACTACAGGGCAGAAAACACATCAGCGATTACGGGGAGCGAGACACGGGACGAGAAGGAACACTGGCTGAGAGGAGCGGGTTTTCCGGGACGGACCCCACCCCACGCTTTTCAACACCACGACCGCTCGGATACCCTCTGAAGTGCTGTACCCGCCGGTGCCCCTCCAAGAGCTTTTCCCAAACGGCCCACGCCCGAGTCCACGGCTGCAGGTGAGAAACGGGTTTCACCGTCAGATCACGGCCCTTCAAAAGCTCTGTCATTGCTTGCGTTTAAAGCTCTCTGAATCCCGGAGAGGTTAACCCTGCTGTACGGGCGTCCGCGTGTTTGCTGCTGTTTTTGGGGGCAGGGGTATGGACGTGCTCTGCTGGCCTCTCCAGCCCTGCTTACGGCGGTGCCCGCAACGACTCATGCTCCCGAGACACAGAACCCGGTGCCAGCCGGAAAGGGTGAGGCTCGCAGTGGAAGTGACAGGAGCCCGACTCAGAAGCACGCCTGGCGGTTCTCACTCGTGCGCGGGTAACACCTCCACGCGAGGCGCCGAAGGCCGCGGGGTGTCAGGGGTGGGACGGAGCCTGGCCTGCGGGCTGGGGTTTCCAGGAACTTGCTCAGGCAGGTAAACGCCTCCCTTCAGGAGCTTCGGGAAGTCGAGTTCTCCAACCCGCTGAGTTGCACACAACCAGATGCTGGCGCGCTTTCCTGCCCCGACGGCCATGGCCGCCCCCACGGCCACGCCAGGCGCCGTCCCGTCTGCTCTACCAGCGCCTGGTCCGAGGGGAGCATCACGCCTGAGCCCGCCTGGGCCACTGACCTCAAGCCTCTCCATTCGAGCTCTGTCTTTCCTCTGCAGAAAGCGAGGGACAGAGGCCTGGGGTCCCCTGGAGGCCGTGTGCACACAGCAGGAAGGGGCTGCTGCAGGTGAGGGACAGAGGCCTGGGCTGACCGAATGCTCGTTCTCGGAGGATGCGCAGGCAGCCCAAGCGGGAGAAGATGCTGCAAGGCACCTACACAAACCCATGTGCACAGTGACCAAACGGCACCGAGAACCGGAGCTTCTAGAACCGGGGTTGACGTGAGGCGGCCTCTGTCCTGCGTCTGCCCCCCCTCTCCCCCCGCCGCCCCTGCCCCCGTTCTTAATAACTCCGGCTGTTAAAAGTCTGTCTTACGGGAAACAGAACTCTGTCTTATAAAATATGATTTTGACCTTTGGAACAATATCAATGAGTCCTGTTTCCTCTACTAAATAACAGCCTTCAAACGTGAAAATGCAGCGTTCCAGTTTCTACTTTAGGCCAAAGCATATACTGAAGCCGTTTCTAAGGGGTATTTAAAATCGCCGACTAAAGGATGTCAGGCCCTTGACCTCAGTCACCGAAAGTGTCATTCTCTGTCCGCGGCCAGCAGGTTGGCCTCAGGTCACCCAGAAGCCCTGGGAGCTGAAAGTTGGATGATCTCAAAAACCAGGTTCCAGAAGGTTCCGATTTACGCCAGGCTGGGCTGGGGAGGACCACTCAGGACGCCTGGGGGCCGTGGGGGGCTCACCGTGCCGCAGCCAGGGCGTCGGCACCCGGCCGGGCCCCCCGGGCGCAGCAGGGGAGCCTGTTCCTGCAGAGAGGGCAGCCTCCAGGGCTGGACTCCATGCGGCAGATCCAGCAACTCCGACTTCAGGGCACGGGGCAGAAATCTCAGAGGCCAAGGTCAGGCTGCCATCTCTCCCCTCAAAAAGGGAAAAGGCCAGAGGCAGCCTCAGGTCTCGGGGAAGCTGGCCGACCGGCAGGCGTGTGGTCGCAGCTTCGCCCTCGAGAGACGCACTCTGTCCCCAAGCTCGCTGAGTCAGGGGCTTATCGACACACTGGGTCCCGCTCCAGTTCCACTGTCCCTCCGGGAAGGTAAGTCCACACAGGACACACAGCACCTGTCAGGCTGAGACCTCACACTGCTAACATTCCAACGGAAACGCAGACGTTATGAGGCCAGAGGACAGACAATACGGAGTCTTAATCAAAGTGCCTCCACCCCTTTCCCAACGATCTAAGCTTTAGTCACACTTGAAACCTTTGAGTATGTGACTGGGATTTACAGAAAATAGCTTGGGCAGGAAGGGAGATGACGATGAAAGAACAGCTATTTCTGCACTAGAATCCCACATTCTTCACAAACCAGACCAATAAAAACAGTGTTTTGTTGGATGAGTTCAGCTCATTTATTTATTTTAGAGCCTGTGGGTGATCCGTTGGTATTGAAAGAGAAATAAAAATTATTTTGTTTAATATTTCAGACTGAAACCGTGGTTCCCTCTTTACAGAAACATGCTTTGGACGAGAGACAATAGGACAAGACCAGGGCTCCTGCTGGCACAGCATTGAGCCTCCAGGAGAACAGCAACGCCAAAGCACGCTGGCGACACACCCCGCTCACAGGTCTGGAGCAGCACACAAGCTACCAGGACGAGTGCGCGATTACTTCAAATGGGCATCTCAGACAAGTTCTCTGCCTCGGCCAGAGTGAGGCTGACAAACATTAAAACCTTTCCTACAAGGCACCTAGGATTTACGCGTTCCCGCAACTTGCTGAAGAGTTTGTGCTGTGACCTGTCTCTGCCAAAGGACCTCGCCCAGCTGGACCCAGCCAGCCTCAGATTAACTCGAAAACATCTAACCTTTTATTCCTGTGACGCCTCCCTGGGGGGAAAATGTGGATTTTTTTACTTTCTACTATCGAATGATACTTCTCTTTAGGCTAAGATAAAGGGCAGAATTGCAAAGCTAATGGGGAAGAGAAGTAATTTTTATGCACATGACGATTCTAACACGGTTAAGAATGTCTTTCAAAGAGGCATTCTTTCTTCCAAATAGAAAACCTGCGTAACTTACACAAAACATCAAGAAAATATCCCTAAAAGAGAGAAGTTAAATCCTGGGGTTATAGGTAATTTATTGTGGGTAGCAACTGCTTCAAAGCTAAACTAACTGCATTACTCTGCTTTTTAACAGCTGAGAAATGATGATTTTCTCTCTGCACAACAGGAGGAAACATTTCTCAGGAGTGTGGTTTCAGACCCTAAGTTCAGCTGCTCTGCCTGCTGTCTGAGACTTTGCTAACCCGTGGCTCAGGGGCTGGCAGAGCCGTGACGGCGGGTGGGTTCACCAAGGAGCTCCGACCCAGGGCTACGGGCGCAACCCTCGTCTCCCTTCACACACAAGGAAGAGTCACCGTGGGAAGCCAGCAAGTCGAAGAGAAAAGGTCTCAGGATTTCACCTTGGAGGGTGTGTCCTTCCTGTTTGGTACGTTTTGTGTGCAGGGAGCAGGAACTGGGAGCGGCACCCAGAGACCCTTGGCTGTGAACCCCGAAGGGTCGTGTGACGTGTGCGCAGCGTCGGTCCTCACAATTCTTTGGAACACGGGGAGACAGAGTGTGTGAGTGTGAGTGTGTGTGTGTGAGTGTGAGTGTGTGTGTGTTTTCCGCTGTAAACAGGGGAGGGAGGGAGGAGGGAAAACGTCCTGGTGATTTTCCCCAAAACCCCTCAATTTACATGAACTATCTCGATAGCTTTTTTCCTTAAACTTTTCATGCCAATGAGAAGGGGCTATTTTATTACGAGTGATTTCAAGATTCTGACACCTCCTAAAAGCTTTCTAAAAATCACATGAGTCAAATTCACTCTTAAACTAAGGATTTAGACGTGTTCACGTGTGTCTCAGCTCCTCCGAGAAGAACCTCTGAGCACGTTCGCCCACACAAGGCAGAGTCTGGCGGTCGACAGGCGCCTCCGCCGCCGGCAGCGCTGGAAGCATCTCCCTACCAGCAGAAAGCAAACCTCTCCTCCTCGGCCCCCTGCCCGTCCCTGCCCGGTACCCACACTGCAACTCACCAACCTTTAAAGCTGTGACGACATCAAAAAGCAAGTTGGGTAACATTTTCTAGTGTGTGTCCTTAAAAGGAATATTAGCCAATTTTAAACAAACTAGCCAACAAACCAACAGGAAAAAAAGTGGTCATTTTCAATTGATAAGATTAAATTATCTAAGCGAGGTGGGTCATAATATTTTATTTATAAAAAATTTAAGTGATTTTTTACAAAAATAAGAAATACGTGTTTACGTTTATTATCAGTTCAAAAACAATTCCACGAAGATAAATCACACAGATTGTCGAAGACTTATCTGTAATTTTTTTTTTTATTATTCAGTGTCTTCCTCCACGGGAATGGCACTTGATTCATCTTTCAAAGTAGGGATCTGGGGAGCTAGAGTTAACCTCTGTGTCAGGAAAAAAGAGAGGATTTTCATACCATACACCTCATGTAGTTCCTAACAGCATTTTTAAAAGCAGAAGCTTTTAAATTCAAGGAACCGTGACCAAGGAAAAATGATGAATTAATAAAAAGGCACTCCCCTCTCATTTTCAAAGATTAGAAAGAGTAAAATAAGAGACATTAACTGAACATTTTAATTAATTATCATACAACTGGGCAAAACCGCGAAGCCGCAGGTCGGTCTACAAGGCCGTGGAGTTTTCTTTTTACCCGTGGGTGCCAGCACGAGGCCGGGTGGAAGCCGACCTGCGATGCCCAGCCCCGCCCCCATCCATTTAGGGCTGTTTACTCCCTGTGGCAGAGGTGGATGTGCTGGTGATGAACCCGGGAGAAAATGGGAAAAACGTGAACCCTGACCTTCTTAACACCACTTAAAAATGAGAACCAGACCCCTCCAGACACCCCCCCACTGCCCTCAGCCCCACCGACTGGAAACCTGACCTCGCGTCCGAGCAGAAAGGGCGCTTGTCAAGTCCCACGAAGCGGCGGTTCTGCCCCCGCCCCCGCCCAGAAGACAGATTCCACCTCGAGACCAGTTCCGCCCGCTTTGCAGAGCTTGCGGCAGCCTCGGACAGGAGATCGACTTTGGCCTCGGCTTTCAAAGTTCATTTGCAAAACATATCATAGGGGATATAAATCTGGAGTGAACAAGACGGAGTGTTTAAACTTTTATTGCTGGAGCGGAGCAAGGCTGTCATCTGGGCCCCGCAGGCCGGCTCTGCGCAGCAGCAGCAGCTAAAGGGGGCCCGGTCACCGAGCCATCAACAAAGGCAGGGACAGCTTCTCCAAGAAGCTTTTCTCAACCAAGCGTCTCCCACCACCTTTCTGCCCTGTTTTGTCCTTGATCAGACACATTTTTATTTCTGCCTCCCTCTTCTTCTTCCTCAACCTGATAGATGTGTGACCGTGGACAGAGCAAGAAGGACGGGACCGCTATCTGGCAACACGTAGCATGTGCACAGCTGACCGGTGTTTGTTTTCAGGAGAGACAAAGATGCCTGAAACGACCTGTTGTCTCTCTATTTTTTTTTTTTTTTCCGAACTGGAAAACCTGGAACTAGGCAAAAACGAGGTGAAATTTTACAACAAATTGTGCTAAGGTGATAAAATCCGTGGGGGAAGAGGAGGAGAGGGGGATTAAATGACATTTAAAAATATCCAAGTCTTCATTTGATTAACTTTAATCTAATTATACAAAGTCACTGCTCGGTTTCCCACTAAACAAGGAGACCTCAGAAGGTTCATGTAAAAAAAAAAAAAAAAAAGAAAAGAAAAGAAAAAGGTTAGAGCAGCAAAAATAATGCTGAAGTAAAGCACTTGGAGGCTGACGGCTTTGAGCCTGGGCTCCGCCAGCCCGTGGCCGGCGAGGCCGTCTGCAGAGGCCGGGCTCTCTGCTAACAGAGCGCTCATTGTTCCCAGAGGCAGGGAGAAAAGCGCTCCTGTGTATCCCTCACGCCACAGGCTGCGCGCACAGCCCCGGGAAAGGCGGTCGAGGCCGTGCGATCCCCAAGAAGGGGAAAAATGCAGGGGTACACGCGCAGCCCCCCTGCCCTGCCGCCACCCCCACCCATACAGAAAAACACCTCTTTCTGCTAGAAACCACCGCACACGGCACCCCTGGCTCCGGCGCTGTGGTAAAGGATGTTATGGTGGTGCATAATTTATAACTGGAAACTTGTGATTCATGTGGGATCCGGGCACCTCGGTGCCCTCGACCCGCCGCCCCTCCACCCGCCCCTCCAGCTCAGGCCGCGGGGCCACCGGCAGCCGGAGATCAACCCTGCCTTCTGGGGAGTGCAGTTACTCCACACCTGTTGAAAATGTTTATACAGTAATTAAAGATTAATGCTTATTCCAGACCAGATAAATATTAGACAGTGCATGTGTGCATACACATACATGAATCTGCAATGCGGCCGGGAACAAAGCTCCGATTGTGTCAGGCTGACTCAGAGAAGGGGCTACGCTTTTAAAAAGCCTGGGCTTCCCAGAGTTTACATTACAGAGGGAAAAAGGCTTAAAAATGTTAAGTGGTTGGAGCTACTGGGGCCGTACAGAAAGCAGGCAGCTGGACCCAAGCAGGAGCCAGTTTTACCCTCGAGGAAGGGCAGGCCTCGGTGCCCGGACTGAAGTTCACAATAAAACCTGCCGAGACCACGGCCAAGAGCACAGCGGCGGCTCTTTTAAACCACTGTAACGCACAGGTTTCATTCCTGACGTCGGAAGAGGTGGCGCTGTTAGGGGGCACAGGCCGTGGCCCCCAGCCGCCCCCGGCCCCCAGCAGCCCCACCGTCCAGAGGGTCTGCTCCAGTCTTTCCAGCACCCCACCCAGCACCCACGCTCATGCAGCGAGAACGGAAGATCCTCCATTCAGAGAACATTGATCGTCTGGGTGACTTTTGAATTAACACCTAAAACGTTAACAAAGAGTCAGTGTGTCCTTCGGTTTCTGTGAAAACACGCCTGGGACAAACTGCACGGATACAACCGGCCTTGTCTCCATTTACTTGCAGTCATTTTACAGAGATTCTGTTTCCTTCAGAGGATAGCAATGCTGCTGAATTCCTGAATACGCGGAAACTCTAATCTGAACTCAAAAGCATTGTAAATTTCTCAATTAACAAATGTAAGCATTTTAAACAATTTTTAAAGTTAAAATGTCCACCTACCGCATTTTTAAAGGGCATATGCTAATAGACTCAAAATAAGGTAGACTTTACAAGGGTGGCCAATTTAGGGTCGTAAAATAATCCCTCCATGCTTTCCATAAAGGAAAGTTTTTTCTTCCCTGAAATGTTAACAAAGGTACATTCTGGAGTTCCCGTCGTGGCGCAGTGTTAACGAATCCAACTAGGAACCACGAGGGTGCGGGTTCCATCCCCGGCCTCACTCAGTGGGTTAAGGAGCCATGAGCTGTGGTGTAGGTCGCAGACGTGGCTCAGATCCCGCGTTGCTGTGGCTCTGGCATAGGCTGGCGACTACAGCTCCGATTGGACCCCTGGCCTGGGAACCTCCATGTGCCAAGGAAGCAGCCCTAGAAGAGGCAAAGACAAAAAGAAAAAAAAAAAGATGTATTTTATTTACACCATCACAGGGTAGTGCAAGCAACTAGGCAGGCGTATTAAAAGGTAACAGCAAGGTTACATCTGACAGGTTTGAGAGCTGGGTGGGCGAATACAGACAAATAATTCTGACAAATCCAGGGCCCTCCGTCGGGATTCTGCTCTTGACGGCGCCCTCAGAACCAGAACATCCGGCATCCGCAGGCCCGAGCAGCCGTGACACGGCCGCCTGGGCACCTTGCCCGCCCCCCCCCACCCCCGGGAGGGCCTCCACCCCAAAGACCCGAGAAACAGGTGAGAGCGCGGCTCGGCCTCGGAGGAAACGTCCCCCGAGCAGTCGAGGCGTTCTGAGATTCCAAGGGGCACACTTTGAGGACGGTTACTCAGAATCGGTCTGCAAATCGGAAGAGAACTCTGAGAAAACTCCTGAGCCTGAAAGTCAATGTGGACGAGGGCCGGGGCGCTGACAGCAGAGGCGCCATCCCCCTGCCACGAGCCAGCCCGTCGTGAGGGCGGCGCCCCCAGAGGGGCCGGCGCGGCCGTGGGGCCCGAAGCCCACCTCTCCTCCAGCGGCCCTTCTGCCGGCGGGGGCGGGGGTACCCAGCTCATCCAGGAAACACTTTCCCGCGTGGATGGGGTGAGGGTACAGATGATGTGGGGGGGGGACTGGGGCTGGAAGGATTAGTGCCATAAACAGAGAGACTTTGTCACTGGATCACCCTGACCCCAGAACAGGCTCTCTGAGGTCAAGAGCTTCCCAGGCGATGACGCTTATCTGAGAGAGTCCCACCCGGGGGCTGGGCTCATTCCTAAGTCCCAGATGGAAGCTTCGGCCTCTTCCCCAATGTAATTCACTTTAAAACAGGCTGCTTATGTACATGTGCCTCAGCTAGGAAGACAGGGTGAAGGAACACTGCTCCAGCTGTGAGGGAGACGTGGGCAGAGAGTGACCGAGGCGCCTCTCGCCACGTGACAGTGGCCTTCAGGAAGAGGACATTTTGGGTGTGGGGGGAAGGTGAAGGCTACCAGAGAAGGGGAAAAAGAAGAAGGCGAGGAAAAGAGAAGACCGACGGGAAGGAGCAGAAGAGGAGGCAAGGGCAGGAAAAAGAGAAAGGTGGGTCTAGGGGAAGGGAGAGGAGAAAGAATCCAAGAAAGAGAGCCGCTCTGCTAAGGTTACAGGTGGAGGCTGCAGGTGGAGGCTGCGCTGCAGGAAGGGCAGGAATACGTTGCATTCGATCGCGGATCCGATACTCAGCATCCAGGTAAGGTGGCGGCTGTGGAGCAGAAGGGAGCTTTCCCTAGTGCCAGGGCCCTCCAGGGACAGGAGGCCCGGGGCGCAAAGGACGACGCGGTGACGCGGGGACAGCACTGGGTGCTGTATGTGGAGGCTGCTAAGAGAGCAGATCCTGAAAGTTCTCATCATGAGCAAAGACTTTTTTTGCCATCTATACAAGATGATGGATCTTAACTAAAGTTGTGATGTCACAATATATCTGAATCTCGTCTCTACTAGGCTGCCCCCCTCAGACTGACACAGGGCTGTGTCCATCCCATCTCAACAAAACTGGGAAAAAAGAAACTGACAGATTCTTTACGTGTATTTTAAGTTTAAAATATTTTAAGTTAATTGCTCATAATTAATACACACTTTCCTTTGAAAAGTGATTTGAGACATAACGTGAATGCCGAGAACTGGGTAACATGGAAAGGACCCTGGAGAAGGAGAAGGGACATCGGGGGACAGCGCGAGGGGAGCCCGTGGGCATCAGGCCCCACCTGGCCCCGCACATAGGTGGTGAGCGAGGAAGGCGCCGGCTCCTGCAGTGCTTGGCTCTGGCTGAGGACCAGGGATTCTCCCGTGTGGACCCTGGGGGGCTCCTCCACGGCCGCCACCGAGGCAGCAAGGAGGTCTGGGCACCTCGGAGGAGGTCCTCTGGCCGGGAGGGCTGTGGGCTGAGGTGCCTGCGTCCCGGGCATCCGGAGGACAGGGCTGGCGGGGCCGCCCCGTGGGGCTGGGGTTCTGCCAGTGGCTCACCTCGAAGGAACGAGCAGGGCAGTCGGTGCTGGGTCCCCCAGTGGCTCCCGCTCCTGCGCCGGATGACAAGCAGTAACGATCGGGTGTGACGGGCTGGCATGAGAAGCGCACAGGGCGGTCACTGTGGTGTCCCTGGGCCAGTGAGGCAGCCAGGACAGGTCTCCACAGCCCCATCGGGACGTGCTAAAGAAGGGCACTGTCCCCTGGGACTTCCAGGGACCTTGACACCCTCTGAGGGGCAGAATGTGTGCAGATGCCGGTCAACCTGGACCCACCACCTCACACCCTGATCACACGCGCTCACACACAAATACATACTATGTGTGTATACACATACAGAGAGACACACACACATGCACAAGCACACACTCACAGCCACACACACACACACAACATACACACACACACATAAGCGCACCCATACATGCATAAGCACACACATACATGCATACACACACACACACACATACACCCACACCCACATACACAACATATATACACACGTAATACACACACCCGCAGCGTGGTGGCCATGACAAGAGCCAACCCAAGTCTCGGACGGCTGGGTGTGTGCCATCTCAGCACACTTTGTCTTTTAAGAAGAGGACATGTACTCCAGGGCCATTCGCCCGGATAAAGATCTAAACACACTCTTCCTTCCACTCACTCATCATCTGCCTCACACCGAGACCCACCGAGAAGTTCCCCAGCCACTTAGGGGGCAGCGATCAGAACACCGTCTAGTTAAACCAGAGCCCGGAGAAGAGCTCGACTTTCCTCCTATCACGTCTCCTAGAAGCAGACAAGATCATGTCACCAGGTCACGGATCCGTGCACGGGCCTGGGCCCGGGAGCTGTCCCACTCGCCGGGGACAGAACACAGAACACGAACACGACCAGGCTGGGGGCTGCCCCTCGTGTCCTCCAACCGGTCCCCCGCCCCGTTACCCGATCGCACGGGGCGCCGGAGCGCGGGCTGGGAGAGGGCTGGCCGGGCAGGGGCGGGCGGGGGCGACGAGCGGGGAAGCCCTCCAGCTGGGGTCTGCCTGTGACTTCTTGGCCTCACTGTTTGAGACTTTCTGGCATTTTTATTGCCTGTTGTCTCAGTGATAATGTGCAAGCATAGAGATATATTAAAACCCTAAGTAAATATATTCAAAGAGAGAGAAAAAATGGGCCATTAGAGAAAAGAGCCCTAACACATGAATTCTGAAGTAGCATGTACAGAGTATGCCGTGTTTTAATTTTTAAAATTGCCATAAACGTGTTAGTTAAGGCTATTATTATTTCCACTGAGTGCTGTGGGGAGCAGAGACAAATAAATACATTGTAAATGACATTCCGTGAAATGGAAAGCTGAACGCAAGCCCTGGCGAGCTGGCCTTTTCCTGCCCCTTCCCTGTTACAGAGACGCGTTGTGAAACTGTGAGGGGCTGACCTACAAGCGCCTAAGCACCTTCATTTCGGATGTGTCTGCTGCACGCGGACGGCCACGGCACGGCTGTGCGAGGCTGCCTGCCCCCGATGAGGCCCCGTCTCGACGTGTTCTTGCAGGGATGCAAAAAATAGCTACAGACAGCTCGACTCTTCTCTTCGTATTAGTCACGCAACACCTTCAACAAGAACACAGTCCAGGTGAAGACTCACGGCATGGCGGGAAATGTGCCCTGCCCCCGTTTCTTTCCGACCGTGCACAACGCGCGACACTGGCCTCGAAGCCAGAGAGCCCAGATGCGCTTAGACCTCGTGCTCCTGGTGACCTTCCGGCTCCAGATCGCCCACTGGGCGAAGGAGACGCGAACTCGGAGTGCTGGCTGGCAAAGCGCACGCGCCCCCTGCCCCCTGCCCCCGACCGGACAGTCACCCTCCCAGATCCCCTTAAAAAGCGACCTTCCCTACCGGGTCCTCCGTTCTCAGCAGACACGGGCCCAAAGGAGGTGCTGAGTGGACAGAGGACGCCGCCAGGCTGCCCGCAGGAAGTGTCCCCACAAGTGCCTAGACGATATTTTCACTGTAATAATTCAGCCCACATTAAGGACAACAATTCAACACTATTTAGACTCTGCCTCCCACTCGCGTGGCGTGTGATGTACACGCCCAGTGACCAGGCCCATGCTTTCTGAAGCTGGAGACGAGTGAACACATTTGTTTGTAACTAGACTCTTCTAAACTTTGTTCCCAGTTGCTCGTCAGAATGGACTCGTCCTGCGGATAAAACAGCCCACATTTGCTAGCGACGTGTGACAACACCCAAAAGGGGTACGATTTATCACCCACACAGCTCACAAACCGGCTGGCCACATTATTTATTACGAGCCACACATGTGACAAATTATTTAACTCAGTTGATCCTAATAAGTCAAAGAGCAAGCAATTAGCCAGCGCAGTCAGAGGGCTGTTTGTGGGATTTATGGATGCGCTCAGGCTGCCCGGCACTTCAAAGCCCCATTAAGGGGAGCCTTTTAATGACTCACGGGAGATGACAAGCATTACACAGCACAAATGGCAGCCAGGCATTTGGCAGCCGATTCGGTTACACCGGCCTCTCCGGCCGCCCCAGCCCCCAGCTGTTTACGCGTTTCCAGCGGCGCGGCTGTTGTCAGCGGCCGGTGCTGATGCTGCAGGCCCTGCGCCCCACCCTGAGTCAGCCGGGGGCCGGGAATGCTGACACCCCACCCTCTTCTGGGTCTGGGTGGGTGACCCCCAGGCCAGGAAGGGCAGAACGCAGCCCAGGGACGTCAGGCCGGGGGCTCTTCCAACTCACATCGGCTTCTTCAGAGACGAAGCGACAGCAGGACCCCACCGCCCAAGGTGAGGGAAGAGCTGGAGGCAGCCCGCTGTGGGGGGGGGTGGGTCTGGGGGTGTAAGTCCCAGTCTGCGACACCAGCACACGGCGTCCTGCCGCCACCCCCCTCCCAGAGCCTTCCCTCCAGACAGGTGTGTCCGCTGGGCAGGTCCACACCCACAGCCCTCATTCCACCTGTGAGAGAAGGGGGCAGGGGGACCCCCCAGGACACTACAGCAGGGTCACGTGTCCCCAGCAAGGGGCCCCCAAGAGCGCAGACCCTCAGCGTGCAGGTGGTGTGGGGAGAAGGGTGGAGAGAGACGGGGCCAGGCAGCTGCCTGTTTCTAAGGGTCAGCGGGCCCAGCTCTTTATCGGGACCCCAGGTGCCCCGGAAGGCCGGCCTGATGGATGAGGGGAGCTGGGGACAGCAGTGGACACCCCCGCCTGGACGGAGCGGCCAGTCCCGCACGGCCAGGCCTCGCCCACCTTCCACCAGAGACCATCGCCAACCGTGCTTCTGGGTTCCCACGGGCGCGGGTCACCCCCAGGACCGCGTGGTCACCAGGCCCCATGCCAGCAGTCACTCTGTTGCTGACGCTAGTTTTCCACGCTGACCTGATCGCATTTCCGGTTGGTGATCTTGTCCCACGGGAAAGCTTGACAGGGGCCGTGTGGCGACATCCACGTGCCATTCCTGTGGTGTGGCCCCCGGAGCACCTCTGTTCAGTCCTAAGCCCTGGGGACCCGGGCAGCTTCACAATTACACCGTCTGGATGACCCAAGAGCAACCGAGGTGGCGCGGCCAGAGGGAAGACAGAATTTGAAAAAGCATCCGTCAGTCCCAGTGTCCGCGACTCAAGGGGTCGCCTGGAAGAATCTGTTCTCAAAAAGACGTAAAAAAGGAGTTGTAATGACTGGGAGCAAGGAGACGAGGAACCCCGGAGGAGCCGGAGGGGAGGACGCCGAGCCAGGAGCCCAGGGCACGGGGACGGACGCCCCTGCTGGGTCAGCGGCAGCTTCAGAAGCCCTGGGGGGCGTAGGGGCCTGGGGAAACCACGACTCAAAAAGCTGCCAAAGATGAGATTGAGGACAATGAATACAATTGTTTCATAAAACACATGAAAAGCCTCCCATGTTTCCCAGTATTCTAATATTGTTTAAAATATGAATATGTACTTGTTTTAGCAAATTAAATATTTATAGTCATTTGACCATTTTGTCCACATTCCTAAAGGTTTAAACATTCAGTTGGCTTAGAGTATTTTTTGTTTCTTCTCTTTGGAAAATATGGGACTGCCTCATATTTGAGGTTACCTATTCTTGGGCATGTGTAATTCAAAATAAAAAGAATACAAGACTGTAAAATACCGTAAGAATAACCCAAAAAGTTCTATTCCAAAAAGTTTCAATCTTTTTTCTATTTGCATAAACACATGTACACACAACACACACAAGGACGGGAAGGGTACAATACAATCCTAGTGGGAGGATTAAAAAGCTGAATGTATACAAACACTAGACGTATTAGTAAAACGTTCTAGTCACTTAGCACGCACAGAATCTAGTGGAGAACCAGGCAAATGATTAGGTATTTGTAAAAGCTCTTAAAAGTAGAATTTAAGTCTCAAAAAGGGTGAATATTTTTCCAATAGAAATGCACTCAAGAGTGCGAATTGCAGAAAGCAGGCTTTGAAGCAGCTCTCACTTTTTCTAACTATCCCTGGGCCCGGGGCCATCGTTACATCACATGGCTCACTGTGACTGCTTCTGGGGGCTTGTCTGGTTCATGGGGTGGGGGGGGCCCTGAGGTCAGAGGCCCTGTTGGATTCAATTCCCAGGGCAAAGCAGTGATGTATTCAATAAATATGTCCTAAATACATTTTTATAAAAAGTTGTGAATAGAGAAAGAGGGAGGAGTTCCCTCTGCGGTGCAACAGGATCAGCAGTGTCTTGGGACAGAGGTCAATCCCTGGCCCCACAAGGTGGGTTAAGGATCCGGCATTGCCACAGCTGTGTCTTAGGTTGCAGCTGCAGCTCAGATCTGAGCCCTGGCCCAGGAACTCCATAAGCCGCAGGTCAGCTGAAAAAAAAAGAAAAAAAGAAAGAAAAAGAAAGGAGGGAAAAATAATTCAAGGATTACTTTTAAAATTTATCTATGCACACAGAAAAGAAAGTAATTAACTGTTTTTCTATTTAAACAGATATTGGGTGCAAAATGTAGAAGAATACTGGAGTTCCCGTTGTGGCTCGGGAGGTTAAGAACCCAAGAGAGTGTCCCTGAGGATGCGGGTTTGCTCCCTGGTCTTGCTCAGTGGGTCAAGGATCCCGAGTTGCTGTGGCCGTGGTGGAGGCTGCCAGCTGCAGCTCTGATTCAGCCCCTAGCCTGGGAACTTCCTTCCATGTGCCGTGGGTACAGCCATAAGAAGAAGAAGAAAAGGAAAGAACATTCAGATTTAGGTGAGAAGGAAGACTTGGCTGTAAGAGGGACAATCCACTGAAAGCCAACCCAGGAAAGTGGGAGGGCGTTGCAGAGTCTCAGGAATCCTGAGATGCAGCCCTGGATGGTGTGGGTACCGGCCAGCAAAGGGAGCCTAGGGACTTCGGTATGATCGGTCAATATATGCGCTTCCACGTTAAATAAAAAGTGAAATATTACTTTTTAAAAAAACATGTTTTCTACATTACAAAATTAGGTTCTTGAAAGTCTCCACTTGACCAGATATGAAACAATTTAAAACCCTTTAAAGGTATATTGGGCAAAACCAGGCTTAAAATAAATAAGCAAAAGCTAAATATTTCTTTTTTTTTTTTTTGCCTTTTCTAGGGCCGCTCCCGCGGCACATGGAGGTTCCCAGGCTAGGGGTCGAATTGGAGCTGTAGCCACCGGCCTACGCCAGAGCCACAGCAACGCGGGATCCGAGCCGCGTCTGCAACCTACACCGAAGCTCAGGGCAACGCCAGATCATTAACCCACTGAGCAGGGGCAGGGACCGAACCCGCAACCTCATGGTTCCTAGTCGGATTCGTTAACCACTGCACCACGACGGGAATGCCTAAATATTTCTTTTTTTAACCAAAGTATAGTTGATTTACAAGGTTGTGCACATTTGCTAATTCTTTCTTTTTTTTTTTTTTTTCTTTTTAGGGCCAAACTCTTAGCACGAGGGGTCGAAGTGAAGCTGCAGCTGCCGGCCCACACCACAGCCACAGCGACTCTGGATCCTTAACCCACTGAGCGAGGCCAGGGATTGAACCCATGTCCTCATGGATACTAGTCAGATTTGCTACACTGAGCCACAACCGGAACTCCTGCTAAATATTTCCGGAGGAGAGAAACTTACTCTTTTCGCTCAGTGTGTCGCCCACGTTTTTTATATGGAGATAATGAGAGACAAGTTCCTTCACTGTGGATCTTCGGTGCTTTTCACTTCTCTGTGTTTAAGCAGCCGAACACCCAGTGCCAGACGGTAAACAGCCTGACGGGCTGATCCACCACCTCCCGGTGGCCACAGGAGAGACGGCCTCTGCGGGTCAGATGGAAAGGCGCTGTATTTCCAGGGCGCCCCTTAAACTCCGTCTCTGGGTAGCAGGCTCTGCTGCGGATGCCGCGCAGGAGACAGGCGAGGTCCCGAGAGGCCCCGCCCGGGCAGCACGGCCTTCGTGGGGGGCGGCTCTGGGTGCGAGGGTCTGGGGAGGCCCTGGCCCCTTCGCTTCAAGAGCACAGGACCTGGTCCCCATCTGAGACGTGCGGGGCGTGAGGCAACCTCGAGGAGAGAGGCCGGGGATCGGGCTGGTGCTTTGGCAAGTAGCCGAAATGGGATGATCTATTTCTAAGTGGAGCTGGTTATGGGGCGGGAAGGCAGAGCAGGACAATGAAGAGGAAGGGAAGGGGCGCTGGCAAACGTGTTTTACTGCTGTAGGAAAACCCTGACAACGGGGCTGGGCTGAGGTGGGGCGAGCTGCCCTTATCTTACCCAGCGCTGTAAACGCGCTGGTTCGGAGCCCAGCCTTTTCCGCTAACGTGCAAACAGCGGCTGGCGCCGTTATCTCGGCCCGGGTAATCCGAGAGCGTGCACGTACAGGCATCTTTCATCACGGAGGTAGAAGCAACAGGCTCGGCTCAGTGTGTTCCCAGTTCCGAGCAAAGATAACTAACTTCCAGCAGCAGCAGCCACGGCCCACCTCCAGCGGGAAAGCGCCAAGCCCTGCCTGTCCTCCGGGAGCCCTGAAGCCAACAGGTAAGCCTACCCGCTCTGAGCTAGCACGGGGCACTGAGCAGAAATTTCAACTAGAAATTGGGACATGTGGGCGAGACGGGCCGGGAGCGACCAAGAATGAAGACACGCTAAAAAGAACGTCCTGCTATCGTGAAACTTTTAGACAAAGGCAAGATAATTCCTGAGGTATATTTTCTAGAAGACATTTTAGACAAGACTAGCCTGCTGTTCTCAGTAAAGACGATATCCATCTATTAAACACACAGACAAAAGATGGGCAAGAGGACAAGTCCGCACAGAGAAGCCGAAGGGCCAAAGAGGCTGGACGAGAAGGCTTTTCTGCAGGAGTGAACAGGTGACACGGCCACCAGCCTGGAGGTGTGTCCGGAACCCAGAAGAAATGCACGAGGAGCTGAAACTAGGAGAGGGGAAGCTACGAAATGCCACCTCCATTTTAACCTACTTGCAGCCAAGCCCCGAAAGTTCTTTCATTTTTAAATTGAAAGATTCTTTCAATTTAAAAATTCTTTCCATTTTTAAACAGAGACGAGACGTGCAGATGGCTGACTGTCTAGGAAACGAGAAGGTTTCAGCAGCGAGACTTTGAGTAAAACCCCCGAAGTGCAGGCGCATCCATCTCTGCACACAGGTCACCGAGGGGCAGCTGAAGGTGTGACATCTCCTTAAAACTGCAAAGGTGCGAGGAAAGTGGGAGCCGTGCGCACGAGACAGATTGATCTACCAAAAGCCGCCTGCTCGCTGTTTCACTGAACCGTCCGCCTCTCCTCAGGGCTGCAGTCCCAGCCCCGAGCCCTGCTGGGCCGACTGGAAACAGCGGGACTCTGTTACTCAGCCCACCACGACCATCAGGCGGCAGGCGCACAGCGGGGTGAGCAAAGCATCTCTCAGCCCGGCGGCAGCGGCAGCCGCAGTCTGAGCAGTGCTGGCGGAGCCGCGGGAGGAGCCAAGGGGGCGAGAGGTGACGCAGGGCTTTGCAGCCACGGCGACGTCAGCAAGGCCTTTTCCCAGATGAGCTCCCACGTCGGGGAACCTTCGTCCACGGGAGATCGCAAAAGCGGTTATTTCTGAGCACACATATAAGTAGGCCTATTTATGGCAAATATTTTATTTTTAGAACTTTTCTAAACCCACCAAGGAAGGCACTGGCTTGGAGACATGGTGTGGCATTTCCAGCTGGAACACACAGTCTGCGCTGTCTAAATTAAGCACGTTTACCAGGCAGCAGGGGGCTGGGAATTCCTTGCGGCCCTTGGTCCCTCAGAACTGGAGGCAGGAAACATTCCTGCCCAGGCCTCGGAGGGAGGTGGACCAGAGGGCTATTTAACCGGCTTTTTCACTGAAGATAAAATATTACTTAGAAACAGAAATATTGGGAGTTCCTGCTGTGGCTCAGTGGGTTAAGAACTTGACACAGTCTCCATGAGGATTCGGGTTCAACCCCTGGCCTTGCTCCGTGGATTAAGGATCCGGCATTGCTGTGAGCTGTGGCATAGGTCACAGATGCAGCTCAGATCCTGTGTTGCTGTGGCTGTGGCGTAGACCAGCAGCTGCAGGTCCGGTTCGACCCCTAGCCTGGGAACCTCCATATGCCACAGGTGTGGCCGTAAAACAGAAAAAAGAAGTAGAAATATTGGTTACAATGAAGATCACCGTTGGGTCGAGCTCGTGTGAGGATGTGCCTGTGTGCGCGTGCATACGTGCATGTGTGTGCCTGCATGTGCACGCGGACCAACACCCACGCACCCAGATGCACAAAAGGTTGAAGTAAACCAGCCTGTGATCTGAAGTGCTCAAAGTGACAAAAAAAAAAAAAAATCCCTATCCTGCAATTAGAATGACCGCCACGTAAGATCACTTAAAAAGGAGAGAGAGAAATAATGAAACAAAGACATTCCAGATGCGGCTCGGAAGGGGAGAAATTAAAATTAACCCCCACGCCATTAGCCACACCCCGCGAGTGACCTACAGTCCGAGGGAGGCAGGGGGCAAGACATGCCCACCAGCCTCTGCTGCCTTGGCCAGCACAGACTGGACAAGCACTGCCCCGGCTACACGGACGGTCACCCTCTGGCTCTCAGGTCCATCAGGCGATGACACCCAACGTGGCTCCGTGAGCATGTGGCAACATGATGTCACCGAAGAGGCACGTGAGCCTGCACAGGGCGCCTTCTCCGAGTCACACACCGTGGGGCTCGGCTCCGTTTCCCCCTGCAAAGCAGAGCTACCAGGACCTGCCATGCGTGTCGTGTGGGGTTGGGTGGACGCGGGGCGGCGTTCAGCCGGTCTGGGCAGCCATGGAACCAGGGACCAGGGTCTGCTGGCCAGAGCGGCACGAGCCACTGCCCAGAGAAAAGGGCCACCCTGTCCACATAAGCCAATGTGCAGCATGAGAAGTAAATACGGACATCAGACTTTACTTCGTAACAATTAATCACAACTGTCCATTGATCTATCTTTTATATATTGATGAATGGATTTTACAGTTAGTACTAAAAATGGAAATTAAACACAAAGTATCTAAAAAATGATTTTAAAAAATAAAAAGATCTTTCTGCATATATTACAAACAGATTTTGAAATTCAGAAGGGCCTTCAGATATATCATCTATCTATTCTAAAATCCTGCATTTACTGGAAAAAATGCATGTGCCTCCGTAACTTGCAGAAACACACACACATTAAAGAGCAGGTGTGAGACTAAAAATCAGCCTTCCTGGTGCCTGGCGACTTCTCCTTCTGTCTAAACACCTACTCATATTTTCCACCTACTCAGCCAAGATCGAAGTTGCATCATTAAATGTTAGCCCTTGCATTTTAATGTTAATTTAAATATAAAATATTAGCGCTTGCATTTTAATGTTAATTTAAATATAAAATATACCAAAAAGGATTTCTGAACTCGTGTTTTATGCTTCCTTATTATAAGACATTGTATATTAGAAATTATAAATACATTGTTACGTTTACTTAATCAAAACTAAGTCTTCTTTAATGATTACAAAATGTATTGCCCAGCTTCACTTCTAGTTCAATTACAATTGATGGATGCGTGAAACTCGGCCACCTAAGTGATACTTAGCACATAAATTTCAACCAGCCAAGGCTTGGATACAATGGAATTATAATCAGAGCAAGAGCCTCGATTTAAAGAAGAGGGCTCGATCGACCTGCAGGTGGGGACTTGACCTTGCAGTCCCTGGCCCTCCATCCCTGGCGTCTAACTTTGCTCACTGCCAGTCCTGGTGCTAAGCACCCGAGCAAACATCTTGGTGAAAAACAGACCAGCTCAGTCCTTCATGGCCCTGGGACGTTTAAGGGAGCCCCTCATGGGACCCACGCAAAGGTCAGTGCGCTGCCACCGAGGAGGGCACTATTTCTAACTCAAATCATCGCAGTTAATAAACAGCACAGACCCCAGAGCCTGGGGAGGAAGTGATGCAGGTCCAGCAGGGACAGCCCAGTAAGACCTGTGGTCACTTACGTCTTCACCAAAGTGGCATTTTTGCCAAGAAGACTCTTGGCATCCTTAGGGGGCTTGACGAGGAAAACTGACCAAATATGGTGGGGAATGTGAAAACAGCAGAGATATTAGCATTTATTTTTGAGGCTAACGTAACGCAGCCCGCAGGCCTGCCGTCGGCCCTTGCGGCCACTCGGGGCCAAGTGACGCCCTGGAGCCAAACCATCGGCTGGCTCACATCGGTGTCGCGCTCATTCGTACGTGTTCCCGGTCAGCCCTCAGGGTGCCGCGCTGGCCTTTCAGGGCATAATTCACAGGCAGCATATTAAAAAGGGAGTTAAATCATGAGAGCACCGGTTAGCCATGATTTACTCATTAAAAAGTGCATTAAGCTGCAGTGCTCTGAGCAGCTCGACCTTGGAGCGGATGGCTTCTAAATGCCTGAATAGAAGTTAGTTATTCACCTCCTGGCAGGGGCCCAAGATTTATCTTTTAAGTCACAAAGTTCTATCATTTATCTGTGAGCGCCCTACTCAATGTTAAATTTTGAAATGCTGATTTAATTATAGGAGGAAACTGACGCTGAAACGAGTGAAAAATGAATATAGAACTCTGATAAAACAGGAAATATTTAAGCAATCTGGCACCTCTCTCCTGAGAAGTTAAAAGGATGTTTCAAATAATTTATGGATTTAAGGGGACAAAACCCTTGTTATAAAGAAACAGGGGTCAGGGGGCCCTGAGCACTTGACCCAGAAACATCGTATTGGACTCCTGATTCTGGAGAAAAGTGAACCGCTCTAATTTATTAGAAAAGCCCGCATGGAGATGCATTTACAGCCCAGTTATCTCCATGCTACAGAGATAAATCTAATTATTTCTCATTTCGAAGCTGAAAAGGGAAGGCTCTCTTACAAATAAGTGGGTCCTCCCACTCGCCCTCTTTCTGCTTCTTTATCTTCATCACACATCAAATTAATGTGTCTGCGAATCCCAGTAAAGAAGTCAAGTGTTTCATCTCAACTCCGTGTCCCTTTCTCGTACCAGGGAGGATCGGGGCAGCGCTGGGACACGTGGAGACGCACAGGCAGGGGGACCCGGTGGCAGTTTTGGTGCTCAGGGCGCCCTGCGGTGTTGGTGGGAAGGGAACCTTTCTGCAGCTTGTAAAAAATTGTCCTGCTTGGTCATTTGTCTGAGAAAGAGGAAAAGTTAGGATATTCCTCCTCCCGCCTCCCAAAAGGTAAGAGCAATGCCAAGAATGTCCCCTAAAAGTACAACATTAATTTCCAACTCCAAGAACTTAACATTCTGGCATCGAGCTCAATATGCATCAGAAAGAGCCATTAGGGTCTGGCCTTTTAGGACCTATCAAATCCTTCTCTCTCAGTTGTGTAATTCTGCTGGAATTTTACTGCCAGAAGCACTAAAATATCAATGGGGGAAGGATAACGACCAGAAATGGCACAGATTTTCTTCTGTGATAAATCAAATAACCCCACCACGTCTCCAAGAAGGAAAGGTAAACATAATTAGAGAGCCTGTTGTGGGCCCTGCCCTGACAGCGGCCTGCAGAGCCTCCCAGAAGGCAGAGGCTGGGCAGGGCACCCTTCACGCCCCTTCCTCGGACCCCGGAGCTTTGCAGTGGATAGCCTCACGTTGTGTTTATCTACCTCACTGCAGTTAATTACACTTTTCAAAAATCCCGACAAAAACGATGTTTATTTCATTGCATTTATCAACACAACGGACTGGGGTGAAAAGAGCTGGTGCTGTGGGGTTCCTGGAATAAGAAGTTAGATCTGACTCTTTCAGCAGATGGTCAACTTGTCACAGCAGCTTCAGGCTGAATGTGCAGAAACGATTAACCCAGCAGAGCCCACTCGCACTGGTCGGCTCTCATTAACCCCTGGGGGAACTCGCTCTTCTCTGCTTGCGTTTGCGCTTAGATTTTCACTCCAAGTGGGGTACCAGCCCTTTCGAGGTGCCAGGCTCTGTGCATCTTCATCACCAAGACAGCATCGAGGTTTTAGCTCCACTGTCCCCATTTCACAGAGGAGAGAACAGGGCACAGGGCGGGTAAGGAACCCGCCCTGAACTGGAACCCATGCAGTCTGTTCCGAGGCTTTACTCTGTCCCAATTATTCAGCAGCTCCACCTCCACTAATGCCATCCACACTCCTAACCAAAGCCTTGCGAGCAGAGGCCATCATTTCACCACGTCGGACCAGAGATCACACACACACACAGATTCACCCAACTGTGCCGCTTTTCAAATCCCTCTCCTGCTTCGCCGCACAGGCTCGCTGACACTGTCCTGGGCCGCATGCTTCCTACTGTGGGCTTCGGGACGGCCGTCTGGGCCGGGCGGCCGGAGCCTTCCCAGTCCACGCGCCCAGCCCTCTGGCGGCCGGGGCGTAGAATCCAGGGGCGGTGAACGGCGCTGCTGGCCCTTGCGCTTCTGGCCTCATCTCTGACTCCCAGAGCAGGTGGCGCTGCTCTGGAAAGTGTCAGGGGTGGTCCTGGATGACCGGTAAGCTTCTGACTATTTTAAAGAAATGAGCAACCTGGCATAAACATGTCAGCTCCTAATTTCACCAGCCAGGCTAATTTTTTCAGCTTTTTTGAGGCGCAACTGACAAAAACAGGGTCTCTTTTGGGTGTTGTGCTGGATCCTGCGATCCAGGCCCACCCTGTGACACTGCACTGCAACCACGCTAAGGACACACCTGTCACCTCAGCCTCCTGCGTCTACCTCTGCAGGTTGCAGGTGCAGGCACAGCCTTCTCCGAGGCTGCCATGGTTGCCACGAGCGCTGCAGGCCTGCTGACCTTAAACCCCGGGGAGCACCGTTCCCCGCTGCCGGGCAGGATGTGGGGCAGCGGCTGGGACGGCGGTTCTCCAGCTGTGGCTCCACAGCACCCGGGAAACTGTTAAAAGTACACGTTCTCAGGACCCACTCAGACCTGCTGTATGAGAACCTCTGGGGGTGGGCCTCCAGATCTGTGCTTTCATAAAGCTTCCCAGCCAGGCTCAGGCTGCTGGAAGCCTGAGGACCCGAGAACTAGGCTGACAGAGAGGAGGCTCCCCAGCCCCGGGAAGCGTCAGACCTTATAGGTCGAGGTCAGGGTCTCGTCTAGATGCCGAACGGCTGGTGCAACCAAAGCAGCTCACAGCCCATCTCCAGACACGTAGTAGTTAGGGCTCGATGACCACACGAAATACGAAATACGTAAGCTGTACGGACAATGGTTAACTTCTGAAGGCATCAGGCTTTTGAAATTACTCAAACTTGAGTGTTCTTGGCAGGAAAAACTATGAACATAAATTTGCTGATTTTGATACATCACAAATTCCATATAACGGAAGCAACACAGCATCGAGAAGCAGTGCTTACCAAGAAGCTACACTCACAGTTAAATGCAACCTTCCTTCTCTCTCAGGAGGGACTGAAGGATGCACACACAGCCACGACACGAGCCAGCCTGCGGAGCCCAGAGTCTGCCTGTGTGCAACAGAGCTGCTACCAAAGCCCACAGTAAAGCCGTGTTTTCTCTTTTATGGCCAGACCCGTGGCATATGGAAGTTCCCGGGCCAGGGACTGAATCCGGGCTGCAGCTCCAAGCTGCACAGCAGCTGTAGCAACACTGGATTCTTTAACCCACTGCGGCTGGCCAGGGATCAGACCCGCACTCGGCAGTGAGCTGAGCTGCTGCAGTAAGGTTCTTAACCCACTGTGCCACAGTAGGAGCGCCTAACTCCACTCTTAACACCCTGTATGAATTACAAATAACCTTTGGAGCTAACAGGTGACCCAGACTTAGCAGGGGGTTTAAGTTCAGCAGTGTCAGTGAAGGGCAGGTTGCTCTCCTACCCCGTACACCCTGCATGTAGCCCATGCCTCCGCCCGCCACGCTCAGAGCTGCAAGCACCACGCCCCCAGCCGAGCCCAGGCAGACACGTGACTGTGCCTGCTTGAGCCTCCTGCTGGCACCGCTGCCCAGTCCGCTCCAGCCTTGTTTACAGCAGTGCTGCCAAGGAGAGACACAAGTGCAAGGCCAGACGCTGCCTCTCGGCCTCCCCTCCATCCTACCTCCATGGAAGAAGGTGGAACCGCCCGGCGGCTGGGCGGAGGGTGCCAGAGGCTTCTCAGCATCCTTTCCGGACAGCCCCACCTTCCCCAGCCTCGTTTTCAGGTTCAGTTGCCATTTTGGGCCTTCCTCACAAATTGAACCCTGTTTTCCAAATTGGCCAGGGAAAAGTTTTTGCCATGCTGAAATCATTTCCAGAGCTAAATCGGGAAACCTGAGGCCGCCGGGCAGCCGCACAGCTGGCGGGAAGGCGCCGCAATAAAGGCCTGTGAATAAGGTGCATTGAGGCTAAATTGGATTCATGTGAAGGGCCGTTTATTCAGAGGGGGGCGGAGGTGGACGGAGAGGAATTAATGATATAAGAAATTAAATTAGCTCAACCGACCCTTTAAAAGACCCACTGGAGACGATCTGACCTGCCGTGAACCTCGCACAACCTGAGACCTTCGGTTTCGACCAAGGAAGCCGGGCGGGGAGCCCTGGGGAAGGCGGAGGGTCCGAGCTGGGGGCCTCTGGGAGGCAGGAGTCGGTGGCGGGGGTGGGGGGAGGCAGGCGTGAAAGCCAGCATGCGGCCAGAGGAGCGGCCAGCCGGGCCGATGAAAGTCTCGCATTAACTGATCACAGAATCCCTGACAGGAAAATAAACTTGTCTTTTCATCTTCTCTATCACAGTTTTCTTCAGTGAAAAGAAATCAGGACCTATCGTGTTCTTGAAAAATTATTGATCGATTTATGAGCCGAATGCTTTAATTGACTGCAATAATATTTTACTCGCACTTCTAATCTGATCTCACTGCCCCTTGGACAAAAGCAGGGAAGCAGGGGCTGGAAGAAAGGCCGTGGTTACGAGCCAAGGCTTTTACAGACATGTATGTTCCTGTCCTAGTCAAGTCATCTGGCTGTGGAAAAACTTCCCTTCCTTAAATAAGCGTCTAATTTTAATATCAAAACATTAGTACACTGGAATATGCTATGAAATTTCTGGAACGCGGCTTAGGGCTTTCTTCAAACACACATTTCATCTTTTTTTTTTTTTTGTCTTTCTGCTATTTCTTGGGCCGCTCCCTCGGCATATGGAGGTTCCCAGGCTAGGGGTTGAATCGGAGCTGTAGCCACCGGCCTACGCCACAGCCACAGCAACGCGGGATCCGAGCCGCGTCTGCAACCTACACCACAGCTCGCGGCAACACCGGCTCGTTAACCCACTGAGCGAGGGCAGGGACCGAACCCGCAACCTCATGGTTCCTAGGCGGATTCGTTAACCACTGTGCCACGACGAGAACTCCCAGTTTCATCTTCACCTACATCTCTCTTCTCTGCACAGGTAGAAAGTAAGAGGTTACACCTGTTACTGCGTCTATAAAACAATCTAGTAAGATTGTTCTCACCTGGTAAGGGGAGCCACATACACCGAAAAGCTCTTGCCAAAAGTTTTAGAGAGAAGGCATTTGGGGGAAAAAAAAGTTTGTAAGAACCTAGTTTTTAGGCAAAAGCTTTCGAGCTTCATGGAGTTCGGGGATGGCGTCCCCTCAAATATGTCCCAAGCGCCCAGCGACAGTGGGGTCACAGCAAGAGGCACTTGAAATATATTTGCTGCTGAGACGCCAGATTTTATTCTACATATACTAACAGAGACAGAGAGACACATCCCTCAGAGTAAACCCCAAAGACACTGTTTTCTCTCCACTGGGCCCTAAAACTTACTAATGCACCCGACGCCCTCTGACCTCATTTGAAGGTGCCACACTCTGAATGTGCCCAAAGGTCAGAGGCCCGGGGTCCTGGGTGCACGGCTGCAGCACCGTTCGGGTGGGGAGTGGCCTTGCTCACGGGCTGTGGGTCTGGGAGAGTCTAACTTGGGGCCTGTCATCCTTCTGACTCCTGCGGGCTAAGCCACACACCGAGGAGGGACCCAGAACCTCGAGGTCCCTGGAGAGACGGGCTCTTTCCCAAGGCGCTGTCCCTTCTCAGGACTCCGTGCCCTTCCCTGCTCCCAGACGGGCCTCCAGGAGGCCGACGGAACGTTCCCAGGCCCCGGGTGGTGGGGCAGCCTCAACACAGACAGCCCGCAGGTCTGCTCCGTCTGTTCTGGTAACTGCGGGCCACGCGTGACCATTTAGGTTTAACTAAAACGGACAAAACTGAAAGCTGAGCTTCTGAGTCGCACTGGCCACACTTCATGTGCTCGAGACACGTGGGGCCGACAGCACAGACAGAACCTTCTAGCAGCACAGAGCCTTCTGCTGGGCGGCGGTGCTTTCAATAATTATTCCGCTCACCTTCTATATAAATTCTAGTTAACACAGGGTAGAAATGAATAATGGAATGAACTTGCGTGCCAGTTATTTAAAATGTTTTAGGAGTTCCTGCTGTGGCTCAGTGGTTAACAAACCTGACTAGTAACCAGGAGGTTGCCGGTTTGACCCCTGGCCTCACTCAGTGGGTTAAGGATCCGGCGTTGCCATGATCTGAGGTGCAGGCTTGGATCTGGCGTTGCTGTGGCTGTGGTGGAGGTCGGCAGCTGCAGCTCCAATTCGATCCCTAGCCTGGGAATCTCCATGTGCCGCGGGTGCAGTCTTAAAAAGACCAAAAAATAATCATAATAAATAAATAATTAAATACAATTTTTTAAATTTGAAAGGGTTCTCACACAAGTTCAAGTTCTAAAAGTCGAGAAGAAACTGTTTCCATGGCTTCACTCTTAAGTTGAGTGTGGATGGGTTTTTGGCTCTAGAGCAGATATTTCTGCCAATCTAGTGCACATTAAAAAGGGATGATTAGGAATTAACATAAAAAATGCCAAGCGTTGACAAGCAGTTTACTTCTGGAAAACAACATGTAGAAAAGGTGATTTGGTGAAGAAATCTTTCTGACTCAACTGCTTTGTGTTTAGAATTCTCACAAAAACTATGCATTTCATACAATAAAACAGCAACTGACTTGAATGCACTTGATTTTAGGCTTCCTTTTTCCGCTGAAGATCAGCGCCTGTCTGAGCTCACAGGGCAGCTGTGCTGTATACAGAGTATACCATCCAGAGAAAGAACTCCACTTTTTTTATTTTTAAAAGTAAAACGAAACATCAGCATCCAAAGTAGAAATCTTAGACAAAGCTGATTTCTAAACTCTCTGCCGCAGCTGGAAAGCCGAATCATACACAGCACACTTGCACTGTTTGCTGTAAAGAGGGTGAGAATATGTCTGGGGATTTTCAATTTTTAACTATTGTGATTCATCAGATTTGCTCATCTAAAAATTTATATACAACCAAACCAAAACCTCCTTAATGCCCTCGATTTTGCCTCTTTAATCCTCATCTTCTGCTGAGCACCCAGGAAATATAACTGGGAGGTGCCCTCAGGTCACTAGGATGAGGTCACGCCATTGTTCTCACAGTGAGAGCGAGCTCGAGCTCTGCTGCAGGACCGCCACGTCCGATGTCACCAAAAACTGAACAAAGAGCAGGTGGCTAGTCAGTACATGGTTTGGGCCCAGGAGGCCAGGGTTCTGGATGGCAAGTTTCAGCTCGAGCTTTCCACCCCAGCAGAGGGGCACAGCTGCACAGCTCTGAGAGCAAGGCCACAGCCACGGCCACGACCAGCCACGCAGCGGGAGGCCTGCAGCCTCACCTGGGGGGCGCAGGTGAGTAGGTTTCTGCCAATCACCAGACCACCAGACACCCCTGCCAGGCAGTTCCTAGGCCAGGATATGCTGTCTGTCTTTCCTTAGGCTATAGATGTTTTACCTCAGAATGGGCTGCTTTAAATTTCATGAGTGTCTGACACATCATATGAGGCAAAGGATGTGTGTTTTCAAAATGTGTAAATCAACATGGTTTTCACGGTGCTGGGAGATCTCGTGATTTCAAAGCAGCCTGTGGGGTGTCCCTTGGTAAAATGAACTTCTATCCTTAAGTTTAGAAGTACTCATTTTTATAAATTAAGTTGCTGTGATTTTTTTTTTTTTTTACTGTCCCCCAGGACCCAGTTCTAAGTCTAGACTAACAATTCGCACCATCTAAAGAGGAATTTTCTTGATGAAAAGAGGCTGGGGGGCCTGTGACCGAAAGCACACAGCCATCAGTGCTGGCCGGGGACCCTGGTGCGGCCCCTGTTCTCAGGACAGACGTTCCTGGTCTAATACGGGGGGTCTCCTCGGCAGCTTTCCACCAGGAAGAAGCTCCTGGCCCCTTGTGAGGCGGGACGCAGACCCAGGCCCCTCTACCTCCTTCTCTGCTGGGGCCCAGACTGCAGGGCGACCGTGCCCCACAGCCGAGGCACTCAGAGCCTTTCCTCCTGCTTCTGAGCACAGCACGCACAGCGAAACCTACTAAAGAAAAGGAACTTTCTGAATGAAAGTGCTCACGTTTTAAAACATCAGAAGCTCAGAGTCCCCATCGTGGCACAGGGGAAACAAATCCGACTAAGAACCATTAGGTTGTGGGTTCGATCCCTGGCCTTGCTCAGTGGGTTAAGGATCCGGCGTTGCCATGAGCTGTGGTGTAGGTCGCAGAAGCGGCTGGGATCTGGCATTGCTGTGGCTGTGGTGTAGGCCGGTGGCTACAGCTCCGATTAGACCCCTAGCCTGGGAACCCCCATATGCTGGGCGTACAGCCCTAAAGAGAAATAAAATAAATAAATAAACAAGTAAATAAATAAAAATCAGAGGCTCAGTGACTGTACCGCCACCGTCACCCCCAGCCTCCGGGGGCTCTGCTGGGTCTGCACTCCCCGGTAAAGGCGTGAGTGGCCAGCTGCACCCCAAAGCAGAGGCCACACCTGGGCAGAGGACCTGCACAGCTCTCTTCTGCAGAGGAAGCCCCACCCACCAGGGAGCCCCACCCACCCCACCTGCTCTCAGCAGGCGGCTATTCTGGGCCCTGAGGGTCCGCTGCAGCCGGGAAGCAATGCCCTTCAGGATCCCGCAGGCGGATGGGCCTGAACAAGGCCTGTGTACCTGGATGCTAGGTCTCAGCACCACAGCCTCACCAAGGAAGCTGGACCGGCTGCCCTCCACCTCCTGGCGGCTCCACGCAGCCCCCTGCGGGCTCCTGGGGCAACCTGAGCCGCCTGCCAGCCTGTGAGCCTCGATGGGCGGGAACTACAGGATAACCGGAAGTTTTACAGTCCCTCTCCGTCCCAACACGTGGTAGCACCGGCCAGGACAGACAGACAGGTCTCGTCCGGCTCCCCACCGACTTTCGTTTAAGAAAATCACCGCACTAAACACCTTTGAGAACCCTGAAGAAGCCAAATTCGGAGGGACTGGCACTTTACACGAGCACATCGCTGTCTTTTGGGGACTTCATCCGTTTTTCTTCACCACACATGTGGCGAACAGGGACGGGCCCAGAGAGCGGCCAGGAGGTGGGTGTCGCCACCAGGAGCCGGGGTGGCGGCATGGAGACGCAGCTGCGACGCGGGGCGCCCCGCTCCCCCGCCCCACGAATCGGGCAGAAGAGCGGTGTGCTCCTCCGCTTGCTGTTGGCTCAGTAACCGGGCAGCAGGCGTCCACAGGTGCCTGGTGCCACGCCCGGCGCAGGGACTGGCCAGGAACAGCACTCCCGAGTCTGGAAGAAGGAGGGCACTCCTCGCTCGAGGTACCTGAAGCACAGGACTCAGGGAGCCAGCCCACCGGCTCTTCGCTGAGGGGTCAGGGCAGCCTCGTGGGAGCCACAGGGAAGGGGAGGGTGCCCTTTAATGAATTCTCACACTGCCTGTGATGGGCCAGGAAAGGGCGGGGCTGGGGGTTTAGGAGGGAGCAGGACAGAGGCCGACACCCCAACAGAGGTCACAGTACAGTGGAGAAGGGGCAGCACAGGTCACACAGTGAGCGGGTGGCAGCTGTGGCGACCACGTCCATGCTGCGCTGTGCTGGAAAGTGGGTGGGAGGACAGACGAGCAGGCGGGCTTCCTCTGTCCTCCACGCCCCCTTCTCCCTCCATCCACCCCGCCCGGCTGTGGAGCTGTGAGATGTCCCACGAAAACGATACTCAGGGCATCAGGTCTAAATGTTACCAGTGCTGCTGCTCTTCTGCACACTCGATCTAAAACCTACAAACTAGGACATCGAACCATCTCTCACTTTCTAACGAAGAGGAAATTTAAAACCACTGTCCCCGCGCATCAGGGCTCGGTGGAGAGAGGTGAGTGAGCTGTGGCTGCAACTTTCTACGTGGTGAAGAGAAATGAAGAGCTAAGGATCTCTGCGGGGCCGCCTCCCCCAGAGCAAGAACTTGCCTAAGAAAGCCCAGTGCTAAGGCTGCAAGGAACCGACAAAAACCCTCCAGCCATTCCAGGAAATGATGGGAAAAGCAGAAGTTTCAGTAAGTTTATTATAAAAAATATTAAATTTCAAAGCCCAGAAACAATCTCTAAGGCTTCAGTGGAACCTTAACACAGACTGTTTTGTAAACATGACCTAAGCTTTGCTGAAGACCACGTCAGCTGGGATCCGGGCAAAGAAGCTGGGCAAAGGGATGCAGAAGCTGGGACAGGATACTCACGCAGCCCCCCCTGGTTGGAGCTGACCCTCCTCTGGGAAGAGGGGCAGAGGAGAGGGTGGCATCCTTAGGGTCAGATGAGAGGAGGACGCCCACCTCAGGGGAGGCAGTTCCCGAGCAGATGCAGCAGGAAACCGGCTCACATCGAACAATCTAAAGCCTCCACTGCGTGCAGCCAACGATGCAGGAAGGAAAGCCCTTCTGTTACGTGAGCACCTAACTCAGGGCAGCAATAAAAGCCATCCTTCCTAGCTGCACCCTGAACCTAAGAGCTGAGCACTTAGTGTCGTTACGACTACATGTTCAGAAAGAACCCATGCTGCTAAGTATGACGTCACGTTGCACAAATCATTGTATTTTAAAGATAACGTACCGAAGTGTAATGCACAGATAAAGAGGTCGCGTACTGTAAACAAATGGCCAGGTGCATTTTCAGAGGCTAATCATGAAGTTTTACGGTCAACTTCCACCCATCTCTAAAATGACGTCACCGGATGAGACAGCAGCGGGAGGAGTACGCAGTAGCCAAGGAGCTCCTAGGTCTCCTCTTGGCTCTGGCTGGACGGCTGGCCTGCCCCGGACCTCTCCTGGTCTTCATCCCCACAGCCAATCAGAGCAAGTCCTACGCACACCATCCAGTGGGAAATGCGACACATGGAAACAGAGGCTGCCTGACTTCTCAAAAGGGCTTGTGGCTGGCACACTCGGAGGTTCCAGGCAACTCAGGTGTGCTGACTGCTCGCCAGCGCACTACCAGACCAGGGAGTCAGGCTACGCCCTGGCCCTTTCCCCTTCCCAGCCTGGTTCCCCAGGCGTCTCACTAGCATAAAGCAAAACCAGAGCAGGCCGAGTGCCCGCCACAGGGCCCGAGCAGGCCCCGGAGCCGACCACCATCTCCAATGAGCCACAGGCTTCCGGGTCCCTCTGCTCCCGGCCCCCACCCAAGGACAGGCAGGCCTGGAGTCCCTGCCGCCCGATACGCCGCGCTGCAGCCGGCCTCCTGTGTTAGTCCACTCCCCGCCTCCACCGTGGAACATGATTCTGATTCGTGAGGTCGGCAAGTTTGTGGTCAGTCATTTCTGAGTTTCAATAGCGTGCGGATACTGAGGCCTGTTCACGTGAGGTCCTCGCTGGTCTAGACAGTTCTTGAAACAGGGCTCACGCTTAAACTGCACGGCGCCTCTCCCATGAGCTTTTCACCTCAGTGCAGCTGAAAATACGGAGGGAAAAACACCGAATGGATAAGGTGACTCTAGGAGCCAGGCCCCTCTTTGCGGGAAGCGCCGTAAGTGGTTCAGAGCAGTGGAAGGTCATATATGTGTTTGCAGACACTAAGGCACCCACCCCGAAAGGCGCTGCGTCGTCCACAAACACTGTGTGGACCAGGAGGCCGCGCTGCTCCGCTGCCGGGCGTCTCCACGCCCCTTTAGGACGCTGCCAAGGTGGCCGCGGCAGGCCGGCAGCAACATGTCGAGTGGTCCCTCTCGGTCTGAAAAGACACACGTTCGTCCCGCCTCTTCCATCGTCAGGTCCAGTGCACTGAGCCCTCCTGTGCGGCTGCTGCTTAGACACCGAAGAAAGCAAACACCCGGTAGACAGACACGCGAACCACTAATGAGCAGTCACTGCAGTGGAGGCCGCAGGAACTAAGAGGCCAGACCGGGGACAGGCCTCCTGTGGGCTGGAGGACAAGAGTCCACAGGTAAGAGGGAGAGAGAGACCTTACATAAGGGCGATGGTACATAAACTGAAACATAAAAGATTCGCCTCCTGGACTGGCCAGCGCCTCTCCCTGCTGCGAGCTACGTCAAATGCCCGACCCCCAAGTAACTCGAAGTTCTAGAAGCGTGCCATCGCTCTGTTGTATCTGGGGACTTGAGCATGCGAGAGTATTTAAAACAAGAAACGGGGAAGGTTTATTTCTCTACATTCCCCGACTCTTAAAACCCAGGTTTCACTCTCGAGACACTGATCTGGGTTGTTCGACCCTGCACAGAGCAGGTGAGGTGTCGCTGCAGGACCAGAAGCGCTGGTAAACGTGAACCTTGCTGAGACGAAACGGCACCCCTTCTGAAAATGGCGCTTAGCTGGACGAATGGAAACGTGAGTTTGCAATAAATTATTTTTTTTTCCCAGAAAGCTGACTGAAATAACTCGAGTCCTTGAGGAAAGCTTTAAAAAGCCAAGTATCATGCTGCTAGACCCTTAATAAGCCCATACGACCTACCAGTGGTTTCCTCCACAGATCATCAGGAAAATAGCTGAAACTGGTATTTCTGAGAAATGGCACAGGTATGCTTTACAAAGTCTATTTAAATGACTACTTCAGCCAAAATAACCAGATCGAAGAATAAAAATACTAAGAAGCCACATGTGATCATTTACAAGGTGGCTATTAAAAACTCGTGAGGTTAGGAGTTCCCCTGTGGTGCAGTACGTTAAGAATCTGACTGCAGCAGCTTGGGTCTCTGTGAGGTGCGGGTTCGATCCCCAGCCCAGCACAGTGGGTTAAAGGATCCAGAGTTGCCACAGCTGTGGCTCAGGTTCAATCCCTGGCATGGAAACTTCCACATGCCTCGGGTGCGGCCATAAAAAAAAAAAAAATTTCATTAGGTTAAAAAAGAAATCCTTAAAATTGGCTATCTTTGGATATTTAAATATCTGGGTCAAATAACAGATATGAAAATATTCAGATCACGTCACGTTTCCCTCAAGTCTCTTTAATGTCCATGCTATTCCATGATTTAAGCTCATAGAAAGCTAAAAGTTCACGTCCAGAATGTAAACATCAAGGGGGCACTGTGAGAAAATCCAGCGTTCTGGGAGAAGCTGACCTCGGCACTGAGAAAAGCTTAATAAAAACGGGATATAAAAAAACAGCAAGCTCTCAGAGTTGCAAAAGCCTCCGTTCTTCCTACCAAAGTATTCTGCTCGTTAGCACCAGCTATCTATTCACTGTTGGCTGTGGAACAAGCAGGAGATTAACTTGGTTTTGTTTATGACGTTTCTATGTTTTCAAACTTGCAGGAGAGAAAGTGAACAGGCTGCTGCCGGAAAAGACTGTTCATGTCTCATTAGGCTTTGAAGGTGTCTTTTTTTCCAACTTCGGAATCAGATTTCTACAGCAGTTAACGTTAAGTTTAATGGCCACTGTGCATGGTTTTAAATTACAAGCTATTTCTTGTTTTCTGCTTCCAATACTGTATGGTGTTTGCACACATGGGGAACTGGTTCACGCTGCAGGCTCCCTTTCGCTAGACTTGCTCCGTGGGCATTTAATCCAGTGCTCTTTGAGGAGGCCACGTGGAACCCTGTGGCACGGGAGGAAGGGCTGGGAGCAAGACTCATCTGGAAGCTTCCCGATGGGACAACTGGGCGTCCGTGAACACAAACACCTCGGAAGCGTCCATCCCACAGCGTCTTCAGCTGAAACCCGCTCAAGGCCAAGTGTGAACCGGGCACTCGGTGCATCACGACCTTCTAGCACCGGAGGCACCTTACTTGGTTCAGACTCTTTCCCTCTGTGAAACCCAGCGGCTGAGCTTCCCCTCAGGACTGCACACTGGAGCCCGGCGCCGGGAAGGTCCTCCTGGTCCAAAAGCCCCCTCTGTTTCCTCCAAAGCAGATAAAGCCCCCCAGGCTGTGCGCCTCCCACCCCCTGCGCCCCGCCCGCCGGTCGGCCCGCAGCCGGTTCTTGGGTGGGCAGAGACCTGGGGAGATGCAGCCACCAGGCAGCTCGCTGCTCTCCCGCGGCACATCTGGGCTTTATATCAGGCCTTTAATTAATCCTCAGTGAAAGCCAAGCTATGACATTTTGACTGGGCCGGCTCCAGCTCTGGACAGGCCTTGATTTATTGCGACTGAGTCTCCACCAACGTTGATTTATTTCAGCTTTGGGGAGGAGGGCAGACTCAGAACAGAAAAGCGCTGTTGAAGGCAGAGCACGTGACGTGGGGACAGGCCCCCCAGATGTCCAAGGGCCGCGGGACACACGGTCGGGATCGAACGGCCTCCGAGAAAGCCGTTTTTAAAAAGATCTAAGACTGAAAGAACACAAAAGTGTACAAAACTAAACAAACACAATCACAGATGAGCGGGTAAGGGCCCTGAAGAGCTTGCTGATTGGCCCAGGCCTCCCGGCTGGAAAAGGTGGATTCGGGGGCCGGGAGCTCCATCAGGGTGCGGGCCCGCCAGCCCTTCCCTCCCGCCCTGCTCTCTGGGAGAACCCTCAGGACGCCTTGGCCTTGGCCTTGGCGGGCAGCAGCACCAGACGGCTTCTGGCTGAGGAAGCAAGGGCAGGTTTCCCGCGCTGAGTTTTTGTCAGGCCCACAGAGCAGGTCGAGAGCAGATGTTTTATCCCACTGAACAAAGACAAAGGGCCAGCAGGTTTCAGGGGTGACTCTGCCTCTGTCCTGGAGGGCTCCCAGCAAGCCCTTTCCCGGCTGAGGCCTCTGTGTGTGCTGTGGGTGACAGTGACCAAAGTGCCACACAAGGGTGTCAAGATGCCAGCCCTGGCCCAGCAGAGTGCCCGACCCCAGCAGGAGCCTCCGTCACAGGGTCTCTGATGGCTGCAGGCCCTGGTCCCTCCCAGGAAGGCAGCTGCCTGAGAGCAGGGTCCCAGGGTCAAAGGGAGTGAAGGAAAGTGTCAGAACACCATCAGAGGAAGTTCCGTTCCCCAAGGGAGGTGACGGTAGGAGATGGGCCGGAGGCAGAGGGAAGGGACAAGGGCACAGGCGACATGACCTGAGCAGAGGAGGCAGGCGACTGCCCCCCAGGTGCAAACCCCACGGACACCCCCCGCTGCTCCAGCCAAGTTACTTGGCCAGCTCGGCCCCCTCTTCTTCTTTGAAACGGGGACCAAAAACTCTTTTTCTGCGGGCTGCTGTCCAACTCTCCCCACGCTGGACATGGGGCACTCCTGGTGCTGCCAGAGACGGGTGGGAAGACAGGTCGGGGCCCACCTGTGCACCTGTCCACAGCCCCCACGCTCTGGGTGGCGGCGGAGGCAATGGGCGGCACCGTGGGAAAGCTGCGAGGAGACCTTTCATTCTGAGCTGGCTTCCTAGCAACGCGCATGGGAGGTGGGGCCTGTGGGTCCCACTCCTGCTTATGACCAACCGCCAGGATGCAGCGGGCGCAGAATCCCCAGAATCCCCCGACTCCTGGGGGCTGAGGCCGCACCCAAACTACCAGACGGGGATGCATCTGTTTTGTCACTGGAGCCTGCCTCGTCGATTTTTTGTGACTTTTTAAAGAAAACCTAAAGTCCGATCGGAGTTTTCCGTTGTGGCTCAGTGGTTCACGAATCCGACTGGGAACCATGAGGTTTTGGGTAAGATCCCTGGCCTTGCTCAGTGGGTTAAGGATCCGGCGTTGCCGTGAGCTGTGGTGTAGGTTGCAGACGCGGCTCGGATCCCGAGTTGCTGTGGCTCTGGTGCAGACCAGCGGCTACAGCTCTGATTCGACCCCTAGCCTGGGAACCTCCATATGCCGCGGGAGCGGCCCTAGAAATGGCAAAGAGACAACATAAGTGAATACATAAATGAAAATGAAAAATAAAGTCGGATTTATTTGACTACATTTCACGGATGTTGGAAATGAGAGTCGTCACCTCTCTTTGACGTTTTTGGTTTTTCAGAGGTGCCGAGGAAGCTGGGGGCTTTGGGGTGGGTGAGAACTTTTGCACGTCCTTTGCACGGCGCCCACGGTGGGAAGAGCACCTGCAGCAGGGCCTCTGCGCCTGTGCAGAGCGGGCTGGCCCTGGAGGCGCGTGTGGGGCCAGATGGCAGCGCCCCTCCGCCTGACCCCAGACCGTGGGTGCTCAGACACGGGGAAAAGCCGTTGGGAGCCGTCACTGTCGTTGTCATGTGTGAGCAGGACAAGGAAGGCGGGGGCCCTACATCCGCACTCTTGAGCTGGAAGCTCCCAAGCCACGTCTCCGGTTGTGCACATGTGGCTTCTCTCCCGTTTGATGGTCCACTGCTGGGGGGAGGCGCCCTGCGCATCTCGGTCAACAGGTGTTTTCAAGCCCCAGGGGATGGGGGGGCGGTTCTGACAGACCAGGGGCCACACAGTCCCACCACCGATTTCCAGCGCTTAACGGGAGTAGAATTTAACAGGCAGGCGGACCTGGCACAAAGTAATTTATTGCGACTTATGAATAGCGATAACGTTCTAAAAATATTTTTAAAGCTTTAAGAAATCAAAGACTGAATACCTACTGTGGCGGGGAGAGCGAGAACAGCAGGGAAATGAAACAAACTGTCCCAGGAATGGTCACCCCAACTGGGCTTCCAGCTAAATCGGGTGAACGCCTTTCTTACAGGATGTGCCGTCTCTGTTTTCCCAGAAGGACAGGCCAATAATCTCGGAGCAAACGTCCGTGGCTGGCTCCCATGTCCAAAGCACAGCAGTCACAGAAGGAACCGGAACGCCTTGCTCGCCGTGGGCCAGCCTTGGGGGAGCGGAGTGCACTTACAAACACGCAAAGCTCTTAATTAACACGGGGATAAACAAACACCGTACGCCTAGATATGAGGCAACACCCATCCTTGCGTGGACAATACCGTATTTCAAACGCTCCTTTTCTTTTTCACTTAACAAGTTTCATCTAAAGGTTCACTTTGCCAAGTAGTTTATGAGGTGATCGGTTTTGTTCTGAATCTGTCGGTAAAAAGTTTTCGGCGGGATGCATGCCATTTGAGCTACAAACTTCCACAGAGACTGGGTCACTCGAATGTCATCGCCCAGCTGACAGCTACCCTGGAACGTGGGCCCCTCGTCCGGCCGTATCTCGCCCTCCTCCCGGTCACCGCCCTGACCCCACCAGGCACTCGGCAGTCCTGGGCTCCAGGACGGCGCAGGGGGCCGAGCGGCCGGGCTTTTGCAGGCTGCCCGCTCCCACGCAGCTGCAGTGTCCTGTGTCTCCATGGTTTTAAGTAACTAAAGTCCAGATCAGAAGGCCAAGAGTCAGCAGCGTTGGGTTGAAATCCCAGGCGTGCCCCAGACTCGCTGACCCTGAAGGCAGGCCATCTCAGCCCAGGGGCGTCAGAGCACATGCATCTCTGTAATGGGGAGAACTTCTGAAAAAAACTGGCTTGAGATCCTACCGACGAAGATGCTGCGTAAAGGGAAAGAATGACACGGGCTCTCGGAAAACCTAGGGTATTTGTCACCATTAAGGTTCTGAGTGTTTAAGTGTTTGTGTCACTGCCCCTAAAGCACAAAGAGAGCACACTAGGAGCTCTGAAGTTCCCTTTAAACAGACATTTGGGTTTTCTAACTAGTGACGTCTGGCAGCCTCCACACTGAGTGGGACAAACCATACAGCAAAGGTGCATCTAAAATGCTCTCCAACGTTCCATGGGTTCTTGATCTGCAGTGAAAGCACGTAAGTGAATTCTCAGCCCAGGATTCTCAGCCCACCTCGGAGTTGCCTGTGTGGAAGTACAGCGCCGCCAGGACCTGTCTGATCCACATCAAAGACCCCCAAATATACACTCTGTTCCAATGGTTAATCCTGTGTCAACCACTACATGCTTTCTGAGGCCCTTCGCCTAAAAAATTCTAGGATTCCCTCAATTGCAAAAGGATCTGCTTTGATGCTGGAGCTCCGTTCCTTGAACTGGCGCCCTCAGTGTCCCAGTGTCGCTGCTGGTCCCCGAGGGGGAACTGTAGTCCGAAAGGTTGCCAGTGTCCACTCACAGCCATGCTGACGCTGGCTGCAGCCACTTCCAAAACTCCCGGAAAACACTCACCCTGGGAAAAGGCTGCAAACAGAGCCTTCTGCCTGCCCTGTGGCAGCAGGGACTGACTGGCCGTGGTCCACATAAGCTCCTCAGTGTGACAAGGACAGGCCACAGACTGTCCAGTCACATGATCACTACAAGGAAAAAATACCAACTGCTCATCCAAAACAATCACACCAGGGTCCGGGCTTCTCTCCTCACGGCCACCTAACTAAAGATTCCGCAGCTACGCCCGAGAGCGCTAACCCTAATCCTAACCCTAAGCGCTAACCCTAATCCTAACCCTAAACCCTAACCCTAGCCCTAGCCCTAACCCTTCAGGTTCTGCAGCTACGCCCGAGAGCGCTAACCCTAATCCTAACCCTAAGCGCTAACCCTAATCCTAACCCTAAACCCTAACCCTAGCCCTATAGCCCTAACCCTAGCCCTAGCCCTAGCCCTAGCCCTAGCCCTAGCCCTAGCCCTTCGGGTTCTGCAGCTACGCCTGAGAGCCCTAACCCTAACCCTAGCACATGCAGCTCTGGGCACGAGAAGGCTGACTCCCAATCTATGAATATGCAGAGTCCCAGGCAGTGCTCCCTGGCGCCTAGCGTGAGGTGTGACCCGCAGGGGGCCAACCCATAAGGCAGAAAGATAAACCAGTTCATGAAGACTTAGTCCAGAGAAAAAGAATATAACCTGTGTTGATTACGTTCTGTATTCTTAACACATTTACGTGGTCTTCTGGATATAATGGGTTAAATGAAATGTTAAAATTGATTTCACCTGTTTCTCCTTACTTTTCCAAATGAGGCTCCAGAAAAATTTAAATTACATAAGACGAAACAGCTTGCATGTGTGGCTTGAATTAATTTTTCTATCGATAGCATGTTCTGCAACGTGTTGTATTCCAGCACGCAAAAAGATAAATGCCGGCTGACGGGAGCGCACAGTAACTGATGACCACTGAAGACCAAGGCGGCGCTGCGGCGTGTAAGTCACTGAACCAGCGTCAAACATAAAAGCGTGCACCCTGGGTCATTCAAAACGATGTAAACTCTACACTGGATGGTAGTGAGACTTTCTGTAAAAAGCGTCTATCAAACTGGGATCAAGCTCTCCGCTTACGACTCTCAGGGCCCACGCGGCTCTCGCGCCTCGGAAGCGGGCCGTCAGGACCCGGGCTGGGAAGTGGTTTGCTTCGCGCTGCGCAGCTGCAGGCGGAGCCGGAAGCTGAGGGCCCAACGCGGCGGGGGAAGGGTGCTCCTCCGGGACACGCAGGCCGGGGCAGCCGTGCCGCCGCCACCCGACTCGAGCGCCAAAAGCACACATTCTGTTTAAATAAAAACAGCTCATGAGGCTAATGTGCTCTAGGAAATACAGCAGAAGAGTTTCTCTGAAGGATCTGAGTTTGACGATTTAGCTTTAAAAAACTGCTATCGAAAAACTGGTGGTGTGCTTTTAAGAAAAATCAGTGGTACGTCTGGAGAAAGGGCAACAATTTTACCACCAAAACGCTCCCGGCATCACCCCTGCCTGGGACGGTCCCCCTTTGCGCCTGCGGTGAGGACGGCCCGGCTTCCGTGTTCCCCCCAGCGGCTCAGGGACTGGGCCAGGCACAGAGCCCGGGCTCCGCCGCCGGGGCCGCACAGAGGGTGTGGTTCCCTCCAACACCAGGGAACCAGCGGTGACCCCCTCTGTCTGACCTGGGTACGGGTTCCAGGAACCGGAGCTGGGGACCTGCCGCCTGGGACCAGCCAAGGATCCCCCAAGAGGGCGCGGCCCCTCGTTGGGTGGCTCCGTCTCCGACCCCGGGTGCTGGGCGTCGAGCCAGGCTGCGGCCCCAACACCTGCAACCGCCCAGCGAACAGCGGCAGAGCGCGCGTGCCCTCTGCGCCCGGAGACGGGGCACCCGAGGCTCACGGCCCCGCAAAGACGCAGAAGTGGTCACGCCCAACACTGCTTTGCTCAGTCATCGGTCAAATACGGGCAACACGGCAAAAAAACAAACGACACCGCACCAAACCCGAACCTCTATACTTGAGTTGCTGTGGGCCTGCTCCCCCCTGACGGAGACGCGGAGCCCCGCACGAGCGGGCAGAGGGCGGCCACCGCCCACGGGCGCCTCTTCAAGGGCGGACACGATCTCCAGAAGCGTCTGCGGCAGGCGGACCATAACAGCCTAGGGCCTCAACTCCAAGCACAAACCCACCCACGAAAGGGCTTAAATGCCACTCATTAACTTTTATTGCTCTCGGTTTTTCACTTTTGCTCCTCCTCTGGAAGTTAAAATCCCACCTTCCCTCCAACTCCTGCTCTCGCCTCCCCACCAACTCCTCCTCACGCCTTCTCTCCAACTCTTCCTCTCGCCTCCCCTCCAACTCCTCCTCTCGCCTCCCCTCCAACTCCTGCTCACGCCTCCCCTCCAACTCCTGCTCACGCCTTCCCTCCAACTCCTCCTCAGGCCTCCCCTCCAACTCCTCCTCACGCCTCCCCTCCAACTCCTCCTCACGCCTCCCCTCCAACTCCTGCTCTCGCCTCCCCTCCAACTCCTCCTCACGCCTCCCCTCCAGCTCCTCCTCTCGCCTCCCCTCCAGCTCCTCCTCTCTCCTCCCCTCCAGCTCCTGCTCTCGCCTTCCCTCCAGCTCCTCCTCTCGCCTCCCTCAGCTCCTCCTCACGCCTCCCCTCCAGCTCCTCCTCACGCCTCCCCTCCAGCTCCTCCTCACGCCTCCCCTCCAGCTCCTCCGCCTCCCTCCAGCTCCTCCTCTCGCCTCCCCTCCAGCTCCTCCTCACGCCTCCCCTCCAGCTCCTCCTCACGCCTCCCCTCCAGCTCCTCCTCACGCCTCCCCTCCAGCTCCTCCTCACGCCTCCCCTCCAACTCCTCCTCTCGCCTCCCCTCCAACTCCTGCTCTCGCCTCCCCTCCAACTCCTGCTCACGCCTCCCCTCCAACTCCTCCTCACGCCTCCCCTCCAACTCCTCCTCTCGCCTCCCCTCCAACTCCTGCTCTCGCCTCCCCTCCAACTCCTCCTCACGCCTCCCCTCCAACTCCTCCTCACGCCTCCCCTCCAACTCCTCCTCAGGCCTCCCCTCCAACTCCTCCTCACGCCTCCCCTCCAGCTCCTCCTCACGCCTCCCCTCCAGCTCCTGCTCTCGCCTCCCCTCCAGCTCCTCCTCTCGCCTCCCCTCCAGCTCCTCCTCTCGCCTCCCCTCCAGCTCCTCCTCTCGCCTTCCCTCCAGCTCCTCCTCTCGCCTCCCCTCCAGCTCCTGCTCACGCCTCCCCTCCAGCTCCTCCTCACGCCTCCCCTCCAGCTCCTCCTCACGCCTCCCCTCCAGCTCCTCCTCTCGCCTCCCCTCCAGCTCCTGCTCACGCCTCCCCTCCAGCTCCTCCTCTCGCCTCCCCTCCAGCTCCTCCTCACGCCTCCCCTCCAGCTCCTCCTCACGCCTCCCCTCCAACTCCTGCTCACGCCTCCCCTCCAACTCCTCCTCACGCCTCCCCTCCAGCTCCTCCTCACGCCTCCCCTCCAGCTCCTCCTCTCGCCTCCCCTCCAGCTCCTCCTCACGCCTCCCCTCCAGCTCCTGCTCTCGCCTCCCCTCCAGCTCCTCCTCTCGCCTCCCCTCCAGCTCCTGCTCTCGCCTCCCCTCCAGCTCCTCCTCTCGCCTCCCCTCCAGCTCCTCCTCACGCCTCCCCTCCAGCTCCTCCTCTCACCTCCCCTCCAACTCCTCCTCACGCCTCCCCTCCAACTCCTCCTCACGCCTCCCCTCCAACTCCTGCTCACGCCTCCCCTCCAACTCCTCCTCTCGCCTCCCCTCCAACTCCTCCTCTCGCCTTCCCTCCAGCTCCTCCTCTGGCCTGGCTCACTTGGTCAGTGATCTGGCATTGCCGAGAGCTGTGGTGTTAAGCTGCAGAAGTGGCTCAGATCCCAAGTTGCTGTGGCTGTGATGCAGGCAGGCATCTGTAGCTCCAACTTGACCCCTAGCCTGGGAACCTCCATATGCTGAGGGTGCAGCCTTGAAGAGGAAAAAAAGAAAGAAAGAAAACAAGTTAATATATACTGTACTTAATACAGATAAAGAGGAAACAGAATATTATTCGGCCATGAAAAGGAAATCCTGCTCTTTGCAGCAACATGGATGGGCCTGGAGGGCCTGGTGCCATGTGAGCAAATCATACAGAGCGGCAAGCACTGCAGAACATTTCAAAGGCACAACGAGGAGCTCCCAGCGTGGCTCAGTGGTTAACAATCCTGACTAGCCCCCATGAGGACGTGGGTTTGGTCCCTGGCCTCCATTAGTGCGTTAAAGATCCTGTGTTGCCATGAGCTGTGGTGTAGGTCACAGATGAGGCTCAGATCCCGCGTTGCTGGTTGCTGTGGCTGTGGCGGAGGCGGTAGCTGTGGCTCTGATTCGACCCCAAGCCTGGGAACCTCCATGTGCCACAGGTACAGCCCTAAAAATAAATAAATAAATAAAGTACAATGAGCAAAAAAAGACACTGGAGCTCCCGGACACACGGAACAGGGAGGGGGTGCTGGGGGGGGGGGGTGAAAGGGGGTGAAGCAGGTGAAGGGTCCAGGGCCCCACCCTCCAGGTATAAGCTAAACAGTCATGGGTGAGGGTACAGCTGGTGGTAACAGCGCTCAGCCGCCTGGGAACACAGGGGATGGAGGGGACCCGAACCACTCCCTCACTGGAACCTGTGCAGCGAGATAAGGTGGCAGACGGTACCGAGACGCACGCTGGTGATGGCTCTGCAGCGCACGTGGAAACCGAATCTTTATGCTGGACTCACACGTCGGACTGACACGACGTCATGTGCCCACTGCCTCTCACTCAAGAAAGACCCAAGTGACTGTTCAGGGACCTGATTTAAGAAAAAACCCATATTGTCGTGACCATGTGGAGTCCATTCAGTCTGTCGGCCCAGGTGGCGGGCGGGCAGATCTGGTCACCCACTATCGGAGGAATATTCAGAAGCAACTTTCCTTCCTCAAAGAACAAAACGGTATAATTCTTTCTAAAAGACTCTATTCCAGTCACAGGAAAAAAAATAATGCTATGTCAAAAATGACAATAATACGCCTTTTTTTCACCTTGGAAAATTGAGACTTGAAAGAAGCCTGTAGGGCAGCGTTCCCGTCAGCCCCGTGGAATTCCGGGACCACCAGTGTAACAGCAGCTCTCAGAAAACCGCAGGGCTGGCCTGGCGAGAACACGCACACACAGTCGCCGAGGGACAGGAAATGAAGCCAGATGGCTCTGCTGAGGAGGCACTTTTTTTCCTTTATAAAACCAAAAAAGCAGTAAGAGGTCAAACACAAAAATGCCGATACGGTAAAACGGAAAGCTAACAGGGAGATTTATGTAAATCAGACAGGCATAGCTTTGCATGATGTTCCCATCAACGCCAGGAAATGGATGCAGGGGGAAGGGAAGGAAAAGACCCCAGCAGGTCCACACCGCAGGTCTGTGTCCCGGATGGGGAGAGAGCCACCACCAGCAGGCTCTCAGGAGGCAGAGCTCTGGGACACAGGAGCACCTACGGATTACCATAAGAATAAAAAATGAACCTGTCAACCCAAGGCTGAAGCAGCTACATCTGTATCTGGCTGTTGGCACGGTCCCTCTACACAGTGTTCACAGACACATGAAGCCCATGTGGGTGGCCCTGGGCTCAGGTCCTGGGGGCAGGGTGGCCCTGGACACCGGACTTTGGACACTGGCCTCAGGGATGGGACAGCCCTGGACACAGGACCCTGGACACAGGATCTAGGCGAGGGACAGCCCTGGCCCCTGGCCCCAGGGATGAGGCGGCCCTGGACATAGGATGCTGGACACGGGCTCCGGGGGTAGGGTGGCCTGGGCTCTGGTAGGGGCCCCACGAGGTGAGAGGGTGTGTCGAGGAGACACTTGGGGGGAACCTGTGAGCAGAGCAGGCCTGAGAAGAAAGGAGCAGGGCCAGGCTAGGTTCAGCCCCCAGACCCGAGGGCCATGCGCCCAGCACCTGCAGGCGGGGTTGGGGAAACAGGGCCTGGCAAGGACCTCGAGGGTCACCCTCCCATCACCAGCCTTCACTCTGCAGTGGACATGCTGTGTCTTGAAGAGGAGTGGAGGCTCTGTGTGCCGAGGGGGGCAGCGGCGGGGGGCACAGTGAGCTGCAGGCCGCCCCGCAAGGCAGGCCCCCAGCAGAGCGCCAGGTCTGGGCAAACCAAGCCATGTTCTCTCGAGTCTGGTTCTTTGCCTCTGGGGGAGAAGAGGGTGACGGCGGCCACCTCACAGAGTGTCCTGGATGAAAGCTCCTAAAAAGTTCAGGGAGTTTATCCACCTCAGTGCTCAGGAAGGCTTCAACTTGGGAATAAACGCAAAAGCATATTTCAATAAGTGGTATTTCAGATCCAGAAAAAGGCCTTTTCTTTAAAACATAACTGACCCTGAGAGCAGTTCACGAACAAGGGGCATCCTGGGAGACGGTGGTTCCCCAGTTGTGCCACAGATGGGCTGGCCGCTGTCCACGGCCCCCAGGGCAGGAAGGTCTTTGCTATTTCTGCTGTGCCACCTGTCACATAACGTGTTGACCACAAGCTCAGTGATTCCCCTGCTTCCACGGAAGGCAGCCCTTCGTGATCAGGAGGTTTTGCTCCCGCGGGAAGGAAAGGAGGCCCGGTAGCCATCTCGTGGCCACTAAACACAGTTCACACCTGCCCAGTGAGGGCAGTGGAGCAGCCAGGACCCCAGAGGCTACTGGTGCTGCAAGAGGCTTTCAGGGCGCAAAGCCAGGGGTTCATGCTCCAGATGCTGGTGACCCCGTCAAGGATGCTCTCCAGTGAGAACTCTGATCCTGTGCCCCCCCACCGCGGGGGGAGGGAGGCGGAGAGGGAGGGTCACCGCCAGCCAGGACAGGCCCACGGAAAGACTCCCTCAGCCACCACAGCCTCGCCAAGCCTCCCAAGGTCCCAGAGCCCGACACCACGCATAATTAAGCAAGCAAACCGGTAATTCATTAGGGCTAATTGTAACGGATGACTCATCTGGCCCCGCCAGCGATGGCGACGCTTCAGGTTCCCAGAGCCGCCAGCAGATGCTGGACCACAATGAGCCTTTCAGCTGCCGCTGACACAAGGCCATGGGATTCAGGCCGCAGAGGCCGTTTCTTCCAGCTTCTCACTTCAGCTTTTAGAAGATAAAGATCAAATGAGATGATTCTGTTAAACCCGTCTGTCCTGTACAGAGTTGATACTGCCTCCAAATTACATGGCTATACAGCCATGAACTTCAAACCTACTGCAGAGAAGTCTCCTGTTCCGCTCGGGAGCCGCCTGCTCGCGTGGGCTCTGGAGATGGTTCCCTTTCTCTCCAACCAGCTCCCCAGGCTGGGGCTCTGCCCTCGCCAACCCCTGGTGAGGGTCCATGCCGGAAGTCAGTGAAAACAATGACTCGTTCATCGCACAGGCATGACGGGGCGGACCGAGGGTTGGGCCGGGCAGTACCACCTTCAAGGAACCCACCGGAACGCACTGTCCCAAGGCCGGGCCCGCAGGCGGGGTGCCCCTTTCAAAGCCAGAAAACAGAAAGACCAACCAGGAAAGAGCTGCAGCCTCTCTGCTAAGCAGGGGCCGAGATTCGCCCGGAGCAGCAAATCCAAAGACGGAGGTGAGAAAGTCTGACCCAGCACAGGAGGGCCACCAGGGCTCTAAAAAGGCCTGCTGAGAGCGCTTTGTATTCTGTTTCCAAGCTTGAAATTTCAGATCCAGTGAAAACCAGCAGCTAATTCTTGACGCAGAGGAGACACTGACCCCGAGAAGCCCCGGCCTCTGACCTTCGCCTCTGCCCCGGTGAAGAGGATGGGGGCGCAGCTGCCACACCCAGGAGGAGCACGCGGGCTGCATGGATGAGGCCCAGGCACCTGCCAGGAATGTCACCTGCCTCCCAGGCCCTGCCCGGGCACCCACATTCTGTTCGCGCCCACCTCACGCGCCCACTCATGTGACAGGCCTGGGAAGTGGCACCTGTGCTGAACGAGAGGAAAGGCCAGGACACACTCAGAGGACCCGAAGGCACTGCAGGGCCACCTGCCTTCTCAAGCTCAGAGATTGCCCGGCTTCCGCCAACGCCCATGCATCCGTGTGAACAAAGACGTGTCAGGAGGACAGCGTGAGCCGCCCGAGGTGCCCGTGGGCTTGGGGGTGGGGGAGGGAAGGGATGGCGGAGCGTCTCCAAGACACCAAGGGTCTGTGGTGCAAACTGTGCTCCACCGAGAAGGCTTCCGCGTCCAGGCGCAGGTCCCGAACCGCGCAGAAACACGTGCGAGTCCCACAGAGAAAGGGGTCTGAACCGCGGGGGGCTGTGTTCGCAGTCGCACGAGGGGCACCTGACCTTGTACACGATGCTACTTCTGTGCTTTGCAGCTTCTGTCTTGTAAATCAGGGCCGCCGTATCATTCTTTCTCTTTTTTCCACCTGCTCAGATCCACTTTTAGAAACAGGAATAAAGTCTGATGATAGGAGAACGGCGATCCCGTGTGACAGCGCGTGAGCAGTCCGCACAGGACGGCAAAGGGCTTGAGGGCTGAGACCCACGAGGGGAGCCAAATCAATCCATCGCGACTCAGGCCTGAACGGGCTAAGATCCTACCCGGTGGAAGACGTCCGATGCCGACTATAGGACACGGTATCTTCACAGGGAGAGGAACAAACACCCTCATCTGCTTTATAAATTCACTTCCAACCACTTTATAAAGAGGTGATCACATAGGAAGACTCAGGTCTTTGGGGCACCTGTCCTGCACCAGGCTCGCTGGCGGCACGATCCCAGGGGAGAGGCGTCAGTCCAGCCCACGAGCGACTTCCGGCAGCTGCTGCGAGAGACGGACTCAAGAAAACGGGCCACTCTGGTCCCCGTCTTTGCTGGGGAGGGATTTTCTTCTCGGAGATCTCAGAGCTTAGATCCGGCCAAAGCAAAGAACAGTGATGACTTAAGCTCCACCCGGTTTCTACATAACATGGAAAAGGCAGCCGAATAATCCCAAATACTTGACGGCCCCGAGCGCGCGCTGAGCAAGTGATACGATTTCTTCAGAGTCATCCCACCTCTCTCGGAACTTTACTAACGATTTCCATGTGAGGCTGAGGTCGAGAAGGCAAAGACAATTTCACAAATGCTTTCTCACTTCTGCCCTCAGACAGCTGCTTCTGTAAAACCGCACCTGGCAATGAACTGAGGTCAGCAGACGCCCATGCGACCATCGTGTCTTTGCAAAAATGAAAGCGGTCTTGACTCGACACGTCCCCAAACCCGTCCCCGTCCACGTGGGGCAGCTGAGCCTGCGTGTGGAGCACCACCACGGCCCCGGAGGAAGCCCCCGGCCACAAACTGTGGTCCCGTAAGAGTCTGTTCCTACAGCGAGGCAGAAAGAACAGGAGCAAAGCCAATGCCCCACTGTGAAGCCATTTAACGAGCAGGTCAGCGTGTCGGCATTTCACTCCCGCTCGGCGTCTATTCCAATCGAGAGCCTCCCTCTCCCGTGAAATCGTCACGGAGCGTAGGTGGGGTCACACCGAGAGGTGCCTACACCCCCACCACACGAAGAGTCTGGTCCTCAATGGCCCGTGTGCACGCGGGGCGGACGCAGACAGGAAGTGGGTGACAGCAGGGACAGAAGGGGCAGACGAAGGACAGAGCCGATGGCGAGGGAGGATGCCCAGGCACCCTCGCGGGTCCCTCTCACCCGAGGGAATGCACCCTACGTGTGAAGAGCAACTCTGCACGCGGTTTCAGGGTTTACTTTCAGGAACAGACCCAAACCTTCGTGGGGACCTTCCACGTGTGATGACAGGAAGCATCAGTGGGTGAGGAGGGCGGGGCCCACGCTTTTCTACGTGGTGATGCGGCCCCTGAGGCCGGCAAGGGCGTCCACGCCTGACCAGGCACCACAGCCACGGCCCCATCCTCCGCGCACATCCTCTGCACACACACGCCTTTGCCAAGAACCCCTCTTCTCGGTGAATGTCAGATGCCCAGGCTCTGTTTTTAAAGGCCCATCGAAAACCTGATAACAACAGACCCACCTCCGTGCTTCTAACTTATCTGGGAATAAGCCGTCCCAGAAGCTCCAGGGCCCACGGCTTCTGGGACCACGGGGCAGGGCTCCGGGGCCGTCTCCCCAAACAGCCAAGACCGGGCCTCAGAAACGGGGCATTTCTGCTGGGTGAGGCCTTGGAACGAGGTTCCACTGCCACTTAGAGAGGTGGACACAGCAAGAAGTCAAGCTCCCCCATGAACATGAAGAAGAAACAACTGTTTGCTGACGACGCTGCATCAGGCAAGGCTCCCCCTAAACAGAATCGCGGTGAGTCTAACCAACACCTTTCCTCCCAGATTTCTGGGAGTTCGTGCCGGATGTGCACGCAGCCCGGAGACGGGACCACAGGCTGGGACACAGCAGCCGCTCCCCAGCCCCGTCCAGAGCCTCCTTCCCCAGAGGTTCCCCGGGCTCAGCCCCCAGGTCTGTTGCCAGCTGAGACCAGAGCTGTCATGAAGCTAACCTCGCTGAGATGCCAAGGAACAGGCAGGGATGGGCAGCCCTACGCACTTCCCCCAAAGCACTGCTGCATCGTGGCCTAAACCAGCCAGCGTGAGGCCTCGAGGGTGGTAGGGAGGGGTCTGAGCCGGCCCGTAACTGCCAGGCCCTCCTCCTCCCCAGGCCCACGGCCCCACGTGTTGTCATGAAAAGGAGAGCAGCATGAGAACGGGGTTGGTGAAGCTCGGAAACATCTAAGATGATGAAAAGATTTTAAAAGCATGAGTTGTCAACTGACCGTAGCCCAGAAGAAATGCAAATTTTCGATAACCTGTGTTTGCGTAAATTGTCTATTTATAGCCCCGGACCTCAGCACTACAGTCATTTTTAAACAGTGATTTTTTTTTTTTTTTTTTCTCAAAACTCGACCCTCATTGCAGACGTTAAGTACAGAATCTGGGTGATGGGTGAATGGCTGTTCCTGGTAATTCACTCAACAATTTTGCATCTTTAAAAATGCTTATGATAAAATGTTATAAAAGAGGTAACCGCAGAAGACTCGGTTACTCTAAAGTACAAAGTAACAATGTAGTTTTTCCATTCTTCAAGCTGAAACACCTCTTCCCCACCCAAACACTTTTTACATCATTTTGATCTAAGAAACAAGACCATCAACAGACGCTAACGAATCTGAATCAGCAAATGGCTTTGTAGACACTGTGGGAAAAGTGTTCACAGGACAGAGGTGGCGTCTCAACTCGTAGGCAGAGCATGTCGGCGCTAACTTGTTCACTCGCCGTTGCCATGCCCTCTTCTCGGATGGGTAAGTTGGCACATAAAGCCTGGCTAAGTAAGACTGGGGACTACGCCTCTGACACACTGGGCTCTCCTCCACCCTCCATCAGACCCTGTCTGGTCTCATCACTGAGATTCATCTGTAAGTAAAAAAAGTGTAAACCGCTTAATCTAAAGACTCACCAGTACAACATCTTTATGTGCGCGTGGGGAGAACGTGTAATTAACACGTGTGTAAATGAGATGCTCTTACGACCTGTCCAACCTGCGCTCGCTCACCAAGGCTCTTTACGCTAAAGTGGGTCACTGTGCCAGGACGCAGACGGGTTTGGTTTTTTTGCTTTTTGCTGTGCTTTTTAGGGCCACATCTATGGCATATGGAAGTTCCCAGCCCAGGGGTCGCAAGGGCTGCAATTGCTGGCCTACACCACAGCCACAGCAATGAGGATCTGAGCTGCATCTGTGACCTACACTGCAGCTCATGACAAGGCCAGATCCTTAACCCACTGAGCGAGGCCGGGGATTGAACCCTCATCCCTCATGGGTACTAGTTGGGATCCTTGACCACTGAGCCATGACGGGAACTCCTGCAGCCAGGTTTTAAAGAAACAATGCTTCTCTTCTTTCGTTCTCATGATTGTTGATTTAAGTTTTGGCCACACCTCCTTTAGCCGCAAGTCTGTGAAGTAACCTCACTTTGATATATTCAAAATGCAAAGGGTGGTAATATTTCTAAAATTGGAGACGGCAAACGATGACTTCTTATTCAGTGTGACACGTTTTTAGCACCTGTGGAATGCAGACTTCTTTCAGAGCCCGTTCACGAGGCAATGCTTCTGGCATCAGCAACCTGCACGACCGCCAGACCCCAGGGGACCCCGCATTCTCAAAACCCACTTGTATGTGGAGCAAATCAGGCCTGGGATGGTGTGCTGACGGGAGGGGCCTTGGGCAGCGTCTGTAAAGTCTGAAGATGCTACACAGGCCGAGCAGCCGGGACGTCTCACTACACAGACGGGCTGGCTTCTGGGGTTGCCACAGCAACATGACTCGCCAGGGACTCTTCAAAAGGGCATCATTTGGGATGGCCTTTTTGGAGTCTTTGAGCCAAAATGTGTCCGAAATACTTTCTTGTTGAACAAATACACACATGGGCCCTTTGGTGCTCAGGTCTGAGCCACACTGGGAGGCAGGGCTTCCCCTGGCGTTTGGGGGGCGAGATGGTAACACGGCCCCCCCTTCAGACCCACTGCTCTCTCCCAGGCCTTCTCATTCCTTATGTACCTGTGTGAGTCTCACGCATTTTTGGCTGGATTTTGGGGCCTGTTCTTAAAATGTCATTCATCTTTTTCCCTGACTGAAAACATTAACTCATTTCAAATATATGGAAAATCCAGAAGTATACAGAAGATAAATGTAACCAAAAATAGGTATTAACATTTGGATATAGTTTCTTTCACTGTCAAAATCTGTTTCTGAGTTCTACAGCTCCATGTACACACAGAAGGCTATACAGCAGAATGGCACCACTGAAAAAATCATATTTTTTTCACAAAACTTGCCACCTGTTTTAGGAAGGGAAGACCACTTAGGCTGTAGACGGAAGAAACTTTCAGCTTCTCTCGCAAACAACTCCCTTCTCCCACTTTCTCATCATTTCTGAAAGTCTGGCCGTACATGTTATCTAATGTCATGTTTGTAAAATATATCTAGGGGGTACCAGCATAAAATGCTTCACTGTATTTACACCTTAGAAGAACACGTTTAATGATCTAAACGTTAGGTTCAAAATTTTAAGTCAGAAATATATTTTTTGGTCCAGAATATCAATCAGAATTGGGTGTCTGAGTGTGTGACATTTCAATTGTTATAAACAAAACAATGGCACTGTGAAGCTACAGCCTCGGCGAGCAAGTGAGCTGCTTGTTTACTCTCCTTTAGGGGTGGGGGCGGCGGCGGGGGCAGGGGGGTTCTCTTTGACTCCTGTCAGTGGACAAGGCAGCGGGACCCGGGGTTCCCAAGGAGGCATCCTTAAGGACAGGAAGAGTGCTCCAAGCACAGGAAACCCCTGAGCACCTGAACAGGGACAAGCAGACCCCAGCGACAGTGTCCCCTTCACCTCCAGCCACAGAACCACCACGGATATTTAAAAGCGTGCCCGTCCAGGCAGGGAAAATGGAAGGATTTGCTTAAGGAAAAACTGCACAACTTATATGCGCAACCCGTGGCACCCAAACCAAAACTTCAGTGCGTTTAAGTCCGGGAGTGAACGCCTGAACCTCCGAACTGCACCCATTATTCCGCAGCAGCGCTCTTACCAAGAACAGCTTCCCCCGGCTCCCTCCACCTAAGGGACAAAATCCACTGCTGTCAGGGGCAGGTCACCACGAGCGCAGCCTAGGCGCCGAGCCCAGGGCAGCAGAAACCAGTCGCTGCATAAAGACCGTCCCTGCGGAGAGACTCTTTAGCCTGGTACCTGCACCTGAGGGTCCTAGATTCTTCTGGCTGAAACTGGGGCGGTGGGGGAGGGGGGCGTCCAAGTGGGGGAGCCGCTTTAGAAAGGAACCACCACCACCCAAACACTGTCCAGTGGTCATCCAGCCCCCGAGCGGCGCCTCCTTAAGCGACTACAAGAACAGCTGTGACAGGCCCCCCTTCCCGTGGTTTCGGTGTGACCTGTGCCAGCGAGGCACCCTGGAGCTCGGCCCCGGGGGCCTGGCACCCAGACACCGGCTGGCACAGGTTGTTTAAAGGATTTAACCAGTCAGTTCCTACCTCGACGTAGTCCTTGGCGTGGCCCCAATCTCGCTTGGCATCCAGATTCCCCAAACTGAAACATTCCAATTGTCCAAGGTAAATCTTAGCTACTGACCGGCTAATTTTTCGAGTAACGAAATTAGCTCCTAAAAGACACAAAAGATGTATTATCAGCAGAGCACACTTGACATTCAACCATTTGGCGAACCCAACCCAACCCCAGGCATTTCTCCCCCCTCCATGCCCGCCTTCCCTTTAAAATAACAATAAAATAAAAGGAAGAAGAAAAAGATCATTAACGGTCCTTTAGAGGAGCTGAGAAGCTGTCACTCCGGGTGTCACATCAGCTCTACTTTTCTAACCAACGTTTTTTCTCTTTAGGGGTTGTCTGAAGATATTCCCCTTTTGCTGCTGCAACAGGCGACCCAGGCTCTGAGCCAGAGAAAAGCTCTCAGATGCCAGTTTTAAACAGAAAAGCCAGCAGGGCTGCATGAAGGGAAATGCCAGAATCTCAGACCACCCTGACTCTTTAAAGAACGTAAACATGATAGATTACTCTTAATAAAGCTATTTGAGGGTTCTTGGGGTGGGAGGGCAGAGTAACAGCTCACTGGGGATAAGAGAAAGAAGCAAGCGAGAAACGCCTCTGGGTCGCCCACAAGCAGCGATTGCTCTAGTTAGAAACCAGCACAGCCACCCAGTGGGAAGTCACAGGTTTCTAGACTGTTCTGTACTTCCAGGGTCACCTTCTAAGTCTCCCAGTGTCACGTGCAGGATAGGGCTCCCGAATTCTCTATAAAGATGTTGAAATGATTGGGCAAGAGGTGTCATAAGCTAAAGTGGCAAAACTGTTTTCACGTCCTCTGTCTTCGATGAAAGCCTCTACCTCCTTTTAAGAGATCACGCAGAGGGACTCAATTAAAAAGCGCCTCTGAGACCATTCTACCTGCGCCCCCACGTCGAGGCGAGGCTCTCCCAAAACTCCGGGTCAGGCAGACTCTGGAGTGAATAGCACACATATGAGCTCGTCAGTAACGGCGTCACGCAGTTTAGACAGATAATCGGCACAATTTATCGCAGTTCAGTAACTTCAGCTTTGTTCTTCTGCAGGTGAAACAGGGGGCGGGGAGGGGGGGGGAATGTCAGGACAAAAGCTGTGGCTTCCAGAGGAACTGGCACAGAGATAAGGGGAATTTTTCTAAATAGGTTTTTCTGTATTTTGACACAAGTTCAAACATATACTAGACTGACTCACTGCACAACCTCGGACACACATTTACACCAACGCCACGGCCTCAACAGGGACGATCGGCTCCCCAGAAACGCGCATTTCCAGTGTCTCTTAGCCGTTCATAAAGTACATTAAATCCAGCTTCAACTTTGCAGGGCAGTTTATAGAAATACAGGCGCTGCTTCAAAACAGAGCCTGTACAGAGGGAGTTGTTCTATTCCTTTGTAACAATTTAAATTGATAATTAACTTTAGGCTTGATGCCCAGCTTTCATGTCAGGAATATAGAGATCCCTGCAGTCGACTAGATAAACCTGTGAAGCCAAATTGCTGGATGGCATCCCCACACAGACCAGTTCAGGTTATTCCATCCTCAGAAAACGACGGAAGCAGGAGACCTTGTTCAAACATTCTAGACGACCTGCTGTTTGCCCCTCAACCACGGCGAACGAGCAGGGCCACCCTACCGCACGGTTTATCCCTAACCACTGCCAACGAGCAGCGCCGCCCCGAAGCAGCACAGAGAGTAAGATGCACGGGTGACCAGGCGCCCCCAGAGGGGCAAGGACAGGCCCGCGGGACAGAGACAGTCAGGGCCCAAACTCAGGAAACACCCACCAGAAAAAGAGCCTGGGTTGCGTGTCCTAGTGAGGTCGTGATGGGTCGATGGCCTCATGGGGCAGGGACAGTGACCCGGGCAGTGGGAACAGCACAGGCCAAGAGAGGAAGGGCCTTTCTGCAGGCCTCTGCTTTGACCCTCCCAGGACCTCACAGGACACTGCAGTGACCAGGACCTCACATGACACCGCAACACGACAGCACAGTGACCACGACGCCACATGACACAATGACCAGGACCTCACACCACACCGCAGCGGCCACAGGCCACAAGCACCACCCCTCTGAAGAGAGCCAGTGCATTAAGCTCTCTGGATGCAGGAACCCCGCGTCCAGAACAACCAGAGCTGAGACGCATGGCCCCCGCTGTGCAGATGGCGAGGCTGAGACTCCAGACGCCGAGAGCTGCGCGCACGGCCACTCGACACCGGGATCCACGTCGCCAGGCTCTCCCCTCACGGGACACAGAGGGCAAGCCCGCCAGGAGGTACGTGGCCTTCTTCCCCGGACCCCAAAGCTCCCTGGGGTAACTAGTCAGTGACTTGACATCTCTAGCTCCTCAAACTCAACCGTGCAGTTCGTACGTGTAACAGCTGGACTGAGACGGAACTCGCACCCGCACAGTCAGCTGCGGACGGTGCCAGAGCCCACGGCGCTCAGCGCCTCTGCAGACGCTGCGGCCGCTGGCCCGCCGGGGATCTCAGAGCCTGCGCACCCCCCGGCCAAAGCCCTCGCCCTTGGCAGTCCCGACCCAGCCTTCTCCAGCCCCCGACCCTGGGCGACCACTGATTTATTTTTATCACTGGAGATGGGCCGATGCTGAACGCTGACATAACAGGCGGTCTCCGGGTTGGCTTCTTTCACTTCGCCTATAACACTTTCAAGGTTCCTCTCTGCCCGTAAGTGAGCACTTCCTTCCTTCCGGGTGCCCAGGACCCTCCCACGGAGGCAGCCCTGCATCCGCAGAGGGACACCTGGGCGGCTCCCAGCTCCGGCTGTCGTGAGCAGGGCTGCAGAGAACGGTGGTGCACGAGTGTCTGGGTGGGTTTTAGGAGCTGGTTTCTCCTGGGAGACACCCACAGACAGAACTGCAGGGCGGCTCATGGGTCGACCCGCCGAGGAAGGGCCTGCCTGTTCCGGCAGCGGGACAGCTGCCACCCCACCCGAGCAGGCGGGCCACGGCGCCACACCCACGCCAGCAGCGCCAGGGCTTCTCGGCCTCGGGCGTGCGGAGCCTCATCTGTTGTGGTTTGCGTTCCTCTGAAGACTGAGGATATTAGGCGCCTCTGTTTTCATGTACTTACTGGCCCGGGTACATCTTTAGAGAAATGTCTATTCAGAGTCTTTGTCCACTTTCTAAAGTGTGTTACTTGACTTTTTTATTTTGAGTTGCAGGAGCTGTCTATTCTGGATCCAAGCCCTTTATCAGACATATACTCACCAAACATTCTTTTCTCTTGTGTACAGGTTATCTTTTACTTTCTTGATGGGTCCTTTGAACACAAAAGACTTTTTAATTTTGAAGAAGTACAATTTGTCTTTTTTTTTGTAGTATGAACTTTGGGTGTCGTATCCAGAAGGGTGCTGCCCAGCCCAGGAAGGGCTTCGAGATTTTCTCCTGTACCTTTAAATGAAGTTTTAGTGACTGTGGCCTTACATGACGGGATCTGTGCCTGCTTAGAAGAAAGGACTCACGTGGGGCCACGGCGGCTCTGCGTGTTTGCGACAAGGTCCTTCTTCCTCCCGTCTGAACCGCCTTCCGCACCACTGGCTGAAAGCCGATCACCCGCAGGTGCGGGGGTTCGTCCCTGACTTGGGGTTCCCCCCGCTGGTGGAAAGGGAAGGCGCGAGGACCACGCCACGCCGTCTTCGTCACCACGGCTTTACGGAAAGTGCTAAAACCTAAAAGTGCGAAGGTCCCAAGTGTGTTCCTCTTTTTTAAAAAACTGGAAAAATTTTTGAACCACACTTCATTGACAACGTTGTGCCAGCTTCTGCTGTACAGCAGGGCGACGCAGTCACACATAAATACATGTGCACATATACATGCACGCTTCCTGTCCCGTGTTATCTTCCCCTTGGTCCACGCCCAGAGACTGGACGTGCTTCCCCGAGCTGTGCAGCAGGACCTCAGGGCTCGGCCAGGGCGAATGGAGCAGAGCGCATCTATTAACCCCAAACGCCCAGTCCAGCCCACTCCCCCTCCTCCCCCTCGGCAACCACAGGTCTGTCCGTGTCTGTGCCGACTGCGTTCGTTCTTAAGTCGCTTTTAGTTAGTCTCTGTCCCTTGGATTCACATATGAATTTCTGGATGAGCTTGTTACTTTCTGCCAAAAAGCCGACTGGGATTGTGTGGGGTTGTGTTGAACCTGCAGGTCACGGGGGCGAGCGTTTCCCAAAGCGTGCACCCTCTGATGCAGGGGCACGGGATGTCTTTCCAGCGATGCAGGCTTTTTTTTTTTTTTTTTTTTGTCTTTTGTTGTTGTTATTGTTGTTGCTATTTCTTGGGCCGCTCCCGCGGCATATGGAGGTTCCCAGGCTAGGGGTCTAATCGGAGCTGTAGCCACCGGCCTACGCCAGAGCCACAGCAACGCGGGATCCGAGCCGCGTCTGCAACCTACACCACAGCTCACGGCAACGCCGGATCGTTAACCCACTGAGCAAGGGCAGGGATTGAACCCGCAACCTCATGGCTCCTAGTCAGATTCATTAACCACTGCGCCACGACGGGAACTCCTCTTTTTTCTTTTCTTTTTTTTTCAGGTCTGCACCTGCGGCACATGGAAGTTCCCAGGCTAGGGGTTGAAACGGAGCTGCAGCTGCTGGCTTAGACCACAGCCACAGCAAGACCGGATCTGAGCGGCATTTGTAACCTATGCTGCGGCCTGCAGCAACGCCAGATCCTTAACCCACTGATGGAGGCCACGGATCGAACCCACATCCTCACGGACACGATATCGGGTTCTTAACCCCCTGAGCTACAACGGGAACTGTGATTCGGGTCTTCTTAAGTTCCTCTGAGCAACGTTCAGCAGTTTCTAAACAATATGCTTTGCACTTTATGCAGCAGGAACTGGCACAAGACTGTCAACTATATTTAAATTAAAAAAACAAAACAACTTTGCACTTCTTGGGTTAAATTTTTTCCCTAAGCCTTTATTCCTCTAAAGTTATTCTAAGTGTAACTTTTCTTAATTTCACTCCCAGATTAATTTGAAACATTTTTATTGCCACCATGTGCTTCACAGTTAATTCCTGGGAGAGGCTTAAAACGATTTTTTTTCAATTTGTCTCTTCATCTTCCCCCCTTATCACACACAAGGATATTCTCTATGAGAAAACTCTAGAAAATCACTACACCTGACGGCTGAGGCCTCATTAGAGGTCGCTCTGTCCAACTGCCCCGCAAGTGCAAGAGAAGAAAGAGGCACAGAACCCCTGAGCGTCTGCCCGCGGACAGGGTCGGGCTGAGCCGCCGAGCCGGACCCCAGCCTGCCGGGCTCGCTGGCTGCCTGCCGCGCCTTTGCCAGCCCCCGCAATGCAGGGATGAGGTCACCCGAGTGCTTGCGCTACTGCAGCACCTGCGAATGATGGCACCCCCATAATTATCTTAACGAGACTTGATTTCTAAAGCCTTAAATTAGAAGACCGAGCAAGGAGGAAGACCAAGAAACGAAAAGTCAGCCCAGCACAAACTGGCCAAAGGCCAGCTGCTGGTCCCTGGCTGTGCTACTGAAACTGCTGAGCAGCCCAGAAGCTACAGCCCTCTGCTCTCTCCCAGAACAGCAGCAGCTGCCGGGCCCGGTGCCAGGGACATGGGGCAGCCCAGCAATCAACGCCGAGACTCAAGGAGTTAATACCTCCCCGTCCTGTCTGCAAACAAGGACAGTAACAGGAGTTGCGTGTAGGTTTGACGCCTGAGTAAGAAAATCCCAGAAACATGATTGGCTAGTTCTCAATAAATGTTACCTGTTATTATAATTATTACACTGTTAATGGGACCTGTAATTAGGCCACAATGACAAGTTCAGGTTCCTTAGTTCTTTTACGACTAAGCCTCTCAATTCTCTGATTTTAAAAGTCTGAGATTGAGAACAGATGAAAATAAATGGCTGGAGGCAGGCGTGAGGACTCACACTCTAAAAGTGCTGGCCAACGTTTCTGAAATGGCTGGAGGTTACTTTTTCGAGGTGAACTCATTAACCAGGGAAAAGGAGAAGGACCACATACATGTGAACTAGTAAGAAAGAGACCAGTGAGCTCTGGTCCGAAGATCAGCTCTAAGCTTGAGGTCTGAGCTGTGCTGCTGTTTACAGAGAGAGAGAACAGAACTGCTGTTTTGCAAAACGGCAAAGAAGAGCTACCACATTCAAGACGGCACACGATGCTGGTAAAATATTACCGTTATTTATTTAACTTCAAGGCTGAGTCTCCACCAACCGCCCAGGTGAAGCCTCGAGGCCCCGGTGGGCACTGAGGGGTGGGTGGTCGCAGGCCTGCAAACAGCTTCAGCGTTCATTTCCAATGTGAGGCCAAGGCTGAGGGCTTCCAGGCAGACGCTGGACACAGGGTGCAGGCCATGTGGACTGTTTTTGCTTCTGTTCTTCTGATCAGTGCTGTGACCTTGGACAAGTGTCCTGACCTGCCCGTTGTCTTATCAGAGATGGAATGATTGCCTAGGCTAAGGGGCGAGGAGACATGAAATTCAAAGGCTGCGGAGGCCGCACCTGACAGTATCAAGGCTGATGGTCCTGGAGCTGGAGAGCTTTACTGCCGTGACTCCTCAGAACCCTAAGTCTTTTCTCTTCTGCGTTTCCCTTTGCATGACCTTCTCCTCCAGGAGCCCAAGGCCGGGGCAGAGGACACGAGCTACGTCAAGCGTCAAAGGAGAGGCCCTGCTGGCCCTGGCATTCACTTGGGATTCTGGAATAAGACGGCAAGTTCGACAGCAAGGCTTCGGGAGGATGTTCGGAAGTTTAGTGTATTGGAGGCCAGTGTGGTCACAGCCCAAAGCTCCTCCCACAGGTGGTGGCCCACAGGCTCGGGCAAGGGGCCGGCCTGGGGCGGCTGCACCAGACAGGCAGGTGACAGGGGATGGAAGCCATGGCCCCCGGGTGAGGTGGTCATACAGCCACCAGGCAGGAACCACAGGTAAGACGGGGCAGTGGGTCTTCTGTCCACGGAGCCAGAGGGCAGAGCGAGGCCAACTCGCCCCAGGAGCCAGGAAAGAGGAGGCCCGGACCTGCCGGCAGCATCAGACACCAGGAGGGCCAGGCTGGGCACCGCCACCTCCTGGCCACAGGCAAGGGGGCAGCTCGTGGGCGCAACAGCGACGCTGACGTGACGGTCCCGGCAAACACGCCTCCACGTAAGGCCTCGTCTTCACTCCCTCTTCTCTCTCCCCGTTTGTTTGCCCCCAGGAGCGAGTGCTGCTGCTCCTTCCCATTTCACCCGCCCACTCTCATTGCTTCTTTGAGTAATTTTCATCTCCTTGACTTTCTCTGCACATACGGTGACGCTTCCTTCCCCCCAACGCTCCCTCAGCAGACTAATATTTAAATCACACAAAAAATTATGTATTTATTTATTTTTTAGGGCCGCACCTGTGGCACATGGAGGTTCCCGGGTCAGGAAATGAATCAGAGCTGCCGCTGCCGGCCTACAGAATAGCCACAGCCACACAGGGCCAGAGCCACGTCCGTGCCCTACACGGCAGCTCACGGCAACGCTGGATCCTTAACACACTGAGTGAGGCCAAGGATCGAACCTGCGCCCTCAGGGATGCTGGTCAGATTCATTTCCGCTGAGCTATGATGAAACGCCTCACACATTTAATCTCTTATGTTACTAATCTTTTTACACCTAAAGTTCTCTCTGGTTCTTTTTCAGATCTGCCTGGGTATTATTATTATTATTATTTTGCTTTTTAGGACCACACCTGCAGCATATGGAGGTTCCCAGGCTAGGGGTCAAATTGGAGCTACTGCTGCCGGCCTACACCACTGCCACAACAATGTAGGATCCTTGCCACAACTGCAACCTACACCACAGCTCGCAACAACACTGGATCATTAACCCCACTGATGGAGGCCAGGGATCGAACCTGCAACCTCATGGTGCCTGGTCGGATTCGTTTCTGCTGTGCCACGATGGGAACTCCTGCCTGGGTATTTTTTTATATTCTGTTATTGCTTGCTCTTTATGGCTTTTCATTTTTTATTTAAACGTCTCCTAGTAATTTTACCTTCTGACTCAATAATTCTAGTCCGTGAAGTTCTTAGGGGCTGATTTCCGGTTTTACCTGCTGACTCTGAGTGACAGAACTTTGCTTCCTTGTGCGTGAGGTGACACTGCTGGTTGGCGGTTAGTAACCTCAATCTGCTGGAAACCAGGGCAACAGGCTGAGAAGGACAGTCCCTTCCCGAGAGGGCCTGGCTCCCTTCTGGCCAGGCCCTGCCACCTCTCCTCGCCCGCCGCAGCCTGACGCGCTCCTGCTCTCCACTTGGAGGCAGAGGGCAGGCGAAAGGCCCGTTGAAGTCGCCGCTCCCACTGAGCGGCAGAGTGGGCAGCAGGTTGTTGTCCCGAGTGGCCCCACCTACCAGTGGGAGGGGTGCCAGGAAGAAGAGGGAGACTCGGAGAACAAGAGACCTCCCTGCTCTGAGCATCTGGGTCCCGGACGAGCCACGTGCCACTAGCCACACATGTACTTTCGCTTTCATGTTATACATTCGGAAAAATTTGACCTTTCTGTTTTCTTCTCTATGAGCATGTCTATACAATGAATATACATGCACATAAAACACAGGTGAAACTCTGAAATGCGTCTGTTTTCTGGCTCCAGGACAATGGTCAACGACCTTTTCCACACACCAGGCACACTCTCCCTTCTTTCCTTAGGAACTCCTGACCCACACGATCCCCGTGTCTTCGTGGACCGGGCCCTCCCTCCTGGGCCTCGCCGCCCACGAGGGCCGGAGACCAGGACCCACTGAGAGGCCGGGCAGCAGGACACTCTGGCCCAGAGGAGGCGTCGACGCCAGGTCCCAAGTGCCTGGCTTCGCTCCCGGCCAGTCCTCCCATCAACGTGCGCGCCTGTACACACCGTCCTGGCTCCATGTAACGTCCTACGCCAGGGTCGCAAAGTCTATGCCCATGTCACATTCGCCGTCAGAGGCTTCTAACCTAAAAGCCGAAGGAGAAGGAGAACTGCCGACATGCACAACGCGTGCGCCGTAAACCACCAGCACGCAACTTCAAGACGTGAAGAGAAGCACACGTGGCAAAATGAAAGGATTAGATCATTGGTTAAATCACAGAATCTCCCAGGGTGCATCACCTTAACAGCCTTTTTTTTTTTTTTTAACCTTTAAAGGGTCGCACTTGCGGCACATGGAGGTTTCCAGGCTAGGGGTCGAATCGGAGCTGTAGCCACCACTGGCCTACACCACAGCCACAGCAACGCGGGATCCAAGCCACGTCTGCAACCTACACCACAGCTCATGGCAGCGCCGGATCCTTAACCCCCTGAGTGAGGCCAGGGATCGAACCTGTGTCCTCATGGATGCTCGTCAGATTCGCTTCTGCTGAGCCACGACGGGAGCTCCTTAACAGACCTGTTTTAAATCGCAAAGTCAACACTGACCATCTTTGGAGACCTGGCGAGTCTAAGGGACAAACACTGGACAAACCGGTGCCCACCCGGCACGATGCCCATCATGCAAAACAAAGCGGTTCCTGCAAACATGCTTCCTGCCGGCCCTGCAGTCACACCAACCAACTCCCGAGAGGAGAAGCGGTTTGAGCGTGCAGAGACTTCTGCTGGGAGGCAAGCCCGGGACTGCGAGCGTGCAGGCACACACACACACACACAGTGTCACTGTCCCTGCAGCAGCCGCAGTATCTGAACGAACCGTGGTTTCTCTTACAAAAATTCTATCCGGTTGCCCAGCATTTCACCCTTTGATTCAAAGATATTTTGGAAATAGATGAAGGGCAAAGACAGTCTGGACACTGTTCCTTGGCAAACAGAGTGGCCCAGCGTATCCTGCGCCCCGCAGACCTCGGCCTGGCCTGTGTCGCACCCGGTCACCCCTGCTGTCCACTGAGAAGTGTGGGGTCTGGCTCAGGCAGGCAGGGCGGGAAAGGTCATGGCTGGGGGGTGGGGCCCTGCCAAGAGCAACGCCGCTTAACCGCAGCTCCTCACACCCAAAGGCCCGCCGGCGGCAACCTGGCTCACAGAGCCGGGTTCACGGTCACGCTGTGTCCGTTGGGCAGTGACCCCCTTCCGGCGACTGTTCATCCCTGTGCCGAATCCAGAGAAAGAATCAAGGACTTGCTGTTTGCATCCAATGCTCCAACCTTTCCCCATTCTGGCTCCTACAGCCTCGACCCGGACCTGGCTGCTGGCACCCAGAGTGCGTGATGCCTTCTGTCGGGGGCCATCCTGGGCCCGGAGCGTCTGTCCGCCAGGGGCCAGCTGTCCCCGGGCCCGTCATGACAACCGTCCTTGTCTGTGGACGCAGCACCTTCCCCCAGGGAGACAAAGTGTCCACTGAGAGCCCTGCCTCAGTCAAACCTACCCGCACAGAGACAGCAGCCCCGCAATTTGGGGGCCTCTGTGCGGCTGACCTTCCCAGGGACACACTGTGCGACTGGAGACTCTTCACTGGCTGTGCTGCCTGAGCCATCGGACCAACACACATGAAACACTGAGCTCCTAGCCCAGTGGGTGGGTCTGGTCTGAAGGCCAAGGGAGGAAGGGGAGCACACGTGTGGGGCCACGGATGTGCAGCTGGAGTTTCAAGTCCAGAGGTCGAGAGGGAAGTGGGCAGAATAGACACGGAATCCGCTGACCCCACATCGAGGAAGCGTGGGGACGGAGGAGGAGGGAGCTGTTGGAAATGGAGGAGCCTGAGCCAGGAAGAAGGAAGGATGGTGGGGAGGCAGGAGGGGGGAAGAAGAGAAGCAGGAGGCAGGGGCGCAGGGAGGCTGGAGGCAGGAGGATGAGCAGGCAGGAAGCAGAGAAAGAAGTGAAGCAGGAGGCAGGGAGGCTAGAGGCTGGGGAGGCAAGAGGCTAAGAGGCTGGGGGGCAGGGAGGCAGGAGGCTGAGGGACAGGAGGCTGGGGGAGGCAGTCAGACTAAAGCCACTGCGGCCCCCATTCTGGCTTCACAGAAGAAAGTGGCTGGAAAAGATAAAACCAGGAGGGAGAGGCAGAGGGAAGGCTGTGCCCCAGTTCCTGGCGGGGGGGGGGGGGGAACACGGCACCCCCAGCTCTACCAGTCTTGCCGAAGCTGTGTGAGTTCTGCCGTCGTAAACGGTGATCCCTCACGGACACACGGCCGCGATTCAAGGGCCACGCCGTGAGTCTGTCTCTCGGCGATGCCACCCTCGTGCCAGACGCTGGCCTCGAAAAGCCCCTTCTCCCTCTTGCGAGTCGCTGCTGGACGAGATCACCACGACGCAGGGTCAGACGGGAGAGAACACGCGGATGATGCGGGAATGGGGGGCATCATCTTTTGAAACCCGCTCCTTTTCAGAGAAGTGACTTATCAACACTCAAAAGTGCCGGAGCCCACGTGGTTCTGCATCGCGTCTGGGCTGAGTCTGGGCAGCAGGCTCAGAGCTGCTGCCCGTGACGGGGCTTCTCTCCGCGATGCTGGCACTTAAACCTCGGGGTTGCGTGTCCCCTCAGCCGGCATCTCGACGCGGAGCTGTCCTGACATCTGAGAGGCGGGGCAGGGCCGCTTCAGACAAATCCACAGTCAAAGTAACTTGGGGACAAGACAGTCTTGGCTTATAGCTACTCCAGTGCAAAGGCTGCAAAGGAAGAAAATCTTGAAAAGGCTTTGATTCAAAGTCTTCCCTTGAAGGAAAACGCGGCCAGAAGTGCACAGAAGGCGGCAGCGTCGCCTCCGCTGTGACAACCTGCTGATGCTCAGTTTATGAGAAGCTTCTCCAGAAGCACCAGAACCATCAGGAAAGAACGGCTCCGGGGGCTGCGCATCCCCCGGGAACGTGGCCTCGGGGCCCCGGGAAGGACAGACCCCCGAGGAGGCCGGGGAGGGCAGAGCAGCACAGCCTGGGTGCTCCCGTCTTCACCTCATCTACCCGGCTTCTCCAGGCGGCTTGGGAGCCGCCAGGGCAGCAGTGGAGACTGTATCTGCACCACGACAGGGAGCGAATGGTGGTTGATTTCCCGCGTCCACCTGACCAGGCCAGGGGGTGCCCAGTGCTGGGCCAGACACCATTCCTGGGCGGGCCCAGCCAGTCCCTGGGGCCTGGAGGAAAGGAGAGTCCCCCCATCTCTGCCTGAAGTTTGGGGGGGCCTCTGGGGTCCTGCCCGGGGCCAGCCTGGCACTCGAGCTCCCGGGGTCTCCAGCCTGCGGACGGTGGGTCACAGGCCTGACCAACCCTCCCCCAGAAGTAACTGCACGGACGCGGCCACCCGTCCCACTTCCCTGGACAGCGTCAGACAAGTAGTTTTCAAGTCATGCCGACACCAGAGCCTAGCAGGCAGGCAGCAGGCTGTCACAGTCACAGGGAAAGGGGACACACCATCACATAGAAAGGGATCATGCTATTACACAGAAAGGGGACACGTCGCCACATGGAAAGGGGACACGCTGTCACACGGAAAGGGGTCATGCTATCACACAGAAAGGGAACATGCCGTCACACGGAAAGGGGTCATGCTATTACACAGAAAGGGGACACGCCATCACAGGGAAAGGGGACACGCTGTCACAGGGAAAGGGGACACACTGTTATATAGAAGGGGACGCACTCTTACAAAGATCTGTTTGGGTCCCCGGCCTCGCGCCCCACCCCCCCCCCGCCCCCCGCCCCGCGCTGCTCTCCAGGCCTGCGTCTGGGCTGCGCTGCAGCAGCGTCTGGGCTGGAGGAGCCCGCCCTCCTTGAATCCGCTCATAGGCGCAAAGGCCATCACTGTCCACAAAGCAGCGGCCCTACAGTCACAAAAAACACAGTAGCCGAAGGAATTCTCCAGCATGAGGGGAGCTCTCGGCAGCCATGCAGCTAGAATGTCGCCGGAGAGCCTCCCCAGCCTGACGCCCGACCCCAAGGGACAGGCGCTGCCCTGTCCCCACAGCAAGTGCATGTGACACAAGCCAGGTGGAACACTTGGCTCCCATGCTTCGTCTCATCGTTTCCATTCTCACTAATTAAATATAGGATTTAGTGAAACTGAAAAGAAAAGCCAGGAATGTGAAGAACAAAGAAAAACCTGGGAGGCAGTGGGATGGACGGGGAGTGTGGGGCTGGGAGATGCAAACTGTCCATCTGGAGCAGATGAGCATCGAGGTCGCGCTGTTCAGCCCAGGGCACGAGCCCAGTCTCTCGGGTGGAAGGGGACGGAGGAGGCCACCAGGAAGGGAGTGCAGCACCTATGGATGCCCAAGTCACTGCTGTACAGCAGAGATGGGCACCACACCGGAATCAACTAAACTCCAATTTAAAAACCTGCTACATCGGGATAGAGGATTAAAGAAATGGGTGAAGAGCAGGGGAGCTGTGCACGGTGTCGTATGACTGCCACAGCTTCCCTCGTGGTCCCGGGAGCCGTGACCTTCCCATTGCATCCTTATCCCAGGGGTCCTCGTCCTTCTCAAGAACAATCAAAAACAATCCTGCTTAAAAATACTGAAGTATGGGTGTTCTACAAAATTTAAAAACAATCTAAGTAAAATAATACTTGAACACGCTGAATAAACTATAAGACGTCTTTTGGAAGAAAAAATAATCCAGTCTCAGAAGCACTTAGAATCCAGGGGAAAAGAGAGCCACCAAACACGTCAGCTCCTGTCCGAGGCCTTGGGGGAGGGGCCACGAGGCAGGGTGGGCCACCTGCTGCGAAAGGGGAGCGTGGCCCCCCAAACAGGCAGGGCTCCAAAGGGTAGGGTGAGGGGCCCCCCAGGGGCCCCTCCTCCAGGCAGAGCGCTGTCTATACCCCAGGATGTGTGGAAATCTCAGCTCCTGCAAAACCCTTTCTAGAAAAGCAATTTCATGCTCATAACCACAATCTCAATTAACACGGGGGGGGGGGGGAGGGGGTGTGCGGCTGCGTCTACCAAGTTCTCCCATTTGCCTGCAGCGGGGTGGGGGGGGTCAAACGGGTTCTACATGGCACATTGGCTCATTATAACGAGGGGCAGAGAAGAGGAGATGCATTTTCTAAAATATTTTCATTGTTAATGTATCTGTCCCCACAAGGAACCTTCCTAAATGTTCAGTGCTTCCGATGAAGTGCCCCCCCACCCTGAGACCCAGCCCTCCACTGCCCACGTGGCACAGAGCAGCACTGAGGTTCCGCTGAGAAAACGCCCCAGAGTGCCTCGGAGAAGCCGCTTCTCTTCCTTAGCAAGACGCTCGCGCCCTTTGTACAGACTCATTGCTGGGATTGTAAGAGGCCCGTGGGCAGGCCTGAGATGCCGGGAACCTCCTGGGCACCGGGACCCACCCCGCTGGTAAGACGACACTGAGCGGCGACCTTTCTCGCCGCTAGGAGGCGCTTCCTTGTGATCAGACCGTTTTCACCGCCTGAGTCGCATCCCGGCGAGCACTGCTCACCAGCAGGGACATCCTGCTTCCGTGCCTTTTAAGGCACCTTAAACGTACTGGCCACCTGCACAGTCCTGTTGTAACGACGAGCCTGTCCGGGCCACCTTTAATGCAAACTTCGCTCACTCTGGCAGTTTCCACGAGGCCCATCAGTAGCCGCTCCAGACCAGGGCGGGACGCATCCTCAACTCAGGGCTGGACAAAGATGACAGGGCCTGTCGCAGGGGCCTGACTCGAATAAGACCCTCATTCTGCCTGAACGCATCCCGGACACCGAAGGGCTGCACCTGCCTGATCAGAGGCACTTCTGCCAACCGGTGCCCGACCTGAGTCCACCCTCACCAATTCCTGGGGTTCCCATGCGCACAGCCTGCTTCCACCGTGGGAGCCTCTCCACGTGGAACCAGCTGTCCGCCTGTGTCCAAGGTAAGTGTCACAAAAAGTGCAAAACACTGAAAAAGTCAACTTAACCAGAAGTCTCACCTCCGCAGATGGGGGGACTTGGCTTTACTTGTGGTAATAACCACCTCAACAGACCAAGTACTGCTCCAGAAGTCTCCGTGTTTAAACAGTTACCCCGTCCCCCTGTGCGCAGAGGATAATGCCGGCAGGCTGCTGTGGGAGCTCCCAGGGCCACAGTCTGCAAGCGCAGCAGCGAGCCAGACGCCTTCCGTGCCTGACCAGAGCCACCGAGAACCTGGCGAGTCCAAAGTGAGCAGCCAATGAGCCGACGCCAACACCCAGACAAATGGGTTCTTTGTCAAACCTGAAACGCTCTGCTCAACTCACGCCCTGCCTTCAGCTCAGCTGTTGGCAATAAAGACTAGAGCTCATCTAAAAACCACGAAGCACCACAAAGCAACAGAAACACAAGCCAAACACCGGGCTGCTTGACACTGGTTTGCAAGAGTCTTGGTACTTCTCTAGAAGCATGACTTAAATTTGCTAGCCGGATTGGCAAACACTTGGTAATTTTTTACAGATGGTTGTATTTACAAACACACACATACAGAAAGAGGCGTGCTCTCTGTCCATTCGGGTTAGATCAAAGGAGGGTCCAGCTGCCCCCGGAAGCACTCGCGTGTGCTTTCCCGTGAGGTTTGACTCTTCCCAAGGGAAAATTCCCACACCCGTGAGCCTCTCGCGGCACCCCTGCTACAACCCTTTGCCCCAGAAGAGGGTCTCAACCCCATCTCAACGGCTGTCCTTCGCCAAAGCCGGGCCAGGCAATCCGCCGCTCACTCCCAGAGCAGAGCTTTCTTCTGGTAATAACTGATAACAAAAGAAAAAAGCACTCATCTTCCAGGGGAGAGAAGGTCATGTCCCCACCCTGACGGGAGCCTGTGGACCAAGGGCACCGGCCCAAACGGTGACCGGCGCCGGACTAACAGCTCTGCTCCCTGGCTTCCCTGACTTGGGTCTGACCTGCAGCTACCACAACACCTAAGCCTAAACAGTGTCACCGGTGCGATTCGCATCATTTATTTTCTGCCGTGCTTAGGGACATGCTCGCTAAAGCTCTAAGATGGACTTGTCGCAAAGTAAGCGTGATACGGTCTTACAGATGACATTTGTCTGGATGTGGGGACAGCAACATCTGGGGCGGGGAGACCTGTCACCCTCTGCACAGCTGGCGCCACTCCTAGGGACCCTGGGCTGAGGGCACCTGTGCTTGAGACGCAGCCTGCCCCTCCCCCCCACAAGATGGGGGCTGCAACCCCCTGCAGTGGTGACAACCACGAAACACGTCTTCAGACACCACCGCACGTCCTGCAGGGCACGATCTTGCCCTTCCACCCGCTCCTCCAGCCCCAGCTGAGAGCCAGGATCCCGGGGCATCAATCCCCTCTTCACAGCAATGCATAAAGGACAGTCTTGAGAAAAAATAAAGGGGAAAGGTATCCAAAGTTTTACAACGACTTAAGCAGTAAACTTTTTCATGAGTCACAGTTTTTTAAACATCTGAAGATTAACTTAGGATAATAAATACAGTGAGGCACTTTAAAAAAGCAAAACACTTGGCAGTTAAAAAAAAAAAAAAGGCTCAAGTCTAAAACTTAAAACCACAAGTTCATGAACCTTAAAATGCCAGATTCTCCCAGGCAGGTGAATCCTGTGTTTAGACTGGTACGTGTGGTTTCTTATGAAGCCCGTATTTAAGGCATGTGCCCCAGCATCTAAAAACGGCTGGACACCTAAACAGCAGCAGGACACGGTCCCTTTGTGGGGATCCCCAACTCCATTAGGCGCATCTTTGAGGTGCTCTATCACTTTTTACTGCCACCAGCTTTCCAATGCATTGCGTATTCACTCTTTTTTCTCCTTGCCGGCTCCTGGTGCGTGAGCATCAAGGTAAACTTTTAGTTTCATATCATGTCTGTACTTGATCATAAAATGAATGTTTCCTTATGATTATTTCTGCTGAACATCTGAAAGGCCTATTGCATTGAACCAAATTAATTCATGTCATTTGCAAAGAGAAGGGACATGCGTCCTTCTGCGGGCGAGTGGCAGTTCTGCCCAGGAGGTGACCTGCTCTGAGTCCAGCTGGAAACGTGTCCACGTGCTCGTCCACAGACGTGAGCAAGGCTCACATCTCCCCACCGTGCCCGGGATCATCCCCACCTCAGCACCAACAGCGGTCAGTGCTGTGACCTTGGACGGCCCGTTCCCAGGCTGCTTCAGTTTCCGCACTGAGGAGAGGATGGGTGGGAAGGACCTCTAAATCCCTTTCCAGCTCATAAATCCTCGGGAACCTTGGGGAGAATACACACAGGTGGATGTGGACTGTTCACGCGCTTTGAAAGCTCTTTCAGCCACGAGGTTCTGCTGGACAGCACAGGGGGCCGCAGCCAATCACGTATGAGAGAGCACGAGTGACAACAGCATGAGAAACAGAATGTGCATACATACATACATACATACACACACACACACACACACACAAACACACATATATACCAACATATGTAGACACATGTACGACTGGGTCACTTTGCTGCACAGCAGAAATGAAAGGAAAATTGTAAATCGACTGTAATAAAACATTAAAAATAAATAAATAGAAGCTCTTCCACAGAAAGGGATACGACCCAATGGGGAGCATATATTTTCAACTAAAAAATTTAAAAACTAGAAATATGTATAAATTTCCAAACACATAAGAATGTGAAAGTTGAAAGAGTTTGTCAAAATTGTCTTAGAAGGACCTTTAGCGTATTAAATCGGTACGTCAAATGCAACAAAAACGGCTCAGAGGTACAATAACTTCCTTAACAGGCTTGCTGTTAACATTCTGATGTGTAGCATATCATCTCAGATTTTATTACTGATAAACAATATATCTGAAAAAAAAACCACTTCTTTTCACAAGCTACTTTAAAGTAATTAAAGCACTTCTCAGTATTTTTTTCATAGTTCAATTTACATTGTTAACAATTTTGTGACCTCAAGCTTATTAACTGATTAGCTTTTCAAAGAACCTTAGCAACAAAAGCCAAACATTGATTTTTGCACACGGCAGTCTCCTCACAGAAACGTACCAGGTCTAGACAACAAACACGGCCTTTGTTTCTTGTGTAAAGCATGCAGGACTCTGTATTTCCAACAGAAAGCTGTGGCCACCGCCACACTTGCGGCAAGAACACCACGTGTCCTTCTGCGCGTGCAGATACAGAAACATGTAAATGAAACAGATACAGAATCCCACGTTTGGAGAAACAATAGCAGAGGAAAAGCTTTTCCAGAAACATGTCCAGTTTGGGGCACTTTATAAAGCAACCACTCTTTTAATGAAAAAGAAAAGGACTTTTCTATTTTAAAAACCTGAGTGCTTTTTTGGAGGAACCTCCATACTGTTCTCCACAGCGGCTGCACCATTCTCATCCCACCAGCAGTGTTGGTGGGGTCCCGTTTCTCCACATCCTCTCCAGCATTTACTGTAGACTTTTCGATGATGGCTTCAGAAAACTAAAAACAGAGTTGCCATAGGATCCAGCAATCCCACTTCTAGGCCTATATCCAGACAAAACTAGAATCTGAAAGACACAAGCACCCCAGTGTTCACTGCAGCACCATCCGCGCTACTCACACATGTCACAGACACAGAAGCGACCTAAATGTCCACCGACAGGTGAATGGACAAAGAGGATGTGATACATACACACAATGGAATACTGCTCAGCCATTAAAAAGAATGAAATAATGCTATTTGCAGCAACATGGATGGATCTAGAGATTCTCATACAAAGTGAGGCGGAGAAAGGCAAATACCCTATGGTGTTGCTCATATGTGGAACCTAAAATATGACACAAACAAACTTATCTATGAAACAGAAACAGACTCACGGACGTAGCGAACAGACTTGGGGTTGCCAGGGGTGGGGGTGGAGGAGGGAAGGACCGGGAGTTTGGGTTACTAGACAGAAACGAATATATATGAAGCAGGTAAACAGCAGGGTCCGTCTGCACAGCACAGGGGGCCGCACTCAGCATCCTGAGAAAACCGTAATGGAAAAGAATACGAGAAGAATATGAAACACGCACATAATATGCATATTTTACCTACAAAACTGAAGCACTTTCCTGTGCACCTGGAACTAGCATGTTGTAAGTCAACTCTACTTCAATAAACTCATAATAATAATTAAAAACAAATAAACAATAATAAATAATAAGTTGAGGGCTTAGGAAGAAAAGCGCCATGCTAATGGTTGTGCCCGCCATCGCGCACCCCGAGCAGGGCCATTCACAGAACGGACAGTGACGCGCACACACTCGTGCCCCGTGGACACCCGGGTCTGGAATCCCAGCTGTTCCTCACCGCTGATTTGCAGAAGCACAAGGGCAGAGGCCATCCTGCCCCCCCCACCCCCCCGAGAGGGACCAGAGGGTGGGCTGGGGAAGGGGCTACATCCTCAGACCAGGGCTTTCTTCACCAGACCAGCCCCCCCCAGCCCCCCGACTCTGAGCCCCAACAGGTGGTCCCAATCACCTCTGGGGGTGCCACAGACTTCTCATCACACGACAAAGCAAGCCTCCTTAAGAGGACAACCGCAGGGCCACCAGGTCCCCTGGGTGCCACCTCAGGACCTCGGTGAAGCACAGCGGAACCCCGGCCCACTGCCACCCTTTGGAATTCTGCTAGGAGGGGTTACTGCTGACTGGGGGTGACTTTCAACGTTCACTGGAACTCTCTCTGTAAGACTGTCTTGCTGTCTCAGGAGAAACCCCTGCTAAACCCAAAGTTTCCGGATGTTGAGGATCTAACTATTCCCCCCGGGGGGCGGAGGCGGGGGGGGGGGGACGTTTCATTAAAGGGCCAGACAGTAAAAATCTGGGGCTCTGCCTCCGCAGGCCTCTTCTGTGGCTCACGCGTGTCACCTGGGCATGGCGGGGCGCCAATGACACTCCACTTACGCAAATCAGCAGGTGGGCTGGGTGGGACCCAGGAGCCATGGTGTGCCAGCCTCCGGTTTAGCATATCTTTATACTAAGAAATGCTTTCCCCATGCATTCTGAAGTCAGAAATGCCCACGGAATGTTACTCATGCAGTCAAAGGGGGCCAGGCAATTATTTTTGGTTACCAGAGGAAAGGCACATGTCCCCCAAGGGTTGATCCACTGGGCTCTACTGAACTGGGCATTCGGGACGATGCACCTTAGATTGAGATGCCCCACCGCCCCATCAGGACAGAAGTGTGCCTGCGGCAAGAGGGCAAAAGAGCAGCGATGTCCAAGCAGATGCTCAGCTTCAGACAGAAACTCAGAACCGAGCCGGTGCACAGCAGGGACGGTCACGGGGAATTCTGTGCGTTTACTGAAGTGTATCAGCCCGAGTGTTTACTTCAAAACAGCTGGCTACCAACTGCTCTGTATAAAAACAAGCTAGGAGGATACACTTTACGGCACAGGGAATACAGCCAATGTTTTACAATAACTATAGTATCTACTGAATTCCTACTAGCAGATAGGCACTGTTTTAAATGCTGAAGACTTGCGAATATAGCACAGAGCCTACCATGAAGGAATCTTCATCCTGGCAAAGAATCTCCTCCAAAAATAAAACTGTGACAAAACAGTTATTCTATTATTGGATTAATTTAATATGACAAGTCACTTGCGAGTTTCAGGAAATGCTATCAGTATTAAGGGTTAGCTAGCTCATCAAACAAGTATGGCATCATTTACATGTTTATTTTCATTATTTTTCATTAATTACAAAAACAAAATGAAAAATGAGACAGCACTGGCTTTCAGATCTATAACGAAACAAAACAAAGTGGCGTTGCTACAGTCAGGTTTTAGCACACATCTAACCTTAGATGTGGACCGTTCCGCTCAGAAGAACGCTTCCTGCACGCCCGAGACAGACGCTGGGAACATTCCTGGAGGAGTCTGAACAGCGGCCCGAGGACAGGCCGGGAAACATTTTCCTTTCTCCTCACATCTTCCTCTACCGTTTGCTTTTCTTTTCAATAAAAAAAGAAGTATTGCCTTTAAAATAAATTTTTTCAAAAGCGGTTAACCTGGGCAGAAAGCAGTTCTCACCAGGCGGTAAGCAAACAGAGGGCGGACTATATGTAAATGCATCTCCTGCTCTAGAGCGAAGCGTGTCCTTCCCTGTCCTAACCTAACCCCCAGCTTTTAGCTGGTGTTTTCTGCAGATGGGAAAGCGGAGGAGGACGCACAGAAAGGCAGACAGCCTGCGTCACTCACGGCGTTTGTGACTGCGGAGGCCGGCACCTCGGGTTACCGAGCCCGTCCAACCCCCGCGCCCGGCGCCGGCGGGGAGGACAGTGGCGACCGGGCTGCGCCCCGCGCCCGCCCCCGCCCGGACCCAGAACCAGAAAGCAATGTTCCCGGCTGCCTTCACTGGCTGTCCCTTCTGACAGCAGAGATGACAGGCTGGGTTCTCAGGCTTCAACAGACCATCGTGGGAATTCCTGACTGATGCAACTACAAAATAAAAACATACTGACACTAAACACACCAGCGTGAATGGCGCTTTAATCTTTCCTCATGACTTGCTGGTTTAATGGTATGGCTGCACAGTCACATAAAATTTCACCGAAGAAGTTATAGGCATTACTAATTGTTGGGCATGAAACAACATATACCTGTGGATTTCTCATTCATTCTCAAGCTAAAACGCTAAGTGACAGTGAAATTGAATGAAACGTCTTAGGTGATACAGATAACGTTTCCTTTGTAGCGTGCACAGGTTTTGCAAAGATTTCTCGTGCTCCAGTAATTCAGAAATAACGAAGGGAGGAGACATTTTCTTATTTAAAACCTAATATTTGGAACAGGAGCGTTGGCAGGTTGTTAACCTCAGTGAAAACCACAAAAAGGCAACAAGCGCTGTGAACAAACACGGTTTTCGGAAAAGAACCGCCGTGTCCCGAACACAAGGACTGATGTCAAGTTTATCTGAAACAGACTCGAGAGGCCCAGTGACTCCTGGGTGTTTGTTTAAACGTAACGAGCATCCAGCTGACTCAGAGCAGAAACAGAAAGGCTCCGCCGTGGAGCCAACGCGCGTGGGTGACCAGCCCTGGGCCCTGCCCTGCCCTTGGACACCTCCCGACACGCAGGCCGCAAACACGCTGGATGAGAGCCACCCACGGCATCGCCGACTCAAAAGCCTGACTAAGTCCAAGAGCACGTCTTCCTTTACCACCTGGGACGCCCAGACAGTTAACACGGACGGGAGTCGCCCCCCGTGTACAGGACGAGGGCACAACGCTCAGCACCCTGCTGCCCAGCCCGGGCCCCCCCTCCCCGGGCACCTGCACCCACCTCTCCTGGGGCTCTCGTGATTGAAGAGGATGCCGTTGACCGCGAAGAGGTTGTAGGCCTCCCGGAAGTTCACCACGATCCAGTAGGCGTAGAGCTTCGCCGCCCCTGTCGGAATTTGTTTTTAAAGCAAAGAAATGACAGCGGTTACTACAAAAGACAGCGATTTTTCACTCAAACAAGCAGCAGCTTGCCAAGTGAACAACCTGTATCAAGACAGGAAAAAAACAGAATCAAAAGCGAGGCTCCTGTGCCCGTAGATCACGCGACAGGGAACATCACATTCCCTGCTTCTGGAATAAGCAGTCCTTGCCGTCACAAGGCCATGCCCCTCGGGCGTGTGTGATACGTCACCGCACGGCCTTTCTTCTCAGGTCTTCACCCCTCTGCCCTAGTTTTAAGGAATCAGGAGGCGGAGCATGCGGGCTCTAAACCTCGTGGTTGCTTTCCCATTCTCTCACCGGAGTCTTCCGACACGAGATGTAACAGACCCTGGGTGAAGAGGCTGACGTCAGGGAGACGTCCACCGGGGAAATGGCATCAAAACCCCGAAACCGCGTCTCGCTAGCCCGAGCTCACGACCGTTCAGTAAGGACTCGTGCTGGATCTAACCTTCCTCCTGGCGTGGTCTGTATGGAGGGTGAAGGGAGGCGGAAACTTCACCCCAAAGGCCGTGGCAGCCAGTCCTTGCACTTGCAGCATGCAGGCGCGCTGCTGGACAAGTGCAGTGCCTTTAGTCCTATCTCAACGCCACTCTCCCAGCAAGTGGCGGCAGCCGAGGGACGGGCAGAGGCCTAAGGCAGAGCCACCCCCTCCGCTGCAGGTCTCACCGTATGGCGACCGGGGGTAGAAAGGCGTGGTCTCCTTCTGCGGGGTCTCCTGCACCTTCCCGTACAGCTCGCTAGTTGAGGCCTGGTAGAACCTCACGGAGCCGATCAGGCCACAGGTCTTCACCGCATCCAGAAGCCGCAAGGTGCCCACTCCATCCACGTCCGCGGTGTACTCAGCCAGGTCAAAAGAAATCTGGAAACGGCGGCAGAAAATGGGCTGCGTGACCGGGTGGGCGCCAAAGACACCGCAGGCCAAGGCCCCGCCACCTCTCCTACTTGGAAGCATCAGGTGTGTGAGAGAGCACTCTTCTCTGGAGGCAGAATGAGGGCGGGGATGGCACCTACTTCTAACATCAAGTGGCTGGAAAATGCCTCCAGAAAGAGGTGCTAATAACCCCGAGGGCCCTGAGGGCGCTGCGCCCACACAAGCCTCGGCCTAAGGCCGGAGTCCCTCGGGGCCCTGGCTTGCAAAAGGCAAACCTCTGCTGCTCGGACTCTCCTGGCTGTGCCTTAAACACTCAGGTGGCACCCATCTCACGAGAGGCCTAGGACACGCTCACTGCTCGTGAGTCCCAGCGGCTTTCTCGGCCCAGAGACGGTCGAGAACATGCGCTTTAGGACACGTTTGATTTTGTTGTTGTTGTTGCTTTCTAGGGCCGCACCTGCGGCAGACGGAAGTTCCCAGGCTAAGGGTCGAATCGGAGCTGCAGGTGCCAACCCACGCCACAGCCACAGCCATGCCAGATCCTTAACCCACAGGGTGAGGCCAGGGAACAAACTCGAGTCCACGTGGGTATCAGTCAGGTTTGTATCCCACTGAGCCACGACGGGACTCCAGGACACACCTGATTTTAAAAAAGATTGTTTTCTGTTTGTAATTAAGCTCTAGGATGACTTTTTAGGATATCATATTACACACATCGCGTATCTTTGGATGACACAAGCCCGTGAACACAGCAAGATACGGAGTCAGATGACCTCTAAGAAGAGGCGGCTAAGGAATAATTTGTGTCTCGACCACTTTCTTCAGAAGTAAATGCGGTTGATGTGCTTGTTTCTTAAATGAAGGGGAAGCACAATAAATAAATTAACCTAATATTTAAGTCTTTGTCCCTGGTTTGTCTGCTGGTGAGACGCGGCGGGGCCCGCTGGCTGCGGTGAGGGCGAGCTCTCCCCCGGAGGCCGCTGTGGCCCGAGGGCGGTCCCTGGCCCGGGTCCGAGGGCGCCCCCAGCGGCGCTCTAGACCGTGCACTTTCAGGGCGGCCAGGGAGCTTCCACGCCGGCCGGCAGGGGCGGGGCCTGGCTCGGACCCGAGTCACTAACTCAGACCGCAGCCTCAAGACAAAAGAGAAACAAGCTTATTTCCTTCGCCCGCAGTCTCTCAAAGCCAAGAAAGCAACATTTGGGGCTGTTTTATTCTTTTTATGCAGCAGTTTATTGCAATAAAATTTACATACCATAAAATTCACCCTCTTAAAGTTTACAGCTCCGTGGTTTTTGGTATAGTCACGGCCTCATACAACCATCACAGCGTCGGGTTCCAGAACACACGCTCGCATCCCCCACAGGAAGCCTGCCTTTAGCAAAATCACCTCCCCTCTACCCACCCAGGCGGGCAGCGCCGGTGCCCCTCCTGTCTCCCGGCGGCCTCCTGGTCTGGACGTTTCACCCAAGTGGGATCGCAGACCACGGCCCTCGGGACTGGCTTCCTGCACCGTCCGCACTTCCGTCTCCCCCGGGCACCCAGAGTCAGCTGGCAGCACTGGGAACGCTCTCAGGGGCCGGCAGCTCCTTCCCGCTCTCACCAGCATCGAGTGAGGGCCCAGTTTTCCCACTCTGCCTCCCCAGCACTCGCTGTGGTCCGTCTTTCTGGTTGCAGACGTCCTCGTGGGCGTGAAGTTGTATGTCATTGTGGGTTTTTTTTAAACTGAGATATAATTGACATATTATATTAGTTTCAGGTGTTCAGCATAATGATTCGCTCTATGTATATATTCCAAAGTAACCACCACCATAAATCTAGTTAATACCCATCACCACCGTTATAAAACTTTTTATGAGAACTGTTAAGATCTATTTTCTTAGCTACTTTCAAACATACAATACAGTATTCTGAGCGACAGTGGCCACGTCGGCACGGCTTCTTCATTGTGCCTGTGACCCCCTCTGCCTGTCTGCCCCCCACTGCTGCTCTGGGAACCACCCATCTGTCCTCTGTACCCACGAACTAGGTGTGTGCAGATTCCAGATCTAAGTGAGAGCTCTGACTGATTTCACTCGGCACGTGTCCTCAAGGGCCATCCACGTTGTTGCAAGTGGCGGGACGTTCTCCTCCTGATAGAGACCCATATATATACACACACAGACACACACATCTCAGCTGCTCTGCCCACGTGTCCATGGACGCACACACGTGGTCGCTGCTTCCGCATCTTGGCTCTCGTGAATCACACTGCAGTGAACACGGCAGCACATCTATCTTTGCTAGTTAGTGTTTCCCTAACTCCTGGTAAACACCCAGAGATGGAGTTTTTGGATCATAACAGCAGTGCTATTTTTAATTCTTTGCGGAACCTCCATGCTGTTTCTCACAGGGGCTGCACCAATTTACATCCCCACCAACAGGGCAGGAGGCTCCCATTTCCCCCCAGCCTCACCAACACCTGTTCTCTGCGGTCTTTTTGATGATGGGTGTTCTGACAGGTTGGGGTGGTACCTCACTGAAGATCAGTGATGCTCAGCATCTTTTCAGGTGCCTGCTGGCATCTGTATGTCCTCTCCGGAAAGACATCCATTCATAGCCTTTGCCTATTTTGTTTTTTAAATCTTTTTAGGGCTGTCCCCGCAGCATGAGGAGGTTCCCAGGCTAGGGGTCGAATTGGAGCTGCAGCTGCCGGCCTACACCACGGCCACAGCCATGCAGGATCCGAGCTATGTCTGTGACCTACACCTCAGCTCACGACAATGTTGGACCCTTAACCCACTGAGTGAGGCCAGGGATTGAACCCACATCCTCATGGATGCCAGTCGGGTTCATTGGCCATGACGGGAATGCCAACCTCTGCCCATTTTTTAATTGGACTGTCTGTGTGGTATTTTTCTGTTTGCTATTCACTTGTATAAGTTCTTCATATATATTAACCCTTTAACAGATACATGATTTGCAAATATTTTTCCCATTCCATAGGTTGTCTCTTCATTTTGTTGAAAATTTGGTTTCATTTCTTTGCTGTGCAGAAACTTTTCAGTTTGACGCAGTCCCATTTATTTTTGCTTTTGTTGCCTTTGTTTTTAGTGTCAAATCCAAAAGAATCACTGCCAAAGTTGATAAAGTTTACTTTATGTCTTCTTTTGGGTCTTGTAGTTCCAGGTTTTATGTTCAGAGTTAATCCACCTTGAATTTTTTTTCCTTTTTTTTTTTTTTGTTAGGGATACACCTGCAGGACATGGAGGTTCCCAGGCGAGGGGTCAAATTGGACCTGTAGCCGCCAGCCTACACCACAGCCACAGCAACGCCAGATCCTTAAGCCACTGAGCAAGGCCAGGGATTGAACCTGCATCTTCACAGACACTGTGTCAGGTTCTTAACCCACTAAGCCACAATAGGAACTCCTAAAATTTTTTTCTTCGGCCATGATGTGCAGTCGGCTCGATGTGGAATCTCAGTTCCCAAACCAGGGACCAAACCCCAGCTGCAGTGGTGAAAGCACCAGGTCCTAACCATGAGACCACCAGGGTCATTTCAGTTGAGTTTTGTGCAGGGGATAAGATGGCACATTCTTTTGCATGGGGCCGTCCAGGTTTCCCAACACTACTTACTAAAGAGACTCCCCACTCCCCACTGGGCATCCTCACCTCTTTGGCTGTTCCCTTCCTGACTCCAGGTACGTGGGTTTATTCCTGAGCTCTCTGTTCTGCTCCCCGGCCCTGTGTCTGCTTTTGTGCCGGGGCCATTCGGTTTGGATCAGCGCAGCTCCGTGACACCGTCTGACATGAAGCCTCCAACGTGTTCCTTCTCAAGATTCCTCTGGCTATTTGGATCCTGCTCTGCCTTCTCCCCTCCTAAAAACCCCAAAGCCTCTCACCCCCGTCCAGCCGGCCTGCACACTGCCCAATCCTCCTCCTCTCGGGCTTGCTTTATCTGACCCTTCTCACTCTCTACCTCCTGCGCTAGAGCGAGGCCCTGGCGGCAGGGAGCCTCCCGCTCGTCCCAGGATGTGTTGGATGGGCGGGGATGGCCGCCAGAGGTAAATGTCAAACACGCAACTATCGCGATAAAACTTCAGAAACCAGCAAAAACAGTGGGCTACCAGCAGAAGGTGGTCACGTGACAGAACCAAGACAGGTGCAACTTCAAAGAGCAAGACAGAGGAAGCTCTATGTGACCCTCGATTTTGCGGCAAAGCGAGCAAAGCTATTAATCAAAGACAGTAAGGCGTCGGTGTCCTCGTGGCCCAGGCTGCGAGCAGAGGCCCTGGGACTTCTGTGTTAACAGCAGCAATGGGAGAGGCCAGCGCGGGCCAGAGGGGCTGCTGCTGGGGGCTCCCTGGAGCGGGTCTGTGGAGCACAGGAAATGCCGGAACTACGAAGGCGCAGCCCCCAGCCCTCCAGCCCTGCGGGTGCAGATCAGAAAGGACAGGGAAGGGGCCACAGGGACTGAGGGGCACAAAGTCGGGGGCTGGGGGCAGGCACTTGGAGGAGGGAGAGACGACAGGAACAGAGCAAGTTTGGGCTCAGGGAGGAGACGGCCTGGGTGAGCAGGTGACGGGGGTGGGCCGTCCTAAGGGCTCAGAAGGACAGACCAGTGCCCCAGCCATGTCTGGGCAGTGAGGCGACGCCAGCCCAGATGGAGAAGAGGAGAGGAAACGGAAGCGCACACTTTTTTTTTTGTCTTTTTTTTTTGCTATTTCTTGGGCCACTCCCGTGGCATATGGAGGTTCCCAGGCTAGGGGTTGAATCGGAGCTGCAGCCACTGGCCTACGCCACAGCCACAGCAACGTGGGATCCGAGCCGTGTCTGCAACCTACACCACAGCTCACGGCAACGCCGGCTCATTAACCCACTGAGCAAGGGCAGGGACCGAACCCGCAACCTCATGGTTCCTAGTCGGATTCGTTAACCACTGCGCTACGACGGGAACTCCAGGAAGCGCACACTCTTAAGCGTCAGCAGAGGGCGCTCTGGAGGAGGCCGTCCCCAGGGGCCCTGGGGAGCCAGCAATGATGCTACAACAGAGGCTGGGCATCACTGCCGCTGGGCCCGCTCGCGCTGCACTCATTCCCAGTCCCAGTTCCATCTGCCTCCGGCCCAGACCAGAACCTGTGCTTCCGACCTTCATAAGCCCAAGTTTATATGTTTTCTCCTTACTTTACTGCAGTTACATTTTTGGTCAAAAACATTCATAATGATAATCTGAAGCATCGAACAATCAAAAGGTCATCAGTCCACCGGGTGAGGAGCTCTGGCCATCGCCAGACTAGACAAACGTCACGTCTCCGTGAGCCTTCGTGAGCTCAATGGAAATCAGTGAGCAGTTGGTTTCCATTACGTTTGCTGAAACACTCCAAGTCAACGAAGGACTCCAGGGGGTCAGAACTTCCACGCTGTGTGGACAAGATAATCCCCACGTGCTGTGCGCCCTGGCGACTCCCCTGGCGGCCGCCACCACCCCACACTGCTGGTGCCCGCGCCCCAGCGCAGCGCGCAGTAGGACAGGAACACGTTCAGGGAGCAGACGAAGGGCACGTTTTGACCTCTTTCACCCCAAGGACAGACTGCAGGGTTTCTGGTCCCCTGGGGGCCCTAAGCGCTGCCCTCCTCCAGGGCGCGGCTCTGCTCCGAGGTCCCCACACCTGCCAGCGCCCCGCTGGCTGCAGTCTCACTGACATTCCTTCAGTTTGAGAGCCTCCGGGTCTGACGTGCTGGCTTCGCCACCACTTCTGTGACAGTCCCTGGGTCACAATGCTCTGCCACTTTCTGTACACTCCAAGAGTCCCTGTCCCATTCCTGAAAATGTTCTTGCTTTCCCAGGTAAGATCACAACTCGAAAGAAGGGTAACAATTAAACGAAACTCCTGGTTTGTAGAAAATCTTTAATTTAAAAATACTGTGTGATTCGATAAGAAATGAGCCATATCAGATATCTCTTTCCTGCCTATTTTTTAGGGTTCATCAGCTGGTAAAACACAAAGAAAAAAACCCAGTCTTTCGAGAGGTTCCTTGGGGATGAGCAGAAATAACAAACAAAGCCACCTCATGGAAGTGACTACATTAGGGCACAGAACCAGGGGCCTGCAGGTCCACGGACAGAACTCGGGGCGTGGGGATCGACCGAATGAGTAAAAGCGATAGCTTTGTTTCCTCTAAGGTCTTCCTGAAATTCTGAGTGTGAGCAACAGCGCTAAGGGGGCGCCGTGCACAGCGCTGGACACGGCAGCAGGGGTGCTGCGGGGGCAGAGCCCCAGACCGGCCAGGCCCACCCCGGGTTTTGCTGTACACCACAGTGCGTCATCATGTTACTGCGGCACAAACCTGACTTTTAAACACTGAGACAGCCACAGATGAATCGAGTCGGTTTGCTCCAACAGCCTCAGTGCCGTGCTTCATCCTTTACCAGCTTATCCTTCGAGCACCCACTTCTCCTGAGCCGTGAGGGGTCAGGGCACAGGAAAGGGCTGGTGTCCGCTGGGGGCAGTGACAGGGCGTCAGGATCTCAGGATGCGCTAACGAAGCCAAGCCTGCGCCTGCCTGAGAACCCACGGGCAGGTCCAACAAGCTCCCTCCTGCAGGTGCCGCCTGCAACAGCTTCGCCCTCTGCATCACTCCTCAGACCTGCCTCGGGGACCAGGCAGCCAAACCACAGAAGCACCTGAGGCATCCATGAGACCCTGGAGTTGGACACAGGCGGAAAGCGAATAACCAAATCAGCTTTGAGCTCTCTTCCGGTTACACCTGAATCTTCTGAATCCTTGTGGTCGCGTACACACGACGCCATCTGGGTCCTGAAGCCCTGGGTCGGCAAGAGCAGCAGCACAGGGAGACCAGAGGACTAGGGAGGGCTGGGCACTTAACCAAGGCGTTACCACTGCTTGCTGAAGATGATCCAGTGATGACTGCAGGGTTTAATTCCAGCTGCCAGTCACACTCGGACGATGGGAACGTGAGGCGGGACAGAGCCACGCGCAGGTGTTTCAGGAGGAGCGTCCGCTGTTACTCTAAAGCCTCACTTTTATCGCAGGACCGCTGTCAGGACGTGTGGAATGGTCACCACCACAACACGGGAGGTGGAACTAGCGCTCACCTTCGCATCTAAATGGCTGAGCATTCTTTAATGAACAGACCTGCTAAACAACAACAACAACAACAAAAGAGAGAGCGGGAAGCTGAACGGTTTAGTGAGTGCTGCAGGTGCGATGACACAGGCCGCTGTTTTCCCAGGGAAGCGCTCGCTAAGATGGAGCAGAGGGAAGCTTCTGGCAGGGAGAGAACTCAGGGAGCTTGAACCCCGCGGCAACTGGCATGTCCGAGTGGCTGTGCGTCACAGCTTAAGACTGATTACAGAACGACATGCCACCTGCGTAACAAACTGCTTTCTGTCCTTTTGGCCTCCATTTCTCTTGACCTACTTTTTCTTCCCGAAACAGCATATGGTGTATCTATTTTAGAAGGAATAATGCAGAAGAAAAAATATGCGAGCCGTTGGGGGAAATGTACACAAAGGCTTGTTTAAGAACCGGAGGAGGAGTTCCCATCGCGGTTCAGCAGGTTGAGGATGCAGCCCCATCCCTGGCCTCACTCAGCAAGGAAAGCATCCAGCATTGCCGCAGTTGTGATGTAGGTTGCGGATACGGCTCAGATCCGGTATTGCTGTTTCTGTGATGTAGCCCTGCAGCTGTAGCTTCAATTTGACTCCTGGCCCAGAAGCTTCCATATGTCACAGGTGCAGCCATTCAAAGAAAAAAAAAAAACTAACAGAACCCAGCAGAACCTGCATGGCCCCCCAAGGACAAAACCATGCAGTTAGGACAACAGAGTCACAGACAGCGTCTGATGCTCACTCCTGAGTGGTTTCACAGAGACTCTAACTGCCACCAGAGGGACAGCCACCTGCATGGTGAGCACACTGCATCCACGACAGAAGCTGCTCCCTCCTGGGCAGTGCTGAGTCTGTGGCCAGCACCACTCCAAGGACCGCCCTCAGGACAATGGGACTCACACGATGGCTCCCAGTAAACTCTCTATCTGTGGGCACCACACCAACTGCAGCTTGCTCCACCCGTATGTGTACACAGGCAGCCACGGCCGTCAGCAAAGGGATGCTAGGGACCACGGCCACACCCTGCCCCTGGCACAGTGCCCGGTGTGCGCAGGAGCAGGTTCAGAAGAGGGACCCTGGCCCCTGACCCCCCCCCCCCCCCCGAGGGGAATGACGGGACAGTAGGGAGCTGAAAGCAGCTCTTTTGCCCCTTCTCTGTGTGCTCATTTCTGTTCCCCTCTGACCTTGAAAGGACCGAATTAACCTGTTGATTCTTTTCACAGATAAAAAAGAAGAATGAAGAATTAAGCAGGTAAGGAACGACTAGTCCTTGACCCCAAAGGGCCCCCTAGCCACAGAGGCAAGATCACATCTAGAGGAGCTCCCGCTGTGACACCGTGGGTTAAGAATTCGACTGCAGTGGCTTGGGTCACTGTGGAGGCTCGGATCCCATCCCCGGGCCAGGCGCAGTGGGTTCAAGGATCCCGTGTGGCCACAGCTGTGTCTGGGATTCAGTCCCTGGCTGGGGAACCTCCCAATGCTGTGGGCGCAGCCACTTATAGATCAATCAATCAACGAATATCCCATCTAGAGTCGGCCAGTCTGCCCAGGGCGGAGAGGAATCAGAACCAACCTCCCGGTCGATCTGCTGAGTGAGATTCTTCCGAGCTTTCCCCGAAAAGCTGTCCCGGCCGAGCAGCGTCTCGGGAGGCGGTCTGGACCCAAGTCCGCCTTCTCCCCAGGCCGCCACCTTCCCTGACCCAGCACCTCTCCTTTCTCCTGGCGCCCGCCTCTCGGATTGCTGGCTTCTGGGCCCCGAGCAGCCAAGCCCGAGCGCAGTAAGAGGAGCGCCTCCCGAGGGAGCTGGCTGTTCTGCTGAAGCTCCTTCACCGGAAGCCCGGGACTGGCCAGCAGAGCAGGCACATTCACTAAGCGGGATCATCTAGAACGATGCCCAGGAAAGAACCAGGGCTCAAAGACAAGAACGCCAGGTCAGCACGTGCAGCAGTGCTGCGGGAGGCCTGCCTGCCAGCCGGGCTGGGAGAAGCCCCGGAGGGGCAGGCGGAGGCCACGCTCCGCGTGTGGCTGAGGACAAGGGTCTTCTCGTCCCCAAACTGCTACTTGAGCAGGTGGGCAGAACGGCGGTCAATGGGAGCTGCTCTGATCTCAGAGAAACACTAAAATGCAGACACGTTCCTGAGGCTGACGGGCGCCTGAGAAGTCACACGCAGCCCCTAGCCCCTCTGACGCGAGTGTCAGCAGATCCACAGAGGTAACTGACAGGCCCTCGAGGGGGCCTCAGACGACAGCTGTCATTTTATAGGAATAAATCTTGCAAAGAATCAATGTGCAGTGAGAGGCGGTCGCGGCAGGAAACAAAGCTGGCCCGTGGGAGCTGCTCTGCGCGTCACCTGTGCCCACGTCTCTGGGGAGGAGGAAGCCCGGGGTGGGGGCGGCGGGGACGCCCCCAGGGTGCACAGGCCTTGATGCCTGACTCAGCGAAGGAGTCACAGGACCTCTGCCAGGAGGAGAAACCTCTCTGTTTCATGTGACAGCAGGGGCTCCCTGCTCCCTCTCAGGGCCCTCCCAGAGCCCTCATCCCAACAGACGGGAACTTCCAGGCAGAAACCAAAGGCAGGAGCAAAAACGTACAAGCTGGGAGAGCAAAACGCAAAACGCAGCCCCTGCCCACGGCTGGTTTAGGGACTGTCTTTACTGAACGTCCGGAAAACACTCTGGAAAGGAGGTTCCCTACGAACCGCCCCAGCGCGCGCTGGTGGTTCCAGAGAAGGGCGAGGCCCAACAGAAACAGCTCACGGCAAGGTCTGCGGGGGCTCGGCGGCGGGGACGGGCCAGACCTTCACACCGGACCACCAGAGACGAGGGAGGACAGGGACGTGGGCCACGGCCCCAGAGCTCCGGCTGCTCCCACGGGACCGAGAACAGGCGGCGTCTCCCAGAAGAGCAGCGCCAACAGAGAGCAGTGCCGCTGGCGCCGGGGGGCAGGGGTCCTGGGGGCCGCCCCCAGCGAGGTCCTCGGGGCCTCAGAGGGGGTCCAGGACGCCAGGAAAACGCTCACGGGGACAGGGCGGCTGTCACATGGGGAGAGGGTAGACAAGAGCTGGACTTCTCAGGCCTGTGCCCTCTCCGCCGGGAAGTGGTACGATGACTAAGGCTTTGAAAAATAATAAAGGACTGAAGAGAAAGGTCATAAACCGGCTGGTTAGGAGCCGCGGCCTGAAGGAGGCACACCCTCCATTTAAGGGTGATCAGGCGCTGGGCTGACAGAGGTCTGCCACACAGCGGAGCGCTGTCTGCAAAACAATTTGCTCAACCCGCCTCCTTTGCGGCAACCCATCCTCTTGGGAGCAGACTGTGCAGAAAAGGAACCGTGAACTTTAGAGGCAGGGACCGACCCCGTCCTGTTCTCCACTGGTGCCCGGCCCAGCGTCTGGCACTGGGCAGGTCTCTGCTGTCTCCGGAGGGCACGGGTGAGACTGAGCAGAGGAGCTTGGGGCCACCAGACAGGGCAGAAATCCTCAGAAAGACAGGGGTTCAAAACAACCCTTCGTCTCAGATGCCTTTCCTAAATCCCACAGGTTAGTTGGAAAGAAGCATCATCTCCACAACAAACCAGCGAGGCAAAGACGCGACGTCAACAGGAGACCAAGGCAGGTGGCGGGATGCCTCAGTCTCCAAACACCACTGACGAGAGCAGCACAGTCGTTCACGCACACTGGCTTCGCACAGTATGCTTAGAGCAGTATCTTTCTAGAACAAAAACACGGGGAAGGGAATAGCTACCGACTTTCAAAACGTGAAAAAAAATGCTATGCTTTCGTATCTTCTTCTACATTGAAACCGCTGCGCCATCTAAAATTTAGATTTTACAGGAAAACAAAGGTCACACTGGACAGGATACAAGTCTTATTTTCTTTTGAACGTCGTCCAATTAGATCCTTGCTGCGTGTAGGTCAATGTCTATTCCCTTGAGGTCTGTGAGCTGGTGTCAGAAAGCAGGGACCCGGGGGTGGTGTGGGGGGCAGAAGAGAATGAGGGGCTGGCCCGAGGCAGGTCAGACACACAGACACACAAAACCAAAGGGAAACTGATGTCAGCGGCAAAGAGGAAAATACGCAGCATCCAAGTCAGAGTTTAGTGGGGAAAAGAAGAACTAGAATTTGTGAGTTCTCAGGAGCAGAAAAATACTAACTTGTTTTGATAGTGAATCCCTCGGGTAAGGAGAAGCCGCTTCTGTTTGTATGACGGATAAATGGGAAACAAGAAGAAACTGATGCTGCAAGTTACCAATAACAACCAATAAAAACACTACAGCTCTAGTCCTTATTGTGTCAATAACCAACAAATCCGTCTCTCTAAGCAGCAGTTTCTTTCTCGGAAATAAAGTCCTTTCCAGCCCTGCTGCTTCTGCCGGCCTAAAACTATGGGTTTTTCTTTGTTTTAATAGAAGGTGAAGGTGTCTAAAGCAAGAGGCACAAAGCTTCACGTGGTGAGACCGACCGACTCCCAGCATCAGAGCTGGATGGGAGCTCAAAGCCACCCGCAGTTCTGGACTAGACTATCACAGCCGCCGGCTGGGGGCAGCCACAGGACCGTCAACAATGGCGACAGTACAGAGATGGGGGGGTTCCTGTTGAATGCGGGCCTGCAAACCGAAGTTTTAAAAAGGAGTATTACTGTTAAAGAGAGAACCAAGAAGATCCACAATTCGAGGGAGAGTTTACTCCAGGGGAAATGAAAATAATACTGCATTCTAAAAATGACCTGAAACTGTTTCTCTTTAGTATCTCTGCAACACTGACTTTCTTGAGAAAAAAAAATAACTGAGAAAAAAAAATAACATCTGCTAAAAGCAATAAGTAATTTTTAAGAAGAGGCAAAAGGAAGAACAAGAGTCAAAAAGACTCAACATTGTTCTAGGAATAAAAGCCCGGAAAACCCCAACTATGACGACTGAAGAAGAACAGAAGTCTTTAGCAACAGCACAGCCAGAACAGGTGCCAGAAGACCAGTGAATCTTGCGTGGACCTGGTCTCTCTTCAGTCCTCAGTATCTGTAGCAGGGTCAGGATGCAGCCAGAAAACGCACAGGTTCAGCAGAAAGGGGGAGCCGGGGGACGGGCAATGAAACCAGAAGATCTGGGCTCCCACTGCTGGGTGGGGTCGCCTACCAGTGTGGAGACAGCCTTGCAGGAAGGGGGCCAGTCGCCCCACAGTGCCGCCTGCAAGGCGCCTCTGCATCTGAGCAGAACCACGGGGCTTCTCTGGTTTCCGGATGCCCAAAGCTCAGGCATATTCACGACAGTGTGAAAAGCAGACAAGCGAGCAAACGAGTGAGTGCCAGCACTTTCGAGTTCCAACATTTCTAATTCGAAAGAGCATCACATCGCCTTCCTGTGAAGACACATGACAGTAAGACAAGGCTTTACGTCACAGGTCACCTGCACACGATGTTCCTTGCATTCTTAAAGCCGACCCAGACAGAGACCTTAGCTGGGAGCTCCAGGGCAAAGCGAGAGGCTGTCACCTGCTTCACCGCCCTGGAAGGGCCACAGCTGCTCCGGGGGTTAACTCTGCAGGGGCACGCACGGTGTGAGCAGGGCACCCTCACCGGCGCCAGGCTCCACCAGTGCTGCGACACGGCTCCTCCTACCGCCCTGAAGACCTGGAACTTTCACTGTGGGAGCGGCCGCGACATCCCCCAGGACCCTGCCTCCCGCTACCTTAAAGAGGCCGAGAGGGCACGAGGAGGTGAATTACAAAGAAGGCTGCCTGACGCTTACAAGGGCGAGCTGTGCAGGACCCCACGTGCTTGTCGTCAGCCCGTCTCCGCACCTGCTGCGGGAAGGCCAACGCGGAAGCGAAACGGGGGAGAAGGAGCCGCGCGCTGCGACGGCCAGACGCAGTGACCCCAGCCCGGGCAGGGAGCTTTGATCGTGCTGTCCCGGCCACTACTTCGGGGGTCCGGGAGCTGCCAGGGATATTCTCTGAAAGCAGCTGAAAGCGTTCGGCTTCAAACGACAGGGACGTGGTGAGTGAGGCGCCGGGCGGAGATGGAGGGTAAGACCGAGCGGCAAGCAACCCCGCTTCCCTCCCAGGCAGCATTGCCGGGAAGCCCCGCACCCAGAGCCACCACCAGGCCCCAAACAGCAGGGCAGCGCCCCCTTCTCGGGGAGTGACTCCGGGGCCCTGGGCGCCTCTCACACGAGTCAGCGCCGCTGTGCCAGAGGCCCAAGGGCTGCTCGGAAGCCGGGAGGCCGGAGGGGCTTGAGAAGTCACAGGAGGACGTCGGACCAAGAGGCAGAGAGGGCCTTTCGTCCCCTATTTGTGTCAAGGGCAGAGGAGGCCGGACTAACGTGGGAAAGGAACTTTTAAACCCCTTTCGACTATTCTGGGTTCCCCTCTATTTATACACATGCATGCAAAATACACTCGGAATTCAAAAGCCCCCAAGGCGCGTGTCTGGGGCTGGAAGTTGCCCGCTTTGCTTTACTTCCCTCTTTTCCCCACGTACACTGAGTCGTAGCTGCACGCCTCGCGTCCGCTCTTCTTTAAACACGCTGCTTTGTTCTGGGACCTGTTCACAGAGCAGCGCTCGAGGCCCAGCACCGCTCAAGGCCCCAAGGAGGCGGCCCTGAACCGACCACACACCCGCCTTCTCGGGGCCGACTCTCCCGGGACGGGGGCCGAGACCAGACGCCCTCAGGCAGGAGACACTGGAGACGCGAGGGAGACGCGCTCGAGGAAAGCAGGCGAGGAGACGGGAGCGCGGCTGCCCGTGCGGACGAGGCCGGGCTTTCCTGAGCAAACGCGTGAGCACCGGACCCCCGTGCGGCCCCCGGAGGCCGGCTGAGGGACGCCGCGGGGCCGGCCAGCCGGCGTCCGAGACCAGCCCCGGGCCGGACGCCAGGCCCAGCGCCTGTCCAGCACTTGGTCATCTGCGCATCACGACACGTCTGTGAGTCAGAAACTGCCCCGGCACCTATTTCACATCTGGGAAAACACAAGCTTCGGGCAATTAAGGAGCTCGCCCAGGTCCCAGCCAGTGAGTAACCGAGCTGGGGCCAAGGCCGAGGAAAAGACTACAGCCACGGGAAACACCCGACCCCCAAGCGGCACCCTCACATTCACGTTTTCATAAGCACACGCCCGACACCCAGAACGGGCGGCCTATGTTTCTGTGCAGTTTAATACCAGGATGACACCCGCTTTCTTCTAAAAGCTGGGTGGCCGTGATTTAGAACTAGGTGGAGTGTGACAGCATGTTTTTAGGTCGTTTGCCGTAATTTGCAACATCTTTTTCCATACGTGCACTACTGCAAGCCGTGACTTAATCTTCATGCACACCTATGTAGCTGGAGAATACACCTAAAAATACACAAATCCCACTTTAAAAAGGCTGGAGAGGCAACAATACATCCTCAGAGCCATGCGCCCCTCCTTCTGCCCAGCCCCACCTCGTCTGCCCCACAGGGACTCCAGCCCTTCGAGGCTGCTCCCTGGGGGCTCCAAGCCCAGCCCGGGGTGCCCCCCACGCGCCCCCCCCCCCAGGGCACAGCACCCTCACGTGGCTTTTGGAAGCTTATGCAACACCTCACCCCATGCACTGAACAGCAGAGAGTGATTCTCCACGACGTGGAGGCAGAGCGGAGTGACCTGAGTCAGGTAATGAGACCATCAGTGTTGAAAACAAAATACGAGAAAACCAAGACCTTTAAATAAAAAATGGACTTTAACGCATGCTAAATGTTTCTTAGCTGGCTTTGAAGAAGGGGTAGGATATAGACACCGGCATGGAAAGAAAAAATTAAGATAAGTGAAGAAAACCACAGGCCTTCCGGAACCCCCAGGCAGACCCAGGGGCAGTGCGTGCGACCAGCAGGGGCTGGGCTGGGGGGTGGGCAGTGAGGGCGGGAGGGGGTCTCCTGGCCCATGGGGGGTGCTTCCTAAGGGCCTCAGAGCAGATGGGGTGCAGAGCTCAGACCGTCTCCCAATCGCGTAGGAAGTTAATGAGCGATCGTCCTGCGAGACAGACCCGACGTCCTGGACGGTCCGAGGAGAACCCGCCAGGTTACAAGCCAGGGGCTGATGCAGCGCTTTTGAGGAGCCGCAGTGTCGCCGTCAAAGAAATGGACGGAGCCCTATCATCAGAGCCCCAGAGCTGAGAAAGGGCGTCCTCCGGGTGTGGCGGCAGGTCAGAGCGCCAAGGCCAGGGCGCAGGCACCCCGCAGCAGAACGGCCGGGGGAGGGAGATGGAGGGCCTGCACTGGGCCGAGAAGGAAACCCCAGGATTCCCGGAGGCTTGGCTCTCACACTCAGCGTCTTCACTCAGAGGGAAGCTTTCACTTGGAAACACTGACACTGAAAACTCTCAGGAGCCCAAGAGACCTTGCCTAGTCTGAAAAAAATATCCTCCAAGTGTCTAGAGGACCTCGGGACGGGACCACCACCTGTCCCCTGAGGCCCCCACAACTGGGGCGGGGAGCCGGCTTCCAGGGCAGGGACTGCTGCAGGGTGCCGAGAGGGGCCTCCCCCCGGTCCCCAGGATCCGCACACGGGGCTTCAGAAGCTCTCCGACAAGCAGAAACACCCATTTTAAGCTACAAGGTGCTGGGGAAGTGAGCTGCTTTCCTGGACAACCGAAGGTTAACAATACCCATATCTTTCAATTATTCGCATTTCGAAAATGCTCCCCTGCCATCTAAAACCCAGCAGAAGGATATAATTCAACACAACCAGCAAGTGTTCTCGCTTGGGGACCACCGGCGTTCATGCACGTTCTCTCCCTGCAGAACAGGGAGGACGGGCTCCCCAAACCCGCGGCACCCCCACCAGCCCGTCCCCCCCCCCCCCCCCCCCCCGCGACCTCTGCTGCAGTCTGCTCCGCAGCACTGAGCACTGCCTCGCTCCCAGGGCCCCTCCCGACCGTCTGTCCTTCCTGTGGCCCCTAAACCCCAGGAGCTGACTTCCACCTCCCCCACTGACACCTGTGACGCCACCTGATAAGGTGGCGCACTGCCCCCTCCACCAGGACCCTGCACAGCAGAGGTCTGCAAGCACCTGCCGGGCCGTGGCGGGATGAGCCCCACGAGGAGAAGGCTCATCAGCCCCAAACAGAGTGTGCGGACAGGACACTCTGCGCCCCTCTCTTCAGAGCCACACCTGCGCCCGCCTGCTCTGCTCCTCCCTCTGCTACGTGATCAGACGCCGCCTTCTAAATGAGTGTGGATCTAGGTTAACTCTGACGGCAGATGCTTCTTTTCATTTATTCTCCAGACCACACTCTGTGTTGAGTCCTTCTCTGAGAAAGAAGAGAGCAAAAAGGGTAAGAGGTTTGTATGCGTTCAAAAAATTTTTTTTTAAAAATTACAGACAGGAGTTCCCATCGTGACACAGCGGAAACGAATCCGACTAGGAACCATGAGGTTGTGAGCTGTGGTGTAGGTCAAAGATGCGGCTCAGATCCCGAGTTCCTGTGGCTGTGGTGGAGGCCGGCTGTTACAGCTCCGATTAGATCCCTAGCCTGGGAGCCTCCAGATGCTGCGGGAACGGCCCTAAAAGAAGCAAAAAAATAAAATAAAAAAAAAATACAGACAAAGACTTATTATTAGTCATGTCTGGAACTTAAGTGGATTCCACTTTAAAAAGCTAGTTCTGGCTGCCAATTTCCTGTGTCCTCCCAGCCCAGCGGGACTGTGACAAGAAGCTGTCCTCCTGGGCCTCTGCCTCTCACTCCACCCCCTCCCCCTCCGGTCCTCCTCTGACCCCCCTCCCCCTTCCCTCCTGACCACCTCTGACCCCCCCATCATCCTGACCACCTCTGACCCCCCCACCCTCCTGTCCTCCCTCCTCTGACCACCCCTCCCCCTCCCGTCCTGACCACCTCTGACCACCTCTTCCCCCCCCCGTCCTCCTCTGACCACCCCCCTCCTGTCCTCCTCTGATTCCCCCCTCCTGTCCTCCTCTGACCCCCCTCGCCCTCCCCTCCTGACCACCTCTGACCCCCCCCACCCTCCTGTCCTCTGATTCCCCCCTCCTGTCCGTGTCCGACCAGCCCACCCCCACCTCCACCCACTCCCGTCCTCCTCTGACCCCCTTTCCCCCTCCCCTCCTGACCACTTCTGACCCCCCCTCCCCTCCCCCTCCTATCCTCCTCTGACCCCCCCACCCCCTCACTGTCCTGATACTTGTCATGAGGACCTAAGTTCCCGGCTTGAGAAGGAAACGAAGACAGACCTGTGGCATCTTCCACCACAGCACCTGCTGTGATGAGCAAGGAGAGCTTATGAGAAAGAACGGAATTTAAGGGGGTTTCATAAGGACAGTGTAGTTAGAACCTGAGTAATTCTCCGGTTCATTCCATCTGTACTCAGAGTCTTTGACTCCTAAGTCATTTAAACCCACACTGCTGACGTGATTCTCCTGTTCTTTTTCCACTACAACACATTCGAATCTTCCTCCCTAAACACTCACACTCGCCTTTCCAGCTGTAACTGCTCAAGCACGACAACCCGGGAGACGGTGAGGGCCACGGAAGCTGGGGGCTGCCACCAAGATGTCCCCAAGCTTTTGGAGACCACGACTCGCTCTGTGCCATGGGGGCCACGGGGAGGCAGAAGGAACACTGGAGCCCCTGTCCCCATGCCTCTGATGGTTAAGGAAGCCTGTGCCCCGCCAGATCCCAGATGGGCTGAGCATAGGGACGGAACAGGCTGCGGGGTCCCCCCAGAACCCCAGACTCTGCAGCGTCTCGTCTGGGGGAACAGAAAAAGTCCACTCCACCCCATCAGTAGCTGCCAGGTACTACACACCTGTCTGCAGAAGGCTGTGCACCTGGCAAGATTTCAACGCCCAGCACTGGCCCTCAGCAGAGCCTGGGCCTCGCTGGGTCCTGGGGCCCTTCCCTCCTTTTCCCCCCCGGGCGGCCAGCCTATGGCTCTGCTCTGGGGCCCTGGGCTCCCGGGCCTCGCTCTGCGCCCCCTCCACCCCCACCCCAGCACCTGTGAGTGGGAGCGGAGCCCCACCCAGTGCAGGGACACTCCTGGCTCCTGCTTCACTGCTGGGGGTTGGTTTCAGTTTCCCGCCTTTTCATGACCTTTGCTCCTCTGCCTAACAACCCACTGGGTCACCGGGTGGCAGGGGACACAGGCTGATTCAGGCCTCACTTGCCAGGGTGAATTCCTCAAGGGGCCTAGGCAGGGGCAGCTGTACCCACACTGGTCCCTGGGGGAGTCTGGCTCTGGCACGCTGCCCTCCCCACCAGCCTCCTCCAGCAGCGCTCCCTGCGGTCTCAGTGCTGGGCTTCCTCAGGGGGTGCAGTCCTCCAGGCCCGCGAGATGGTCCTTACTCCAGGGCTGCCCTTTCCCTCTGCCCTTTGTCCCCAGTCTCGTCCCCTCCACGCAGGGAGACTGTCGCGATGAGCTGGGGGTGGACACACAGGAAAGTGACAGGAAAGCTAGAACGAGAAGCTTAAACAAGATGAACGTTCCCCTTCCACTTACCTAAGTCTACCGGCCGAGAGCAAGGGTTGGGGTGGCAGCCCCACAGTGGCCAAGGCCGCCATTTCCTTCTACTGCTGGTCATTACATGTCTGGTCCAAAGAGGCTGCCAGGATTCCTGCCACCCCATCCACCTTCCCGCCAAGAGGAGTCGTCCCCTCCCCTCTACACACGCACGCCTGCACACACATTTTCAGCTCGTAGTTCGTGTCACCGCTACTTAAAAGTCATTTCCTGGAATGTAGTCACGAGGCCACGCCCAGGATAAGGGGAGCTGGAATGTGACCATTATAGAAGACCTTGTACTCAGATAAAACTTCGGGATTCCAGAGTTAAGAAGGAGACCGCGGAAACTGGAGGACGGCCGAGAGCTCCTGCGGTAACACCCACGCAGCTCTCCAACCAAGGCGGGAGATACCAGTCTTGCCGAGAGCACTGGGGATTTTCCTGTAACTCTGGCAGTGCCCCCCGCCCAGCTTGGAGAGAGGAGGACGCAGCCCAGCGCTCAGGGCAGGCCGGGCGCCCACCTAACAGTTCTTTCCCTCCTTACGCAGGCTGCAGCCTGCACTGACAGCCAAGGAGGGGCAATTGGGGCAGAGGGAGAAAGTGCCAGGAGGGCAGGAAGCTGGCTCTCAGGCCTGAGGAAGGAGCAGGGTCCCAGCTGTTGACCCTCTTAAGAACGTGCCGCTGCATCCTGCCAGGATCTCTGCTTAGCATCCTGGGGGGTGGGGGGGGGTCTCCCTGGGAGGGGCTGTGGCCTTGAGGTCTCTTCCCAGGAGACACACCTGCAGGGAAGGCCCCCTTTTGGCCTGGGGACCCCTGTGGAGTTTGTCCCCACTGGCCATTTGGTGAGCAGCTCCCCTAGAGACAGCAAGGAGGCCACAAGGGCTGAGGGGCTCGCCAGCCACCAGCGCTGACCCGTTTGCAGCTCCCTTTCGCCAAAAGAACAGGTGGGGGAGAGGCAGGGACCCTGCAGGGGTCAGAATCAGAACCAGGAGGGCTGAGCAGGCGCACACACGCAAGGAAAGGCCCTTAACCAGTAAGTTCGGAAATCTGAACACACGTCGCCTCGCAAACCGGACAGGATTACTGCGCAAAAAGAAAGAGCGGCCAAGAGCCAAGAGAGAGCTCCAGGAAGCTCAGCTAAGCTACTCGTGGGAGGCTTCAGGCAAAACACAGAAGGACACCAGACTCCTGACGTGAACAATGACTCAAGAACCTTCCAGAATGAACAGGAAAAATGATGGAACACATGGAAACCACTGTGAGCCTGGGGGTCCCACAGCCAGGAGGAAAGAGCAGGACTTGGGAGTCACGGGAAGCGCCCCCGGGGACCAAGGTCACGCAGACTCGGGGCTGGGGGGTGGGGGGGTCTAAACACAAGGACAGAAAGTGGCCATGGGCCCCCAGCGAGAGGGAGGGAGGAAGGAGGGGAGAGCAGCGAGGGAGGGGTCAGGGCCCAGAGATGACACGAGGAAGAACACTGGGGGTGAAGATGAAAGAAAACCAGGGCCGAAAACGGAAAGCCGTGGACGCACACAGGTGCATCCCTCTCGGGCAGAATCGAACCCAAGGGCGTCCGTCCCTCGGCAAAGACGATGGTAATGAAGGCCTCAGGCAAAGAGCGGCGCATTCAGGAGACAGCACAAGTCACAGTCGGCCCAAGCCGCGCTTAAGAACGCAGCTGGAGAACTCGCTGCGGTGGTTCAGAAAGACAGTAAAATAAAAGAGGTATGATGCTAAAAAAAAAAAAATCGACGTTTTTTTAAAAAAATACATGATTTCTAAAGACTAGGACCCAAGTAGGAAAGAGGAGATAAGCAAAAAACACGCACCAGACTTCCTTTCATCCTTGGCAAGGATGCAGTGCGATGCAGATACTATTAAATTCTAGGAATGCAGAGTTTCAAATATTCTTATGAGAAACAACCAGCAAAGTATAGTTGGAATGCTTGACTCCAAAACAGCTGGCCTGGACCACAGCTTAAAGAAAATCAGATAAATAAGAGACAGCAGAAACGGAAGGAAAGAAATAAAGAGAAAACATAACAAGTTTTTAAAACATAAAATACAATGGCAGGGATTAGGGCAAACGAGGACAAACAGATCAATAATCCAAAAAGACGCAAATGCCTTGAATTTGTCTATTATGACCCCGAAGCTCAGAGTTCCTGCTGTGGCCCAGTGGGTTAAGAATCCGACTGGAGCACCCCAGGCCACGGTGTTGGTGTGGGTCTGAACCCTGGCCTGGGCAGTGGGTTAAAGGACCTGCTCTTGCAGCAGCTGCTGCGGCTCAGAGGGAATGTCCATATGCCATGGGTGTGGTCAGTAAAAAAAAAGACTCACAGTTCTTTAGGATTTTAAAAGATTTAATTGGACGCTGTTTCAAGACCCCAAACATGAAGCAGAATGATTGAAAACAAAACAAATGGTGAGATAAAAAAATAAAGTAAAAGCAGTAATGCTGACATGGATTACGGTATAACTTCGGAAAACAGCATGAGTCAGGAAAAAGATATTTTATAGTCTTTAGAGTAGGCTATAAAAAGAAAAAAGAAAAAGCATGTCAACACATTAAATGTTTTTAATAGGCATTAATTAACAAGTTACTATCTTGGTGTATATTTTTACAAGCAGAAAAACTTCTTTGGAAGTAAGTTATCAAATTCCTGAAACAGGTGCCTCTGTTGGAGGCCTCACCGGGCCTGGCCGGGGTCACCTGTGCCCCGGTCTCCACCAGCCCAAAGTCCCTCAAAGGCTCCCCACAGCTGGCTGGGTGCACTTCGCCCTTCAGACCTTCTACGGCGGGTTCTCCACGTGACTTCAACCAGCCCCTGCGTGCTCCCACCACAGGCACTCCAGCTCCTCTTCCTCACCCACCCACCACGAGACTCAAAATCCCTGTCCCCCCTAGAGCAGCTTCTCCTCCTCAGGCTGATGTGTGTGACTCCCAGCCTGTCCACAGGTGCAGTAGCAGCTGGAGTTCAAAGCCAGCACAACAACCAGAGCCCCAGGCACCAGCTCCTAACACGGATGGACCAGTCGGGCACCCGTGGGCACCACACACCCCTCTGGGTGAATCAGCAGGACGGTCGAGTCCACGGGCCTTTTCCATCAGGGAACCTCCTGGGGGTCAGCGAATTTAAGGACTCACCCCACACGGGAGCGCTTATGAGCTTGGACTCAAACGAAGTCACACCCGCCATGTGTGTCTGCAGAACTCAGAACCCAGAACAGTGAATTAACGACACACAGCGCAGATTTAGCTGAGGTGTGACCACCTCGTTTGCTCAGAAAGTACCTGGAGCAGGAAAGATGGAGATTTCACCCCAGGCCGGCTTCAGCGGGGATCCTGTTTGGTGGGTCTAGGAAGACTCTGCCCACCCTGCTGTCCCCTCTGCTCCTCAACAGTCCCACTGTCCCTCCCCAACGTGGAGCTGCATCTCAACCGCAACACCGGGACCGCAAGTCGGGAAGAGTCTTCTCACCATTTCAACAGGGGGGACCATTCTTCAGGCAACAGAGCATCCTCCCAAGAACGAGAATTCAGTAAGACAAGAGTTCCAAGTAGGGTGATAAAACCGGACCCACTTGTTGATTAACAGGTTTTATCTGAGTCGGCCACAGGTCCGGGGTCATGTCACGGGGAACACTGCAGGGATGAGACGCGCGAGTCCCTGCCCTCGTGTCCCTTACTGTGGGGACCAGAAGCGCGAGAGCCTGCCCTCTCAGGTGGGAGAGGCAGAGGGAGGGGCACCCGCCGCTGCAGAGCAGTAACCCTAACCCTACTTCGGATACTTCATGAAAATGTGGTTTCTGTCATTTGCTCTTTAATATAATGTCTACAAGGTTCATCCTGGTCACAGCATGTGTCATAGCCCTTTTCACAGCCAAATAATATTCTGCTGTACGGGGCCATCTCATTTCGTTTGTCCGGTCACAGCTGGTAACGTCTGCACTGTCCCTGCCGACTGGCGACTCGAACGCTGCAAGATCGGGACGGGGAGCCGTGTTTGCATTTCTCTTGGGCAGACGCTTGGGAGTGGGACAGTGGAGTCGACGGCGACCCTGCGTTTAAGGGCCTGACGACCCGCAAACAGGTTCCAAGGTGGCCTCGCCATCTCACACCAGTGCAAGGGTGCCAACTGTCCCCTCTCTGCACCAATTCTCATCATTCCCTGGCTTCTGACTGCAGCCATCCAAGCCGATGTTAAGTGGAATCTCACCACGGTTTCTACTTTCCCTGCCAAACATCTTCTCATGTGCTTATTAGCCATCTGTCCATCTTTTCTGGAGGTATGTCTGTTCAGATCCTTTGCCCACTTTTAATTGAGTTATTTGCGTTTTTATTATTACATTCTAAGGGTTTTATTTATTCTAGATATATATAGTCCATATCTATCAGATACATGATTTGAAAATACTTCCTCTCATTATGGGAGTTTCCGTTCATTATCTTTATGGTATTCTTTAAAGCATAAAACACGTTAATTTGATGAGGTCCAATTTAATAATTTTTTGCTTCAGATTTGTGCTTTTGGTGTCAGACCTAATTATCCATCGATAAATTCAACGGAAGGCTTACTGCTGTATTTTCTTCCGAGTTTTGTCGTTTTTTGTTCTTACGTTCAGGTACTGGAAACTGACAAGCTGATTCTAAAATTTACATGAAATTACAAAGGATCCAGAAGAGTTAAAACAATCTCGAAAAAGAACAAAGCTGGAGAATTCACTTTTCCAAATTCTACATTTACCAGCAGCAATGATCAAGAAAATGCAGCAAGGGGACAGACATAGAAATAAGTCAGTGGAATGGAATTCAGAGTCCAGAAATAAACGGGGGTCCTAAGACCAAGTGATTTTCAGCAGAGATGCTGAGTCCATCCAATGGGGAAAGAACGGTCTCCTCAGCAAGTGGCACTGGGACAGCTCGATGACCACGCATGGAGGAGCGGCGACGCCGGGCACGGCCACGCCACACACAGACAGGCCCAGAGGGAGCAGCCACGGCTTTCTGTCTAAGCCGATGCATTCTTCGCCACCAACTCCTTTTACTATAGTTTCACCACTCCGATTTTCTTTTCCAAGTCCTCGATTTGCTGGCGAAACCACATTCTCAAACGGTTTTCCAGAGAGTGCCCACCCTGTCTTCTGTCTAAAGTTTGTTTTCAGATGTTTGTCTAAAAATAATCTTAAAGGGAAAATTGGATTTACATCAGTTTCTTAGATCTTACTTTCCTTTGCTCCACCACCTTCTGGAACCAAGGGTTTTACTCATTCATTCATTTGACAAATACTGTTATGTGCCCCGCGTACGTTACATCATAATGGGGACAGTCGGGGACGCCATAGTCCTGGCTCTTCTGTGCTACTGAAAAGAGGTATCAACAAAAGTTATGTGTCAAGTGATGACAAACATTTCGGAGATAAGCAGGATGGAGGAGGGATATACTTAGAGATTTACTTTAAAATGGGAAGTTCCCATCGTGGTTCAGTGGAAACGAACTGAACCTCCATGAGGATGCAGGTTTGATCCCTGGCTTCGCTCACTGGGTTAAGGATCCAGCGTTGCCATGAGCTGTGGTGCAGGTCACAGATGTGGCTTGGAACCCGAGTTGCTGTGGCTGTGGCGTCGGCTGGCAGCTGTAGCTCTGATTGGACCCCTAGTCTGGGAACTTCATATGCCGTGGGTAGTGCCCTAAAAAACAAAAAACAAACAAACAAAAATTTAAAAATTTAACAAATAAAATGGAAACATACGCTAAAAAGTTGTCAGCTCAATGTTTTTCATGGTCTTTCTTTTCTTGCCCTCTGAGGGGTTTATTTTAGGAACTAATGTGGAATATCATGAACAAGCATCAATCTGAAGATGAACAGTTCCGTCCACGTCCTATGATTTATTCCTAAAGCTAAAAATATCTTCTATGAAATCCTACCCTCTACCAAGATGAGGGGCTTCAACGCTGAAGACAGTTCTTGGCCGTCCAGCTCTATTTCGTAACAGTCTCAAAGAGCCTCGGAAACAAACCAGAGGCTCATGGCCCCTGTGTCCACACAAGAAAGGACATTTAGAGCTGCAGCAGACAGATCACAAACACTGCTTAGGGAATACGACGGGCTCTACCAGCTCCCGGCTGAGTCTCTGGCACCTTCAAAGCCCTCACCTAAAAACGAGGTCAAACTCGGCAGAGCATTCGTATCTTCGTAGATTGTGCTTCATAGATGGTATTTGAAATAATGCCAGAAAAATCCATTAATCTTTTCCTTGTCTTCTGTCTTTTTAGAGCCGCGCACCCACAGCACATGGAGGCTCCCAGGGCAGGGGTGGAATGGGAGCTACAGCTGCTGGCCTATGCCACAGCCACAGCAACACGGGATCCGAGCCCCATCTGTAACCTACACCACAGCTCACAGCAATGCTGGATCCGTAACCCGCTGATCACTGATCGAGGCCAGGGATCAAACCCGCAACCTCACGGATGCTCGTCAGATTCGTTTCCTCTGAGCCACGACGGGAATTCCAAATCTATTCGCCTTACCTGGTTGTGGGAAAGCTCTTGATACACAGGTTATTTTGAAAAGATGGAGTTTTTTGCAACTGCTTTCTAACTAACGAAAGTCATGAAAAAAAGATTAAGAAAGACACATCTAACCTGCAGGGTCTCTGTCTGCAGATGCGGAATCTTGGCTACCCCAAGACTGTCTTCTACAAGAGTCTGATAACCAAGTGCGCGTCTCCTAAGCTGACGCTCGTGTTAAGGCTCATGAGAATGAAAACCAGAGCCGTACGTGGGCGGATTTACCGCTTCATCATAATTAGTCCACGAGCAGAGGGAAAGCCACGATGAGACTCCTGGGGGAGGCAACACCACCATTTACTTCTGCGGCTGCCTCAGAACCTCGGAGAGGTTTTCGATAGGACCTTAGCAATTTCTCTCACAGCCCTTTGACGTAAGGAGAGGACACGTGTCATTTCAATTCTACAAACTAGGAAAATACAAATAAAACAATTTACTTAAAATTCCAAAGAGTCCAAGCACTGCCAAGCTAAGTGACCAGCGAGCCTTCTGCTCACGAAGCCGCACATTCAGAAAGCACTTGTCACTTACCGCCCACCTCCTGCTCCCCAGGGAATCTGCAACAAAAAGTGATGCAAAAATTTCCAAGTGTCAAGAGCAGCCCTAAAAGGACAAAGACAAAGCCAAAAAAAAAAAAGGAAGAAAAAATTGTATGGAAACATAAATAAGAAATAACCAAATAGCAAACCAATCCTAAGAAAGAGAAAAATGGAGCTGGAGGAATCAGTCTCCCTGACTTCAGACTATACTGACGCTAAAATCATCCAAACAGCATGGTACTGGCACAAAAGCAGAAATACAGATCCATGGATCAAGACAGAAAGCCCAGAAATAAACCCATGACATCCAAGACATGGAAACGACCTAAATGCCCAACAACAGAGACATGGATAAAGATGTGGTACGTGGAAGGTGAGTGACGGCCGGGGATGAGGAGCCCGAGGGGGCCCCCATTTCCTCGACTGTAACATACAATCTCCCACCGGTCAAAATGGCACACAGCGGAGTTCTGCAAGTTCGTGACTTCTGGAGCCCGCCGTGCATTACACAGGGGATAAACATCATCTCAGGACCAGATCGACACCTTTCAAAGGTAAAGGAAACACTGCCCCGGAGGAGGGCTCGAGCCGGTATTCTAAGCTTCAGTTGCACCCAAATCCTGTTTATTATAACCCCTTTCCAATGCTAGGTCTGCTCAAGATTTCTGGTAAAGATCTAAGGTAGGTATTTATATTGTGACATTTAAACACAGACACCACATGTTAAATTAAGACCTGGGAGTTCCCGCTGTGGCGCAATGGGATTGCAGGGCCTCTGCAGCTCCAGGACACAGGTTCGATCCCCAGCTCGGCACAGTGGGTTAAAGGATCTGGCGTTGCTGCAGCTGCAGCGTGGGTCACAAGGGTGGCTCAGATCTGACGCCTGGCCCAGGAACTCCATATGCCATGGGGCGGCCAAAAAAGAAAATAAGTCAATAAGTAAATAAACAATTGATGATACAGTCACATAAGAAATACCCTGGACCACACCCCTCTTGATGAGAGGTTCACAGGCAGCCACACTTCAGCAGGCCCTTCTCTTCTAAAGAGCACAGAGCATGGGGGGGTCACTGAAATAAACAACATCTGGGTGTACCTCTCTCAGCTTCCATCCTTTTTAGACAATGTTGCCAAAGGCTACCAACCGTTAGAAAGTATCAGTCCTGCTGCACCTGCTCCCTAAAGGGAGAGAAGTGGACCTAAGGCAGCAGAACTGACAGAGCCCCCGCCTCGACCCCCGCCGCCCCTCCCCAGGGAGGGCTCAGGGACAGCCAGGGGCAGCGGAGGGAGGGGGCATCAAGCCGCTGTTCCTACAGTGGCCACTTCCATAAAACAGCTCCCTGTTACAACTTCAAAACCCATCACCTGAGAACAGAATTTAGTCATCATGTTTTTTGCATTTTACAACCATTTACTAGTTTACTGTGATACTAATTCCAAAAGTTAAAGCTGCAGTTGGTGATGTGGCGCAGTGGAAAGGAATCCGGGTAGTATGCATGAGGTCGCGGGTTCCATCCCTGGCCTCGCTCAGTGAGTTAAGGATCCCGCGTTGCTGGGGCTGTGGTGTAGGCCAGCAGCTACAGCTCCGATTCGACATCTAGCCTGGGAACCTCCATATGCCACAGATGCAGCCCTAAAAAGAATAAAAAAAATAAAGTTTTTCTCATCTGAAGTCCTTCCAAATGGTGAAAGAAATGACCCCGAGGAACTCTTCCCGCCTATGAGCCGTGAGACCCAGAGGACTGGCTGGAAAGGCTCCGCCGTCCAGGCGGCTCCCGTGTTGCCCCCGGTGCAGCTTTCTGAAATAAATCCCACTGGGCTTCGAGGCTGACACCCAAGTTCTAGAGCCCTGGTGCTGTCGGCCCGGAAGCAGGGAAAGAAACCCCGACCCTTCATCCACGGACGTTTCTCACAGCTGGTGGGAGAGGCAGGACCGGCGGAAATAAAGCCGCGAGGACGAGGAGGGCAGGCCCTGGTTTGAGGCCGCGTAAGGGGGTGTCTGGGGTCTGGATGTAAAATGGAGCTCACGTCGGACAAGCGCCGCTGGGAACCGCCGGCAACGTACGGCACCTGGGCCGGAACCACGGACCCTCGCCCAGAACCAAGCCAGGGCGTGGACACGCAGGGGAGGGCAGCCGGCAGTGCGCTCGCATGGGCTGTAAGACAGCCAGGCTTCGGACGGGGTCAGAAGCACTCCCGCGGGCGCACCAACAAGCCTGTGCCCTGAGTGGTCCGACGTTCTCCCTAAAAGCTGGTTTGCACCATTAGGCTGCTTGGCGGAGGTTTCGTCCAGAGACGGTTACGCTGAGCTGTAACGAGCTGTGTCTGGAACTGCTCAAATCCTGACGTGACAGGCCCTGGATGAATACAGTTTTAATGACCTCCAAACACAAGGGCTCGTGCAAGATGTTAAGTGTCACGAGGGTTCAGGGAATTCCGCCGCGTGGTCCAAGCGAAGGCAGGACGAGTCAGCGTCAGGCTACCAGGGCCACGCGGCCCGCAGCAAACAAATGCCCAACGACTTCAACTCTGAAAAGCCACGGGGACGGACACACCTACGTGGCCTGGGCTGGACAGACGCGGGAGTCCACGTCCCGAGGTGCTGGCTTCTTGATGCGTGGGACGGCGTCTGACAGCCCTCCCTCCGGTCAGTTCAAGAGCCTGGGACAGGGGAACCCTGATCGGCCTCTGTCTCTCGGGACCAAACCCCACCTCCCTGTGCTCCATTCGACCACTTAAACCCCAGCCATCTGTCTGCCCTGCTCCAAAGCCAGTGTGTTCAACTCGTGGAGACAACCACACAGACAACCACACTGCCAACGCAGGGCTCCCAGACCCAGCGGGATCCTGGCCGGCAGTGACGCCCTGGAACACACGTTCTCTATGAGCCTGCTCCGAGCGTCTCACAACCCGCCCCTTGCCTGCTTGCTGCCCCACCTCCCCTCCCCCTCCTCCCGTCTCTCCCCACCAGGCTCTGATTCCCAGGACACCCCTAGGGCTCGCTGTTCCAGACACCTCTCCTTCCCAAAGGAGCTCACTCCATCAGACTCACCTCCCATCAGCCGCCTGCGATCACCTGTAAACCTCATCCCTAACCTCTGCTGAGCGCCAGCCTGAACTTCCCCACCGCCTCGCTGGCCGCACCTGCCAGAAACGCAGACATCATCTGATGGCCGGCTTCCGGGGCGCAGGGGAACTGGCTCCTCAGTCCCTGCCTCGGCAGTCCACCGTTAACAACCACCTCAAGGGAGACGTGTACTTATTAACAGGTAAACCCAAAAATGAGTATTGTGCATGTCGGTTTTGTCCCGCCTTAGTTACGTCTATTCTCTACAGTAACTAAAGCACTTTTCAACGTCATTCCACTGTGTCTGCCCACCCATAACCTTTCACCCCTTTCTCCATTCTGTAACCAAAAAGTTATCAAAGTGTCTTACTTTCCCCACATGAATCAATCATCACACAATTACTTGACATCAGAGTTCCCATCGTGGCTCAGTGGTTAACGAACCCGACTAGGAGGTTGCAGGTTCGATCCCTGGCCTCGCTCAGTGGGTTACGGATCTGGCGTTGCTGTGGCTGTGGTGTAGGCCGTCGGCTGCAGCTCCAATCTGACCCCTAGCCTGGGAAACTCCCTATGCCGCGAGTGCACACCCTCAAGGTCTCTCTTTTCCGTGGGGAACACTAGGTGTGCAGCTTGCCGAGGGGGCACCGGGCCACGAGCAGATGAGCCGTCACTGCACCACGAGCTTCCCGAAGCGAGAGGCTTGCGCCCCTCGCAGCGCTGATCGCGCACCTGCAGAGCAGGGTCTTCCTGGCTACTTCTGACGAAAAGCCCGTCCCGGTAATTCGTGTGCTCTAGCCACTTGTCCCTTTTTTGTTCCCTCTCTTGAACTCTAGATTATGAGGAGTATACAGTTTAGCACTCTGCTTACACACCAGGTCCTCAAATTTACTTGGTTTCCACATAAAACAGACTAAATGTTTCATTTCTTGGTGTTTGCAGTTTAAAGCCACCCGCATTGCCGAAAACATCTTCTAGCTCTTCAAGTTATTAAGTTGATGACATTTTAGGGGGAAATGTTCAAATAACTGTAGAATTCCCAGGAAAGCAGTGCATTCAGCTGTGTCAGTGGCTATTCTCATTGATTATCTATCTGGCTGCTCAACTCCTCTCCCGCCCATCTGTAAATGAAATCTCAAAACCTAAACGCTCATTACCATGCATTATAAAGAAAGTATACTGGGACCTCAGAATATTTTAATTTCAGAATACTTAAAATATTATCATTTCTTCAGCCATTTGCTTCGGAAGTATAAATTCCAGATTTTGTGCCTCACTCTACTTACCGCTAAAAGTGCCGTAGAAACAAGTGTAAGAACTAGATTAGAAACCGCACCGCCCTGTCTCGTTCTTTGATCAACCGGATGCACGTCAGTTCTTCATTAGGCAGAAAAATCTTGTTGACACTAAACCTCGAAGAAAACTATGCTCGACGTCATTTTTTCTGAATAAAAGTACTCTCACGGTTCCTCGCACTCCTTCTCGACGGAAGCAGCACAGGCGCACGGCTGACGCGAACCTCTTTGACCGCATCCGCCTCGCGCTCCCGCCTCGCGCTCCCGCCTCGCGCTCCCGCCTCGCGCTCCCGCCTCGCGCTCCCGCCTCGCGCTCCCGCCTCGCGCTCCCGCCTCGCGCTCCCGCCTCGCGCTCCCGCCTCGCGCTCCCGCCTCGCGCTCCCGCCGGACGACGTGACTCCTCCAGGACCTGCAGGCTGGCGCGAGCGGAGCGGAGCGGACCCAGGACCCAGGACCCGGGACCCGGGACCCGGGACCCGCTGGCCTGGGATGCAGCGGGGGCTGGGCCCCGAGGGGCCTCTTGCAGACAAGGCTCAGGCCGCCTCCTCCTGACAGAGGAGCCTACAGGTAAGTGACGAAAATGCTGGTATGTTTTACTGATGGACAAAAACAGAAGCATATCAAACAGATACTAGACTGAAAATGAAGGAACTTGGCTGACATTTTCCTCAAGCCACATCTATAGGCCACGATATCAGACAAAAAAAGAGCAAAACATTTTAGATCATGAGTCAGTCTCAGAGCAACACCGCTTCCTGCTCTCCCCGTGAACCTGCCAAAGCGCTGCAGTCCCGGGACAGTCTGGGCGCGCGCCCCAAGGCCTGCAGGCCAAGCTCTCCAGGCGCTCGTCTCCGCAAGCGGACCCCCCCTCCCGGGCCCGTCTCCGCAGGCGGACCCCCGACGGCCACTCTGTCCGGTTGGCGCTCTTCTATCTCAGGTGCTGCACCAGCAAAACAGCTCGTCTGGACTGGAAACTGAGTTGGTAAAAATGAAACAGGAAGCGAGATGAAAGTGCTGGCCTACTGTTACTGTTTTATGTGCGGCATTTGTTTCATCTCCACGACAATCTAATGAAGTGGGTGTTATTTTCTAATTTGACAGATGAGGGAAATGGTTCGAGCCTGTGCCTCGCAGGACCCCGTCCCACCTGAGCACACACTTCAGGCCATCTGTTCCCAAACGACTTCCCTGCAGGTCTGTCCTCACACACTCACCTCTACGCTGGGCACCTCCCAACATTCATTCATGAAGCCACGAGAGAAGCGGCCAGCCCACCGCTCCACAGGGCAAAACGCTGCTGGGGGCGGGGGCTCCATGCGCACGAACACCGCCCTCCCACGTCCTACACGAGACCCACGAACCAGAAACTCGAGGAGTGGGGAACAGTATCTTTGGATGTGCAGCGAGGCGGGAACCTGTGCAGCACAGACCTCAGGACCTGAAATGAACCGACTGCTGGCAAAGCCAGAGTAGAATCCAGGACTCTGACCGGAAGCCCTGGGGATTCCTACAAGGCCACGGGAGATGATTTTTAAAAGGCAGGGATCTGTTCCACAAACGCCACACATCAGAGCCCAGGGAACCTTTCAGTCGTGTCTGCATCACTCGTTTTAAACAGACTTCCCACGGCCCGCTGCGCTGACGGCTCAGAGAGCTCGTTAATCATCCCAAAGCGGGTGGGGGTGGGGGATGTGGCGCTGGGGAAACGCACAGGCTGGGGAGCCCCCCCCCTCAGCAAATGCCTGCTTTCCCACTAATCGCCTTTTAGTTTTTGTAGAATTCTTTTTCAAAGCCACCTCGTTCGGTTTCCCACAGTGACTCTCACGTCATCTCTGCTGCAGAGACTTCAGCTCTAGATAACTCACGGGTGTTTACAGAGACAAGGAAGACGCAGAAAAAAGACCCGGTCACCTCGTGACATCTTCACAATGTCCCGAATGACTTAGGAAACATGTTGCAGGCACAGTCGCTGTGTGACGAGATGAGGTGAAGGTATGCACATATATTTATAAATATATACGCATATAGATATAAAATCAGGACCTGTGGGGGAAGAAGACACAGCAGACATGTGCTCAAGTCAGAGGAAGGACCGGCCCACATCCACGCAAATGCCACCACGCAGACACCAAACAGAAACAGGGTGGTCTGCACGGAGTATAGGAAGCTTGGTCTTTTTCAGCACGACAGAGGTCATTTTCCTAGCTTCCACGTTTCAAGAAAAGGACAAATAATTCACAACTAAGGACGCGTCAGGGGAATATTCCAAAAGGATTTCCAATTTCTATCTTCTTGAAAAAAGAACAATCACCGAAGGAAACAGGTCCCGTAAGGGGGCTTGAAAGGCAGAAGACGGGGTTCCCACTGGAACAAGATCAGTGGCACCTCTGGAGCACTGGGACACAGGTTCGATCCCCGGCCCAGTAATAGTGGGTTAAGGGTCTGGCATTGCCACAGCTGCAGGGTAGGTCACAACTGCAGCTTGGATCTGACCACTGGCCCAGGAACTCCATATGCTGTGCGGCGGCCAAAAAATAAAAAGAAAGAAAAAGAAGGAAAAAAACCTCTACCCAAAGCCTCCCCCCTTTCAATAGAAGTGTTGACTCGGAGCCAGGTAAAGGGACCTAAGGAAGAAAGCAAGCGATGGCGAGAAGAAAGGCAGACGAGGGCAGAAAAAGCAAAACCTAACGGAAAGGGATTTTAAACGGACCGTAAATTAAGCCCGAAAGTCTTGGGTTTAATTCAAAGGACACTGAAGTTCTTGTACAATGAATGCACTGACAGGTTCAAAGCAGCAGATCCTGGTCCAGGTAGATGAAGCAGGTCTAATAGAAGGGAAAATCCAGCCGCAAAAATTCAGTCTGTGTTCCCAAAAGTGGGAGATGAAAACGATGAAAGCTGGTAAAGAAAAGATACTGCAAATGCGAGGGAAAATACATATTAAAATATGATCAAAGTTACTAAACTCCACTAGGAAGGAAAAATGAAGAAAGCAGTCTTCGCATAATCAACAAAACTCCACAAAGAATGAAAAAAATACATGTTATGCTACTTGTCAAAAGACAACATTTAGATTTATCTTGAACACACCTCACTGGCCAGTGGGAACACAGTAAGCGGCCTAATATACAAGTGACTGAAATACGAGCAAATACTTCTAGGTGATGTGACAGACGAAAGTCGTCATAATTTAATGAAGGACCATAATTTGAATCCTTCCGATCCAAGAATCCCAAGGAAGAGAAACACTTGAGAACCACTCAGCTTAGGGTACATCATAACAAAATTGCTATAAACTAGTGACAATAGAGAAAATGTTAGAAGCAGAGAAAAAAAAGATCTGTCAGAAAACAAAGTCAAAAATAACTGGAGGCTACTTGTCAAGTGATGTGAAACAGAATACAAAAGAAGGAAGATTTTAAAAGGGCTAAAAGTTACTGGTATTTGTGCCCAATTAAAATAACCTTCAAAAAAGAAAGTGAAATAAAGAGTTTGTTTCCGACAAACAACAGCTGAGGCAATTTATTGAGAGCAGACAGGTACACATAAAATGTAACTGGGAGTTCAGGTTGAACAAAAACGTTATCAAATGAGAGTTCCCTCATGGCCCAGTGGGTTAAGGACCCGGTGCTGTCACTGCCGGGGTGAGGGTTCAATTTCTGGCTTGGGAACTTCAGCGTGCTGCAGGTGCAGACAAAAAAAGTAGATAAGCAAAACACCTGTATCAAATGGAAATTTGTATCTATGCAAAGAATGGAAAGATGTTAAAAATAATAAATATGCGGGTAATTAGACTTTTTGACTCTTTTAAAGATTTATTTAAAGTTGTTTAAACCAAAAAGAAAAAAGAAAATCCATGGCAGTAACTGCACCCCATCAGAATGGGGAAATGGAAGTGCAGTGTCGCCAGCTTCCTACACGACACGGGAAGGGTCTAACACCATATCCACAAGCGCAAGCGGCGCCCGAGGCGGAAGCCCTAGAGCCCTCGCTGAAAATGCAGACGACGGTGCATAAAAACACGTACGATGGAGACTCCTTAACATGTTTTAAAATACCCATTCGACCCAAATAAAGCAAAAAAAGATAAGGCCAAGAACAAAAAAAGGTTACACTATAGTATTCACACCTCACCAATAAAGATACACAGAGAGGGAGTTCCTGTTGTGGTGCAGTGGTTAACGAACCTGACTAGGAACCATGAGGTTGTGGGTTCGATCCCTGGCCTTGCTCAGTGGGTTAAGGATCTGGCGTTGCCGTGAGCTGTGGTGTAGGTTACAGATGCGGCTCGGATCCCGCGTTGCTGTGGCTCTGGTGTAGGCCGGTGGCTACAGCTCCGATTTGACCCCTAGCCTGGGAATCTCCATATGCCGTGGGAGTAGCCCAAGAAATGGCAAAAAGACAAAGAAAAAAAAAGATAAACAGAGAGTCAGATAAGTGTATGAAAATCAGATGCGCCCTATCAGGTTATCGAGGAAAAGCAAATTAAAACGAGAGACACCACCACAGGCCTATGAGGATGACCAAAAGCATATCGCCGATGACACGGATGCAGGGAAGGCCTGGAGCAACTGGAATTCCCAGCCACTGCAGGTGGTGTGGTGCTGTCAGAGAAAAATAGGGAGTACAGAGAAACTAAAATCAGGCAAAAATCCTAATTTTTCATAATTTCTCAGTTCTACTGTTTAAATTAGATTAAGTGGAATGTTTCCATTTTTTTAAATGTATTTTTAGGGAGGCAGAGCTTTAGCTGAACTTCATAAAAATACTGAAATAACTATAGGAAGCAATTTTGCAATGCCTTCATAATCAGAAAGTACTACAATGATCTCAGATGTGTATTTTTCTCATCAAAATCATCAGAGAACCCCTGAATGGGAAACACCTAATGAAACAAATGCAGCAGGGAAATCATTCATATTTAATAAAAGCGAAGAAGTGACTGTTTTAACAGTTACAATGAACGCCTAAGAGAAAGTCTGCAAAATTAGGATACTAACAGAATTATCTGAAAATGACACATCTACTTCTATAGGAAGCCATTTTGCTTAAACCATACGTGGCCTGGTTTTCCTTAAATCGTAGATGGAATGATACTTTGAAAATCTGAAACTGCAACTGTGCTTATCAATTATGGGGAAAAACCACGCCATGCAAAGGTTTTTGAAAAGCCACTTTCCTCTCAATGTCTGCAGCGCCAGTGCCCCGGCCGAGCAGTCCCCGTTTCCTCCTGGCCGGCTGCCCCTGCGTTTGGCTTTAATCAGGGCAGGGCAGGAACTCACATCCTGCTGCCGTACTCTGATTAGGAGGAGTCAGATTCTACAAATTGGCAGGTTTCTGCTTTTAGTGGTTCTAGTTGATGAATCATTTGCTTTTAAGTATTTGAAAAGGGCCATTAGCGAAGCGGTAGCCCCCCGGTTGCTGTTTTCCGGTCTATTTATAACCAGACACCCCAAGGGACCAAATGCTGCTCCTCCTTAGTTATCGACTCAACCTAAAATGTAGGAGAAAGAGTGGGTAACCTGCCTGATGCTGAAATAACAGCAGTGATCGAAGCTGAGGTGCGAGTTGCAGCCGTCTCAGGACTATTAAAATATTAAATAAGCAGACTAAGAGACCAAAGTGCCTCTCCCCCTCCTTTAAAAATGATGAGAGGAGTTCCTGCTGTGGCCTGGTGGGTTAAGGATCCAGCGTTGCCGAAGCTGTGGCGTAGGTCACAGCTCCAGCTCAGATTCAGTCCCTCGCCTTCAAACTTCCATATGCCTTGAGCATGGCCGAAAAGGAAAAAAAATAGTAATTTTAAAAATTGAAAAATAAAAATGACGAGAGAACGAGTACTTAAAGAGAAAACAAGTACTTAAAGGCTGAGGGCCAGAACCCAAGGCTTCCTTCTCTGGAAGCACTAAGTATAAAACTCAAGATAAAAGAAGAGCCAAAAATTAACACAATGAGCAAAATCTGTACGATCGGCCTCCAGATCCTGCCTTAGCTTCGATTCCTCAGCCTCTGCCCCGGACGAGCCCCACAGGCCCGGGACCCTTGCAGTGGAGGAACACGGCGGGGAGGTCCGCGGCCGCCGGGGTTCCAGACAAGCTCCCCTCCCCGAGACGGGACCGCTCCCCACCACACGCCCCCACCGCACGCGCCAGCTCCGGCCAGCCGGCAAGGGGACCCTCCGGAGGCGCGCACCACCGCCGCAGGGTGGCAAGGGGCCAGACTTCCCGGGCCGAGTCGCCTTGATTTAGAGCTTGTGAAACGCGGCGGCGGCGGCGCATTAGCGCTCGGTCCCCGCGCCGCCCTTTCTCAGCAGCATTCGACCGCAAACACAGCAAGCCCGGCACCCAAGGGCCCCGGCTGGGCCCCGGGAAGCCAGCGGGTGAGAAGGGCTGGACCCGAGGACGCGGGAGTGCTCTGCGCTGAGAGCCGAATTTCGCCTCTGTCCTGGGGCCCGACCGTCCCTGCACCTAGTGGGACGGCAGCGCCTGCAACAGACGACACACGTGAGTTACAGCAAAGCCAGGAAGCTGCGGCACCACTCAGGGAACAGGCCTGAGGAAACCAAAGTCGAGCCCCAAACCGGTTTTAATTTCATGAGGGGCTGAGAGCGCGACCGGGAGCGGGGCCAAGGGCACAGCTTCAGGACTCGGTGTAAACGCAGGGGTCTCGACGCCTGCGCAGCAAAAGCGGCTCCTGACCCCTAACTGGCAGCAGCTCCTGTTCTGAAAGCCAAGCGAGGGCTTCGTCGCATTTTTCTGCTATCTCTTTACGTCTGTGAGATTCATAAGGTAAAAAGAAGCACAGTAACGTGTTGTACAAAATATCACAGAGATCCCATCACGTTTAAAGTTTAAATTTTTAAAGGAAGGGGAAGATCACAAACGAGACCGCTTGTCAAACCTGCTCGTAATCATGCAGATTACAAAATGAAAACCACCCCACACTCAACGGCATAAAACGGAGTTCTTTTTCTTCTCCGGCTGCACCCAAAGGCATGCGGAAGTTCCCAGGCCAGGGATCGATGGGCCCACGTGCCCCGGCAGTGACAACACCGGGTCCCTAACCAGCTGAGCCACTGGTGAACGCAAAACTCGGAAACACAGTATGTGTTGTTGTGTATATGCCACAGGTGCTGGCGCACAAAATGCTTCAGATTGAAATATATATTTTGAATGTCACGGCATATTCGACTATACTCAACAACAGCACTCCTGAAAAAGACAGGGTTTTACTTCACAGACGTGGAAGTAATTTGGCATTCGGTCAATGAGAGCATGCCAGGCAAATGATTTTAAAGCGTTAGAACATGCTAAGGAAACCCTCCACAAATTCGAATCAGCTTTCCTTCTGAAGAACAATAAAACCACTCTGGGACTTGTCTTTGAAGAACTGGGTGCTCTCAGCACACAACTGAGAATTTTTAAAAATTATTCGTCATCAACTTTTACGGTTTCTTTCCTTAACCACACAGACCGTGGGCCTACGTAGCACACCACGTCCGGCAACAGTGACGGAGGCCCGAGAATCTGGGTGCGTGATTGTCGAACTGTGTCCCCAGAGGTGTTGCAGGCCTCTTTCAAATCGCTGACGTGAATTTTATCTTAAATCATATTGAAGACTCTCTCTGCTCAGGCTCCCATGTGAATGACGCGAACATTTAAAGTGTGGCGACTACCTAACAGGTACTTGTGCTGCCAAGTCAAACTCATTTTCATTTAGACTTTAGAATAAAGCTTCTCCTGTAATATTTACATACACTTGAAACCCCTCTAAATGTGTCATAAATTAGGATGGTGACAAGCTACAAGGGGACAGGGCATCTGTCGCTTCCTGGTACTCACTATTTGTTGGAGGAACAAACTGGGGGGTGCTTAAATTTTCAGGTCCAAACCAAAAAAGCTTGGTTGGAACGGGGAAACCTGTGGAGCGGTGCCCACACAGGGGACGGCCTTCCCTGGGAGCCTCCCACAGCCCAGGTCCCACAGGCACTGCACAGAAAGCAGAGCTGCAGCACCCAGGAGAATCTCCGAGAACAGAAAATAACCGCCTGTGAGAGACCCTCCCGTGAGCATACTTGAAATATTCAAAGAGATAAAAGAAGCCACAGAGTAAGAACAGGTGGATTTGAAGAAAGCACTAAACAGAAGTTCCATCTAGTTGGCAAAATGATAATAAAAGGCATCAGGGGACGGGCTGAAGAGCAGACAGAACTACTCAGAAACGGCCCAAACACCACGCAAAAACACAGGCAAAGGGAAGGCATCTGAGACAGAGGCAGAGAGTTTATCCACTCTCCCACACCTGCGCTGACATCACCACGGAAGGACCTACCTAAACCCAAACAGCAGGAGCCGTATGGGAGCAGGAGAGTGAGCAGATTAACTGGCAAACAAATAGAAAAATCTGAACATTGACAAGCTCTATGTATAAAACAACAGAATGAGGATAATGATGACTGTGAGAGCTACGCCAACAGGACCTGGGTCACGGTCACGGTCACGGTCAGCAGATGGGCTTAGGGTTGTGAGGAGGAAGAGAGAATATGAAGCAGATTTAAACCTTACGGACTACTGTGTTAAAGCTGAGCATAGCAGCAGAAAGAAGACAAATTCAAAGTACAACTTCTGAACCAGCAGCTGAGGAAAAAGAAATACAAAAATCAACATAACCAAAGGCAAGAAAGAAGAAAAGAGAGGGGCAAAGAAAAATAGGAAGCGCACACTGAGACAGAAGTAAAAACACTTATACATCGGCTGTGACAATGTAAATACATTAAATTCCCTATAACCGGGACAAACAATGAAACGAAAGTTACAAAAAAAGAAATGCCTCATACTTTTTAATAAATACATATTGAAGCAAAAAGGACAATGGATTGTTGGCAATATAAGGAACAGAAAAAGAAGTTCCAGGGAATGACTTGATTGGAAAAGAAAGTCAATTCCGTAATATTAACCCCTTTTTTCCCTTTAAATCCTAGTATTAACAAAAATAATGAGGCACACAACACATAGGTAAAACCATCCCCCCAAAGGTATGATAATCAGAAGCAAGGAAAAACAGATAAATCCACAATGATAGTGAGAGATTTTAATACTTTGTGGGAATATTATCATCTTCAATGTGATCTTTCAGGAAAAATAAAAACTAAAATAAATGAGCTTAACATTAAAGAATATGCAACAGAACAACGTGCCCAAAAAAGCAGCCTCGAGTGCAGTGGACACTTTTGTTTTGATGTGCGAAGTCCCTTAGTATCCACGCGTGCCAAGCCCACGAGCCTGGGTCTGACAGAGAGCCTGGAGGAGACCACAGGTCGCCTACCCACTCCCGGAACCTGAACAAGGTGTGTGCGCGTCATAAATACGCAACGAGTACCTGCTAAATGGCCAGGATAAAAACGGCTACTTGGTGCACTGAGAGCCTGCTGAAATAAATATTTAGAACTTTTTCTTTCTTTTTAGGGCCGCACCCGTGGCCTATGGAGGTTCCCAGGCTAGGGGACGCATCAGAGCCACAGCTGCCAGCCTCCACCACAGCCATAGCAGTGCAGGATCCAAGCCGCATCTGCAACCTACACCACAGCTCGCGGCAGTGCCAGATCCTTAACCCACTGAGCGAGGCCAGGGATCAAACCCCAGCCTCGTGATTTCTAGTCGGACTTGTTTCCGCTGCCCCACCACGGGAACTCCAATATTTAGAACTCTTACTACGTGCATCTGCACCCCCTCCCCAAATGGGAATATCTTTCTTTAAACTTGAAGAAATTTCACATCAAGGATTTATCAACTTTACATATCCTGTTCTCAGCCAAGTCAAGTCAGCTCACATATGGCACGAGTGATGCTCCAGAGAGAGTACTTGGACCTGCACCTGAGCCTTCGGGTCCGGGAATGCGCAGATGATCATTCAGAGACAGAGGTGTTCTCCACAGCCAGGGGCCGGGCCAAGGCCGTCTCTGGGAACCCGAGCACCCTTCAAGCGGAAGTCAGCATGTGGAAAATGAAAGACGAGAAGAAAAACAGACGCGTCCTTTTTAATCCTAATGAGCCTGTGTAGAAAATAATGCCTGCCCGACGGAATAAGCACCTTTGTAAAGGTTTCACCAGTCACAGGGTAAATTACCAAGTCTCCCTCACTCAAAAACGGTATCTTAAAAAAAAGGGGGGGGGAGGGTTTAAATTGCTACAGACGCCTTAGAGGGCTTTTTTGACATGATCGAATAACTTCGTAAAATAATTTTAAGATGGAGGAGCCCATTTCACTCAAATGCTCAACTTGTACTCTGGTATTTCTTATGTGAAAGTTTAACCCTCAGAACAATCAACTTTAGTTCAATCAGCACCGCTTAGCTGCCAAATAAAAACAATGCTGCTCAGGCACAGGGAGGCCAAAGGTCAAAGGGCCACCACCTGGTGTCGCCACCCCCCACCCCCAGCCCTGTGGCCCTGTGGCGCTCTATCTCAGGGTGGGGAACTGGTCCCCCCACACCTTCACTCCACAGTCACTGGGCTCCATCTGCGCCCCTGGGGGTGGCTGGCACTGCTTGTCCAGCCCAGCACAGCTGTCTTTGGTATGCATTGTGGGTCTAACGACGTGGAAAACGGGACGATGAGGACTTTTCAAACACACACTCATGTGAACAGACCTTTGCAATTTACTCATGAAACATAAAAAGAAGGCTCAGCATTAATATGCAAGGATTTGTCTTGGCAGATGAGAATATGTTGCTCAGACCACCTGCAGTTATCAGTTTCATCTTCTCCATCACTGGCAACAGGTGCGCCCTTGGTGGGAAAATCACTTTTGTCCCTGGTACGATCTGCAGGAGTTCGCAAGCCCTTCCATTTCGTAAACTGCTCATAGCCCCGCTTCGAACTTGCTAGGAACCTGCACAAGGAGTGGTGCGGATGGCGCCCACGGATGCCCTGCAAGGGGGGACGCCACAGAACCCGAGGATGGATGGAGCAGAGGGCGACCCTGCCACCAGATTCACTGGACGCGAGTGCGTTGTAAGCAAGTCTCAACAGCTACTCGAGAGACAAATGCTACATCTTCGGGAGTTTACTGACTGCTGCCTGTGGAAGAGCTCTCTGTACTAATTCTGAGATGTCATCAAGAAACAGGAAATGAGCCAAAAGATTTTTTTCAAAGAAGGATATGGATCATATAAGAAATAAAGCAATAATCAGGTGAAAGAAAAACAGACCAAGAATCAAAATGAAAATCCCAGACCCTGGGAGTTCCCTGTGGTCTAGTTGATAGGATTCGGCACTTTCAGCAATCACTGTGGCCCGGGGATCCATCCCTGGTCTGGGACCTGAGATGCCGCCTCAAGCCGCTGCACAATGCAGCCAGAAAAACAAACAAACTCAGAAACGATGAAACACAATGGCATGCAAAAGTATCGAGACAGCGTGAACTAGGAGCTGAAACCAGATGACGACGGCGTTAGACAAGCTGGCCCACGAGGGCTGAGGAAGATGCGATGCCCGCTGACCCTTTGGGAGCCAGGTGTTCTGACCCAACCCACCAGAGTGGTCCCAGCATAGCCGAGACGGTGGGGGGCAGGTAGGGGTGACCTGGGTCCACTCAGCAGTGCAGGGAGAAGCAGCAGAGGAGACAAAGGCAGAGCCCGGGGTGGGGAGGTGGCAGTAGGAAGCCCTGAACCCCGGCTTTCCTCTGGTGCCTGGTGTGCACAGAAGGGGGCATAAGCAATTCTCCTTAAAGTGGGAGCCCACAGAGGGGGAGTCTTAGAAGGAAAACAAGTGCAAGAGAAGCGTGTCGGGTCTGGAATAAGACCGGGAGTGAGGGACACAGGGCGAAGCACGGTGGGTGTATCAGTAAGAGCCAACGGCGGCATCTACTGATGTCGGAGCAGCAAAGAGACCGAACCCTTCCAGCAGCAGATGCGAGAAGCCCGAGGACAGCAGAGCACCGCGGCTACTGACAAAGAAGGCAGACGCACACAGAGCACAGTGACAAGAAGTCAGAAACTGCCGTCTCATCAAGCCCACGGAAAGTTCCTTTACTAAAGAAATCATCAACGAACGGTGAAAACGTCAGGAAGCATCTGCATGGCCAGGCTGGCTTTCCACGGGGCTGCAATTAACACAGAATCCTTTTCTTCGACACCTTTAGACCAAAAACATTCTAGTGTCTATAGTTCTCTGAACAGAGGTTTGTTTTTTTTAAAAAAAAAAAAAAAAAAACTTTGAATAGTTACAGAAAAACAAGAAATTCTTGGCAAAAGGACCGACTAGGAACCATGAGGTTGTGGGTTCAATCCCTGGCCTCGCTCAGTGGGTTAAGGATCTGGCGTTGCCGCGAGCTGTGGTGTAGGTTGCAGACGCGGCTCGGACCCCGTGTTGCTGTGGCTCTGGCGTAGGCTGGCAGCTACAGCTCTGAATCGACCCCTAGCCTGGGGACCTCCCTATGCCGCAGGAGCGGCCCAAGAAATAGCAAAAAGACCAAAAAAAAAAAAAAAAGATAGTGCCTCCTGAGGTCTGATTTATGAGACAGCAGCAGCTCACCCATTTAATAAGCTCTGCTGTGGCTCTCAATCTCAGGGCTAACAATAGGGCAGAGATAACAGATGAACCTCTGTTTGGTTCCCTTAACAAATGTCTCCATGTATAAAGAGAAAACTTTCACTCCACCAGCCCCATTCTGCTCAGTGCAACCGGGCAGAACACAGGGATGAAAACACCCTGCGAGTGGAAAGAAGCATAGACAAGAAGATAATTTACCAGAGGTGAAATATGTTTCAAGTTTGTCTCGGTGGAGAAAAGGTATTTTTAAATCCTAAATCATTTTCCCTCTGCAATTATCTCATCTTCCAGAACTCCAAAATCAATGTGACTGAACTTTCGTTTATGCTTGATAGTAGGAAAAAATGACACATTTCCAAATTTAATTAACCAAAACAAAAATTCCTAGGACACCCCATGAAATTCTGAGTGGACTAAACAATACATCTTGGCTGCTCAGGACAAAAGGTCATTTGGAAGGGATGTGCCTTTAAGGGTTTACAAAGGCTCGGTCTTCAGCCCTGCCTTAGATGAGGAAGCACATCTCAGGAGAGGAAGGAGGCCCACTTTAAATAAGGAAATGGGCTTGCAGGATGCACCCAGGCTGCTTTCTATTAATGATAAGCGCAGCCTGCAAAAAGCGCTCAGAAGCTCTGCCTTTCATGTGGACTGCCTGCTGAGCACGCCTAACGTAAATACCACGACAAGTCAACTGTCCACTCGCTGTTTCAGTCTGATTGATGCGTTCATAATAAAGGCTAGTAAATACTGAAGACCCCGTTCCTCTTAAGACCTGTAATTACTGGTGTGAGGACGGTGCGCCAGGATCCACGCCAGTCATGTTTGGGGAGAGAGGCACGCGCTTTAGAGGCTTATGAGGATAATTACACAAGATAGATGGCTTCGCTGTGCCTTTTTTTTTTTTTTTTTTTTTAACCAGAGGGAATGAGGAGGCGGAGATTTCTTAAGACTTTTCACAACTTGAAAAATAGATTAGACCGTATATGTTTAAGGAATGTAAAGCATTCTGTTAAAGTTTGATCTCCAAGACAGAAAATAAATCCAATCGATACTGTAACCAATACCAATTTCAAGTCAGTTCTGGCCCTGCCTTGTAGGCTCCTTCCATCTCTCTGTCCCTGTCCCCGGCCCTTCCTGTCTCACAGACACCCTAGGCAGATACTCTTCAATCGCAACCAGGCAAACGACAACCCTCACCTAATGACTCGGCTGAAGACTGTCCACGCGGCCACCTGCCCTGCCTCCGCCCGCCTATGCCTCCTTACCGTCCACTGGCAAGCCCGGGGCATTCTGCTGTTTCTTAGCACCTCCACCGAGAGGTGCGCAAAAACAGATCCATCGCCCGGTAGCAAAACCCATTACCACTGGTCCAGGGTACTGGGGCTTCCAAGAAGCACCCCGACAGTCGGGAGACCCGGTGACAAACTGCACGTGCAGTCCAGCCCCACATCTCCTCACCAAGTCGGCGGTGACTTTCAGTGAGAAGCACGCGCTCATCCCACCGGGCAGTGCCCGGCATCGCCTCTACTTGAAAGCGTCCCCAGCTGTGCGCTGGCGGGACGGGGGCTGCCCCGCTGGACACACGACCATTGCAGAAGTGTATGCTTGGGGTTCTACGTGTCACCCCAGAGAAAAGTTTACCGCAATGAAGTTACTAGAACTTTGACATGAAAACATTTCAAAGAAACTACTTGGATGTAGTCACGAATTTAAATTTTGTGTCATTCTGAATTATCAACTGGGTGTGGAAAAGGCAGCCGGAAATACTCTTTTCCATGCTCTGGGTCCTGTCAGGATTTTAATCAGGTCCTGGCCAAACCTCTATTGTAACACAGACTGCGTGACTTTTATCTAACCGTGGTGCTGTGTCTCCCCTGGGACAGTCGAACCGGGTGGATGGGGTGGGGGGTGGGTGCGCACAGGGCCCCCCCCAGCGTGTCCTGCAGAGCCTGCAGCTGCATCACTGCTGCTTACTGTCCATCCTTCTGCCAGGGCCTATGCCTTTGGTCTGGACTTTTTAAAAAGACGATCTCAAATCCAGACTGAACAAGAAGATGCTTATATCCACATTTCCTTAGAGTATTTCTGAGGATGGGACTCCCTGGGCCAGACTTGCGCAGCCCAGAAAAAGAAGTCGGAGGCGACTAAGTCACACTGCAATCTGGTGTCTGTAAAGCACCTGAAGGCTGTTTGCTGTTTTCAGCTCTGCACCTGAGAGTCTGCAGGAGAGGTTAATGAGGGAAGCGCAGCCCAAGTGGTGCCCCGACGGCTGTTTTACACGGACCTTGTTCCATGTACAAAACGCACATCGAGTGCTCTCTTAGCTGGAACTCCCTCGAGGAGCTGCAGCAAGGCAGAGTTTGTACAACAGACTGGACCACAGTAAGTCTCAAAGGCTTTACCGCTCCCCAGGGATCAATGACATGTGCGCAGGGAAGAATTTTTAAGACTCCCTGTAACAGTTTCCTGGGAACTATTATTTTCTGATTGGGAAAAGCAATGGTTTTTTTTTTTAAAGTATAGCACATTTGCCAAAATATGCACTGGCTCCCAGCAAGGCAGCGTGCATTGGACAAACACAGTAAAGCGGCTGCAGCACGTACCGCGCCGTGAGGGTCACTGCAGGTGGAAACCCCGGAGTGATGTGGAGCCCGCGTTGCCGTAAAATGGGAAACGCCCAGAACACGAGTGTCACCCTTGCGACTCAGTATCGAGACAGCAAGGCTCTTCGCCAGTGCCTTTATCATGAGCAGAGCCAGCTGTCACCGCGTCCATTCTCTCCCATGGAAAGATGATCATTTTACTCCACACCGCGGTCGGTCGTGCACTCAAACGCCCACGGGGACAAGCCAGGCGGGCCGGCGCAGGCGTCCCAGACGCCCACGTGCAAGAGGGGACCCCCCTGGCTACGGACCGCCCCTGCAGGGGTGCGGGGACCACAAACAAGCTTCCTGAGAAGCCAGGAACTCGACAGCCCTCTGCCCGTCCTGCCACTTTGCCTCAGATGACAGTTTCCGCGTAGGAATCAGCCCAGCTCGGTGGGACCAATGTCTCAAAAGAAGCCGGAAATGCACTCATCCCACAAGCGTGCCGACCGCGTCTACGGGCACTGAGGGCACAGCAGCGAGCAGGGACAGGCAGGGACTCGAGGGACAGAGGCCCCCACCGAGAGACACGAGGGTAACGGATGTGCCAGTGTGAATCTTTGCAAAGAGTGCGAGAGGGTCAGCGTGCGTGTGTGTACAGTTCTAGATGAGGTGACCAGGGATGGGCTCACTGAGAACCTGAAGACGGCGCGGAAGAAAGCAGCAAGGGCGACCCTGGGGAAAGACACGGCCGAGCTGGGAAGATGCGCTGGAGCCCGGGGTCTGCTGACGGGCAGGGGTGAGGCGGGGCCGAGAAGCAGGGGCATCTTACACCCTAACCGCTTCACGTGTTCTCTGCAGAGTTTCAGGTGTGAAACCATGAGTCCCATATGTAGGAAATGTGAGGCTCATCGTTTTCTGGTCTCCATACCTTTAAGACTCTGAAAAATACAACTAACATTTTCGTAAAATGCATTCCAAAAAAAATAGCCATTTTTATCCCAGCCTCATTTCTTCTCAACGCTTCAACGACACCGAAAGTCCGTGACGTGACAGTACTTTTTACTTATTACTGAACCCGTGTCGACATTAGCCCCTCAGAGGCCAAAGGGCAGAATTAAATCCCAGCCAATGTGGGCATCCAGCTGCCTTCATCCAGGGGTCTGTGCACGGTCCGGACCGGCCGCCCTGGGGGCAGTGACCGGCTTGTGCCGGACACACACCTACTCCTGTCTCCCCGTAATCAACGTCAGGCATCTCTCCGGCGAGGGCCGGGCCACGATGCCTGAGGAGACGGTAAATCTAAGTTGCCTGCATCTTCCTGACACAGATCCCGAGCAGCTGGAGGTCTCGGAGCCACGTCTGCAGCCTCCTCTGGGAAGTGTCCGGAACTCCATGCGTGCGATCCGTGCGCTGATCTCAGCCTTGGGACGGGCTCGCCGGGCGACCTCTGCCGTCGCGCTGTCTCAGCTTCTTCCTTAGCAACAGGGCGTGGATTTTCTCCCGGCGTATTTTACGTCATCCTCGCACTCCGTACGCCTTAAATCTCTTCAGGATGCGTTGCAGAATCCATCCATTCATTAAGTATTTACTGAGCGACAGGTATCATTAGGTGCTCAGCACCCATCAGGGAGCAAAACAGAGAGCCCTGGAGTTCTTGTTGTGGCGCAGCGGTAACAAACCCGACTAGGAGCCGTGAGGACCCAGGTTCGATCCCTGGCCTCGCTCAGTGGGTTAAGGATTCCCGTGTGGCTGCGCCTGTGGTGTAGGCCAGCAGCTGTAGCTCTGATTTGACCCCTGGCCTAGGAACCTCCACATGCTGTGGGTATGGCCCTAAAAAGACAAAAAAGAGAGAGATAGAGAGAGATCCCTGCCCTTAGGGAGGAAAGTGCAAATATATACACAGCAAACAGGAAAGAAGCACCTGCTCAGAAGGAGTGGATCTAACCAAGAGCCTAAGAGGAAGTAAGACCTCCAGCCGACGCTGTGAAACTGCTAATTCTCTGCTAGTGCCGGCGTCTCCCACGGGGTCATGCGGACGCAGGCTTGGCAGCTGGCACAGAACCTGTCCTGACGGCCCCGCGCGATGCCTCCTTCTGACCTGCTCCCCAGCCCGCTGGCTCCTGAAGTCCTGGAGCACAAACACTCACAGCAGTGTGGGATCTTTCAACCTTCATTTTCAAAACCTCTAAATTAAAAGTCATAAAAATGAAAGCAAAATAAACAAACCCCACGTAACATGTGGCTGAACTGCGTTCCTCGTGTTTACTCAAAGGAAAGACTATATTAAATCCTGCGATCCGCTGAATGAATAATCACGCGGGCAGAGAACGACGAGGCCCTTGGACGCCAGTTGCTTCCTTTCCTGGATTATTTTAAATTGATATTTTCTTCATCTGTAATCTGAGCCAAACCATATGACCAGTGGAATAATAACGGCATAATCACTGAATCAAGGATCCATTAATCACTGATAATAAATGCTGACAGAAGCCACAGGCCACATCGTGCAGTTACCAAGGAGCTCTGCGAGACGTTCCCACGGCATCGTGCGATACTTTAAATCGATAAACCAGGGCACGATCCATTTCCCTCAAAAACGATCACACTGCTTGATGGGAGGTGGGAGGGAGGGTCTCCACTCTTTCTCTCCCGGGCTCAGGGAAACCTGCATGGGCCTTCTGCAAAAGACGAATGTTGGAAGTGGCCAGGCATGGGCAACGTCCGCACTGTACCCCTGACCCGAATGCTGTTCCCTCTTAGGAACGCCTCCGAGAGCACATCCCAAGGAGAAGGCGGCATCCTCCCACCCCTAAGAAAACTCTGCTCTTGAAAGGGTGCTCTTGTGACAGAAGGGTGCTCTGCAAAGCGACCTTCTTAAGGAGTCATGTTTCCAAGGTTCTGTGCCACTGTCTTCCTGCAATGTGCCCACACCTGGTACCTAGAGCCTAAAGGTACCAAGCATCAGAGCCGGACCCTGGCCGATATCAGAGTCACAGGCGGGGGTGGAGGTGGGGGGTGGGGGGTGTTCTTCCCCAAACACAGGTTCTCAGGTTCAACTTATAAAGAGTATTTCAATAGCTCTGAGATGGAGCTCTGGATGTTGTATTTTTGACAAAGTTTCTGATGCAGTCTACTGATCAATAAATATTTTGGCATCACCAATCCTGAGTGGATAATGTACACTGTGAGAGGCATATAAAATGGCTCCTAGAGATATGAAAAAATGTTTAATATTTCGTATTTCTTTTTATCACTTTCACTTCAATTTTTTTTTTTTGCTGCACCCACAGCACATGGAAGTTCCCAGGCTAGGGGTCGAATCAGAGCTGCAGCTGCTAGCCTATACCACAGCCACAGCCGTGTCTGCGACCTACACCACAGCTCACAGCAACAGCTGATCCTTAACCCAGTAAGCGGGGCCAGGGATTGAACCTTCATCCTCACGGATACTGGTCGGGTTTGTTACCACTGAGCCACAACGGGAACTCCCACTTCCATTTCAATTTTTGAGTTGAATGACTTAGACAAATACGTGGTACAGGATTAAGTGTATGCAGCTTATAAATATATGTATTTGCGTAAGTGCATGAATGTGTGTATGTGGGGTATCCGTTCAAAAATAATCTTTCTGATCGAAAACGTACATTGATCTGGAACAGGAGCCAGCAGGCTTTTCTGTGAAGAGTCAGGCAGGGAATAACGTAAACTTCGCAGGCCACATCCGACCTCTTCCCATATATACCTTCTGTTCTTCTTGTGCAAACTCTCACAAATCCAGTAACTGCCAGTTACATGAGACTTCGTATTCCATGATCCATTTATCTGAAATGTCCAGAGCAGACCAGTCTACAGACGGAAGGGACACTGGGGGTCCCAGGGGCCGGAGGGGCTTGGAGGGCGATCTCCAGCAGGTGTGGGTTTCCTTCCATTCCGCACCTGCTCTGCGAATGCACTAAAACCGATGAATTGTGCGCTTTAAACAGGCGAAGCTCTTATCAGGCTGCATCTGGGCCCCAGGCCACAGCCCCAACCACTCACCTAAGGCCACAGTTCTCAAAGCGCCCCCGGGAACCTCTGCCGGAGGGAGGCCACCCCTGGGAGGGCGCAAGAAGGGGTGCCAGGGGAGGGCGGCTGAGGGGGACACAAGCAGCTGCCCACCCCGGAGGCTACACCTTTTCCAAACCTCCAATGTGAGAAAAAGGTGCTTGGTTAAGCTGTTTTCCAGGATTCCGGAGCTTGCTGTGTGTGCAGCAGCCGTTCCCCCGCAATGCAATTCCCTCGCAGAGCAGGCCGTCCAGGTCAGTCCCCCGCCCAGGCCCTCCGCCTGCTCTGGACGCTCGCTCTGATCTGCACACCCTTCTGTCATCACAGCGTTCTGGGCGCCCGTCCTTCCAGGCCAACCCAACTCAGGAGCCGCCCCTCCACCCGGGTCTCTCTTGGTTCCCAAGACACACACCCCCCCCGCCCCCCGCCACGGGCCTGGAGCGGCCCCCCTTCTCTTCTACCGTCTACTCATCCCACTCGGCCACCTTGCTGTCACGCACTCCCCCAGGGCTCTGCGCTGGGCACGCTCCCACCGGTCAATTCTATCTATAGCGCCCCCCATGCTCCAGGTCTTAAGGACACAGAGAACCCCAGACGATGGAGCAGAAGGGAACTCCAGACCCCTCCCACCCCCTCCTCCAGCAACCTGGCGTCTTCAGCCCGTGTGGCCTAAGGGGCCTCAGCCTTCCATTTATCCCGCGGCCGGAGCAGGCCCTGCTCTCTCCTCCCCCACTTTAATTGACGTATTCCTGGCCTAATGAAAATCAACAAACCCTGAACTCCCTTCTAGAGTCAATGGAGGAAATCAGGGAGACTTAATTAACGGGTGAAATAAGCCCTTTTAAGGAGGATTTATGACCCTTCTGTGTCATGTATTTAAGATAACAAGGTGTTGATAAATTAGGCTTTAGCGGGATAAAGATCTAAACACAGCCCAGCAACAGATTATGAAGTTGTCTTTTATAAACGCACGTCGCAGCAATCAACTAGCTTATTGATTCCTTAATTTGCAAACTGGAGACAAAAGCCTTGCTTTCCAGGGCCTTACTGCTCAACGTCAGGCTGCTTAGCCACCGGCACCCAGAAACCCCGGGTAAAGCTACGGTTCCAGGCCTCGCTGGCCGCACTGCGCAATCTTTCCGGCACCACCGTGGTGGTGCTTGTCCAGCCCGAATAAGCACGGCTCCAGGCAACATGGCCAAGAGGGTTTGAAACAACAGAATCATTTTGCTGATGAGTGATCATTTTCTCCCTGTAAAGGCCAGGAAGCAAATATTGGACATACTGAGGCCAGGCAGCTCCCCCATGGAGAGAATTCTGTAGGAAAATGAACCGTAAGGTAAAGCCTTTGGGATGCTCTACTGCCTGTGGGCTCGGCAAGTGGTGCCCCCAGATCAAGTGGGTGGGGTCACCCTGGGGCACCTGAGCCAAAAAGCACCTTCTCAGGAGTAAGGTTGGACACAAGTACTCACTAGAGACCTCAATTTCTACTTCTGTTCTACCCGGAATTGTTCTCTGGAGGCAGAAAGGTGGTAAACACTTGAACTGGGGCATAAAGGAACCTGAGTAGGCGCATAAGCGCAGCACCTTCCTCTAATGGGGGCACCTCTGAACGAGCGCTTAGTGGGCAGCCACCTGCCGGCAGCACTCGCAGGCCTGGAGCCCACCCCACCCAGTGGCCGAGGCACAAAGCCTGAGTGCTGCCTTCCTAAAAAGAAAAGTAGGAGAATTACACATGGTCCAGAGGGAAGCCAAACCAGGCTAACTTCCAGCCCGTGGAAGCTGAAAGCCTCTCTGTGCTACAGGAACAGGGCCTTCAAATAAACACCCTGAGAGCAGCTCTTTTGTCCTGCAGGCCCCTCAGGGGTCTGGGACCAGCAGAACCCGGACCCCCAGGAACAAAGAAGCTGCATCCTGGCCGGTGCTTCTGTAACAATGGGGGCAGGAGTGGGGGCAGCAAAGGAAACCGGCTTCAGGGACTTCGGGGAGGTCAGAGATCAGGTGGGTGTGGAGGCTGGACCCTCTCGTGTCCAGGAGAAAGCTGAGCTTCAGCGTCTTGTTCAACTGCACAGTGAGGAAACGTCCAGAACAGGAGGACCTGCCCGTCTTGGGATTCGGTTCTGCTGCCCGGGTTGGCCGTCACCGGAGTGGGCCTTGCTCCGCACTGGGATTAAAAGCTGCCTCCTGCACCACGCTGGGCTCCAGCTGCCTGCCGTGAAGACCGAAGATGAGGGGATGGAGGCCGGGGGTGGGGAGCGGAGCAAGTGGGAGGCGGCAGCCCCCCCCCCCCGCAGCACAAGCGTTTCCACAAGGCCGTGTCTCACCCGCGGATCTGACGTGGCCCTGCCCTGGGGAGCCATGCTTTTCAAGTTAACCTTGAACCTTGAAAGAGAGCCGGGGGAGGACCTGCTCGCCAGAGAAGCCCTTAACGTGCAGCTGCAGCCGGGCTCGGCTGGGGCAGGGACACAAAGCAGGTTTTGTCCCCAGCCCTGCACGGGCCGGCGGGCGTGAGTGTGGAAAAGCGGCTGCTGGCTGACAGACCGGGGCCCCAGCGATGTGGCGGCCCCTGTGACAAGGTGTCTCTGACAGCGGCCCGTCCTGGTCCCACGGGGAAAGCGGATCTGAGACCTGCCCCTCCCAGGAAACACCTCCACATGCGGCTGCTTCGCAGATGCTCCCCCACCCCGACCCTGACAAGCCCCTCCTCCGTAACCCAGAGACAGTCATGCCATCCAGCGTGCACGGACCAAAGGACATTCAAGTGAGACGTGACACGTGCGTACTCTGGCTTAGCAGAGGCCAAGGGGCTGGGGTCCCCCGGGAACCCAGCGGGTCCTGGCCTCCGAGGGCGTGTCCCCCTCCGAGTGGCCCCAGTGCTCCTTACACCCGAGGAGAGCACAGACCCCATCCCAGCCTCTCCCCGCAGAAGGGGACGGGGGGTAGGGCCTGGCCGCCAGGCCACAGGGGGCACGTGAGCAGGGGCTCCGCAGCGGTGCTAGTCCAGCGCTAACGCTTGGCAACTGGTTAGCAAGGAGCCAGGGCATCGTGCTGCCTGGCGGATGCCTACAGAAAACGGAACTTCAGATGCGTGGTACCGAGAGACGGAACCACTGTGGCGGTGAAAACAGCTCGGTTCCGTTCGGGACACGTATCAGGAAACAGTCCTATGAGCGTCTGACGAGCTGCTCAGAAAGGACGGCACGTTACCGCGACCGCAGGGGTCACAGCACCGTGGCGTTCGTCATCGGTACCGTCGCGACGCCCGAGAGCCCCGAGCCCCGCGGTTTGAAAGGAAAACCTACCGGCCTTGAGAGCAGCAAAGGCTGCGGAGGCGGCAGCGAAGGCGGAGGCGCGAGCCGAGCGGCGGGGCTCGGGCTCCGGCTCTGAGGCGGGAAGAGGACGACGGCCTCCGTCCAAAGGCACGTCCACTTCTGCACAGAACTGGGCACACGCGCGAGCCTCTGCACGCAGAAGGCCTCCTACAGAAGCGAGCGTACATTGGGGAATAACGCCTACAAGACCGCTTCGACACCTGCCCAAAAAAGGAATAAACAAAGAAATGAAAGCTGGGGCGCACGGCGCCGCAAGGAAAGGGCCACACGTTGCAATGGCAACGGTCATCTCGGACAACTTAATTAGGCCCTTCCGCCCAGGCGACTCCTGCAGAGACATTCTGACACCAAGGCCACCTTGCCTGGGCTTGAGAAAAGCACAGCACTGAGCTTTCAGCTTTTAAATCATCATCCACTAACATGCGCTAGAGACAGCTGGTCCTACCCGAGTCTCCCCTTCCCATCGGTGGGCCTGAGCCCGGGGGGGGGGGGAGGGGGGGGGCAGGGAGGTGGGGTCTGGAGCGCGAGTAAGGCTCAGGGTGTCTGATGAGCATACCGCTCAGGCATGTCTTAAGAGACAATTTCAGGAGTTCCCACCATGGCACAGTGGGCCAAGAACCTGACTGCAGCAGCTCAGGGTTCAATCCCCAGCCTAGCACAGTGGGTTAAAGGATCCGGTGCTGCCGCAGCTGTGGCATAGGTCAAAGCTATGGCTCAGTCCCTAGCCTGGGACCTCCCATATGCCGCCTATGAAGCCATAAAATTGAAAAAAAAATTTTACACCTAAACAAGACTTTGCAAAAACACACAGACTTGGAGACTCCCAGAAAAGTTTCCGGTGGGAGGTAGAAACAGCAACTGAGGGTACAGAGCGCGGAGACCAAGCGCGTTGGGAGGAAGCGTCCCTCGGCACAGGGACCACGCGACCACAACTGAGCGTCGGTCCCCACGGCGCGCCACGCCTGCAGGCCACCTCACCATGGAAGGGACACCACTCCGCATTCGGGTAAGACACCCCCACAACCAGTGAGGTGTCTTTCTGAAGGACCTGAGATAACAGTGGGAAATCACGACAGAAGGACTTCAAGTTTTAGGAGAAGGAGGAAGAGGACAATCAAAACGCTTCACGGGCTGGAAAGTCGTGTGTGCGCTTCGCTTCCGTGCTGCCACCTGCTCTGCTGAACTTCAACAATCACCACCTTGATTAGAAAACACCTAAGGAGTTCCTGTCGTGGCGCAGCGGTAACAAACCCCACCAGTATCCATGAGGACACGGGTTCAGTCCCTGGCCTCACTCAGTGGGTTAAGGATCTGGTGTTGCCGTGAGCGTGGTGTAGGTTACAAATGCGGCTTGGATCCCGAGTTGCTGGGGTGCAGGCCGGCAGCTGCAGCTCCGATTCAACCCCTAGCCTGGGAACCACTGTATGTCGTAGGTGCGGCCTTAAAAAGACAAAAAGAAGGGAGGGAGAGAAAGAGAAAGAAAGAAAGAGAGAGAGAGGGAGGGAGGGAGGGAAGGAGGGAAGGAAGGAAGGAAGGAAGGAAGGAAGGAAGGAAGGAAGGAAGGAAGGAAGGAAACGAACGCCTTAATATCCCAGAGCAGGCAGAGATCGAGATGTCAGAAATGACCCACCCAAGTCATTCTGGACCCCCTGCGTCCCTTCACGCCCCATAGCTGACCCACCCCAGGCCCTCAAGGCCCCCTCCATCCCCCCACCCACCCTGTGTGGCCAGCCACCACCACGGGAAGTCGGCATCTTCTCCACAGCTCACAGCCTAAGCCCACACGGAAACGGATTCGGACTGACGAGACTTGCCAGCTGAGATGCTCCCTGACAACGTCCAGCTTCGCTGAGCGGAGCCTGCGTTCCGACGGGAGGCCCAGGCCACCTGGAAGGAGGTGGGCTTCGGAGCCTGGTTTGAGAACTGCTCACCTGTCCCGTCCCTCGGCGTGTCAATGCGACTCGCTAACTCTCAAAGCCTGCTGGTGCGCTGCCTGCTTTGTGCTGAGGGCTCTGCCTGCATCCGGACGCCAGTGAGCTGCACGCACTACCCACCACACAACTCGCTCCAGGCGTCCCTTGGCGCTCTGAAGCCCGAGGGGCGGGATGGAGCTGAGTTCCGGGGTCTGAGCAGCCTTGCGGCCCCGCGGATGGCACCTGCCGTCCTCCGCAGCGGGCTCTCCTGGCTTCACAGGTCTGACCTTTTTCCTAACTGATGTGCCCACACCCCTGATTCAGTGACTTAACAGAGCCCTATGACGCTCGGCTAATCCAAGAAATTTCACACGAGTACGCGGTGTATCTCACAGGACTGCAGCGCTCCTGCCCGCATTTTTACCGCAACAGTCTTAACACCCTGAAAAGCTGGGTGGAGGAAGAGAGAACCACGGACGGCCAGCCAGCCAGACGGCAAGCGGGCAGGGCAGCACCGCCCCACAGCCACCTGCACTGTCCACGGCAGCGAGCGCATGGGCAGACCACCAGCAGAAATGCGTCCCCTGCCGCAGGCTGTCGCGTGGACAGCCTGGCTTAAACACAATGTCCTATTAAAATTAACCTCCCTGTTTCTTTTTGCTCCTTTACGTGGCTACCAGACAATTTTAAACTACATGCCACTCACACTGTATTTCTATGGGGCACTGCCAGCCTGGCCGCTTCCCTAAGACGTAAAACTAAAGCTGTTTTCTGTGCAGCATGTTGTCCACACAGGAAAGGCCATCTTTGATGGGAACACCTCCAGTGTTTTCATGGTGAAATACGTCTGTTGATTTCAGATAGATTTTTGTCATTTGCGATGTCTTTAGCCTGTATCTTTTTTTTTTTTTTTTCCCCTGTTTTTTGGCCTTTGTTAGCTTTGCAGTTCAATTAGGAACCCACTGTCTCACCACTTTTTGGTGCTCTCCCAACATTAAAATTACTTATTTCAAGAATTATCTATTCACTTAAAGGCTTATAAAACCACCTAGAAAAAGAGACTTTGTGAATATGTATGTGTGTATATAACTTTCAATATATTTTTATGTATTTTACATATTTTTCTTGAATCAGTATTAATAATTTACATAATTTATATTTTCCTGACATTCATCTCCCTCATTTTTCAGATCTTCCATCATATCGTGTGTGACAAAATAGTTGAATAAAGCAATACTAGCCAACTCTTTTTCTGACACTTTTTTCATACTTGTTGGGGACAGTGATAAAGAAATACGGGCAGGGATTACAATATTAAAAGCATCCTCCCAAATCCACCACATTCCTTAGATGAAACGGCGATTGCGGAGTCAGTTTCACATGTAAGCAAAGATCTTTGCATATACTCTGGCCTGTGTGGGGCTCCCAGACGTGCTCACACACACACAGGAATTACTGGGAACTCTGACTGTAAGAGAACAAACTTCACTTTTCAGTTATGCTTGGATCAATTCCAGACAGTAAAAAATCAGAAGCAGCCTGAATATATACTAAAACCAATACCCAATTCACACACTAGATTACAGTCTCGTTGCAGAGGACCTCTGGTAAAATCCACTAGAACTCAAATCTTCCGGCAATTCTCCTTAGATGATCTTGCATGGTTCGGACTGTACTAAAATTTGAACACAAAGCTCCCTGCAAACTCAAACAATCTAACTTTACAAAACAATGAACTGGCCCAATGGGAAGAGGGCAGGGTTACCAGGTCCCAGGGGGCCATTGCCTTTACAAAGCCATTGCCTTTACAAAGCCAATTTAGAATTCCTCTGAAGTAGCACATTGCCCGGTGTGATTTTTTTTTTTTTGTTTTAACTGAATTATATCCAAGTCATTCACATAATTTTTAAGAGGAAAATCACTATGTAAATATTGAATATTTTCAAGCGCACTGTGACTTTCTTTCACTACATGCAGTTTTAGAAACCTGGGCATCAAAGCTTGACAAGCGGACACTGGACACTCCAGACACTGGCAGGTGAAGGTGCCCCGGCCATAAGGTACAAATGCTTACGTCATCGCGTTCACACTGAATAACGACACCGCGCTGGCAGGTACAAAACTCACACGGCTCGTAACCAAGAGGTCAAGACTGACACTTTCTCACCTACTGATATTAATACTGTCTGACGGCCAGTAGTCAAGAACTAGTTCAAACTGCCGAGACCAAGCAACTAGCCTGGTAAACCTTTTACGTCCTGGAGAAGGGGTCTCCGCTCCCTGCGGTCACGAGAACACGGCGGCCTGGGAGTCCCGGGAGACCACTGACCTTGCCTGCCTTCCGAGGCACAGAGCGCTCAGCCCCGCCGCGCAGCGCAGGGCTTACCCCGCACCGCACGCCACGCGCTGCACGCGTCACCGCCGAGGGAAAAGAGGGCTCTCTCCCCAGGGCACCGACAACCTCTGAAACCCCCAGCGCCATCAAGCGGACCCCTCAGGGGTCTACTTAATATGACCTCAAGTAAAGCTCAGGAACCCATCGAGCCGTTCCTCCCCATACTGTTTGCTTTCGAGAGTGTGTTGGCTGTTTCTACTCCTTTGCATTTCCACGTACGGTTTCGAATCAGCTTACGGGTTTATGCACACACACTTGTTGGACTCCTTACAGATGATCGAGAGATGAATTAGAGGAGAATCCGTGTCTTAAGGAGAGACTTTACCACCGTCTCTAATGGCCTCTCAATATTTTTTCCTATTGTGATACTGTGTATTTTTTATGACATCTGGCATTTTCCTGCTGTTGTCAACAGTATCTTTTTAATACTCTCTTGGCTGTCTGTCCCTGTTGTAACAGAAACAAAACCGATTGTATTCGAAGCATTAACTTTGTATCTAGCAACCTCCTGCTATGGCCCCAGTGTCTGTGTTCCCCAAATTCACCTGTGGAAGCCCTGACCTCGGGCATGACGGCCTCTGGAGGTGGGGGTCAGCGGAGGTCGCGAAGGCCCTCATGTGGGATCCCTGTTTTTACAAGAGACAACACAGATCTTTCTTCATTCCCGCCATGTGGTCTGCGAGCCAGGACAAGAGCCCTCAGGAAGCAAATCCACGGGAGCTGAGACGTCCCAGCCTCCAGAGCCGTGAGACCGTGCATTTCCGCCGAGTATGTTGTTATGAGAAGCCAAGCTAGGTCAACGAGAATTACTTACTAATTCTAAAAGTTTATCTATACATTCTTCTGGACTTTCCTTTGTCCACACCCACGTTCATCTGTAAGCAATAAGGGAGATTTCCGCCTTTCCGAACTGCGATTTTAATTGTCTGGGTTTGGAGTTACCTCTGTGCCTCACTGCACGGGCTGCAGCCCCACGAGAATGTCAAACAGGACGCGACTGCGAAGCCCCCCATTTCCGGAACCAGAAGGATCTTCGTAATTAAGCACAGTGTTCTTTGCCCACTTTTTTAGCTATGCCGTGCTAGGCAGACGAAAGGCCCCCACAGCCGTCCGTGTCCCGGGACCAGGACCCTGTGCGTGTGTAACACCTCACAGCACGTGGGGTTGAGCTCGGGCTTCTGTAAGGATGAGAGTCCTGGATGAGCCCCACATGATCACTAAGGCCCTTTTAAGGGAAAGAGGGCTGGGAAGGTGGAGCTGTCCTGAAGAAGCAGAGGGTGGAGGGACGCTGGGCCACAAGCCAAGGAATTCAGGCGTCTCTAGGAGCCGGGAGGCAGGAAAATAAGTTCCCGCCTAGAGCCTCCAGAGGACCACCGCTCTGCTGACCCACCTTGGACGCCTGCCCTCTGAACCGTGAGGTCAGGCGTTTATCATCACTTATGTCGTTGCCATAAGTTTGTGACCACTTGTGACAGCAGCCGCAGGAAACGGACGTCTACACAGCAGCACATTTTACAAGTCCCGTTATTATGAAATATTTTTCTCCTTTGTTTAAGTCACAGGGTAAAATAGAGATTGATCTTCAAATGTTAAATACTTGCATTCCTGAAAGGGACTCAACTTGCTAACAGCCCGTTACTCCTATTACACATTGCTGGCTTTGGTTTGCAATTGTTTTGTTTACACATGTTCTCATGAAAGGTCACCGGGGAGTGTGGTCTGTAACACCCCTTTCCAGCAAAGTCACACTGCTTCCTAAAATGAGCCGGCCCCCACCTCCACCCCAGAGGAGACGGGCGCCATCTGTCTTGCCCCAAGTGTGCATCGAGGCACCTGATGTGCTACGTGGCTCGCGTGAGTTAACCATGCCCGCTCAGCGCCTCTGGGTTCGCACACGCCCCTGTCTGCCTCTAGTTATAAGGAACGTAGCCTACAATTTCCTACTGTGGTCATGAGTTTGTGCACCTTCCCTTTTATTTGGTCAACTTCGACTCTATAGAGTTGATGCAAGGTTGTTACGTGCAGACAAATTTAGAATTGCTACCACTGCCTGCAAACTGAACCTTTATTATTATAAAGGGAATATATTTGCAGCAGAGGTTTTGCCCGAAAGCCTCATTTTTGGGGGCACATATTTAGAAAGACTTCCCAAAGAGTTAAGATCTAAGCTGGACATTCAAAGATGAGAGGGAATCTATTACATATGGGGGGCGGGGGGAGGGCAGGGAAGTTCCAGGGAGCAATGAGAAGGTCCCAGAAACAAGGGAAAACAGGGCTCTTTCAAGGAACTGAAAATCTTCGGTGATCTAAAATCTGTTTGCAAGAACAGCAGCCTCCAGCCTCCACCCCTCCCTCGCAGGCCGCCCAAGTTCTAACTTTGTTGGGTATTCACTCTGCTGTGCGGTCAGGAAACACACTGTCTGGCTTGAGAAGGTAAATCAGATTGCTGCGAACCAATTATGATCATTCTATTTCCCTGGCCAAGGAGATATGAGGAAACGCCAGGAAAAGGTTTTCCCCTCCAGTACACATTCATGGACGGAAACCTGGATGTCTGGAGCTATAGCAACCATTTTGTGACAATGAGGGCACTAGCCCTAGAAGCAAGTTAATTCGATAAGGCTGCTGGGCCAAAAGATGGAAAGAGGTCTGTCCACCTTCTGTTGACACCGCTGACCTGGCCCTGTGCCCAGACTTCCTGTTATGCAAGTTTAAACACTTTTCATTGTTCAGGGGACTTGTATTGGGTTTCTGCTCCTTGCAGCTGATGCATCCTGTTATACCACCTCTTGATTTTTTTTTTAATCCCTAGTTTCAGATGACAAGAGACTGCTGAAAATTTTCCAAACTGAATAATCTTTATAAAGGATTTTTTTTTTTACTTTTCCTTAAAACACTGATGTACATATACATTTTATGATAGTCTAAAATATTACATTTATTTTTTTACAACATTATCATAAAAAATTACCATTCCATAATCCTCAAAAATTCATAGTCTTACAGGGATACAGGGATTCTTTCTGAAACAAAGTTTCCAGGTCTGGTCACAATGAAGTGGAAATACAAAGAATTGAGAAATAATCCATAAAAGTGAGTATGAGTAAACCCCAGGAACACACACGCATTCACACAGGAATGTAGGCTAACATGCGGCATTTCACACCACTTTGGGCTCTAATGGGCTTTTCTGTGATTTCCAACAAATTAGGAAATATAAAAACGAAGTCAAGTTGTTTTAAATTTTTCATAATGTTTCACATCCTCACTTATATCTGTTAACTTTTTATAACTGTCCCATCAAATACTTGTATCAAAATAGTTCAAACTTGAGAAAATTATGGGAGAGAGGGACACACATTTCTAACCCAATAAGGCAATTACTCAACAGACTAAAATTTCACAGCACATAGTTTTAAGAAGGAGATTAAATACACTAAGAAAGCGAATTTGTTCAGGTTCAACATGATCAAGCAAAAAAAAAAAATCTTGATTTTTATATTAATCACAAAACAACTCAATTTAAAATACATCTACTGGGAGTTTCCGTCGTGGTGCAGCGGAAACGAATCTGACTAGTATCCATGAGGATGCAGGTTCGATCCCTGGCCTCGCTCAGTGCGTTAAGGATCTGGCGCTGCCGTGAGCTGTGGTGTGGGTCACAGACGAGGCTCGGATCCCGCATTGCTGTGGCTGCAGTGCAGGCTGGTGGCTGTAGCTCCGACTGGACCCCTAGCCTGGGAACCTCCTTGCGCCGTGGGTACGGCCTAAAAGGACAAAAGACAAAATACAATCCTTCTGTTGATGACTCTGCATTGCCAATTATCGAAGCAAAACAGTCAGAGTTCACCTTTTCCATGATTATACAATTTCTACAAGCACGAATTACTTCTGCTTATGCCTCCATCCGTGGAATTACTGACCGGCCAGAGCTTTTACACCTGATTTGTGGGAACCAATTAGTTTCTTACTTATTAGTAAATCAAATGTTTTCATACATTTAAAAAAATTTAATTTCTACAAGAAATACATCAAATGTGATCACTCAGAATTCAGAATAAATTATACTCATGAAAGAAACCAAAGTATCAACAGTACATTCAGGTCTCAGGAAAATGAAACAAGAGCTGTAAACCCCCATTCCAGCACACTGAAAATCAGAAATCTCACTGTCTTCCCAAAGGCAAAATGTAGCCTTTAAACATGTCTCCATCACAAGAAACATCTGCAATATGAAAAAGTAAGCAGCCCTGGGAGTTCCCGCTGTGGCTCAGCAGAAGCGAATCTGACTAGCAACCATGAGGATGCAGGTTCGATCCCTGGGCTTACTCAGTGGATTAAGGATCCTGTGTTGCTGTGGCTGTGGTGTAGGCTGGTAGCTATAGCTCTGATTTGACCCCTGGTCTGGGAACCTCCACAGGCCGTGGGTGTGGCCCTAAAAAGACCAAAAAAAAAAAAAAAAAAAACCAGCCCAAAGGAATTCTCTTACAAAGAAAGAAAAAATGCCTACTTTCTGAACTGCTTGCAGATAGTAACTATAAACTCTGGATAATATCAACACAACAGCACACACCTGCTAAGATATTTGAGAGCATCCAAAAGCAGATTCTGGAGGGGAGCTGACACTTGAAATAAAGAAATGACTCTAAGTGACTTTCCTGTCTGCCATCGATTCTAGCCTGAGGGCAGGCTCCCACTGTACCACGCAGAGGCAGCGGAACTTCCAGAAACCCCACCGTTTCACTGCCTTGAAGAACCAAGAGCCAGAGGTTAGAGCGACGACTGGCAACGAGGTTGGCAGGGACAGGTGACCCCAGAAAAGACAGAGAGAAGACACTGCACAGCTTCCTGTAGAGCAGCCCAAGCCTCGCGCCGGCCTGTAAACTAGGACACGACCGAAGGAAAGGCGCTGTGATTTGAACTCCTGCTTACGGTCTGAGCCGTCCACGTCCATCTTCTTTTCAAAAACAAAACCAATTAACACCCTCGGGAGGGATGTAAGGGAATCCAGAAAGGAGACGCTTACTAAGGTGGATGCTGAGACGGCCCTAGATGCTGACATTAACCGCCACTGTATCTCTGACCAAGGACATCTAGGAAAACACTCACCGCGAAAGAAAGGAAACCTCTTTGGAGAAATGGAACTTATGTCCTAAAATAGAACCAAATAAAAATTCTAGAACTAAGTCATCCTGTGGAGACTAAAGGGGCTCCGTGAAGCAGCAGGTGACAGGGGAGCGTGGGTGGAGTGCAGACACGGAAAAGGAGTGATGGGACCTGGGAGCTGAGCAAAGCTACTGGACCAATGAAAAGACAGACAGCGGGCGCTACAAAAGTGTCCCTGCAGTTGGGCTCCCAGAGAAAGAAAACAGCCAGAATAAATCACCCCAACAGGGGAAACGTCATTACTCCCGAGATCCGCAGAGCTCAGCAAACACCGGCGTGGACAAACACAGAGAGAAGCACGCCGAGCACGGCAGTCTGCGAACCAGAGACAGAGACCCCCCCGTCGCCTGGCCCCTTCTGTTCCTCGACAGGCTGGCCCGGGTGTGACCATCTGGTGCAATCTTGCCTCCAAAACGTCACATTATTTTCCCTCTTTCTCCACCATCTCATCCCTCAGCCTCAGGTCAGGCTAAGCTGCTGATGGGCTGGGGCCATTCACTTGGGGTTACGAGACCAAGACACTAAACCCCAAATGGAGAAACAAAACCGAAAAGCTCAGGAAGGCAGGATGAGGGCGGTGTGGAACCACCGGTACACAAGCGGGAAAAAGAAAACAACACAAATTTTAATTAAGTGAAACTCACCGACCGCGTCAACAGTAGGGCACTACCTACCCAAGAAGCCAGTGTCATTCCAGCCATACGGACAAGCAGACTCTGGGGGAGGGAGGACAGGTCACCCCCCGCCACCCCGCTGGCCGGTGAGCTGCCCCCATCAGGGCAAGCAGGGCCCGCCCCAAGGGAAGCAGGTTTCACGGAGAAGGACCAGGCTGCCCCTGCAGCCTCAGCCCAGGCCTGCGGACAGCTGGAGAAGCGCCACGGTGGCTCACTCGGAATAAAGGCAGAGCTCTGCAGCGACGACCGCATCTGGGGAAAGCCCAGTAGGAGAGAAAGTCAGTGTTTTTCACTCCTGAGGAAAAGGCTAAAGGCAGAGGCACAGGAAGAAACCCTCAGACAGAGCCGTCGGAGGGCAGCACTGTCCTGAAAGGCGTGAGCCCGACCCCCCGCATCCAGCACAGCTCCCCCCAGGGCCGAGTCACTGGAAGGGGCTGGGGAGAGTCTCGGAGGCCAAGCTCACTGCCAGGGAGAGACCAGCACAGGGCCAGGGAGGGTCCCCTTCTCCCAACACTGTCAGGAAGGTCAACTCCCGGACAGCCCGGCCCTCGGCTCAGGATAACACGGGAGCAAATTAACAGTGACACGAAAGGAAGCCCATTTCTAAAAGGTCTGTGGTTGTTTTACGATCTTCAGCGATTCACTTGAAAAAGCACTGACCGAGAACCCCCCTTCCCGGCTCCATTCTAGAAGGCACCGCAGACACAGGCTCGGCCTTTGGGGACCTTACACGTGGGTGAGGGCAGAAGGACAAGGAACAGGTGACTGCGTCAAGGACACCGAAGGCACGATAACGGCGAGTGCGACGGAGAAACACCAAAGCAGAGGAGGGGCTGGGGAGCAGGGACACCTCACTGGGAAGGTGACCCTGGGCCAGGACCCCGGACGAGGAGGCAGGCTGTGCAGGCGCCTGGATGAAGGGGCAGCAGGAGGGGCACGGCCGGCGTGTCCAGTGCCCCTGAGGAGGCCAGAGCGGCGGCACCCGGGCTGCAGGGGAAGCGGCAGGGGACGAGGGTGCGGTGGGCCTGCAGAGCCTGGGAGACACGGCCTTCCCGGGGACTTACAGCGCAGTCCTGAGCCCCAGCCGCAAGCCCCGTCCTCAGCCGTCACCCGGGAGACCATGCTGGCGTCCTGGAAAGAGGAAGGCGCTTCCTGCGGAGGCAGCTCCCCAAATCGGACTTCTGGTGGAGCGTTTGTGACTCTAAAGAGCGACGTGACACGCTGATCCGTCTGAAAGACCCCAGGTGGTTACCAACCCACGTTCGTGAGCCCGCATCTCTGCCGGGACGCTTGCCCCAGCCCCAAAGAAACGAGGGGGACAGATGACGGAGGAAGACGTCGATGCGGTTTACACGCCATCTCGCTCGTACCCTCGCAGGACACGGAGGCCTTCCACGCTGCCCGAGCAGCGAGCTTTGACTTCGACACCTGGGCGCTAAGCCAGTGCCAGGCGGTGGCCTTGGGTCAGGACCTGCCGCGAAGAGTTTGGCAGCTGAATAAAACCGACAGCTCAGGGGTAATCATTCATGAATATTCTCTTGCCCACGATTATGCCTAAATCAGCACAAACGACGCTGAGAGCATCCAGCCAGCAATACCCCTGTGGCTGGCCCTGAGGTGTTTCCACAGCCACCAGGCCTCAAGCCCAGGGGCCGGGGACTGTCCCAGGGCCCCAAAGAAGCCTCTCCCTCGTGCACTGAAAGGGGCAGGGGCCTGTGGGGTGGAGACCCGGGGAGTCTGAAAGGTCCCGGGCAGCAGGCACCTCCTGGCCGTCTCCACCTTCCAGAGACATCGCCTACGTGTCAGGGCCCTTGCAGAGCCGAACGGGACGCACAGGTCCAATTCGGGGGGGGGGGGGGGGGGGGGGGAACACACTGTGACTGTGTTGTGGGTGCTCTGCCCGGTTAGCCTAGAACATTTGCAGCTGACACACAATGAGGAAGACCACATGCAGACGAAAGGACAACGCAAAAGGGTACAGGCAGCCCTATGCGCACAGCGGCACTATTCACAACAGCCAAGTCACGGGAACAGCCTAAATGTCCAGTGATAAATGAAGGGCCTCTGACGACGAGGTACACAGACATAATGGAATACTACTCAGTGATAAAAAAAGAGTGAAATAACGCCATTACATGGCTCAGTGGGTAAAGAACCCAACTGGTATCCACGAGGATGCAGGTTCAAGGGTTAGGGATCCAGCGTTGCTGTGAGCTGCGGTGTAGGTCACGGATGTGGCTCAGATCTGACATTGCTGTGGCTGTGGTGGAGGCCGGCAGCTGCAGCTCTGATTCAGCCCCTAGCTTAGGAACCTCCATATGTCAAGGGTGTGGCCCTATAAATAAATAAATAGAGATTCTCATACTAAGTGAAGTCAGTCAGACAAAGGCAAATGCCATATGATATCACTTATATGTGGAATCTAAGATATGACACAAATGGACTTATCTGCAAAAGAGAAACAGACTCACAGACATGGAGAGCAGAGCCGTGGTTGCTGAGGGGGAGGGGATGGGCAAGGGCCGGGAGTCTGGGGTTGGCAGACGCAAACAGTGATATACAGGACGGATAAACAAGGTCCCACTGCACAGCCCAGGGAATTGTATTCAGTATCCTGTGACAAACCGTAGTGGACAGGAATAATATGTACGTGTATGTGTGTGTAACTGAGTTAGACATAATTTTATATATATATAATTGAATAGTTAAATCACTTTGCTGTGTAGCAGAAATTAACATAACATCATAAATCAACTATACTGCAATAAAAAACTCAAAACTTTCAATAAGGAGGAAGGATTCCTAAGCCGAGGACACGGTCAAGCACCAGCTCATCTTCAGAACAGGGCAGCAGCCTGAGTCTCAAAGCTGTTCGGAGAGATGGGCCCCGGTGGGAAGGGCCAGCCAGGGTCGGGCAGACTGCAGTTTCACTTCCCAGCATGGGGTGCGCGGGGCCTGTCGACAAACCTTCCGGGCCTTCGCGTCTTTCTTACCTATGAAATGAGAGTATTCTTGCTCCTCCTCACTTGTATGGAGACATCACACACAAAGCCCGAGGCTCCCAGTAACTGTAGTTATCACCCCCAGTTTGCTTTAGGTCAGATTCCGGGTAGATCCCACAGACACGGACTGAGCCCCAGGGAGCCGGGCGCACAGGCCGTTACACAAGCCCAGGGCCAAAGTGTTGGGACGACAGAGATTGTTTTTTTTTCTGATTCACTGCTACCTTCCCCTGCAGAGCACAAAGTACGGAACTTAAAATACTGAATATGTATCTTCTTTGATTGGAAGAGAAAAAGGAAAAATGTTTTAATAAACTTAATAAAGTTGGGAACGGGAGTTTCCAGGTAATTCACTGGGTTAAGGACTCAGCATTCTCACTGCTGTGGCTGGAGTCGCTGCTGTGTTGGAGGTTCGATCCCTGACGATCCCTGACCTAGGAACTTTCGCATGCTGCAGGCGAGACAAAACAACAAAAAAAAAACACTGACATCAGCCTTAACTTCTGTATCAATTCCTGCTCTAAGAATAGACCCTAATACTTCCTCTTTTTTTTTTTTGGCCACACCCACAGCATGCAGAATTGAACCCACACCACAGCTGTAATCACACAGGATCCTTAACCTGCTGAGCCACCAGGAAACTCGGACCCTGATACTTCCAATAACCAATAAGAAAGATCTCTAATCTCTTTAAGAATTCATTTGCCCCAAGGGCTAGAAATGTCTTGCTATGTTTTTCAAAGTGCAAGTAAATACATATCCATATGTGGAACTTAAAAGACCAAAAAACCAAAAGGCACAAATATTCACAACCATAAACACAATGGTTATGCTTCTCATCACGGGAAATATGCCAAACAAACAAAAACAAACTGCAACAACTGCTACGAGTAATGCTAGTACTACCAACACAATCAAACGCTAATAGCTACCAATATAGAAAATGTTTCAGAAAACATGACCCTGCGGCTAAAACCCGGCGGGCACGTTCCAAATTCAATCAAGGAGCTGATGCCACAATGGCTGCCAGAGACGCGCACGGGGACACAGTCCCAGGGGACAAGGCCTGGAGCCCGGTGCTGCCACAGCCCTGAGCAAAACCCCACCTGTCTGAGGTCACACCACTTGGGCCACTTCCAGGAGGAGACAACAGTCACTTCTGTCGCTGTCAAAGGCTCAGAGAAGCAGCGGGAGTCCTCCGAGCACAGCAATAAATACAACGCGTTAAGGCCCCTGACGCCACTGGTCAGAAACAGCCGTGGATTGACAGATGCTCCAGTATCACTACAGGCCCAGGTGGCAGGCCAACTGAGTTCTATAAATAGGTCAAGGTTAGGGGAGGCGGCTGCTGCGGGTCCTCGGAGCTGCCCGGAGCGCTGGGCGGGGCCTCGGGGACGTGGGGAGGGAAGGAAGGGGGTACGTTTCCTCGAGGGAGGAAGAAAGACTTACGTTAAAAGGAGACAAGTTCTCCAGAATTAAGACTGAGAAGCGTCTCTGCACACCTAAATTCAACACATGCAAAACTTCTCCAAAAGAGCTAACTAGCAATACCGAAGGCTGCACGAAGAGCAGAAAGCCTGAGACTGGAAAAGTCTATCACGTGGCAGATAAAAAAGATCACTCAGAAGTAACCGATGCCCGCCAGATCCTAGGCACTTAGGAGCCTCTGCGGATAGATGCTTATTGACTCAATTTACCTGAAGCAACAAGCTCACATTCTCTTTTTTTAAATACCCAATTGACAATCACAAAACGCCATGTTAGGAGTTCCTGTTGTGGCTCAGCAGGTTGAGAACCTGACTAGTAGCCATGAGGATGCACGTTCGATCCCTGGCTTTGCTCAGTGGGTTAAGGATCAGGTGTTGCCGTGAGCTGTGGTGTAGGTCGCAGACGCGGCTCGGATCCCTCATTGCTGTGGCTGTGGGCGTAGGCGTGGCAGCTACAGCTCTGATTAGACCCCTAGCCTGGGAACCTCCGCATGCCGCAGGTGTGGCCCTAGAAAAGACAAAAAGACAAAAACCAAAAAGCAAAAAAACCTCAAGTGTAGGGGAGGATGTACATAAGTTATTGGCAGCCTCTGGACTCACTGCCCAGCCCCATCCCTCCTTCTTCTCCCCACTCCCCCCGCCCCACATAGCAAACACCTGCCGAGCAGGGGCAACGTCCACTCACCCTCGGCAACCCTCCCTCCACCTACAGCCGCTCTGGAGAATCTGACCTTCCAGATTCTCCCAATAACACCCAATACTGGGGGCACTGGATGCACCCCAATGACCCAGACCCCGCTGTTAGGTGGGCCAAAACTAGAACTGCAGCCGTGGCTCCTGAACCCCATTCTACCGCCTACAATTGCCAAATCCGACGTTTCTGGGGCAGAGGGCTCAGGGGCTGTCCCCTGGCTCTCCCACTGGGGGGGGCGCAGGCTGTGCCGAGCCGAGCACCTGCAGGGCCCCTTCACTCTGCAGCCCATGGGCCAGGAGAGGCGGGCCTACCCCAGCCCATCTGCCCCGACAATGAATTTCCTGAGGACAAAAACGAGGCTGTGTACTTCCAGACGTGCCACCCAGCTGCCTCCCACACCAAAGGGGCTCCTTAAATGTTGAATGAGCAAAAGGACAGCAACGTTAACACAGGAGTCTGAAGGTGGCCAGAGGCTGGCTCTGCGACCGAGAGAGCCTTCCATGCGCCTGCAGAGCAAAACTGCAGATGGAAAAGCTGAGAAAACCGTGGCTTCAGGTAAAGAGAGCGAAGGAGCTGACATTCTAAATGCTCAAACCCCAAACCCCGTTCAGCTACCTTCACTGCCACACTTAAAACTTCCGAGACAGCAGAATGGTGAACAGGACGACAAAGACGCCTGAGATGGTCTGGGCCTCGACACCTACCTGCGCTCTTTACTGTACGCGGGATCCCGGGCAGTTCACGCCACATGCCCAGGCCTTCTTCCCTGGGTCTCCCAACGCAAACACTACCATTAAGACCTCAAAAGAAAAAGGAGTAAAAAGGATGGCAGAGCCTTCTGTCAATCTGCAGAGCAGCTCCTGTCAATGCAGAAATCCACATGCGGGTGGGGGGGGACACGCTATATTTTGCACATTTCGCCTTTCCTTTATAAAAGGGGAAATGCACGCCAGAGGATAAAGCTGGTATTAACGGATGTAAAAAACGGCATTAATTTGTCGCTATATTTTTGATTCCCTAAAATGTGAAGATCTGCAAGGATGGCGGAGCCCGCCCCCCCTGCTCTCACCACCGCCACGCCCCCAGTTCCCAGGGCCGCCCTGCAGGACACATGGCGAGAAGCAGGGCATCTAGAAGGCTTTGGGTATCCACCCCTTTTATTGTAATTGGGCTGAGGGAACGTGGAGGTATTTTTGCTCCAAAATAGGCTGGAATTTCCAATTCTCTCGAAGCTCTTAGGCGTATGAACTGTAAATGTTGGCTTCTCAGCAGTAGGGAGTGGACTGTGGGAGTCAGGGCTTTGTTTCTGAGAGACCAATTTCTGCAAACTGAAGTTTAAGGAAAGATACTGGAAGTCATCCAAAATCAATCTTCTCTCAATTTCATTACTTCAGGACAAGCAGCAGACCCTTCCCACCGCATGGAACAGAATCAACAAAAGCCAAGAACAACAGGCATCACTCTCTCAAGATCATTTCATCAGGACTCAGCAGAGGCAAATACAATGAAGTATCTGTAAGCCGCTAGAATAACAACATTTTCACTTTGTTGTTCACTGCGCTCTCATCTGAACCCTACCTTCCTTTTCCAAATGCCATCTCAATATCTGCAGTCTCTACAGCCGGTGAAATCACAAACACATCTGTGAATTTCTATCCCCTTAAACGAGACGAGTGTGTGACCTTCCTCTGTCTCGGGTTCAGATATTCCGCCCTAACATACTGTTTTCTTTCGCATACATTCTTTTTATCCATCTGAGGCTCACTGACCCTTCCCTAGAAATATCAGCTCTCGGTTTTGTTTTCAGCGTTGGAATGTTTAGATTAGACAGTCACTGCACAGGGAAAATTAATACAGCTGCCACCTGCCACAATTCATGTTAACTTGTGCACATGCCACTTGTGGGCTGGACCCACAAGAGCATCTGGGCCGGGGGAGGCATCCTTGCTCAACGTATCTGGTTACGTGCTTGTCCTGCATCCCGGGAGGGCAGAGCATCAGCTCCAGGACGCGGATGCATGGGAAGGAAAAGCGGTCGCCCCACCACGACGGCCCCACACCTCAGGCTCCAATCCAACAAACGAGACACGCTCCCCTTCGGGAGCTAAGGAACAAGTGTCCTGGGAACCTGCAGTCACCGTCCTCCGAAACCTTCAGAGTAACCTCCACACCACGGGGAAGCGGGCCTTTCGACCTCCCTGTCCCACTTCCGGGACGACCCGGAAGCCTCCAGGCTTCTGCATCACGATGGCACCTCTTTCTGGCTTTTACACCATTCATGGAGCGGGTTTTTTCAACGTGCTTAAGTTCCACTCAGGACGGGGAAAAAATGAGAGTGGGCTTTGGGGTCATCAGAGCTGAGCTGGAATCACTCTCGGGGCAGGAAATCTCTCCACAGTCTCGGACGGCGGAGGCCAGCTCTTCAGGGGCCACCGATGGCCGTTTCAAACGACTCAACTGCACAGCCAAAAGGAGCTCAATGTTCAGGAGAACCGAGACAATATCCCTGACTGCAGGGAGTGCATGCAGGAGCCTCCCACGAAAGACTCACCGTTTTCACTAAAGCTTCGTTCACAAGGTAGGTGAGGAAGCGCTGGATGTCAGGTTCTCAGTGAGAAACCCGTGTTCTGTTTATTAAACTTCTGAAGGGAGAAAAAGATCACGGTCAAATCACGACTGTGCAGGAAAAACAAAAACCCTCAGGACGGGGCGATGGGCCCAACTCTGGCAGCACAGAGCCTGCACCCGGGGGGCTTCATTCCAGGGGCTTCGCGCCCCCGGCCCTGCTCGGAGCAGCTCAGGACAACGGCCCTGCAGCCCCGGAAGCCAGAGCCCACGGTGGGGGCACACGGCCCAGCTGCCTGGCCCTTCAGGCCCCTCCTCGCCCCCCAGGCTGCCCTCAGCGCCGGCTCTGCGGCTCAGGCCTCTGCCCTCAGGCCCGCGCTGCTCTGCCGTTTACTGTGGACGGTCCACGGTCTGCGGGGCGGCCCCGCTCCTCGCGCCCGGGGCCCTGCCTCCCAGAGGCCTCCTGGGGACAGGTGAGCGTCGCCCCAGGGGGTTGGAAGGCTGATCCCTGGAGGAGCAGGCGGCTGTCCCTCTTCCAAGGTGCCCGACTCCCAGGACAAAAGAGCAGAACCCCATGGGCAGCTCAGCCTCAGGAGCGCCAGCCGGCTCGGGAGACTCGGCCACACCCGGGAAACCGCGTCCCTGCGCCAGCGGGGTTGAAAACCAGCACTTCCACTCATCGGACCTGTGATGACGACGTGCATGGAAACGACACTCGAACGGAAGCGAAACGAGGTCTGAGGACACGAGACGCACGCTCTCCAGGACCCGGTGCTGGGACAGCACGGCCGCTCCCGATGCGCCTCGAAGCTTCCCTTCCCACCAGGAAGTCAGGAAGCTTGAGAGAAACCCGTGCATCTCTGCTCCTGCCTCAGCCTCCTGCTGCTGGGCTCTGGCGCCCTGAATTCTGGTGACTCCCGCTTGGCGGGATGGGGTGAGGACAGGGCCGGGGGGCAGAGAGCAGCAGCCCTCGGCCTGAAGAGGATCTGCTCTGCCCACGCAGCCTGGGGACACGGACTCCCCACCACACTCACCCCCTGCATGGGCCAGTGAGGCACAGCTTATCACCGCCAATAACTCACATTTTGGGTCAAAAAATGACCAAACTGATTCCAAAAGTTCAATTTCAAATCCTAAAATGGGAGTTCCCATCGTGGCACAGCAGAAATGAATCCAACGAGGAACCATGAGGTTGTGGGTTTGATCCCTGGCCTTGCTCAGTGGGTTAAGGATCGGGCGTTGCCATGAGCTGTGGTGTAGCTTGCACATGTGGCTCAGATCTGGGCTGCTGTGGCAGTGGTGTAGGCCGGCGGCTACAGCTCCAATTGGACCCCTAGCCTGGGAACCTCCATGTGCTGCGGGAGCGGCCGTAAAAAAAAAAAAAAAAATAGTAAATCCTAAAATGGACAGGGCTGAGAGCATCTAGTCCAGTGTTTCCCAAACTGGACATGACCGGTGAGGACTACGAGGCCCATGTGAAACATACAAGGAAGGACATGTCACCTCTGAGTGTGTGTCACCCACATCACTCTTTCTTCGACACACATGCTCACGCGCACACACATGCACACACACGCTCACACCCACGCACGAGAGTTCTTCACAGATACATTTATTGTTGTGGGTGCCAGTGGGCAGAAGTTTTTAAAACGTTGATCAAACCTGATATTCTTATTTGACAGATAGTAAAATGGAGCCCCAAATGGTTAAAAGACTCACCCACAATTACACGGCCTGTTACTGGCAAGGACTCAACTCTAACTGTTCTTCCTACAGTGTCCTAAAAAAAAAGAAAATACACACAACACATCTCCATTTCCTGTGACTCTTTTTCTTTTTTTGAAGTCTCAAAAATCAGCATTTGTCTAAAATACAAAATTCAGGGTCTCACAGATTTTTCAGAGAACTGAGCAGGAACAATTTAAGCAACTTTTCCAAATCACTTGGCAAATTTGGGCTCCAGACAGAGGTTTGGAACAGACGTGGGTTCAGTGGGTAGGGGATTAGGCACATTTCACACAGGCCACCCCACACGTGTGGGCGCTTGACTGGTGTCCGTCTGTCTCCCATCACTCCTCCCCACCCGCAGAGCCCAGGTCACCAGGGGACACCTAAGCTAACTGCCCGAAAGCTGCGGTAGCTGAGCTCATCAACAGTGAGACGGAAAAGCGTCATCAGGTGACTCCAGGGTCGGCCACACCACTGAGAAACCTCAAAATCCACAGGCCACCCTGAGTTACTCGAACGGATTTAAAATGAAGTGAAATGCTAGAATAACACAATGTGTGACAACCACTCAGGAAGCAGGAGTCAAAGCAGAAATATCCAACCTGAAATGTCACTTCAGAGGACGAGCCACCCGCCTCTCTGACACTCTGGCTGCCGTGACAGAGTTGGGGGTTGAAGGTCAGTGGCTCAGAGGCATGTCTGTCTGCCTTGACCAACAATTTCTCATGTTCTCTGTGCACTGAGAGCTCTTAAATAGAATACAGTCGGCTGGACAAGCCCCTCATCAAGTAATTTCACAATTAGGGTGTATCTGTCATTCGCCGGTGATCCTGACAGATATACCCAAGGGGAGGTCTGTCTTTCCCAAAACATGCCAGTTAATTGGGGACCAGGCATTCTAATATCCCACATCAACAGAAATTATTTCAAGTTGAATAGAAAGAAACAACTAATGCTAAAATAAACAATACTTGAGATACAATGAATCATAAGTAAGTCACCGAAAATTATACGTCTCAGGGACAGTTCTGGGTAGAAAAACCAAATTATCCAGCATTTTATCCAATGTGAAAACGTGAAATATGGTGCTAGACTCTGTATTTCGGGTAAATGCAGGTGACTTCCTCTTCCCGCATGAATCCTCCGGCCAGATGATAAAAGCTACACTCCATCACGTCACCCAACTTTGCCTGCATCCTCACAGACGCTGTCCGCGTGAGCCCATGCATTTTCAAGGACCTCCACCTAAAACAGAGCTATCTGCGTGTCTGGCTTGGGGAGGTTTAAGGAAGGGAAAAGTTTTCCTAAATCCCAGAGTCCGTAACAAACCAGTGGAGAGGGGGCAGACCTGTAAATACACTGTTTTGAAGAAACTGGTTGGTCACACATTTGAGAAGCTGCTTATTTGTTCAAGTGGCAGATGGAGACTCAATTTTCCAATCTCTAAAATTGCTACCAGATCCTAGATTAGTCAATGACCCTTCATTTCTCAGCAAGCAGCTACAATAAAATAATCCAAATAAAATTCCTGAATTCAACTTTCCATAAGTAAGAGTGTGGGTTTACACAGAGACCAGGCAAAGCCGAGCAGAGCGTCCCCATCATCAGAGACCATCTAACACGACTAAAGTGAGACGCAGCCTTGCCATTAGTCGGATAAAACTGTAATCAAATTCAGGAGTCAGTGCAAAATCGAGCAAGCCTATCATTTTTCAAGGTTTGACCAGTTTTTCCAGGCAAGCAAAGGAAGCCCAGGAAATACCCTGAACTAACACGTCCACACTCAGGAAAGTTTGCCTCCCCTGCAACCATTTTTTGCCCAGTGTCATGGGATCCTTAGATTCCTGAGAGTATCCCCTCTTCCTCAGAAAAAGCAAAAGTTATTTTTCTTGCCCCAGAAACCATTAAGACAACCCCAAGGCCCACTCCCATCGCCCCAGGTATGTGACATGGGCCGTACTATTTTCACTTCTCTCTTTTTTTCTTTCTCCCACAGCTGGTTGGCCTCACGAATCCATCAGGCTTGTTTTCTCACTAAGTCAAGCCAGTGGCTGCGGGTGACGTTCTTCCTCCCCGACGAAATGACGATGAGCTGTCCCTCGAAGGAGGGGCATCACCCCGCAACTCGCCGTCCGCCGAGGGGCCTACATTTTCAGCATCGTAGGCTCATCTAGCTTCTCTTACTTCCTCACACGTCATCTCATCAGAGGAAAGACATGCAGGCATTTCTGCAGCCACACGGACCTGATCCGGCAGCCGCCCTACGTACTAATGGGGTTTGGTTGATCCACCCGCTGTCCCAAAGGCGGGCTCTCGCGTCCACAGCTAAGAGCTGAAGGGCGCCCGCCAAGAGTCTAAAACCTCCGCAGTTCAGCGTCTGTCTGAGCCTGGACCGTCGTGCACGACGGCAGAAGCGACAAAACCCATCCGGGCTGCCTTTCCTCTTTCCACCCCGCCACACAAGCAAGGCGGCCTGGGCGCTTCCGCAGGAGAACACCCCGCCCCACACATCGCGGTTCCCACCTCGCTGACACAACAAGACGCTTCCTTCACTAAGACCCAGATCTGCTGAGCACACAGGCCGGGTGGCGTCTCCACGCAGAACCACCAGCCTCAGGGACCCAGGATGCGAGGGGGGCCGCTCGCAGCTTCCAGGGGCAGCGGGAGGGAGCTTGCAGCAGCCAGGGAGCAGGGCCGCCCCCGGCGTTTACATATGAGTCAGTGCCTCTCACAGACACTTCAGAGAAAGTTGCTGATGGACGGTCTCCTGCCTGCACACTTGGGCCGAGCGCGCTTTACTCCCCTCGGGCTGCACGCTGGCCGGGAGTCACGGGATGAAGAGGTGGCCGAGGGACTTCCAGGCCCTTCACGGTCAAGACCATGAAAGAAGGGCTTTGACGAGGAACATTCAGGCTGACTCTAATAGTTCTGCTTTTAGTTCATTATTGTGGCCATGTGTTTGCTGCTGTCTGGAGCAATAAAAAAGCTCCGAAATAGCTGTCCGCGTCCTTTGCAGGCTCGGGAGTTTCCATAAGAGAAAGCATTTGGAAAATTACAATATTGATCCAGATAAAATATTAACATAAAAAAACCTGTTGAAATGGTGAGCTAAAATAAAATACTACAGAATTACAACCACCAATGTGATTTACGAAGATCCCAGCACCCCGGCCAGCGCAGGTGTGGCAACTGCCCTCTAGACGACACGGACGTGCCAACGACACCGCGCTCGTCCGGGGAACCTGGGAAGTTCTGCCAGGAAGGTCAGAATGACAAGTGCATCATGGGACTCCATCCTGAATCAAAGCACATTTAACACACCACCAGCCGGCCTTCACAACTTTATTTAAAGAACTGAAATTCTTTCTTCCTTGAGTATGAGAAATGTAGGCACAGTTTCCTTCTTTGCCTCATCCCAACTGCAGGCTGATGTCCTCCAGCTGAAGGACGTGGTCTTGCAACTGTAACAAGTTCCCTGAAGTACCAGTTACCCATGGGAGAGGAAGTGAGCCCCACCTTGGGAAAAGAAATACCCTTCTGGTATCCGTGAGTTCTCGCCAAACTTCGTCTTAGAGGAGCCCCTCTCACTGAGAGAATCTCCCACAGAAGATTCCGAACTGAAGCGATTTCCCCTTCACTTTCCAAACTTAAGGAGAGACTGCGATACTGACCTGAATACCTGGAAACCGCAGGCGCTCAATAAACGCTCTGCAGCGAATCAGGGTTCCCTGACGCCACTGTCTCTCCTCTGGAACTGAGAATAAGCTCCCGGTCTTGAACTTTTAATGATCCCAAGACCTAACACAGTTTGACTCTTTGTTCTAAAATAATGTCAACATCAAAGACGCTGTTATTGTTGCCAAAATTTTAGACGGAGTGAAGTCTCTGTATCAAGGGAGACTCTCTCCCTTGCCCAAGTTTTGTATCCCAAGACTCCCGTTGGCATTTCGGTATATACTCTGTTGACATATTTTGTTTGTACAAGTAAGGCCTCTGTTTTTTCTAACCCCGCGAGAGCTGAAAAAGGAACTCTGGACTTAACAATTAATTCAGTGTTTATCTACTTTACTTGTCTGCAGAGTAACGTAATCTACTCAAACCCTGGAATGGAGGAAAGAGAGGTGGTTAAAAAGGTCAAGATGAGAAACAGACAGCTATAATAAAACACGGTGACACGGAGCATTAGTTTTACAAATGAAAATGCTATGGAAGAAAAAGGCCAAGTGTCTCGTCAAGGTTACAAGGCTAAATGAGTGATAGCAGCAGAGATCAGAGGCAACAAAACCTGCAGTCACGAGCAGAATGTGGGAGATATGTGAGGGTTTAGTTCATGCTTCTAGAAGTGAACCCAGTGACTCACTTGCAAAAAGAAAGTCTGGCTGGAAATTAACACACCTGTAACATGCACCAACAAGAGCCTGCTCTGCCTGTACCCTGAGGTCGGCATAAAGTGAAAGGCGACAGATAACACCTGGGGAGGGAAGTCCTGCAAACCAAGGGGCACAGTGAGGGCACCTTTGCCTGGACGGCCCACACGCTCCTTCAGCCAAGCTGCTGCCTGCTTTCCCTCCACCGCTGCTTCCCTGAGCAAAGGGTTCCTGGATGACCATCACGTGTAAATCACGCTGTGAAGAGAGCCAGAGCCAAGAGCAGAACAGAACGAGAGAGCCCCCTCCGCAAAGAGCTTTAAGTTAGTCTCACGTCAGCAGCCTAGCGTGGAAAGGGCCATGGGGACGCAGGGCTCTCAGCCACTCCCAGCTCCCAAGACCTAAGCCACTGTCACCTAACAAAGGACGTGGCCAGATCATGGAGAAACTACTGAAGGACTTCGAGAAGGGACTTAATTGGCCGGAACCTGGCTTACAGGGAGTTTGGGAAGAAAACATGAAATTAAAGTCGACTAGAAGGCTCTACAAGCAGCCTGTCTGTGAGGTGGCAAGGAAGAACCAAAAAGACGCCAGCCCCAGGACCAGAACCGATGCCCAGGGTGGCGTCCGGCGAGAGCCCGGGAACACAGCGCCATGGCAGAGGCGAGGGAGGGAGACTCGACGGCTTGGGGGTGGGGGCTGAACCTGCCCGCATGTGCGGCTCGACTCCCCCACTGTCCTGAGACCTGCTTACGATCTCGTTCACGCAAATGTCTTCGGCGATACGACATAGTCTTTAGCCACTGTTTTCAGTAGAAACACCTGGTACAAAATCTCCCAGCAAATGAGGAGGAAGCAAGTGTAAGAAACTCCTACCCTGAGAAAAATACAAGTATTTGCAAAACCGAGATGAATATGTTCACTTGGTGGTTATAAACAAAGTTATTTACCATTAAAAACTAATTATTCCGCTAGGCCAGCTGCCAGCAAACACTGGGAAAACACTCCTAATGATGCGCATTCCAAACGTCAACAAATATCTTAAATTTTCAAAGCAGCGTTCAACCTGAATAAACAAGAACCGATTTTAGAAACTCATAAGTTTATAAAATGATCTGTTTTACGTTGCTTGCTGGGATTTCATTCACAAGCTAGAATGACAAAAGCAAAAACCCTTGTTTCTCAATCTTAATTACAGTGGCATAAAACCCAAAGATTTTGGAATGGCACTTGATTTATACTGATACTCGTTCAAATTAAAATAAATATTTAAAAATATCTGAACTTACAACATGTTGGTAATGGCATAAAATGATCTGACCCGCCCTCCACGACCGAAGGGGAGTAGGGCTTGAGAACATCGAAGGAGGGTTAGCTGAGGTCTCCAGGTCTCGTCCTTGTTAGCTCCAACCATCGGCCTAACAGACCCCAGGGAAAAGGGCACCACGTTCATTCTGCGCTTTCAGCACAGAGCACGGCCACAAAAAATGCCCGGAAACTCACTCCAAATGCCCGGAAGCTCTGGTAAGAGCAGGCGTCAGGCACAAAAACAGTATTGGCATTCGTCCCTGCAGGTCACTGCCTCCGAGGGCACTCATCTGACTTCATGCTCATTCTCCCCTTCACTTCGGAGATGCCAACTAAACTGCTTCCATGTTTACAGCAGAGAAGCCTTCATGATGTTTAGCTGGAATTGCTTACTTTTAAAGTATGCTGGTTCCCATCGTGGCGCGGCAGAAACACATCCGGCTAGGAGCCAGGAGGATGCGGGTTCGATCCCTGGCCTCGCTCCGTGGGTTGAGGATCTGGCGTTGCCATGAGCTGTGGAGTAGGTTGCAGATGTGGCTCAGATCTGGCATTGCAGTGGCTGTGGTGTAGGCCGGCAGGTACAGCTCGATTCGACCCCTAGCCTGGGGACCTCCATGTGCCATGGGTGCAGCCCTTAAAAAAAAAAAAGAAAAGAAAAAAATTTTTAAAATAAAGTATGGCTGGTAGAAAGCCCAACGGAGCCTGAAATATCCTCATCAGATGTGTGGATGGATGTGAAACCAATACGTAGCCAAAGGTGACCCCAAACACCATCAGTTGCCTCATACATGACTCGCACATTTAGCAAAAGCTCAGCTGAGCAACACACACTCAAGGAGCTCTCACTGTGGCTCAACAGGAATGAACGTGACCAGTGGGTTGGATCCCTGGCCTCGCTCAGTGGGTTAAGGACGCAGTGTTGCTGTGAGCTGTGGTGTAGGCCAGGGTTGAGATAAATCACATTATGGCTAAGGGTCAGGATGTAGAGATTACTCAGATGTGTTCTTGTGTTGTAATCAAGGTGGACAGAGTGTACGAGCCGTTCATTAGGAGTACTGATACCAGGATGATTGCTAGTGTTACTTCACATGAAGTTGTTTGGGCCACTGCTCGTAAGGCTCTGATGAGTGCGTATTTTGAGTTGGATGCTCATCCTAGCTTCAATTCGACCCCTAGCCTGGAAGCTTCCATATGCCAAGGGTACAGCCCTAAAAAGACCAAAAAAAAAAAAAAAAACCCCAAAAAACCACATTCAAACATTTTCAGGGGAAGTCAACTTTGTTCTTACATTTGCCACTGCTAGGTATTCAAATTCTATTCAGTTTTTAGTTTTCGCTTTTTTGTTGTTTTGGCGGGGTTTTTTTTTCAGGATCCTCAAAAATACCAAGTCACAATAAGCACAGTTAAAGTACATTTAATACGACTGGACAATGGGAGAGTTGGATATAGTTACGAAAATAAGCTTCCACAATCTTGGTCTGAAAAAAATGGAAGTTTACAGACACTAGAACAAAGAAAAGCATAGCCTTCTCTGCACACCAGTCAGGCCACAACCTAGCACAAAACAGTTAACTCCCAGCATGAGGTCCTAAGGGGTGCACGGGGCAGACGGGAGCCCAGCAGGCCTGGGACCCTGATGCGGCGGGAAGCGCAGCAATGGAAATGGGGCTGCAGGCCCTCGAGGGCAGCCGGAGGGACAACCCTTTCCAAACCGAGAGACTAGAAGTGCAGGAAAATAATGGATTTGTTTTGCACGGAATTGAAAAGAAAAAGCTAGAAACAAACAAAGGCAGCTCCGGGGAGGGAGAGTCTCAAACTGAGTTGTCCAAGGAGGAAGCGGACTGCCTGGCAAGCAGCAGCGGGAGCAGGGCACAAGTGCCCCCCCCCCCCACAATGGGGGCCCTCCCCTGGGTCCCCCTCAGCCCCTGAACCAGTTCCCTACCTGGAGAGCCTGGCGAACTCCAGCCTCCATCGTTCCAGCTCACCCACAGCCCCCTCCCCAGGCCTCCCAGACCGCCCTCATCCTTAGACCCTTCCCCTGCCCCCTGCCCCCTCCCCCGAGGGCACACAGCCCTTTCTGCGTCCCACTGCCGCACGGACCACCGAGGCTGAAGGGCAGCGGCAGAGCGAAGGGCTATGCCATCGCCTGTACTTTCTGGGCACCTAGGCAGGGCCTGGTATGGGTTTTAGGCCGTCATTTTGTCAGGAACAGAAGTGTTTTGAATGCAGGCAAGAGTCAAGGTCCAGGTGCAGAGTCGGGCTGGATGAGCTGTGAGGACACTGAGATTCTTGGTTCTAGGAAATGGAGGGACACGCTCCAGGCCTCTCCTCAGTGAGCACAGATGCTGCTCTAGCCCTGACAGCTCCGCCGATGAGCGTGGAGGAGCGGCTGCCAATATGCCCTGGCGATGCAACAGACTCGGAGCCCGGTGGCGCCTCTGGAGAGCAAAAAGGAAAAGCTCGCTCAGAAAGCCTAGCCAGGAGGTGGGACATCCCGAAAAAGGAGTAACTGCATTCAACGGCGATGCGAATGATATTCCCAACAATGCAGCAGGGCTGATGGATAAGGAACCCTACCGCAAGGCTGTCGGGAAAAGAGGGACATGGATTAAGCCAACAGTTACTCTTATACAAGTTCATAGCACAAAAACTATTCATGATTCTATCTTCTAGGCTGTACTGTGAACTTGCCCATTGAAATATGCCCAAACTATAAAAGTGGGCAAAGCAGGAAATCTACAGTCTCACCACCAACTCTATTTGCAACGCGACCAGTCTTCCCAAACGTAATTAAATGGACTGAGAATTAAGTTCAGACAGATTTCACCTATGCTAATGCTGCCGGGCACTTACAAATCTATTTTAAAAGAAAAATAGGCCTATAAGACCAGAAAACATTAAGAAGACAAAAAAAAAAAAAAAAAAGAAACAGACCAAAACCCTGTTTTTTGCATTATGTACTTTACTCTAGTTTTTGTAAAGGAAGAGAGAAAAAAGTGATGAGAAAATAAAGCCACAGACTTGTCTTAAAAGTAATGTCCAAGGCATTACATGGGGTTAGCATAGATTCAACTAATCCCCTAACTAGAGGGAGCAGTTAACGACTATAACAGGACCCATTACAGATCGTCAGGGAGGGTCCAGACAAACAAGGAAAATGCGAGAGCAGCATTTTAACTACACTGCTCAATGTAAACGTAAAGTTAAAAATCATTCCGCAGGAGTCTTCAAATTCAAAGACACAGAAGATTATACAGGCATTCGAGTGCTGATTTTTAAAATTATTTTATAAAACTTTAATTCAAAAAACGACGCAAAATGGAATGCATATTATGATTCCATGTAAGTCAACAGACTAGAAAGAAAAACGGATTAAAAAAAAAGAAAAGCCGGAGTTCCCGTCGTGGCGCAGTGGTTAACGAATCCGACTAGGAACCATGAGATTCCGGGTTCGGTCCCTGCCCTTGCTCACTGGGTTAAGGATCCGGTGTTGCCATGAGCTATGGTGTAGGTCGCAGACGCGGCTCGGATCCCACGTTGCTGTGGCTCTGGCGTAGGCCGGTGGCTACAGCTCCGATTCGACCCCTAGCCTGGGAACCTCCATATGCCACCGGAGCGGCCCAAGAAATAGCAACAACAACAACAAAAAGACAAAAAAAAAAAAAAGAAAAAAAAAAAGAAAAGAAAAGCCAAACAGGTTCCAGGGTTAAGATTTTAAATAATTTTTTTTTGATTTTCCAAATTTGCTCTGATGCTGTGACGTTTGCCATTTAAAAACAAAAACTTCACTAAAAAAATTTTAAAGACCTGTACAATGGAAACAGTCCTTAAAGCAGAATACGTTTCTCAAGAAGCCACCCTGTGCTAAGTCCCACGATCTGCGAGCCTAGAAGAGGTTCCTGGCGGCGGGGGAGAAGGATGAGGCGAGGCGAGCGCGAGGAGACGGGAGATTCTGGACGGTCCGAGGGACCGACCCGCCCCGAGGAGCTAAGGACCCACGCGGACCCCGCCCCGCCTCTGTGGGGACCGTCCTGCTGGACGCGCTGCGGGCTCTGCTCAAGTCCGTTCTGCTCATCGGACACGGCAGCGAAGTGAACCCGCGCCCAGAACACACGCTGGGCCACTCGGGAAGGGAGGACGCCGGAGGCCACGGCTGGACTGGACGCTGCGTCACAGGACAGGGCTTCCTGATGTCTCACTACAGCTGGGAACATGTAACTTCCACCTGCCAGAGGGCAACTTAAAGACAAATCTGAAGCCCGCCAGGAGGTCCAACTACCTGAGAAAAGGCACCGCTTTTATTGTCACTCGTCAGCGCAGTGTGAGGGCCGGTAGCAGACAAGATCCTAGACGCAAAAGCAAAGGGGGTGGCCCTGAAGCACCAGGCGCGCTTCTGCGTCCTCGCTGCACAAGGACTTTAATAAAATGAGCACCCCGGTAAAAGGGGACAGAGGTTAGGCGACATTTGACACTGGAAGCATGAGTTACGTCGGCAGTGGGTGGACACTGTGGTGTAGCCTGGTGGTTTGGGGAGAGCAAGAATGGCCAGAGGGTGGGAAGAAGCAGAGATCTCGCTGACACGAAGGTGGCCTGGAGGCAGAGGCCCAGAGGCAGAGGGGCCCAGAGGCAGAGGGGCCCGGAGGGCAGGCAGCTCCGAGGCTCCGTGTTCAGAGAGAAGCACAGGAGCTCACACGCAGCCAGAGAAGACGCCCTCACAGCACAGAAGGCAGGAATGGACCACCTGGAAAATTCCGATTGTTAAGCCAAGCAAGGAACGGCACAGCCACAACTAAAACAATGCTGAAGATAAAAGAGAAGGCTGCACAGAATTTTCTCATTAAAAACAAGACCGCTGGGAGCTCCCGTTATGGCTCAGCAGGTTAAGGACCCAATGTGGTCTCTATGAGAAGGCGGGTTCAATCCCAGGCTTCGCTCAGGGGTTAAAGATCTGGTGTTGCCATGAGCTGCGGTGTAGGTCACCGATGTGGTTCGGATCCCGTGTTGCGCTGGCTGTGGCCAAGGCTGGCAGCTCCAGCTCCGATTTAACTTCTAACCTGGGAACTTCCATATGCTGCACGTGCGGCCACAAAAAGGAAAAAAAAAATAAGACAATTGGTGTATGTATAACTGATCACCCGAAACCAATACAACACTGTAAGTCAACAATACTCCATTAAATTTTTTTATAAATAAATAAATACATAAAAAATAAAACAAGATAACTGGTTGTTTCCCTTGCTCTGGAGTTCAGAAACTAGAACAGCCGGCAGGCTCCCTCCAAGCACTGGACTCATGCATCTGGCGTCACCACGCAGCACAGGAGCCACACGTCCTGCAGAGGACACGTCCTCACCCTTGCAGGGTCGAGTCGCAGGGCTGCGGGTAGCCAGGTAGACCGGGCGCGGCTGGCGGTGCCTGGACGTGCGCACGGCTGGCTCCCTGCAATCACAGGCTCGTCCAGCATGAAAACAAGTCCCTGACAAAGGAAGGAACTAAAGGACCTGGTGGGACACAAATCTGGCAGCAACTTAAGCAGATACTAGAAGCACGTCTATAATTCCATCTCTTATTTCACTTACGTTTTGTTTTTCTCATTGCAGAAGAGTAAGATACGATACACACCTATGAATCAATAAAGCTAAATAAACTTTTCAATAAGTATAAAATTAAAAATTTTAAGGGGTGGGAAAGAACCGTGTCATGGGTGAGTTAGAGAAGCTCGCCCTTTCCTACTGGGACAGAAAGGGAAAAACAACGCCTCTGAAAACCAGCGGTGTCTTAGAGTCAACGAACTACCACATGGTTCTTGCAAATCCGGTGTGTTTTTCGGACCACACAGCATTTGCTTTTAATCCATCTGCAAAATAATGGAATCTGAGGATCAGCGCAAGGGGAGGAAGCTTGGAGGCCTCCGAGCTAACTCGATCTAGTAGGAATCCTGTCAACAGGACACACCGATGACAACTCCTGCAGAGGCTGGAAGGGCCCCTTCGGCCGTGGAACCTACGGAAGCACGACACCCGCACGAGGGTTCCTCAGGCAGATCCCGTGAAGGTTTGACCCCAGAAAGGTCCGCCCCGGGAGAGAAGAAGGAAGACGCAGATGCTCCACGAAGGACAAAGCGAACGCGGAGGTGAACTGGACTCGTGCATCTGCAACACTCTTCCCTGAGAAAAGGTTTAGAGGACTTCCCAGAAACCAGCAATGACAAGGATAAAAGAGCTGAATGGGGAACGAGGAGGAAAAGGCACCAGAACACCTAAGGACAGAAGCGAGTCCAGGCCTGTTCCCAACCAGAGGCTCGGCGTGGACGGTCTACAACTGTCCTCTGACTTAGAGGACACAGGACAGACTTGACCACTCAGCACAGTGACACGGAAGGCTGATTTAAAGGGACCCCCAAGCGAATTAGTTTGCAAAGTAAATATTCATTTTATAGTTAAAACGAAAAGCCTCCTCTTTCCTAAATTAGCGTTTACGCATGTCAGGCTGTTGTGAAGTGGCATAATAACTTCACGGAGAAATAAAGTATATTTTATCATTTTCATTCTTTTAAGATTTTTATTTTTTCTACTATAGTTGATTCACAATGTTCTGTCAATTTCTGCTGTACAGCACAGTGACCCAGTCATATAGACAGACAGACAGACAGACAGACAGACAGATTCTTTTTCTCACGTTATCCTCCGTCACGTTCCTGTTTTTTTATTTGGAAATTATGTTTCTTTTTATGACTAGAATTTGCTTATGTTTTAAGAAAACGCAACACACTTGTACACTTGGGTGCAGTTTAAGCACAACCCAGGGGGGGATTATTCACAGTGCCTGTTTCAGAAATAAAAACCTTCCTGGTAACCGGTGCAGGGGAATCCCCTCACCAATGGTTTTCCGTTTTGAGGAGAAGGACAAGTCGGGTGGCAGCTGTCACCAGGTCGAGCGCAGTTCACAATCGTCAGGCGCAGCACATGGGCGGTTCTCAAAACCTCTCAGTAGGTCTCGGGCTGTGAAGTGCAGACACTGCTCAATACCTCCAGCATTAATCGAAAGCGGCGGGAGGGGGGCGACAGCAAGTCTCACTGGCCTGGGGCTCAGGAAAACGCCTCCTCGGCCTGGGCCAGACGAGGTGGTCCCGAATCCAAGCCGATGGCAGCCGTTCTGAAGATCAGGCAGCTCGTGAAAATGCCGATCACCTCACAACGGTCCCGCCAGAAAGGCCCCATCAGTGTGTGTTTTAGCCGTGTGCACACTGCTTTAGCCAGAGACCGGAGATTTCCGATTTTAAAACGGCCACATGGTTCCGTCAACGAGTAATAAGTTGTCTTTTTTAAAAGGCGAGTTTCTAAAGACATACGCTGTCGGTATATGGACGGGCCACGTGAACCTACTCCGCAGGGTTCGCCTTAACGTTATCACGTGCTGTGCAAAACACAAAGCAAAGCATGTTCCTTGAAAGGAACAGGAACAGGCAAAATAAAGTGTGCGAGTGTGCGAGTTCCAGGTCAGACACAAATGAAAGAATTGCAAGCACACCCAGACGTCCAAAAGCCGCGTTCCGGACACTGGGTTTTCGGAATCCGAAAACCGTGTGTTTTCATCTTTTACTCTTCGAGGTACGGGTACGCACAACCCCCGCGGGACGGTGCCCGGCCCACTGCTTCTGCGAGCGAGCAAAACAGATGGTTCTAGTCAGCGCCCTTTCCCAGCCCCGCCGGGCAGCTCTCCGCCGAGGGTGGCGGCGTGGGGGTGGCCGGGGAGCCGAGCCCGGGGAGGAGGGCGCGCGCTCCAATCAGGGCGGGCAGGTAGAGCAGCGAGGGGGAACGGAACGTAAATTATGCTGGGCTTTACATAGAAGCGTTTTCATGTTTTATTAGTAATAAATCCACCTCCCCCCCCCCAAACTGCTGTCACAACATGTATTAGTGGCCCCTGACAAATGCCTGAAATCTCTGCCATCATGACTACACAGGAAGGGCTTTGAAAGAATTCCAAGCAATGCATCCACTTAGACTCCGACAACGCAAGGGAGAGGCAACGGGGAGAGGAGATCTCACCCCGGGGAGGGAGCGAGAAAGGCTTCACGCTCGCCCCGGCCCTGCCCCTCAGAGCCCAACTGAGGACGCAGGGCAGCGCCCGGCGCGGAGCTGAACCGCTCTGAGGGTCCGCTACCCAGTGTGTAAGGCGAGAGATGAGCCCAGGGCCCCCCAGACGTGAGACGGCGGACGGCAGTCTCGGGGGCTGGAATGGCGACAACAAAGGAAATGTCAAACAGACACACTGTTGCCATTGATTATACTCCACAATTCAGTTTCACGTATTTTCCAAACTCGGTGCCACCACTTTAAGAAAAAAAAAAAAAGAAAAAGAACTTCACGAGCTACCAAAAGATGAGAAACCACCCGCATAAAGCTGATGAATGAGTTCCTTACATTAGCAAAACCAAGTAAGTTAGGGTGATATTTTTTAATTACACATAAGTTACTTTTATAATTGCTCTTCAAATAATTTAGTCACAGAGTAATCTATCTGAAAATTTTAACACTTTTATTGTAGCTCGTAAAAGATAAGAACAATCTAAGAATACCAATGTAATTTATAGCTCCATCTAGAAACAAAATTTTAAATACTTAACAGTAATCGCATAGACGCAGAGGGAGGGAAAGTTTTTACATGATTATCTGAGTTACACTTAACAGTGATCCCTGCACAAAACTTTTAGGATTTCCACAAGTCATATAAGGAAACTTATAAAAAGCTCAGGGTAAATATTTTAGGAATGCCCTAATTGGGGTTAAAACAGAACTGATGATAAGCTTCGAGAACCAACCTAAAAGCGGGTTCGCCTCCTTGAATGCATGAAGCGCCGCTGAATGGAAATTTGAAAATAACGGAACCTCTGCCAGTTATAATGCTGGAACCTTTCCCCTGAGAATACAATATTTAAATACAGCAATAGCTTAGAGGAAAAGACATGTTTTTATTAGCATGAGGGATCTTTATAAACCCGAGGAATAAGTAATGACTCCTTTCCAAATAAAAAATTAACAACCAAAAAACCATCTTGGAAATAAAAACTTTCTTTCTTTCTTTCTTTCATTTTTTCCCTGCCGGCTGATGAATTTGGGCCGTGCTGGTAACATTGTCTTGTTATCGCTTAGAGACTTTTTTAAGCTTCCACTTTTTGTTTTCTCCATTAACCACTACACCCCCGTCCCGGACGCCCCTCGGCACATCTCCAGGAGAGTCGCCAGTACTGAGGTGACAGACTCAGCCTCACATCAGACGCCTAGTGCCTGCTCTTCGTGCTACGCTGTTTAAGCGGAAGCCTGCTCTGAAGGGAGAGTTCCAACACTTCCTGAGAAAGCCATCCCATGCTGAAATCTGACAACCGACTCGCCCCCAAAGCACGGCTTCTCAAAGAGCCAGTTTGCACTTTTCTTCCTTAGTTTTCATGGACGCTTTGCTCACACCAGACAAGACCTAAACCTCAGGCGGCCAGGACGCCACGGCGGAAACGAGCCACACCAGCAGAGAGCCTGGGGCTTGAAAGAGACCGCAGCAGCTGCCCAACTCTCCCTCGCCCTCCGAGTCCCACACGCCACGTTACAGGTGGGGAAACCGAGGCCCGGAGGAGTCACGTGTTTGGCTCACGAGCTTTGCTTTTCACGGCGAAAAGGACGCAGGCTAATCTGACTGCCTCCACTTCTCCTCAGGAAGGAAAAGTACCTCGTATTCAGTACGTTTTACATTTCAGTACATTGATCACAGACATAAGGCCAGCGAAGCTCACATCGCTGAATAGCTGTATTTAAGATGGGTCAAATAAAGGCACATCTACCCATTTGCAATAGAGTGAAATACCTAGTTATCTTTTAGATTTATCACAAATTTCTAAGAGATAAACATCCTACAAAATTTCAGACATCAGTCCGTGTTTAAATATTTTCTTAATGTCATAAATGTTCCAGCAATCAATATTTTCATGTTACAGTGATGTTTCATGAGCATTATCTGTATACACAACAAACTAATTTACTTTCATGACGCTCTATTCATAATGCTCTAAGTTCCTGACACAAGTTCAATAAAGGACAGGTGATTCAGGAAGGGATTTGATAGGTGGCCACAAACAGATGCCTTCAGTCTAATGCAGATGGAAGGCTGCAAATACAAAATAAATAAGAGCAACAAAATCCGCATCACTGAGAAATCATGACACTACACAGAGCATCAGGTCACAGAGCGAATATTCCCCCCCCCCAAAAAAAAAAATCCAAACCCACATGTGACTGGAACAGCAAATGAATGTCATGTGTTAACATCTGGAATTAAGATTTACTGCCGTGGAGAAAATGAAGTGCCCCCAGAAGCGGAGGTCAGCACTAAATCTCCGCAAGTCACTGTCGCTGTTCTACACAGAGAAACGCAGTTCTTATCTGGGGAAGCCACTGCACGAAAAGTTCTCAACCGTCTGAGCAACTGCAAGAAAACAGGCAGATGAGCCAAAAGTCTTTGTAAACTTCCATTTTCTGATGAAAGAAGATAAAATTAACCTGCAGTACTTCTATTAAATATTTCATGAGCGTATGAACGGACTCTGAGATTTCCTTTTTTCAAAATGTGACGGTGTTTATGCCAAAATTTGACTGAAAGCACTAAATGTAATTTATGCAACATTATAAACAATGAATTCTCACTGGTTTGCGATTTAAAATCTCTGACCAGATAGCTCTGTAACCAGGATATTTATGCTGCCCGTTAAAATACATCTTTTCCCAAATGATTTATCTGTAAATTCTCTCAAAATTAGCATGGCAGAAAACATACGGAAAAAAAAGAAAAAGAAAAAGAAAATTCAACCAAGCCTGTCAAAAGAGAAAAAAACGTGAATGATAACAAGCTAACATTTCGCACGTTAGAGACTTTTTAAATTGAGCTCTATGGGTTAGTCTCTGATCCTGTGCCAGGGAAGTTACACCACCAAAACTCACTGTCATAAAAGATGTTCAGCTTGGAGACTGGAATCCTCAAGAAGAAAGCACGAGAGAAAGAAGCAGGCTGACGGGACAGAGACAGAGACAATTCGAGGCATGAGCCAGTCCCTACATCAGATCCACGTGAAAGCGCCCCTCAGAGAAAACAAACTACAGGCGACACGTTTATGAAGCTAAGTCTTCAATCCAGAAAGAAAGATGCAACCTGGAAAAAAGAAAAAAGGCATTTTTTAAAGGATACATTTGGAGCCAAAATTGGGCTTCAGGGCATTTATAGTAAATTAGTTAAATTTTCCCACTGATTAATACGTCACAGAAAACAATGGAGGCCTGAAAAAGTGCACTTGAGGATTATGGGCTCTGTCTATCCGTATACATAATTGTAAACATTTACACATTTAAAAATATTTTATCAGATTTTAAAGCACAAGTTGAGCAGAGTTAGAATGAAAAGCTAGAATTAAGACAATGAATAATTTGACAGGATAATCCTAAGAACAGAGGGCACTCTCTTGCTCATCAACTAGAACGCTACCTATTAACTGCATGGACGTTAACGCAATTTAAAAAAGAAGCACTCAAGAGCACTGCATAAGCTAATATCACATTACAGCGCAAATTTTCACGTCTACGATTTTGCAAGATTCATCGCATAAATGTTAAGCCATCACAAATTACAATTAGTTAAAAGACATCATACAATTTTGAAAGACCTCTCTAACTCACCTAAAATCTGTTTCTCTCGTTGAAAAGCGCATCAAAAATTACTTATAAGGTGCATCCTTTCTAGAATCCATGTGAGAGGTTGTAAGCAAACTGAAGGATGTCAGTATCCCGCGTGCACTAACTGAGGTAGGACAGTCACAGCACTTCCACAGGAAAACGGACACGCTGGTGCTAACACCACGAAAACCTCGGGTTTAAAAGCAACACTTTAAGACCACGCTCTTCTGTTAGATGTGCCGACCCTGACAGGACGCTCGGAAGTCACACAGTCAAGAGGAAGTGGGGTCGTCCCTGCGTTGGGAGAACTGCTTCAGAGAAGAGGGGGCGCGAAGGACCTCCCTGGTGCTGCCCCATCGCGACAGAGCACGTGGCCGAAAAGGCAGCGAACGTGTAAGAGAGAGAAGGCACACAGACACCTGCAAGACCGAACCACCTCTGGCGCAAAGCTGGTTTCAGACAGCACTCGTCACCCGAAGACACAGCTCCCACATTTGTGTCTAAATCTACCACAAATACATTGGCTCTTCGGATAATGGGTTATAAAGCAATTTATGGATAACTGTGACTAATTCAAACAATGCAGGCTTTGATTTTAAAAATCGTTTGATGGTAAACGTTTGTCTTATAAAAATTCCACTGAATTAATTAAATCGAAAGCCCACAAAATTATAAAAATAATTACACGTGTAGGATCAAATTCAAATGCGGATGAGCTCACATTTTTCTCGGTCCTTGTACGTTAGCACCCGCCTACGAAAACACCGGAGTAACAGAGACCCATCTGTGTGCATGGACTGAAGGTATTAACACAAGGGCTCGCTTAAGCCAGAGAGCGCGAGCAAACGTGTACGCGTGTATCCTCCTTCCCTGCCGACTGGGGCAGAGGCTGCGGCGGAGCCCAGCCACGCGATCCCTGCTAAGCAGCCAGCGGCCGGGGTGTGTCTTCTGCTCCGTGCAAAGGCAGCGCGGCCACCGCGGCGGCCCGGGGGCCGGAGCCACGGGGCCCGGCAGCCACATCCCTTCCCTCCGGCGCAGACGCCCTCTCCGCCAGGCCCTCGTGCAGCAGGGGAAATAAATCATGGGAAGTGTTATTTTTTGAACCCAGAAAGGAGGGAAGGGGTTGTTAAGATATCGCATTCACTAAAAAAATAATGATGTGAAAAATAGGTCGCTGTCACGAGAGAGACTTGCCAGACGCTGGGCCCGAGCAAGTGGTTCCACACACACACCTTCCGCTCGGCCGGCGACGCGGACCTTGGTCCGCGGGCCGCGGGCACAGGAGGGCAGGGCGGAGCACGGGCCCCCGGCCGCGGCGTCCTGAGCCAGGTCGCCGGCCTCGGAGGCGTCGAGGGGCCTCCGCTGGCGCGCGAGGAGCCCGATCCGCGGCTAACCGCTTTTTTACAGCTTGCTTCCTCTCTCCCGTTTCTAATAAACACCACTGTGCTGCAGGAGACCCTCCTGGCTGTGTTTTCCCCAAATTCAAATCTCCAAGTCGAAAGCTACCTCGGCCACGGGTGGGAGGCCGCGGGCCGGCCCTCGGCAGCAGACGCGGATGACCCACTAATGACTCCGACGGCCGGCACCGCGGAGGCGGATGATGTCACTACCGGGAGCGCTCGGGACAGAGCGGGCCGCGCTAACCGCACGCGCGCTCGGAGGACAGGTACTCGTGCTTGGGTGCTGAACAGCAGCTCCAGCTGCAGTTCTACTTTCCACAACGCTGACGTGGGAGCAAACGCTCCCATGGAAGGCCTGCCTGGGGGTGGACGGGTATTTCCTCTCTGCAACTTGCTCAAGTCAGGAGCAGCCGAGCCGGCCAAAGGCACCGCAGGCAGCGGGCCACGACGTGCCTCGGCAGCGGGCGTCCGGTTTCTCCCCCACTTCCCGCTCTCCTGCGCCCTGGCCCTTTGCTGCCTCTCGACTTGGACGCGGGGATCATCTCGGCGGATGTCTGTCCTCTCTCGGGGGTGGGAGACATACCTTAAGAGATTAAGCCTTCCCACCTGGGATCTGTCCAGACATTCAGTGTGTTACAGCTCCTCCCAGCCTTCTTCACTGTCCTGGGAACACTCTGGTGTTATCAATAGTGGCTTTCTTTCTTACTTTGCGTTCAACTGCAGCACGGGGCAGCCACGCTGATGGCAGTCCGGCTCGGCTGTCACTCAGCGCCCGCAACGGCGAGGCTGACTTCCGCTGTCTGCGGCGCTTTGCTGCCACCTATGTGCACGACGGCGCATAACACGCCTCCCCGGCCCGGAACCGCCCGCGCCCCAAGCAGGCCCGTCTCTCCTCGGCACAGGCGACCGGAGAAGCGGCTGCCGTGGTTTGCGTCCCTTCGAAAACACAGCCGCTTGCCAGGAACTCCTATTTCTCTCTCTGCGAAGCAACCCTCCAAAACTGCAAGGGCCCGGGATGCCTCATTTAACATACACCAAAACCAGCAGTTTTTTCCATTCGGTCACTGAACCAATTACAGTGAAATTAATTCATTCCCCGAGACTGCAGCCCAGACATCCTGCCACACCGTAGGACGGAGTGGCACTTTCATAACATTTGGTACAGAGGAAATGTAAAGAAACAAGATAAAAAGGTACCTACTCACATTATTTAAACTACCAATAACGCAAATACGGATCCAACAACGCACTGATCTCTGCCAAACACTCGAATGCTTCTTTCGGGCGGAGACAGAGGAACACAGACCTCGAGAGCCCCTGGGCCTCCCCGGTGCTGGCCTGACCGCGCCAGCTCTGAGCTGTCTGACAAATGCGCGTGTCACACCAACCAACAAACCCGGGAGAGATGCCGGGGCGAGCCACACAAGTCCCTTAAGCAAAACAACCCAAAAAACAAAACAGAGCTTTCCTCCACGAACCATTTCACAGCCATCAAGCCACACAGCGAAGGCAGAGACGACATTTCCCGTCGGGGCTAACGAGGTGAGTCCCAGCCTGCAGAATGCGCCTTAAAGGTTTATTGTGTCAACACTGCCAAGCTCTCGAAGACTTTTTACTGTGCAAGTAACCAGCGCCAATAAAACCTGCAGGCTGGGCGTGGGAAGGAGACTCAGGAAGAGGGTTTCCCCTGAAATATCAGACAAAAGGAAAGGCACGCTGCCCTGTCCGTCGACCTGCCGCCGCCCCGCAGTGACCACACAGCGGCCACCAAGGCGATGCCTGTCACCTCGAGCACGAGCACCAGCGCCGTCACCGTGTAAAGCAAGCGCACCTCTGAGAATTCCACTCTTCCTGAGGACCTGTCCGTCCAAGGACAAGCTTGACAAGCCAGACCAAGCCCTTCTGCGTAAAACTTGCAAATGAAGCAAATTTAAATTCGTCACGGATGATGTCTTAGTTACCATCCCTAAACAACATACGCTTCATGCGACGTCACTAAAAGGGGTAACATAACAAGCCTGCTGTCTTCGGTGCTAGATAGTTTTGAAAAATGGAAATTAAATAAAGCTTCAGGTAATTTATTTCCCACTGGCACTGCTTAATGATTTACAGTAGAAATAATGATTGAGAGTAGAATTAATGATTTACAGTAGAAATTTATTAAAAAGTTACTACACATTAAATTTCTTTGCAATAGAAATGGTTTCATTTTATCATACCAGGCCAACTTCAAGGATCCCATCTGAACAAAGAGAATTCTAGAAACTCCATTCGCACTAAAAGGATACCAAACTCTATTTGGCATTTTAAATGAACAGTTAAGTTTAAATTCTTAAATTTACACATTTTTTTATTGTGGGGAAGAAAGACAGCTACATTACCTTGTATTAAACAAAGTATTATTTCTGTCTCTGTCTTAATTTACGTAAGTTGTGTGTTCTAATCTAATCAGGGATCCAAAACCAATTTTCCATTCGTCATCAAAAGTTCAAAACAAAAAGCCTCACTCATAGTAGCTTCACTGACTTACTATTCATTGACTATTTGTGTTTACAGAGACATCTAGAAATTGATATGCATGTTTAGCCATTTGCATTAATTTTAGCTTAACTGTTGCAAAGCTGAAATAATACTCTGGATTTTATTTTGTAAACAAGTCACTATTGAAAGCGAATTAAGAGAACCGGGCCCAACAAACATACCTTTGTGTGGTCCACTAATTATAAGAAAAATTCCAAACATTATTAGCTGTTATCAAAATTACAATACCACCTAGAGCTAATAAAACAGAACAATCTGTTTGAACAGGGTGAGGAGAAGGTTCATAGAGTGTTTCTCTCTCATATAAATTCTTAATGGACTATAAAGGACTTTTAAGTGGTTTTAGATTTGAATTCAATTGCTCCAATCCGGAACAGGCTTCCAAGGAGAACTGGAGCCGGAATTTGAGCCAGGGACCCTTCCTCAGCCAGCTGTCCCCCTCCGCCCTCGTGAACGTAAGATGAAAAGGCCAAGCATCTTCCCAGGAACCACAGGCACATCGGTGGGGTCCACGTACCACAAGCACTAACATTAAATCAGAAAATGAAAAAGCCTTTGCAACTGCATCTTGTAACCACCTACAGTGCTTATTACCAAACGTGCAAAACCCAGGGAAAGGCACAGGTGGCAGGCGGACCGGAGGATCCACAAGAAAAGAAACGAGACTGGGGAACAAAAGCAAGAACAGCCACCTCAGCGGAGCACAGAGGTCTGTGCCGCCCTGGCCACTGGTCTGTCCCCGTACCCTCTGCCCATGAGAGGAGCTGGCGCTTCCAGAAGCAGACACACCGCCGTACACGGATGTCAGCCTCCGCGCAAACACGCAGGTTCTCAAGGTCACCAGGCAAAGCCTCCACCAGGCAAAGCCTTCTGCCCAGGAGGTACCTTCACAAGTCCAACGTTAATAGTCTGCTAACACACGAGAGGGATTTTTATGTTGCTCTGAGCACATATAAGAATTACATATGAAAATATAAGAATTCATTTTAAACCCCATAAAATACATAAGCCTGTATCGATTTATACATCTGCTAAGCAAAATAAGTTGTCCTCAGAGACCCCACATGGAGTTATAATTGTGTATGCTAAAATGTGGATGAAATTTTGCAGTATTAAAACAGAAGCATTTATTTTTAAGTCTCAGAAAATGGGTTAACTGACAGTAAACTGACTTGGCAACATCTCTATAAAGAAACACACGCTCAGAGGAACAAAGTGCTCCTTCTAGTTATCAAGCTATTAATTCCTCTGACCCCGCGGAAAGCGCTGCTAGTCTCCTGTAGAAGCCTTTAGCAAACACGTCCGCACGGGACACGCTCGGTGTCAAGTGCGGTGCGGAGCCTGCCCTCGGCCTGCGCTGGCGTCGAGGACACGCCGGGGACAACTCGCGGGCTTGCACTACGAGCTCCTCCCCGATGCAACCGCCCCTGTGGTTTGGTATGACCGCCTCCCTCCCGAGCAAGGAAACACGGTTTTAACTCAAAGCTCCTGTGCTCTGCGAAGCGGTGGCAGTGACGGGGGGGGGGGGGGGTGACATGGGGCCGTCAGTGTCAGCCACGCCCCTGCCTTGGCGTCTCAGATTCAGTGACACACACCCCCGCTGCCACACCGCAGCTTCTCAGATCCGCAGACCGACAAGACGGTGCGGCAGGGCCGGATCTGGGCCAAATGCAGGTTCCAGGCGGCACTTTGTGAAGCGGGGGCTTGCGCTGGCTTGGGGCCAAGAGCTCATCCCTCTCAGAATCCCGCGGCCCTTCCATAAAACCAAAGGCTCCAAAACCACTTTCCTCCTTCGAATACATCGTAACAAGGTCACGTCTGGAACCGACAGGCATCTGAACGACGAAAACGGTCTTGCACAGATGTCCCAACAGCAGCGGTGGCAACGGGCAGGGCCCTCGCAGGCAGGTGACAATGCAGGCTGGCTCACAGCCACCTCAGCCCACTTGTCCCCAGTCTGCCTGCTGGGGGATCCAGGGTCCCCCTCCGTGGCTTGCCAGCCCGGTCCCAGGAAAGCCACTTTGCCCACAGGCGACAGGAGGACCATGCGAAGAAGCGGCCATGAGGCGGTAAGGGGACGAGGCTGGGGACGTCTGGGAATCAGTACCACCATCAGAGCAGGTGCGGGGCCCGCAGGCAGCAGCCCTCAGGCCCCACGCGTGAGGGACCAGCACGGCCTGGACCTCGCCGGCACCCCTGCTTCTGCCTGGCTTCCCGGTCTGCAAGTCCCACCCGAGGACAATTTCGACGCAGCCCCTCTGTGCCCCCTGGTCAGACCTGCTAACTGGCCCCACACAGCTGGACAAGGAAATGCTGCCCCCCCCACCCCATGGCCCCAGGTCACCTGCTGGGCACACCTGCCTCCTGGCTGTCGTGAAACCGAACCATATGGATGCCTTACTGGGAGCTGACAAGGAAACCATCAGGATAAAGAGTCAGAGCACCACTGCCACTACGGACGGAGCCCTTTGATTTAAACACGACACAGTCAAAGGGAGACGCACCGAGAAGCACCTGCGAACACGCTCAAAGCAGAGGCGAAGATCGGCTTCCGGCTGCACGGAAGACGCAGAGAAGACCAAGCCGGAGAGGAACGCGGCGACGCGGAGAAGGAAGTACGCACAGTGAGCACTGCCTTATGTTAGAACTGTCGCAAACAGAGACAGTCATTTAAAAGCAAACGGTCGAGGAGTTCCCGTCGTGGTGCAGTGGTTAAGGAACCCGACTCGGAACCATGAGGTGGCGGGTTCGATCCCTGGCCTTGCTCCATGGGGTAAGGATCCGGCGTCGCCGTGACCTGCGGTGTAGGTCGCAGACGCGGCTCGGATCCCGCATAGCTGTGGCTGTGGGGTAGGCCAGTGGCTACAGCTCCGATTCGTCCCCTAGCCTGGGAACCTCCACATGCCTCGAGACGCATGCCTCCACATGTCTAAAAAGACAGAAAGACAAAAAATAAATAAATAAATGGTCGAATACAAGGATCTGAGTTCCAATCCTGGACTGACCAGGAATCAAACATGTGACTTTGAGCAGGTGACTTCACTTAAATGATTTCTAAGTTCCTGTTAGTTCCTTCCAGATTGGATAATTTTCACTAAAAACAGTAAAGGCGACTCCGCCGTGACACTGGGAGAGGAAGGATCGTGACGCTGGACTGGATCTCCCGCGGGACAACCTCGTCCAGCAGCAGGACGCCAAGCACGAAGCACGATGATCAAAGAAGCTGTGAGGCGTGGCGGAAAAACGCAAAATCATGACCGTCACGAATGCGGAACAGAGGAGAAATCTGAGACAGAAATGACTGACAACCTATTATTTTACACAGTAAAAATTTTAAAAGAACAATAAAGCAGCCTCCGGAACCACTTCCCCATCCAAATGGGCAGGACTACATGTACTGGGTAATTTGTTCCCACTGGGATGATGTCACCAGGCTCGGCTGAACCACTTTTAATAACCAGGACACCTCAGGCATCTCTCACTTTCTCCTCCATAAGATCAAATCAGCCTCTCAATGACCCACACTTCATGAGTCATAATTTTTCTGTTTATGATTCAGAAAAATGTCCTCAGTCAGTATTTCCCAGACTGCTGTGGGTTTATTCCAAGAACCAATTTCATCTTCATTGGTTTCCTACAGGAAACCAGACCAACTTCCTATTATTTTATTTTCCTTACTTTTAGCATCCCATAGCCCACATCAAATTAACTGGAAGTGAGAGGGACAGCAGGCTTTATCCTGCACACAGAGACGCCAACACAAACAATGCCCAGTCTGCAAGTCACGGATTCAGAATTAAATACAACATGTGCTAAGATTAGAACCTTCATTCAACAGAGCTCCAACCCAAATAATAAGAAATGCATTTTAATTATCTACTTACAAACATTCCACTGTCAGAACTTTTGCTTAAAAACTACTGTCTACGAGGCATTCCCCCTGTGGCACAGTGGGTTAAGAACCGGACTGCAGCGGCTTGGGGCGTGGCGGTAGCAGCGGCAGCAGCAGCAGCAGCAGCAGCAGCAGCAGCAACAGCACAGGTTTGATCCCCGGCCCCTGCCCAGCGCAGTGGGTTAAAGGCTCCAGCAGTGCTGTAGCTGTGGTGGAGTTAGGTCACAACTCAGTTTCAACCCCGGCCCGGGAACGTCCATACTCCGCGGTGCGGCCATAAAAACAAAAAAACACACTGTCTGTGATTACAATAACTCCTACAAAGCTGATTAATAGAAACCAATCGTAAGGAACAAAGTGTGTGTTTTCCATCCTAACCCCCGAAGGAGCTGCCAGGAGGAGAGACAGACGGCGGAAGCCCAACGCCCAGGGCTTGGAGTGTCCGGGACCAGAGCCACGTCCCCCAGCCGCCCCTGTCCGTCACTGCCCGCTGCCACTGGCCCAGCCCCTCCCACACCCAGTATTTCCGTGACTAAGAATCAGTCTGACACGAGGTCACAGAAGGAACCAGGGCACATGCCAAGGCATTCTGGCAAGGCTGGACTCAACCTCTTCCTCCGCAGGCCGCGCCCTCCTCCCGGGCCACACGCTGCTCCGAAGAGGCCTTCTGCACGGCAGAGCCGCAGGGGGACCCCTCGCCAGACCCTCCTCAGTCTCCGGTCCGCAGCGCTCCTGAGCGGAGGCACAGCTTCAGCTCTCCAAGCTCTCTGGTCCCGAAGAGGCAGGGACCCGGACGACCTCACCCCAACCACAGCGGCCGCACTGCGGGGAGAAGGCGTGCGAGGCGCACCCCACACCCTGATGAGCCGGGAAAGCTGAGCCGCTCGCACAGTGGCCCCCGGATGGAAGTGCTCCAGCCCCTCTGGCCTCACCTGCCAGGCGTCTGGGGAAAGGCCCAGCCACTGGTGTGAAAGTGAGCTTACCTCTGGCACCCCTCGTCCGCACACCAGGAAACTCCTAGACCAGCATCCACTCAATTTACGGAGCTCCCGTTGTGGCTCAGTGGTAACGAACCAGACTGGTAATCACGAGGATACGGGCTGGATCCCGGCCTCACTCAGTGGGCAAAGGGCCTGGCGCTGCCGCAGCTGTGGTGCAGGTCGCAGACATGGCTCTGATCCCACACTGCTGGGGCTGTGGCAGAGGCCGGGAGCTGCAGCTCTAATTCGACCCCGGCCTGGGAACCTCCATGCGCTGCAGGTGCGGCCCTAAAAAAATATATATATGTGCATGTATGTGTATGTATTTTATACACGTCTCTGGGTATATATAACTGGGTCACTTTACTGTGCCCCAAAATGAACACCCTGTAAATTAACTATACTTCAATGCTTAAAGAACGGTGAATAAAAAACCTCCAAAACCATGTAGAGGCTGCCCGAACAGCCCAGCTTGCTACCTACCCTCACCACGCATCTTCCCACCAACCCTACGCTACAAACACGTCCCCGGTCTTCTCACTTGTGACTCCCGTTCCTGTCTTATGGCCTCTATTTCACCACCAGCTCCCGCTAACGGCGTCTGTGCACGTCCTCCCCGAATGTCCTCCTGGACGCCAGGCTCGATCTCGGACCGACGTTCTCCCCTGACCCCCAGCCTTCACCCCCACCCCATCTCTAAAGACTCAATGCCAGTGCCAGCCTCTGTTGTTTGCCACAAATCACCTGCGCAGCCAAGAGCCTGCACAGCAGTCCCCAGGCCTCCGCCCCACCATGCACGCAAATCCTGCTGAAGGGCTCGGCTGTCTCACAAGCCAAATCCATATTCAATTATGCATCATTTCTGCCAGTGAACCAGCCTCTAGGAGAAGCAAGCCAAAGACACTAACAACAGATAAACTGCACGCACACGGCCACTGCGAGGGAGTGAAGTCCGTCGCCTGTGCTCTCTGCGTCACCGAAGAGCCGCCAGACCAGGGCCGCTTCAAGTACGGAGAGTGTCTCGGGCTTTCTGAAGACTCAAAACACTGAGGGGCAAGGAGACCGACTCACTTCCCACTGAAACGACAGGGGGGGCGTCTACAAACGAGTCTTCACCAAGTCCCCTGCCTCTGCCACCACACAGCTTAAGAGCTCTAGAGACGACGAACTAGGTAGCATCGCAAAGGAAGCCCTTTAATCCAAAGGAAAGCGAGTAGGAGCGCGTTCACCCCAAAGCCTCCTCTGCTGTCTGCAGACACCCACAGCAGCAGCCGGGGAGCTCGGGGCGGAAGGGTGCCGACTAACCGCCTCAGCCAGGGATGGAGGGGCAGCCCCTGCCCCTCGGGAGGAAGGAGGGAGCCCCCCGAGGCGTGCTGGGCATGAAACGCCCTCTGCAATGGAAAACACACTCAGAAGCACATGGAAAAACAGCTCTGCTCTAACCTGAGACCTGCCGCCTTCCCCAGCCCACAGCGTCAGCCTGGATACAGAGTGGAATCACCGGAGATTGAGGGAGGGGAAAGGTATCATCCCCGACGGCAGACAGATAAGAAGCATTACTTACTACCGGCGGCCGTGCGCCATCGCTCAAGGCTAACAGCTTAGAGGAAAACGCACTGTGAGGGTGGGTGCTCAACTTTTTTTTTGGTCTTTTTAGGGCCGCTCCCGTGGCATACGGAGGTTCCCAGGCTAGGAGTCGAATCGGAGCTGCAGCTGCAAGCCTACACCACAGCCACAGCAACGAGGGATCCGAGCCGCGTCTGCAACCTACACCACAGCTCCCGGCAACGCCGGACCCTTAACCCACGGAGCGAGGCCAGGGATCGAACCTGCATCCTCATGGCTCCTAGTCTGATTCGTTTCCACTGTTCCATGTCGGGAACTCCTGTGCTCAACTTTTAAGTTTGGTGTCGGTTACAGGACGGGCCTTGCCCTGCTTCTCCCCGTGATTGACACTTGGTTCACCCGACCCGGTTCACAACTGCTCCCTTAGACGGGCAGACACACCAAACAAGGCATACAGCGTCGACCCAAGGCTGGGGGTCGGAGAAGCGGCAAATCACCCTGAATGCTCTGAAGCGAGACGGCGGAATGCATTCATTAAACAGGCAAACACAGGGAGAGACGCTCTGCTCCCCTGGGGGGTGGACGGTATTTGCTTTTATTTCTAAGCCTCACCGACTCCCCTGCCCGAAAAGAGAACTCTTATCACCCAGGCTTCAGACTAAGGTAACGCAGCATAGGACGAAGCAGCGAAAACATGAATGAAACAGACTCCTGGAACCCAGAGCACTGGCTCCTCAGGTCTACTGCGATTTATTCTAGAAAGAAAAAAATGGAAGAGACGTAGACAGACCACCAGAGTCTGAACAGAGAGGAGGAAACCAACATGAGCTCTGTCACTCTGAGGGGGCCAGAGGCTCAAAGGAGTTCCCTCTTCCAATGATTCTTACTACTCACCATAAAAGTTAATTCCGTCAATTTTAACATATTGGCGCTCAAAAATTGCATTTTCTCAGCCAGGAATAGAATCACTACCAAAAAGTAACAGTACAACAGAAGTTTTATCAACTCACATTTTCCAACATTTTCACGAAACATCTCACTTACAAAGTGACTTGAAATGGCAGAAAACAGATCCAAGTGGAGTCTGTGACGATACGATCAACCCCAAATAAATAAGTACTGCGATTTTAACGGGAGCAGGAAGATTTTACCACCTTGTCCAGTAACAGAGAACATGCTTTTTAACACATACGGCATTTCTGTCAGGACGCAGGGCTACCAGCCTCGCACTGACAGTCAGACTGGAGGAGCAGCACCAGAGGTTGCACTACTGCCTTCAGAAGCAACAGACGAAGGTGCAATACGGAACTTGGAAACACAGCCAGAGAAGCCCTCAGGATGAAAAGGGCTTCACCTTGGAGCTCCCGTTGTGGCTCAGCAGTTACGAACCCGACTAGCATCCCTGAGGACGAGAGTTCAACCCCTGGCCCCACTGAGTGGGTTAAGGATCCGGCGTGGCCATGAGCTGCCGTGTAGGTGACAGACGTGGCTCGGATCCCGCGTGGCTGTGGCGGTGGTGAAGGCCGGCCGCGGCAGTGCTGATTCGACCCCTAGCCTGGGAACCTCCATGTGCTGCAGGTACAACCCTAAAAACAAACAAACCGACAACCCCTCCCCCACAGAAGGCTGACCTTGACGTGGCTCTGGGCGCCAAGGTTGTAGATCTCGGTCGGCTTCACTTCGTTGATGATTTTCACGAGGCAGGTGCTGTCCGTGAGGTCGCCGTAGTGCAGCTTCATGTCTTTAGGGTTCAGAGACACACCATCAGATAGGAAACAACAAGTGCCCGATTTTCTAACCTGTCAAAACTGAGACATGCACTCTGAAAGCCTGACAACCAGGCATTCTGGAGCAGCAGACTAAAGCCGTCGTCTCTAAAGAAAACGAAGAGTGGAAAGGCAGCCACATGTGTTATCTACGTCTATAAAGGATGGTAAAAACAGGCGACCTTTTTTAAAAAACCAAGGTCACAAGAGATGCTGCACAATTAGCGTGTCTCATGGCACCCAGGCAGCCCTAAGACCTCTAAGAGTGCGAGTGGGACAAAGGGGCTCTGGAAGCCAAGTGGACACCCTCTGGAGGGAGGCGAGGACAGCGCTGTCACATGCTTCTCTCTGGGGATGTGCGTCCTTCCAAACAGCAGCCCTCGGGCCATCCCTGACCTGCCGCATGCAGGACGACTCGCTCCTTCTAGGTCTAAGCAGAGCCTCACACCAATGCCACGAGTGGAAGAAGGTGACCCGGGCAGGCAGGCTATTTGCTGACTTGATATTTTCATTATTTTCCTGCACTACCTACTGATCGACAGGCCCACCTCCAGATCCGGGGTAGCTCCTTTCCACATCGGCACCAGAGGCTCATGTTCAAGGAGCCTCCACTGAATGACCTCAGTACCAAGTGGAAAGCCCTCGCTCGGGACAGCTGGGTCACCTTCCCGGTGATGCCACCACCCGTCCACGTGACCGCACCGCAAATATTCAGGGCCCTGAGCTGAACACAGCCGCCCGATCATCCCGGTGGAAGGACGAGGAGGGCGAGGCCAGCTGAACGAGGAGTTAACACCCGTCTCCACTGTCTGCCTTTCACACGGTGTGTGACCTTGATCAAGTCACGACCTGCCTCTGCTTCTGTCTGAGACACCGTCTCATTCACGACCTCAGCAACTGCTGGGAGTGTCAAATGAGGCAACACTGCAATGGCGAAGGTCACCTGGCACAGCAACCTTATAACAAAAATGACAAGTCGCTGCAAAGAAAGACTGACAATCACCCGTAAGGCAGTTCAATATATTTTTGACTGCCATCGGTTTTTGGACCTGTCTTCACAAACTGTTTTAAAAATCCAATAAATGCGCAGATTGCTTAGCGTGATTATGTGATCTTGATTACAAATCAAAAAAATCAAAGCCTGCTTTGCGCAGTTCTGTCAGACCACACGTGAAAGGCAGAGGAGCTTGTGGGAGTGGCGCTGGCCTTCCTTAGGGGACAGGACACCTGCAGAAGGTGATCCAAGGCGCGTCTCCTCTGGGCTCCTGAGCGTCGTCACCTGACAGGTGCCCTCGCATGAGCTGGGCCAAGAGGCCACTGTGCCCCGTGGGCAGGCCGGCAGGGGCTGTCCGAGCGCGCAGAGAGCATTCAGGGCAGGCGGCTCGTGAGCTCCTCACCACAGCTGGTGGCTTTGAGAAACGCCACGCTGGAAAACACCTCGCATGGTTTGGGGGTACCCGCAGGGAGTGCAGCAAAAGAGAGTGGCTTACTTCCTTCGATGTGAGCCTGCGGGTTCTTGTACAGATGCTCGATTCGGCCAGTATTGAAGGAACTGGATCGACGTACAATTCCGTGGACCTGCATGTGGACAAAAGGGGGAAAGAGGAATACAGGATAAACACCCGATGAAGACGAATCGGCAACGCGGAGGCTATTCTGCTCACGTTTAGCCTTGTGAAAAGATACATGATGCTACCTCTAGACATTATTTTTGTGTAAGTAGAGCTGATTTACAATGTTGAGGTCATTTCTGCTGTACAGCAAAGCGATTCAATTATACACACACGCACAGCGAATGCCAAGCTGTAGATACTCAAATGTTTCCTTTGGCAAACGCACACGCACTGACAGGCCTACTGCTGACAAAACTCTCTCTTTGGTTTGCAACTGAAGACAGACCACAGAGGCCGTGTCAGTCGGTCCCTGGGCCCCGACGCTCTTCAGCACAGAGCATGAGGAGCGAGCCCTGGGCCACCAGCCCCCAGGGTCCTCGGAGCACTGCACCTCGCACCTGCTCTTCAAATACACGTGCGTCGGAGTCGGAGAGCAGCCCCTGTGCTGTCGCCACGTGGGGCGCTGGGGAAGCTGGATGGCGTGGGCCAGGGAAAGACGTTCCTCAAGATTCGACGTGAAGGAGACCCAAATGGGGGGGGGGGGTTGTACCTTTTTATCTCTGCCTTCGACCACGCTAAGTGCGAGGGGAGCGCTGCTGGGACAAGAGCGCACACCTATCTGATTCTAAGAAAAGATGACCTGTGTCTGACCCTTGGAGAAAGTATCCAGGCCCAGTCACTCCTTCTGTGTCAGGGACGTGGCTTCGGTGTGGCCAGTGCTAAACCAGCCTGTGTCACTGGCTGCCCAAGTCCCAGCACTACCGGTGGCAGTTTGACTTCTTCACAGATTTTAGAAGTGCTCCTTCTAATGTTGGGTAATTTCATTTGCAGCTGAATACACTTCTATATTTTAAGTCAATTGCTTTCTGTCTGTTTCAAACAAAAATTAATCCTTGGCATGACTCAAGCATTCCAAATGCAGGAGGGAGCTTATCCGCACATAAGACTCTTTCAAACAGAAAGAGCTGTCACGGTCGTTGTACATGGCATAGAAACTGCCTCCTGCAAAGGGTGCAGCACGCCCACAATTAATAATTCTGTTGGTCAGATGCTTTAGCAAAGAGCTAAACCCACATTATTTCCCAAAAGGACTAAATGCAAGAAAACTTTGCAAACATGGAAATATTTTAAGACGAGAACATCGCAAACTTGGTTGACATTTGGGAAGGCAAATAGTAAAATCTGGAAAACACTACCTTGAGATTTTGGCATGCATATCCATTACTTAACTTAAAAGCAGAGAAAATAATACTTCTATTAAACTTAGAGCTCATTCAACTTCATGGTCTACAATTTTTCAAATTGTTACTTAATTATAAAACTGAACTGTCCTATAAACGTAATAAATTTTCTTTAATAAAAACTAATTTTACATATACACTCATACATATCAAAACGGGTGTTTGCCACCAAAGTTATTTCTGAAATATAGACTTCTCAGACGTCAGTGGAACTTTATTTCATTGGATAGAGAGGAATTTATATGCTCCAAAAACAGGTAATTTAGCTTTGACAATAAAAAAGCAATAATATGATTTAGTCTATTTTTCTCTCTTGCTTGCCGGTTTTTGGATAAGTGACACGTCCAACAACTCAAACGAAGAGAAATGCCAGGTAATACACATTTGATATAAAAGGCTGACCAAACTATTCAATGATATTGAGGGATCCAGTATGAAAATGAGACAACTGCACGAAGTCACAGCAAGTAAATAACAGAGGCCTTTAAAAATGTCACCTTTATAACCCAAAGCATTAAGCATGAGTGTGGGGTCTTTTTTTCAGAAAAAGGAAAAAAAAAAAAAAAACGTGTGCTTTAATTTCCCCTCACTCCCAACCTTTGGTATGTGCGCACAGGGAGAAAGAAACCTGCCAACTGCTTAATCCATGACAGCAAGTGTTATTCTAAGAGCTCATGAAAGCCGAGCCTGTCTCCTCTGAGACAGGTGAACCAAACGGAAAGACAAGCCAGAATGTGTGCAAACTGGATAATCTGGTTAAGGATTTGAGCTTAGCGGCTTTTGCTTTACAGAAAGGATGTAGGTAGGATTTTTTGTTTGTTTGTTTTCATAAGGATTTGGAGGGGGGGATAAGTTAGGAAACCAAAGTGAAAAGATAAATGAGCTAAATCTGATTCCCTATAAACTTAATCAAAATTGCTATTAAATAATAGCAGTTCAAAAACAGAATTTCTGGAAAACTGACACCTTAAAACAGACGTGAACATTTTTGACAAACAAACTTCAAGTCCCATTTATCTATGTGACGAACAGGAAAATTTCAGGTTCACTCAACGTCAGAACAAAGTTGGTTTGACCTTCAATCCCAGAGTCAGACTAGGCAAGAGAACAGAGAAATGCTGACTGACTGACTGACTGATGACTGGACTACAGACAAGAAAACAGAGAATTGCTACCACTGGTTTACACTCATCAGCACCGCGCTCTCTCTTGGAAGCAAGGATGCTGCACAGGGATGTTTGGTGCCACCTGCCTTCCAAAAAGCCTGGATTGTGTAGGTCACACCAACAGCCAGAAGAGGCCAAGAAGGCCCAGCAGGTCTAAACCTCGGCTCTTACTTTTTCAAGTCTCAAAGTTCACAGAAAAGATGATAAGTTACAGTGAGAAAACCCGGTTGCTTTCCTTCAAGTTCTGTTGGCACTCGGATGTCAGATTCCTTGCTGGTGTTTCTCCGTTTGCCCACAGTGCACCTTCTGGAACCAGTGCACCTGCCATTGGAATAAGCATCCAAAATTATTCGTGTAAACACTGCCAAATCAGGCCAGGACACATGGGTCACCGCGCAAGCGTCTGTGCTCGGCAGAGCCCACTTTCAGAGCGACGTGCGTATCTGAGAACTGCTCTTCGAGAGGGCAACACGGGCTCGCTCAGCTACGTTGGCACAGAAAACCCTTGCTTCTCCCCACGAGAGCGGAAGGTGTGGAAGGGGAGAAGGCGGGGGAAGGGGACAAGGACGAGCAGCAATGCAGAAGCTCCAGCCTCCACGAAGTACTGGCTGCCGACCCAAAAGCACACACCGGAGTGTCCACATCTCACTCAGGTTTGCCGAGATCAGCTCAGTGCCTACTGCTCTGCGCAATTTCTGCGACTTCACCGCGAGCAGGACGTTTCTAGGTAACCCAGGACAGCATAAACAACCCTAACAGCAGTCTGGCTCTCCGCTCCCCTACTCGCTGCCTTATCTAATGTGGGAAGCGTGCAAAGCAGGGAAACACTGGGAACGGGGGCCACCAGCGCGGGCGGCAGATAAACACACAATGAGCTGGCACAGCCACAAGCCGAGAGGCTCATTCTTCCCCGGATTCGGACTCGTTATCAGCGTTTCTGTGGAAAACACGCACAGAAGGACGGCAGCAGAGGAAGCGGGAGGCCAGCGCGGCCGAGGGGCACTCACCTCATAGCCCTTCTCCAGCAGGAACTCGGCCAGGTAGGAGCCGTCCTGGAAGAGAAGGAAAAGCGACAGGGTCAGGGCCATCGCGGCCTGGGGCGGGGGGGCAGCCTGCGGGTCCCAGAAGCGCCCGTCAGCGGCTCCATGAACCTAAGGCAGGAGCGCAGGCAGCGACATGACGGGCACAGGCCCCACCGACGGGGCGCCACGGTCCACCAAGGTCTCCCGGCCCGAGGGCGTGGGAAGGGGTGCCCGGCGCGCCCGCGCCCAGATGAAGAGGGGCCCGCGGAGAGAGCAGGGTCTGGCTTAGGCTCCGCCACTTCGAGGGCGTGTGAGACGCCCGGGCACGGGCGGCCAAGCAGAAGGCCTCGGTGCCCCGGGCGCACCCGGCGGGGGCGCTCTGACAGGTCCCGCTGCAAAGGGGGGACGCGGGAGGGTGGGCATCTCTGAAAACAGGAGGAAGGGGGCGCCCTCCAGGCCCTGGCTCAGCAAAGTCACCAAAGATTGGGTCGTTTCGAGGTGGGCTGGGCTGCTGGCCGCTATCAGGCCGCTGTCGCCTCCGAACACAGGTACAGGCCCCCACACTCCATTTAAATGACAGGAGGGTGCCTTTTTTCCTAAAACAGTAAGCACGTCATCTGTGTGCCTCCTAAATCAGGCAGTTAATCTCTGCCTCAAGAGGAATGCGTCTGACTAGACACAGAGATTGTCAACTGGTTTTTTTAAAATACTTTGAGAAGGTCTGTGTGAGGAGGCGTCCCTGAGAAATAGTTCATGTGCCACTTGGAGGGAAAGAAGTACGAGAGTCACCTACTCAAGCTATTCAGAGGCCACAGGGCACAAAAGCACGGGTCTCGGGACGCATCCCCGGCCCTGCTTGCACCATGAACTGAGCGGACAGATGTTCCGCAACCAGTCCCCTGAGGGCCCTTGGGCTTGCGGGCCAGGCAGGTCCCCTCCGTCCAGACGTAACCTAAAAACGGGAGGCTCCAGCCGCTGCAAATCCATGTGCTCAGAACTGGCTGGGAATATTTGGGTTTTCTTTGGTTTCCTCGGTTGAAAAAACTTAAATATCCCTTTGAGCTTCCAAAGTTCCTACCAGATATTCTAGGAAAAAAAAAGTAAAGCAGGCTTTATTACTACCATTGCTTGACCTAAAGGTGGAACTGGAGACACCCAATGGGTCCAGAAAACGACAGGGCTGCCAGGACTGCGTTTTCTACAGGAACGCAGAAGTCACCCATAAATTCAGGCAGCATGACAAGGCCAGGTCTATAGACAGGGGACACATTTTGTGGTTCATTGAGACCTCCAGCAAACTTCTTCTGAGTCTTAACATAAATATTCTGGTTTATGGGCTTACGTGGTCTGGCACATCCCCTTTCCCCTCGCTCTCCGATCTTCAGACACACGCCCAGCTGCGGCGTGTGACAAATACAACGTGCAAAGAAAGTCGGGTAAGAGAGCCGAGCTACTCACACTCCAGGATGAGCCAGGTCCGTCCAGGGACCGTCAGAAATGTGAGAAGGATCAGCAGCCTTCTAAGTCAGCCCATGAGAAAACAGCTCAAGAGAAAAAGCACTTTCAACAATAATGACGATCTTACAGCAGGTGCGAGAGCGGGCAAAGTGCACCTTCGCTGTGTTTTTGCTGCTGGGGTGTCGCTTTGAAGCAGGCGACGTTACACTTTTCACAGTCTTAATGTCTCTTGGCATAAAAAGAATGTTTTGCATTCTACCACAGTTGCCTAGAATGTTAAAAAAAAAAAAAAAAGTGCAAAGGCAGAGGTGAGAGGGCGGGAGGTGGGGGGAGGGAGCGCGCTTACTCAGGAGCTGATGTGAAACAGGCCTGCCCAGCACGCAACCCTGTCCACAGGTCTTGCTCTTCTCACTCAGGCCGCTCTCACACTTTCCAGTTGCGCTGGAACATTCTGCACCAGCAGTGGCACCGGCTTCCTGCCCACTTCCTCGCCAGGCCTCCCAAGCGATAGGCCGGCTGCGCTATGTGGGAACCCGGGCAGCGCGAGGACCGCGGCCCCTCCGCCCCCCAGAAGCGCCAGGCTGTCGGAGAAATGCCTCCCCCAGACTGAGGACTGAGATGTCACAGCCACTGGACGGAATTTCCAAGTCACTAGCCAGGAACACAACTGACCCGGTACCGACTGCAGCCTGGCTGCCGTGGCTGCCTGAGGAAATGTCTTTCTTGGAGGCTAACGCGCCCACCTTGGCTCCTCAGGTCATTCTGTGCGCGGGCAAAGGTCTCCACTGCACATCCAGCGCTGTGCAGTCTTAAGCCAGCACCGCGGCCGTAACACTTTCAAGACGCAGAAACCTTTTCGATCCGACTCTTGCAGGAACTTGCCTAAAAGGCAAGGAGCCCTCTGGCCCCCGAGGTCAGCTGCCCCACCTGGAACCACCCACGAGAGAGGAAGCCGAGACTGGCGGCCAGGTCTCCCACTGCTCTCACCTGGGAAAACACCTCGTCACCAGAGACCTACCAGAACATATCAAAACCCCAGAGGAAGAAGAAGACCAGAACAGATTGATTTTTAAACCAAACTGATGGGTCATTTTTCCATGCTGGGCTATTTTAAGGATTCAACAGTCTTCCCGTTTCCATCAAGTGACCCAAAATGCAGAGAGGTCCCGTAACTTTAGGACATTCCAGCACCCGGAGGAGGGCACCTGGGCGGACAGGTGCACCCCTGGGAGAGCGGTATCGTGTCACCTGCAAGTGGATTTGGGTGGCGGCGCACATATGTCTTGGGTGCAGAGCCCAAGCAGCGTGGCCATGGCCTCGGGTCCACAACAGCCAGATTTCGGTGCCTGGGGACTGCAGTGCCAATCCTTGGGTATCTCCGTGCTTCGCCTTTCATGGGATGTTCCAGATAAACACCCACAAAATTCAGAGCAATTCCGGAAATTAATTGAACCATATCTTGAATACAGGATAAAAATGAGCTAAAAGTTCACATCTATAAAAAGCTAAGGGAAGCAAAGAAAGTTTTCCCTTTCTCCCAGTGGCCACAGAGGCTACCACAGCCGTGCCTGAACTCATACCCACCCAGGTCCAGACACGAAAGTGGCCGGCCACCTACCACCTGCAGAGAAGCGAGCTCTTGGGTGGTGGATTCCCTTTCCCCCGGGAGGACCAACGGGAAGGACACTGTCCCACACGCGCCTTGAGCCAACTCACCAAGCCCTGCTCAACAAGGAACCGACTGTGCCCAGCGGAGAAGGCACCTCTGGTAACCCCCCAGCCCCCAGCCCCCCAAGCAGGTGCCCAGCTGTGTGTGTGTGTGTGCACGCACGCGCACAGGTGCCCAGCTGTGTGTATGTGTGTGCACGCGCGCGCGCGCGCACACACACACACACACGGACACTGCTCTGCTACCAAACACAAGGCCCTCCCATTCGCCAACGGCGACGAGCCTGGAGGATCAAATCCACAGCTGAGGACGAGGTCACCTCCATCCAGCCGACTTACTGGTCCACCCAGAAGTCTCTCCCCAGAAGCGTTTTCAAAATTGCTGTAGAATTCAAATCAACATTCAATTTCAAAAGATACTAATGTTAAGTCTTGCGTTCAACAGTAAACTAAAAATAAAACATCATGGAAAAAATGACCTAAAAGGTTACTTTTAAAAAGATTATTCCGGAGTTCCTGTTGTGGCTTAATGGCCATGAACCAGACTAGTAAACATGAGGGTGCAGCTTCGACCCCTGGCCTCGCTCAGTGGGTTAAGGATCCGTCCGGCATTGTGAGCTGTGCCGTAGGTCGCAGACTCGGCTCGGATCTGGCGTTGCTGTGGTGCAGGAGCAGGCAGGCAGCTACAGCTCTGATTTGACCCTTAGCCTGGGAACCTCCATATGCCTAGGGCCTGGCCCTAAAAAAAAGGGGGGGGGGAGGGGGATAGAGGGAAAAAATGACCTAAAAGTTTACTTTTTAAAAAATTATTCCATTTGATAGATTAAAAAATGTTTTTCTTTTCATTTTTTGATTAGTATTAAGACTGAAACATTTTTTGTGTTTATATACTATTTCTTCTGGCATTATTTATTCTCATCTTTTATATTTCTTTCTGCTGTAGTGTGGACCCTGGACAGAAAGGAAATAAGAGTTTGGCCTGGTGCCTCTGCTCTGAAAGAAGCTGGAAAGCCAGCATCTCCTGGCCGAGACAGGAGGAGACTCCCACTCGGGCTCGGCCCTGCACACCCCACCCTCGTCTGCACACCCACACGTGGGCAGGGTGAGAGCAGTCCCCACGGGGCCTGTGCGGCTCCCGCTCTGCTATCAGACGACTCCAGTAGACACATGAGTCACGGGCAGAGGCCAGGCTGCTGGATAAAGGAAAAGCCATGAAATTCTCCCACGCCGACCTGGTCTGTCCTGGACGGCACCGGGCCTGGGAAATAAATCCCCACCCTCCAGGCTGACATCGAGGTGGGAGAAACTGAGGAGATGCAGGAAGCAGATCCGTGTCAAAATCCTTTTAAAGATCCGCCTGACTGGCCAGGGCAGTGCCGCTGTGAATACCTCCTTTCACGTCTAGAACAATATACCAACTGGAAGTGCTTATAACTCAAGGCTCCAAATACACTGATAAAGACTGGCTCGGGTCTGCAGAGAAGTGAATAATAAATTACCAGTAACCTTCATGCTTAAAAACAATCTCGTTGTATTAAGTGGATGCATAAATTAAAACTGCGCAGAAGTTGAAAATCGCGTTTCTCCCTTTCCTTTTCCCTTTCTCATTATCTCGCAAAGCGACAGTCCAGGCAATTAAAGACTGTTTCTCTGCAAAGCACATGCTTTTTTTCCGTAGCTCTAATCGTCCGAGTGATTTATAGAGGAAATGATTTTTTTGCAGGTACTCTAACTAAAACAGAGCTGCTCTGTGTGCTGTGTTGAAGACCACGCTTAATGAAAAACTCTAAATTTGGAAGCGGGAAAAAACTTCATACTGAAAAGAGGAGAATTATTAAATTTTCGTATTTACCCGACTTAGTAATTTTCCCCGTACACTTCTTTTTAAAATCCGTGCCCTGGCTGATGGAGGAAGGCAAGACAAATGTCCTTTTGTTTATGGCTGTAGAAGGGTCATGAGAATGACCAGAGGGATGCACAGACAGAGGACTAGATCTTTTTTCATTTTGCTGTAATTCATTGATCAGGTTGTTACTTAAAGTCACTGCTGCTGACAAGGAGGGTTTAACTATTTACAAAGATTCCTGTTCTCTTCAACCCAATCTCTTTCAGGGATATCATTAGTTGGCACAATCAGTTCAGACTGTTTCTGTCATGAGTGGATGACGGAAATGTCACTTACAGGCACCCTGCCCGTTTCAGATCTGCTTTTGCCAGGACGGAGTCCCCACCAGGCTGGAGACACTGTAACTCGCAGAACCGTGATACACATGTAACAAAATCACTGAAGGGCAGGTGAAGGGCAAGCGGGTGCGCACACGTGTACATATCCGCCCAGAAAGCAGCGCTGCGTAAATCAAACTGAGGAAGGCAGACAAAGGAAGGCGGCGTGCCTGCCCGGCCCCAGGACTGCGCCCGCCTCGTGGGCTGTGCTGGCTGCGGCCAGGTTCGCCTGGTCAAATGCCATTTCGTGGACTAGGAGAGCTCTGTGTTTATCTGCTGGGGCTGCTGTGTTTGGCATGGGGGTTCTGCCACTCAGACAAGGTGTCAAGAAACACGTTGGGGAAGAGCAGACACTTGACAGCGTGCCTGCAGCTCCCTCTCCTCATCAGGGCCTTTCGGCCCATCCCACCCCGATAGGTTTCATCTGGGTGTGTTTCCAGCCAGCTCAGCCCAACGCACGGCTTGTGCAGGTTCACACCTCTGGCTGGTGTCACCTTGACATTTCGCTGTCTTTCGGCAGTAGCAATGGGGCTTAGCTACTATTCAACCACGCACTCTTGAAAAAGCACTACCAAGCTGTATGTTTTCATCCAAGAGAAGTGCGTGCCAACCATGCACTTCTTAAACTTCGACTTAATAGGACTGGGAGAAAACACCAAGACGACTCCGCCCTACCGAAGACCAGGGTCTCGGAAGGGTGTTGGGGGCGGGGTGGGTCCCTGGGTGGAAATACCGTCCACCTGACAGGCCACGTACCTGACTCCCATCCTGGTCACAGCAGCGCCAAGCTCCAAATTCCCGAACTTGCCCGGGCTCAGACTGAAACCCTGGAGTCCCTGACCCACTTACCTCCTCACACCCACCGGGCTCTATAGCCTCAGAACGCGCCTGCCTCTGATGATGGCTTTGCTCCCGCCGTAGGGCCTAGTGGGGATACTTAACAACGTTTTGTAAATGGGGCACCCATTTGGAGAAATTGAGAGGTTTTTTTTTTTTTCCCTACCAAAACAGCAGGCTTAAAATTCAGATAAGCTACCACCATACATGACACCTTTCGGTAGATGTATAGCCAACTCAATCTGCCATTAAAGCACATGGGTTCCTCCCAGTATTTATAATTATCTCTAATCAAATTAGCAATATCTTACATTTCCATAATTCTCTATGGTTGCCAAATACTAGAGGACATGCTTCCCATTGATATCTCACAACATCCTGGTGAGATAGCTGATATTATCCCCGTTTTTCCAGACTAGAAAACTGAACTTTAGAAAGCATAAATCCTTTGTTCAAGGCCAGAGCGCTACTTAGAGAGCTTGGCAGAACAGGAAAGCAATCTGTCCGGTCCTGACTGCGTGTTACTTCCACGTTACTTCTTCAATCAAAATAGAAATGCTTCAACCAAAACAAGGCGCCAACCAAAACAAGTTTTTTAAAGCTTCCTAAAGCTTCTCAATTAACTAACAAATGCATATAAAAACTCATGTAAGGTTTAGCAATAAAACAACTTTTAAATAAGTATCATCACTTTAGTAATAGTCCACTATTAAGAATGACTGCCTAAAATATCCCCTCCTTCAAGTATGACACAAAATGCTCGTGTGCGCACGTGTGTGTGTGTGTGTGTGCGCACGCGTGCCCGCACTCAAAGGGGTTTCCATGCCGTGACCCCGGATGAAAGGCAGCAGGTCTGTGTTTTGTTAAAAGCAGACCCTGCGATAATCGATGAACGGATGGACACGGTGAACATTGGAGAAGAGCGCGATATGATACGGGAAATACAAATAAGGGTGTTTCCCAAGCTTCCAGCACCTCTAACCTCGCGAGGGGCAGGAGCCAGCACGCCCTCACTGTCACCGTCCTATTCGCTGGCGCGTCAGGGCTGCCTTCATCTACTGCGTCCTTGCGGTGTGAGGCTGGTGCAGCCCACCAGAAACACGGGGCACGTGTGCCCGTTCTGAATTTTCTAGGAGCCAACTTTTAAGAGGTAAAAAGAAATGAGCTAATTTTAATAATATGTTTATTTAACCCAATACATCCAGAATGCTAAAATACCAATATGTTAATGACAAGTTACTGGGACAGTTTACACTCTTTTTCGTGTGAAGCTCACTGAAATCTGTTATTTCACACTCGTGGTACATCTCAACTGAGATCTAAATTTTCTTCAGAAATACGTTTTCAGACGTCTATATTAGATTACATACAATCTGTGTTTAGATTTCATAAAGCTGACAGCTGAAAAAGTAAATGCCCATACCAAGGTTTTATCAAATACACACACTTAAACGTTTTCCCAATACTGAACTAAACAGCAAAGAATCGCTTTCCTTTAATATTCACATGCACTTTTTTCTGGCAAAACTGGGGCACTTTTTTCCTTTCTCAGAACATCTGATTTGACTCTGGATCGAAGTGTATCAGCCCGAAGCCAACATCTGTCCCCATGAGGTAACAGTGACTCCAAAGCAGCGTCCGCAGAGTGGACAAGTGCCACACTCTTGCTCGTCTGAGAGCCAGTTTATGCAAGGCTGTGAATACTAACAGCTTCCTGCCTATTGATTCACGGGTGGAACCAGTACTGATTTGTATTACGAAGGCCTTGAACGGCAGCCTAAACGCTCAGACCTCCGTGCTGGACCACAGACAAGCCTTCCTCTCCCCCGGCTCCCAGTCAGCGGACTCAAGCGCAGTGTGACGAGTGAGAAACGCAAGGTGCCGCGTCTTGTGGTCAGGACCACTGACCGCGGGGCCAGAGCGCCTTCTGCTTCACGATGGAGAAGGAAACCGCGCACGGGGCTCACGGCCACGGAAGCCTTGCTGAGGCTCCGCCGAGGAGGAGGAGGAGGCCGGCAGAGACCTGGGCTCACGGCCACGACCGGCCACTTCCTCCCCGGCTCTGCAAACGCAGCTCTTCACGTCTCGCGGGAACAGTGTCCACCTGGTACGGAGGACACTGGGGACAGGGTGTGTCACACCGCAGCGGCACGAGCAGTGAGAGAAAACTCCAGGCTCTTGTTGTGAAATTCTACTAAATGAAAACATTTGACCCGACAAAGCTAGAGCCCTGTCATGATAGAAATTAACTTTTTCATATCCCGGAATTCTTCTTTGACAAATGTAAAACATTCAGAAATTTGGTGTTTCTGGCCCCAAACGTACATTTCTTTATGAATGTTTAAATCTTTGAGGCAAAGGGTGTTCAAGGTATTAAAAGCAGGGACTTTGCGTCCATGGCACAGATTGTGCAAAGCTAAAAAAGACTTGAAATTTTAAGTGAATTGATCTTTGCTGCTGTTAAGAGACCTTGTATTCCACAGGCGATTATTTGATGACTTAACTAAATATTTCTATGTTCTTGTGAAATACCTTGTCTTTTCTCATCATTTTCTCGTACAACTTCAGTTTCTGCGGGAACATTTCTGTCAATCCTCCGTCTAAAAACAGTTTCCGCCGTGTACATCAGTCCAAAGCATTTTATAGGCGGCCAAAGTTACACATCCAATCCTGCTGAAATTGTTTAACGTGTTAGATATTTCACTGAGAAGTCAGGCAAGTAAATGCGTTCATTTCTTTTCCGAGCTTGGAGGGAAACTTCTAATCGAATCCACTGTGAATTCGCTGAAAACACCTTGAAGAGCTCCCACTCTACTTCCTTTAAAGCTTTTACACCGCGGACAGCCTTTCTGTCCTGCTCAGGCACGGCAAGCTGCAAACGCCACTCCGTATGGAATGTCCCCGTTTCTTTGTCTGCACTGCTCTGAGCACAGCCCTGGTCTCTTCATCTGTGCTCAACGCCGTAGCAGTGGTGGGTGTGCTTTTGGTTCAAACTTTAACACGGGTCTAGACTTCATTTAACTGGAAAAACTTATATATTGTTTCGATTACATTATAATAAATTAATTATATCTTGTTAAAATAATAAAACATCTCAATTTAATTACCAATGCTATTGTGCACAGACCATGGCAAGTCACTCTGACAGTCTAAAATATTCAAATAAATACATTACAACATGAGAACACAGAAAAGCACATTTGCAGAATGAATAAATTAGTTGACTGAGTCTGTGTAAACTACAGAAGCTGTGCAAAAGAGCCAGTTAGCGTGGACTACAGTCTTGCCCAAACTAGAGAGTGTGTTTAACAGAAATCTAGTGTATCTTGCTCCCATTTTAAAAATGCCACCTCCCAGTCACGACAGGCACATCTCCTTGTTCAACAGCCACGTGCGGCTTACGCCCACAACTCTGGATGGCACGGCGTCCAGCTGTGTGCTCAGCGGGTCACGTTTATGAACTGAGGTCACTCTCGCAACACTTTCGAGTAAGTGTTCTAACTACCTCCTATTATACACAATGAAACATGTGCAGAAGCAATGAAAGGACTCAGCCCGAGTCGCACAGCTGTCAACCAGGGAGCCTGGGATTCAGGCCCCTGGGACTCGCCCCCCACCCCCCACTGTCCACTGACCAACAGGGCGGAGCTGAGTGAGAGAGGACCGCAAGGTGCATCGCCACGTAAACCAAGCCGCTGAGCCGCTGGAAGCAGGGGCCAGGGCACGGGAAGGCCCGGGAAGGAGGCAAAGACGAGCCTGACAGACGGAAACGCAGCGAGGGGCCGAGGAGTGGATGCAGCGGGGGAGCAATGTCACCTCGGTCCCAAGAGGGTGAAGGCTGGCTGGGTGTCCAGTCACGGCGCAGGCCAAATATGGCCCCAAAGACACAGGCACAGCCTCCTCAGGCCCCGCAAGCCTGAGAGTCATCGTATACCCCGGGGCAGTTCTGCAGATCAAGTCAGCCTCCGGAGCTGGGGGGACTGTCCTGGATGAGCCAGGTGGACCCCCAAGCCAACCACACCAGGACACAGGGACCGCAGGGGTGGGGCCAGAAGCCAAGGGCTGTGAGCGGCAGCCACTGAGGAGCCAAGAACAGACTCTGCCCAGAGCCCCTTACTAACAGGAGCGCCTGCCCACCCACCCCGGCCTCCGGACCCACTGTTCTTCAGTCTGTGACACCTGTCACAGCAGCCCTAGTGACCTGAGAGCCATTTTGGGGCCACGCAAAGCCTTAGCCAGGAGCAAGGGGCGTCCAGGAAGCAGCGTCCCCCAGTTGGGTGGTGGGACGCCTGTGCCCCCCGGTGGGAGGGCTGGCGGTGACAGGGAACGCCTGCGAACATCTGCCCCCCGCCCCGCAGCCCCCTCGCAAAGTGTGGGAAATCTTGACCCAGACGCATTCTGCCAGGCCGTAATCCAGGCAGCCAAGTATGTATGGGCCGCACCCTGGGAGGAAGCAGACCCAGAGAGCCACACGGAACCGCGGCCGCTTCTGAGCAATGCTGCAAGGCGCTCGCCACGTGGGTCAGGGGACCCTGGACGACAGGAGCCAGATCTGGGGGTGGGGGTGACAGGGCAGAATGTACAACAACCCCCACCCCAGGAAGCGCCCCAGGTCTCCTGAGGGACAGGGACAAGCCAGTGTGGCTGTGGACCGTGACACGTGAGAAAGAGCATGAAAGAAAGAAAGAAGCCTTGTTCCCGAGAAAACGCGGCAGCAGTGCCTGCAGAGCCCAAGGGACTAAACTGAAACAGAGCCGGCGAGAGGAGCCCACAGACGCCAGCGATGAAGCCCTGCCCGGCACCTGCAGGAAGAGGCCTGGGAGAGCGGAGGCCCTCGGGAGCGAGGCACATGGGGGGAGGGGGGACGCACCCCGGGAGGAAGCCCACCCGGAGCAGCCCGGCGTGTCCCCACCCCGAGGCCCCAGGGCCCAAGGGCCACAGGCCTGAGGCCACAGACGCTGCAGAGCTGGAACACGGCCCCACACCAGGGCTAAAATCCAGCACGGTAACAAGCGGAGCAGCACAGGCACCAGCCCTAGGACCGCGGGGGGCTGGGAACGCACCCCGCAAACGCGGGCCCCCCTCAGGCTGTCAACAGTGACCCGCAGCCGGAAGGGCACTCGGAGGAGGCAGGAAAAAATTAACCCCACTTAAAAACGGTTCCTTCGACTTGACAATAGGTCCCCAGGCTTCGGAAACCGCAGGATGGAAAGGAGTGGTGGCCAGGCAGGCTGGGGGCCACTTCCCGCAGGCCGGACATCTGACCACAGCCCGCCCGCAGCGACGCCCAGCACCCAGTGGCCACACACTGGGCACCACGGTCTCCGCCTGGCACCTTCTGCAAATGCTAATGACAGGCCAGGACGTCTGCGTCCAGTTCTGGCCACATCTCTGACTCTGTCTCGTCTCCACGTCTCTCTGTGTCTCTGTCTCTCTCCCGCCCCCCCCCCCGCCGCCAAGCACAACCGCAGGCCCCGCTGGACTCAGGCTGACCAGGTCCATTCGGCAGCAGCTGTCTGACAGGTTAATGGCCAACAATGGGCACTTGTATTTCCTTACAAGGTGGAGGGGATTATGGCACTTGAACAAAGACCTTATTATGTAAATTTTACTGCGTGTTTACTTCAAGCCAGTTTCAATTCTACGGTTTTTTCTCTAGGCCTCAAGACAAAGGGGAGAGAAAGTTCACATTCACATTTGAAGGGACTACTTTCTAAAACATAGCATCACACTAAAGATAGGACCTGCTACGGACTGAATTGTGTCCCTGCAAGTTCATGCCTCCCGGGGCCTCAGAATGTGACCTTATTTGAAAAGAGGGTCGTTGCAGATGAAATTAGTTAAGACGCGGTCACTCACGCCAGCATCAGCTGGCCCCAACCCAGGAGGACCGATGTCCCGACAAAGAGGGGCTGTCTGGACACTGACACGCCGCGACCTCAGCAGGCGAAGACGGAGGTGAGGCCTACCGAGGCCAGGAGGTGCCAAATATCGCCGACCGCCACCACCAGGGCGGGGAGGGGCCCTATGAGGAACCAACCCGCAGCACCTCCGTCTCGGACCCCAGAGCTGCAGGAAGATAAAGCCTTGCTGGTTAAGCACCAGCCGCTGACGCTTCGTGAGGGCGGCCCCGGGAAACCCACGCGAGGCCCAGGGAGTGAGGAGCAGAAGGAGAGGCCGCGACTGTGGGCCCTGAACTCACACTTGGCCGTGGGGAACCAGAGCCCCACACCCGCCCAGGGCCTCCTGCAGGTCCGACCTTGGCTCCCCACCCCTGTCCCCGCCACCCAGTCCCCCAGGCAGCCACCTAGCGTGACACCCACAATGCCAGGTGTGGGGGTATGGAGTCAATCAGCCCGCCTTCAGCAAGTTCCTCCCCAACTGCCCGCCCTGGCTGGTCAGCACGCCCTTCTTTCCCCCACAGCGGCGGCCCCCTGCCCCACGTGTCAGGGCCCAGGGCCCCAGGGGACAGCAGGGCCCAGGAGGACCCCGGCGTGGCGCCCGCTGTGGCCCGGCACTCTCGGCGCTCAGGTGTTACTCATCTTTGTCAATCCAGGAAAACAGTGCCAAGAGTTTCTCTTCTGCAGCAGACGTGGCCTGTGCCGTCTGCAACTCACGTCCAAACCATCTGACCGACTGCTGGATCCCTGCCTGAAAGCACGAAATACAAACGGGCTCTCACCCCCCGCCTCCCGACTCCCTCTCTCGCCGGGCACTGCCCGCCCTCCTGCCCCAGCGGCCAGGCCAGCACAGGGGGGGGGACACGGCTCCCACGGTGAGGCTCTGGTTTCCAGGCAGGGGAGCGGGGGGAGATCTGCAAAGACAGGATGCCTCCACGCACGTGGCCTCCCCACCCTCAGTGCCCCACCCCCGCCTCCAGCCCCTCAGCCAAGCTCGAGGCACCTCCAGGCAACCCGAGGCCCTTCAGGGTAGAGCTGAGAAACCACGGCCTGTTTCACCAAACCTTGACTTTCCAGTAAAGAAGTCAAGCTCCCAATTAACCATCACGTCTACTCCCTAGAGCCTGACCAAAGGAAACAGCCTTCTCAGTGGGCACACACATACCCCAATCTGCCCTCTGAAGGTGTGTTTTCACTCGCGAACCAAGTGTCTACGGCTGCGCCAGACCGAGTTTCAGAGACGAGCCTCGCCCTTCACCCGGGAGAATGTGCTAGATGAGAGCCGTGTCGACCAGCGCGGGAACCGGGACCACTGTCATGATAGCAGGCAGTGTTCACCTGTCAATAAACCCACTGGAGGAGCTGCTGCGGGCCCAGCCCTGTGAATGACCCAAGTGCGGTCTGACGGCAACCCCGCTTTTAAGAATGAGGGACAGAGTCCTGAGGCGTGGGGTCAGGTCACACAGTTAGAAAGAAGGAAGGTGTCAGAATCAGACGTTTCCACCGCGCGGAGCAGAGACTTGCACCCGCGTTCACGGCAGCCAAGATGCGGGAACAACTCAGGCGTCGGCAACGACGACACGACGGAGGGGGGCAGGCAAGCGGCGCACACCATGCAACGGGACATTACTGGACGACAAAAAGCAGGAACCCTGCATTTCCAACAGCACGAATGGCCCGGGACGGCACTGCGCTGGGTGAGGTAAGGCAGGTTCTGTGTGATTTCATCACTCATGTGTGGAACCTAAAAAGAAAACAAAACAGACCCCACAGAGAGAGAGACTGGGTTTGTGGTCCGTGGCGACCGGAGGCGGGGGCAGGAGAGGATGGGAGGAAGGGGTCAGAAGTGACAAACCTGCAGTTCTAAGCACAACCCCGGCGGCGGCGGCGTGTAACATACCAGGAGGCGCGGGGAACGCGCTGGGCACACACGACAGCAGCCAAGAGGGCACCTTCGCGCAGGGGAAAGAACGCGCTTTGTCTCCACCTGAGACGACTGCTGCGGACTGCTTACTGCAGCGGGCGTCTCACCATCCGGGCGAGTCTTTTTGCTGCACACCTTAAACTACCGGTGTGCTGCGTGCCAGCTACACCTCAACAAAACTGGAAAATAACCCGATGAATCAAAGTTTTCTCGTCTTTTATCTCATGGCCAGCTAGACAGAGCCACAAGATACTCTATGACACGATCTTCATAAACTAAAAAAACGCACACGCACAACACGACACAGCATTCGAGCAGGACGGGGCGGTGAGGAAAAGCAGAAGAAGAACAAGCACTGCTGTGGTGCTGCTCGCCTCTGGGATCCAGCAGGTGGAACACTCGGGGAGCCTTCATCAGGACTCGGCTATTTCTTCAAGCGGAGGGCAGATTAACCCAGGTTTTCATTCGTCGTGCTTCTTAAATTACACAGATACTCCATGTTATTGTCCGTATATCAAACATTTCCTAGTTAAAGTACGTGGCATAAAGCAGCCCCTTAATAAGGGGTGAAATTAGCCCTTGAGATGGAAGGGGTTAGACCCTGTCAACAGGCGGGGAGGACCGACGGCGGGCGGGAAGCAAGAGTGGTCGCGAGGCCCCGGGAGGGAATGGGCGGAGGGGGCCTGGTCTTAGCAGGACAGACCTGGGGGACAGTCGGGTGCAGACGGCGGGAAAAGAGGGGGGCGACACTCCAAGGCCGGGCTGTCTAAGGGCCAGGAGCTGCAGACCAGCTGGGCTGGGGGAGACACTGCTGTCAGGAGAGGGCAGGAAGGCTGGCAGCACAAGGCGACGCGAGGCCCCCAGGAGACTGGGAGCCAGATGAAAGCAGGAGGCCACCTACGAACTCAGGTTGTTTTGTGCCAAACGCGGTCAATTTGGCGCAAGCACGGGTAGTGAGAGAACAGGATCCTCAGACTGATATAGGGCTGGAGTCTGAACGGGAAAAAGGAAAGACCGGGACCGAGGGGCTCTGGCACCAGGTCAGGAACGAGCCGCGTCCTGGCCGCAGGCTGCAGACCGGGGAGGGCAGGAGTGAGGGCCAGGCAGGAGACAGGGCACGGGCAGGGGGCCACCTGAGCGACGGAAGAGCCACGGCAGGAAGCAGCGCCGGCCCGGCCCTCCCTCCAGGAAGAAGGGTCCCGAAGGACTGGGTCAGAGGTGCCACTCCCCCCACCCAGAGGTGCGGGGCGCCTACCTTCCCCAGGAGCCCCCGCGGTCACTGTCCACCCACAGGCGCTGTCCCTTGACCTGCAGCGCGTCGAATCCCTGCTGTCATCACCAAGATCCCCCCCAGCACTCAACCTCGAAGATGTTTAGATCCATGACAGCTGACGAAGCACCAGTGACCCCACACCCTGGACTCACCAAAGAGAAGTTGTGGGCGCTTGCCCCCCCCCCCCCGCCACCCCCAGTGGCTTACATGTCCACATGCTCACTTTTCTGGTGCTGTTGGCTGGAGAACCATTTGGAAGGTTCTGCAGACATGTGGCCACCTCACCCTCGGGGACACCCCCTGGACATGCAACTTCTCGGGACCGGGGATTCTCCTGTGACCCCAGGACCCCTAATACAGTCAGCCTGTAAGTTTCCCAACTGTCCTCAAAAGGACTGAATAACCGTTTGTTTTTCACTCCAAGAGCCAGTGGTGGTCTGTCCACCGCATCCAATTGTTGAGCCAGGACATCTCACATCTGCGGAAAAGCAGTGCCTCGGGGTCTGCTGGGCTGAGCAGGGCTGACCGGAAGCCAGAGCAGCTGCCAGGAGGGGAGGCAACCAGCCAACCCCCACGAGAGTCCAGCAAAGGGGGGCGCGAGGCCGAGCACGTAAAGATGGACCAAGTCATCAGCTACAGAGAGGAGGAAAGGAAGAGCCAAGCTGGCTGGAGAAATGGTCCCACTGGGTGGGCTGGTTTGGTGGGAAAAGATAATACTTAAGTTTTAGGCATTTCGAGTTTCAGGCAACAAGAACATATTCCAGTGGGCAGGTCCAGCAGGCCATCTATGGTTGCATAGGGCTGGAATTCAATCCAATTACATAATCTCGGGCGGTCCCTGCAGCTCTTAAAGAGCTAGGATTCTATGAAAATAGCCAAAGAAGCCAGGCCTGGGGCTCCCTCGGGTGACTCCACTGCAACTACCTTCCTCCCGGCCTTGACGCGCTCCCACACTCAGCCGGCTTTTTAACCACCTGCTCCAGGGGGACCTGCCTTGATGATGTGGACGTTGGGGTTTTCCTGCTTCTTCACCTGGACGACAGGCTCTCGAAGAGCATGAGACTGCACGTCCTCTCCTCAGAGTATTTTCCAGGACCATGCGGTTCCTACAACGGGTTAACTTTTCCCAAGCGCGGTTTATATGCAGGAAGAGGGCTAGCAGTCAGGCCGGCCTGCCTGCCGAGATGCATCTGGGGCCAGCCTCCTGAAGGTGTAAACTTACTTCTGAGCAGAGACAAGGAAGTGGGTATGAAGGCATGAAGGCCACGTCACTGTGACCCAGGCTCTGGAGCTGCAGGACCAAGCAGCAAACGCAAGCAGGGTTCCATTTTGACTTACGCTTCTGCAGCTAATTCTTAAATTTAGAATGTCTGTATTCTTTTGATAGGTTAGTCAAAGACAGTCTTTTGGAGCAAAATAAATAAATAAAACATTCAGAAAACTATTTGGTTTTCATGAAACCTGAAAAAAGTTACCAGCTGGCCAACCTGCAAAAGCGATGCTCTGAAACAAACCGGGAAGATAACTGAGACAGAAAACATCTGTCATAACCTCTGCGGAGACAAGAAAACCAACCTCACACACGTTAGAAGGCCTCCTGTCGGTGTGCGTGACGTGAACGGCTGGCCGAGAAGGGTGCATGAGGTTCTGAACCTGATCTTTCCAGCAGTTTGGTCCAGATGTTTAGGATATTTTGACAATAAAGGGAAGGAAAGACCCAGACTGAGACTCTGCTACGACTTTGAAACCCTGGAATTAATTCCCGCGTCGAGATGCTGGAAACTTCTGCACCATCCGCAGGTCCTCACTCCAGAGGCCCTCCCCACCCCCCCCACCCCCCCGCCGTTTACCAGCAGGGCCCCCACCTCACCACACGCTCTCGAGCCACCGCCCTCCACCGAGTGAGAACAACCTCCCCCTCCTCGAGGGTTCAATTCTTAGTGAGAGGCTTTCTAAGCAGATCGCGCTACAAAACGGGACCTTTTCTAAGAGTCTCAAAAAACACCAAGATGGAGCCAAGCCGAGTAAAATTTTAGCGTTAGAGAAATTCCCCTGAGCATACTAGATAATTCAGCAAGTTACATACTAAAAGTAGTTAGATTTTATGCATAATGAAATAGATGTGTTGCTGACAAGATGTCTTAACAAAATATTTATACACTGACTCACATTTTAAATATGTCAGGAGTCTCCCCATGGAACCCACCCCTGTGTGCAAGCCTCTCTAAAGGCAGCGCCTTAGACGGTCTCCAAGCCAGGCACCCAGACCCGAGAACTAATAAGCCCCCGTCTCAGTGCAGTGTTTTGAAACACGTTTTTACTATTCCTGGAAGCACTTTCACATTTTTGTCAGATGTGGAGCGAGCAACAGGGTAAATAACGTTTGAAAAGCATTTTTAGAGCAGTAAACCCTAAGTTCCCTGCTAAAGGGGCTGATCCAAAATAAATTAAATGCTGCTGTGACTAAGCCGAGTGTGGTCAATTCTGATTTGTGGTGTGAAAACCTCCAGTTAATGGGTCCATTCAGGGACTCGACACGCTCTTCGAAGCCCCGAGGGGGCGGGAGCACGGACAGCCCCAGCCCCGCTGGTGCCCACACCTGAGGCGGCCGCTGAGCACGGGATTCTGACCTGCTGCCACACGGCGTCGTGCCCTCTGCTTCCTGAAAGAGGTGGCGTGTCACGGGCTGGGCAGGGCCACAGAAAGACATCCGCGGGGGCGCAGAAACCCAGCAGGAGGGGAGGTGACAGATGGCCCCTGCGGACCGTCCTGGAGGCCCTCGGATGCGCCAGGTGGGCCCTAGAGCACCATCGAACCGTTAGGAAGCGCAGACCTGGGCCTGGAGGGGCCACGCAGGCCGGTTACACCCCATCTCCTCACTCCACCGGGGGATCCCAGACCTTGACAATATAAAATACAGAAAGATTAAAAACCCCAGGCCTGGCGTCTTGCTGGCGCAAGGTTGCCTCTGACAATTTAAGGAGGTCACCGGCCTTAGCTCAGAGGGACTAGCTGGCCAGGAAGAGGGAGACCATTATCTTCTTAATTGGGAAAAACCACAGGAAAGCCAACAGTTTAGTCTGAAGACAACAAGATGGGTCACCTTCTTATTCATCAACCAAACCGCTGCCAACTACCGGCTCGTTCCCGCGCTTCCTTCTCTGTCGACCTGACACGGGGGCGACAGAAGCGCCACAAACCCCGAAGACGGATCGGGCGCACGCGACGCATGCGCGCGCTCGCAAGGACGACAGCAGGCAGGCGCCACGGGAAGGCTCTCCCGGCCACCGGAGGACAAGCCGTGAGGGCAGGGAGGCGGCGGTCCCAGCACCGGCGGCCACAGAGCTGCCCGCCCGACTCCAGGCTGCTCGCTGCCCTCGCGTGGATTCAGGAAACAGACCTACTATTTAAAAGAGCCCTCACAAAGAAGCCTTTAAGAAGCGTCAAAATAAATGACTTTGAAGTGTTTTTCCCCGGCACGCCTCCAGCTCTCCCTCCTGCTCCTGCTTGCTGTGCCACAGGATCCAGCTGCGACTATATTTAACGGACTTCACAAGCTGCCGGCAGGCTGGGCCGCGCACTCCCAGCCCAAGCTGTGTGCATTCGCCGAGCCCAGGGCTTTTCCGTTTGGGAGTTTTCCTTTTTTCCTTCTTCTGCTGCCTTTTTTTGAAAAAAAGGTCTTAAAAGTACCTTCTACGTCCCAGGAGGAAGACAACATACTTAGAAGACCCTCTGTGCAGCTCTGCTCTGTATGCTGGGCCGAATTTAATTTTCACTAACAAGGTGCTCAAAGCTAACCCTGCCATGATGCAGTATTCACACACGGTTAAAGTCTGTATTTTATCATTTCTGCCAGAGACACTCATTCCACCTTGGACATAATACTGGGGGAAAATAAACACGTGTCAATGATTTCTGTCCTTTTTTTTTTTTTTAGGAGTCAGTATATACAGACTAACAGTATCAGGAACGGACTGGGAGGACAACAAAATCAAACCCTGCTGCAGAGGTGAAACAAATCAGCGAAATTTTGCCCACCTAGAGAAGCACCTGTTTCAGGTTAATCAGGCACAATAATCAAACCACATTCAACAGACCGGATGGTTCTGCCAACTGTGTAGATAGTGGCCACATACTGAATGCTGATCATTCAATATATTTAAAAGAGCTATGGGGAGCCAGTATTTCTAAGTGTATTAATACCTCTTTCTTTAATTGTTACACGGCACCAAATATAAATTATCTCTTTCCATCCCACGAAAAAATGATACAGACTCAGTAAAAGTTCACAGTTTCCAATCCATCTAAATATTTAGTAATTTGAATATAAACAGGACTACACTGGTTTTACAGGGGCGAATTTCCCTTGGATGTGCCTAAATTACAGTGATATACCAGGATATACCAAAAATGTATTTTTACACTTTTGTTTATAAGGCAAATTAGCCTAAAAATATTTAACTTTATTTTTATTGACGATTCTCCCAACAGAAGTATATATACCCTTAAAAATAATCATCACATAAATAGGAATGCGTCGAGTGAATTCTGAATAAAGTTTACAATAAATGCGCGGGCTAGCCGGTGCTAGCTATGTAATCTTGGGCAGGCGAGCTGCACCACCTCGCTCAGAGGCTCAGCCTGAGGTGGGGGCACTCTTGCCGTCAGGATACGATGACGTGTGAAACCCCCGCTGCGATCTCGGGCTCACGGTGACGTCTCCAGGGCTATTGTCTTTCTTAAGCATTGCTGTTAACTGTGTACACAGAAAGCTGCTCTTCGTCTCTGAGAGGGTACGTACAATATGATTCCTCTAAAACGGAATTTTCCAAAGGTCATTCTCACACTTTGAGTCAATCTCTCGCACTCTTTACGAGTTTTATGACATTCACGTATTATTTTTACTTTTTTCTCTGGATTATTTTGCTTTGTCTTTAACCTCATTCTAAGAAAATGTTAGCCTTGAAAACATGTTAGAAATGAAGTCTATGTCTGCAATTTACTTTCAAATGCATAAAAAATAAGATGGTTTACTGGATGGATAGAAGGAAGACAGATATATATATCATGTGCCAAACACATTATCATCTATATGATACATATGATAAAGCAAATACAATAAAATGCTAATGACAGAACAATAAGGGAGAGTTCACTGCAAAATTATTTCATTTATGCTGTATGAAATGGTCAAAATAAAATTTGGGGGAAAAATAGAGTAAATGCTTCTTTTCCTAAGACAAAATTTTAAAAATATGACTATAAATTTTAAAATGTACTTCTTAAAATATTTCATGTTATGGTACCAAGAGTTTCCAGGAACACTGACTTAAACTGGCATTTGCTCATCTGGGCTAGTTTCCAAATTAAAGGTGGAACCTTCTGGTAGAAAGCCCGCCATACTTACAGGTCATCATAGCTGACAGGCCAGCGCCACAAACACGGACGCTCCTCTAACGTGAAAATGTGAATGTTGTCCACACACCTAAGCCCACATTCTTATCTCCTTATAGTTGAGCTTTATTTCTTTTAAAATGATACTTAAATTCTCTCTATTAAACAGACAACTAAACCCAGGAGTACCTTCCTTAAAAGGCTATTTATAATCAACTTAAATTCACTCCAATTACTGTCCTGGTCAATCTGAAAAGTATTTAAAGGAGTAAGAACTTCTTCCTGCCACTAGTGAATGAGTGCGATCAGATGAGAAAGAACATAAAAATCATGACTTTGCAAATGACGCCCTTGTGCGCCTGAAAAGTAAGACTCTATTAAATCAGTTGGTTTCAAAACCATATTCAGAATCAAGAGTTTTCCAATTTAAAACCAATATTATACTGAGGGAAACTATCCTATTTATACTAGCAAGAAAATCTGAGTTCCTGAAAGCAGAGTTAACAAAATATTAGCAGGAGTCATGTAAAGAAAACCTACTTTTAAATATCCGAGGACAATCTTTGCTCTTGGATTAGGAGATTCAACGTTGCGAAGATATCCACTGCAGCCTAACTAACCTTAAATCTCTTCCAACGCCAGACTCCAGGGTGCGGGACAGCAAGCGGCAAGACCATAGGCTAGAGTCAAATAAACAGGCAGGAATAACCTAGAAACCCTGGAGGAGACCCCCGGGGGAGTCAGTCGTGAAAATGACGTTTCATGAAGACACCACAAAGCAGAGCAGCAGTGACGCAATCGCATCCTGGAAGCAGCCCCACAACACACAGGAACGTGGGCTCGGATGAAGGCGCCATACTTCAACCGACCCAGAAGAGATGGATTATTCAGCAGTGACGCTGGGAAGGAGCATTTTAGGAAAAAATAAAGGTACAGCCCTACCGCAGTCTTGACACTGAACTGTATTTCAGAGAAAACAAAGTTTAAAAACGAAATCTTAAAAATATGAGGAAAAGACCAGATAAATGTATTTATAATCTTAAAGCAAGGCATACAGGAAGCAAACCATAAAGAAAAGAACTGATGACTTGATTGACTACAGAAAAATTTTAAGTTTCTTTAGGGCCAAAAAAATATCAAATGGTTAAAAAGCAAATGAGGAAATGGAAGGGAAAAATTATCTTCAATGCGACAGAAAGACCAAGTGTCCACATGTGTTAAAAACACGTCTAAGGAGTTCCCATCGTGGCGAAGTGGAAACGAATCCGACTAGGAACCATGAGGTTAAGGGTTCGATCCCTGGCCTTGCTCCGTGGGGTAAGGATCCGGCGTTGCCATGAGCTGTGGTGTAGGTTTGCAGACGCGGCTCGGTTCCCGTGCTGCTGTGGCTATGGTGTAGGCCGGTGGCTCCAGCTCCGATTAGATCCCTAGGCTGGGAACCTCCACATGCTGCGGGTGCGGCCCTAAAAAGACCAAAAAAAGAAAAAAAAAAAACTCATCTAAGAAGAAAAACAAAGAGTCCAATAGGAAAACGGCATAGAAGAGAAAACGTACATATAAACAATCATTACATATGCAAAGACATTGACCCCTACTCAAAGTGAAATAAATAAAATCCAAACGGGGTATCATGGCTCAGCAGCAACAAACCTGACCAGTATCCATGAGGATATGGGTTGGATCCCTGGCCTCACTCGGCGGGTGAAGGATCCCGCATTGCCGTGGCTGTGGCGTAGGCCAGCAGCTCCGATTCACCCCCCAGCCCGGGCACCTCCATATACCGCGGGTGCAGCCCTAAAAAAAACCCCAAATAAACAAACCAACAAAAAACACAGGGTATCAACACCATACTTTTTACCCAATTTTACACATGTGCGTGAACACGTTCCGTCCAGCAAGGGGTCAATTTCTACGCAGAATGTAACATTTCTGTACCTCTTTCAAGGCCATGCGCGGGGACGTGCACGGAAACACCTCTGAGAAGATGCACCGACGCCTGTGCCCTGATGGAGAGGAGGGCCCCTGGGGATGGGGGGCTGTGGGGGTCGGTCTCTGTCTGGTCTAAAGAACGCTTTTGTGCAAGGCGTTCGGACGTGATTCTTAAGGCTGCCTTTGTGCGTTCATCCCTACGTACTCTCTCGCCGCTGCTCCCGACGGCGCAGATGACTCCAAGCCGCAATCACATTTTCTAAGAATTCAAATAAAAAGACGCTATTTCATGGCGTGTTTTAGAGACAAAGGTGGGGGAAAACGTGCAGCAGAGTTAGTCTTTCTCCTTGAGAGGCTGGCCAAGCCCACATTTTCCTGGACTAAAGAGAAGAAACGGCTTGTGAAGACACACAAAGATCCTATTTGGGAAGCCTCTTACTTCTATTGCAGATACTCTATTCGCTATCAAAATGGCACACTAAATAAATTTCCTGCTTGGTTCAGATTTCTGGTAATAATTTTCATTAACTAACGCACAAAACAATGTTTGAAAAGCACTCTTATACTCAAAATGAAATTAAGACACTGGGAAGTGGTTGGGATCCATAATTCTGATTTTGGCACATAAAACAGGAAAAAAAGTCAAGACCACAAGTATGTACCAACTCGTTTTCCAACTCAAACTCAGGAAAAAATGTTTCCACCTAAACTCAGGCCACTCAACATCCAGATATTTGTTGTCTGGGGCCATTCAAAACTTCTTCTAGGTTTTTAGCATTAGCCGAACAAATCTCAATAAGTGCATGCATTGAGATGTAATTACATGAATGGCCACATAAAAGCTGAATTTTTCAAACTGTTTACCACAAAGGACCTGAGCTTCTAGCCAGACCCACCTGTGTGCTGTGTTCTATCTGGCTAGAGGCAAGTTCAATAAAAGCCTCTGATTGAGGAGATGCAAAAAAAAGTTTTTTTTATTTTTTAAAGTTTAGCTCAGACCAAGCCAGGTCATTCCAAGGAGCACTGCAAATGGCTGAGCCACCCAAAATGCATTCAATCGTTCACCTACAGCTCTTCATCTGCTTCCCGTGGCTCAGCGTAACATCAAACTTTAAAGAGACTCAACACTTGAATCGATTCTCATAACATTTCTTTATTTTTCAACTCCTAATATATGTAAACTGACTCTATTTTTTAAATGTTTCCCAAACCACAGGTGAGGCTCCTGCTCAGGGATGCTCGTTCTCAGGTCCTTCCTCAGTCCTGGCCCAAGCAGGCGAGGAACAGCGAACCCTTTCGTCCTAAAGACACCAACTAACTTCTGCAAATGAGCTTCATGTGCCCAAAGAGGCACAGAGCAGGGGTTCAAATCACGGGGGCGTCTTATCCCCAATGAAAAGTCTACGTACAACCAGGTCTATCTCTGCTCGTTCTCAATAACACATTTCACAGACAATACACAGAAGGAGATGAGAACGTGCAAAAGGACAATGACTCTTTTCTCTTAATTTGACAACTAATAAAGAAATCAGAAAATTGGACAGTTTCCAAAAATGAAGCAGATCCCCTGAGCGCCTTGAGAGCTAACTACTGTTGCCCTGCGTATCTTTTGGGGCAAAACCTTGTGACCAAGTGGCCAGAATTCATTTTGAGTCTCTCCTGTGAAAGAAAGCATTTTCTGTCCTCACCAGCAACATACAGCAGCTTGCTCGACGCTGCAGCCTCCCTGCACCTGACCCCCAGGAGAGCTTGTCCCAGCAGCAAAGAGGAACAGGACTGTGCAACTATAAATACAATAAAATGCATTGAAAAAAATAACATTCAAACAACTCTGAAAAAAGAAAATAGCAAGTTCCCGTCGTGCCTCAGCGGTAACAAACCCAACTAGTATCCATGAGGCCATAGGTTCGATCCTTGGCCTCGCTCAGTGGGTTAAGGATCCGGCGTGGCTGTGGCTGTGGTGTAGGCCGGCAACTGCAGTTGTGATTCGACCCCTAGCCTGGGAACCTCCATGTGCCGCAGGTGCGGCCCTGAAAAAAAGAGAAAAAAAAAAAAGAACATAAAGTTTTCAAATGCAGGCACCACGTGCACAGGAGTTCGTATTAGCCCAGCTCCTTGGGGGAAATGAGTTGGGGGGCAGCGCCCTGGCGCCTCTCCTGCAGCAGCAGCTCCCCTGCCCCCCCAAGCTAGGGAGCAGGGGGAGGGGCACGGTGCCGAGAGTGTCCTTGTGACCAGCTAACAACTACGAATTGAAAGGTAGGTTTATGAAACCACAGAACGCGTACAATCATTTCAGAAGACTTTTTTTTTTTTTGGCCATGCCCTCAGCACGTGGAAGTTCCTCGGCCAGGGATCCAACGCACACCACAGCAGCGACATCGCCCAGATCCTTAACCCACTGCGCGAGAACTCCCGAAAAGATATTTTAGACCGACCTACTTACAAAATCAAACAGCTGTAAAGAATACACCAGCCCCCAGGAAATTCTGAAATGTCTGGCATTTATTAGAAGAGCGTACGAGGACTATCTGTTTTGAAGATTCGAGGAAGGCGGGAAACTGACAAGCTGTTGCCAAATGTTAGGGAAAATCTAAACAGACAGTACAGTGGCTCTCCTTTGTATCTTTTCAGATGACAGCGCTTGCTGCCCCGGGCTCAGAAAATCAAACACAGTACTCAGTCCCCCGAAAACCGGCTCCCCGTACTTGTAAGCTGTGTGTCTCATCTCAAGGCAAAGCGTGAAGGGCACACGCACCGGTCAGAGAGATTTTCAATCACTCGGACGCAGCTTTCTGAGGAGATTCATTCCTATGTATGTTCCTATCGCTGCGACTTCAAAAAAAGCTCTTACTGGAAAAAAAATGATACTGATTTTATGAAGAAAATCTCATGATGACTCCTAAGTCCTAGAAGGGAGAGGGCCAAACCACACAGAGCGCAGGCCCATCACATCGCCCAACAAATAAACGATGAAGCAAATCGTGAACTAACAAGACTAGGCACACACCCAAAACCGATTTTCACAGGAAACGAGAAAGGTGTTGGTTTTCCAAAATATAGTCTTAGAGTAGAGAACTATTAAAGACGCTAGTCTTAGAGTGATAACTCTTCAAATAAGACTGTCTTGATACTTTGGGGTTTTTAAAATCAAAAACCTTTAAATTTCATCATGTGACCATCAAAGGAAATGACCTTTTTCTTATCACAAACTCAGGTCAGGAACAGAGAACATGATTCTATCACGGTTGGAGTTCCCGTCGTGGCTCAGTGGTTAACGAATCTGACTAGGAACCGTGAGGCTGTGGGTTCCATCCCTGGCCTTGCTCAGTGGGTTAAGGATCCGGCGTTGCTGTGAGCTGCGGTGTAGGTTGCAGACGTGGCTCAGATCCCGCGTTGCTGTGGCTGTGGTGTAGGCTGGCAGCAACAGCTCCGATTCGACCTCTAGCCCAGGAACTTCCATATGCCATGGGTGCGGTCCTAGAAAAGACAAATAGACAAAAAAAAGAAAAAAGAAAAAAGAAAAAAAATACACTAACTACCACTGTTTCTAAAAAGGCTTAGTGTCTTTAGGAGTAGGTATTAGCTCTGTTTCTCTTCATGAGAACTTTCTAATTTCTACACTGAATATGCTCCTATTTTCTTTCCACACACCAAATACCAACCCATCCTTTCTCCCGTGTCCTATTAAAATGAGAAGAAAGCAAAAAGCACTGAGTTTTAAAAAAGAGCCAAATGCCACAGCTTTGCCCACATTGCTCAACGTGCCGGAGAGAACATAAAACGATCACCAAAATGTGATCATTCAAGAAAAACACAGAACTAATTCAGATTTTTCCCCACCTATGCACATCCTAAGCCGTGTCCCTCCATGTTACGGAGGAAGCCTGCTTTTGTGTAAAGTGCAGGAATGAGCAGCTCAACTCTCTTACAAAAGCAGCAGAGCACAGGCTGCCTTTATAAGCTCCTCATGCTCCAGGGCAGAGCTTCCAGGGCAGGCCATCTTGTCAAAAAGCACGTTCAGTCCCCACCCGGGGGGGGGGGGCAGGGACTGCCACCTGCAGACAGGCTCACAGGGACAGGCCCTCTGCGACCATGCCCCAGGCCGAAGGGTCCAGCGAGATCCCCTGACCAGTGCTCGCTCAAGCACACAGCACCCCTCTGCCTCCCTTCTGAAGGTGGACACTGTGACACGGCAGCTTCCAAGACCGATGGGAGCCATGGGCCTCAGAGCCATGCTCAGTGAGCCGGGGGCACGCAGGTGGTAAAGCCCCCAGACCAGACCAGTGACCAAGGCCCGGGCCCCCAAGACCACCCACCCCCACGCGGATCGCAGCCCCAACGCTGCCTCCGCCAAAGATGCCCAAGCGCATCCCGTGGTGGGAGTAAACGTTCTCGCTGCGAAAGGAAATCTGCAGGCAGAGGGGGGACCTACCAAAGGGACAGGGCTTCGGGACTGAGGAAACCGCGAGCCACTGGGCAGCAGGCAGCAGTCGGAGGTGAATGGAACGCTTGCAAACGTGTTTCACCGGCGGCCCGCTTTGCGGAAGAGCGCCACGGGGGAGAAACAAAACAGGAATCCTTCAATTCCTCTATTAGCCAACACAATCATGTGTTTCACCTAAGCTGATGCTGGCACCGCTGGGCAGGCTTCCTTCGCTACGTGCAGGTAAAACAAGAAGCAGAACAAACAGGCCCAGCGAGGCAGAGGCCCTGCCCTGCGTCTCTCCAGGACGGACAACTGCTGGAAGAGCGCCCTAAATCCCGCCTGCCCAACGCCCTTCTGACCCACGCTTGTCTCTGAACCCATCGCTGAGACCTAAACAAACCTCGGCCCCAAACCACGGCAGCACGCCTCCTCCCGAAGCGCCTGCTCCGGGCTGGGCTCCCGCGGCAGCCTCCTGCCACCTTGCCCAGCCCAAATCGACTTCCCTTCACAGCCCTCCCGGGGCACAGCGGGTCAGGACAGTCACTAGAGCGGCTCGCGGCTGCGGCACAGGTTCGATCCCCGGCCCGGGCAGGAGCTCCTGCGTGCCTCGGGGGCAGCCCATTAAAAAACCACGCATGGCTGAGCTGCATCCATAATGGAGACAGAGACCACAGGCTGCCCCAGTCGACCTGCCAGTAACTCCCCGAGAGGGGGCCCAACTCACAGGAAGGCCTTTCTAGGGCACGGTGAGGCCCGAACACCGAAGAACGCACACATGTCCTGTGACCACGGTTTGGGCCTTTTTCCTCCTGAAAAATGAAGACGAAACATGAAGTACAATTTCTAATTGACCTCGAATACCTACCATCCTGACAGCAACACCAAGTGGCAGCCCCAGGGGACAATGCCTCCGAGGACCTGAGCGTAGGAAGTTCACCCCTGGTCAGCATCACCGGCCACCACTGGTCACTCTTTCCTGAGAAGCCCTGTCGGAAACCTGCGGACCCTCTGACAGCACCCCGACCACACACCGCCTCTCCTTCACGCTGGGAGAGAGGCGGGCGGGGACGCCGCACGACCAACCGCTGCACCCAGGTGGGTCCCTGGGCTCTTCCTTCAGCAACTGCATCTGCCACCCGCCCCCACCACCCCCGTGCATCTGAACCACCCCGACACCAGCAGGGTGGGAGGGGGCCTCTGCCACCCCCATCCCGGTCCCAAGCTGTGCGCCACCAACAGCGCCACGGAGACCAAGGACCTCAGAGCTAAGTCGGCAGGAAAAGAAACCGTGGAAAATAAGAGCAGCGGGCGGAGGGGCCAGGGTGCGAAATAACAAGCACAGGCGCTTGGCCAGATTCAAAGGGGGCGCACTTTCCCTCAATATTTTCAAGTGTCGACACTTTACAAAATACAACCAAATCTCTCTACCTCCTGTTAAGTTAAACCAAGCCTAACTTTGAGGGTATAGTATTAAATGTGGACCAAGAAGTAATCTTTTAAAATTCTTTCTTTCTTTCTTTCTTTTTTTTTGGCCTTGCCCGTGGCATGTGCAAGTTCACAGGCCAGGGACTGAACCCAAGCTACAGAAATGACAAGGCCAAATTCCTAACCACTAGGCCACCAGGGACTCCCTAAAAATTCCGTGTAAGTAATATGCGCAAACATGCAGTTTTACAGTCATATTATATCAGCTCCACACACGGCAGTGTAAATGAACAAGAAAGCCAACAAAAATTAACTACGACTTACAAACCATCCTTTTAGAGTACTCAGAAGCAACTACGATCCATTTAAGCCTAAAATGAACATATTTTAAAAGAAATTTTAAAAGAAATGTAAATTTCTCTACCTATAAAAAAAAAGTGATACTGTATTTTCCAGAATATTTTTACGAGAGTTTTTCCTTCACAAATCACAACTTACATCACATTCTATATCTGACCCTGGGAGGGCGAATCTGGATTGTGATTCTGCGCCAGGAGAATGACACAAAGCAGCTCCCACGGGTGGCACATCCGGGTGCTGTGCAGGTGTGTGACAAACACAGGTGCTCTTGTAATCCTCACGAAGACCAGAGTGGGCTCGGAGACATCCCACAGGCAACAGAACGAACTCAGCCGAGGTCTGAGCCCCACGTCCAGTGAATTCATTTACATGCGAACCTGAAATTAACTCTGCAGCGATAACGCAGTTTACGAAACCAACACGGATTACAAAGTCTCACAAACAGCCAAAATATGTACTGTGAGGCCAGTAAAACACCCCTTCAGTTCTTTGAGACATTTTCAATGAACTTGGTCCGCAGAGCTATACGCTAAGATAGTTGTATAGTCTCAATTCTGTTCGAGTTGGAGTCGCCCCCTCGACGGAAACAAGCTACTCAAACAGGAATGAATGACGCACGTGCCACCAGGTGTTCACAGAGCGCCCCCGGTGCCACCATTCTGAACTTGGCAGGACGGCGGGGGGACGAGCAGGGCGGGGGCGAAGAGAGGAGCGCCTCCACGGTTTCCCTGGGACGCGGACGCCGTCCGGGTGTGCCTGGGGAGCTGACATTCATTGTCCACGTCCTAACAAAGCTGTGCTGTGAGGCGCTGACCCAGAGGCGGCTGCGAGCCCCGTGGTCAGCTTCTCTGGGACAGACCAAGAGCTCCATCGGGCCGGGGAAAAGACGAAGGCCCTTACGGAGGAACCAAAGCACCCTTTCAAGCCGAGTTACCATGTCCCGAACTCTCCCTGAAACGCAAATAAGGGTTTGGTTTCAAAGGACTTCCTGGCTGTGACTCAGCTGCAAAAAAAGGCAGAAGGAAAAGAAAGCCAAGCCCTCAACCAAAGCCAGAGTCGCTAACGACAGGCGTCGCTGTCAATAAACTCACAAGCAAGATCTGCCGCAGATAAGCTACAGTGCAGCTAATTCACTCGGGGGAACAGAGGGCTGGCTCTAGGTGTGTGTTTTACACCACACCATGTCCACTAAGGAAAAGAACATTCTGCCAAGGAACATCTTAATGACACAGGAAATTGTCTCTGCCTGATACGGTCACTGCTTTCCGAGGCAAAACCTCTGGAGAATAAATTGGCCCCAGGGCCACACCAGGATAAATATTCTAGCATCGATTTAAAACACGCAAGGAAGCCGTTTTCCGAAGATGCAAAGCACACCTGACAGACAGTGTGGGTGCCGAGAGAGTCCTGATCCTGCCTCCAGCGACACGACCTTGAGCTTGAGTAAAACGCAGGGTAAGGGGCCAGGTTTTGCTCTGGTGCCAAGGAACTGATCGGACAAATCCAGTGGTCCTCACATTCTCTTCCCATGGAACCCAGTGTTCCACAGGCGAAGACGTGCTTTTCTGCAGCTTCAATCAAGTAACAGACGCCTTTCACAAAGGCCTTGCCCATAAGTTTTTCTCACACCGCTGGGGCTTGAAACTGTGTGCCATGAGCAAGCAGAAAAGACTGTCTAACGGAAAAGAGTAAACTTACTTTTGTGTTTCCGGGTTGGGTTTTGGTTTTTTGGTTTTTTGGGTTTTTTGCTTTTTAGGGCTGCACCTGTAGCATATGGAAGATTCCAGGCTAGGAGTCGAACTGGAGGTGCAGTTGCCAGTCTACACCACAGCCACAGCAACAGGGGAATCCGAGCTGCATCTGCAACCCACACCACAGCTCAGGCAACACCATCCTTAATGCAATGAGCGAGGCCAGAGATTGAACCTTCAACCTCATGAATACTAGTCAGATTCCTTTCAGCCAAGCCACGACAGGAACTCCTCTGGGTCAGAATTTTTTAACTTCATACTTTAGACAGTTTCATGTATTGCTAGTGAAATTACTCCTGGTTCAACTGATAGAATCAAAGGTACCAGATTTGGGAGTTCCCACTGCAGTGGGTTAAGAATCCAACTGCAGCAGCTCAGGTCCTGCATAGGCATGGGTTTGGTCCCCACCGCAGGAACTTCCATGTGCCATGGGTGCAGCCATTTAAAAAAAAAAAAAAAAAAAGATACCAGGTTTTCACATTCCACCACACACACACACACACATTTACAAACACACAGAGCCCTTCCTGGTGCTCTGAGATTGGGGTCAGACTAGAGGCTCACTGGGTTAGTTGCACCTAAAAAGCAATAGAGCACAGGGTAAGCTACTCAATACTGTGCAATGGTCTATACGGGAAAAGAAGCTGGAAAGGATCCATGTACATGCTCAACTGATCCACTCTGCTGGAAAGGAGCCATGTATGTATATAACTGATCCACTTTGTGGTAAAGGATCCATGTGCGTGTATAACTGATCCACTCTGCTGGAAAGGATCCATGTACGTGCGTAACTGACCCACTTTGACCCACACCTGAAATTCACAGAACTTCGTACGTCAACTACACTCCAGTAAAACTCATTTAAAAAAACCTCAGCCGTGGGTTGAGAGGAGACGACTCCCACACGGTCCCCACTCACTGCTCCGCAGGCGACCCTGGTCTCCAGTCCTGGGGCCGCTGCAACCTCACCCACCCCACCGCTTGTCACCCCACACGCCTGGGACCCCCTGAGAGTAAGACATAGAGGAGCGACAGCCACTGAGGGACAACACCCTCTGCTCCTCTCACTGATCCCAGCACTGAGGCTGGTGTGAAAGTGCCGCCAGGGGCCTGGGACACTCGAGATGGACGACACACGCCCAGGAGGCTCAGTTTGTAACCAGCGATGGTGAGTGGGTGGCTCGGGTGACAGTAAGAAACTCTGCTGACAGTGACCAGGGAGGGAGTTCCTGCCGTGGCTCAGCAGAAACGAACCAGACATGTACCCACGAGGACGCCAATTCCATCCCTGGTCTCGGCCAGTGGGTTAAGGATCCGGCGTTGCCGTGAGCTGTGGTATAGGTCGAAGATGTGGCTCAGATGTGGTGTAGGCCTCGGCTACAGCTCTGATTCAACCTCTAGGCTTGGGAACTTCCATATGCCACAAGTGCAGCCCTAAAAAGATGAAGAAAAAAAAAAGGACCCCCTCCCCCCAAAAAAAAACAAAAACTGCCAGGAGAAAGACATGAAACTATGTCATCTGCCTTGATCTTCAGGTAGAAAAAGAATTATCAATGAAAAGTCAGATTCCCAAACTGAGCCATGTCACACAAATTCTCACGCCTGGGAGAGGCAAGCTCTAAAGAGCTGTATCAGTCAGAGCCCCCCAGGGCAGCAACCGTGTGTGTGTGTGTGTAAGAGATTTAGCACAAGGAACCAGGTCACATAAGTAAGGAAGCTGAGAAGTTCCAAGACATGCAGTCTGAAAGCTGGAGGGCCAGGGGAGGCCATGGGAGGCTCCAGTCCAAAGCCAGCAGGTCAGGACCCAAGAAAAGCCAGCTCTCAGTCAGAGCCTGCGGTTAGGATGCAAGGCCACCAGAGGTCCCAGCGCAGGGCCACCTGGCAGGAGGAGCTCTCTCACTTACAAGGGTCAGCCTTTGGTTCTACTCAGGCTTGAGGAGGACCTGGAGGGAGGACCTACCCCACAAGAGGGGCACCTGCTTTCCTCAGTCAAAGGTTCAAGGTTAATCTCATCCAGAAACACCCAGAATCCTGAATCCTGTTTGACCAAGTGTCTGAGCACCCGCAGCCCAGGCAGCAGACATGAGAAACTGTTCCAAGTGCCTATTCCTCGACTGGGGGGCACCCATGTGCAGCACAGCTCCTCAAACCAAAACTAATCTCAAATACAGAGAGTAACTGAGTCATAAGCCAGCCTAACCTGACACGGCCTCCCAGGTACAAGTGAAAAGGCTCTGGTCCTTCCCCAGAAGAGAAGGGAGTCCTCAGGCCACATTTGCTCTGCTCCTCAATGCGCCACGAGGTACCTCCCGTGACGTAAAACCCGAAACATTTAAATACTCTGATATCAAGGTAATACATCTTAAGCTGCATGATAAAGGAGGGAAGAAAACAGAGGTAGGTAGACAGACAAGTAGGTAGGTAGGTAGACAGGTAGGTAGGTAGACAGATAGACAGGTAGGTCGACAGACAGGTAGGTACACAGGTAGGTAGGAAGACAGGTAGACAGACAGGTAGATAGACAGGCAGACAAGTTGGTAAACAGACAGGTAGGTAGACAGGTAAACAGGTAGGGAGACAGACAGGGAGATAAGTAGGTAGGTAAACAGGTAGACAGACAGGGAGGTAAAACGTACACGTACACACTGGGTGTGCACACACATGCACACACACAGACTCATAAGAAAAGGAGGAGGGGAGTTCCCGTCGTGGTGCAGTGGTTAACGAATCCAACCAGGAACCACAAGGTTGCAGGTTCGATCCCTGGCCTTGCTCAGTAGGTTAAGGATCCGGCGTTGCCGTGAGCTGTGGTGTAGGTTGCAGACGCGGCTCGGATCCCATGTTGCTGTGGCTGTGGTGTAGGCTGGTGGCTACGGCTCGGATTAGACCCCTAGCCTGGGAACCTCCATATGCAGCGGGTGCAGCCCTAGAAAAGGCAAAAAGAAAAAGAAAAAAAAAGAAGGAGGAAATCCTCACGACAACTGCAGTCCTGTCCCCATCACTGGCCACGGGGCTGTAGCTGGCACGTTGACCCAGCTCCCTTCAGTGCCCATTCTGTATCCCTTTGCCTTTGGCGAGCACCTCGGCTGCTGTGGTTCTTCACCCGCTGAGGTGACCCAAACTGTCACCCCTCAAGGGCCTAGACCATTGCAAGCCCTGCCCGATGGGGCTGCTGTAATTGTCCATGGACCTCAACACAGAGCTTGCTGAGTCTAAGGCGCACGGACCGGGTCCCCTTGTTCCAGGATGTCCCTCCCTGCCTCCACTAGAGCAGCAGTCCGGCACGGTGGCCAGGTCGGCCATTCCAGCCAGCACCGTAACTCCCTCTTTACCTGCTGACCCAGAGGCAGGAGGAGCCGCAGGTGGCCGGGTGACTTTGCCAGACGAAGAGCTGAGGGCCTGGCACCCGCTGCTTTGCTCGAGCAAGGACACCACAGCTTGCACAGCAGCCACACACCCTCTCCCTGGGCGAGGCTCACGGTAGCGCCATCTCGCCCCAACACCCTGGGTCCTAGCACAGGCCAAGTAGGCCAGGCGATGGGTGTGCCCGAAGCCACCCCTGCATCCTTCAAGGTCCTGACAGAGGCACTAATCTCTGTACCCCACTGCACCCCAGGACACACCGCCCCTCCAGGTTCACTCTTCGCCTTGGTCCAAGCAGTGCTGGTGGCTTTCAGCAGGCCCTTCCCACTGGTCAAGGAACTGGCACCAGGGCTGTGCCAGCTGCCACGTACATCTCCAAGCAACAGTCCCAGACGGGGAGGAATGCCAGGACGGGGCAGGGACCACCAAGAACGGACGTGTGTGAGCTCCCACGGATCATCTGACCGCCCTGAGTCCCTACTCTGACTAATGACCTTGAGGGTCTCCTGGAATTAGTGTCAGTCCAGAGCTAGGGTCCCCTAGATTTAGGATCAGTTCAGGGGAGGAAAAACCCAACTATTTCCTTTTCCCCTGGTAGAAGGCACAGGTCCCTTTGGTGGAGGCTGGGCCAGACTAAAAGCAGACATTTCAGGTGGGGTACTGCCCCCCCTCCCACGGGAGCTGGCCCCCCTGCACTGCAGGAGTTCCGGCCCACTCGCCAGCTGAGGGGATGAGTCTGCTTTTAGGATTCAGGTTCGGCTCCGTCCACTTGACCGAGAACATTTCTGCTCACCCGGGTCAAGCGAGGCTGTAGCAGCCTTCCTACCGTAGCGGCTTCCAGGAGCCCGAGCATCAACCAGCCGCAGAGGGGAGCCGGGGGGTGGGGATGAGAGCGGGTCAGGCTGGTCTGATGGCTGCTAACTCAACCCCAACCCTCTCTGCAACCTGGCGGCCCCACGGCCAAGGAGACCGTCATTCCACAGGAAGACACACAGGAACCCACCCCCCGCCCCGTCTCCTGCCCCTCCCCTCCCCCAGGTGACACCTTTCCCTGCACGCTCGCCCCCAAGACAGGCCTCCTCCTCCGAGCACCCCGGCCTCTTCCAGCCCAGCACAGCCCCCCTTCCACCTCCCTACCGCCTGTTACGCTGTTGTCTTCATCCTAATTCCCTGGGACGCCTCTGGGAAGCTCCTTTGCCCACTGACTGCTGGCTGCACCCCGTGGGGAGCAGTCGCTCTTCCGGCAGCAAAGGAGCCTGGACCGGAGCATCTCCAAGGTCCCGCCAGCTGCCGACTGGGTGCAGAGCACGCGGTGTCCAGGACAGCAGCGTGGCCATGGCCCCCCAGGCACGGCTCCAGGCCCCTACCCTGGGCGGGACAGCTGGCCCAGGCACCTCTGCTCCTGCCCTCGTCCCACGCTGTCCCTCAGGAGAACAGAGGAATCGGTGATACTGATGCTGCAGCTCCTCCTGTCTGCGGCCCTGGGAGGCTCTGCAAACAGCAGGGAGCGAAGGGTGCTGCTCCCAGGAAAGGACCTCGGACCAAAGCCACCTCCAGGCCCGACGGCTGCACCTGCCCCACAGCAAGGCCTGAGGCTCACGGGAGCAGATGCTCCCCCCTCCCAGCCAACAAAACGCAAGCTTCACTGCTCACAAAGAAATGTCCCCAAGCCTCCGTATCTCTTCGCCGTAGGTGACAAATGTGATTTGGACACGGTTCAGAGAGGGGATCCTTTGCAGAAAAGGCCCAGCCGGGATTTCATTTCAGGCCCCACAAGTCGAGCCCCTGACCACTCTTCTCTGCTGTACTTTCTCAAGTTGAAGGCATGGGTTACATTCTTCAGATACCAGCCAGAACACACTGACAGCTTATCTTAAAATACAGTCTCAAAACGGGGCAAGAGAGATGCCAAATAAGGGCTCTGTTTCTAAGGATACATTTCACACAACCATGAAGGCAGGACCGAAATCATTAAAGGAGCGCCACTCCGAGTATTTAGAGGAAGGCAGGCCACCCTCGATCTTCACGGATTCTAGGTCTTCACAGTCAAAAGGAGAACAAAAACAACAGCTGATGTTTTAAACTCCCTCTGGATGCACGATCCTGACAAGACGCAGCGCGGAGATTAGGAACTGTGTCCTGTGAATGCTGAGAGTTTAAGCGGTCACGTGTTTGAGAAAGATGCTGTGATTCAAAGAGAATGTGTGGATTTCATTTTAGGTTCCACAATCAATGGTCCGGGGGCCAAACTAAAAATCTGAACATCTGGGGTAACTTCAAACACAGGCAGTGTTACATTCACCAGACAGAAACCGAGGGCGAGTTGGCACCCAGAAGGCACTTTAAAAACCTGAAGCACATTTCCCCAAGGTGGTGAACCAAGGTCCAGCTGATACAAAAATCAGCTTCAAAATGCTCACAAAAACCAGCTCACTCAACAATAGGTAACGGTTTAAAGCAACCAGGCAGCCCCAGCCCGCCCCAAAAGGCAGTATCATTTTAAGTCTGCTGGGGACACAGAGACACCAAGAAGTTAATGGGCCCAGTTGCAACCGGACGAGGCCTCTCCCCGAGTGCCCATAAAACAGTTGCAGGACCTAACGCCTCCTCCACTCGAGGGCACCCTCGGCCATGGCTGCAGACGGCCGTCCGGTCCGCCACACGCTGCCAGGATGGAAGGCACTCCATGGTGGTGACTGTCCCTTTGGCGTCAGCGGAGGAAGCCCCCGTTCCTTTCAGAGAGCCCGCAGCCCTTTATCCTGGCTACTGCACGCGGTAAACAGAGCTTACCTATGCTCTAGACTCACCCGATGGGCCAGTTACCTTTTCTGAAGACTTCAAGCTCTAAAAACCAATACACAGCAAACAAAAACTACGACTCATAAGTATCCCTCCATCAAATCGATAGCATTACAAATGACAAATACACAATGGCCAGGGAATTCAGGAACTCATGACCCTGAGTTCAGGAGTCTGTGTTTGTGATCTGTGGAGTAAAGCATATGAGGCTGTCGCACAAGCGCCAAGGGCCCTCTTAAGAAACGGCGTGATGAGCTCTCGCCTGTATTCCAACAGCAACATGAATAACAAGAAAGGAGGAAGAGGGGACGGGGAAATTTAACCTGCTCAACAGGAGTCCCTTTGGCGAGACAGAACGACTTATGCAACATAATCTACCCCAGATAAATTCCATGAGAACTCCAAGGGGTGGGGGGAGGTCCCGTCGTGGCTCAGCTGGGGTTAAGACCCCAACGCAGTACCCGCCTCGCTCCTTGGGTTAAGGATCTGGCATTGCCATGAGCTGTGATGTAGGTCACAGATGCGGCTGGGATCCAGTGTTGCCGTGGCTGTGGTGGAGGCCTCAGCTGCGGCTCTGATTCGACCCCTAGCCCAGGAACTGCCATATACCGGCAGATACCACCCTAAAAAGAAAAAGAAAAAAGATAAAGGAGTGAAGGGAGGGAAAGGGAGAGAAAGGCAGGCCTAGTCAACTACCCCCACAAAGACCAGAGATACAGTACAGAGAGGGCACTGCAGAGTACAGGGCTATGATTTCTCTCTCTCTCTCTCTCTCACACACACACACACACACACACACACGGTTTACAGTTAATAAGCATTCAAAATTACTCAGCAAAATGATGATGAAAACACCAGAAACCACAGACTACACATCCAGGAGCCCTAGAACAAAACATGGGGAGACAAGGATTAACCAAGGGTTGGATTAAGGCAGCAAGAAGAAAGCCTCGGCATCCAGGCTGGGCCGCGGGCCTCTGGTAACCTCCTCAATTCGCCACAGCCAGCAGGTACGGCCTCCACCGCCAACGCCACTTGCTGGGAAGCAGTTCTCCTGGTCGCTGCTGTCCCCGCAGAGCTTGCCGGCAGAGGCACCGAAGGGCCTTCTGGCCCAACCTGTCTTCCGAGGTGTCTGACCGTGACCCGCTGTAAAGATAAAGGACCTCCGTCCTAAGAGATCTCGGTTCCCTAAGCCCAGGGCTCCTTCTCCGCAGCGGGGCCCACCGCACACACAGAGCACACCCCGCCGTCTTCAATCCGCCCTGGGAAAACAGGGCGTCGGCAGCGAGAGCAGGAAAACGGCTGCTGCCACAGGGAACAGTCTTTCGTCTCTGCCTCAAGGCCTCCAGCCTCCAGCAGCACCCAGGGAAGCAGCAGACTGATGTGTCAGCTGGTAAGCAGGGGAAAATCGCAGGCCCTCCACGTGGTCTGCGATGAGCAGGCAGCAATGACAGCAATGAGCACTTTCTAGGTGCCGTGCCCTGAGCAGCCCCCATGCGGTAAGGAGTATTTCTATTATTTCCATTTCATAGACGCAGTCACTGAACAAATATTTATCAAGTGTCAATTACGCGCCAAGCCCCGTTCTAGGTGCTCAAAATAGAGCTGTGAGGAAGTCCTTGCCATCAGTGATGAAATGATGTGATGATGAAACGAAGTCCAGAGAGGAGTTGCCTTGTGGCTCAGGGGACTAAGGATCCAGTGCTGTCACTGCAGGGGCCCGGGTCGCTGCTGCAATGCTGTTCGGTCCCCAGCTGCTGCAGAATGCTGCAGAATTCAGCATGCTGCCGAATCAAGTCTAGAGAACCTAGGAAGCGTGCCCAGCGCCAAGTAAGTCAGGGGGCCCGGCTGCCCGTAAGCGAGGGGGCCCGGCTGCACCTGGAGGGCAGGACTGTCCAGAGCCCACGCATCTTAACCACACGGCACAGCGCCTCCCAGGCCCCGGTGATACAAAGGACCTGCCCACATCTTCCAAATATCAGTGTACCTGTTAGCATCGTCTGGCACCATATCCCGCTGTAAAACACAGGGCACCTGGAAGGAACGTCTGACTGTAGGTCTGGGCAGTGAGATTGCTCTCGAAGGATGTGAGAAAGCACGGAAGTATCTCAGAATCCTGGAACTATATTTGAAGGACCCTGGAGGAACCTAAACGGACCCACGAGAGGCCAAATTTGAGCATCTTTGGTGAGAACTGTGATGGATTAAAGCATATGAAATGCGTCCATCATGACACTTAAAAAAATTCCACCCTCATAGGCCATGAGGGTTATGAGATGAACCGTGCCCACCTCCCCCCTCCCCCCAAAACATGCACGTGCTGCAGTCCAGCCCCCGACACCTCAGAAAGTGCTGACCAGAAAACAGGCCTCTTAAGAGGTGGCTCAAGTACAAAGAGGCCATGGGTGGCCTGAACCCAACAGACCAGTGTCCCTGTAAGGAAGCACGAGGACACAGGCAACTGACGCCAAGCGCCAAGCAGGGGTGACGAGGACACAGGCAACCGACGCCAAGCGCCAAGCAGGGGCGACGAGTCCAAGGCGGCCCCAGAGCAGGTGAGCAGAGGAGCATGCTCGGAGGGAAGCCAGCCCTGCCCGCGTCAACCCGACTTCTGTATCCAGGCCTATGAGAGGAGCAGTGAGGGCAGAAGGACCACCCAAGAGGCAGACAAACCTGAGATGCCTTCGCAGAGTGTGGAATTCAAAAGACATTTTCCCGCTGTACGTAATACAGAACGCTAACGTGGACCCACTGTACAGCGCGGGGAGGTCTACTCAGTGTTCTGGAAATCTCACGTGGGGAGAAGGAGGGACACGTGCACATGAGTAACTGACTCACACCGCTGTGTGCCTGAGACGAACACAGCACTGTCAACCCCTGGACTCCAGCGCAAATTTTTAAAAACAGTACCTTCCAAACACCACAGCGCACCGAAGAAATGCACATACATGAGGGGGAAAAAAACCTCCCAACCCAGAATACATTAACAGGGAGTGCCTGTCGTGGCGCAGTGGTTAACAAACCCAACTAGGATCCATGAGGACACGGGTTCAATCCCTGGCCTCACTCGGTGGGTTAAGGATCTGGCATTGCCGTGAGCTACGGTATAGGCTGCAGACCCAGCTCAGATCCCACGTTGCTGTGGCCGTGGTACACGCCGGCAGCTATGCTCTGATTCAACCCCTAGTCTGGGAACCTCCATATGCTGCAGGTGCAGCCTTAAAAAGACCAAAAAAAAAAAATACGCTAACAATAAAAAATAAGAAGGCAGAAGTATACCCAAGCTTCCCTGCTATGAAGGTCATTATAAATGATTTTTAACTCCCCTCTATTAAAGTCTCTCGGATTAAAGGGAAAAAATAAGATACCACCTCTCCAAACAAGCAGGTCTGGGGTATATGCAGCACATAAAAACAAAAGAGGAAGTAGCAAAATCAGCGCAAGAGCAAAAGCAGCTCTGCAGGGCAAGGCACTCAGTGGAGCCACCACCAAGACGTATGAGTCCTGCGTCTCTGTGTCCAGTATCCCTAAGCCGAAAGAATGAAAAGACCTAAAAAGATAAGAAGCAGAAGTTACTAGATGGAGATGTGCCTGGAAAGCAGCCCCACAAAAACCTCAAAGCTGCAAGGAGCACCCACCTCGCCCCCATCGACGTATCTGTAGGAAACACATTACAAAGCACAGGGGACTGGCCTTCGGTAACTGATAAAGTTAATGGGTCTGTGTCAGACTCTGTAATTCACATACATCCTCCTTTTAAGAATTAATGGGGAGTTCCCGTCGTGGCGCAGTGGTTAACGAATCCGACTAGGAACCATGAGGTTGCGGGTTCGGTCCCTGCCCTTGCTCAGTGGGTTAACGATCCGGCATTGCCGTGAGCTGTGGTGTAGGTTGCAGACGCGGCTCGGATCCCGCGTTGCTGTGGCTCTGGCGTAGGCCAGTGGCTACAGCTCCGATTGAATTCCTAGCCTGGGAACCTCCATATGTCACAGGAGCGGCCCAAGAAATGCCAAAGAGACAATAAATAAATAAATAAATAAATAAATAAATAAATAAATAAATAAATAAATAAATAAAAAAGAATTAATGGGAGTTCCCGTTGTGGCACAGCGGAAACAAATCCAACTAGGAACCATGAGGTTGCGGGTTCGATCCCTGGCCTCGCTCAGGGGGTTAAGAATGCGGCGTTGCCGTTAGCTGTGGTGTAGGTCGCAGACACGGTTCGGATCTGGCGTTGCTGTGGCTGTGGTGTAGGTCGCAGATGCAGCTGGGATCCGGCGTTGCTGTGGCTGTGGTGTAGGCCGGCTGCCACAGCTCCAATTGGACCCCCAGCCTGGGAACCTCCATATGCCATGGGTGCAGCCCCATAAAGCAAAAAAAAAAAAAAAAAAAAGAATTAATGGACCATTTATGAAAACTGGTGATATAGCAGGACACAAAGAAAATTTCAAAAAATTCCTATCAAATATAAACAGCACAAAGCTGCAGCCTCAAAGTCCAAATCAATAAAATTAGTCACCAATTTTAAATTTAAAATGTTAGAATTTTAAAAACACAACACTTAAGTGACTCATGAAACAGAAAGAAAATCAAATGTGCAATCAGAGCTTATGTTAAAAATAAGACACGACTACTGAGGAAATATAACTGGATGCTCCAAAGAGAATCTATGGCCCTCAGCCTGGCATTATCAGGCAAACAAAAATTTCCCTGTCGACTACAGTTTCTTCCCAAAAAGGGGTGGGGGTGGGAATTTTCCACTCACAGTAAGAAAGTAAACAAGTTACAGCACAAGTCCATAGTTTCGAGAACACACCTCAGAATGAACCAGTTTCAGGACACTCGTGCCAGTGGATGGTTGATAAAATGAACCGGCACCAGATGCTTCCAAGTGCTCATGGGGCGGGGAGGCAGAGAGGGCAGGAGGCAGAGTGTGCGTCCAGAAGGGTCCGAGAAGCAGAGACGGAGGACAGAGCAGGAGCTGAATACGGACTCACTTCGCTTAGCGTCGGCAGGCTCATCCTCCACAGCAGGCACGAGCCGAAGGCTCGCAGGGCCGAGAGCCAAAGCGCGAACAGGAACTAGGAGGGAATGACCGCCCGATGGCCCGGGATCCCGGGGCTGCCGGTCACAAGCCTGGGGAGCGGCTCGGCTGCGAGCCTCCGCGGGAGCAGCTCTCCCAGGGGAACATTCAGCCTGGGGTCTGAGGTCACAGAGCGCACGTCTCCGTGAACACTGAGCAGTCGGCGGCCTTGCACCCGAGGAGCTCCCACACGTCAAGGACCTGAGTGTGTCGGGACCTGGGCAACCTTCCCCTCCGTCACCACGGAGCAAACCGGACCCCGTCTCTGGCCAAAGGCCACCCGGCCAGCACTGGGGCGGCGCGGGGCTGCAGCCCAGGTGGCAGGACATCTGAGCTCCCGAGAAGCACGCGGAGGCTCAGCAGCAGGTGCCAGGCGAACACCACCTAGTCACGGCCCTGGACGCCCCACTCACCCGGTAAACACCTGCCCAGCATCTCTGGAGGATCTGCGCCCAGACGCTGGAGGCGCGAAGTTCTCGAATTTCAAAAAATGCAAACTGGAGTTCCTGTCATGGCTCAGTGGTTGACGGACCCAACTAGTAACCATGAGGTGGCGGGTTCCATCTCTGGCTTTGCTCAGTGGGTTAAGGATCTGGCGTTGCCGTCAGTTGCGGTGTAGGTTGCAGACGTGGCTCAGATCTGGCGTGGCTGTGGCTGTGGTGTAGGCCGGCAGCTACAGCTCCAGTGGGACCCCTGGCCTGGGAACTTCCATATGCTGCAGGTGTGGCCCTAAAAAGACAAAAAAAAAAAAAAAAAAGCAAACAAATTTACTATCCACGTCAAAAAGTTTGGGGCTGACATGAGCAAGTACTTGCAGATGAGTAAGTGCGTTTAAAGCACTTTCTCCCAACCTTCCTGTTAAAGGCTCCTCGGTCTCACACGGAAAATCCAGAAGCCCAGGCTCAAACCCGCTCACTTCATTTTTTTAAACTATGCCTGCAGAATAGTTCCCATTTTTCTGCATGAAGACGATTCTTCTGTTTTCCGAGTACGACCGTCCTAACTTCTTAAATGTTGTTTTCATCTCAAATACTGTTCAGATGGTCAAAGGACAACAGACAAAAAGAGAACTGAAAGGAGCCTACTTTTCAAAGGCTCCGTGGCACATTCAAACCACAGAAGACAGAAAAGACCAGTAGCTGGCGAGGGCCACAGTCACCTGGGCACCCGCAACATGACACACAGCCTGCCCAGGAGTCGCATGGCTGTGGCCAGACTGGGGAACCTAAAGAAATCATGGCGTTTTTGCTTCTTGAAAAAAATGTCTTCGTTATGAACATAAGTTCATGGAAAAAGCACAAATTCACAAAGGGCACAGATATCTTCAGCCGCGTAGGAACGGTGAGTTTTCAAGGTGACCAATCTATAACATCAGCCTTTTAAAGCCTCGGCCAATTTAATCAGTTTAAGACTAACAAAAACAAGGTTCCTGGGCTTGACAGAATCAAATTAAAGCACCACTGAATTCAGAGAGGAAACCCTTCGCCAAGCAGACTGGCCACCTTGGCCTTGAGCTCCAGGGCTCCGCAGCTACTGAGGGAGGAGGGCGAGGTGGGCAGCACTCAAAGGCCACCTTCCCATCATTTCAACCTGTAAGCAAGGGAACAAAGTGGGGGCTGGTCTAGAAGCCACAGCTGAAGCCCCTCCCCCAGGGCTCTAGCAGTCTACACACCGGGCCACAGGGCAGGGCCCTGCAGGGGGCGAGGGTGGGAACACACCTGCAGAGGTGTGGCCATCAGGGCAGGCAGAGCAGCAGGAAAGGACCTGAGCAGTGGGGAGGTGGAAGGAGGAGATTTCAGAAAGTTGGAGGCAGGTGGCAAAGAGCCCCAGGGAAGGTGTAGAGTAAGGGGAACGGGCCACCCCCGGCCCGCAGCCTGCCCCAGAATCCCTGCTCGCCTCCGTCTGTCCGTGCATCTGTCCGGGCACTGTTCTGGGACTGGAATCACAGCCACAGATCAAAGAGCAAGAGCGCTGCCCTCCTGGAGTTCAGGTTCTGTGGGCCCCGTGGCAAGGCCCAGGGAGGGCACTTCTGGCCAGGACGACAAGGCAAACGAGGCAACGCGAACCTGCTGACTCCGGGTTCCTCCTGGGTCCCGTAAAACGGGCATCACTTAGCCTTGAGTGACGAGGACGCACCGCAGCAAGGGAGGACAAAGCCAAGGCCAAGCCCCCAGTCTTTAATGTGGTGACAAGAGTGCTGGGCCTCCTGTGGCACACGGCCCTGACCCGGGCCAGCAGGTGCTCACACGTATCTCCCCTTTCGTTCCTGAAAACACTGCGCTCTGCTAACGGCGTGTCCTTTCTAGCGCACAATGGTCAGTCTGATCCAATCACTGCCTCCAAATGTGTGTCTATTCAGGCATCGCCTCTGAGGACCCAACAGTGTGGAAGAATTAAAGGACACCTTCCATCAGCGCCTCCAACCAACAAGGACACTTCAACAGCCATTGCCCTCATTCCCCCAAGTAAGCTGCCAGGACCTGCAGCCGTCTCTCCCGCAGGCTCTGCCCCACCCTACCTGTGCCCTTCACCCATTTCCCAGGTTGGTAATAAAGACGCTCCGAACTGCTCCTGAGATACGATCAGTGCTGCAGCAGAAAATGCCAGCTGCTGCCCTCGGGCCATTTTTAGAGAACTGGGCCAAGATCAAGCACATAACTCGGTTTCTGCAGACCCGCCAGCCTGGGAGAAAGCAAAGGCCCTTTCAAAGCACACGGCCACGGCCACGTGCGCCTAACTGGCAGGCCTGGGTCTGCGGTGCGAGGGGCCCAGCCCTCCCCAGCCCTGTGGGACCAGCTCTATCCACGTCTCCCCCCGGGTCCCCAGGACGTTTGCACTCCCATTTTACAGAGGAGAAAGCGGAGAGTGAGAGGTATTTAGTAAACAGCCGTCAGAGTAAATCAATTAACACAGTGGCTAAAACTTTACTCCAGGTCTCACACCTGCAAATCACCAACACTGCCACTGCGGAAGCTGCCAGTTGATTCCAACACAACCAAACTGGTGCTGGAAATCAGTGGACTTCAGGTACAAACCAAGAAAGCACGTGGACAAAACAGGAAGGGAAACGTAGGAAGATGAAAGGTGCTCATTTTTAAGATGGGCCAGACTGCTAAGATGTTTAAGGTGGAATGTTATTAGAGCACTATGCCTGCAACTCGAAAGATCCACTTGATGGTGTCGCAAAGTAAGGCTGCGCCTACCCCTTTAAATGGAAAAAGTGCCAACTAACGAACCTGGCATAAGTCTCCGTATTTACCTTAGCTGATGCCCAAAATGAGGCCGGGGGCACTGTTTAGAGAGTTCCACTGGAGCACGTGACTCCGTGAGACAACACGGACACAGGGTCTGTAACAAGCCCCTGCAGCTGCTTCTACAGAAACGTGTCCACCAGCCTTCCTCCAGCAAGTCGAGCCTGCTAGGACGTCGGCTCTGTGTCTGCTGTCCCCTCCAGCTACCTTCACGCACTCGCTCTAATGCACACGGAGGCCCAGTGTTGGCTGGTGTTTACTAATTCAAAGGGAAGAAACCCACTCTGTCAAGTGAGGACTGAAAACCACACAACCACCTATGCGGATCCCTTACCAGCTCTGACTAATCAAGGGTTAGGGCTCAGATGACTGCTGCGCATAGGCTAACACGCTCTAGCTGGTGGCATTCTCACCCAAATGGGCAAGGGAAAAAAACTGAACTTGAGTATCTGCCACATTTCACAAATAAATACATATATAAGAATACGCACTTAGGAGTTCCTGTCACGGCACAGTGGAAACAATCTGACTAGGAGCCATGAGGTTGCAGGTTCGACCCCTGGCCTTGCTCAGTGGGTTAAGGATTCAGCATTGCTGTGAGCTGTGGTGTAGGTCACAGATGCAGCTCAGAGCTGGCATTGCTGCGGCTGTGGTGTAGGCCAGCAGGTGCAGCTCCAATTGGACCCCTAGCCTGGGAACATCCATTTGCCTCGGAGGCGGCCCTAAAAAGCGTAAAAAAAAAAAAAAAAAAATTACACATAATGTTATGTATGTGACAAATTTGATACTTTCAACTAAAAGTGAAGTCTACTAATAAACATTAGTGAGGAGTTCCCGTCGTGGTGCAGCGGAAACGAATCTGACTAGGAACCATGAGGTTGTGGGTTCAATCCCTGGCCTTGCTCAGTGGGTTGAGGATCCGGCATTTGCCATGAGCTGTGGTGTAGGTCACAGACGCAGCTCAGATCTGGCATTGCTGTGGCTGTGGCGTAGGCCGGCAGCAACAGCTCTGATTCGACCCCTAGCCTGGGAACCTCCACGCTGCGGGTGAGGCCCTAAAAAGACAAAAGACAAAAACAAACAAACAAACAAAAAACACATTAGTGATGCTCTATATTTGAAAATAAGAAACGTCTTTGAAACACTGCCAGATCATTAAAACACCCTACAGGACAGCTGCTCTGTGGAACACACTTTCTATCTTATTACATATCAGGTCTGTTTTACTGACTTTGCAACAGCATCGGTCAGGACCTAAGATCTTCTTCACTCAGTCAAGTTCACAGGATAAAGGGATAAAGAAGTGGGGTTCGGCTGGTCCTTCCTGGACTGGGGTCGGAGGAGGACCCTCCAGCGGGTCCGTTGACCCAGGCCAAGGAGGGACCAGAACGCATCTCAGACTCTGCTTCAGTTCCGCCCTCCTGGTCTGGGACGAAGCCCCAGTGACCAGCAGGACCCATGACACACTTGGAAAATCCATCCCATTCTTTTATTTATCACCAAGCATCCACAGTTCTCCAGATTTGATTTACCTGTGGCCCCATCACTCACGGCCACACACCTGACTCTCAACCAGGAGACCTAAGCTACTCCTTGGAAAGGCACCAGGCTCTTCGCAAAACGCCAAATGGGAGCACAAAAAGCCCTCTCCGTGCTCCGTGGAGAAAACTCTCATCGTGAGAGACACAGGGCTAAGAGCTTGCTGGACACCAGCTCATTTTACCCCCCGCCCCCACAAGCCTAGAGGGTGCTGCCAACACCCTTCCCATTTTTCAAAGGGAACTCTGGGGTTTAAAATGAAATTAGGAAGCCTTTGCCTAAGACGCCATGTCAAGCAAGTCAAACAGTAAAGATTAAAACCCTGGACTGTGGCTTTTATCCATCTTTCTCTCACGGCAGGAGATAATATAAAATACAGCCACATTAGGAGGAACGAGAGATGGTTTTCAAGTCGAAGCCACTTGGTTTAAAGGGATGGTTACTTTAAAATGTTTTCAGTATAGTCAATTATTAAAGACCATAAAATTACAGATTTAAACCGGCACTCCCATTTCACAGGCAATGAATTCGATTCCTGCCTCTAAAACACTGAAAAATAAGACCCACAGGCAATTTACCCTGGAAGCGGAGCTGGCAGCTCCACAGGGCTCGATCCAGGTCCGTTAATAGTGGACAAATTGGAGTTCCCGTCGTGGCTCAGCAGTAATGAATCTGACCAGGAGGATGCCGGTTCGATCCACAGCCTTGCTCAGTGAGTTGAGGATCTGGCGTTGCCACGAGCTGTGGTGTAGGTCGCAGACGCAGCTCGGATCCCACGCGGCTGAGGCTGTGGCGGAGGCCGAGAGCTGCAGCTCTGATCCGACCCATAGCCTGAGAACCTCCATATGCCAAGGGCGCAGCCCTAAAAAGCAAAAAAAGAAAAAAAGGGGCAAATTAACTACCTACAACCAGGCAGACAGCCTGCAGCACCCTCGGCGGCCAGACGCCCGCGTCCACAGAGGAGGGAGGCCTTAGAGACAGTGACCTAGCGTCACGGGGGCCCAGGGGCTGCTGCTCAGCCCATGGCGGGGATGGACTTGACTTTCTCAGCCACACCGCGGCATATGCAGAAGTCCCCTGCCAGGGATCAGACCTGCGCCCCAGCACTGACAGCACCAGATGAGGGTCACGTGCAGGATGAAGGCGAGCCTCCGACAGACTGCGATGACTTCAGGGCGCACTTCCACAGACCCCGCCTCACCCCAACCTCCCAGGCCAACCTCCTCCTCCTCCTCCCTCAGTCTCAGACAGAAGTGTGGTCATCAAGGCAGCGGGGCGCCTCAGCCAACTGAAAACGAGACAGGAGGGAAGGGTGGGCACGGGATCCGATGACCAGGCTCCCCACCACCGCCACCCACCCCACCCCGCCCCCGCGAATGCCTGTGTCTTCTCACTCGACTGGGCTCCTCCGGAAGGAAAGGCGTCCCCCACCCGCCACCCAGAGGCCACCCCTGCCTGCCCCAAAGACGACGAGAGCCACGCTGTGGAGGCAGCTCCCGGTGGCCTTGGTGAAAGGATCCAGCTGGGTCATGCTGTGGCACGGGTTTGACCCCTAGCCTGGAAACTCCTGCATGCTGCAGGTAAGACCACAAAACAAAGAGCAGAAAGAACGGTGCAGGGAATGAACGTGGCTGAGTCATTTGCTAAGGCTCGACCACGGCTCCACAGCCCACGACCCCGGCCTAAAGGGACGGTGGTATCCCAGCTGCCACTACCACCGGGGAGGCTGCCGGCCTCAGCAGGTGGGGACCGGGAGCGCTGGAGGTACCGCAACGCCCCGGACAGGTGCATGGCCAAAGGCTGTCCTGTGTCCCTCGCAACCTTCAAAAGGCCTGCTAGAGGGTGGGGGGATGTGCCTGGGCTGTGGGATGGAAATCCTGTGAAATTGGATTGTTATGATCATTATACAACGACAGGTGTGATCGATTCATTTGAGTAATAAAAAAAAAAAAAAAAAAAGTCCTGGTGGATGTGCCTGGGCAGAAAAAAAAAAATGCTTCTTACCATCTGAGCACAGAAGCTAACTGGGTTTTTGCACAGGCCCAAGGCATGTGCTACAAAGTATGTGTTAAGGAAAGCAACTAATTTATTCCAAATTTAACCAAATTGGACCACTTCAAAACATAGTGACACCAACAGCATGGCCACTGGTGCCCGGCCAGCTGCCACGGGTGTCGCAGGGTGCACCTGCGGCTGTCAGGTCAGGGCAGCAGGGACAGGCATCTGAGCGCCGTATCCCAGGTCCCAGCACAGCAGCGTCTCACGTGGATCCACAGAATCGAGCCTCCTGACAAATCACTTTCCCTTAGCTTATGGTTACAGTAAAAACATCATATGGATTTAAAAACACCATGTGTGTAGTTCCGATATGTAATCCAGGAATTTCATTTTAACTTTGTAAGGGCATCAAATACATATGAAATGGCCACATGGGCCCCGGAAATAGTGGAAACTTAATGCAAATGCTATTTTAAAAAAAAAGGGCCAATGAATATTACCTGTCTCTCAATTCAGCATGGTCCACGCCAGGCAGGGCCAAGGCATTTGGAAATCCTGACTTAATCTCAGTTTTGTCAGCAGTTTGGACTGTGTGCAGGAGAGGGTACTGACACTTCTGAAATCTACACGTCAGAGCTGAACTCTTAAATTCACTGTACTTTCTGAAGTTACATACCAAATAAAGCTAATTTAAATGAATTTTAAAGTAGGAGGAATATTTTATTTGCGTTAAAATATTCACAATGCAAAATTTAAAAAAAGATAAAGAAATATAAAAAATATAAGTTAGGGCAAATACGCTTCATGAGACTTTATTTTTAATATTGAATGCTTCACAAATTTGCCTGGGGCATGCTAATAACCTCTGCGTCCTTCCGATTTCAGTATATGCGCTGGAAAAGCGAGCCCTGCTTCGCGGGTCTTCAAGGTCAATTCTTTATAGAATATTTTTGAAACACACACACACACATAAAGTTACTTAAACCCAATAAATAAAAACACATCTAAAAGTATTCTAACACCAAATTCTACCAATTTTATCTCCTTACTTTATCAGCTTGCTTTATTATTATGATAAAAAGATTCCACTTTCATACCAAACCACCTAACAATTAAAAAAAAGATAAGTAGCATTAAAAAGTGCCACACACACACACAGTTTTGTGGTTTCATTTTCCCAACAGGGTGGTAGTATAGGCACACAGCCCCATCTACACGGTTCGCAAACAGTAATGGTTTTTTTAAATCACATCGGTTTCCCTGAAAGAAATTAACCTTAACAAAGATCCATTGTTAAGGACTCCTGGCCACCACATGGCTACCCGTGTACAGAAGCAGGAAAAATTAGTACCGTCACCGGGACACATATCAAGGCTCTCAGACACGGTCACGCTGCCTCCGACCAACCACAGCAGGCCGATGTGCAATTAGCGCTGGTCTGTGGGCCAGACTCACGCCTCAGCTGTGGAGGCGTCAGCCCCTGCTTTGCAAAGGAGGACGGGAAAACATCGTGGTGAACGATGCCAACACAGACGTCGGCCTCCTTTCTGAGGTAGTGACACGGACATGAAGGTAACGAGAGTTAAGTAAAACCACGGAAATTTCAAAACATGTTTTAAAAAATTTATTTCATCTTTTCTCCAGCTAAAGTTCTAACTAGAATTAGGACAATGGGGGAAAGACGCCGGATGTGAATTTCCCCCTCTTTTTCCCTTTGCCCATTATGTAACAGAAGTGACATTACCTTATGCCTTTGTCCAAAATTTTGAAGCAGAAAGGCCCACATAAATAGGAAACTGGATATTAAATTTTTGAAGAAGTGGTTTATTTTCTAATATGCCTTAAGCTTATCAGAAAAAAAAAATCCTAATTCCAGGAAATTTGTGATTGAAAGATACAAAGAACTAAAGTTAAGATTCCATGTCTTGATCAGCTAAAAAAAGCACATATTCCCAAGGGTTAACTTCACTTGAACTTCACTGCACAGATCTTAAAATAAAGCAAAACATTCTAAAATGACAGTTTAGGGCATGCACTTCCGCCAAGAAGGGAAACAACGTCCGAGCGTGTGTATACCTCTACACAGGACACAGGGTCTGGGTCCCAGACTGGTGAATGTGAGCCAGGGACACAATTTAAAAAGGCAACCTTCCGCTTTCACATTCTAACATCGTGGGGGAATCTGGTCTCAGAAGGTTTTTATGAAATGACGTCTGAAGTGCAAGACGGCACCGCTGCAGGCGCTACATACTTGAGCCACCTGGTGGCCAGTCCCGCTCACTGCACCGGTAAACACCCGTGCGTGCCGCGCACGTGACCTTGAACCGGACTGAGACTGCCTCACTGCTGGTGCCCAGACCAGAAGTTGGAAACTTTTGGGCTGCAAGGCACAGCTCCACCCAGAAGCTCTTTGAAAAATTAACTGTTGCCAGGCATGGAGCCCACAACTAAAATCTCGCCCTGGCAGGTCTCTGTCAGTGTTCATGTCTTTTCAACAGGACTTGACGCCTACACCAGGCGCTGAACGCAAAACAAATTCAAAGCAACTGGGATCACACAGACCTACCGCTTGCCTGGGTCTGCGCAGGGGACCAGAGCCAGCGTAACTCCCAACAGGACCCGCTTCCCCCCAGCAAGGTGGCAACATGTGCTCAGAGGCGCGGGTTCAACACACAGCAAGAGTTCAAGAGGTGGAGGCTGTCGAAAAGAGGACAGCCTCAGGTCAGTCGTCTGCCTGCGCAACCTGCCGGCGTGCCCGCAGCAGGAATTCCCAAAGAGGTTCTTAAGGTGCTCGGGGTTTTGATGAAAGCAGCTCCTTTATTACCTCCGAGCAGGGAAGCCTGGCCTGGAGGGCATTCGACAATCCGAGGAGGGTGCTCAGATCACGTAAAAGGCCACTCCAGGTGGACACTCTGACCTAGGAGACAGCCCCGCACGCTCCTGGGGAGGTCCCGCAGCTCTGTGAACTCATCGGTGAAGAAGCTTGGTGTCCGAGCACTGCCCGGAGCCAAGCAGGAGAGCCACCGGTCGCCACTGACCAGCGCAGCAGGAGGCGGACCCGGCGGCCCTGACTCAGCCGGCGACCAAGGCCACACAAGTCGCTGGTGGAAACTCTGAGTGGACAGGCCCTCAGAGGACAGGCCGTCCGTCCTGGCCCAGGTCCGTGGTGGCAGCCAGGCTGCTAGTAAAAGCCTGGTTTCCTGAGGAAGGTACAGTTTTGGGAAACGGCCGTCGGGCTGGGGTGGAGGCTCTCCGGCTCCTCGTGTGGTCTGGAGGCAGCTAAGCCCGAGCACGGCCACGGCCAGGTCTGCAAACCACCGCAGCTCTGTGAAAAGCCTGTCTGTCCCATGCCACCTGCCCTCACCGGCACGGCAGCCAGAGGCCTGACTTGCTGTGAGCAGGTGACCCAGGGACAGGCGGGTGGCTCAGACACCTCCTCAGCACAAGTCAAAAGGTCTCGGCCCCTGAAATGCCCTAACGAGACGGTACCAGGAAGTAACAGCCCTGCGACAAACAGGACGCTGCCTACCTGGGAGGGCAGGCCGGCGGGCGGCACAAGGCGGTGACAAAGGAGCACCCTCCTCTCGGTCTGCAGGGCAGCGGGCGGATGGCCACGGGCTCCCCCGTCTCTTTGAGGAAGCTTGCAGAGGTCCTTCCGAAGCAGCAGCAAGGGTACCAGTGGAAGGACGTTTATCATCAGATGCCGCGCAGTCACTTCTGCCCTGTCCGTGATGGGGACACAGTCACAGCACCCACAGCAGGTGGGGAGGGTGTGGAACTGACTCCGGCACCAGCCTGATGACAGAGGGACGAAGGACACAGGCCTGGCCCGGGAGCGAGGGCTCCTCGACCGGGCAACTGCCAGGCACATGGGCACAGATGCCCGCACACACACACGAGCGCGCGTGACCCCCACCAGGCCACAGGTCTCCTCTTGAAGAGGCCGCCTGGTTAACAGGCGTCTCAGCACTGCCCACCCCAGGGTGAGAAAGCACATTCGCTGGGAAAGGAAGTATGTCCAAATGCCGAGAGGCTGGCGGGTCCTGCCATGAACTCCTGGGCTTTGTCTCTCCTTCGGAGACACGGCTTTTTCAATCTGTTTATTTTTCTTTTCTACCATGTGAAAGCTAGGACTCGTCAATGACTAGAAGGTCCAAGGTTAGAGCAATAATTTGTAATCATGCCCCAGAGATCACTGGATTAGAAACGAAAAAATGAGGGAACTAAGCAAGAGAGAAAAGCAGAGCTGCAGACAAGAACTGAGCAGGAAACAGCCCTTGTACTGATAGGAGGCCTTTTACAGAATCGGAAAATTGTCACTGCGAAACCTGAAAAGGTGAGAACTTCCCCCACGTGAGGTGCCTCATCAAGCTGGAGAAGGGACAGGCAGTGTCTCCTGGGGCCTGGACCCCGAGCAGCAGAGACGCAGGATGCTGGGCCCAAGGGCTACACCAGGGCGTGCGGACCTGCTGCCACCCCGAGACCACGGCTGGCCAGAGCAGGAAAGTCGGGGAGGCAAGCATGTGCTGCTGCCACTGAGAGGGACCACCGCTCCTTGTCACAGAGCGGGGTCTCTCATTCCAACGATCGGACCACGTGAGACGTGGTCTCCTATTTTGTCACATAAAAGACTATAATCCAATATTGCTCATTTTTTCTTGGTCACAATGCCATAAATATTGAGTCTAATTTACTTTGTTTTTAACTGTCATGTCCACAATACACGGTGATTTTATTTAATAATTGCGATTTTCCTAAAACCCATTTAATGAAAAAATTCTAGTTTTATGGACAGCAATAAAAATTAAGTGTTGCACTAAAATCTCCCTATTGGACCTTAACAGGAACCCAACATAAATGAACTCCCTGACACAACTCACAGGCGGCGAGAGATCCTTACAAAATGGGAATCAGCTGTCATTCCACTGGCTTCGCATCTCAGCGGGAGCGGGGATGTAAACTTCCTACCACAGCCCACAGGGTCCAGCGCAGGGGGTCCCGACTCGCTCTCTGTCCCCACCTGCAGCCCCAGGGCCCCTCGCCTCCGCCAGCCCCGCTCCCCACCCCACAGCACCTCCGAGCGCCGGCTCCCCTCCAGCCTTAGCTCCTCAGAGGCTTCGCCCCACCTGCCCAGCGCAGTCCCGCAGCCCGAGCCCGAGGGACTCTGTGCCCACAGGACGTCCACGGCATTCACCGAAGAAACCATCCTCGACTCTTCAGGGTCGAGCTTCTTTATAGCAGGGGGCCAGCGCGGCGGGGGCCAGAGGGGGGAAAGCAGGAGGGATGGGGTGAAAGCAGCAGGAGCAGCTCCTGAAAGGCTGCAGGCGCCGCAAGGGCTCTGGCTTTCCCTGAAAAGCCAGTGGATGGCTTTTGGGAGAGGATGACACCATGGGACTCCAATCCCTACACGGAAGATGGGGGACAAGCACAAGGCTGGGGACACAGGCGCGTAGGAACCATGCTGCACAGTGAGGGCCTTTGCCATGGACCAAGTGTGACTTAGAAAGGACTGTTTCTTCCAAACAAAAGTTATGCATCCAATAACTAGGACTTCCAGGAGCCTAACCTCCAAATAAATAGATCGGTGTGCAGTTAAACTCAGCGACAAACACTTTAAGACATAACTATGAATACAAACCATGAGAAAACCGAGGGACTAATTAATACCAGACAGAGCAGATTTCAAACCAGGAATGCTACCCTGGAAAAAGTGGGACATTCGAAATGGTAAGCAGGTGACTTCATTAAAAACAAACAAACAAAAAGCAATCTTTCTTTAAAAAGTATGAACCCAATAACAAGGCTTTCAAATACACTCTCAGCAACAGCAGCTGCACGAAGGAGGTCAGTATACACTGCAAGAGGCAGAGCAGCCTCCCAGAGGCACCCTGCTGCTGGTCAGTCAGTGGAGCCTCCCCGGGGTGAGACCCCGATTCCAAAGAGCCCAAGCTGCGGGCAACAGCCTGTCACACTCCAAGCTGGCACTTCAGTGCAAAGGGGCTGCTGCCACAGAGCTCCTGGGTACTACGTCTGCGGCTTGTCCTCGGGTCCCACGGCCCGCTCAGCACACAGGATTCAAGCTGGGAGAATTCTTGAGTGAGTGACCCAGAACAACCACCTGCGGTCTGGAAACCAGATTTTATCCTGAGCTGTGATTTTTATGGGTCAAAATGGCCGATGTTGGTGAATTCACGTGGTTTACCCTAAGATGCTGAGAAGAACACCACAAATCATCTCGGGAGATTTCGCCTGCGTCTGTAAACCAGCACTTTCAGTGCGCAGCCTACCTTCTGACATGACTGCGCAGGCGCACCGGCCACAAGGACCCCTCAGGTGGCCTCAGCTCTCGTGGCCCACGTGTCGGCCCAAGCTCTTCTCGCGTGATGTGTTTAACTTCAGAGTTTGGTTCCATCCCCTGTGCAGACAATCAACGGGGCGACAAGAAAAAAGCCGGAGCCCAGAAGATACTTAAGTGTTCTGAGTACGAAAAAGACGCGGTTGTTTTAAAAACTTAGGCCTTATGGAATAGTTTCGGGGGAAGAAAACTTGCAGAAAGAGTTGTGTTCGCTTTCAGCTCAGCAGCAATCATGGGTCCTTTCCAATGCCACTGACGCCGGCCAGCACGCGTGCTGTTAGCCGGACAGCAAGTGATGACATGACGAAGTGGGAGGTGCACCTCGGGCTCCACCACCTCAGGGTCACGGTCGCGGTCAGGGCCGGCTACCCCACTTCTCTCTGTCTCCCTCTCCCCCCACCCGACAGTGTTCTCCGACATCGAGGTGCTCGAACGTCTGACCTCAACACAAACCTTTGGGAGGAGGGGTGTGGCCACGCACGTGGGAAGGGAGCCAACCCCTAAAAGCCAGGTAAGGGGTTGGGGGGACAGTCATGACAGTCCACGGGCCAGGAGGCGGGACCCCTGACCCCCCTCCGGCCGGGGCAGAGAGGCCCAGGGGAGCCACTGAAATCAACGTGGCACCAAGACGGCTGCGGTTTATCACAGCGGAAGACATTCTTCTGACCTGCAGCTCCTCTCAGCCTAACGAGGAGGAGCTGTGCCCTGGCTCTGGGCCATGGAGACAGTGGTGAACCCAGTGGCCAGTGTCTGGACCACGGGGGACGGTGTCTGGACCCAGTGGTCAGTGTCTGGACCCAGTGGACAGTGCTGGACCCAGTAGACAGTGTCTGGACCACAGGGGATGGTGTCTGGACCCAGTGGACAGTGTCTGGACCATGGGGGACAGTGTCTGGACCACGGGGGACAATGTTTGGGCCACAGGAGGAAGTAAAGACGGGCCCAGATCACGTGCACAGTCCCGGAGAAGCAACCCTGGCTTCTGGTCCGTGACAGGTTCTGCAGTCGGCCCGTCACCGGGAGAGGCCCTTGCATGCGGCGGGGTTGCGGGGGGTGGGGGTGGGGGGGGATGCTGTGCAACCCACCCCCCCGCCTTGAGTTCCTCTCTGCTGTGCTTTCACTTGAAAGGTTTCTGAGAACTTTTCTCGGTGCGTCTTGAATGGTTCGTACTTGTTAGTTTTATAGGAATGCGTGTTCATGGGAAGCCTGCTAACCAAACTGCCAACATAAATTACTTTTCCTCGTTTCTGAAGGCCTGTCCAGCGAACAAGCGGCTGATGCTTATGTACTGAAGTTATTTGAGGCCTCAGGGGGGCTGGAAGGAATTACAGTCATTGATTCAATAGAGTCTTTCCTGTCACGTTGAGGACATTTATTCCATTTTGAAATGAAAAATGATGGTAAAATTGGAAAAGAATATGTAAGAAAAGAAATTTATGAAAAACAATTCCCCAATTTAAAAATACTACTGCCTTCCCTGTCAGGCTCTGCTGCCAGCTGTTATTTGAACGAGTGCTCGCCCGCGCGAGTGGGCAGTGGGGAGGCCAACACCGGCAGGAAACCGGGGCCTTACGAGGCAGTTCCTGTTATTGACTTAGTCTTCGACGAAAGGCCAAGTCCTTCACAGCACAGCAGTCCGCTGCGACAGCCCAGCGTGGGCACCGCTGTGACATTTAGGCTGCAGTTTCTGTTTTATGCGTCAAGATCTTTTTTAATGACTTTTTATTTGTTGTTTTAGCCACACCTATGGCCTATGGAAGTTTCCGGGCCTGGGATCGAACCCACACTGCAGTTGCGACTTGCAGCAACGCTGTGCCACAGGGAACCTGCTGGGCCACAAGGGAACTCCCTTTAGTGATTTGTAAAGTGTCCCTCCAAAGTTTTCTATAATGGCTTTGGAGAAAGCGTTGACTCTAAAGTGAATTTACTGTGTTTTTAAACCACACGTAACCAGCAGGCCAAGGTAACGTAAATGCCTCCAGCGGAGCCCACTGTCGTTGCGGGTGGCCCACGTGGACGGAAGTCCTTACAGGGGCCCTTCAGGGCAGAGAACACATCTTCACACAGAAATGAACAACTTCAGAGGTCACATCATTCCTCAAGAAAGCAAGATCTTTATTTTTTATTTATTATTATTATTATTATTATTATCTGTCTTTCTCTCATTTTAGGGCCACACTGGCAGCATATGGAGGTTCCCAGGCTAGGAGTCCAATCGGAGCTGTAGCCACCAGCCTACGCCAGGGCCACAGCAACACAGGATCCAGGCCACATCTACAACCTACGCCACAGCTCATGGCAATGCCGGATCCTTAACCCACAGAGCGAAGCCAGGGATTGAACCTGTGTCCTCACGGATGCCAGTCAGGTTCGTGAACCACTGAGCCACGACAGGAACTCCAAAGAAACCAATGTCTTTCGAACAAAATAAAGAACACCAGTAAGATAAAATTCGTGTGAGCTGAATATACCTGCATTTAACATTTTTCCTAAGTGGGGCAGTGAGGTGAGGCTTTGGTTTCCCTTGGGATAAAGCCGAGGTGCCTTCGAACTTGACTTTCAAACTGCCTTAATTTGGGTGACACGCGCTCCTGAAGCAGGCTGTTTCTGGCCGTGCCAAGACCAGTGCTTGGGGTGTCTACTCTGACAGTGCCAAGAGCATGTCGGGTGTGCAACTCCTGGGACCAGACCCGGACCGGCCTGGAGCCGAGGTCGCCAACCCACTCCCTCCACGCGGGCCCTTCAGCAGGTGGGGTCACTTCTGTGTTGCTGGCTCTGGATCAGGTGAGAAAACCAGGGTCATCGTAGCACCTGCCCTCACTCTGCTGCGAACACGCGGCAGAGGAGCACTTGGGCGCAGGGCTTGAGCACAGCCCTCCTCCCCGCCACGTGTGCGTCAGGCTCTCCTGCGGTTCCCACGAGGCCTAAAGCGAAGACACCCACCAGCCCGTGCAGAAACCAACCTGCAACATGTGTCTCCTGACAAAGAGCTTTTCCTAACAGCAACCTTCTTCGTTTTTCAGTTCACAGAAGGTGTTTATTTGTTCTGGTTGGTTCTTGAGTGTTCGAGAGCCCAGGGTTGGCCGTTACTGCTGGGAAACTTCTACTCATTTGGCCTTTTGCAGACTCCGACGTGACACGACCTTCCGATTTTACTGACGTGTAGCTGATTCACAATGCTGTGCAGCCAAGCAGTTCAGTTATACCCGCGCGTGCATCATTCTTTTTCGTCTTTTTCGTCCTCTCTGTTAGGGTTTGTACAGGCCACTGACTGGAGCTCCCTGTGCTGCACGGTGCTGCCGTGCTGTTCATCCATCGCCTGCGCAGTCTGCATCTGCTGCTCCCGAGCTCCCAGTCTTCCCCCCCAACGGTCCCCCTTGGAAGCCGCAGGTCTGTCCTCTGCACCTCTACCGCTGACATTTCTTACGTGAAATGTTTCACAGGGAAACAGTCGTGACAGCCACGTCCTGGCCATTTACCATCGGACAGGATCAGTCCCAATGCCCACACGGGCCTTTTCTTACCTGACTCCCGCAGCAGCCTCCAAAGCAGCTGGATCTCCACTTGGCAAACGAAGACGCTGAAGTGGGCCTGAGCCACACAGGTGAGAGGCGGCCACGCTGGTGCATCCAACTCCAAGCAGTGAGGTCTGCGGCCCGAAATGCTACTCCTTGGTTCGAGGCGCCTTAGCTGCACAAGAAACTTCCTCACTGAGAAGTCACCTCTTCAAGTCCAATCCTATAGGAAACCCACACACTCTGCCCCCAAGATGCATTCCAGACCTGACCTCACTCACCACGCCTTCCCATCCACGGCAGTCTCCTTGTCGGCATCCCGCCTCACGGCACCCGGCTGGCCCGCCTTCCACTGCGGCCCCTCCAGCCCACCCCCACGCGGCGGCTGGAACAGGCTTGTGGAGCCTGCAGGCAGATCTTGGCACACCCACTGGTCTCCCACTGATATCCCCCACTGGTCTCCAGTTTCACGACGCTACCAAGCCGTCTGCCGCGTTCCTGCGGGTCCTGGTGTCATGGGCTCTGTACCCATCGGAGACCTTGCCAGGGGCTCTGGCATCACTGCTCGGCACCTCGAGCCGCCCGTGCTCTGCTCCCCCACAGCGCCCCATGGCTGGCTCCTTCCACGGCTCTGCCCAGCCCCCAGGCGTGCTGTTGCTTTGCGGGGCCTCTGCGCTGGGGGGGATGGTATCGATTTCCTTAACAGATATACTACTGTGCTCCGCTTCACTGTGCATCAGTTCCAGAGAGTCTTTTTCAACCAATTTGTCCATTTTCATTGAAATAGTTTGAAGGTAGAAGAGAGAACACAGAAAAGCACAGACACCCAAATCTGAAACCAGACGGCCAGACCAATGCTGTTCCCGCTGCTCCTCTGCTGCTGGCTGGCTCTGGGTTCTCAGCCCAAGTGGGCTGCACTGGATGGCACAGCCCAGGGGTGCCCCCTGGGGAGCCCTGGAGGGCACTAGAGGCCTGGCACACTTTCCTCCTGCATTGAATTCGTGCATCTTTTTGAGGCTCCTTTGTCGGCTCCACAGTAGGTAATGAGAAGTAACCCGAGCAGAACCAAACGGCGCAGTCACCCGCTTCAAAGCCGACGGGCCCACGGCTGCTGCCCGCCCCACGTGCGTCTGCGCGACACGAGGCAGACGGTCACAAAGCAATGTTCCCAAGCTTCAGGCAGCTTGAGTCCGACTCAAGCTTTAGTCTGAGTCACTCGCTGAGGCCCCGGTCGTTGGACCCCTGCCTCCAGAGTTCTATTCAGGAGGTCCAGCGTGTGGCCCGGAGATCACAGGGCCGCAGCTGGGAGCAAGCCTGGGGAGCCCCGAGGAAGCTTCTCCAGGCACGTCTGTTGAGGAAGAGTGCAGCGATGTTCCTTCATCTGAGGAGCTCCTTACCTGCCAACTGGAATGACCGCTTCCGGGGGCCACGAGGGGAGGACACGCACACTGGTGAAGCCTCAGAGGTCGGCTCAGGGATGACGTTCACAGTCACGCCCCCGAAGTCAAGATGACCGTGAGAACCTAAGTTCCCCAAAATTAGTGGCAGCTGCGCATAGGTTAAAACCTAACACGTGTCACATAAAAGAAGTCTGGCAGTGTGGTTCGTGCAGGGCTGGTGTGGCTGTTGACTATCAGGCCGACAATAATCAGGGATCCAGGCTACCTCTACCTTTCTAGCTTCTGTCTTCAAGTTTACCTCATCACCCAAAACTGCCGCTGGAGCTCCAGACATCACATCCGCACACCAGGTAGCGGAAAGAGAAGGTAAAGGCTAAGGGGGCACTTCTCCCGACTCCCTTTAAGCAGCCCTCCCAAAAGGCCATGAAGCGTTTCCCTTACACTCAGCCAAATTCAGTACAGAGTTGTCGAGACTGGCTGCCATGGAAGCTGGAAATGCCGTCTTCTAACCAAGCACAGAGCTGACGCCGAGTAACACAGGGACTGTGTTTACACGTCAGAGGAGAAGGCGGTGATGAACTGGCTGGCCGTCCCTGCCACAGTGAAAACAAAACGCTGAGGTCATAATGACAGCGTTTGGAACTGTAATCAAACTTAAAAACTTGTATCAGGTTCAAATTCCCCATGAGCTTATCTGCATGGTTCCTAGAAGCGTTTCATTCCTAGAAGCTGCTCAGTAAACGTTGTTAAAGGAACGAATATTCTGTGAGAGCAATTTACACTGTCTTTAAATAAAAATAAAAACAGTCTCAGATTAGATCCCTCCTTCTCTCCGGTTCGTAGAGGGCTTCCCACTGGAAGGTTATCACGGGAAGGCTGCAACATCAACACCGCCAGAGCAAGTTTCTTAACAATCAAGAAGTCACACAAGTAAATTCCTCAGGGTAGGAAAGCCTGAGATCACGTCCCTAAAACAGCATCTCAGGAACCAGGAAGTTAAGCATAAGCACATATCCTTAACCCAGGACACCCACACAGCTTTCTCACCTCCTTCAGGGCCTCAAAGAGGCGGTACTGCCCACAGCCCATCTAAAAGGCTCTCAGAGAACTGCCTGCAAGACTGTTCAAAACACCTTCCTGCACACTGACAGTTCCCAAAAGTACGTAAAAGCATTTTAGAAAATAGTGTGACCAAGATGTGGTCATTTGAGAACCCACAATTTTAGAAAACCTTTTTTTTTTTTTTTTTGGCTTTCTAGGGCCGCGCCCGGGGCATATGGAGGTTCCCAGGCTAGGGGTCAAATCAGAGCTGTAGCCGCCAGCTTACACCACAGCCACAGCAACATGGGATCCAAGCTGTGTCTGCGACCTGCACCACAGCTCACGGCAACAGAAGATCCTTAACCCACTAAGCCAGGCCAGTGATCGAACCTTCATCCTCATGGATACTTGTCAGATTCGCTTCCGCTGAGCCATGCCGGGAACTCCGTGGAAAAACCATGCTTTACTATTTTCTTCCAGTAAAACTCACACACATTTGTTGAAGAAGTGGACTCTAAGGGCTGTGGAGTGGACTGTGTTAAGAAAGCTATGGAACACCCACCTCAACTCAACCCTCGCTCCCCACGCTAAGCATGAGGATGCCCCGGGCTCAGGGGCGCTACCTTCTCGGTGGCACAGACACTCCCCTGACCCTGCGGCCCTGCCCAAGGACCTGAGCAGGGACGTACCTGAAGCTACGAACGCCAAGCTCAGCTCTAGAAGGCCCTGCCAATGCGCGAGGGGCCATCCCCTTGGGACCCCCGTCACCTCACCTGTGAATGCGGGTTCTGCCCCCACAGTGCAGGTCCCCGGGTGAGTGTCCCCAGACCACTGCAAGGAATGGAAGATACGGCCGAGAAGCCCACAGCGCCTCAGCCAGACCTCCTAGGGATTCTCTCCTCTAAGGTCCTTTGCTGACTCCTCTGGAGTTAGACAGTCTTTATTTAAACAACGGTGATACTCGGTGTTCGTGTATGACAAGGTTTTGTTTGTGCTGTCACTTTAAATACCCCTGGGAGACAAATCAGAGCGCTGCTGCCCACTCGGGGTCCAAATCAACTCACATGGGTCGGGGGGGTGCTGCCGACGCTCCCTGGGTTCCAGGCTGACCTCTGACCCCACCCCTGGGTGACACACAACATGCAGGCATCCTTGGCCAAGACCTCCTCCTACAGGCAAGCCCAACACCTGCCTTCTGAGACTCCCGGGCCAAGGAACAAAGCTGTTCAGACCCTGAAGCTGTCGCACAGCTGTCACACACCAAGAACTGAATTGAGAAAACCTTCCACTGCTTGTCTTACTGACATTCAGTGTCATCAAGCACGCGCACTCACAAAAACCTCTAGAAGCTGCATCAGTGGCCCAAAGGACAAAGAAAGGCAGACCAGCTCTCAAACTAAGGAGAAAATCAATCTTGGGGTTTTTAACCCAAGACTCATCACCGTGTTTAACACGGGCTTAAGACTGATTCTGAAGCTGTTCTGATGAAACACGGGCTCACTGAGCGAGGTGCCCGGCTCAGCGCCACCGCTGTAAAAGCAGCATGAAGACACGCAGCTCTTCACGGCCTGCTGCACACAAGGCAGGTGACAGGGAGAGTAACTGTGAGTCCCCCACTGGACAGAAACAAGGAGCTTCACATAAACTGAGTTTCCCCACTACTGAAGGTAGACCAGTCTGGATTTTTCATCGTAGTTAACAAATGTGTGTAGACTATTTCAGAAATACTCTCTTCCTTTCTACAGATGGCAGGCTGAGGAGGCAAGGGCTGGGATCTGAGTGCGATGAGCATCCCAGGTCCACAGCACAGCTCTGGCCAAGGCCACTTGTGCCCCCGAAGTGCCTGCGTCCACCTCAGCACAGAGGTGTGGCGCGTACACAAGTACTGAGAACACGTGGCCTGCACACCGGTAGCCGTTACTAAACAACCCCGCTGCTGGTGTCCGCTAACTCCCAAGCCGCTAACAAAATCCCAAACATGTCCACCCATCCTTCCCGGTGCAACTCGGCCTCGGGAACGAGCCAAGGGGTGGGTCAGGAGCGCACAGGATCCACACAGACAGGGGACGTGCGAGAAGGCGGCTGGGGCTTCGGGGAAGGGCTGTCCCTCTCCTGAGACACAGAGCGGCAGGACACCTGGCCCCTGGACCCAGCTCTGCAGGGCTCTCGCCAGGCTATGCCCTCGGACGACTACCCAGCAATAGCCGGATCCGGTTACTGTTTGTTACATGTCTGCCCCCCAGGACCCCAGGACAGGAGAGTGTTCGGGGTGCCTGTCAGGCCTGTACATGGGAAGGTATCCACTAGGCCTCCGACTGCTACACCGAGTCCTCAGCACTAGGCCTGACCGCCAAGGAGCCACACCAAGTATGTGCTGAAGAAGTGATTAAAATGATCCCATTTCGGGGCAAACATGTTTGACAAAGTGTCCGTTTTTCAAATAACATCTAATGATTCTCAATGCGTTCTGACAGCATTTATTTTCTTTCTTCCTTCCTTCCTTCCTTCCTTCCTTCCTTCCTTCCTTCCTTCCTTCCTTCCTTTCTTTCTTTCTTTCTTTCTTTTTTTGTCTTTTTAGGGCTACACCCGCAGCATGTGGAAGTTCCCAGGCTAGGGGGAGTGAATCGGAGCTATAGCTACTGGCCACAGCAATGCACGATCTGAGCTGCATCTTTGGCCTACACCACGGCTCACAGCAACACTGGATCCTGAACCCACTCGCCAAGGCCAGGAATCAAACCCGCATCCTCATGGACACTAGTCGGGTTTGTTACCACCGAGCCACGATGGGAATTTCCTGATGGCATTTTTCATTTACTCTTTTTCCTAAAATCCTCTAATTTGCATTTTTAACTTTAATTATTTACTTATTTTGCTTTTTAGGGCCACACCCGTGGCATATGGCAGATCCGAGCCGAGTCTGCCACCTACACCACAGCTCACGGCAATGCTGGATCCTAAACCCACTGAGTGAGACCAGGGTTCGAACCTGCCTCCTCACGGATCCCAGGTCTGATTCGTTTCTGCTGAGCCACGACAGGAGCTCCGCATTTTTAACTTTAGATCAGACCCACACGCTGGTGCTCTGTGCACATCTGTGCCACACAGCACAGCGTCTGTGCCCACAGAAGTGGGGCTTCTGTCCAAAGATGCTCCTTTTTAGTGAAATTCTTCCCTCAAAAAAGCAGTAGCCAATTTTTTTTAAAACTCCCAAAGACCTGTAAGGCAAAAAAAAATAATAATTTTTCATGTTCGTATTCTGAAAAGCTTCCATGCTACAGGATCAGAAAACATGAGAGAAAACGAGTCCAGAAGGCGGCTACCGACTCTACCTTCCCACGAAGTACTTTGCGTGGAAACGCGACTTCTCATCTGTCAGGTAAGCCAAGATGGGGATTAAAATTAAGCACTCTTGTGAGACATAACACATAAGCAACTTTCCCATCACTTTTCCCAGTTCAATCGCCTAAAATTTAATTAAACTTTCAACAATTGATAATTTAACCCATCCCTTCTGAATTATAGCTCATTCAATTAAACAGACTGGAATTGAGTGGGAGAATTTTAGAGTACCTACTTGTTTTTCATTTAGAACCTGTGTTAAATTTCTCCGTAATTCAATTGATTAAAAAGTCAACTACATGTGATATTTTGTGATGTGATAAAGAAAAGTTATACTCCCTCTGACACGACCTTTCTTAGCATCTGGATTTAATTGTAACATGGCAACACCTCAACTAACTCCTTAAGTGGCTCAAATGCTATTTTCTACTTGGGAAAGTTAAGAGTTCAAGAGGGTCTTCCTCAAATGTCTTAAATCAAGCAGATGAATACGTTAGTGACTTCGAATTTTCCCAAACTTGGGCAAAGACTGCTTCGGCAGAAAGCACCTGCAGGACTGCAATTCTGGAGAATACGTAGGAGAGAAAAGGAAATGAAAAAGTCAAAGGGACGAAATTTCATGAACATTCCAACAATTTTCAGAACAGGATACAGGCTACAGGATACTCCTTACATGTTACAATCTACAGTGGACTATGCACAGTCTCTGGAAATCGCAGGGCCCCAAACCCCTGCTTCAATAGAACTAAAGAGTGTGATTGCTGGAGGAAAAGTTCTCTGTAGGAAGCCTTTGCATTAGAAAGGACCGTTTGCTCTTTGTCTTCCAGTTACCCTCTTCATCAGTATACCAAAGTTACATTAACTTTGTGAAAAACTAAGAAGCTCTGACTTTACTACATGAGAACGACCTTGGGATAACCTTGCACTTAAGCAGCAGAAGGGGACTCTGAGCTCTGACCTCAGACTGGAGCCCTTGTTCTAAAAGTAAAGAGCAGTTATTTCCTGAATCGTTCTGTTTAAAGAAAAAAAAAAAGGAGTTCCTGTCGTGGCTCAGTGGTTAACAAATCCGACTAGGAACCATGAGGTTGCAGGTTCGATCCCTGGTCTCGCTCAGTGGGTTAAGGATCCGGCGTTGCCGTGAGCCGTGGTGCAGGTTGCAGACGGCTTGGATCCTGTGTTGCTGTGGCTGCAGTGTGGCTGCAGCTACAGCTCCAATTGGACCCCTAGCCTGGGAACCTCCATAAGCCACAGGTGTGGCCCTTTAAAAAAAAAAAAAAAATTCACTGTTAAAATTGTAAAGAGAAGCCTATCAGCTTTTCTTACCATCTCTTCTGCGGGCACACGTGGTCCTGACTGCTCTCTGTAAGGTCCCTCCGGGAGCCGCAGGGTCAGCCAAATGAAGAGTGCTCCCCACTGGACCCTCCTCCCCAGTGTCCTCGACTCAGTGAAGGGAGCACAGGCTCTCACTGCAAATCCCTGTTCACAATACGCATTCAAAATCATAAAACCAAAATGCAAAGAAAACATTCCGTCAGGGAGCACAGAGCACCCTGGGACGCCATCCCCACAAGGCCTTCGCTAACAGGGCCTTCCATTTTCTCCACTCGTAAAACAGAGCAACAGAGCTGCCCCGAGGGTCTAGAGAGAGCAGGGGGGACTTAAATGAGACCGATGGGAACTCACTTTGGAAAAACAGAGCAAGAAAAATGCAAATGAACTTAGTCCTAAAGATACAGAAAACAGCTCTGTAATCGGGGGCGGGGGCCCGAGGAGAGGGAAAAATGAAACCCTGGTCCTGCAAGAGCCCGTGGCAGTGTGGGCAGAGGCATCTCGGAGCAGGCCAGCCGGGGGTGGGGGGGGGGGGCCCAGACCGGGAGCCGGCAGTGCCAGGCTAGGAGGCAGGGGTGGTGTCCACGGTGGCGCCCGAGCGGATACAAAGGCCCTGCAGCCGAAGGAGAAACTGCGAGCCACGGACGCCGCGCGGGCCAGCCGAGCGACCAGGCCCCCGTCCACTGCAGAGCAACAGAGGAGGGGGCTGGACTCCCGGTCAAAGGCAGAAGAGGACAGGCCCACGACCATTCCTGAAGCTCTGGTCAAATAGTCCACACAACAATTTGGCAACTATTTATTAAGCCCCTACTACGTGCCCCTAATATGTATCAAGCCCCTACACCATGCCGACTGCCGAACCCAAGAGGGGACACGAAGCTTCCGGACTGAAAACCTTCACCCAAATCAGCACTTGAGCAGCAGCAGCAGAATAAACATAGTAAAGACTTCATTTATTAGTTAAAGACTTTCAAAATTAAACTTGCCCTTGGGCTCCATGGAAAGGTAACTGATTCCAGATTTGAAGCAGAAAACCACATGGACCATCCTGTCACCCCAGGAAGCAGCGAAGCAGGGGACGCAGAGGCCCAGGGGCTCCGTGGGCCACAGATCAGACCGTGTGACATGGGGACGCTGGCTGGAGCACACTCAGATGTCTCATTCCAAGAGTTGACAGTGATACAACAAAACTGGCCACGAGAGGATGGAATGGTGAAGAAAGAGTCTGTTTACTTGCTGTCCCCAAAGCCTGGGTACCAAGTACTTACGAGCTGCTCTCTATGGAAGCACTTCAGCGGATCAGTGAAGAAGGAGCTACAGAGTTCAATTATCAGCATTTTGCAGCCTCTGAGAAAATAATGGATCTCTTCTTTTTTTTCTTATGGCCGCACTTGTGGCATATGGGTGGTCCCAGGCTAGGGGTTGAATTGGAGCTTCAGCTCTCGGCCTACACCGCAGCCACAGCAACCCGGGATCCAAGCTGAATCTAAGACCTATACCAGAGCTCTCTGCCATGCCGGATCCTTAACCCAACTGGGATCGGAGCCATGTCTACGACCTACACCTCAGCTCACAGCATACCAGACCCTTAACCCACTGAGCGAGGCCAGGGATCGAACCCATGTCCTCACGGAGACATCAGGTCCTGAACCCCCGAGCCACAGTGGAAACTCCAAACATAGCGGATCTTGATGATGACCCTCCATGGCTACCGACACCACGGCCTCCCCTCGGAAGCACCGGGACCAGCCGGCCGTGACCTTGCCCCACCCGCCCCCAGACCAAGACTGACCTCCATCAAGGCTTGAAACCTAAATACCAACTCACAGGACAGACACAGCAGAAGGCTGTGTCTTCAGGCAGGGGATGAGACAGAGACAAAGACCAGAGAGGAAGGGGAGCAGCAGAGGAGGGGAGCCGAGGAGACGGAGAGACAAGAGATAGTGACCAGCTGTAACACACGGGCCTCGGCCATCAGGACCCTGCTGCAGACAAACCTTTAAACGCAAGTATGAGACAAATTTTGAATACTGACGGGTATCTAGTTGTACTAATTAAGCTATTATACACAATCACGGCAACATAGTTTTTGGATTTCTTTTTTTAATGGCCACACCCACAGTATACAGAAGTTCCCAAGCAGGGGTTCAAATCCCAAGCTGCCACTGCAACCCATGCCACAGCTGCGGCAACACTGCATCATTAACCCACTGTGCCACAGGGGGAACTCCAGTATAGTTAATTTTCAAAAGAATCATTTACAGACAAATACTATACCAAATACAGCTGTGATAATGTGCCCAGAATTTACTGTTAAAAACCTGGGACGGGGGGTCATGGAAAAATATCACCGAGGTATACATGAAGTAAATTTTGATAAAAGCGAGCATCTGTCGCATCTAAGTGACAAGTACATACAGGCCCATTATGCTATGATTCTACTTTAGTAAATATTTGAAATTTTCCTTAATAAAAAGTTTAAAATGGTAAATAAAATTGCCTTAAACCATTTTCAGGATAACCAGAATATAATTAACATTTTTAAATATCTGGGATTTAAATGGTTTTTTAAAGTGGGCATCATATGAGTTTCCTGGTGGCTCAGTGGGTTAAGGATCCAGCATTGTCACTGCTGTGGCTCAGGTTACTGCTATGGTGTGCATTCGATTCCTGGCCCCAGACCATCTGCACACTGTGGGTGGAGCTAAAAAAAAACCCAATATATACTACTTTAAGGATTCACCGTGAAATAATTTTAATTTCTAAATTAAAATTTAAGCTTCAGAAATATGTGAATAATGCTGTTAAATTCTGTAAGAAGAGCCAGTCTCATTTCATAATTCCTAGATCACTGAGAAACTAAACACAAACATTTTAAGAGAAACACGCTCTCCATCAGCTCAAGTCAACATGAAACTGACTGCAACTTAATCAGAGGGACGAGCATGTGTCCAGGAGACCTGCGAGCCCCAAAGGGTCTTGTCACCACCTCCCCACAGCAGCACCTCAGCTGGCACGGCAGTCCCCCCATCCCAAGGCTGATAAGCCACTTTCTTAGCTCTTCTTTAAAACTGCAGAGTTGCGGAGTTCCCGTTATGGCTCAGTGGTTAATAAACCTGACTAGGAAACCATGAGGTTGCAGGTTCGATCCCTGGCCTTGCTCAAGCTGCGGAGACCAGCAGCCAAGCAGCAGGGCCCACGGAGCCAGAGGCAGCCCAGAGCCTCCTTGGCCCTATGGGGAGCATGGGGCTAGGTGAGAACGAGGCCAGCGCTGCGTTCCTGAGCAAAGAGGCATTGGGGCTGAGGTGTGTTCCCCGAGCACAGTTTCCCTTTGCAGAATGCAGCTCCTCGAAGCGCGTTTTGTGCCATTTCGGAGATAGGCCCTAGGTGGGTCCCTGCCTAGCTGGCTAGGGGTGGGTTGCTAGGGCCTGTGCAAACAAGCCTTTCCCATGCCAAATCAGCCTTCTCCGCAAAGGAGAACACGTTTGGAGTTGGTTTCAAGCTGCGGAGACCAGCACCCAAGCAGCAGGGCCCACGGAGCCAGAGGCAGCCCAGAGCCTCCTTGGCCCTATGTGGAACATGGGGCTAGGTGAGAACGAGGCCAGCGCTGCGTTCCTGAGCAAAGAGGCATTGGGGCTGAGGTTTGTTCCCCGAGCACAGTTTCCCTTTGCAGAATGCAGCTCCTCGAAGCGCGTTTTGTGCCGTTTCGGAGATAGGCCCTAGGTGGGTCCCTCCCTAGCTGGCTAGGGGTGGGTTGCTAGGGCCTGTGCAAACAAGCCTTTCTCATGCCAAATCAGCCTTCTCCGCAAAGGAGAACACGTTTGGAGTTGGTTTCAAGCTGCGGAGACCAGCAGCCAAGCAGCAGGGCCCACGGAGCCAGAGGCAGCCCAGAGCCTCCTTGGCCCTATGGGGAGCATGGGGCTAGGCTGAGGTTTGTTCCCCGAGCACAGTTTCCCTTTGCAGAATGCAGCTCCTCGAAGCACGTTTTGTGCCGTTTCGGAGATAGGCCCTAGGTGGGTCCCTCCCTAGCTGGCTATGGGTGGGTTGCTAGGGCCTGTGCAAACAAGCCTTTCTCATGCCAAATCAGCCTTCTCCGCGAAGGGTGCACATGCACATGCTTACTGCACTCACGCTTTCTGTGGACAAAGGCCCAGGCTTTAGTCAGAGGGTCTGTAACCTAAGAAGAGTTTAAAAAACTGTCTCACTAAACTGTAATGTTGTTCTAATACAACATAATATTCATGCAATAACATATAACAGCAAATCATATATAACATGATATTTTAATATTAAGCAAAGGTTTAAGTTTGTGGTTTGTTGTTTCATGGAGATTTACAGAATTTCACCAACTTGCTTTTGAACTAAGTCTTTTATTGGGGTGTAAGGTAGGAAAAAGGTCTCCCAACCCTGTTTTAAATAGTAAACATCAAACTATGCTTATAATAATTCTGTAAATGACTTAGAAAGTAGTGGCACTCTTGCTAAGGATTGAACACGGAAAGATCTTAGCACATACAGGGCTTGGCACATATAAGCACTCTATACATTTTAACTGCTGTTAATAATCTTAGAACTACCTAGATTATAACGCTTTTGAGGGAGTAACTAAAACCTCAGGGCATTGACTGTTTGTTTGTTGTCTTTTTAGGGCTGCACCCACAGCACAGAATTGGAGCTGCAGCTGCCAGCCTACACCACAGCCACAGCAACATGGGATCCAAGCCGTGTCTGTGACCTACACCGCAGCTTGCAGCAGTGCCAGATCCTTGACCCACAGCGTGAGGCCAGGGATTGAACCTGTGTCCTCATGGATGCTAGTCAGATTCGTTTCCACTAGGGCATGACAGGAACTCCTCAGGTCATCTGAATACAAATGAGGGTGCTCCTTGGGGCCAAGACAGCTCTCACCTTCTCCGAACCCCCAGCCCCACAAGCCCTGTGCACATATGGGACACTCAGATGAACTCGAGCCAAAGCCACCAGGAAACAAAGTCCTTCTTTGAAAGAAAAAGACAAGATTGGCTTTGTTCTGGACAATAAAAAGTCAAGCAATACTTGAATCAAGTTCATTCAGGCTCTGGAATTATTTTAACTATGTCTGAGAGACAAAGTGACTGAAAACAGATGCTCTCTGGTGGCAAAGAGCCGCGATGAGATACGGCCAGTAAAGGACAGTACTACACGCGGCCTGTGGGCAGGCCCACAGGGTCTTGTCACCACCTCCCCACAGCAGCACCCTCAGCTGGCACGGCAGTCCCCCCATCCCAAGGCTGATAAGCCACTTTCTTAGCTCTCCTTTAAAACTGCAGAGTTGCGGAGTTCCCGTCATGGCTCAGTGGTTAATGAACCTGACTAGGAACCATGAGGTTGCAGGTTCGATCCCTGGCCTTGCTCAGTGGGTTAAGGATCCGGCCTTGCCATGAGCTGTGGTGTATGTCGCAGACACAGCTCAGATCCCGAGTTGCTATGGCTCTGGCGCAGGTCAGCAGCTACAGCTCTGATTAGATACCCCTAGTCTGGGAACCTCCATATGCCGCAGGAGCGGCCCTAGAAAAGGCAAAAATAAAAATAAAAATTAATTAATTAAATAAAACTGCAGAGTTGCAATGCAAACCTCAGGGAAGAGGAGGAAAGGAAAGCTGAAGGGCACATGGAATCCACCTGACACCAAGACGCCCACAACCTGGGAGGCGAAAGGAAAGGAACAGGATAAGCCACAACACTGGCCCCACAACGCCAGCCCCATCCTTCTGGGCCGCTCATCAACCCGGTCTAGTCCCGCTGAGGAAGACCCAGGGAGGGGCAGGCGGTTCATTTGGGTCATTCGGAAAAGCTAAGGACTGGCCTCTTTGCCAGAAATTAAGGGATTCGCCTTGGCAAGGTGCTTTCACCTCCCGGAAAGGAGGTGTTTACCCTCTGCTCTAGTGTCAGAGACGCGGGACACCAACAGGCCTTCCCCGTATCCTCCCAAGTGATGATTCCTCAATATAGTCAAATACGTACATCTGTCGTCTGGATACTGTCCACATTTTAATGCATATATTTTAAAGTGTTTTCGATTATAAATGCCATACCACTTACTATAAACTGCTGTGTGCCAACAACCCTACAATTAAGGGTTAATTATCCTTATTCAATGGTTAAGAAACCAAGGTTCCCAGAAGCAAGTTTATTCCAGGTCTTGGAGCCCAAACCCGACCTAGGGCCCTGCTCTCGCAGCTCATCTACTGCCTCGGCTCCACGGCCGCGGCCTGCGCCTCCACCATCCACACGGACGCCCTGGGACTCACCTGCCACCACCGCCGTGGAGAGATAACACTGCCTAAGGAGACCCCTACCTCCCTGAACAACAAAGCCAGGCTTCGGGGACTCGGGGACATTTGGGGCACATCTCAGAAGATGAACAAGCATTGAAACTGCTCAGAATTAAATGCTCTGTAGGTGTTTGCTGAGATGATTTCATGGCCAAGATCACACAACGACCGCTAATGTTCTGAGCTGAAGCCACTGCAGCTCATTCTGGCTTCTCACTCTGCGCCACAGAAGCCAAGGCTGCCCGTGAACAACCCCATGCGGGGAGGCGCCCTCCCTGCTACGCAGCCACTTTCCCTGTCATCTCTCAGAGTCCCCGTGCTCACCAGAGCCAAGCCCAGAAACATAAGGCTGCCTCTCTATTCTCACCATGTACTTAAAAGATAACTGTCTGAAGGGGAACAAAAGGCCCTGCACCCAATCAGCTACGTGAACAGCAGACTCGCGTCCACCTGCCACCCACAGGGCCCGAGGCTCCCCAAGTTCGCACCGAGGGGCCTGCAGGGGCACCCCAGCTGTGAGCTTAAAGGCAGCTGCCGTGGGAGGACAGGGAGGGGGGGAGGTTGACCCCCACCCCACCCCACCCCACCCCACCCCACCGGCAGCTCCTGTGCTTTAAAGCAGGTGATATCTCTCCTTCTTTCCTTCCTTCCTTCCTTCCCTCCCTCTTTTCTTTTGTTATGACTTCCTCCACGGCATATGGAAGTTCCTGGGCCAGGGATTGAGTCCGAGCCTCAGCTGCATCCTATACAGCAGCTGTGGCAACACAGGATCCTTAACCCACTGCACTGGCCAGGGATCGAATCAGCACCTCCGCAGCCACTGCAGTCAGGTTCTTAACCTGCTGCACCACAGCGGGAACTCCCCAAAAATTTTTTAAATAAAGCAAAACCTAAGTAAAGGGAGACTGGAAGCCACGAGCCCGAGTCCCCCCATCTACGGTCGGCCCGCAGCACAGGGCATCCAGGCTCCTCCGGGGAGGAGGGCAGAAAAGAAGCCGGCGGTGGGATCCGAGATGCACCAACCTTGGGAGGAGGGGGCTGACAGCGAAGAGGGGGGAGAAGATCAAGATCAAGGGCCTCGAGTGACAGCAGGGGACCGAAGTGACACCCGTAGAGCAACGAGAGGTGGCCAACGATCTTGGATGGGAAGGTCTTAGGGCGCCATGGGAAATCACCACAACAGTGGCTGGAAAGGACTTGAGAGAGAAGGAGGTGGACCCAGGGCCAAGGATGCTCGGCCGTGACACGCCTCGGGGATAAGTGGACTGGGAGCTTCTGGAACAGCCCTTTGCGTCCTTACAGACACACACCGGGTCCTGCCCTTCCGAATCCCGCTTCCCCACAGGGGTCTCTACGGAGGATCCTGGCCACGAGGCGACAGTGACCTCTGAGCACGAGGCTCGGGCGGCCGGGCGGCCAGTGCGGCAGGACACTGGACGTTGGCGATGTGCCACCCTGCTGAAAACTGCAGTCCGTTTGAAGCACTGCCTCCCATTTGGAAGAGCTCGCGCGTCTTCTCAGGGGAAAACAGTGTGACCAGGCCTTTCGGCAGCATGCACGTTTACACAGAAGGGACAGGCGGTCAGGAACGTCTGTGTCCAAGCTTGGCACAGTGTCTCTGCGCGAATGCTGAGGGGGGGCTCCTGAGGGCGGATGACGAGCACCACCACCTCCTAAAAACCTGGGATCGGGGCGTGAAACGGGAAGTTAATGGAGTATGCCCGTCGGGATGACAGCACAGCCTCAGGAAAATCACTGTGGAACAAGGGGGACGCGTCCAGGACGGCTGCGGGGAAGAAGCAAGGCACACGTTCCAAGCGCCAGCCAGGCTGGGCAGACGGCGGCGCTCTCACCCGACCCTCCCCCGGAGGGAAGCGGGGTGTCCGTTTCGCAAAGAGAAAGCCAGGCCCAGAGAGGCCCGAGGCCACAGAGCTGGGAACCAGGAGAACAGGCCGTCGGAACACAGGGGGGTCTGCACACTCCGGACCCGGGTGACCAGGAGGCGGTACCCGCTGCCTTCGTGAAAGAGCCCAGAGCGAGCTGCCCCTCGCTCCCCCCGGCCGCTCTGCGTGGACGCTGCATCAGGGTGCACCCTGGGGTTTCCCAGGCCGCACCCGGGTCAGGGTGTTTGTGAAAGCCCAACGCCAACGATCCTTATTGCACGGAAAGGAGGGAGAAGAGCATCTGTGGTGACACGTCGAGCTGGGGATCCGGAGGGAAGGACTGCAAGGCGCCAACGTGGAGGAGGAGGAGGAGGAGGAAACGCCGAAAGGCGAGCGGTGGGGTGGGGTGGGGAGAGCGCCAGCTTCCACCTGGACCCTGATCTGCAAACATCATCAATGCTCCTTCCAGAACCACTGAAATAAGAACCCGGTGTTTGTTTTCCAAACTCTCCTAAGGCACAATCACCAGCCACAAGGCAGTCGGGGAGGGGCCACGGGCGGCCGGGCGCCCAGGCTGCCGGCACAGATCTGCCGTGCTCTGGCCCCGGGGATAAGCGGCCCCCTCCGAGCCTGAAGGCCCACCCTGAAGAAGAAGGAAAGGGTGTGCATGGGGGGGCAGAGAACTATAACGAGGGAGAGAGAAGGAGAAAGCGAGGAGGAGGAGAAGGCAAATACTGCTCTGTGAGCTGACAGCAGGCAGGCTGGCGGTCAAGACACCTGCTCTGCGCTTCTGCATTTCCCAGCAGCTCACGAGTCTGCACAACACCAGGCCAACTTCCATGAGGAGGAGGCCCACTGAGAAATGGGCCGGAGCCTCGCCCCTTGCCCGGGTGAGGCCCACCACCTCCAGCTCCTAGGACCAGGGCGCCCGCCTCGCCAATGGCATCCTATCTCTTCTCGGGACTGGCCATGGGTAGGACCCTGGTGCTCGGGTAGAAGTAACGTAACCCTGTGAAGTGCGGGTCTGCCCTCTCCAGGGCCGGGATGCAGCCCCCAATCTCTGAAGAACACGTCAGGACTGCACGACCCCTGAGCCTTCCGACACCACCAGCTAGGTCTGAGTTACATTCACTTCCTGTCACTGTCCCTCAAACAAGAGTGCAGCCAAGCTAGGCACTGGTATGCGTCATAATGACACCGAAATATTAGGAATCGAGTTAATCAGGTGCCTTCCTAGACCACACCGTTAACAGAAGTTAACTGAAAAATACACCAAGAGCAACGGTCCCACCAGCAAAGTATCAATACCTCCCTCTCAGGACAAGTAGGGCTGAAATAGGAACATCTGAAACTGCAGTCTTCAATGAACATTACAAGAGTTTTTCTTTTCTTTTCTTTTCTTGCTTTTTAGGGCCACACCTGCAGCATATGGAAGTTCCAGGCTGGGGTGGAATCAGAACTGCAGTTGCCAGCCCCAGCGACGCGGGAACGAGCCACGTCTACGACCAGCAATGCGATATCCTAGAGCCACTGAGCAAGGCCAGGGATTGAACCCGCGTCCTCATGGATACTAGTCAGGTTCATAACCCACTGAGCCACAGTGGGAACTCCCAAAGCTTTTGCATTTAACAGCCAAAATTAATGCGGTGTCCCTCCTGGCTCAACGGGTTAAGGATTCAAGTCGTCGCTGCTGTGGCTCTGTTTACAGCTGTGGCTGGGCGTGATCCCTGGCCCAGGAACTCCTGCATGCCAAGAGCACGGCCAAAAAGAAAAATTAATGAACTGATCCTGTTTGCATGTATCCCCCTAAATTACATAATCTCACTCAAAATAGGAAATCAATTTAAAAAACAAAAAACAAAAAACACTTGAACCAAAACACACAAGCAGATGTCTGTGACAACTGTAATGGAGCCCAGGGAGGTGCCACCTGAGTGATGTGACGAGAAATCTTGAAGATGGGTTTCCCTCACCCTGACGTGTGTCCACGGCCCCACAGGCCCTTGTACACAGCCAGCACGTGCTGGTTCCTAAAGAAGCATCGGGGACAATTCCAGACCCAGAAAAGCCATGTCCTGCTCTAGGCCAGTAATGCCTGCTGAAAAGCAGTGATGTGAATCAGAAACAGACAAAACAATGAAAAAAAAGACACTAACAGGAGTTGGTGCGATGGCGCCGGTTCAATCCTGGGCCCGGGAACTTCTGCGAGCCACGGGCAAGGCCAAAAAAAAAAAAACTAGAGATGCTAATAACACTGTCGGTGACTGATTCTGACAGGTGTAATCTTGGCGGGTTTTTTTCCCTGATACTTTAAAAAGTCTTAAACTTCCCATTTTTTCTATAGTGAGCAGGTATTTTTTTTAACTGAGAAAGCGTTAAGGAAAAAAATTAGTTTGTCTTCAAGTCACTACCACAATCCCCTTCAGTGTGGTTATCGGATCAGAAAAGTTCAAAGGTTTTGGATCCGAAGGTCCTCACTTTAAATGGAGTTTTGGAGTTTCCTGGTGGCCTAGCCATTAAGGACCTGGCGTTGTCACTGCTGTGGTGAGGGTTCGACCCCTGGCTCAGGAACTTCTGCATGCTACGGTGTGGCCAAAAAAAAAAAAAAACACAGGTTCTCACTTCTGCGTCAGCGGGAACATTTTTTCGAAGAGCCAGTCTAGCTCTTGCGAAGAGCCCACCCAACACCCACCAAACTGAACAGGGGAAGAGCCAAGACCTTCCAAGCTCCGCACGTGACTCTACTGTGCCTCGAATGCTGGCAGCTGTCCACGCTTTACAGACAGTTCCAACTTCAGCTGCAAAAGGTGAATTTCTTCAGTGAGGACTAAAAGCGAAGGTCAAAGCAGCAAAAGGAAAAACAAAGTATCCTTCTGGAACGAGCGGACCAGCCCCAAATTTAGAGAAACTCTGATTCTGGGGGGAATGTCAGTGATTCCTAGAGGGTGACGGGCGGGGGGAGCCCTCGGCAGGAACCACTAAGGTGGGAGCAGCGAGGGAGTGACAGGTTAACCCCAGCCGAGCTGAAGGGCTGGGTGGACAGAGCACAGGGCTGTCTCCTTGGGCTTCCAGAATAAAGGGCCATTTGGCACAGGTGCGCCTGAGTCACAGTGGCCACGTGAGGATAGGGTGGGGCTCGGCTGTGGGCACAACCGCCCGGAACTCACCTGCAGCTCCTGGCACAGGCCCTGGCACGTTTGTCCGCCTTTGCAGTTCCGGGAATGTGGACATCTAGCCTCCCGCCCTTCAGGGAAGCCAGGCACCCCCACCCTGAGCCCCTCTGCTCGCCAGCAGAGTCCACCCTGGGAAGTTCAATGCACAAGGAAAAGCAGCAGCTTCACCTGCGGGGCCCCAGCCACAGAGGCCAGCTTCGGGGCTTGTCCCACAGAAACAGGATAGACCCTGTCCGAGCAGGCCTGGCTTTCCCCGGATGCAAACAGGGAGGCCGCATCACCCTGGCTGTCACTCAGCACTGGCCCTCTGCGACATAAGCTAAGGGCTGAGAGTCCTGCCTGCTTCGCTGGAAAACCAGAACACTCCCCTGGGAGAGCGGGCTCTGTCCCAGGTGCCACCGCTTAGGCCTCTTGCCCCCACGCCCCCACACCCAGGCAGGCGGGCAGAAAGTGCCATGCTCAGGTCCAGACCCACCTGGGCCGCCTCCCCCTCAGCAAGGGCTTCTCCCGACTCCAAGGCCAGGATTCGGCCACCAGAAAGGCCGACGTCACCAAAACTGCCTGACAGAAAAAGCCGCATACTCCCAGCTTCACTGCAGCGGAACAGAACGTCAGAGCATCAGGTTAGAAACTTGCAGGTCAACCACCTCTGCTGGTCGCCGAGGAGCCGGGCTGCCACCAGCTGGGCCTACGCCTTCACCTCCACCTCCTAGGCCCACTCCTCCCGTCCCAGCCAGGGGCGCTGAAGACCCCTCAAGAGCCTGCAGCAGGCTGGTGCCCCACGGCCCAAACCCAAGACGCATCATCCACGTGGGTCAACGGCCTCCTCGTGCAGCTGCCCCACTCCCACTGGGAACTCAGGAATGCCACTCCTCGGGGGGGTCACCTCCGACCCCGAGGTCAGGACGGCCACAGTCAAAGGGAAGAAAACCTCAGGAGCACCAACCTGTGCAGCTCAAAAAGCCCAGCAGGCATCCCAGGGCTCCTGGGCCCGCTCTACATCCTTCCGCCTCTGGGCCCCACACAGGGCTCTTCCAAGACAGGCTGGCTCCCAATCACCAGCCTGGGCTCCATAAAAGAACCCCTTCTAAAACACACCCTTGTTTTTAGGAATTGAAGTCTAAATTCCCGGAGTTACCATTGCAGTTCAGTGGATTAAGGACCCAATGTTATCTCTGTGAGGATGCAGGTTCCATCCCTGGCCCCACTCAGTGGGTTAAGGATCCAGCATTGCCGTGAGCTGTGGTGTAGGTCACAGACGCAGCTTGGATCCCATGTGGCTGTGGCTGTGGTGTAGGCTGGTAGCTGGAGCTCAGGTTAGACCCCTAGCTCGGGAACTTCCATGTGCTGCAGGTGCAGCCCTTAAAAAAAAAAAAAAAAAAAGAATCAAAATTCCCACAACAGGCTGGCGAAAGTAGAAACTTTTGGTGATAGTTAAATAGTTTAAAATCGACATGTTCAAACAGCAGTAAAGACTGAAAGACAACTCAATGGAAAGAAAATATTATGAGCTGAAATAATTCAAAATGTCCAAAAGTAGTCAAAACAGCAAAATGGATAAAGGAGTAAAATGAAAAACCACTACAGTACACAAAGAAAGCTGAAAGAAAAAGTAATAATAGAAACAGTTCGATATCTGTTCCAATGTCTATGTCCCCTTTCCAAGGTTTATATTAAAATGTAGAAAAGCAACACTCTCTGAAAAATCCATTATGTATTATCATTTCCCCTCAAAAACAACCCCCGGAAAATCTTCCTATTCACCCTTGAGAAATGCACTCAATACTCTCCTCCCCACCCCCCTGGGGCTGACCGACCTCACAAAACCCAGTCAAAACCACCAGAGGCGCCCCAAAACTTGATTTCAGTTTCCGGTTCCCAGTTAAATCTGAAACAACACAACCATTTGCACATTCCTTCCAACCCACCCGAGGACAAAGGACAGCTGCTCAAGCAGAGCCAGGGGGACCTGGGGGACCTGGGAGCCCCTCTCTGTGAGGCAGGGGTCTGGCCAGCACGCCGAAGAATGTGGCAAAAATGGAATCTCAACCAACCCACCCACGGGCGGCCCCCTCACCTTCCACGAACGAGGTACCCAGGGACGGAGGGTCTAGTGCCCCGGGCACCTTAACCCCAGGCTCCTCCTCCCGGCGCCCTGGCTTCCACGCCCAGCCCTGCCCTCCGCACACAGTCTGGAGACGCGGCCAGCCCTGGGCTCCAGAAGCAACGGTCACGGCAGGCCTACAGCCGAGTCCGAGAGTCAGACAAGGGAACAACTGCTGTTTAATGAAACAGCATCCGATGGTGGCTCCCAAATGCAGCCGACAGGCCAACGCCAACGCCGTTGCACACGTTCGGCCCCTTCTTTCACCGAAAGAGCAAAGCAGCCGGACGGAAGGTCAGGCGGCCAAGAGAGTAGGCCGTGACCGGCGACGGCTCGGCAGCCCGGCCGCGTGGCTGCGGCCTGGGCCGAAATGTCTCCGGCATCCGGATGACTGACAGCAGGTCGGAAACGCCCTTCACTCCAAACCCCGGCCGCGGTCCGTCAATCTCAAGGTTTCGTCAGCCCCCGAAAGCTGAAAATCTGGGCTCTCCCGGGACTCGGGACGCCTCCTCGCTGGGCCCCGCACCCCGAACAGGCCCAGCCAGGGCCCCGCCCTCGCCCCGAGGCCGCTGCTGAACATCGAGCCCCCACGCGGCTTCTCACCAAGACACGGGTGCGGCAGATGCAGGAGACGCTGCTGCCGGCCGCCCCGCGCCCCCGTGCGTCTCGGGGGCCGCAACCCTGGCCCGCGACCGCCCTCCTCCCCCTCGCCACCGCCTCGCAGTGCGCGGGCGCCGGTCAGACCCAAGGCGCCGCCCCCGCCCCGCATCGCCGGCTCTCTCCTCCGCGCCTCTGCCGGGGGGCTCCGCAGCCCCGCGGGCCTCACCTCCACCGGATCCCCTCTGACCTGACAAGAAGCCCTTGCATCAGGAAAAGCAAGACCCCTCAGCGGCCCGGACGCCCTCCGTCCACAAGACCCCGCGCCTCCTTCCCGGCCACGCCGCCCACTCTGGGCCCCCGGCCGCAGCCCCGCCTGGCCCTGCGGCGACCCTGCAGCCTGACCCATGTCCCTTCTTAGCGCCACCGAAGGCCGCCAAAGGACCACCGAAGTCAAAAAGCCCTCCTCAGTCCTAATTCCTCCCGACGGCCCTCGAAGCTCTTGCAACGTTGGAAATCCAGCCCGTGGTCCCCCTCCAGGACAGGAACCCCGGGAACTGACGAGAGGCGTCCAAAGACATGCCTGCCTGGGGACGCTGGCAGCAGCATGGCCGGCATCGGCCAGGAGGTAAAAACGACCCAGATGTCCCTGGACGGGTGAGCAGAAACACACGTGGCCGTTCGACGGAACAGCACGCAGCCCTGGAAAGGAGTGAGGCCCTGGCGCGGGCTACAAAGGGGCGGACCTGACCGCAAAGTCCCAGGAGCCACATACAAAGAGCCTGCCGCGTTTGCACGCACCCTCCGGGACGGGACCCAGGACACAGGACACGGGGCAGGGGCAGGAGCCACCTCTTCACGGGTACAGGGTTGCCCTCTGAGGTGACGAACACACCCCAGAACTAGCGGTGGAAAGGTCTGCACAGCCCTGTGGACCCCGGAGGACAAGCCATGGCGGCCACATGCTCTAGCCTGTCCCCGCTCACCTGCCTCTCCCCCAGCGAGGACTCGCCGCCCATGCGCCCACCAGGGCCCACGGGAAGCTCTGCAGCCATCAGCCCGAGAACCCCTCGCCCCTGCCACCGCCGCCCCAGGGCCCTCCCGCCTCGCCGAGCAGGAGCAGGCTACCGGCTGGCGACCCTCTGGGGGAAAGAGCCCGGCAGACGGCAGGGAAGGACCCTCTGCTCCCACCACTTCCATCCCTTCCTGTGAGACCCCTCGGAGAACGGAGGAGCGGCCACGGCGTTCTCAATAGCTGCAGAGAACAGCCCTCCCCTTCCCACCCGCACCGCGGACGGCTCCTGAGACAGACGAGCTTTAATGTCAACGTCACCTAACTGGCAAAGCACTCATCAAACAGCAGCGGGTAAACACAGCTTGCTTCCCGACACCAGGGAACTTCCACAGTTTGTCAACAGTCTGACCCGCAGGGCCCGTCTGCCTGGACACAGGAGAAAGGTCCCAGGACAAGACCAGGGCAGCAGGGGCCTCGGGCAAGGGGCGCTCTCCCCGGCTCAGTGTCCTTGCTTCACCTGAGGCGGACAGGACAGCAAAAACCAAAGCCCGGGCAGTGCCCCGAGATAAAGTCTTTAAAGTGTGGGGCACACGGCCTGGCACACAGTAACATTCTGTCAATGCCAGTAACTTTCTTCTGTGCCCTTCCCACAAATAATTATCTCCAAGTATCCAGAATCCTGATGCAAGGCAAACATTCTGCCTCACTCCTTAAGCTTGATTCTCTACATGGAATCACAGGCAAATAACTCCCCTTTAGTGAAAACTTCTGTCCCAGAAAAGTTCAGGGAAGGCTGCGTCAAAGGACAGGCAGTGGGGCCTCCGCATGTCAGAGAGAAGCCACTGAGGATCACAGGACAGTTAACCGTTCTTCCAGTTCAGCTCAGCAACCTCGGCAGTAACCAAGAACACTCGCCTGGGTTTCAGCCGCGGAGTCCCGGAGCCCGGCACGAGCTGGCAGCACTGGGCCCCACATCCTGGGTGGACCAGGCAGAGCCGGAGGCACCCTCGAGCTCAGGCGCACGGAGCACTCAGCCTCGGATGAACCGCGAATGTCCGAGCTCTCTGAAGTGCGTCCTGTCCAAAGCTAATCTCCCTTTAGCTGCATTAATCCTTTATTTATCTTCCTTGGTAGATTAAACACTAAAGAGTCTTATTTAATTACCTCTCCATCTTTTCAAACTGCAAATGCTTTGTTAAACTAAGATGTTAAATGTTATATAAAGTTAACATAAAGTCACCCTTTCCTTAAATACTGAAATAGACTGGATTACTTTCCAGATGTAACTTGTTATTATTCAACTTTACCCAACACCATACTGTACATGTACTGCTCCTGCTCCAGTTTCTAGCTCAAAGCAGCCTTGTCCCTACTCTCGGTGGAGGACAACGTGGACCAGTCCTAGACCAGGAAGGACGGCAGCCCCCGTCCTAACCCAGCACTAACTGTCTGTGTCACACTCCTCCAGGCTCGCCGCCTCCCTCGCCGCCTCCTCCACATGCTGATGGTAATTTAACTCCACACTAAAATCCCAACATCACGGAATTTTTTTTTAATTCAGTGGTTAATATGAATATAGAAAAAGTTTCTTACAAAACTGGACCATGGTTTTTTTTCTCCCTCAAACGGGTGTATCCCACGTCCTCTACATCATTTTACCTCCTAAACTGCAGGGTGTCTGTTAGGTATATGTGACCCAGTGCTCCCCAGAACCCCACGGTGCCTTGCTTCCACCCGACCAACAGGAAACGCATCGCAGCACTCTGCTCCCATTCCTACACACGTCTATGGCTTCCGGGCAAGCTTTCTGCAAGACAGTAACCAGTAAGAAAAGATTAATGTAATTATCAAGTATCGTGAGTATTAACCTGTGTCAGGGACACTAGATAAGGGGGTAAGTGACACAGACAGTGTCTTCCTACCATCGAGGAGCCACAATCCTGCAGACCCAGCTCGGGCCCTTTACGCCCACCCTTCCCAGGCAGACGTCACCAATCAATCGTGGGCCTCCCCTTGACCTGGACACAACTTTGGCTAGGATTCCGATCAAACATTTTCATAGAGCTCATCACATTTTACTAAATCTCCATCAACACAAGTGGTGATTCTAATACCTATGTTGGAAGGAAGAAATGTGTGGCAAATCAAATATGGACGAGAAGTAAAACCAAAACACGTAATATCCCTTTCATCTAGTAGGATTCAGCAGAAGCATTACTTAAAAGAACTGTGGAAAGAATGGTAGCCGATTCTAAATTACCACTTTCTAACATCCTAAATTAATTTTTTTCTTTTACGGCCATACCAAGGCATATGGAAATTCCCAGGCTAGGGGTCAAATCAGAGCTACAGCTGCCAGCCTACACCACAGCCACAGCAATGCAGGATCTGAGTCTTGTCTGTGACCTACACCACAGCCACAGCAACACAGGATCCAAGCCGAATCTGCGACCTACACCACAGCTCATGGCAACACCAGATCCCCGACCCATTGATCGAGGCCAGGGATCATGGATACTAATCCTCATGGATACTAGTCGGGTTCGTTTCCGCTGTGCCAGGAAGGGAACTCCCCTAAATTAATTCTAGATAAAGCCCGTGAGAGACACCTGAGTCTAGGGACTCCTGTTATCTGTTTTGCATGTGTTCTCTTTGAAGGCTACGGTAGGTTTATGGCAGCTAGAATATGCTCAGAATAATGAAATTCGTGAAAATAAAAAAATAAGTCCACGAAAATAAAATCATGACACAAAATATCACGTCTTAAATAAGCTGACCTTGACAACTCAAAGGGTCCCTCTTTGTTATCTGTGCAAGATTTACCAAAAACACATTGTCTTCCAATGGCAGACACGTGAACTCCGCTTGACAAGGGCTAACTACTCAACTGTGTAAAGATTAACATGTGTCCCCGCGTGTCCCCATGCCTCATGATGCTTAACTCTGGAACCCGCACCTGCATCCATGTCTGACCAGATCTAAACAACGTTCCGAGGAAAATCTAGGCCACCTGCAGGTGCCAAGGACCTCCTGTGTCACACTCGTCCACACTCTAAACTCCAATATTAACTCACTAGCAACACACCTGACGGGTCATCTACGGTTCAACTTGCCTAGTCTGGCAGAGCCTAGTGACACAACAGACACTGAAAAGAGAGGAATCTACCAACACAGACCATTCAATTCTCTAGCGTGTCTACCCACTGAAAGGTGTGCTCTCACTGCCTGGAGGGGACACAAGTGCCCAGGGCGATGACGCTCCTGTGTGGCTCAACATCTGTAGTTGAGTCACACACACCCCTCCCCCCGACCTGGGGAGCTCAGCACCAATAACAAGTCCTACCCACGGGTCTGGACAGTCGGAAGTTCAAAGCTGAATCTCATGCCACCTGACCGCTGTTCTCAGCCCCAGATACCCTACCTCCATCTTTCTCCTGCCTTCATGGCAGATGGCTGGTTTTTTCCTTCTCCTTAGGATGGTCTATTGACGTGTTTGCGTTTGTTTGTTTTTTTAAGCTGTTTACTTCCTTCCTTACTTATTCATTTATTTATTTTGGCCATGTCCACAGCATGTGAAAGTTTTCAGGCCAGGGATTGAACCAGCACCACAGCAGTGACAATGCCAAATCCTCAACAACCCTTAACCCACTGAGCCACCAGGAAACTCCTAATGATGTTTTTTATTGAGGTCACCTCAGAACCTTTTTGGAAATAAGCAAGGGGTATAAAATGTAATTCATTATCTTTCCTCCTATTATCACTATATTTTGGTTCTCACTGTCCCCCAAACTCTCCCCCTCTCCACACTCCTGGACATGCTGTTCCCCCAGAGACAGTCCCTGCTCTTCCCAGCATTCAGGGACTTCTCCCAGTGTCCTGAGGTTGGATGGACCAGTCACAGGGTCCCTAACATCCTTGTACATACGCACTTTATCATGTGCATTAAGTCCTGGAAAACCGTGAGACCCTGGAGGAGAGAGTGCGCCGTACAACACATCCCCTGTTCCCCGCAGCAGCAGAGTAAGGCTCGCACCCTGCAGACGCGCGGTAAAGATGCGTCCTGTTAATGGGAAGAGTAAGCCACTGTCCCTGGGAGCCCACTACGTGAAACCACAAGGGAGGATGTAGGCGTAAAGGGTTTCCAGCTTAAAGGCGAGTACAAACCAAAGAACTGAGACATGTAAATTACCTACAAAGCCAACAGGGATGTACTCTGTAAACACAGAAAAGAAACTACAAGGCCTGCAAGGGCTGCATCAGGCTGGATCAGGGTGAGGACAGAGACTTCAGCTGAGCTACAGAGTGAGATCTGCGAGGGCCTTTGGCCACAAAATACTACGCCTGACCAGGTACCAGGCGACCACATTCGGAGAAAAGCAGGAGCATCTCTCCTGTGGAGGAGAGAGGAGTGAACCCGAGCAGACCCTGAGGTGAGCCCTGGGGTGGCTGGCAGAGGGCCTACAGGCAGCAACGCTGAGCTAGAGCCTTATTTTCTTCAAGGTGATTTAAAAGATAAAAACCCTGGGCAATGATGCCCAAGGCTGTGCCAGGAAGAGACAGAAGGAAGAAAGCTGGAGTGACCGCTCTAAGGACTGGTGATGCCCACACACGGAGCACGAGAGCGTGGAAACCTGGGACAACCCATCCAAGCCGATCTTGGCACAACAGCCACCTTGAATCTGAGGCCTCTTCTTAGAGAAAAACCACACAAACACACACACACACACACACACACACACACACACACACATGGCTGTAACTTAACGTGTGTGGTAGGTGTGTGGCTTACTACGGGCAGGATAACAAAATGGCTTAGAGCAACTCTTGGGTTCACATCTCGGCTCTGACACTCCTGAGGTGTGTGCCCTGGGGGGACACATTAACCTGACTTAGCCAGGTATAAAAGGGGACAAAAACTGTACCTGCCTCTTACGCAGGGAAATATAAAATGCCCCGTAGTAGAGTGGGTGGCTCAGCGAGCTCTCCCCTGACATTACTGAGGAAATGGACAATAGGTGGCATCGTCAGACCCTGGCCTGAACATCAAGGGACTCAGGTGACCCTTGACACACACGGTGGGCGTCACTGTCCTAGACGATAAACGCGGAGCAGAGCCGAGAACTCCATCGGCAAGGGCACACATGCCAACCAAAATCCAGCACTATGCCAGGGGCTGCAGAAGCCCACAGGGCACCCAGCAAGCAAGGGTGGGTGCTGGAGGCAGTGGGGCGCACTGGGGCAGAGGCTACGAGGACACCGACTCTCAGGCAGGGGTTAAAGCTGGAATGAAGGGTGGGAGCAGAAGTGTCTGAAATGGGCTTAGGAAGACACCCCTGGGGTAGCCCAGGGGACAAGCAGAGTGGGCCGCCAGGGCACCTTCCTGGCCACTCAGTACCAGCCCGACGCCTGCACTCAGCTCTGAATGCGGCTTCACTTCTAACCTGCAAGGATTCCTACGGCAGGTCACTTAGCCTGGCATGAGCCATGCCCACGGAGCCACGTGAACAGCCTAACTCATTTCTGGATGATATCGAACTTCTGCAGGCCCTTGACTGAACTGCAGGGCTCTCTTTCTCTTCCTCAACCTCAGACCCTCGTGCGGCCACGGCCTCCCACCGGTTTCCAAAGACGTGTTTACTGGAACACCTCCAACACGGTGAGATGCACGAGACACCAGAAGTCAGGCAGGATCCACCAGTTAAAGTTGTCCCACGTTCTCTGACCACGTCTAGGCAGTTTCGGCCTCCGTTCTAACGCTGGAGAGCTCTGGGAGCCCTGCAGGGCACTTGCCAGTCGCGAGCCCTGGGGCCTCAGCTTCCACATCTGCAGGGTGGGGTCACACCTGCCGCCCTCGAGGAGGAGCTGGGAACCCTGAGCGACAAGGGGCGCAAGTGCACTCGCTGTCAGGCGACCGTCCCCCGTCCACGGTAGCCGGCCGCCGCCCGGGGGGGCTCCGGGCCCGAGGCCCCTTCTGCAGAACCGCGTCCCGACAGCGCGCAGGCCCGCGGCGCGCGGCGCGGAGAGCTCGGTCCCGCCGCGCCGGGGCCAAGCCTGGGCCAGCCCCACGCGTCCCGCGGTCGCGGAAGTTTCCGCGAGCTGCGCTTTTATTTAAAACGTTTCCTGGTCTGTGACTGCACAGCCCGCGCTCCTTTATTTCCTTTTCGGTCTGGAAGCCGACCTGGCGAGGGGGCCGCGCAGCGCGGAGGCCGCCCCGCGCCGGGCATCCGCCGGGCGGCGAGCCCACCCGCGGCCCCCGCCCCCGCGCCCCCGAGCGCACGTGCCGCGGCGCCCGCCCCGCTCACCTGGCCGGTGATGCCCGTGATGAGCGCCACCTTCCTGGGCTTGCCGGTCTCGCCGTCCCCGGAGCCGCGGCCGCTGGGGCAGCGCGCCGCCGCGTGGGCCATGTCCGGGCTGAGGTAGGGCGCGGAGGGCCGGGGGTGTGCCGCGCGAGCCGCCTCCCGGCTGCAGGACCAGCGCACCTCGCGGCCGGCCGCCACACTGACAGGGCCGCCCGGGAGGCCGGCCGGGGCGGGCCGGGGGCGGGCCGGGCGGCGGGGCAGCGGCCCAGCGGGCGCCGCGTCAGTCGCGTCAACGCGCCGCGCCGCCGCGCCGGCGGCAAGCCCCGCCCCCGCCGGCGGCCGCGCAGCCCGGCGGCAGGCCACGCCCTCCGCTGGAGGCGCGCGGTGGCCGGTGGGCGGGCCCTGAGTCTGGGGGAGGGCCCTGTCCCCGAGGGGCGGGGCCTTGAGGCCTGCTCTGGCTGGTGGCATCCTCTGCCGGGCCTCGGAAGTCTGGTCTCCCCCGCCTGTCCTTGGAGACACCGGGGTGGACTGGCTTCACCATCTCACCCTCTCGAATCTCCCAGGAGACCTCGTGGTACCCGAGGATGCTGGGACAAACTCGAGGCTTATCTTCCCGTTAGGAGAAAGCCCTGAATTCCTACTGTAGGTGTAGGGCCCTAGGCCATCTGCTTTGGGAAGCAGCTGCTGCAGTGCCTTCTGAGGAGTCTGGCTCTACGCTTCCGGAAGGGCTCTACCCTCACAAGGCCCTGGAAGGGTTATGGATGTGGGCCATGACAGCCTCACCTCTAACCTGCTTTCTGGCTCTTCTCGCATTTTTCTGAGGCTAGGAACCTAGCAGGAGGTTCCAAGTGACTGGATTCCTGATGGCCCAGCCGGCCAAGGATCTTGCGTTGTCACTACTGCGGCTGGGGTTGCTGCTGTTGCATGAGCTCCATCCCTGGCCTGGGAACTTCCAGATGGCTTGAGTGTGGCCAAAAATGAAAAAAAGTTCCAGTCTGAGAACGAGCAGGGCACGAGGAGAAAGTCTCTGGCCTCACCCACATGCAGCATAAGGAAATACTGAAAAGCCTGTATGGGTCAGTAAACCTGACATGTCCAATTGCAAAAAATAGTTCAAAGGCAAAGCGGGGCCCTAGCTTGATGGCTGTTGAATTTGGCTTCCACGTGGCGGCTGCCCATTGGGAGCAGAGCTGACGCAGACACTGGCGGGGTAGCAGGTGTGTGTACCTAAGCCTTGGCAGGAATCCAGGGCGGACGCGGGACTTCCTGCTGGCCACCGCTCTACTTCTCTGCACTGTCTTAGCCCCGCCCCCCAACAGATCACTGCAGACCAGCACGTCAGATCACAAATGAGTGACTCGGAGGTGCCCAACCTAACCCGCAACACCCTTACAGACCTCAAATCCCAAAATAGAAAAGCTTGGGATGTCATTAAAACTCCCTCTGTCCCCTAGGCCTGTCAGGAATACTCATGAGCTGGAAGGGTAGCCTTGTCCGTGGATTCCCTTGGCCCTCTTCCGTCCGTTTTATGCAGAGACCCACCAAGTACGGAGGCCGCCTCAGTGAATGAAGAGGCCCTGAGGTGGGGAGAGGGGACACTTTCCCTTAGGCCACCTCACTAGAAGCCAGAAAGGTCTGAAATCTACTCGAGTCTATTAAAAATGTGTTCGTTTTAATATATATATGATATGAATTAATTTGCAGATAAATTATGTAACATGTCTCCAAAAGTGCTGGAAAAATGGATACTTGGGGAGGATGTGACACTTTTATCACACAGCTGAGCTCTCCCATCACCCTCCTGGGCACTGGACATTTGCCTGTCCTGGCAAGAAGCTTGACAGTAGAAGCCCCATGAAAAGAAAATCAATTATATGTTAGAGCCTGTAAATAAAATAATTACAAAATATTGAGGGAAATGGTAGTTCAGAGATGTGGCAGAAGGTTTCAAAATGAAGGCTGTTTCTCTAGGAAACTTCTCTGAAGAAAGGTGGTGAGGCAGGAAGGCCAGAGTACAGCCATTGTGGAACGGCCTTAGCAGGGGGCTTGATAGTTGCAGGAAAACAAAGCACCTAAATGCTTGGGCTCCTGAGGCAGTAACCAAAGACCCACAGGAACAAAAAATTATCTCTGTTCCACTCACGTGTACATAGTTTCCAAAGGACAAAAGTGGGGCTATAAATCAGCCACGGGACAGAATCAGGGAACCCCCAGTTCCCTGAAAGGTACAGATAAAGGCCTGACACACATTCCTAAGTCGTTCCTGTGGGAAGCAGACCCCCAACGAGACGAAAACTGCGGGCTGCAGCCAGGAGGCTTGAAACTTCACCTTGAAGGCAACCGGCCAGAGGCGTGGCGGCCCCTCCCCCACAGGACCCTTCCCACGCTTTCCCTCCTTCTCCCTGATGCGCAGGCTCTCCTTTAGGTAGAAAGCTTTGCTTGCCTGAGGGTCCGTGGGAGTGATGCGCGTTTCCATGGCATTGCTGTCCAGGACTCTGGCGAGGGCCTGGGACCAGTGGGAGGGAAGCAGGTGGGTTTGCTGAGGCTGCCATAGCAAAGGACCGCAGGCTGCGGGCTTGAAGAGGAGAAATTTGTTTCCTCACAGTTTGGAGGCTGGAAGTCCAAGATCAGGGGTCAGCAGGGCTGGTTCCTTCTGCAGCCTCTCCTCTTAGCTGCCTCAGGGTAAGAAGGGTCAAAACTAGAAACCCCTTGTGGTACAGCGGGTTAAGGATTCGGTGCTGTCTTGGCTATGGTGTGGGTTTGATCCCCGGCCCGGGAACTTCCCCAGAATCAGAACTGAGGTGCATGGAACACCCAACTGATATCCGAGAGCTGCTCCTTGGTGATCGGGAAACCCTCCCTAAATGTACACTTGTGTCAATCAAACCCGTGCCTCCATGGCGACTGGAGCCGCTGCAGTCAGGTCCTCAACCCACAGTCCTGTAGCAGGAACTCCAAAAGTCATGAATTTTTAAATAAAATCTTAGAAAATCCAACTCCACGGGAGATGAGACAAATTAGAGCTCTGCTCTTTCACTGTGTTTCTCCTCAGAATCCAGTTACGTTGTGGGTCTCCTTTTTGAGGATTCCTGGCAGGAGCAGTTTTAGGAACAGAAGTGGAAGGTACCAAGACAGCCTGGAGGTTTGCGAGGACTTCCTGAATCTATCACCTCTGCTCTAGGGGTTCCCACTCGACTGCTGAGATCACACCGTGGCAAGCTTTTGAGGGTTTATTATTAGTATTCTTATGATTCTTTTAAACCAGAACATTTATTGCGTGACTTTGTGGTATTTTTATTATTATCATTGTGGTTGATTTGCAGTGTTCTGTCAATTTTTGCGGTGCAGCAAAGCAACCAGGTATTTGTGCAATCTCTTCCTCAGGTCTTCTATCACCTTCTGTCACAAGGGATTGGATGTGGTTCCCTGTGCTGTACAGCAGGAGGCCCTGTTTTTCGAAAAGGGAAAATGTATTCAAAATAACTGACGGCGTATTTCTCGCACCCTCGCGCGTACAGCTTTCCACCAGAGCGCTCTCTGTCCTCGGCAAGTGTGCGTGGGAAGGGCGCCTCCTGGGCCCTTATCCACAACGGGTCAGGCTGGCGGGGCACCTGTGTGACATCACCTTGCCTCTGCCTCTGTTGTTTTTAAAACTAATATTTGTGATTGGATTAGTAGGTTTCAAGCCAGAAGGGCTGTCCATTGGGAGATGTTTCCACCCTGTAATCTTGGTTTCTTAATTCACAAAGATCCCAGGGAGCAGAGCCGTGAGGTCCCTGCTGTATCATCTGATTGGAGCCCCACTCCGGAGGGGGAGCACGTGAAGTCTTAGGTCTTCCTTGGCTCCTCTCCAGATTCGGGGACGCGTTGTGCTCACTCCCCTCCTTATGATATTTCCTAAAGCCTTTTGCTCCATCAAAAGTGACTCTCCAATAACACAAAACACTCGTTGTCCAAGTGATCCACTCGTCTTTAAATTAGCTAACAAAGACCCTCGACCGCCCTTGGAAACTTTCCCTTCCTGGCTGCTAGTCTGATCCTTCTGTCGAAAGGGCCTCAAGGTTAAGAGAGAGGTCTCATTTTTCACTGAAGGATTCTAATTCCAGCAAACCTCACCCTTCTGTGCTAACATGCTGAGCACCTTCGAGATGCTGTCCTAAGCGTCAAGCTCCTCCAGGCTGAGTCCCCTTCAGCAGTGGCTTCCAGTGCCCCCTCCAGCACCTGCTTGCCTAGGAAGGTCTTGGCTGGGGGTACCCCTGCAGGGGACAGGGGATGGTAGGATTATAAAGGCCAGCACCACAAGGCCTAAGCATTGGAGAATTCGCTAGACCTCCTGGGAGAAATGGTAAGAATTTTGACCCTAATGTATTTTTTTAATGGCTCCCTCCTCCTCACCAAGAGAGTATCCTTCGACCCCTGGGCGTCCTGCCCTGAGGAATCTTCTGTAGGACTGGAAGGGGGGCTGGGGAGGCCCTGGGCTCCTAATCATTCTAGAGACTCACTTGGATGTGCCATTGGATGGAGCCACCCAGTGCCCTCCTGCAGCTCCACTGCCCTTCGTCCCAAGTTCTCAGAGCAAACTGAACCTTAAGAAAACAAGGGGTCCCCTGGAACCTCACTGAAGAGCAGCAAGGATGAGGGGACAGAAGCTTTGGCTGCCAGCGAGCGGCAGTGAGAGCAGAGCAGAGGCCGAATCAGAGCCAGCACTCACATGGGCACTGCACTGAAGCAGTGACAGTCACAGGGCAGACACTGTGGCTTGACTCCCAGCAGAAAGACAGCTCAGCCAGTGCCAGGGAAAGGGGCTCCGGTCCAGGGTCGGCAGGTCTGGGCTCATCACCAGCGCTCCCTCTCCCTTGTCAGTGTGGGGCTGACGTGTACCGGGGGGTACAACCTTCCCAGGAGGTATGGAGCTGCAATTGTCCCACTGCTGTGCCCCCCCACTCCCCTGGGAGTGTCCTTCCCACCAGGCGGCACAGCAGAAGGGAATTGGGCAGCCCCAGGGAGCCTGACCAGCCACTAAAAGCCTGTCACCTTCTGGCACCCTGCCCAGGAAAGGGGCCCTTGGGGCGCTCAGGCTGCGAATCCACCCCGGACATCTCTCCTGAGGCCAAGTAGCCTGAGAGAGCTCGCTTTGTTTCCTTCAACTATTTCTAACCCGTCTAATTCCCAAATATTCTCCACCTTTTCCAAGCCTGGCTTTGTGTTGGGAAACCAAGATTACATTTTAGGAAATGAGCCAGAACTACTAAAACCTGGGGCTACGTCCATCTGTTGCACAGATTATTACTAAGCTGAAAATTGGAGTCCAGTGACCTTTTGGGAATTATCGTGTTAACTTCCTAGGGCTGCTGACTCGATGCCTTAGAACAAACTTAAGGAGTTCCCATCATGGCTCAGTGGTTAATGAATCTCACTAGCATCCATGAGGACGCAAGTTCGGTCCCTGGCCTTGCTCGGTGAGTTAAGGATCCGGCATTGCCATGAGTTGTGGTGTAGGTCGCAGACATGGCTAGAATCCTGCATTGCTATGGCTGTGGTGTAAGCCGACAGCTACAGCCCCGATTCGACCCCTAGCCTTGGAACCTCCATATGGCACGGGTGCAGCCCTAAAAAGACAAAGATAAAAAAGAACAAATTCAACCCCCCAAGTGCTGGAGGCTAGAATTATGTAGTCCAGGTGGCAGCCGGGCTGTGCCGGCTGAGGGGTCCAGGGAAGGATGTTTCCTCGTCCCTTCCTCACTCCCCATAGGTACCCGGTGTCCCTGGGCCTCCTTGCCTGCAGGTGCGGGCCTCCATCTCTGCCTTCGTCATCACGTGGCACTCTCCCAGGGCGCCTGCGCCTGTGTCCAGCATCCCTTCATTTTCAAGGACACCAAGTCCTGTCCGATTCAGGGCCCCCCTCAGTCCAGTGCGACCTCATCTTAACTCGGTTGCATCTGCAAAGACCTCATTTCCAAATTGGCGACACATCTTTGTTTGGGGCGGGGAGGAGACACAGGTCAACCCACAAAAGGCAGTGTTGGTGAGTCTCTTAAAAGACTAATGTGATAGTGAAAAGTATCCCTAATTGGGAGATTTGCATGAACGGTTGGCAGCAGGAGAGCGAAGAGCCGAAGGGCAGATGCGGGACATCTGGGTTTAGAGAGAGAGGGCACTGGTGGGCTGGGAAGGGGAATGTACGAGCCTGGGTCAGGTGTTCTGAGGATGGGGCGTGCTCCTGGGTGGCCAGGAAGATCGCGGGAGAAAATGAATTCGCTGAAGTACCCAGTACGAGGCTTGGCAGCCCTTTGGATGAAACACCGCAAGCATTGTTTCCTAACTCCTCACACCTCTAAAGGGTGGGACTTATCTACATTTTCTAGAAAAGGAAGTTGGATCGTAAAGCAGTTAAGTAAACTTGCTCAAAGTTTACTGAGTAAATGAAGGGCAGGGCCAGGAGGACAGCTAAGTCCGGGCTCTTTCCCTTCCAAAAAGCAACCTTGCATTAAGTCAACAATTATCACACATCTGCCATATGCCACACACCAGACCAGCAGGTCCAGCCTGCCAACCACGAAGGTGTCAGCATTTACACGTCCTCTCTCAGGGCCTAAATCTCCCTGATTCTCCAGCCTGTTCCCCAAACGATTGCTCAATCTGGAATTCTTCAGAATCTGATGGTATAAATGGCATCAGGTGTTAATTTACATAATTTTATGAGTGATCATCTCCTCAAATGGTGGTTTAACCATTTCTATTTATTTTCTCTTAATCACAGAGTTGTAGATTTTTTCCCCTTTTCTGTTGGGTTGTTCTGCCTTTTATGTACTACGGATATTAATACTCTGATATTTCATTTGTGACAAATATTCACTCCTGTTAAGCTGCTTTTCATTTCCCTTGGTTTCTAGTACTGACTTAGAAAGTCATTCCCCACAGCAAGATTGTAGAACCCATTTTTTCTGTATTTGTATTTCTATGAAAATATAACAACATGTATTTTCTCTCATATAAGTGACATCATTTGGTGTTCGTCTTTCTCTTTCAGACTTACTTCACTTAGTATGAGAATCTCTAGTTCCATCCATATTGCTGAAAATGGCATTATTTTGTTCTTTTATATGAGTGAGTAGTGTCCCATCATATGGACCACATCTCCTTAATCCATTCATCTGTTGATGGGCATTTACGTTGTTTCCATGTCTTGGCTATTGTGCCTAGTGCTGTATGCAGTGAACATAGGGGTGCATGCACTTTTTTCAATGATAGTTTGTCCAGATAGATGCCCAGGAGTGGGATGGCTGGATCACGTGGCAGTTCTATACTCGGTTTTCTGAGGAACCTCCATACCGGTCTCCACAGTGGTTGTACCAGTTTGCATTCCCACCAACAGTGAAGGAAGGTTCCCTTTTCTCCACGCCCTCTCCAGCACTTGTTATTTGCATACTTATTACTTGTGGCCATGCTGATTGGTGTGAGGTGGTACCTCACTGTAGTTCTGATGTGCATTTCTCTAATAATTAGTGATGATATCACTTCTATGTGGGATCTGAAATACGGCACAAATGAACCCATCCACAAAACAGAAAAGAGTCTCATGACATAGAGAACAGACTTGTGGTTACCAAGAGGGAGGAGGAGGAAATAGGATGGATGGGGAGTTTGGGGCTGGTAGATGCAAACTATTACATTGAAATAGATGAGCAACAAGGTCCTGCTGTTCAGCACAGGGCATTATGTCCAGTCTCTTGGGAAACATGACAGAAGATAGCATGAGAATAAGAATGTGTGTGTGTATGTATATGACTGGGTCACCGTGCTGTACAGCAGAAATTGACACAGCACTGTAAATCAACCATACTCTAATAAAAATAAAATTAAAAATTTAAATACGGAGTTCCTGTTGTGGCACAGTGGTTAATGAATCCGACTAGGAACCATAAGGTTGTGGGTTCGATCCCTGGCCTCACTCAGTGGGTTAAGGATCCGGCATTGCCGTGAGCTGTGGTGTAGGTCGCAGATAAGGCTCAGATCCCACCTTGCTGTGGCTGTGGTACAGGCTGGCGGCTACAGCTCCAATTCGACCCCTAGGCTGGGAACTTCCATATGCCATAGGAAGCGGCCCTAGAAAAGACAAAAAGACAAAAAAAAATTTAAATACATATATTTTCTCAAATAGCCAATTATCTCAAAGCTATCTATTGATTAATCAGTCTATTTTTCTTTCATTGTATTTCAAATTACAATTTATATATGAATCATACTATAAGCTCATTTGTTTCATTAATTTAACTATGTATTCCTTTTTCAATACCAAACTCTTTCAATACAATAGCTTTATTGAATACATTATATTTGTTCTATCATTTTCCTCTTTACAAATCTGCATTTTCAAATTGTCTTTCCTATTCCTATAATTTTCTCTTCCTTAAAAATATCAGAGGAGGTTCCATGTGGCACAGAGGATTAAAAGTCCACCATTGCTGCAGCTGGGGCGTACGTAGGTCACAGCTGCAGTGAAGTTTCAGTACCTAGCCTGGAAACGTCAACACACTGCAGGTGCAGCCAAAAAAGCCCTATATATACATACACACACACACACATATATATTATATATGTATATAATATTCACATATATAATATTCATATATATAAATCGTCTTCTCAAATCCTTTTCACTGGGATTTTTAATGGGGAAATATTAAATGCGTAGACTAATATAAAATACTTATGTCTTTATAGAATTGTTTCCCATCCTTTAATCTAGGACTTTAAACTTTTATAGTTTTTGGTCACATAGTTCAAATTCTATTTTTATTAGAATCATGCCATGGTTTTATAATTTATGATGTTGTTGTGAGTGGGAGTTTATTTTTCCCAATATTTGGTGTTTATTGCTAGAAAATAGAAATCAAGAAAACAGGAAACCTCAAACCATTAATTTTCTTTCCCTTTTTTGGCCACACCCGCAGCAAATGGAAGTTCCCGGGCCAGGTATCAAACCTGAGAACATCTACAGCTTACGGCCCAGCTGCAGCAAAGCCAGATCCTTAACCCACTATGCCACAGTGGGAACTCCTCAAACCATTAATTTTTACGTCTTGATTTTTTTCTTCACCCTAGAAGGTTTCACCACAATCTGTTCTTCAAGACATAACTGTATGTATGAACGTGTATCTATGAAAACAGAGGAGCAAACGCCAGGGGCTCATGAAAAAGGAAAGGGAAGCGTCCGGATTATCTGGGTTGCGGTCTAAGAGCCCCTTTAGGCCTTTAAAGCCAGATGTGCTGCACGAAGGCTGCTTTCGCCGGAGAGCCGTGGCCGAGGAAGCAGCCCAGCCTGTGGAGTTGTCCATACAGCACATGTATCATTTTGTCCCTGGCTACTGGTTGGCAGAACAAAGGGACCAATGGTTTCCCCATTAGTGATTGAGGAACCAGTGGGCTCTGGGAAGACATTAAGTTGGTGGACAATGGAGTTCCCGTCGTGGCGCGGTGGTTAATGAATTTGACTAGGAACCATGAGGTTGTGGGTTCGACCCCTGGCCTTGCTCAGTGGGTTAAGGATCCAGCGTTGCCGTGAGCTGTGGTGTAGGTCGCAGACGCAGCTCGGATCCCGCATTGCTGTGGCTCTGACGTAGGCTGGCAGCTACAGCTCCGATTCAATCCCTAGCCTGGGAACCTCCCATATGCCGCAGGAGCGGCCCTACAAAAGGCAAAAAAAGACAAAAAAGACAAAAAAAAAAAGTTGGTGGACCGGCACCAGGCCCTTCAAATAGCTGGGCTTGGGGTTCGAGAAATCCTTACTTGGAGGAGCAGAGCCCACATGGAAAGCTCAGAGCCCCCACCATGGGACTCATGCCCATAAGAACAAAAATCGAGAGTCCTGACCTGCTTCTAGGGCCTGGTTCTCATGCCTGGATGGGTGTGGGTAGAGAGCCTAGGTACCATCCTAGGAGGCCCAGGAAGTGAGCAGCTGCAGAGCTTGAACACACAGTGGGAGAGACCAGAAGAGCCTGGTTCCTGCTTTGGGGCACAGTAACCTGGGGCCTGTCACCATCACAATCAGATTCAGGACTTCCCGTTGTAGCTCAGTAGCACTAGCATCCATGAGGATGCGAGTTCAATCCCTGGCCTCGCTCAGTGGGTTAAGGATCCAGTGTTGCCAAAAGCTGCGGTTTAGGTCACAGATATGGCCAGATCCCCAGTTGCTGTGGCTGTGGTGTAGGCCGGCAGCTGCAGCTCCGATTCAGCCCCTAACCTGGGGACTTCCATATGCTGTGGGTGCGGCCCTAAAAAGCAAAAAAACCAAACCAAACCAAACCAACAAGAAACAATCAGATTCATCGTACTTCCTTCCTGGGCAAGGACTGAAGAAGGAGGTGGAGGTACAAACCAGAAGTTTCCTTCAAGCACTTCCACCAGGAAGAGGAGGAGGAAGACAGAGTCTTGGACCGGAGTTCTGCCCATCCCGACAGGCGGAAACGGGTGCGGTCTGTCTGCAGAAGAAGTGCTGTCAGGAGACACTGTCTGGCAGGAAGCAGCTGAGGGCGAAAGTTGTGTCAGGAGGACGTCCTGCTGCTTTGTCATCTCAGGACAGTTCCTGGCCTTTAGTCCCTCCTGGTTAATGGGGAGGAAATGCTTGCCCACCAAACCACTCCCCCCCATTTGCTGAGCACGTGGAAACAAGATTCAGGCCTGGCCCTCAAGGGGCTAAGGCCTTAGGGTCCTGGAGAAATTATCAGCTTGGGTCCGGACGGTTCAGAACAAGTTTCCCTGAAAACGCCACTTTGGCGTGAAGATTACATTCAGCTAAAGGGAATCAAACCACAGCAGATTCCGGAAAAGCTCTTTGCCACCCCCTCAACTGCTTCAATGTGCCCTGGAAAGGGGGCAGGAAGGGAGCACCCACTAGAGATTGCCACTGTCTAAGAAACTCATCCGCCTAACAAGGCAGACTCTGCTTTTCCAAACATCTCCAATGCCTGCCAGCAAGTGGTCCTCCCTCTTACCCCAGACCCACCTCTCCTTCCCTGGGCAGGTGGCATCAGCTTCAGCCGCTTGGCTGCCCTTTGGGGCTCACGTTTTCATGGAGCCCTCATATGCATACATCAAACTGGTTTTTCTCAAGAGGGGAAGATTTTCTACCCTATAGTCTCTGCTAAAATCTGAAATCCATGATGGTTAAAAAGTACTACCTCCTGAAGAAGCTGGCTCCCTTTAAGTTATAATCGGAATGAATTTAAATTAACTGAGGCACGAGGAGTTCCCTGGTGGCGCAGCGGGTTAAGGATCTTATGTCGTCACTGCTATGGTGTGGGTTTGATCCCTGGCCCAGGAACTTCTGCATGCTGTGAGCATGGCCAAAAACAAACAAGCAAGAAAACAAACAAAGAAACAAACAAACTGAGGTATAAACTGGAGCAAACTTTACTGCTGTTTGTTAATATCCTAAACTAAGAATGTTACTGAAACTTCCCCTTAATGCTTACTGTATATCTTCCAAGTCAATCCTGAGAAAGTCCCTTAAACTCATTTATAGGGGAAAACTCGTGTAATTACGGAACAGGATTTTGGAGTTCCCATCGTGGTGCAGCGGAAATGCATCCGACTGGGAACCATGAGGCTGCGGTTTCGATCCCTGGCCTCGATCAGTGGGTTAAGGATCCGGCGTTGCCCTGAGCTGTGGTTGTAGGTCACAGATGCAGCTCGAATCTGGTGTTGCTGTGGCTCTGGCCTAGGCTGGTAGCAACAGCTCCCTTTAGACCCCTAGCCTGGGAACCTCCAAATGCCCTGGGAGCGGCTCAAGGAAAGGCAAAAGGACAAAAAAAAAAAAAAAAAGAAAAAGAAAAGAAAAGAAAAGAAACACGACCTTAAACAATGTAGTTGAGTGAATAATAATAAATGTGACCTAAATGGATACTTTAAAATGTTTTTTACTTTGTGTTTCTGGTTTACTGTGTGTGATATTGTGATTTATAATAAACATACATTTGGTCATTCAGGTGATCGAAATACATCATTCATGTGTCTTTGGTCGCAGTGCACAATTCCTGGCTCACAGCTCCTCAGATCCTTGGAATTTCCCGAGCAAAGAGCAGGCAAGCATCTCTTGTTCATCTTTGCTCTCATCCTCCGTTCCTGAAGCTGCTTCAGAGCAATTTTCACCATAAAGGTGCAAAGGGTATCTTTTTATTCATAACAAGCCTCTTCCTGCCACATCTGGGTTTCTGGGTTTTTTCTTTTTAATTTTCCTTTTTCACTTTTTAGGGCCACATCTGCAGCAAATGGAAGTTCCAAGGCCAGGGATCAAATCCATGCTGCAGGGACCGGCCTACACCACAGCCACAGAAACTCAGGAGCTGAGCCCCTGGCTGCGACCTACACCACAGCTCTTGGCAACGCCAGTTCCTTAACCCACTGAGCGAGGCCAGGGACCAAACCCGCATCCTCATGGACTGTTTTTTCTATTCATACTCAATGCCTTCAACAGCTCCACGAATTATTAGTTCTTCATGTGATTTTCCCCCCCAGGGTTTGTGTGTGTGTGTGTGTGTGTGTGTGTGTGTGTGTGTGTGTTTAGGGCATGGATCGATCCTGCAATCTCACGGCTCCTAGTCGGATTCGTTAACCACTGAGCCGCGACGGGAACTCCCCATTCAGCCCAGTCCTGACTCTGTCCACCTGGAGGTGGTATTGAAACGGATAGCACTAATGGCCAGAAGCTAGCCCAAACCCAGATTGGGACTTGAACCCAGTTTTAAATTAGCATCACTCATCCAGTGTCCGGACTCATCAGTGAGTTAAGGTTCTCTACGCCTCCACGCAGAAGGAATTCAGCGAGAGACAAGGCGACAGGCAAGAAACAGATTTATTAAGATGGGACGCTTGCGAGGGACGCAAGCGGGCGGGCGAGGCGGCTCTGCCGGAGGATCAGGTGGGCTATAGGTTCACCCTCCAAGGGGAGAGGGGGCGGGAACATACTGCCTCTTCCTCTTTCTTCAAGTTCCTCCTTAGTATCCAGTAAGGTGTGTATTCAAATCAGCAGAAGGGTGGTCCTCAAACTCTTGCCCTTGGTCTGAACCTGAATGCAGGCCTCACCCCGTCCCCTACCGAATGACCTGTGGCATATCTCGCACCTCTGCTAGTCAAGCAGCCTGCCTGTTCTGATGGCTTCCTTGAGTATTTATTAACTTACAGCCGTCTCCCACAGTTCCCTAGGTTTCCTTCTCTGCCTGTGGTCCCTTATCAGGACTTCTACAACTACCCGTGCCCACTCCAGCCCTATCAGAATCAGATCCCACAGGTAAGGGCCTTGCTCGCTGGGTTAAAAGATGTGGTGTAGGCTGGCAGCTGCAGCTCCGATTTGACCCCTCGCCTGGAACTCACATATAAAAAAGACAAAAACGAAAACAAAAAATCCCTGGAAAAAAAAGTCACATGAAGAGCTAATTCATGGAGTTGTTAAGAGCATTGAGAATAAACAGAAGGAAAAGCCAGAAAGCACTGACTCGCAGTAGCAGATATTCCACTCTGCCACACAGGGAATTCATTTATGTTTGCCAAATTTATACGCACTTCTTTGGGACAGCATAAACTTTGATCGTATTTAGAAAAAAAGAAAAAAAAACATGAAGTAGCAAAAAGGAAAGAGAGAATTCAAAGTGAGTGGAAACTCTTGATCAGTTTAAAAAATATACCTCCCTGTCCTTCTCTGCCTCCAGAGCAAAGCTCTAAGGCACGTGGACACTAGAAATGAGCGTTTCCTGCAAAAGCCTTCTCAGACTAAGCGGCATCAAAACAGCGTGCTTAGTGGAGGAGGAAGCCGTTGAGGGTGGGGCACCTCTGGGGTCGCCAGCGCCTGAGAGCCGGCCTGAGCCTTCTGGTTCTTCCCACCTGCCCAGAGCGCGAGGAAGATGCTCAGCAACTGCGCAGCTGCCTCCTGATGAGAACAGGCAACGCTGCTCTTCTGTTACTTCTACGCTATGGGGTCACTTAAACAGTAATCCACCCAGATGACGGCATTCCAGAATGTTCTCTTCCTTCTTCCTCACTCCCTTTGGGAAGTCTTTTCAGCTCATTGTGTTCACTGCTCCTCCCTAAAATTCAGAGACTGGTGACCAGCATTACAATAAAAAATTACAAGCAAAAACAAGGGCTCCGAGTAAAAGCTTTTAAAAGTCGTTTCGTGGAGAGAAAAGATATTCCTGTTCTCAAGTCCAACGAAGGGCTTCGAGAAAAAGCCGGAGTGGGTTTCTCTTTGCTGGAGCCCACGAAAGACAGAAGGGACCCACATTATAGACGCAGGCCGAACTTTTTAACCCCTTCATCCTGCCCTCAGAACACATTCCTAAGTGCCTACTGCGCCCCAGGCCCCGCGGGAAGGAACGGCGGGTGCTGGGTTAGCTGGCAAGTAGCAGCATGTGATGCTTCCAGATCTTTGACCTGTGGCCGTGCAACAACCCTGACTGGGAGGCTTAGCAGGAAATGGAACTCTCTCCCTGCCACTCCCTAAGCATCGTAAACCAGGAGGGGACTTTCAGGCCTTCCGATTGAGGAGGCGTTAACAGATCTCAAAGTTTGATAGGATGAGACAAAGCCTTGGGCGCCTTTCTCCACCCGTATTGGGGTGGCGTGAAATGAAACTAAGCCTTAGAGAACAACAGTTCGGCTCAGCAATTAGGTAATTGCGGTAACTCCACAATCACAATGAACCTAATGGGGGCATTTTTCGGCTGCTTGCAAAACCCAAGATGTCCCAAACTCGATCTCCCGCATTCCATTCTCCAGCGACTGTGACGGGAAGACTTTATTTCTAGAGGCGCTGGCTTCCTCAAGCCTCTCTACGGGTCCTCATCCTTTCAGAGTCGTCGCCGTGGGTCCCTGGCTGGACCTGGAGGACCATTGTCGGGACGGAACCTAGGAATTATACTAGGTGTAAACGGCTCTTTATCCTTTGTGCTATTCGGGATTAAATCGGGAATGACAGGGAGAGGCTCTTAAAACAAACACACCAAATGGCCTCCAAAGGTAAAGAAAGAGATTGGACCTAACAAGGCAAGTTGGAAATGAGACTGAGAGGAATGCTGATGGCTCCTGAGAATAAGGTACTGCCTGTCGTATCAGGAAACAAAGGGTGTCACAATCTTGCAATTGCAGCCACAGGGAGCAGGGGAGCCCGGAGGGAACTCGGGAAGGATACCAAGAACACCTGCCATTAAACAGCCACCAGACGGCAGCCACTCCTGACGGCGAGCCCTCAGGGCGTGACGAGACAGGACCCTGGCCCCAGAGAGCGGAGGCGCCCATCGCAGGAGGGGTCTCAGTGAGCCCAGACCCTGCATCTTCCCACAAGGAGAAAAGCACTACATCCTTAACTTGAGAGATCTGATTTTTCTCTTATTGACAGCCTCTGGGTTCTCCGAATTCTGGTTGATAGCAGTGATGAAATTTCTCTCAATTGCATAAAGGGCACTCTTCTGTGGCTCTAGGGTGTTAAAAGCAAACTGTGCCTCCAGCTGGGGGACTGGAAGAAAGGAGGGCAGGCAGCCCCTGCAGTGGCACCACAATTAGAATTGATGGATTAAAGACACAGAGCCTGCAAGGGGCTGAACAAACCACACTTACTCAAAACAAGGTAAAGGAGCAGGACGGACGGGACACCCCGCAAAGCACTTTCACCCAAGCGCGTGCACACCAAGGAGTGTCTGTGGAACAGAACGAGACAGAATACCAACTGAGGCACTTCCCGGAGGAGCCTGGGCTCCGGTGCTTTCTTTTGCTATGGATGTTGTTTAACCTTCGCGGCTTAAGGGCTCCAGGGAGCAACACCTCCACAGGCCTTGTTTATTATAGGAAATGTTCATTCCCCACGGGCTTTGTTTACTGTAGGGCATGCAAATCTCTAGCCCACTCCTCCACTGATAGGAAAGGAATGAGAGGAAGGGTGACTTAATCTAAGGAAAGAAAAGGACAGAGAAACCATAAAATGTTGGGGACACTTCCAACCAACCCTAAAAGCCCTGTTGGACAAGGACTGATATAGTGATTGAACAAGGCCAGGGGGAGAAAACCACATCTTTCTGGAGCCCACGTTGGTGCAATCCCAACTTTAAGGAATAAAACCCTAAGGGACAATAGAGAAAGGGGGGCTCTTCTCCCCCTTCCCAGCTGTCCTGGGAGCTATTTGCTTTTCTTTAATAAAGACTTTGCCTCCTTGCCGCCTGTGTAATGAACCCGACTAGCATCCTTGAGGACGCAGGTTAGATCCCTGGCTTTGCTCACTAGGTTAAGGATCCAGCCTTGCCGTGAGCTGTGTTCAGATCCCATGTTGCTGTGACTGGGGCATAGGCTGGCAGCTCCAGAGCTACAACTCCAATTTGACCCCTAGCCTGGGAAATTCCATATGCCACGGGTGACCCTAAAAATACCAAAAAAAGAAAAAGAGAAGAAAAGAAAAGAAAAGAAAAAGAAAAAGAAAAAAAGAGAAAGAACAGAGTGGGTGACAGTGGGGAAGGGGCAGAGTGGGGGAGAGGCAGGGCAGAGCATGGTGAGAGTGGGATGAGGCGGCTGTAAGTCTTGGAAGGACCAATGATATAACTGAAGGGTATAAAAACCCACTGGGAAGTTCCCATCATGGCTCAGTGGTTAATGAACCCAACTAGGAACCATGAGGTTGCAGGTTCAATCCCTGGCCTCGCTCAGTGGGTTGAGGAGCCAGTATTGCCATGAGCTGTGGTGTAGGTCGCAGATGTGGCTCAGATCCCGAATTGCTGTGGCTGTGGTGTAGGCCGGCAGCAACAGCTCTGATTTGACCCCTAGCCTGGGAACCTCCATATGCCACAGGTGTGGCCCCAGAAAAAGAAAAAGACAAAAAAAAAAAACCACCCCACTGGGTTTGAAAGAGATGAATTTCACTAAAGAAATGACTACTGAGCAAGGACGCATGTGCCTGCAGCACAGAAAGCCAAAGTCCTACAGTGGGTTTTGCAGCAAGTAAGGGTTTATTTGAGGAGAACAGACAGTTCATGCTCAAAAACTCAACATCTCTGATGGCATTCAGGTTAGGGGTTTTATTGACTTTTATTTTTATTTTTTTGGCCAGTCCCAAGGCATGTGGAACTTCCCAGGCCACGGACTGAACCTGCACCACAGCAGTGACCTGAGCCACAGTAATGACAAGGCTGGATCCTTAACTGCTAGGCTACCAGGGAACTCCAGGTCAGGGTTTTTAAAGACAGGGTTGGGGAGAAGGACACAGGGTGCTTGACCAGCTCGTGGACTGTCTTCTGATTGGTTGGTGGAGAGGTGACAGGGTGCCGGTTCAGGGATCTCAATTGTCAGCCTTCTGGATGCAACCAGAAGGGGTCTGTGGGCCTGTGGTCAGCAGGTCCTCACCAGCCTCCACTGGCTTGGGCTGGGGTCTTAGCCTCTGCAGAACAACTCGGAGACAAGCATCTTATTGTTATCTCTCTGCCTTCAGGAGGAACAAGGGGTCCTGTGACACTACTGTCCTATGAACTGCTCGAGTCCGCCCTTTGGAAGTGGGGAAGGCCTGGAAGACCACAGCTCTTTGTCTATGGGCAGGAGACGGGGGACACAGAGGGGCATTTGTGCCAGGAAAGACCCTCAGGGTCCTGCTTGTTTTTGAAAACCAAGTTCAACTTTCTCTTTAAAATTTTTAATCAGATTTTATTTGGAAATTTGAAACAGATTCAGTGTTTAATAGTTTCCTGAATGCTTATCTCTTTAATTTTCTTTTCCTAATGCAAAAGCAATGCAATGGTGCTTTTACTAAGTCCACCCAGACGCCATCTCATGGTCCCTGCAGTCTTCCCGTGTGCAGGGACTAGACCACTTTCCACAACGGCCATGAAATGAAAGGGGTCAGGAGCACGGATTTCTTTGCGTTCGGAGGTAGAAACTGACGGATGGATTCTGCTGCCAGCCCTTCCAGAAGGCAGGCCCATCTCTCCATCTCCACCAGAAGTACAATATGAGCTGCCTTCCGGTTATGTAGTCTTCAAAGGTTGATGGCATTTTTGCTGCCACCCTGCTACCCTTGCCTTCTTGTCACTTCCCACGTGATTGGGCTGCCGACCACACGGGCCTGTGCCTGGGATAGCCTGAGGCTGTGGGTTTTATATGACTCTCACTGTTCATGTGGCTTCTGCCTGGCAGCTGCTGACCTGCCCTTCTTCCATACCTAGGAGTGAAATGCGCAAATCAGATAGGGACTCGAACCCACTGCCTTTTTTTGGGGGGGTGCATATGGAGGTTCCCAGGCTAGGGGTCGAATCGGAGCTACAGCTGCCAGCCTACACCACAGCCACAGCAACGCGGGATCCGAGCCTCATCCATGACCTACGCCACGGCTCACGGCAACACTGGATCCTTAACCCAGTGAGCGAGGCCAGGGGTCAAACCCACACCCTCATGGCTCCTAGTCGGATTCGTTTCTGCTGCGCCGCAACAGGAACTTCCCCAGTGTCTTTTAATTAAAATCACACGCCTGGTCTCAGGACGTAACTAAAGTTCTGGTTCTTTACGGCTCAGTGCAGAAGATGCTCAGCGAGAGGCAAAGTGATAGGTAAGACGTAGATTTACTGAGAGAGACAGAGTGTGGGCCGTCTCAGAAGGGGCGAGGCCCCGAAACATGGTGGGGTGAGTTTTAACGGGCTGGGTAATTTCAGAGGCTACTTCCAACTAGTTTGGGGGAAGAGGTGGTGATTTCCAGGAATTGGCCCACCACCCACTTTTTGGCCTTTTGTGGTCGGCCTTAGATCTGTCCTGGTGCTGGTGGGCGTGTCACTTAGCAGTTAAGGTGCTGCAAGGAGCATATGACAAGGCTCAGGGTCCACTGGAAGTTGAGTCTTTTGCCATTTTGGACCTAGTTTCTTCTAACCAGTTTAGGTCATGTCCTCAAGGCTGTGTCATTTTTTAAAGGATGTGCCCTGCCCCCTTGCCTCCTGTTTCAAGAGTAAGGGACGGGATTTCTGAGAACCCGGAGCTGTTGGGAAAACCCACCCCTCTTTTTATCGACACACATGCCCTTCTTCTGCCAGGAGCGGTAAAAGACTAATAACCCTAATTCTCTTCTTTGGCTAGGAATTCTCTCTTTCCTTTCCCACTGGGTCTCTGGAGGGAAGGGAGGTGGCAGTAAATTTGCCTGTGTATTTATCACAGGCTGTGAGGCTGAGACTCTGTGTAAGGAATCATTCTTCTGGCAGTGCTGCCTGCATGCTGGAATCACCCAGAGAGCTTTAAAAACATCCCAGTGCCTGGAGTCGGCAGCCCAGGCCAATGGAATCAAGATCGCTGAGAGTGGAGTCTGGGCACTGGGAGATTTTAAAGCTCCCCTGGTGCTTCCAGTTTGCAGCCAAGGTTGAGACCCCGGTTTTAGCCCTACATTTGAAACTGGAAAATTAGTCTTTCGTTGGCAAGAACTGACTTAGAAAAATCTAAATTTCAGTCTCCCTATCAGAGGCATAAGATTACATTTTAGACTCCTAATCAAAAATTTTCAGCATTCCCCTTCTTGACGGCTGACTGTCTCTCCTTTTCTCATCTCTCAACTTTGCAGGGTTCCTTGGGGAGTTTTGCAGAGCTCCTTACCTTGCACTCCTATTCTTACAAGACAGATGCAATAAGTATAACGAGGAATTATACCACAGCAGGATTGGCGGTGTCTCTGCTGTCCCAGGATGGAGGCTTGATTCCTGGCCCAGCACAGTGAGTTAAGGACTTAGGTCACAACTGCAGCTTGGATCTGATTCCTGGCCCAGGAATTCCACATGCCATGGGGTGGCCGGGGAAAAAAAAAAAAAAAAAGTATAACTAGTTCAGGTTAATGGTGGGCAGTGTCAGACAACTAAGGACATTCCCTTTTTCAATTCATTCAGTCTTTTTTTCAAATTTTTATTTATTTATTTATGTTTTGTTTTTTAGGGCTACACCCATGGCATATGGAAGTTCCCAGGCTAGGGGTTGAATCAGAGCTATAGCTGCCCCCTACACCAATGCTGGATTCTTTTTTTTTTTTTTTGTCTTTTTGCCATTTCTTGGGCTGCTCCCATGGCATATGGAGGTTCCCAGGCTAGGGGTCGAATCGGAGCTGTAGCTGCCAGCCTACGCCAGAGCCAGAGCGACACAGGATCCGAGCTGCGTCTGCGACCTATACCATAGCTCACGGCAACGCTGGATCATTAACCCACTGAGCAAGGCCAGGGATTGAACCTGCAACCTCATGGTTCCTAGTCGGATTCGTTAACTACTGCGCCACGATGGGAACTCCTCAATGCCGGATTCTTAACCCACTGACCAAGGCTGGGGACGGAACCCACATCTTCGTGGATCCTAGTCGGGTTTGCTAACTGCTGAGCCATGAAGGGTACTCTCCAAATTTGTTACCAGTTTATCCCACAAATATCAAATTATGTGCAAGAAAAAATTCTCACATATTGTGAGATGAAAAAGATCCTTGGGATAATTCTGTGGCCTTGAAGGTGCATTTGGTCCAGATTTCTACAACCAACAACTAATGAAACCCGAGGCAGTGTGTGATGCTTTGAGTGAGGTTCAAAAGCTTTAAACTGTGGGAGTGATGAAGCTGAAGCTTGAAACACCTGGTTAAGGTCAGTGTCAGCCACCTGCTCTTCACAGGCGACTGGGAGATTATGACACAGGGTGGGTGAAGTGGTGGTGTGACGACAAAGTGGCATTTCAGGAGATTATTTTAGCTTCTGGATGAGCACTGATTTGTGGTAGGAAAACAGCAATTCTGATTGAGGCAGAGGAACTAATGAGAAGACTACTTAATGGTCCAGGTTGACATGAATTAATATGGTCTTTGGTAATATTCTACATATTGATAAGGATTTGGGTTATAAGCGTGTATTCATCTGCAAAAATCAGCGAATGTACAGCAATATTTGTACATTACACCATACGAAAGTTTTATATACAAGAAAAACTCAATGAATAGAGAACTGGAGTTAATAACATTATTAGAGAAAGCGTATTAATGTCTGATTTATTTTGAAATGTCTCAAAAAATGAAGTAGATTGATGGATGGAAAGATATGTAATATAGCAAGTGCGCAGTAAAATGTTCACGGGAGAACCGAGGCAGCGGATGTGGGTGTTTGCTACAAAGTCCTTTCAACTTTGCTCTATGTTCAAAAATTTTCATGGTGAAATGCATTAGAGTCTGAGGCCAGTGGTGTTTTAGAAGCTGACGCGACAGCTTGGCCTAACGGAGGTGGGGGCGAGGTTTGCAGACCGGCAGGAGCGCCCGTAGGCGCAGCCGGTCAGGACACCAGCAGAATGCACCCACCACCCCTATTCCTGAGCTCCAACACATGCCAGGGATTGTGCAAGTGTTTCCATGCTGCATGGAACATTCATTTTCAAACGAGAAAACCAAAGCTCGGACTGGCTGAGCAGTCAAAGGAATAGGGAAGTCGGAAGAAGTTTCGCAGAGGAAGATGAGTTGATTGTTTCCAACCCTTTCCAGTCGGTCCCCCAAAAGGGTCCCCAACAGCGCCCCCTTCTCGTGTCACTCAAGCCGACCGACCAAGACCAACTCCAGCTCAGAACAAACGCACTTCCCTGAGCTGAGAACGACGTTGGAGCGGGTCCTAGAGCACACGCCCTCCCGCCAGGCCAGGGGACTGGGCTCTCCCAGGCAGGCGCATGCGCAGCTCTCTCTCCAGCACGCTGCGCGGGGCGCAGCCTCTGCACACCGCCCCAGCCTCTGCGCACGGCCCCGCCGCCATCTTGCGTCGCGAGGGCCCGCCGGGCTCCTGCGCATGTCCTGAGGGGAGGGGCCGCGCCACCGTTTTGCACCCCGAACCCTGGTCGAGGGGCGGGGCCGAGGGCTCTGCGCGCGGCCCGCTGTGAGGCAGAGGGTCTCAGCACAGGCCGAGAGAAAAAGGTGGGATTTTATTGGGTAACGGGATTCTGTTTTTATTTCCCGACTTGTGAATGGATTTCGCGGTGACAGAAGTTTCCACTAGAAAGTTAGAAGCACGTGGCTCTCAGTGCAGAGGAAGAGCCGGAGACCTGGCTTTGGTGACATCGCAAGCTGGGGTCGGGGCCGGGGCCGGGGCGGGGCCGGGAGGCGGCTGCAAGCTGCGCGCTGAGGACGGAGGAGAGGGCGGGAGGAACCGAGCTGGGAGGAGGCAGCTGGGCCCTGGAGCCACAGTGCCGGGGACACCCACCTGAGCGCGCAGAGGAGGGAGCCAGAGCCAGGACACCCACCTGAGGGCCTGGCAGGGGGCTCCTTGGTTCCTGCCGGCCCCACCCTTCCTGACTTCTGCCCTGGCCCCTGACCTTCCTACTGGTAGGTGGCATCTGTGATTTGTCACCCAGGGCAGCTTCCCCTCCTTCATTTTTAAAAATGGTTTCACGTGAGATCTTAGTTCCCAGGCTGGGGAGTGAACCCATGGGCAACAGTGAAAGTGCTGAGTCCTAACCGTTAGACCACCAGAGAACGCTCTCTCATTCCTATTTTTTCTTTTTTTCCTTTTTTGGCCACCCTGCAGCATATGGAATTCCCTGGCAGGCTGGGGATCAGACCTGAGCAGATGTTGCAACCTAAGATGCAGCTGGGGCAATGCCAGATCCTTAACCCACTGTGCCAGGTCCCAGCGCTCCTAAGACCACCACTGACCCCATTGCACCACAGCGGAAGCTCCCCGTCATTCTTTTTTTTTTTCCTTTCTAGGCCAGTACCCAGGGCATATGGAGGTTCCCAGGCTAGACATGGAGTTGGAGCTACAGCTGCCAGCCTACACCACAGCCACAGCAACGCCGGATCCTTAACCCACTGAGCGAGGCCAGGGATGGAACCTGCGGCCTTATGGATCCTAGTGGGGTTCCTTACCGCAGAGCCATGAAGGCCCCTCATTCTTTGACTGCTCTTCTAGCTCCGTTTCCCAGTAATTTGGGTTACACCTGTTAGGACCCCCAAATTGGCACCAGGGATCTTGGCTTAGAAACCCAGTAGTCAGACCCTCAGCCTCTCCTCATGACTGTGGACAACTGTGGCCATACCCGGGCAGGCTGCACACCTGGCTGACCAGGCCGTGGCGCCATCACCTCTGCTGTCTCGGGGTCTAGTTAGAGCAGCATTGCAGCTGCTCTCAGCTGACCGTATTTTGGCCATTTTCTCTTGACTTCTCTTGCAGCCCCACACGGTTTACACACAGGAGTGGAGTGTTGTCACAAGCTGAGGCTCAGCAGTCCTCGCTGACGAAGTGGCCACGAGGAGGGACAGGACTAAGGTCAGACTTGGAAGGTGCCCTTCATTCTTTATCTGACCTACTATGGGCAAGGCCTTCTGATAGAAATAGCCCCGCGTTTTCTGCGCTGTGCGTCAGGGAAACATATGCAGATGAATCGTAACTCATTTCAATTGAGGTGTAACTGACACATCACACTGTATTTGTTTTAGTCACAGCATAATGTCTTGACATGTGTATTTATTGAGAAATAATTACCACAGTAAGTTTAGTGAACATCCATCACCACACGTACTTAAGAGTTAGTTTTTCCTGGTGGGAAGTCTGGCATTTACTCTCTGGGCAACTTTCCAGTGTCCTCTACAGTGTCAAGTGTCGTCGCCATGCACTACACTGCAGGACTTGCTTGTCTTGCAATGTATAACAGGGGGCTTCTTTTTGACCACTTTACCCGTTTTGCCCACATCCCCAGCCCGATCGTTAGCATCAGTCTGATTGCTGTATCTTTGAGTTCAATGAAGAAAATTTAAGTACAGCTGGGTTTATAGCACTGTGATTCGATATTTTTACGGATTATACTCCGTGAATAGTTATTGAAAACAATGCCCATGCTTCCCTGTGCTTTACAATATACCCTTGCTGCTCATCTATTTATATAGACTAGTTTGTCTATATATCATCTTCCTTATTTGCTCTTCTCCCCTTTTGTCACCAGTAGTTTGTTTTCTGTGTCTGGGGGTCTGTTTCTGTTTTTCATATACAATCGTTTGCATTATTTTTTGTTTTTGTATTTTTTATTTTTTGTCTTTTGTCTTTATAGGGCCACACCCGTGGCATGTGGAGGTTCCCAGGCTAGGGGTCTAATTAGAGCTGCAGCCGCTGGCCTATGCCACAGCCATAGCAACGCGGGATCCGAGCCGCGTCTGCAATCTACACCACAGCTAATGACAATGCCAGATCCTTAACCCATTAAGCAAGGCCAGGGATTGAACCCGCAACCTCATGGTTCCTAGTCGGATTCATTAATCACTGAGCCATGATGGGAACTCCCACATTATTTTTCAGATTCCACATATAAGTGATATAATACAGTACTTACCTTTCTGTGGTTAATTTCAATATGCGTTGTGTTCTGTAGGTCCGTGCATGTTGCTGCAAATGGCATTATTTCCTTCTGTTTTATGGCTGAATAATATTGCATTGTACACATGTACCACATCTTTATCCATTTGTCTGCTGATGGGCACTTGGGTTGCTTCCATGTCTTGGCGATTATAAACAGTGCTGCTGTGAACACGGGGTTGCATATCTCTCTCTCTCTCTCTCTTTTTTTTTTTTTTTTGTGCCTTTCTCTAAGGCCTCACCTGCAGCATAATGGAGGTTCCCAGGCTAGCAGTCGAATTGGAGCTATAGCTGCTGGCCTACACCACAGCCACGGCAACGCCAGATCCAAGCCTTGTCTGTGACCTACACCACAACTCACAGCAACGCCAGATCCTTAACCCACTGAACGAGGCCAGGGATCGAACCCAAGTCCTCATGGATACTAGTCAGATTTGTTAACCACTGAGCCACAGTGGGAACTCCCACACTAATTTTCATAGTGGCTGCATTGATTTACGTTCTGCAAGCCTGGTGGACCCTGCTCTTCCCCTTCTTGAGTTCAGTTTTGTTTTTTTTTTTTTTTGTCTCTTGTCTTTTTGTTGTTGTTGTTGCTATTTCTTGGGCCGCTCCCACGGCATATGGAGGTTCCCAGGCTAGGGGTCGAATCGGAGCTGTAGCCACCGGCCTACGCCAGAGCCACAGCAACGCGGGATCCGAGCCGCGTCTGCAACCTACACCACAGCTCACGGCAACGCCGGATCGTTAACCCACTGAGCAAGGGCAGGGACCGAACCCGCAACCTCATGGTTCCTAGTCGGATTCGTTAACCACTGTGCCACGACGGGAACTCCTTGAGTTCAGTTTTTAAAAAAGATTTCACAATAGGTGAGGTTATTTAGTGTTTGTCTTCCTCTGTCTGATTTATCTCAGTGTAATGCCCTCAAGGTCCATCCATATTGTCACAAATGGCAGGATTTCCTTTTTCATGGCTAAATAACATTCCGTGTGTGTGTGTGTGTGTGTGTGTGTTCATGTGTGTTCTACATCTTAAAAATCCATTCATTTACGGGTGAACTCAGGTTGTTTTCATGCCTTGGCTGTTGTAAATAATGCTGGAGTGGTCATGGGAGTGCAGGGATTGTTTTGAGTTAGTGATTTTGTTTCTTTTGGCTAAATACCCAGAAGTGCAATTGCTGGGTTGTATGGTAGTTTTAGTTTTAGTTTTTTGAGGAACATCCATCCTGTTGTCCACAGCGTGGCACCACTTTCAATTCCCACCAACAGTGCCGTAGGCTCCCCTTTCTCCACACTCTCACCAACTCTTGTTATTTCTTGTCTTTTTGATGATAGCCTTTCTGGCAGGTGTGGGGTGATCTCTCATTGTAGGTTTGATTTGCATCTCCCCGATGATGGGTGATGTTGAGCACATTTTCGTGAACCTATTGGCTATTTTTATGTCTTGTATACAAATTATTTTAAAACAAGTTATGTAATGAGAACAAATTATTGAACATTTCAAGGGATCTGTTTCTGTGAGGTAGGGAGGGCAGTGCCATATTTCAGTAGAGGAAGAAATATTGGATGAAATTGAGGTAATTAATGCAGAGGCCATTTGTGGCAGGTGTTTGGCTTGGAAAGGCAGGAGGGAAACTGAAATTGTTAGGATAGGAAGTGGAAACAAGGTCAAGAGCTCTTGATTCAAAGAAACATGTGCAAAACCAAGTCCCCGAAACCTGAGCTCTTTGTATGCCAAGCACCCTGCTGGTCATTGAGGGCACATCATCATAGCACAGCCTTGAGGAGGCATCTCAGAGTCTGCTGGAGAAGACAGATGCAGTAACAGACACTGTATCAATGGGAGTGTTGAAATGGGGCCATCAACATAGGTGCATACAGGAAGGAGCATCTAACTGTGTCGGCGGCCCTGGCAGTGGCTTTATAGAGCAAGTGGCACTTAAGATGAGCCTTAATGATCAGCAGTAACTTGGCAGGAGTCGAGAAAGGAAAGTGAGTTTCTCACAGGAGATACAGCAGGTGCAGAAGGTGGATGAGCTTGATGTCTCTGAGGATAAATGAATGGTTCAGTTTGACTAAGAGTGAGTGACAGGGAACAGCAGGCGATATGGTTAGAAAGATACTCTAGGACCAGATGGCAGAAAGGAACTTCTCTGCTCTGATAAGGAGTTTGGATTTTATTCTGTGGGCAATGAGGAACTCAGGCTGCCGAGAATGCGATAAAGCTAGTGTTTAAAAGATAACCAGCTTCCAGGTATGGCACAACACTTGCATTGAACAGTACTTCCTCTAAGAACAGCTAGAAAAGTAAGATAAATACATAGTTTGGAAAGCTTCACAGGACTGGTGAGGCAAACAGGAGTTAAGGGGACAGAATCCTGGAGGAGAAAGGGCCCTGCAGAGAATTGAGCTGCCTGTGCAGCCACTTCTTTCCTCGGGGCCTGTGTTGATTGTGGGTGTGGAGCAAGAGGTGAGAATTCAGGCAAGAGGGTTGAGGAAATGATTGCTGTTCAGAATGGAAAAGCCGGCAGAGCTTTCCACAGTCTAATGCTGGACCAAATGAGAGGCTTAGAGGCTAGATTTTTGTGAGAAGAGAGTTAGGCAACAGATCCCCATACTCTGTAGGATTTCCCTCAAGGCATTTGTTAAATTCTCACTGTGCAGAGATGGAGGCTGGAAGCCAAATAAAAGTATCTGAAAGAGGAGTTCCCGTCGTGGCGCAGCGGTTAACGAATCCGACTAGAAACCATGAGGTTGCGGGTTCGGTCCCTGCCCTTGCTCAGTGGGTTAAGGATCCGGCGTTGCCGTGAGCTGTGGTGTAGGTTGCAGACGCGGCTCGGATCCCGCGTTGCTGTGGCTGTGGCGTAGGCCGGTGGCTACAGCTCCGATTCGACCCCTAGCCTGGGAACCTCCATATGCCGCGGGAGTGGCCCCAAAAAATAGCAAAAAGACAAAAAAAAAGTATCTGAAAGAGAGCAAATGTTCTAGTAATCACTCAGGGCTGAGGAGAGAAGTTTTGGAGTTCAGGCCCCCACAGGCCCTCAGTTGGAACACCTGGAGCTTATGATCAGCGTGAAGTTGACCTTGAGGAAGATGGAGCCTGTAGTGATCCCCGTTCCTCTCTGGGACTGAATATTAATGGCCCACTTCATCTGCTAGCAAAGGAAGATAACACTTTCTAGAACCTGTAGACATTTTCATAAACAATGTCCAATAGTCAATAAAAAATAGGCATGGCATACCTTATGACTGGAAAACAAGAAGAAAAAAGGACAATAAAACCATCCCAAGGAAACCCAGAAATTAGAATTACTGGAAAAAGAGTTTCAAATAGCTGTGATTAATATATCAGTATACCAGGGAAAAATGGAGAATTTGACTAGAGTATTTGAATTCATTAAAAAAAAAAAAAGCAAGTAGAAATACTAGAAAAATACAATAATTGCAATTAAGAAGTAAATAAATAGGTTTAAAAGCAGATTAGCTACACAAGACCAAAATATTAGTGAAATAGAAGAAAGATCAATTCAAAATATGCAAACTGAAACCTAGTGAGTAAAAAGGGAGGAAAATACAGAAAAGAGGGTGCAGCGAATCCTTGAACAAGATGGAGTTGGGGCGTCAAACCCTGCACAGTTGAAAATTCATGCATAACTTTATAGTTGGTCTTCCAAACCCATGAGCCCTTGTTTGTGGATTCAACCAGCTGTGGATCACATAGCATTGCTGTATTTATTGAAAAAATTCACATATCAGTGGACTTGCACAGTACAAACCCCTGTTGTTCAAGGGTCAACTTTATTATGTATTCTTGAAATTCAAGTATCCAAGGTAGAAAAATACCGGATTGAGGCAGAAGCAATATTTTAATAAAAGTGACGGCAGATTATCCGAAACTAATGAACAACAACCAAGAAACCTCAGACTTATGCCTATAAACCAAAAGCAGGATGAATTTTTAAAAAAACACCTAAGCATATTATAATCAAGCTATTAAATCCAAAGATCAAATAAAGATCTTTAAAGCAGCTAGATAAAAAAAGCACTGTAGGCACAAGGGCAATGAAAGAGTGACAGGTGACTTCTCAGTGGAAATGATGGGACCTGGAAGACCCCTGGAATAAATTTTTAAAAGTGTTGAAAGAGAATAATTGTTGAGCAAGAATAGTACACCAAACAAAAATATTTTTCAAAATTAAGGCAAAATTGACAGAACACTGTAAACCAACTATAATAGAAAAAAATAAAAATAATTTAAAAAGAAAAAAAAAGCAAATTTAAGGCATTTTCAGACAAAAGTCAGAAGGTATTCATCACTAGAAGATGTGCACTAAAAGGGATTCTACAGGAAGAAGAAAAATAGTCCCATACAGAATCATGGAAACACAGGATCATAATTTAAGAAAATGAAAAAGGATAACACAAGGGCAAATCTAAATAAGTATTGCCCGTATGAAGCAATAATTTAGTGTCCTATATGGACTAAAATACATGCAGAATTAAAATAACAAATTAAGTGCAGAGGTTTATAAAACAAAAACCAGATGTTCAACAGAAAATAGGAAACCCAAAAAAATGTATTATTTGGAAAGAATAATGAAATTGATAGTGTCTTTAGCATGCCATTGTGAATAGAAAGCAAAGACACAAATTGCCAATACGAATGGGAAAAAATAGGATATCCTTAAAGTTCTACAGATATGAACATCTAATAAAATAATGAGTAACCAGATGCTATTTAAAATTTTGGTGGTAGTTTGAGGTTGGTAGATGCAAACAATTGCATTTGGAGTGGATAAGCATTGAGATCCTGCAGTATTACAGCACAGAAAACTATCCAGTCACTTGAGATGGAACATGATGGAGGATAAGGTGAGAAAAAGAATGTGTGTGTATGTATAACTGGGTCACTTTGCTGTACGGCAGAAATTGACAGAACGTTGTAAATCAATCATAAAAAATTTTTTAAAAATTCTGGTGCGGAGTTTTCATCATGGCTTAGCAGAAATGAATCTGACTAGCATTCATGAGGATGCAGGTTTGATCCCTGGCCTTGCTCAGTGGGTTAAGGAATCAGTGTTGCTGTGAGCTGTGGTGTAGGTCACAGATGTGGCTCGGATCACATGTTGCTGTGGCTGTGGTGTCGGCCGGTGGCTATAGCTCTGATTTGACCCCTAGTCTGAGAACCTTCATGTGCCGTGGGTGTGGCCCTAAAAAGACACACACACACAAAATTGGTTAAATTCAGGAGTTCCCTGATGGCCTAGTGGATTAAGGATCCAGCATTGTCACTGCTGTGGCTTGAGTTGCTGCCATGGTGCAGGTTTGATCCCTGGCCCAGGAGCTTCCACACGCCATGGGCCAAAAAAATTTTGATGAAATTCAGAAATCTGTAGGAAAACATAGCTTATCAAAATGAACACAAAGAGAAAACTCATATATGTGTGTGTGTATATGTGTGTATATATATATATATATATATATATATATATATATATTCCTAATCTGAATCTTTAACTAAAAACCTCCACACAGAAATCCCACTAGACTCAATGATGTCACTGGTGAATTCTAATAATCCTTTAATAAAGAAACCGTGGCAGTCTTCCACAACTGGTCTCAGAGAATAGAGAGGGACTGCTTTTCAACTCTTCTCTAAGGCCATTATAATCTTAATTCCAAAACATACACGAAAGGGAAATTATAGGCCAAACTCTAGAAAAAAAAAATCCTTAAAAAATTAGCAAATACAAAAGACTAATACAACATAAACTAGTAGGGTTGATTTCAGAACTGCCTAAAAATCAGTCAGTATAAATTGCCACATTAACAAAGAAAAGGTAAAAGAAATCTTCACTCAACAAGTTGTTGTACTTATAAAAACTCAAAAGACTCCATGAAAACCTATTAGAATTCGTAAGTAAATTTAACAAGTTCATGAAATGAGGTCAGCATATAACATTGTATTTTCAATATTGCAACAAAACTAATAGAAAAATAAAATTTAAAAGATAATAGTTTACAATAACCTCAAAAATAGATGAAGAACCTTGGAATTAATAAAAAATGTATACAACTTCTACATCAAACCCCACAAAACACTACTGAGAGAAATTAAAGTAACCCTGAACAGATGGAGGGTTATACCATGTTCATGGACTGGAAGACTCAATAGTGTCATGATTAGAGTTCTCCCCAAATTGATGAACAGATTCAGTTTAATCCCAGTCGAAATCCCATTAGGATTATATAGAAACAGCCAACCTGATTCTAAAACACATATGAAAACAAATGGGCCAATATAGCAAAAGTTTTCCTTAGGAACAAAGTCGTGGGTATTACTACGAGGTATTGACTTCAAGGGATTAGCAGTTAAGGCAGGGTGGTGCTGGTACAGGGTAGACAGATGGACCACTAGAATAGAATGGAAATGTGGGGACAGTCTGCCTTAGGTTATTGTAAGGACGATGCTGCGGCTTAACCAGCTGTGGATGGTCTTTTCACAAATGCTGCCGTGCCGACTCGATATCCACAAGTAAAAGAAATATGTCTGCAACCCTTCTGCATGTCCTACAGCAAAATCTGTTTGGGAAAGACTGTAGGACTCAATGTAAATGATTTAAATAACAAAGATCCCCCCCCCCCCCGCCATATTTTAACGGGATCTAATTGACATAGTCACTGAGTTTTCAGGTGTAAAACAATGTGAAATGATTTCCACAATAAGCTTAGCTAACAACCATCATCTCATGCGGATGCAATAAAAAGAAATGGAAAAGAAAAAAAATTTCTTCTTGTATGGAGAACTCACAAAGCTTATTTTCCCAAAGATCCTCACAGGTGGCATCCTGCAGGGTGAGCTGCAGTCGCCTTTTGTGCGTCGCATCCCTGGAACTTACCTGTCTTAGTCGGGAGTTTGTACCTTTGGACCACCTTCCTCAGCCCCCTCCCTCTCCCCCCAGCCCCCCACTTTCCACGAACCTGATCACTTTTTCTATGAGTTTGGTTTTGTTTGTTTTTTAAGATTCCACATCAAAGTGAGATCTAACATATCTGTCTTTGTGTCTCACTTAATTGCACTTAGCATAAGGCTCTCCAGGCTCATCCGTGTGGTCACAGATGGCAGGGTTTCCCAGTTTCGTTTTTTTTTAATGGCTGAATAATTTCCCATGGCATGTGTACACCACAGCTGCTTTATCTGTTCATCCGTTGATGGACGCAGAGTTGTCACCATGTCTTGGCTGTTGTGAACAGTGCTGCAGTGCTCTTTTCGAGTTAGTGTTTTTGTTTCCTAGGAATGCACAGGAGATTATCTTCATGACCTTGAATTTGGTGTAGACGTCATAAAAAGCACTAACCATAGAGGAAAAATGACAGATTGATAAATTGGGCCATGTTAAAATGAAGAGCTGCAATTCCTTAAAAAATACAATCGTAAGAGTGAAAGGCCAGCCACAGACCTGAGGTAGGTATTTGCAGAGTGTGTACCTGGCAAAGAACTTGTAACCTAGTAGAGATATAAACACACAAAATCAGTAAGGGAAAGACAGGCAATCTAAAAAAAAAAAAGGTCCAACTGGAAGCTGAGGGAGTGGCTGGCTTTGGAGTCTGTTGAAAAAAAAATTTTTAGGCTCAAGATGGAGTTGCTTCTACCTGGGAGTCAACCATCCAAAATATTGATGTCCCTTTTAATGCTGTGCTTGACTGGAAACCAGAATGCCCCGTTAGCCAGTCTCCAGATGACAGGCCTCCTCTGGGCCTTCTCACCCCAAACAAGGGCATGTGCGGGCCCGGCCCGTGGGCTGTTTTCTGTTTGTCTCTTCTTGGATCCTTGCTCTATATCTCATAAGGGTCCTGCCTTCTGCCCCATTTTGTGGTTTTTCCGCACTCACCTGTGAGGCTTCGGGAATCCTGGAAGGGAGGCACCAGGTGGATGTTTCCGGGGCCTTATTAGCTTCGTGAGGTGAGCTGTGGTCCTTTCTGGGTCTGTCCGTGTCTCCCATGTAGGACCTCCCGTCAGAGCCTTGACGACAGAGCTGTGTTTCCACCTGTGTCCCATCCAAGGAGAACCGACTCGCACTGAACGTGTGCAAATAACTCTAGATGTGAAAAGAAGCATCTCACTAAGAGTTTCCAAATTCTGGAGAAATCAGGTAGGGAGAGAAACAAAGTTTTAATTCTGCTTGCAAAGGTGTATTTTACCAAATTGCTATAAGTTAAGAGGAATGATTTCCTTCTAGCAGGAAAATAAAAGATTAAAGAACCAGCAATATTTCAGCACAAGAAAGTCAAAAATTATAATCATCGATCAGTTCATTTAGTCCCATGTCATTAATTCTTGTTCTGCTTAAACCCAGTTTTTCCATTCGTTTTGGAAATTCTTACCCAGTTCAGTTTGATGATCTTAGAGATACTAGAAACCTGTGTGGAGCTCCTGCTGTGTCGAAGACCTGATCCTGCTCCGTCAAAGATCTGATTCCCGCATGTGTCAGAGATCTGATGAGAGCTCATTGCAATGTAATCGATAAAGAAATTAGGTTTTCCTGTGACAAATTTTAAGATAGTAACTAGAATTATGACAGAATGTTATATGAGGACTTCAGAAGTTTAGGAATTTTATACATTTTTAGAAGATTTGTATTAATAAAGTTCACCCATACAATATAACAATGTTTGTCATATTTAACAATGCTTCCTGTGTAATTAATACGCCAAAGAAGCCTAGGTAGTTTAACTCTCCCCCCCTCTCTTTTTTTTAATAAGGAGGGAAAACAAATATTTTAAGATGTTCTGGGGCCTTCTGGAAAAATCCCAAATTAGTTCTGGACCAAAACTTCATTTAGCATTTGAATTTGGGAAAGTTTGTAAAAAATGTAAAAAGGTTTGGACACTTGACTAAATAAGATCACAGATTATTATGAAATAGTATCTAATTATCCATTTAACCAAAGTGACAGTAAAAGATTGCCGGGCAAATGCAGAAGGTCACGTAATTGTGAGCAAAATCAAATGAAGACCTGATAAAGCACAGAATAGTTTTGATAAGACACAAAATCTTTGTTTTCTAGGCAGATCATCTAAAAGGAAAAGAAAAACATTTAATAATATCTTATCAGGAGAAGATCCATTATCTAAGAAAACTTTGTCGTTTTAACAGAAAGGGAAACTATTTTTAATTTTGTACCAACTTATTTTTGATAGTAACATAATTTTTTTTTTTTTTGCATTTAGGGCTGCACCTGCGGCATATGGAAATTCCCTGGCTAGGGGTTGAATCAGAGCCACGGCTGCTGGCCACAGACACAGCCCAGCAATATGGGGCTGAGCCGTATCTGTGACCTACACCATAGCTCCCGGCAACGCTGGATCCCCAACCCACTGAGCGAGGCCAGGGATCCAACCCTCATCCTCATGGATACCAATCAGGCTTGTTACCACTGAGACACAACAGGAACTTCCAATAGTAATACAGTTTTTTAACTTAAATACACTCATTCCAGTCTTAGCTTGACATAAAATTCCTTTCCCAAGATTAAAGAAATTAAACCTTCTGTAATTTTCTATTTCAGTTTGTTTTTCATTTTCTTCTTTCCTGTTCTTAAATAACTAGCTTTATTTTAGGACAAAATCACTTTTATTTCCCTCAATAGAAATGCATCTCCATTCCTCATCCCTTTTCTTACAAAAAAACACATATCCTATTTTTCTTGCTTACAGAGATATTTCCCTTATTATTTCTAGTAGTTTTAATTATATATGTTAATTAGAATTTTTTACCATTAGAAATCTTAATTTCTAGTGAACAACTAAGGAGTAAGCGATTGTGTATTGTCTGTTATAACAACATTCTTTAGATTGGCAAATTTATAAATATATTCATAATCTCTAGAAAGACACTTTTTTCATACTGCAGGCTTTCAATGTAGTACAAGACATGTTTTTTAATAGACGCATATATCTTTATTTTCCCTATAATAAGACAAGAGTAGGTAAACTTAGTAATTAATATCTTATTTGGAAATGATCAGTATTCCTCATTTAACCTAACTTTCCAAAAACGCTAATGTTTCAAGTTACCAAAGAGATTTGGAAAACTTTTTTTTTTTTTTTTTTAATTTTTGTCTTTTTCCAGGGCCACACTTGTGGCATATGGAGGTTCCCAGACTAGGTGTCTAATTGGAGTTGTAGCTGCCGGCCTACACCACAGCCACAGCAACGCAGGTTCCAGGCCGAATCTGCGACCTACATCGCAGCTCACAGCAGCACTGGATCCTTAACCCACTGAGCGAGGCCAGGGATGGAACCTGCAACCTCATGGTTCCTAGTCGGATTCGTTAACCACTGGGCCACGACGGAAACTCCTAGCAAACTATTTTTAAGTACACAGAACATAAAGCATGATTATTGTTAAAAACTTCACCTAAAAGCTCTTCTCCCACTTACATATGTCTAAATCACTTGCTCCCAATGTTGATATTTTACCCTGAAAACTTTGTGAGATATTATTAGACAAAGTCAGCCATTATCCCAAGTTGTTTTTCCTGCTGACACGTTTTTGCAACAGAAATAACATGAACTTATTTGACTAGTAGACCCAAGTAGAATGTAAGTTTTTTCTGCATTGTATTTAATGCTGATTCTTCTAAAGACATGTTTAACTAAATCAACAAACTTAAAGTAGCTTTTATTTACCAAAGATTATCCCAGATCATGTGAACTCGAAAAACATTTGGGTTAGGTTTTTATATTTCTGGAAGTGTTTGTGGGTTTTTGAGACAAGGGTAGGGGCTCTGTTAGCTCCTGAACATGGCCTGGGCTCCAGCTGCTCCATTTCCTCGTTATGTGTAGGAGGGCCTGGGGGTTTGCAGAGGAGTTGGGGCAGTCTTTAAGAAGAGGTATTTATGGTGGAATTCTGTTTGTTTAACTTTTGTTTTTTCATCCTGTTAAGGGAGTCCCTAAGGCTAGTCATTATACTTTGTATCCACTTTTTTTTAACAATAGCATATTACACCATATATGTAAATATAAATGTGTTTTATATATATATATATATATAATTTTATGCCCAAATCCACGACACATGGAAGTGCTTGGGCCAGGGATCAAATCCAAGCTAAAGTTGGGACCTCTGCTGCAGCTGCGGCAATGCCAAATCCTTTAACCCACTGCTGTTCAATAAAGGGATTGAACTTGCACCTCCACAGTGGCCCAAACCACTGCAGTGGGATTCTTAATCCACTTCACCCCAGCAGGAGCTCCCTGTATCCACTTTTTAATTTGGCCTTTCCTTAGGTATTAATAGGACAATTGCTTAGAATGAGAGTTCTCTATGGAGTGGAATTCCTGTTGTGGCTCGGCGAAACAAATCTGACTACTATCCATGAGGATGTGGGTTTGATTCCTGGCCTTGCTCAGTGGGATAAGGATCTAGCGTTGCCTTGATCTGTGGTGTAGGTCGCAGACACGGCTTGGATCTTGACATTGCTGTAGCTGTTGCTCACGTAGGCCCCCAGCCTGGGAACTTCCATGTGCCACAGGCACGGTGCCCCCCCCCCCGCAAAAAAGAGAGAATGAGAGTTCTCTAAAACTTACTTTCTAAGATAGAAGTTTTTCCAATTCAGAAGACCTGTCATCAGGCCATTGACAAGCTGTATTTATTAATCTCGTAGTGACGCAAACCAGTAAGCCTTTTTATGGTTTAACCAAGAGGCATCTCACAAGAGGGTAGAAAAGAGAAAACCCTCCCAAGAACTGGAAGGTCCCCTCCCAGAGTTTGCCTCACAAGGCAGAGACCTCCGTTGTCATGGCAGTGAGAATGGAGTAGTGAAAACAGTGCCTCTGGCCTCTCACGGGAACACGCGATGCCTCCAATCGTAGACCCTCCAGCCTGTGACGCCAGGCAGGGGCTGCAGACGGGACTTTTCCAGTACCAGTGAAGCGGTGGAGGTGACAGAGGTCCTTTACGGACTGTGACCCCAGTGACAGACTTTGGAGAGCTGGCCTGTCTGGACAAAGAGCAAGGATTGCGACGTTCTGTCTTGGAGTCCCAGCCTGTTTGAACAGCCACCAGGTGCAGCTGGAAGGCAGAGGCCGGGCTTCGTATTCTCACTGGTCACAAAGCCAAGCTCTGGGGACACAGGCCATCATGGAAGGAAAACCGCATCTGGGTTTACGTTGCAGACCCACAGTGAAGTTTGTCCCAACAGACGCCAGTCTGGTGAGAAGCATGACTGCTTGCGTGTGAGGCTGGCTTGAAAGACAGTGTAGAGGACTTATGCCCATGTCCTACTTTATGGTTTTCCTTCTTAGGACACAGCACGAGGGACAAAAAATGAAAGGAGACAACTGCCGTCTCCACGAGGAACAGAATCAATAGAAAACAAGATACTCAGAGTTCCTGTCGAGGCTCAGTGGACATGAATCTGACTCGTATCCATGAAGATGCAGGTTCAGTCCCTGGCCTCGCTCAGTGGGTTAAGGATCCGGTGTTGCTGTGAGCTGTGCTGTGGGTCGCACCCGTGGCTCGGATCCAGCATTACTGTGGCTGTGGTGTGGGCTGGCAGCTGCAGCTCTGATTCGACCTCTAGCCTGGGAACCTCCCTATGCCATAGCTGCGGCCCTTAAAAAAAAAAAAAAAAAAAAAAAAGGAAACGAGAGAGAGAGAGAGAGAGAGAGAGAGAGAGAGAGAGAGAGAGAGAGAGAGAGAGAGAGAGAGAGAGAGAGAGAGAGAGAGAGAGAGAAGGAAACGAGAGCAAAGGAAACGAAACGCTCCCAACAGATCTTCTTTGCCAGAGTCACCACCCAAGGAGCGGTTCACGCAGGTGTTTTCTCCTGCTGAACTAAATTCAGAAAAAGAAAAGGACTCTCACCACTCTCGCTTTCAGCACACCCCACGTGCAGAGACTCTGGAGACCAGTGCAGTAGGAATTTTTATCTTCTGCCCTGCTTCTCAGAAGTCCCAGGATCCAGATCCGCTAGCTTTGGAGAGGGCAGCATCCAGCCAGTGAAGTCTCCTGGCTGACTTGCCAGAACCAAAGGAGAGGACAACCATTCCTTCCTTCTCTTGTAGGTTCTCTGGCTGGCCAGACAGTTAAATTGACGTAAGATAGATCAACAGGAGAAATAAAATGTAATTCCTACATGTGGGAGCTGAGAGAAACATGAGGCTCAAAGAAGTGGCCAGAGCAGGCAGCGTCTGCCCCTTGCAGATGGAGAAGTTTGGGCTCGAGTTAGAAAGTGGGGTAGTGGAGAGGAATCGGACTAGGAACCTGAGGTTGGGGGTTGGATCCCTGGAGTCGCTCCGTGGATTAAGGATCCCTTGTTGCCGTGAGCTGAGGTGTAGGTCGCAGACCAGGCTTGCATCTGCGTTGCCATGGCTGTGGTGTAGGTCGGCAGCTACAGCTCTGATTAGACACCTAGCCTGGGAACCTCCACGTGCTGCGGGTTCGGCCCTAGAAAAAAAGACAAAAGACAAAATACAAAAAGAAAAAACAGAAAGTGGAGTAGGAGTCTGGTCTCACGGCAGCCTTGGCTCTCTGCGCTCTCTCTGAGATAAGGAGGTCACTCTACCTCCTGGGCCTTTGACAAGGCAGGTTTAGTTCATACTTTCAGGGGGACAAGGTGTGCACTGGGTGTTTCTAAAGTAACTTTAATTAAAAAGAACCAATATACCAAAGTGGTATATTTCAGGGTGGCCTGCCCTGAGTCTCATCGGGCCCAGATGTTTTGACTTGAAAATGATCTTTGTACAAACTGGGGGGGTCCAGTGGATCCCCCCCATAGTCGAGTTTGACTTAGTCACACCGCGAACCTTACAAGTTCAGGTTTTTAGGGAAACAAAATGATTTTATTCTCAAATGTACAGTAGGATATCTTTTCCACAAATAGGTGCAACACTTTGTAAGCGTATGTTTTATTCCTCTCCTGAAGCTCAGATAAAAACGTCTAGCAGCTGGACATCGCGCCTTGGCCGGGAGGCAGGGAGCGTCTCGTTTCTGGCTTTATGATTCCTCGCAGCCTCCCTGTCACCAGGGCGCTGATGGCGGAGAATCACAACTGGCCGGGGGACCAGCGTGTCCTCGTGATCTGGTCACCTCCCGTTTAGAAAGTGCGTCCTCACTCCCAGTGCGTGGAGCCGAGTTCCCCACCCTGAGTGCTAATCCTGATATTTGTGAGACAGGATATTGGCCCGGGGCATTTAAAAAATGTTGCTTTCAATTTTACCACTTTCAAAAATTTATTGAGTGCCATTGAAACAGAGACCTTTGGAAAGGTCTTATTACGAAAAAGGCCTCAGGGTTGAATAAGCCTTTTCCAGGCACAAGAAAATTAAAGATGATGAGAGGCCAGGAAAAAGCGCACACGAGGAAACATACAAACATCAAGCCGTTTTATTTGTCTCAAGATGGAACCATTGAAACGTCTTACATCTGTATAAAAATACCACGTATCTTTGGGCTTTGAAAATTCATTTTAATATTCCCGTTCCCTCTTTAGTGAGGTAAGGGCTCTTTAGGAATTCTTCTACCAATTTTAGATGGGGTTTGAAGTTTTATGGCACAAGGCTTGCCATTTTCCATACAGAAGTCACTTTATTTGAATACCAGGGTGTGTTTCTGTTCGAGCACTGGCAAAGAGGATTGGAAAGAAAAGGTGCAAAATCTTACTTTATTGCTACCAGAAAATACTAGCCATAAGGTGGGAATGTGAGAAACCTCCCACTTTGCAGGAGGAGCCCCATGTACCAGGCCTCTGGGCTCCGCTGAGGTAGGTGGCGAGTTCTGAGAACTCGGGGCCGGGGTGGAGAATCCTCTAGCTGGTTACTCTCGACACGGGAGGCACCCCGGCCTCTGTCCTTGGCTTGCGCTGTGCCTAGACCGTGGCTGTCACAGCCAGAGGTCGAGGAGCAAGTGTGCGAGATGAGGAAGTGGTGTCTTGGGGACAGCGGAGCAGCCAGGTGGGAGGGCTCTGGTTGCTGGGGGTCATGGAGCTGCCAGCCCAGCCCAGGATGCTGGAGGGGAGGCCAGGTGTTCAGCCGGGTGGCTCTTACCTTGAGGAAGACCTCGAGGGGTCGGAACAGCACCTGCCCCCCCAAATACGCCACTTAGGCGGAAGGATTACTTGAACTGAAGACTACTGAGAGGAGTTCCCATTGTGTGCAATGAAAATGAATCTGACTAGTATCTGTGAGGATGTGGGTTCGATCCCTGGCCTCGCTCGGGGGGGCTAAGGATCCAGCGTTGCCGTGAGCCGTGGTGTAGGTTGCAGACGCGGCTCAGACCCTGCGTAGCTGTGGCTGTGCTGTAGGCCGACAGCTGTGGCTCCGATTCGACCGCTAGCCTGGGAGCCTCCATATGCCGTGGATGTGGCCCTAAAAAGAAAAAAAGAAAAGAAAATGACTGAGAAAGAGCAGACCCCAGGAAGCCCCATGTCTGCCTAAGAGCGGGCCGCACGTTTCCCTCATGAAGGTGGCCCTCGCAGTGGGAAGGGACCTCACAAGTTGAGTCTTGGCAAACACGCTTTCCCGAGGAACTCTTATCGTCCCGTGTTCACCTCCCCAGATACTCTGCCCCGAAGCGCAGACCCTTTTCCTTTGTCTCATCTCTGCGCAACACGTTACAAGCCTCGGGGTCTGATCACCTCTCTGGGATTTTCACTTGACTCCCCTGAGGACCCCCATCTATGTAAAGAACAGACATTTTCCTCTTATTCACATGCCTCTGATAAGTTGGATTCACAGACCGCTGGATTGAAGAGGGCGCGGGGAGAAAGCTGTTTTCCCACCCCTGTGACATCAGGGCATTGACTTGCTTTGGAAGAGTGGGCCAGCTGGTCTTCCTCATCTGGGCAGAGGTGGGCGGACAGGGCCCTGAACTCCTGCATGCCCGCCGCTCGTTCAGCAGTTACCACCCGGGACGAACCTCCTTTCATTTGTACCCGCGCTTATTCCTCCGCCTCCGTCCTTTTTGGGGAAAATCCAAGAAGCTCTTTCGTTGCACCTCTAGATCCGCACTCTTCCTCTTCTGGGCCCGCTGCTTCCACCGTGGGGGCCCCACCCTCACGATGTCATCAAACCTGATCAAAGCTCCACCCCAAATGCCATCACAGTGGGGGTCAGCTTTCCAACATGTGACTTTGGTGGAGGGGGCCCCGAGTGTTCTGTCCACAGCAGCGGAGATGTCCCTTGCTCTTTTTCAGTGCTGCTCAGTACTCCATCATGCTCTAGTTACTGGTGTTGCACACAGTCTGGCCGAGAATCGCTTTGTGTGTGTGTCTTTTTCTTTCCTTGCCTGTACATCACGGGATCGAGCGTTGGACTGCGATGGCCAGGTCAGAGGACACGTGGAGGACACACAGCTGTGACGTTGCCAGAGGATGCCAAACCTCCAGAAAGATCGTACAGCTCTGGGCTCCCTGGCCGCTCAGCAGGTTGAGGATCTGGCGTCATCACTGCTGTAGCTTGGGGTCACTGCTCTGGTGGGGGTTTGATCCCTGGCCCCGGAACTTCCACACACTGTGGGTGTCACCAAGAGGAAAAAAAAAAAAGATGGTACAGTTTTGCACTCCCATGAGCACGTGTGAGAACACCTGCTTCCCTGCAGCCTTTGCATCAGTTTGTCGACAGCCAGCCCTTTGGATATTTGCCAAGATGACAACTTATTCTTACACCCGCAGCACAGTTTCCGTGTGCAGAACAGTCTGTTAACGTGCTGTGCACCTTGCTGTACAGCAGATCTCAGAGCTTTTCCGTCTTTCATGACGGAAGGTCTAGACCACTGGACAGCGGCTGTCCACCTGACTCTACCCTGAGCCCGAGGCAACCACCAGTCTGCTTCCTGCTTTTGCAAGTTTGGCAGCTTGAGATACTCCATTTAACTGACGTCAGGTGGGGTTTGCCCTTCGGTCCCTGGTTTTCCCTCGCAGACCATCCTCGTGGTTCGTCACGGGGTAGCCTGTTCCCTTCTCTCCCCCGGCTGAATGCTGTTCTGGCGTGTGTTCAGAATACATTTCTTTTTAAATTTTTTTTTTAAATCACAGTTGATTTATAATGTGCCGATTTCTGCTGTACAGCGAAGCGACTCAGTTGTACGTGTATAGATGTACATGCTGTTTTATATCATCTTCCATCATGGTCTATCCCAGGAGGGCCCGGCACGCACATGAGGCTGTGTGAGGCCCACACCCAGGAGGTACGTGGACAGGTGGGCAGGTCCCCTGTGCTCCCTGGGGCCTGGGACTGCACTCCACCACCTCCCTGTGGCAGCACCAGCCACCAGGTGGGATGGGCCGAGGGGCTTGAAGCAGCTGCAGAAGGATGGGAAGACCTGGGGAGGAAGGCGGCTTTGCAGCCCAGGGGGTGGGGGCCATCAGCATGGCCAACGCCAGCGTCAGGTCAGAGGTGACGTGTGGCAGGATGCAAGGGCTGGGAGAGCAGGAGCTGACAGGCCCAGGGAGATGCCACGGGCTCGCTCAGGAAGCCCAGCCTCCAGTTCTGGCTCCAAGGTGGGGCCGTTTTCACTGTAAATATTCTGAGACCAGATGGGACATCGATTCCATGTGGTGCATTTTGGGAACAAATAAAGTTTATTTGAGATGACTCTGTTGCAGACACCAAATGAATAAGCCAGGCAGATAGAAGCATCCCTGTCAGACCCATTCAGAGCCTCCTGGCCCTGTCCTCAGAAGCAGAGGACATTGAACTAAGGAGGCCTCGTGGCAGGGACTGTGGTGGCTGCAGAGACGGTGGGCTCTGCACTCCCACGCCCCACGTGCCGCGCAGCCAGGCTCCTTCCAGACTTGCAGCTCTTCCCGAAACTCCCCCACAGGTTTCCTGTTTCACAACTTAGCTCTGACCCGGCGCTGGAAAATGGATCAGGCTTTGCAACCTTTTGTAAGTTGTATGGCAGTTGTGCAGAGTGAATAGAATGAAGTAAATGCATGGAAAAAGAGGGGAAAAAAGGTTCACACCCCATATTGTCTCGGGCCTCCGGCCCTGGAAGATTGGCTGAACTGGTCCCTCAGGCTGCCAGCAAGTCCTCCCTGGTTCCCAGCAGCCTCAGGGCAGCACAGAGGTCCTGGTTCAAAGGGGCCACACTTTCCGTTTCCTGCTGTGCTCTTGTTCCAGGGCTGCCCCTGGGGGAGGCTGCAGGCTTGACATCCCCCACCGCCGCCGCCCCCTGGTCCTTGGAGGAGATGACTCTGGTATCTCAGTGCAGCATCTGAGGGGGCCTGATATGGCGGCAGCTGAGACAGGAACTCATGCCCCCGAGCATTGTTTTAGTCTTGAGAAGAGGCTTAGCAATGCAGCAAAGGGACGACTGCACAAAACAGGGGGCCAGAGGCTTTCACTCGGCATCTCCGCCTCTGCAGCAGCAGTGCTCAGAACGCGCCCCGAGAAGAAACACTGGCATCACTGGGACGTGGGCGCCACATGATCTGGGCTCGGCAAGTCCTCCAGGTGATTCTGAGCCTAAAGCTTCAGTCGCTCCAGTCTTTCTTGTACTGTCTCTTGGCCTGCAGGAGTCTGCGATAACCCCTTCCTGTGATACTCGGGTATTCGGACGTAGGCGTTTCCCCACTATTCTCTCTTTTAGGAAAGAGGTCAGGGAACTTTGGCCTTTAGACAGGGGTCTCTGAGCCCAAATCCAGCTTGTGACTGGTTCTTCCACACCCCTAGGAATAAGGAAGGTTTTACATTTCTAAAACGTTAAAACAAACAAGAGGAACAGGCGACGGGTACCGGGTGGTCCTCGAAGCCTGAAATGCTCTCTGGGCCTTTGGAGAGGGAATCTGCCGACTGCTTCTTTTAGATCATGTCCCAAGAAGCTTGTTCGAGCCGAACAGCCACAGTGCTTCTGTAAATGTGCTGTGATATCCAAATGCATTGCAGCAGTAAACTCGTTCCTCAACCACAGCGCTTTCTTGTATGGAAGTGTGCTTTTCTCTTGGTGAGGTTTGTGGCTGCCTAGCCTCTGGCTGGAGCGGAGCACTGCCTGGCTTTTCACTTTCAGCTGACAAATGTTTTTTGAGAGAACGCAATGATTAATAACCTTGAATTTTGCTTCGGTCCTTAAATACACGTTAGAGAAGTCTGACCTATAACGGGTGCCACGCGAGTGATGGCAAAGCCGGGGTAAGGGGCCTGGGGACAGGAAGCTTCTGTTGCACGGGTGCACCTTCATTGTGTATCCTATGTCCTGAGCAGAGACATTTTGGTTGTTTTCAGACTTTGCTTTTTCTCTCTAAACAATGTTGCCACGTGTCATCTTGTGCACAGCCCGTTTCATCCACATAGGACGAATTCCCAGGAGCGAAATTGCTGGGTTGAGGGCTCTGACTGACACACCAGTGGACAATGGCCAGACCCCTGTCCGTATAAAAATAGAGCCCTGACCCTGAACCTGCAGCAAGCAGCCCAGGAAACCAGTTGATCATCTGCAGGGGCAGTGTCTTGAATCCTCTCCCTCCTGGAAAAACTCCTGCTTCTTTCATGTGCTGTGTTCTCACCCTAACTCTTATGCCCGTCTTTCTAAATGGCGTAACTTCACCACGGTGATTTGGGCCTTCAGTGGCCACTCTGGGGAACATTTGATTTGAGCACAATTATTTATTTGAGAAGAAGAAAGGAAACTATATTTCTCAGGCTCAATGGGCATCATTCTTTGATTGGTCTCCAGACAAAATTCTGAGTCAAAAGTCTTCACTGAAAGCTTCTTTGACCAAAGCTGCTGAGCCATTCAGTAAACTTAAAGAGAACTAAACTCCTTTCAGTACTAGCTGTTCTTCTGTCTTATCCTTTGATCCTCCTCCTCCTGTGCCTCTGCCAACTGGCCTCTCACCCTCCCCTTGTCCAGATGCCCTGATTTTTCCAAACAACTCTCCTCATGCCCCAAGTGCAGGTGATTCTAGACAGCCCTCCCCCCTTGAGTCTGGTATTCAGACAACTGTAGAGTTTAAATTTGGGCCTGAGCTGAGTTAAGAACTATAAGGAAAATTTCTGTCAACTCAAACAAGACCAGCAAACATTTACCAAAGTACTTAGAATTCTGTTGGAGGGATATGGCCTAGGATTAACTGCCTCTATCAACTTGTGCACATGTGGGTCAGAACCTCAGATGCCAAATGCTGAATTAGAAAGGTGATTGGACTGACCTGGAAAAGGACCTGTAGGATCCTTCTTTTCTCTATAAACTCAAAGGTCAAGAAAATGACAAAAATATATAGTTTCCTAAAAGTCATATCTAAAATTTTTTGGTAAAAATTGATTGGGCCATAATTCAATCATACAAACAAAAAGAAGATGAAACTAAAAATACATGGAGTTTTAAAAGATGCTTCTGGAGTTTGTAGCTCAGTGGGTTAGGGACCTGGCATTTTCACTGCTGCAGTTTGGGTTGCTGTTGAGGCCCAGGTGTGATCTCTGGCCTGGGAACTTCCACATGCCTCAGATGTGGCCAAAAAGAAAAGAAAAATGCTGGTGAACAACCATCGGTCAAAGAAGATATCAAAAGAGAAAAACATACGATGAGACAAACGAAAACATATCAAAGCTTAGAGAATGTAGCAAAAACTGTTCTAAGAGGGAAGTTCATAGTGATAAATGCCTACACCAGAAAACAAGAAAGGAGTCCCGTTGTGGCCCAACTAGTATCTATGAGGATGCAGGTGTGATCCTTGACCTTGTCCAGTGGGTTAAGAATTCGACCTTGCTGTGAGCTGTGGTATAGGTTGCAGATATGGCTCGGGTCTGACGTTGCTGTGGCTGGGGTGTAGGCTGGTGACTACAGCTCCTATTAGACCTCTAGTCTGGGAACTTCCACATGCTGTGGGTGCAGCCCTAAAAAGACAAAAGGAAAAGAAAAATCTCAAATAAGCAATATAATTTTATACCTCAAGAAATTGGAAAAGAAAAACAAATGAAGCCCAAAGTTAGCTGAAGGAAGGAAATAATAAAGATCAGAGTGGAACTAAATGAAACAGAGACTAAAAAGACAATACAAAAGATAAATGAAACTAAGCTGGTTCTTTGAAAAGATAAACACAACTGACAAAACTTTGGATAGACTTACCAAGAAAAAAAGAGGATTCAAATAAGTAAAATCAGAATGAAAGAAGCAATGTTACAGCTTATACAACAGAAATACAAAGGATCACGAGAGACTACTATGAACAATAATATGCCAAGAAATAAAACAAAGTAGAAGAAATGCATAAGTTCCTAGAAACATATACCCTACAAAGTCTTAATTGTGAAAAAATAGAAAATATGAACAGACTGATTGTTAGTAAGGAGATTGAATCAGTAATCAAAAACCTCCCAACAAGCAAAGTCCAGACCAGAAAGCTTCACTGGTAAATTCTACCAAACATTCAATGAAGAATTAATACCAGTCTTTCTCAAACTCTTCTAAAAACATAGAAGAGAGGAGAATGCTTCCAAATTCATGTTATGAAGCCAGCAGTACCCCGACACCAAAGCTGGACAGGGATTCCACAAGAAAATTGTAGGCCAGTCTCCCTAATGAACACAGATGCAGCACATCAAATTCAACAATACGTTAAAAGGATCATTCACCGTGATCAAGTGGGATTTATTCCGGGAATGCAAGAGTGGTTCTACATCTGCAGATCAATCAGTGTGATACACTGTGTTATCAAAATGAAGGATAAAAGTCATGGTCATCTCAATAATGCATGAAAAGCATTTGACAAAATTCAACATGCATTTATGACTAAAAAAACCCTCACAATGTGGGTATGGGGGAAATGCATCTCAACACCATAAAGGCCATGTATGACAAGTCTACAGGTAACACCATATTCAGTGGTAAAATCTGGAAGATTTTCCACTAAGATCAGAAACAAGACAAGAATGCCTACTCTCACTGCTTTTGTTCAACATAGTATTCAAAGTCCTATGCACAGAAATTATGTAAGAAAAAGAAATAGTCATCCAAATTGGAAAAGAAAAATAAAATTATTGCCATTTGCAGATAATGTTATACATGAAAACCCTAAAGACTTCACCAAAAAATTGTTAGAATAGACAAATTCAGTAGAGTTGTAGGCTATGAAATAAATACACAGAAAACCATTGCATTTCTATACACTAGTAACAAACTATCAAAAAAAAAGAAATTGTGAAAATAATATTATTTACAATTGCATCAAAAAAGAATAAAAATCCTACAAATAAATTTTGCCAAGGAGGTGAAAGACCTATGCAATGAAAACTATAAAACACCAATGGAAAACCTGAGGAAGATGTAGATAAATGGAAAGACACCTATGCTCTTGAGTTGGGAGACTTACTATTTTTAAAATACCCATACTGCTCAAAGCAGTTTACAGATTCAGTGTAGTTCCTATCAAAATTCCAGTGGCATTTTGCACAGAACTACAACAATCTTAAAATGTGTGTGGAGCCACTAAAGACCCTGAATGGCCAAGGTAATCCTGAGAAAGAAGAATAGAGCTAAGGTTCTCATGCTCCCTGGTTTCAAACTATATTACAAAGCTACAGTAATTCAAATAGTATGGTATTGGAAAGAAAACCACGACAAACACTAGATCAATGGAACAGAATAAACAGTCTGGAAATACACCCATGTGTGTATGGTTAGTTAATTTATGAGAGAGGAACCAAGAATATACAGTTGGGAAAGGACAGTCTTGTCAATAAGTGGAGTTGGGAAAACTGACAGCCAGATGCAAAGGGATTAAACTGGCACACACTCTCACATCAAACACAGAAGTTAACTTAAAACAGAGTAAAGACATGAATTTAGGACCTGAAATGAAACTCCTAGAAGGAAGCATAGACAATAAGATCCTTGCTATTAATCTTAGCAATGATTTTTTTAAAATCTAATATCAAAAGCAGAGGCAACAAAAGGAAAAATAAGGAGTTCTCGTGGTGGCACAGTGGTAATGAATCCGACTAGTATCCATGAGGACGTGGGTTTGATCCCTGGCCTCGCTCAGTGGGTTAAGGATCTGGTGTTGCCATGAGCTGTGGTGTAGGTCGAAGATGTGGCTCAGATCCCACGTTGCTGTGGCTGTGGTGTAGGCCGGCAGCTGTAGCTCCGATTCTACCCCTAGCCTGGGAACCTCCGTATGTCATGGGTGAGGCCCTAAAAAGACACAAAAACAAAAACAAAAAATAACTAAGGGGGACTACATCAATCTAAAAAGCTCCTGCGTAGCAAAGGAAATTATCAACAATATGACAAGGGAGCCTAGAGAATGGGAGAAAATATTGGCAAATCATATATCTGATAAGGCATTAATATTCCAAAATATATAAAGAATTCATACAAACAGCAAAAGATAAAACCCAACAACAACAAAACCCAAACCATCCTGTAGGAATGACATTTTGCAGAGCAGACATGCGGGTGGCAGAGAGGCGCACGGCAAGGTGCTCAACGTCAGGAGCATCAGGGACGCAGCGCGAACCCCAGGGAGACAGAAGCCAGCCCTGGTTACGTCAGAGCGGCCAAAATGGCCATCGTCAAAAACGCGGGGGTACCTCGTGCCGGCGAGACTGCGGAGGGAAGGGAACGCAGCTGGGTGCAGCGACTGTGGCGCACGTTTTGGAGTCCCCGAGAACATTAAAAACAGAACTACTGTGTGATCCAGGAATTCTACTCCTGCGTATATGTCTGAAGAAAATGAAAATAGTAACTCAAAAAGATACCTGCACTCTTGTGTTCCTTGCAGCATTATTTACAGCAGCCAAAACATGGGAATGAGCTAAGTGTTCACGGATGATGCGTGAGGAAAGTACTCCATCCATCTCTCCATCTGATCTCTGTCTCTGTCTCTCTCTGCATCCACACACACGCACAAAGGAGTATCACTCAGCCTCAACAAGGGCTGAAACCTTGGCATTTGCAGCAACATGGGTGGACTTCGAGGGCATCATGTGCAGTGAAATAAGTCAGGCAGAAAAAACCCAAATACTCTATGATCTCATTTATGTGTGAAATCTAAAAGAAACACCCCACCCCCAAGCCCCAAACGAAGTTTACAGATACAGAGAGCAGATGGGTGGTTGCCAGAGACGGGGGTTGAGGGTCGAAAGGCACAGATCTGCACAGTCACGGCCATGCGACGAACCGGTTCCTGACACTGACCGTAGCCACTAACACGCTGGCTGTGTATGTGAAAGCTGCTAAGAGAGCAGATCTTAAAAGTTTTCATCGCAAAGTTTTTGTAACTGTGTATTATGGTGGATGTTAATGAGGCTTATTTTGGTGGTCATTTTGCCGTGTATACAAATATCGAATCAGTATGTTGTAGACCTGAAACCAATATAAGGAGATGTGTCAATTATATGTCATTAACAGCAGCAACAACAAAACCGGAGCAAGATGGAACTATGGGAGACTTTCAGGACACATTAGAATACTCTTTTGGCCAACGTTTGGGAGTTAATAATGCTGACGTAACAGCAGTGCTTTCATCTTATTTTGTCAGTGGAGTTGAGCCTGAAATTGGAGACCTAATTTGAAAAAGAGAAATCAGAATGGGAACTACGGGCTACAAATCTGATACAACATTTTGAAAAGGGCTTTAGAACCAAAATGAGACCAAGTCGACATCAAAGTCACAGCTAGCAGATCAAACGGATAGGTGGTTCAGTTCCTACTGACAAGGATGCTTGCAGACCTCCTAAACTGGGAAAAAAAGACACACAGACAGAACAAGCAAACAGAAAATGAAGACGGAAGAGTCCCCCAAGGAGGGAAAAGAAAAAGGGCCCAGTATCCTGCCACCGATCAGCAGGTTATATACGTCAATGGCGGTTACAGGCCGTTTCTACGTTAAGCCACCTCTAGTCTGCCTCTTCCTGGGAGCAGACAGACCACACAGGTGGCAGGAACTTCAAATAACTCACTGTTTCCCCAGTACCCCAGCCCTTAAATAGAACCCTTGGGTCTTTGGCTGAAAAACAGTTGTTTCTCCCCTGTGCGCCACCCCTGCGAATTTAATAGAGAGAGGCTTACTCTGTAAACGGAGTTGTGATGGCAGATGCGCTCCTGAGGTCCAGGAGAGCTCCTCTGTTTTAATCCAGTTCTGTGCTCCTGTGTGGCTTTGCCCCCTCGTAATCTAAAGCAGACAGCAGATAAGGATCACAGGCAATTTCAGTTTGGGGGAAATTTGGTCTAGGATTTGATAGAACACTTGGAACTGTCTGGCAAAAATTGGTAGATGGGGAGTTCCCATGGTGGCTCAGCAGAAATGAATCTGACTAGTATCCACGAGGATGCAAGTTCGATTCCTGGGCTCACTCAGTGGGTTCAGGATCTGGCATTGCTGCAAGCTGCAGTGTCGGTCGAAGATGCGGCTCAGATCCTGCGTTGTTGTGGCTGTGGTGTAGGCCAGTGGCTGCAGCTCTGATTCCACTCCTAGCCTGGGAACTTCCATATGCCCTGTGTGTGGCCCTAAGCAGCAAAAAAAAAAAAAAAAAAAAAAAAAAAAAAAAAAAAAAAAAAGAAAAGAAAAGAAAAAAAAGAAAAAAGAAAAGAAAGCAGTGGATATGACATTATTCCCCATAACAGCCGGTAGAGTGTATGTGTGATATAAACATGTCCAGTAAGAAGAGTCCTAAATATCGGCCAGCGTTACATTCAGCTTAAAAGGAAAAGCTTTGGGAGCCTAATAGTTGAGAAGTGTAACCTTGCATTTGAGAGACTGCTATTTGCATTAGACTATTGATGGGAACAATCTGTCCAGGGCCGATGACTGCAAGGCTGCTGTTCTCCTGCCTTTGGTGCTGTGGGCGTGGTGGCCAAGTCTTACAGGGACGCTTGGGTGATGGGCTGGGCCTGCTTGGTCTGGGGGCCCAGGACCTGATCCAGGGAACGCTGGGAAGAGGGCAGGCCCGTACCGTGTCCTCCACACATTGTCGCTCAGACACCAGAATCCAAGGTTACCCAGCAAAGGCTGGTCTGTAAATGCTGGCAACGGATTCACTGAAAAATCAACCAATGTGTGCAGACAAAGCAGAGTGTGGGCAGGTGGTGCCCAGCCCACAGCCATGGTGTGTCACCTGCACTTGGGCCACGGCGCTTCCTAGGCTTCTTTTAAAGCTTCGGGACCGTGGCACCTTCCTCCCTGCCTGTTGCGGGCAGGACGCCTTTTGCTCTTACCATCCTATCCGGTGAGGCGCTGGGTCGCGCTGGCCCTGCCGCTCGCCCGCCTCCCGTCTCCGCCTCTCCTGCCTCTGTCGGGCCCCATCTCAGGGCCAGGGGCAGGCCCAGGAGACTCGGGCTTGCTTCTGTAAGACCTCCAAGTGCAGGAGGGAAAGCTCTCCCAGGCCGCCCACAGCTGAGAGCAGTCCTGGGATGGCCTTTGAAAAGCGAGCCAATGTCGGGGGCACCGCCGTCTCTGTGATGACAGCCCCTCCGGGCCCCATGCTTGGAAAGAACGTTTCGGAGAAGAGGGGAGAGCCAGGCACACGGGTCCAGCCTGCAGAGGTTCCCTCTGTGGAGGGAAGAGGCCCTCCCTCTGGGCCTGCACGGTGGGGGTGGCTCTTCCGAGCCAACGACAGGTCAGTCCGCACATTGCACTTGGCGTCATGTCGGCCTTTGTCTGCCTTCACACTGGAAGAAGTCTCAGAAGATAAGGTAGAATGAGGAGTTCCCATTGTGTTTCAGTGGTTAACGAATCTGACTAGGAACCATGAGGTTGCGGGTTCGACCCCTGGCCTCCCTTAGTGGGTTAAGGATCCAGCGTTGCCGTGAGCTGTGGTGTAGGTTGCAGACGCGGCTCGGATCTGGCGTTGCTGTGGCTGTGGTGTAGGCTGGTGGCTACAGCTCCGATTCGACCCCTAACCTGGGAACCTCCATATGCTGAGGGAGCCACCCTAGAAAAGGCAAAAAGACCAAGAAAAAAAGTAGTATGAAAAAAAGAATCCTCCTGTTTCTTTTGGGACTAGCTGGGCAGAGTTCTGGAGCAGCTGAGTGGGATGAGGTTGTGGGTTGGAAAGTGATTTGACTCAGAACAGAAACTGCCCTTGTCTGGGGAGTTCCTGTCGTGCGCGGAAATGAATCCAACTAGGAACCATGAGGTTTTGGGTTTGATCCCTGGCCTCGCTCAGTGGGTTAAGGATCCGGCGTTGCCGTGAGCTGCGGTGTAGGTCGCAGATGCGGCTCAGATCTGGCGTGGCTGTGGCTGTGGTGTAGGCTGGCAGCTACAGCTCCATTGTGACCCCTTGCCTGGGAACTTCCATATGCTGCGGGTGCGGCCCTAAAAGGACAAAAGACAAAAAAAAAAAGAAAGAAAGGAAGAAACTTCCCTTCTTTGGACTCCCGCGTGTAGACCATCTTGATAGGAGCCCACGGGCAGCCTGGAACCCCAGAGCCAACACCCCTTTGTGATAAATGTTCCTTCTGTGGGTCACAGAGGGCCCGTCCGTAAAGTAGAGGCTTACACCTGAAACCACACCTGCTGATGGGACTTGATTACAGTGAAGCAGGTGGGTGTTTCTCTGTAACGGTGAGAGGTCTTTATTCCCTTACGAGCGGAGAGCCCGGCTCAAGGACGCCTGGGAGCTTGGGATGCTTCCTTCCTTCCCCCGAGGGAGGCCCGTGACCCTCTGTGCGCCGTGGTCTGAGGCGGCCGCCGGTCTGAGCCTCCAGCACGGCGCAATTGGTTCCCACCCGGAGGAGGCAGGATTCGGGTTCCTGGGCACCTACAGGCTGGCTGAGCAAACTACCTGCCCCCAAACTCTCTGCGATTTGCACCGGAACCAGCCTGGAAGGCTGAGAGTCATACCCTCAGTTCCTGTTGTTAATGGCTCTCTGGACAATGCCAGGAGGCATTCGAATTAGCTTGTGTCTCCGGGGCACAGCCTTTAAGGCATTAGCCTGGTGTAGCCCCCTTTGCCTGGCAAAGCAGTAAAAGCTTCTTTTTCTCCTTCAAAACAAAAAACAACCAAAAAACCCAAAACAAATTAGCTTGTGTTTCATACTTGTCTTGTGAGTCTAAGACCCATTCATTGAAGGAAAGATAACATGCTTTTAGCGCTACCCCTGGAAGTGTCCAGTTTTCCTTATGGGGACTACCCCTAGGCCCAGCGGTCCCTGGCTGTGTGACCTTGGCTGGGTCACACCAGTGCTCTGGGCCGCAGTTTACTGTCTGCAAAACAGGAGGTTGTGTGGGCCGTTGAAGGTTCCTCCCATTCCCAGCCAGGGCCCAGCACACAGGCACACCTACTCAAGTTTCTTTCCCTTTCTAAAGAGCAATTCTGAGAATGTTTCCCACTATTCTGCAAGGTCAGAGATAAAATAATTATTGAGTCTGTTATTGTATGCCATTCCTTTCCTACTAGCTAATCTACTTTGCAAAATATCCTATGATCTGGTGAAAGGAAAGAAGAAGAAATTGTGAGCCCCGAACTCACATTTCAGTCTAAGTTAGTTCTACAGATTAGTTTGTTAATCCTCAGATCACCAGGGACACCGACACCAGGCAGGGAGGACCTCCCTGCGACGCCCACAGTTCACCAGAAGGGGATCTTTTCTTTAAAAGCCTGCCGTGCTAATACTTTCAAAAGCATCCATTTTGAATTTAAATGAAAACTCATCAACATGGAGTGTGTAAAGGCTTTCTGAACAAGGCCTTAATGAAAAGCACGTGCTGTGATTTGCATGTTGATCTGTGGCCCTTTTTTTCCATGCCAGCTCCCAGCCCCACCCCAGCTGTGGTCCCCTCACCAAACCTAACCCACTGGACAGCGTCATGAGTGTCTTTTGAACCACATTTTCTGATCTCAGGTCCAGGATTTTTCTTTCTTTATGATAAGAATCCAGTATATATTGAAAAATGTAAAAGATTACTGTAAAATTCTACTATATAGCTTTAAACTGGAAAAAAAATTTAAATAGAAAAAAGTTTAGCAGGAATACAAGGCTGAAGTCTATCTTTCTGAGATTCTTTACGGGCTCGACTGGAAAAACCCACAAGAGAGTTTATTCTCTAGAAACGTCTGGACAAACCACGGCCTCTGGGCCCGACCCGGCCTGAGTTAAGGTTGGCTCGCACACCTTCAGATGGTTGTCCAAGTACCCACATACCACCCTCAGGCTGCCTTGTGGTACTCAGTGCCAGCGCATTCTCTCGGGCCCTTTGAGAAGAGTTTGCCCCGCTGCTGCTCCCCTGACAGCCATAAATACCCTCCGGCCTCCCCGCAGAGCCTAGCAGAGGAGTGTGGGAGGCAGCCTGAAACCTTTGCTACTAAGAGGGAAGTTTTATTCAGATGATCCAGCAGCACTTACGTTGATAAATGTCTTTGGCCAGTTTCTTTCTAGCTTGTTGATTCCAAGTCCCCGTGTCAGAGATTGCTCCACTTAGTGACCAAATTAAACACACAAACACACACACACACACACACAGATAAGTGATATCAAATAAAAACGCAGTAAAAGAGAAGTTTGTCAGCGGATCTGGACTTGATAATGGTGTCTAAACTAATCGCAGGCTGCACCATTGTAAGGTTTGTGACTCCCGGTTTAAGCTTGTTTTTGTCCCATGCAGATGTTGCTGTGTATGTTGATAGGAAAATTCCCACATCGTTCCAAAGCTCTGTCCTGGGCAAAGGTAAACAGTGGGGCTTGTCTCCCTGTGAAACAGATAACGTGGATCCCATCGTTCCCGACCTGGACATGAAAGACACCCCCCCGTCTCTTGAATGCTCTGCGCTGAGCCAAGAGAAATAGAGGGATCAGCGGGCTTTACAAAGGGAGTTCACAGTAGTCTCTGATAGGAGGGAATAATATCTTTGAAAGTTTCAAAACACAGATAAGATTAACTCATTTGTATTTCTTGGGAATTACTCTTGAAACAATGAGGTTCCCGCCAGGGTCAGGCTGTTCTGGCAGCCAGTCAATACTGCCACCTGCTGGCCGAGGAACCGTGGTGAATGCAAAGCTCTGTGACTTGGAAATTCACTCTCTCCTTCTTACCAGTGGCTCTCACAGAGTGTGCTTTGTGTGTGGCTGGCTTATTTTTCTATATGAGTTGATATGTGCTGAGATCACAGCTACAAACCCTTTCCAATATACTCATGAAAGTTACGGGAGTTCTGAATGGTTGTGGTGCTAAGGATCTGGTTCCAGCTTAGTTATTTTGCTGTTTTGTTTAGTTTTTTTTTTTTTGGTCTTTTCATTTAAATGGCCCAGAGTGAAGGAAAACTGAGGAAAAAGGTAAACCTTACATTAACCGGTTGCATCTTGTTCATTAAATGTTTGGTGGGCGGAACATTGAAAATTACTGCTTCAAGGAGGGTCTGTGGGGACTGGTTCATAGTGCTTTACTTTCTCTCTTTCTTCCTTTAATTTTTCATTAAAGTGTAGTTGATTTACAGTGTTGTACGAAGGATTGGCTGTGCTTTACAGCCACTCTTCATTGGTACAGAACACTGTGATTTCGATGGAGTTACTCTTCCGTAATCATTAAGGCCCTGAGGTTTACACCTGTGTATGTATATACCCTTTGACTGTAGCCACTTCTCAGTAATTGTGCAGGAACCGCACATTTGATTTTGGAAAGCGATTTACTGAACTTTTTTCTCCTCCGTCTGTAATATGGCTGAATTCGACATCCCTTTTGCATTAGTTTTGAATAGAATGTTTGCAGATACTTTAAAACATAGAAGCTGCATGGAAGAAACACATAAAAACAACATTTGTGTGTGGCTGAAATGGACGTGGAGGGGAGGGTTGTTTTAGGGAAATCTTCATAAATGTATACATTTTGTGTATTTTATGACTTTAGATCAGCTAAAATATCTAAATCTGCACAAAATGGTAACATCACACATGTTCCAACACACGTAACTTGTAGCGTAAGTGCCTAAAGATAGGGAGGTAAGTCTGTCCCGAGGCAGATGTTAGAGTTGCTGGAAAACAACGCCCCCCCCCCCCCCCAAAAAAAAACCTATTAGTTACAGATTTAGACTTTAAAATAACTTCTGTAGTATTGGAAGTGGGGTAGACAACTAAAGGTATGTCTGTACAAATACACACACATATCAAATATTTCGGTTAAAAACAGATTTGTTTTGTATCCGTGAGGCAGTGCAGCTTGGAATTCTAAGCAAGTTTTTGAGATTCTTGGAGAACTGCCCGGGTTTCTTACTTCGTGGTTACAGTCTGGTCAGAGTGCTTGGCAGATGGACCTCTTTACACACCAGTTCCCACTACTCTCACTAAAAGCATGGTGTGAGTTTTGAGAGATTCCATGGCAACCGCCTGATCCGACCTTTTCTGTGGGGAAACGGGAGGTTGGGATGACTGGATGAGGTCGTCCACACCATCTAAACCGAGTCAGGAGGGGGATGCAGGTGTACATAAGCCGCGAACGTGTGGCCGCCACGTCCTCCTCCAGAGGGTGGACTCACTAGGGCACCAGCCATTTTCTGCTCTTCACCCACCAATTGGCCCACTTTGTGTCCATCACATTGCAGAAATCTTTCGGAGTCTAAATATTTCTTATTTGTACTGTGTGTTGATGCAAAAAATACACAACACGAACCCCCCGTGGAGTCCATGTGATTTTAACTGAGTCTCACACTGAGACGAGGGCACAGCTCGAGGCCGGCGCTCGGCGCCCGGTCCATCTGCTCGCGGCGGGGTTGGCGGGGTGGGGGGTGGGGGGCTGCAGCCGCGGCGGCGGAGCCGGGGCAGGGGCCGCGGAGCATCCTTGCAGGCTCCTGCCCTGTCCCTGGCAGTTCCCCGTCGCTCTCTCACTCCTCCCCTCACTCGCGCATTTGCTCTCTGCTCCACTCACTGCGCCTTCCTTCTACATCTGCCGTGCCTACCGAGAGCCGAAAACAACACCACCTCCGCGAAATGATATATGGGAAGAGAAAAGAGGAGATATCTTTAAAAAGTGCTGTGGTGTTTTCTCTAATTCTCATGTTCCTTCTTGTGCGTATGTTAAATCCCCTTTTAAGCAGATCAGACTCTGAAGTTTCCTTGGTTTTCCCTTTTTTCAGCACCATCCCCAGGGCTCCTTCCTCTCAGAAGCAACATCATGTTTTATTAACACGGGCCCGGAGCCGTCTGGCTCAGATGCGCACTTAGAAACAGCAAATTGAGAAGAAGCTGCCTTGCTAGACTTCGTATTAACTTCATACGAATGTGTCCATGTATGACTGGCTGTGTTTCTACTTCAGCCCTGTAAGTATAAGACAGCAAGTCTTTCTTCCTTCCCCTCCAAAATAATAATAATAATAATAAAGATTAATTTTAAATCCTCCAAGTAGGGATCATAACGTGGCAGATTTTCTATAGACAAGGTTTTTTTTTTCCTTCTTTACCTGGGATCTTTCCTGTAACTCACCTGCAATTTTAGTCTAGTACTTTGCTGTTCACGAGTGTGAATTTAGTATAAAAAGTGTCAACAGTATAAAATCATATAGCATAGAGATGTTGCTAATACCAGTTGGAAAACCAGAAAGTAAAAATAAAATGCCTTATTTTTCTTAAATAATTTGGAAATCTATTATTTCACACAGTAAAAATCAGAGGTAAGAGATTCCAGTGTCAGCAGCTCAGTATCGCCACGAACAGCACAAGTTCTTTCCGTCCTTCTGGGCAGGCATCTCTGGCTGGCAGGACACAGAAAAATACCCCTTTCCCACCCCATACCTCTGCCAAAACATCCACGCCCCAAACCCTGGAACCCTGAAAAATGCAGGTGACAGTTTGTTGCAGGAAAGAGCCTTAATTTTTTTTTTACTGTAAATGTTTGTCTCTGTTTTTTAAGCAAATGGATTCCTGGCTGTGTTCTTCGCCGTGACCCACTGTAATGTGACGATTCTGTTGTAGTGTGACAAGCTGTGCGTGTTCCTGCTGACAGACCAAATGAGCACGTGGCATGTGGCCATCCCAGGCGTCACCTAAAGATGAGGAAAGGATGCCTTAAGCATTCTCCATCTTAACACTGTTTATGGCTCAGGTGTTTCACTGTCGTAGTTATGTTTTAGGAAATTGGTTGCTGTGCAGTATTGGATAACGTTTTTTCCATTTATAAACCAAGGAAAACTGACTCTTAGAGCTTTTGCACATAACGTGGATTTTCAGGACCAAACTAAGCCGTGCAGAGGGAACGCTAGGATTCCCAAATCCTCCTGCCACAGGTGCGCCCCCGGTCCGGTCTCGGTCCTGCCTCCTACCTCTACTGTGGTGGCTTTCGCTGGCATTCCTGCCGCTTCTACCCCTGCCTTCCCAGCCAGCGCTCCACAGGCAACCAGAGGCTTTAAACATTGTGGTGAAATATACCTAAGATTCATGCTTGGTTATTTCTGAGGGCAGCTCAGTGGACTTAAGAGCACGCACGTCCCTGTGCAGTCACCACTGTCGGCTTCCAGAGTGCCCCCTTCATGTCTGTGTCCCCTATGGTCCTGACCCCCACAGTGGGACGTCTACCCCTGCGCTTCCTGGGGACGCGGAGCCCCGAACCTGGTCTGGCGGAGAGGACCCCAGGGGACAACACATTTAGGATTAACGCTGGGGGGCGAACCTGGCTGTCTGCTCTGTTCCTCAGCTTTAAGGTAGACCATGTAAGGAGCTCCCACCGTGGCTCAGTGGGTTAAGGACCTATGCCATCTCTGAGTGGATGTGGGTTTGATCCCCGGTCTTGATGGTGGATGAGGGATCCTGCATTGCTGTGGCGGTGGTGTAGGCCAGCAGCTGTAGCTCTGATTCGACTTCTAGCCTGGGAACCTCCATATGCTGCAGGTGCAGCTGTAAAAAGAAAAAAAGTGCACCATGTAGATTAAACCTATTTGCAAATGACCCACACAGACTTTGATTCGTGACCAAGACAGACTATAAATGACATTATCCCAGAGTCACTGGTGGCTCCCTTTAGAGATGACAGTGACGGAAACCACGTCAGACCCATCAGAACATGCAGGTTAGAAGGCCGGGTGACTCAGGCGTCCACAAGAATGTGGGGAGACAGGGCGTTGCTGACAGACGTGCACGCTGGTCAGTCGTTCTGGAGACCGGCCGTGTCCACGTGCAGTTGAGTGGGCCTCTGTCCTCTGGCCCAGCAACCCCACTCCCGAGTTGTGCAACGTGCTGCTTTCACAAGCACAGGCTGTGGCCCTGATTCAAGACCACAGACGGAGCGGCTGGGATGTCCGGGAAGAGACCCTGCCGCCTGCCAGGTGCTCCCGAGACCCAGGCCTGTCCCAGCGCAGGGCCTGAGAGAGAGGAGAGAAGGCCAGGGTTTCCAGGCTTGAAGGGAAGCAGCCGAGCCACCAGGGGAGAGGGAACCTCGGCTCATCGTGGGCCCGGAAGGTCTGAAGCTCGTGCCCTGGGGTGCGGGGGGGAGGGAGACCTCAGGAGGGGACACAGGAAGGGAGTCGGGGAGGAGGAGCCTTGGGAGCTGTGGCTCTGGGGGTTGGGTGGCGGGACTGAGCGGACTGGCCTGGAGGGGGCCTAGAGGCTGAGGTCTCGAAGAACCCCGTGGCTCGCACGGTGAGCGGCAGCAATCAGGCCTGTTGGAGCCGGGGTGGGGGGAGTGGACAGAGCTGGGGGGCTGCGGGGGCAGAGCAGGGGCAGGGGGAGAGCCGGGCTGGGGGTGGGGGAGTCACTGCCCCCTCCCCTCCTTCTTCGGAAGAGGACCTGTTGGAGGCTTCCAGGGTGGTGGATGGTCGGGAGAGGACAGGCACGTGCTCGTGTGGTCCTGGAAGTGCTGCCAGTCGGGGGGCGGCTGGCCCGAGGGGGTGGACGAGCGGCAGGCAAGGTGACGCCTGCTCACGGCTGTCAGCTGTCACCTGCCTCCCTCCGCACATACCAGGTATCTCACCGGCTGCGACTCCTCAGAGGCTGACCGCCTTCACTCTGCTCTGGAGCTCCGCCTTCGGTGCAGAATCTGGGACGAGGGGTTCCCAGGTTCTCAGCAAGTGTGAGCAGATGGGCAGACGGGGGAAGTGGAGCCCAGGCGCTGAGGGCCCCTGCAAAGACCCCTTCCTCTCTCTGCAGCAGGTTTACGGCTCACCCCACACCCTCTGCTCAAATGCCCACCATGGAGTTGCTGCTTCCAAAGGTCGGTCCCTCTGAAGGAACAGAATGTGGGGAGGGGTTGATTGACCCCTGATAGCGCGTCTCTATCTGCCCACCATGCCTGCTTTTCTGCGAACCCTGGAAGGTCACCCATCCCCAGTAGCGCTTTTAGCTCCGGTTTCTTGCAGACCTGCTCTGATCCATCCAACAACCAGGAAAGTCCTGGTTAAAAACTCCAGTAATGGTTGGAAAAGGAAAACAAATACCCACATTCCACAAGCTGCTGTGCATAGTGAAACTCTAATTCACACTCCTCGATGGATTGATCTCCCTGGAATACATACGCTTCGTTGTAATGCTTGGTACCCGATCACCCACACAGAAAAAAGAGGAGCCACTCGTTCCTCGAAATTGAAGAAGAGGACGATTGAAAATACAACTGCCAGAGGGATTTTTTGGTGTATAATTTCCCCAGAGCTTGACCTTTGCTAAGAGAGTTCAATTTTGGCTTCTCTGTGGTATTTGACAGATTCCAGCTGAAGTGGAATCTTGAGCCGCCGTAAATGTCAGTCGCCGTAAATGTCAGAGACCTGTGAAGGGTTTGGCCCAACCCGGAAACGCTGGTTTCTCTGCTTTACAACAAGGCAGTGGGGACGCTTCTTCTGGACAGGCCCTGCTGAGTTTGGTGGCAAGTGGCACTGCTACCGCCCTGGAGGCCGAGGCCTCACCATCTCTGGGAACGTGAGCCTGCTCTTGGCGGGAGGTGCATCTCGGTTTTTCCACCTGAACTAATGCACGTCGTGGGCATGAAAACACTCCTAGATTAGGCGTGAGGTAGGCTTCCGAGCACATACTTAGAGCTTTATGCACATGAGTCAGGCAGGTCCTTCCACAGTGGACGCCACCTCGGCCACCTCGGCATTCAGGCACTTCCTCGTGCTGGCAGTCAGTCGGGGTCAGCAGGCTGGGGGGCCTGATTCTCCAGCCTCTTCGTCTCCTGCCACAGCTGTCACAGAAGCACCGTCACGCTGGTCCCTGAGCACCTGGGACAGGCAGTCACCCTCTGACCTCGCTGGGTCAGGGGTCTTTAGTAAGAAATAAGTTGAGGTTGAGGCGGTCGTCCGTGTGGCGTGTCCGAGCCAGTGCTGAGTGTACAGTAAACCACACGTTCAGAAACATACCGCGCAGGCATCGGCCTGCAGGTGGATGGTACAGGACGGGGACGGAGGGCAGATGGCCTCCCTGCCTTCCTGGGCACAGTGGTAAGTGGCATTGCTCACCCTCTCACAGGGAAGGGTCCTTCCAGTGAGATGTGAGAAGTCCTTCTAGGCTGGTCGTGGAGCTCCTCCCGCAGACCCCTCTGTGTCCTCTCTGCTGCCGTCCAGACACCGAGAATCCAGGGGGGCCCTGGGAAGTGGTGGCGCAGTAGGTAGGTGGGTCCTGGAGAGGCTGCAGCGGCAGAGCCCTCACATTGCCCGTGACCCGTGGTGGACTGTGTTTTGAGTGACCTGAAAAACAAAACACTTTCATTTGTGTAAACCACTGAGATTTTGGAGTTAAAATTAGCAAGAGGTGGATTCTTGAGTTTGAAATGAGCCATGTTTTGGTACTTCCTTCCTTAAAAGAAAAGGTACCTATTTCAACCTCAAACCAGCATCTTGCTTCATGGGGAAATATAAGCATTCTCATTAAAGTTAGTAGCAGAACAAGGATTTCCACATTTACCATTGCTATTTAGCATTGCTCTGGTGGTACTAGGCAATGCGATTAGATGAGAGAAATAAATCATGGGTTTAATAAATTGTGGGAGGCACTGTCCCCAGTACCTCCAGAGATTCAGTACTTGATGAAAGGAAGCTGTAAAGAATCCACGAAGAATAAACAGGTCACATATAAATGATGTCAAGACAACAGGACAAACATCGAAATAAAACTGGATCCCTGTCTCAAATATTAGCTCCATATAAATTCTAGATTTGCCAAAACTTTAAATGTAAAACAAATGAAACAACGAAAATAGTAAAGAGATCGCAGAAAAGATTTAAAAATAATCTTGGAGTGGGAAGGTCCTTTCTAAATAGGATATAACACTCAGAAGTCATAAAACAAGGATTGCTAGATTCAAAATATATCAAACTTTTTTTTTTAAAGTTCAAGTTAAAGGACAAAGTAGGAAAAGTACTTAGAAACTGTTTCATAAGCAAAGGGTTAATCTTCTTAATATTTAAAATACCTATAGGCATTCCCATCGTGGCGCAGCAGAAATGAATCCAACTAGAACCATGAGGTTTCGGGTTCGATCCCTGGCCTCTCTAAGTGGGTTAAGGATCCAGCGTTGCCCTGAGCTGTGGTGTAGGTTGCAGATGCGGCTCAGATCCCACGTTGCTGTGGTGTAGGCCGGCAGCTGTAACTCTGATTCGACCCCTAGCCTGGGAACCTCCATATGCCGCAGGGGTGGCCCTAAAAAGCAAAAAATAAAAAAATAAAATGCTTATAATCAATAGAAAAAGTTTCAACTATTTATTTATTTATTTATTTATTCAACAGTTTAATAAATGGGGACAGGATAAGAATAGGCGGGTCTCGGAGGAGTCCATATGAATGAATGAACCTTCTGCCGAGCTCTTCCCGCGGTGGGTCTCGGGCCTGGGAAGGTGGAAGGGACCTGTGGAGGCGCCACCTGCCGGCACCGTCACCCGGCTGCAGAGTGTGTCCGTTCAGAGGGAGCCTAAGTCAGTTAAACTCTCGAAAGCGCATGGGTTCTTCTCTGTCGGAGCTATAACCGCTGTGACTCGGTGGTTCCCTTTCGAGGGTTTTTGCGGCCCTCCCTGCGCACGTGCGGAGCGACTCGTCTCTAAAGTTGTTCGTTATAAGGGCCAAGGTTAACCTAAGTGCTGATGCTTTGCACTCGAGGGACGAGGACGGGAGGGGACTGTGGCTTGGAGGGGGTCTCCGGGGTGCGTGGGGCGGCGACGGTGAGGCGGGTCGGGCCGCAGGAGGGGCCGCAGGAGAAGAAGCGGAAGAGCTGCGGGCCGACTGCCCTCCGGCGTCTCCAGAAAGGCCCTGGGCGCTGGGCGCCGAAGGAAAGACCCCACTCCCTCCACCACGCTTTTGCAGCACGTCTCATGTGCAAGGGTAACGACAGAAACACGGAGGGAAGTTAGACTTGAAGGAGGAGCCGGCGTCGCGGCCCCGCGCTGTGTGTAAAGCTCGCCGCCCCCGCGTCTCCCGACGGCCGGCGGGCAGCCCGGGGGTGACGGCTCCTCCTTGCAGTCGAAAGTGACCTGTTTAAAAAGCAAGTTCAAGAGAAACTCGTTAGTGACCGCCCCTGACCTTGGTGTGTAATTGGACAGGAATAATAGTCATTCTGTGGAGAAAACATACTTGAAATAAGCAACTCTAAAAATGAAAGTACTGGTTCACGTTCACGCGCTCGGCTCGGACAGAGACCCCACACGCATCACACGCATCCCACTCCACAGTGTGCACACGCACACGTGCACACGCGCGTGCCCCCCTCCTCCCTGCCCTGCTCAGCCCGCATCCTGCGGAGGATGAGGCCCCAGGACAGGGCTGGCAGGATGCTGCCCGGTGCCCGAGGAAGAGTTCCCTGCTGAGTCCGGCGTTGGGAGGAGGCTCCATCTGATCAAACACCATCAGAGATACGAGAGGACGCAGCCTAGGGTGCAAAGCCTTGTCCAGATGACCTGCCTGGGGTGCTGAGGCTGAAATGTCAGCACAGCGCACCGGAAACCCACCCCTGCCCGTGCAGGGCTGAGGGCGAGGGGCTTGCACGGGTCTCTGCCAGCTCTGTCCTGGGCGCAGGGGGGCAAGCCTGCGGATCCTCTTGGAGAGCCTGGGTCTCGGTTTATGTGTGTGTGTGTGTGCGTGCCTGTGTGTGTGCGTGTGCACAGGTGTGTGTGTGTGCCCCAGACGAAGCTTAGAGAGGTGGTGGGGGAGGGGCATGTACAGAGGAGGTCACCAAGGTCGTCTCTCTGATCTCATCTGACTGGGTCGTCCTGCCCCGTTGCTGGTGCCCCTCCTCCCAGCAGGTGACAGAGGCCTTGGTGGGGGGGGGGGCCAGGAGTGGGGAGGCTCCAGGGCTCAGCAGGACCTGGGACAGACCTGCGGGCACGTGAAATATCGGACGGGGGCGCTCCCAGGGTCTGCGCTGGCCTGTCACCCTCGCAGAGTGTGCTTCCTTCTGACCCATTCAGTCCTCGGGGCTTCAGCCTTGGGAGGGGGTTGGATCCCTCGGGTGGGAGGGAGGCGTGTTACGCCGTCTGCTTTGGCCTTTGGGCCTCATTGTGCGAGGAGGGGCCCAAGGATTGGCACTGAGGAGGCTGTGACCCAGGGCCCCACGTTCCTGCGGGTCCCGGGACCAGCTAAGAGTGAGGGTGTGCTGGGCGCTGGGAGGGCGCGGAGGTGCTCAGATGCACGCCCCCGTCTCTAGCCCGATGCCTGGGTCGGCTTTGGTCCTGTCATGAAGAAGTTGGGGTTCCAGGGTCCTTTATATGAGATGAAGTTCAGTCCAGATGGTTTCACTGGTTCCTTCTTCCTCACACGGAAGGATGAAGCAGTAATCATGTTACACAGACTCTTCCAGAACGTAGGAAAAAGAACACTTTCTCTTTTTGTGAGGCTAGTCTACCCTGAATATCAGAACCTGAAAAAGACATTACGAGAGAGGAAAAGTACAAGAGGCCAAATTCTCCAACAAAATTATTAGCGAAGGAGATCCGGTGATACATAAAAGCAGGCTACATCCCACCGAGCACAGTTTATTCTAGGAACTCAGGGTGGTTTAACATTTGAGAATCCATCAATGCAGTTCCTCCCATTACTAGGGAAAAAACGGGGAAATCATATGTTGGTCAGTGAAGCGAAAAAACGTGATAAAATTCAGCACTCCTTCGTGATAAAACCCCCAGCAAACTGGGGTGGAAGGACCCCCCCTAATCTGATCAAGAATATTCACCAAACTCCCAGCAGGAACTGACCACGGCAGGGAAGCTGGGGCCTTAACCAAGCCAACCTGGAAATCTTGTCTGCTTGATGCATGTGTGTGTGTCTGCACACACACGTGTTTCAGCGTCGTAGACTTTGTCACACTGTCTCTCCAAAAAGATCCCAACCCGAGTGTTTTCTCACGTCCCCGTCTGAAATGATTGAAACCAAGGACACAGAACTAAACTGGCCAAAAGCCCCTGGTGACCAGCTTAGGCCCTTTCCTACCGAGGAGCTGCTGTGATGGGGTGCAGGGCCCTGAGTCTGTCCTTGATGCTGGCTGCTGCTCTGGGTGCTGCTGCTCCTGCGCTTTCCTGACCGTTGCGCCCCTTCGACAGTGGGCCAGTGCCACCGCGGCCAGCGTTCTCAGCCTCGAGGGATGTCCAGACAAACCTCTTTTTACTTATTTATTTATTTTTAATTTCTTTGTCCTTTTAGGGCCACACCCACAGCATATAGAAGTTCCCAGGCTAGGGGTTGAATCGGAGCTGCAGCTGCCGGCCTCCACCGTAGCACAGCAATGCCGGATCCGAGCCACCTCTGCGACCTGCAGCACAGCTCACGGCAATGGCAGATCCTTAACCCACTGAGCGAGGCCACGGATTGAACCCACATCCTCACGGATGCTAGTCAGTTTTGTTACCGCTGAGCCACAGTGGGAACTCCAGACAAACCTCTTTTAAAGAAAGAAATTCTCACAGAATCTACCAGTGTTCAAGCGAAGTATTTTTGTTTTCATACTTAAGCCTGCCCAGTCAGAAAACTGTGTATAAACTCCACTTACTTACAAATTCTGGGCATTTTCCTGGTGGCTCAGCAGGTTAAGTATCCAGCTGTTGCTTGGGTTCAATCCATGACCTGGGAACTTCCGCATGCCACCAGCGCGGCCAAAAATAAATAACTAAATTCTGTAGGTACATTATAGAATTTTTATTGTAAGCATACATTATATGCACACGTTTGTAATGATTTATCTATTAATCAGTGCTCTGAGGGAGTCGATACAGAATCACTGCATTCAGGGTGAATATGGCAGTGGTCATTAAGCTTTAGCTTGTCTCCGTTTTTAATTCCGCGTCATCATCCTCTCCTCCCAGCACTCTTCTCTCTTCAAACCGCTAGGAAGTGTTCCTCTAACTCACCCTCCCTTGCCTCGAGGCATCATTCAGATGGGGACGGGCCAAAGCCAGCCACGGCCTGGTTGCGTAGGTAGCGACGTGTGGGGACCCGGCCACACCGCTAACTTCGTTAGCCACGTCGTTTGTGGCCTCCAGCTGCTCCACGTGCTCACCAAGCTGAGTAAACGCTACAGAAGCAGAAGGCCTGTGAAGCCTGGCATGTTCCCTCGCTGGCCCTTTGCCGAAAGTGTGTCCGCCCTGATTTCACGACAGGCCTGTTAGTTCATGAGCACACTGGCACCAAGGCAGTACCTCTGGGCACTCACACGGCTGTGGAGCCCAGTGCAGTAGCGGGCACTGCATCCAGAGGCGGCTCCCGGGTAGGGACCGGCGTCCGGGTGCGAGCACGCCCAGAGAGCACTTCCTGGGGTGACGGGACGCTCACTTCCAGAGGCTGGGTCTGTAGACGGTCGTTTGATTAGAGGAGCAATTTCTCGGCTGAGCAAACTCATTTACAGTTTGTCTAACCTGCACACGAGCGTTATGTTGTCTCAGCGTAGGAGAAAAAGGGACATTATTCAACAAAATTTCTTGAAAATCTGCCGGGAGCCCGGACACGAATCGGACGCAATGGTTGCCGCAAGTTGTGTGGAGATGGGATTGAGGGGTCGGCCTCGTCGCAAGACTGGAATCCAGATTCCGGGTGTTCCCCCGCCCCGACGCCGCGGCCCTCCTGTGGAGCCCTCAGTTCTCGGCCAGTGCCAAGGGCCCCAAGGGCCGTGGGCTGGCCTGACCGGCCACATCTGGGCTCCCCTGGACACTCCTTCGGGGAGAACGCGGTCGGGGAGACGGGACCTGCGGGAACAAGGGCTTCTCTCCTGTGGTTCGGAGAGCGGCGCCTGGGTCTGGCCCCGAAAGCAGGGCGTGCGCGTGCCTGGCCGGCGATGCGTGTGCTGGGCGTGGGGCACGGCTGTGCAGACGGGGCGCTTCCCCCGGCCACTCCCAGCCTGGCGGCCGGGCACCAAGGACACCTGAGCATGGCGGGGCCCCGCGGTCGGGATGCCGGCTGTCAGGGGAGCCCCGAGTGTGTGTGGGAGCCCGACCCGCCGAGGGAAGGGCGGCAGCAGGGGGCTGAGCCCAGGTGTGTTGGTGCAAACTGGGGGGAGCGGGAAGATGAAGGTGTCTGCAGACCGGCCTGACCCAGCGTCCGCGATGTCCTCGACGCGCTGCCTTCAGCCTCCCCTCTCTTGGCCTGGGGTCCACGTCCCGACGTCCAGCAACAGACGCGGCGCGAGGGAGACCCGCGGGCCGTCTACCCGTTTCAGTCGGCTTCCCACCCACCTAGTTTCCACAGGACCCCAAAGTGATAAAGCAGATGGCCAGCTCACACCTGCCAAAGTGGCTCAGGCTCTGAGCTTGCAGTGCCTTGGCCTGTCTCTCCTTCCCCCCCAAAGGGAAACTTGCTCTCGTATTTCTCTCTGAGCAAGACAAGTGCGCAGACACGTGTTTCATGGGAGTTCGAGTGCCTGATGCCAAGTTCAAGGCTGCTCCTTGATGGTGTTTCTCCCTCCCTCCTTCGGGCCTTGGAGGAGAGCGGACGGGGGTTGCGTTCTGCCGGAGATTAATGGAAGGAGGAGCATCGAGGGTGAGATCCGAGTGCGCAGCCCTGCCGCCCGTCTGTGTGGTCCTTGCAGCTGAAGGCACGCCATCCGTGGGCCGCCAGCTTTACTTGGAAGCGCCTCTGACGCTCTTGGTGAAAGTCCTGAGCCCACCTGCCCTGCTGCCATGGTCCCATGTCCTTGACAGGCGTCCTGGGCAGCAGTAGCACAAGGAAGCTGGTGTGGGAACCTCAGGGCCCAGCCTGGGTCCCTGCAGACCTGCATTTGGGCCTCGGTTTCTCATCTGAAAAAAGACGGCGGCCCTGACCTCTGCCGCCCTTTCTGGCTGTTGCGTTCTGTGAATGAGGCTATTGAACCCACTCACAGTCTCTAGGCAGATGGAAACGGAGGTCGGCTGTGTGTTTAGTTAGCGTTTTATGGGGAAACCAGCCTGCTCGCGAGGCCCTGCCCCACCCTGCCCTGTCCGGTGCGCCCGTCGGCTGTTAGTGCCGGTTTCATTTTAAGGGCAGCCGGTGTTGAGGGCCGCTGTACTTCGGTGTGTGTCTGTCAGACGATGTCCGTGGCTGTCCCTCCGTCCTGCTCCCAAAGCTCTTTCTGAAAGACGACTGTTCCACAACAGCTGGCTTCTTGACGGGAGCGTCGTGTTATTCTCATTAAGAGCAAGAACCTGAGCAATTTTGGGGAAGTGGGCGCTGGGGAAATTCAGCACGTTTCCTAGGGACTGGACACACAAAGCCAGCTTTGAACCTGCGGACCCGGGCCGGCCAGCGCGGCCCAGGCGAGAACGCGAGCGGGAGGGTGACGACAGCTAACTCACCTGTCCTGGGACACACGAAGGCCGGGGTTCTGAGTGTTGGTGGGGCGGGCGGGTGGTGTGGGTCCCTGCTTGGCACGTGTTGGCCCAGCATCTCCTTGGGCCCCTCCTGGTCTCGTGTCCGCAGTGTTGCTCTTTCCACCCGTCTCCTTCCCTCTCCCCGCTGCCTCCTGCATGTCTTCCCCTCCCGGGCCGGGCCGTAAACTCGGGCAAATGAGGAAGAAGCAGTAGAGATCCCAGTCCAAGTTTGACATCTGACCGTCGCAGACGGAGCAGGTGTAACGGGAGGCGGCGTCAGCGGCCCTGTGCTTTCTCCCGCTGCCGCGGGTGCTGGGCCGGGGCTCGCCTCCCGAGGAGGGAGTGAGCGCAGAGCCTGGCCCCGACCGTGACTGCGACCGTGACCGTGGGCAGACAGACTAGTGACCCATTCTCATTTGGAGTAGGAAGCCCTCCTGTTTGTACCAACAGCATCTGTCCTGTGTTATATATAAACTCACACTACACACGCGCACGCGCACACACACGGTGACACCCACAGCCCACCCTCACATCCCTTGTTATACACACTCTCACCCTCCACATGCACACACACGGTCACACCCACAACCTACACGCACACCACACGCATCCTCTCCACACGTGTGTGTGCACACGCACCACACACATGTGCACGTGCTGTGTGAGCACACCCCCAGCCAGCCGGGGAAAATCTGTCCCAGAGACCCAGCCAGGAATGGGGCAGTGTGAACGGACACGGATTTAACGAGCGGGAGGCCCTCTTCTAATAGTTTCCCCAAACTGCCTTTTCTGTATTCCAACGCTGGACGGCTCTTACAATGATGAAAAGAGGGCATGTTTGCCAGAAATCTTTTACTTAACTATTTGCTTGGTTTCAATACTGCATGATTTTAAAGCACCCCGCCGGCGTCCGCACACACTCTCGGGGGGGCTGAGCTGTGCTGGGACACGTGTGTTCGGGACTCAAGACAGCCCGGGAAGGAGATTCGCTCCTGCCGCTGGGCAGGGCCTTCTTTTCCTCAGTGGCGTCTCTCCTGGGCACACCATCGAGGAGTGAGGAGGCCCAAGTGGGAAAACCGACCTTCTCAGCAACAGGCCAGTAAACTGCCCATTGAGGTGCCCCGCGGCTCCCCCAGGGCCTGCCGCCTGCCCAGGCTGGGCAGGGTGTTTGAAGAATTGCCATGGCGATGCCGGTTTACGAGCGTGAGTCACTGTTCTGTTTTTAGGGAGCCCCGCTCTGCCCGTCGCCTTTAGCACCCTGGGTGTGGTCGGCTGCCAGGGGCAGTGTGGCAGCCAGTTACTTGAAAACATTCCACAAAACGCCAGACTCCCAGCCTGGCTTACCTGTGGACCACATAGACGGCTGTAATTGCCAGCAGCTGCCCACCCACCGCGGCACAGTGAGAGGCGTTTCAGAAGAGCAGGTCCTGGAGCAGCCGGCTCGTTGGTCGATTCAAAAATGTTTGCCCCGGAGAAGAGTGTTGTACACATAAAAGGGTTTCCCAGTTAACCTGTCACAGGAGGCTTGCTCAGGCCCGATGGCCGGCCTCAGAAACCAATCCGATAACCCAGGAGAGCAGCTGCCGTCCACTGAGAATTTCCCCGGGCGCTGCTGCTCCAAGGCCACACGGGAACTCCCTCGGTGACACTGTCCCTGCAGGTAAGTTCCCTGCGGTTTCGAGGAGCAGGCTTTCCCGGGAGAGGCCAGGCCTGGGGCGGCGGCCAGGGGCTCTGGGCTCTTGTGCACACGTCATCCTGGGAGACCAGCGCCCTTCGGCAAGGAGCTCTCCTCTGCCGGCCGTGGGAGGACTTCTGGAAACAAAGACAGGGAGGAGGGAGCAGAGGGAGAGGGAGGGGGACGAAGGAAGGAGAAGCAGGGAGAGGGATGCCGGAGCAGGCAGGCACGGCCCTGAGGGAGTTGCGGGCTCGAGGACTGGTCCCATGGCGCTTCTCAGAGCTGCAGCTCTTGCTCAGAGCCCCCCCCCCCCCCCCCACCGCACCTGCCCCGGACCCACCGTTTCCAGAGCTGCTCTGTTGAGTCTGCGTCGGAGTTGGCCTTGAGGGCTTTGAACAAGGCCCTGGCGAGGCAGGGCTCTCTTTTAGGGGTGTCTCATCCTAGGGGTTCTGAATAACTTTGAGGCAACTGGTTCCTCACGTGTTTTCCTTCGCAGTAGCAGGTTCGTGAGAGGTTCTTTCTTGCAGTGTCTGCTGAACCTCTGCTCTGTGCTGGGAGGTGAGGGGAATTACACCTTAGTAAAGCTTCTGCGTGTGCGGAGGTGCTGAAGCGTGGGCAAAGTTACGAGAGGAATTATAAGAGATCCTTATATTCCTAGATCGTAGTGGAATTCATCAGCAGTTTGATAAACTAGAAATCTTTGTCATCCTAAAATGAGCTGGTATCACCAAGACATAAAGTTCATATAAAATATTTAGATATCAATCACTGCCGATTATAAGAAGTTGATAGTGATGATAATTAAAGAGAAATCGTAAATTTAAATGCATAATTTCATTTCCCAGCCTCCCTTTGCAGGATATGTGGTGCTGCTCATTTGACACGCGCCCCTCACAAATTTACCGCGAGAACCACTCAGGACAGAACCTGTGGTGTGTATGTGAAAGATGCATTGGAAAATCAGCTTTCACAGTTTGCTTGTGTGTGGGAGACTTAGAGCTTTTTCTGCTGCATTTTTTTTCAGCGCCCCACGCTGTTGATGTGTGGTGTGTATGTATACAAAGCCTGATGGGTACCAGGTGTCCAAGACCATATGATTGCTTTGTGGACACTCATCGCAGCACTCATGTTAACTTGACTGGGTTATTTGAGATATCTTGTTCCATCTCAGTCTGACTTTCTGCCCCGGGACGTGTGCTGGGGCTGGAAGTTAGAAGCCAAGGCAGGAAGGTGTCATGAGGACTTAATCACGTGTCCCACGGGGCTCCCTCCAACAAAACGGAAAGCTGCTTCAGGCACCTGAGTCGTAATTATTGTGAGTTGTGGGGTGAATGGATGGATGTGAGCTCGCTTGTGCCTTGGAGCTGTGAGGTGTGTCCACAAAGGGAACCAGCTCTCTGTTCTGCTCCCCACCCCACGTGAGCTGATGTGAAAAATAAATTTGTATCTAAATGTTTATAACTTAACATGCTTCTTCCAAAGTCTTTTCCTGCTCAACCACATTAAAAACAAGAGAAGAATAAGCGATTGTCATCCAATGGTGAGGTTATGCAAAAATTAGTCACCCCACTAAAATCCAATGTACAGATCAGGCAGAGGGGTGGCTTCTGCAGTGGAAAGTCCCCTTGAGACTTTGCCGTATTCTAATGGCTTTTTGGTGACGTCTTTAGGATTTCCTATGTATAAAGACATGTCGTCTGCAAATAGTGACAGTTTTACTTCTTCCTTTTCAATTCGAGTGCCTTTTATTTCTTTTTCTTGCCTAATTACTGTGGCTAGGTCTTCCAATAGTATGCTAAAAGTGGCAAGAATGGGCATTCTTGTCTTGTCCTTGATCTTAGATGAAAAGCCTTAAAAGAGTTTCACCATCGAGAATGAGATTGGCTGTGGACTGGGCATATATGGCCTTTATTGTGTTGAGGCACATTCCTTCTATACCCACTTTGTTGAAAATTTTTATCATTAAGTGAATGTTGAATTTTGTTAAAATTTTTTTTGGATCTATTTAGATGATCCTGTGAGTTTCAGCTTTCATTTTGTTAATGTATGCATCATACTGGCTGATTTGCAAATGTTGAACCATCCTTGCATCTCTGGAGTGAATTTTGCTTGATTGTGGTATATGATTCTTTTAATGTTTTGTTGCACTTAGTTAATTTCATTGTTGCTAATATTTTGTTGAGGATATTTGCATCTGTGTTCATCAAGGATATTTGCCTGTAATTTTCTTTTTTTGTGGTATCCTGATTTGGTTTTGGAATCTGGGTGATGCTGGCCATGCAAAATGTGTTTGGAAGGCTTCCCTACTTTACTTATCGCAGGGCTGTGCAAAGAGATGGGTGGTGCATACCCTAAAAACCCTGAGCTCCCTGAAGGGTTTCAGTAAAGCGTTTTTAAAGACTAGGCGAGGGGGGGGGATTGCAGGGTGCGTGATCAGCTTGTACATAATCCTTGGATTGGCTGGTAGTGGATTAACAAGGCAGTGTCACCAGGTTAACATTATCAGTCCTTAGGCACCAGGTAGTCTGGGAGCTCATGGTCACCAAGTAGTGAACATCTTCCCTTTGGTTGGGGTTTTAGCATCTGTAAAACAACCAGGAAAATGCGCACCAGATACTGTTGTCTAGGTACTTCAGAGAGGAGCTATAACGGAGGAAATGGGGGAAGGGCCTGCCTTGGGAAGGCCCCATAAGGTCCTGCCTGGTTACAATCCCTCCCTTAGATGAAAAGCTTTTAAGAGTGCTTTGATACTCTTCAATCTTGAGGAGAACAGGTGTTGGACAAGAAAGGGGAATAACATTTTGGATAAAGAGGTTAATCACGAATCCGACTAGGAACCATGAGGTTGCGGGTTCGATCCCTGGCCTTGCTCAGTGGGTTAAGGATCCAGCGTTGCCATGAGCTGTGGTGTGGGTCGCAGACGCAGCTCAGATCCCACATTGCTGCGGCTCTGGCGCAGGCCGGCGGCTACAGCTCCGATTCGACGCCTAGCCTGGGAACCTCCATATGCTGCGGGTATAGCCCTAGAAAAGACAAAAGAAAAAAAAAAGAGGTTAGTCATAAACTCAGCAGAGGAACTTTGTTTTGGGAGGACTCAGTTTCAGTCTCCAATTCAGGAGCTGAGGCAATGACTGCTCTGGCTACTTCCTGCTGGAATGGGGCGTAGTCCTGCGTCAGTTTAGGGAATGGACACCAAATTGGAAATTTCAATTTCAAGCCATGGGTCTGAGTCTTGCATGATTAAGTTCTCAGTCCCTTAGTACAGAGATAGCTGGAGGAGTGACAGTGGGCCCTTTAATAGACAAAATCTCATTCCCTGAGGAACTCCGGAGGATAAGCCTGAAGATCAGTCTGCCTCTGGCAGTGTGGGGGAGACTTGTAGCCAGGTAGCCAGTTTTTCAAGCGTTTGAGAAGCATGAGTGTTAACCTTTCTTTAAATGTTAGGTAGAATTCACCTGTGAAGCCATCTGGTCCCGGGCTTTTATTTGTTGGGAGATGCTTGATTACTGATTCAATCTCTTGGCTAGTTATTTCGATTTTCTGTTTCTTCACGATTCAGTCTTGGAAGATTGTATATTTCTAGAAATTATCCATTTTTTTCTGGGCTGTCCTATATGTCAGTGTGTAATTGTTTAGAGTTGTCTCTTAGAATCCTTTGTCTTTCTGGAGTATCAGTTGAAACTTTTCATTCATTTATGAAATTATTTATTTGAGTCATTTTTTTCTTGGTTAGTCTAACTAAAGGTTTGTCTATTTTCACACTTTCGAAGAACCAACTCTTAGGTTTTTAATTTTTATGCTTTTAAAATCTCTCTTTCATTTATTTCTGCCCTGATCTTTATTATTTCCTTCCTTCCACTCATTTTGGTCCGTATTCATTCTTCTTTTTCTAATTCCTTTAGGTATAGAGTTAGATTGTTTATTTGGGATTTTTCTTGTTTCTTCAGGTAGGCAGGCCTATAAAGTTATGAAATTCCCTCTTAGAACCAATTTTGCTGCATCCAACAGATTTTGGTATGTTGTATATCTGTTTTTATTTTTCTCTAGGTATTTTTAATTTTTTCCTTGATTTCTCTTGTGATGACCCATTGGTTGTTAAAGAGCATCTTGTTTAATGTCTACGTTTTTGTGGTTTTTCTCATTAATCTTTTCTCATGATTAAATTCTAATCTCATACCAAGGTGGCTGAAGAAGGTATTTGCTGCAATTTAAATCTTCTAGAATTTATTGAGATTTGTATTGTAACCAGACATGTGATCTATCCTGGAAAATGATATGCGTGCCCTTGAGAAGAGTGTGCATTCGTCTGTTTTTGCATATATCCATTACCTCCATGTATTCTAATGTATCATTGAAAGCCAGTATTTACTTATTGATTTTCTGTCTGGATGATCTCTCCATTGGTATAACTGGGGTATTAAAATCTCTCCTATTATTATTGCTTTCAATTTCTCTCTTTAAATCCATTAATATTTGCTTTATATGTCTTGGTTCTCCTCTGTTGGGTGCATATACATTTATAAATGTTATGCCTTCTTGCTGTGTTGATTCCATTTTCATTATGTAATGCACTTCTTTGTCTTTTTTTTTAGGGCCATACCCAGGGCATGTGGAAGTTCTCAGGCTAGGGGTCGGATTGGAGCTACAGCTACTGGCCTACACCACAGCCACAGCAATGCAGGATCCAAATTATGTCTGAGACCTACACCACAGCTCACATAGTGCTGGAATGCTGGATCCTCAACCCACCGAGTGCGGCCAGGGGTCTAACCCTTATCCTCATGAATACTAGTTGGGTCCTTAACCTGCTGAGCCACAGCAGGAACTCCTTCTTTTGCTTTTATTGCAGTCTTTGCTTTATGGTCTGTTTTGTCTGATGTGCGTATAACTACTCTGACTTTCTTTTCATTTCCCTTTTCATGGAATATCTTTTTCCATCTCTTCACTTTCAGTCTATGTGTAGTCTTTCTTCTAAACAGTGTCTCTTATAGGCAGCATATAGACGGGCCTTGCTTTTTTTTTTTTTTTTTTGTCTTTTTTAGGGCTACACCCACGGCATATGGAGTTTCCCAGGCTAGGGGTCTAATTGGAGCTTTAGCCGCCAGCCTGTGCCACAGCCACAGCAACGCAGGATCCGAGTCATGTCTGTGACCATTACCACAGCTCACAGCAACACTGGATCCTTAACACTGAGTGAGGCCAGGGATTGAACCCCCAACCTCATGGTTCCTAGTCGGATTCATTTCCCCGCTGTGCCAGGACGCCATGGCGACAGGAACTCCTGGGCCTTGCTTTTTTAATCCATTCAGCCATTCAGTGTCTTTTGATTTAGCATTCAGTCTATTTACATTCAAAGGAATTATTGATAGGTACATACTTATCGCCATTTTGTTCATTGTTTTCTGGCTGTTTTTGTAGTTCCTTTCTCTTCCATTCCTCTTTTTGTTTTCTCTTCCCTTGTGTCTTGTGGTTTTCTTTAGTGTTATGTCTAGATTTCTTTTTCAGCAGGGTGCACCCCCTAGAGCAGACAGGTTAGAGGGAGAACTTCAGAATGGTACCTGTAGCACAATGTAAGTCTGAGATTGCAGAAATGGCTCCAGCAGCTGGTTGCTGCCTCTCTGGCAGGTGCTTCAAGGTTAGTAAGTAGGTCCACGTGCTTTTCAACCCGGTGTTTTTGTGATGGCTTTTAGGTTGAGCAAGTCTGCATGTGGGCCCTTTAAGAGCGAGTTTCCCGTTCCTTCAAGTCTTATCGTTTTCCTGGATATATTTCCTATTGGTTTTCAAAGCCAGGGGTGTGGGAGACTGTCTCTCACATGGGATGCAAGAACCGGGGTGACCGATGTGGAACTCGGATCTCTTGCTCCTCCGGGAGAATATTTGCACCTTTGTGATTCTTCCCGGTTGTGGGTTTTCCTTGCTGAGACCCTTTCTCTGCCTCTCCTACCCACGTCCATGCTGCCTTTTGCCTTTTGCTGTGGAGACTGTTCATTTGGTTTTCAGAGTCTTGCCAAAGGAATTACTTTGCATGTAGTCTGGGGAGGAGGTGAGTTCAGGCTCTTCCTACCTGGCCATCCTGAAGCTGTCGCTCACGCTTCTTCATTAGCTGTGCTGTAGTAAGGCAGGCAGGCTCCACCAGGGGATAGCTAGCTGTGGTCCAAGGGAGAGAGGAGGCCCAGAAGACTGCCCAGGCAGTAGAAAGAGCTCCCTGTCTCTGTGCATCTGCTTCTCCTGGCCACGTGCCCTTCCTGCACTCTGGGTAAGGTACATATGTTCTGGCCATGCTCTGTTAAACTCAAATTATAGTATCTTGTTCCCTCTGCAAACACAGAGCCAGTATGAATGGCTTTCCCAATAGCTTTAGTCAGTGGAAAGATTGAGCAACAGAACCCAGCTTGTGGCCAGTGAACCTTCAGCCCAGGAAAATCAAGTAGATAAAGCCCAGATTTTGTCTACATGGCAGGAATACACGTGTATGTCTACAGATGTGAATGCTTGAATTGTGCTAAGGAATCAGTAAGGACGTGGCTGAGGAAGTAAATGAAGTTCTAATATATACACATAGTCAAACCATGGTGGCCGGATCTGCCAGGCGTACAGTTAATACGTTATGTAGACATTGTCTTTGATGCCGGAAATAATGAGTGTGGCATGAGGAGGAGATGAGCTGGGGGAAGAATATCATGATGATATTTCTCTTTGATTAGAAAAAGTCCTAATTTCACTGAAATTTTCACAGCAATACCAAGTAATTATACAAATAGATATTTTTACCTAATTTTAGTAGAAAAAATATTTCCCCAAATTGAAGTAGATGTTGATATTAACATTTTTTGAATAAGGAATTCATTCTTTGGACCTTCTGCAGTTTCCAAAACCAAGATAAAAATGTCACAAGGGGAGTTCCTGCTGTGGCACAATGGGTTAAGAACCTGACTGCAGTGATTCAGGTTGCTGCAGAGGTATGGGTTCCATCTCCAGCCTCGTACAGGAGGTGAAAGGATCTGGCATTGATGCCGCTGCAGGATAGGTCACAGTTGGAGCTTGGATTTAGTCCCTGGCTAGGGAACTTGCATATGCTGCGGATATGGCCATTAAAAAAAAAAAAGTCCCTGAGGGAAGTAACCCAGTTGGATGGGTAGGTGGTCACCATCTAATTATTGCCGAGCCTTTCAAAAGGGACATTTAATTTGCAGGTGATTATTCTAAATTTGACATCTGAGTCATTGCTGAAGTCGTAGTCTCATTGCCTGCTCTTCCCAATTATTCTTCCTTTTAGAAATAAAACTGCTGATTATATGAAGGACTACATCGTATTGAAATTAACCGGGCGAAAGGAACCCAACAGTTACTGTCTTTGATCCGAGAACAGAATATTGCTTTATGCAAAAATGAGAAGTGTAAGAGGTCTTTACTTGTGCGAATTAAGAAACAAGGCCTGGGTTGAGTATCACAATGTAAATACAAGACATTCTTGGATCACACTGTTTTAGGAATGTCTTGTTGTAGGGAAATGTCACCTGCCAGAAAAATGAAGGTGGATTGAATGGTCCAGGCGGTGGGCCAGCCCTGGGCTGATGAAGGACAAAGCCAGCCGCCCTAACCTGATCCGGGCCCCTCTCCTCCCTCGCCGCCCTCCCCCAGCCCCGTGCCTCAGAGAGGCGTGTTGCAGCACGCACGCAGGGCCCTGTTTAGCTCCTGGCTTCCTGAGTTTTGGTTTTTTCCTCCACAAAGACCATTATCCCAGTTGCTTCTCTTCCCTGACTGGTCAGGAGTAGGTAGTTGAGGCTGCACGTAAACCTTTCTTGCTCGCGTTCTACCCAACATCTGTCTGCAGGCCAGGCCAGCAACATCTCATTACCCAGACCGGGCCGTGGAGCGAGCGCCCCTGCGTCGGTTGTCAAGACAGCCTTGTCTAGGAAGTGACTGGCAGAAGTCTGAATTGGTGTTGGCAATGTCTGCGAGCCTTTCTATTCCAGGAGGACGGAAATGATGACCATGGAACTCAGAAAAATTGGTTTGGGGCAAATGGTACGATATACGATCCGTTTTCCTGCCCCGGAGAAAGGCACGCGCAGAGGAGGGAACGTAATCCGAGTGATCTCCGGTTAAGCACGTGTTAGTCGCGGAAGGTCCGCGAGGGTTTGTGTTTGGGGCCCGCCATCCGCAGGCGTGAGGCAGATGGTTCAGTTTCTGTATTCGTTTCAGGAACGTGAGTGAAAACAAAACTGCTTAGAAATTATCCTTGAAATTTTATGGTACGAGTGCTGTGACATTTGATGGGAAGCATTTTTTTAAAAAAGATGAACGTGAAACTTTGAGAAAAAGAATCCGTAACTTCTTTGCCCCCAAAGAAGGATTTCTTTTGCTTTCTTTCTAACCAGTTTGGGTATTTTTATCATCATGTTATAATTTTCTTTTAGTATTGGCAGTTGGCGTTGTAAACTCCTGGGTAAAGGGTTTTCTGTTTAAAATTTAAAAAGATTCCTCAGAGTCGTAATTTCACACCCACGTAGCCCACACTTGGTTTCCATCTGCTTATTCCAAGCGGGACACTTCCTTGGACCAGCTTTTTGGGTTGGTTTTCTGGAGCGGGCCAGGTCGTTAGAATCCACCAAAGCCCCCTGCAGACACAGACGCCGCTGCCGCCTCGTCACTCGGCCCGTCACCCCAGGCTCCTTCCAGGCTCTGACTGTCAGGAAACAGGATTTACTCATCCTTCATTACAGTCTCTTTTCACCCATTAATCCCTTTTTTTCAAATAAAAGGTTTTTTTACATGTATTTATGGCATTCCCATTTGTTCGTTCTGACAAATTGAGCAGGTTTCTGTTCATTACTGATTCTCAAAGAACTCAGCTGAGAAGCAGCAGCCAGAGAGACCGCGTGCTCCTGGGCTGTCATTGGAAAAGGACAGGTGCGAACTTCACCTTATGAAGCACGTGGGTCATAGAGGCAGTTTTGAGAAAAGACATTCAGATGGAAAAAGCATCAACGAGGGGGTTCCCATCGTGGCTCAGTGAGTTAAGAACCTGACTAGTATCCATGAGGATGTGCATTTGACCTCTGGCCTCACTCAATGGGTGAAGGACCCGGCGTTGCCATGATCTGAGGTGTAGCCTTGGATCTGGCGTTGCTGTGGCTGTGGTGCAGGCCGGCAGCTGTAGCTCCAGTTCGACCCCTAGCCTGGGAACTTCCATGTGCTGTGGGTGCGGCCCTAAAAAGACAAAAAAATGTTAATGAATGGACAGACTGTCTCCTGCCGTTTCAGTAAACAAAGGGCATTGCAGCCGCCAAGTCCTCAGCAGCTGCAGGTGCCCAGACAGCGCACCCTGGGGGGACTTGGGACGGGGAAGGCGGGACCCTGGCTCCGGTCAGCAGAGGTGCACGTCTGAGGGATGATTTCAGCGAGCCCAGACTCCTGCTCTTCCCTTTGATAGGAAGGCACTGAAATCATTCCCGCGTAGTTAGGGTTTTGTAATTAGCAGTCATCTTCTGATGGTCAACTGCATGTTTTTGGTTTTTGTTTTTTCCAGCAGAAACTCCTCTGTGTCCTGTCTCTTTACCTTTTTGGAGCAGGTCCTCAGAGCCCCCAAGAGGCTGTCTCCCAGGCCGTCGTGCTCAGTAATTACCCGAATGAGACAAAATTCTCAACTTGAGTTGTATGTCCAGTTGCTGGTCTTCTCGCCACATTTCTGTATGTTTGAAAATTTCACAGTAAAACGTCTGAAAGTCTAAAACTGACCCTCAGCATTGGTGAACCCTGTGACTCGCTAACACTTATTTGTAACTGCTCATCGGCCCTTGTGGGGTTTTGTGGTCACTGAGGGACGTGCCCAGAGAACGGGGTCCCTGGTGCCGCAGGCCGTCCAGGTGATGTGGCGTCTCGGCTCCCTGGTCCAACTCTCAGACGGCAGACAGCTGTCTTTTCCCTGGGTCTACTTAGTGCCCCAGTTTTGCACTTTTGTCCTCTCCGTGGGGATGGAGTGGCCCCGAGCAGGGAGATGAAGTCCGTCTGGTCCTCCTAAGGGCAAGAAGGCCGTAAAGTGCCTCGTGGAGAAAACAGGGCTGTGGACGGACCTCATCCACGCCTGCATCACGGTGCTCGGCCGGGAGCTCACTGCTGAGCACCAGCAACAGGCACTAAACAAGACGTCGCCAGACGGAAGCAGCGCAGAGCAAGGCTCTGTGATCAGTTGGTGGACATGACCTGAGGCTCGCAGGAGGCCTGCCCTGCGTTTCCCGGGGGCCGTGGTCAGCGTGGCTGATTCAGATACTGCAAACAAGGAGAACCAACCGCATTTTAGGTCTAAACACATCTCGCCTGCATCTAACTGTGCGAGGGCAGGGCTGATGACGTTCTTTAGCACAGAGAGCCGCTTGGAGGGCTGGCCTGGGGTGTGGGCCGTGCGCGCCCCTCCAGCGTCCGAGGGCCCGCCTCCTAGTGACCAATCCCTTGTGGACGTCATCTGACTCTCAGCTTGATTTGTCGTCCGAGGTTTTCTTCGAATATCCTTGTCGCAATCATCGTCCTTGTCATTTTCTTTTAGCAGCGGCAGCTGGCTTGTGAATTCCACAGCAAAGAAGTTCTGTTTAAAATTATGCTAAAGTAGCAGCTGGCAGGTGTATCCTCACTGCTTTTTCCTCAAGGTCCAGTGTCCAGAAGATGAGCACAGAAGCCTCCCTCGTCATCCCCCAGACCCGACGCAGCACCCGGCACCCAGTAGGAGCGCGATGAGATGAATGGTGTGCTGACTAAATGGGGAGTCTAACGTGTGTTGACTTAAAGCCTGACAGAATCAGTAGTGACTGATGTTTCACGGAACAGCTGGGAAGCCCTGCCCTCAGGGCAGAAGCGGCTGTGGATGTCTGGAGACTCAGTATTGGTTACAGAACCTATAAAATGCAGAAAATGTACCATATGTGTCTATAAAACACATGTATTTCTTGTGATACATAATAGACTATGTATTTTATTGGCTTGGCGATTGACAGCAATAACTGTAAATAAACAACTGAGGTAAACTTTCTTAGTTAGACACAGAATAATAAAATATTGCCCAGGGGACAGAAAAGCAAATTTAAATAATGATATCCTGGCTTGGGAGTTGTTTCACAAGTAAGGTAACTTCTATCAAGAGGGCAATATTTTCCAGCTGTTCCCCGCAACCTTTCCCATTTACATGATACTTTTTATTTTTGTTGAGTAATAGAAGCAATTAACTCTAAGCATTATAGTTTATTCTGCATTTGGGCACCAGACTTCTCGAGAGCTGATTTTTTTTTTTTTTTTAATTCAGGCAGTTGAACAGGATATAAATGTCATTTTAATAATAGGAACTGAAAATTTAATAACATGATATTAAACGAAGTATAAGTGAATAATACTAGTCCTAGCTCACTTTATTTCCTACATAATTCTGGCCTGTTGATGGAATTCCTACTCAGAGGAATGCTATACCGCAAGTTTCGTCTTGTTTAAGTCACGCGGCGTCGGGCGGACATAGAGACTAAGGGAGGAAGTGCTGAGGCGCGTGTGTGCGTGAACTGTCGGAGACGCTGATGTGAACACGTGTGTGGGCTGCACTTTCTTTGCCTGGAATGTGCAGGCAGCAACGGAGGAGCGGAGGTGCTTTTCACTTGCAGCGTTTCCTTAACTCTTCGTGTGCGGTGGGGCGTGTAGCTCTCTCCGAGTATGTTGGAGAAGCCAAGGAGTATTTGCCTAAAGTGAAAGGCGAAATGCAACAGAAGGCAGCCAGACGTCAGCCGGTGCCAGAGCCGGAGCTGCCGCCGCAGGGCGTGGGGTTCGTAACTGGGCTGCGTGTCACTCGAATGTTGCCAGAGAGGCGATACAGCGGCTGGAGCGAATTCTTTTAAAGACAATAACCACGAGTTTTCTGTTGTACTTTGGTGCATCGATTGAAATACGGCTGCTAGGTTATGGCAATAAAAGCACTGCGAGCTATTTCACATGTGAGCTGCAGACTTTTCGCACATGCAGAAAAACAAGTCACAAATTAGAGATGTTTGATCAGTTCCAGTGAACACATGTATTTACTCTACCCAACTGCTGTGTGTTTGACTCTTTCTCGGATTACGAACGTCTTTTTCTCTCCTTTCGCTTTCCGGTCCTTCCCCCCTCCCCGCTTTGTTCTGGGCACGTGGCCTCGTGCTGATCGCATCACTGCCCCGGCCGTGTGCGCGGGCAG